>NC_140412.1:146239653-147489653 GCF_965140295.1 Lepidochelys olivacea | reverse complement strand
GAGGAGAAGACAGACAGAATTACTGGTAATTTTTGCCTTTGTTGTGTGTCTTTCTCTTCTATCCTACAACACTGGATTAAGGCACAAAAAGAGGATGCAGCAAGCAGTAACCTGAGGAGGTGGGACTACCTTAACATGCCACTATCAGGTCCTTGCAGCCAAAGGAAGTATCCTGAGAAGTGGAGATACCTAATTGATGACAATTTATAAAGGAGGTGAGGAGATGATCATGCTGCTGTCTTACACACCTTGTTCATGAAAGCTTCAGCATGTTCACTGCTCATGAAGATTTATCTAGCTACGTGGAATCTGACAAGTTTATCTGACAGTCTGGTCATATGCTTTAAGAATACAACATAAGATCCACCTAGCAAAAGCTATGGTAGATGCAGCATTACCTTTGTAACCCTGCTTTGACTTTCTAAACTCTCAGAATAGGATTAAAGTTGACAACATGCTTAACATCCAATAAATGCAGCTTCTAGTCATGGGTGGGGAATACTAGATTAGGACTGAAAGGAGAATAACAATAGATAGAACTTGGTATTCATCTTGTGAACAAATTCTGAACAAAGCCAAAAAATATCCTTCTGGAAAACGAGGGAGATAAGGAGGAGAGAAGATGGGAGTTCAACTCATTCACTCACTCTGGAAAGAAAAACCATCTTAAAGAAAATAATTTTGTCCTAAGGCCTCCCATGAGAGTTGGTTGCATCAAAATTGACGTGGATGAGGATCAAGTTCCATTGAGGATCACAGGATGAATCACTCATCTTTGAAACCATTTCTTGAATGGCAACAGAGGCAAATCCAAAATATCTTGGTGCCATATCAGGCCACAAAGCATTTCCAGCTCAGAGCAGGAGAGCATACATTCTGCTGCTCTCCAGACAGTGGAGAAGCCTCGCTTTGAGAAATGGCTCCCTTCAAGCTGAATGAAGCCAGATTGAAATGAATGCAAATGTAAAACAGGATCTGGAGAAAATAGGTCCAGGATACTGGGAAGCACTAATCACTAATAGGCTCATCAAATCAAAACCAGCAACAGAAGAGTGGTTGTGAAACAGAATCACAAATCCAGTTCATCAGCCTGAGCAGCAGGAAAAGCAGCACTACAATTTCCTACTCTACCTCTCGGTTGAGGGACACAAACACATGCAGGGCAAAGGCACAGCCCCAATGGATAGTGCAGGTCAAAAGATTTCAGTCTTGTGCGCATGTGAAGAACAGTGGTACTGCCGTTCTTTTTTCTTCTAATGGTCCTTTGGCACTAAGTAAGAACACTGCAGAACTCTGCGGCCTACTGGACAATCCAGACTCCCTGAAAACCAAGAATTTTTCAGCACTGGACTTTGGAGTCTCTAAGGTTGAAAGTGTGCAAAAGAGCCTGGAATCAGTTCTTATTCTGAACCTGTCCTCAAAATTCTCATGGCTTCCTGTATCACGTGGATCCTAGCTGGGACATGCAATGCTTCTGACAAATGAAAATCTAGAAAAAGCAGCACTAAATTGGCAAATGCCAAGCATGTCAAGAATTGAATACAAGTGTCTGAAATGGGAAATGTTGAGCCACAAGATGAACAGCCTTCACTATTCCTAATGGTTAAACACCAGTGACTAAAGCCTCCCCCAACAACACAGGAAATTTCCTCTAATAAAACAAAGAGAAGATTAAAAGATTGAAAAGTTAAAAACCGCTCTATTGGTCTAAAATCGACCATTCAGTAGAAATAAAAGGGTAGACCCATTACCAATAAGCAATTGGCTAGACGTATTCTGTGGGTTTTTTATTTTTGCCTTCCTCTGAAGCATTAGAGATGGGGTGGACCAGTGCTCTGAGGTGGTACATAGAATTCATTCTAGAAAACTGACTAGTGTCTCTTGCTCATAATGGTCAGTGTTATACTGATCATGAGATTTGGGGTTGGGAAGGAATTTTTCTCTAGGTCAGATTGCAAGGGACCTTGGTTTTTTTTGTTTTTTTTTTGCCTTCCTTTGTAGCATGGGGTTCACCTGCTGGGATCATCTGGGCAGATCTCACCTAATCAATTCCCTTCCATTGCAGGGGCCTCTGCCACTGGTGGCAGCTTGGTCTCTCCTGTTCTATGCCTGTGGGACACAGTATAGTCTGCTGAGGACTGAAACGTTTTGGACTATATGAAGTCTTTGGGCTTAATATGGATTGGAACTACAATCCAATTAGAAAATATTGCTTATGGAAACTTGAAACATTAAGAATTTCAGGAGGAGAAACAAACTCAGATACATTTTATGCTGCACACTTTGTTAACTATTTTAAACAACTATTCTGATCTAAAACACTAAACTTAGGGTTAAGATTGCGCAAGTGCATTTGACACAACGGTGAAAATACTAGAAAAAGGGGGAAAAACTTTAGTAAATAAGGTTAAGTAAGTGGTGGTGACTTTTTTTTGTCTGAAAAGTTCTAACGGGCTTCCCCTCCATGAGGTCACAAGTATAGATTTAATAAAAGATCTATTCAGAAGGAGAATAAACCAACTATTTGCATTGGAAATTTCCAACACTGAAAGCACATAGAAAGGTATATTGATGTATTTACTATTATTTGAATCCTTCTACCAATTTGATGAATCAGCATATAAATATATACACACCCATGCTTTGATTCCAAAGAATTTAAAGATTTTGACCCTATTTAAGTGAACAAGAGTGTTAAATATCTAAAATAAACTTAAAAAGAGCAATCAAAGCAAATAATATAGTACAAAAAGGTAGCAAAAATACGTAAAACCCAAGACCACCAACTTTGCACATGAAATCAGAGTATTGTGTAGTGGATGAAATTGACACTATACTTCATACAACCTCCACTGGCATCTGATCTCTTCATCCACATACTTTCATTCAATATATGAAGTAACAAACACAAAAAATACATCAGTTTGAGTAGAATGTTTTTAAAGCTTCTATTTCACGGTTAGTATATTACAACTATTTACCTTTATTTTTGAGGAGGGCACATGGGACTTCCTAAGAAACAGATAGGAAAAGATTAAATCACAGCAAATGATATGTAGTGAGAGCTTAATGTTCTAGAAAGCGAACAACTACAGACAGTATAACAAATGAAAAAAAAAAAAGTCAAGCAATTGGTTTTTAGCTACTACAAATATTCGCATACACAGTAAGTGGGACAAAAAACCTGATCATAAAAGGAGGGAAAAAAATGGAGGCTACTGACCTGTAACAGGATGGTCTGGTCTCTATCTGTATTCCACACAAGGGTAGGTGTGCACACCATGTGCTTGTGATCAGAGATTTCTAGCAAGTAGTGCTCATTTGGTCCTGCAAGTTTTTCTCCTCATGCTCCGAACTGATGGTAGGGGCATCAGACCAATGCCTCTCCAGTTCCTCTCTTACCACTAAGCAGAAGAATTTGAAGCAGAGGGGAAGGAGGCTGCGTAGTGGAATACAGATAAGGACCAGATATTTTAAAGAACCTCCAGTTACAGGTCAGTAACTTCTATCTCTTCTTGGAACACGAGTCCCTAAGTGTATTCTACCTGTGGGTGATTGATAAGCTGTGTTTAACAGGAGGGGGTATGAGGAGGCAGTTGGTATAGATGCTTGTAATACCACAGTCCAAACAGCTACATTTGTAGAGGATGCTTGAACTAAGGCCTAATATATTGTGAATGTATCACAGAACTCCAGGTAGCCGATCCATGGATGTCCAGTATAGGTACTTCTTGAAGAGATGCTGTCGAGGTTGCTTGTGCTCTTGTGGAATGGGCTCTTACCACATTCAGGGGAGAAGTGTGTAAACTGGACAAACAGAATGATGCAGCCAGAGATCCAGTTAGAGAGTCTTTGAGCAGTTTATACCTGCCCTCGCAACCATTCCACTATAGTGCCAAACAGTCTTAGTGATTTATTAATTGATTTTGTCCTTTGCAAGTAGAACACTACAGCTTGTCTGATGTCCAAAGAGTGAAGTCTCCTCGTCTCTTTGGAAGTATGAAATTTTGAAAAGAATGCCATTAAGCAGATAGGTCAATTGATGCAAAGCTCAGAAATTTCTTTAGGGACGAATGTCAGGTGAAGGTGAAGGCAAAGGGAAACCTGCTGATGAAAATAGCAAAACCACAAGTGCTCCCAGTTGGCTCTGGCTTCTGGCCAATGTGATAGCAACTAAAAAAGTGATCTTCATGGGAATGTGCATCATACAACATGTTGCTAATGATTCAAATGGTGACTTGGTAAGTACTGACTGTACAAGGTTGATGTCCCATTGTAATGCAGTTTTCACCACTTATGAGAAGATCTTACCTAGACCTTTCAAGAATCTAATTGTTGTTGGGTCAGTAAGAATGGAATATCCTTTTACTGGAGGACAGAAGGCATGATTGCTGCTTGTTGGACCCACAGGGGAGACACTAAGATTTACTAAGATTAAAAACTCAAACAACACTAAAATATTAAAGCAAAACTATGTACAATATATTTACAGGTTTGAAGAAGAAAGCAGCACTGAGAAATCTGTGGATATAGCAGATTCTGACTCAAGCCACGTGGCAGTAAGAAGGAAATAGAGAGGTGTCAGTCTACCCCACCATTTGTGCACTTGATTCAGAACACAGGTCAATTGCACAGGTGCGGGTCAACGGACACTACTTGCTAGAAACCTCCAATTTCACGCACATGGGGTGGACGTGTACCCATATGTGGAATACACATAGGACAAAGCAGTCAAAGAAGAACCTCAAAATACCCATTTTATTTTATGTTTACATATCACACCAATTTTTAACTACTCTTTTTCTTAGAGGTTCTTCAACACAAACAGTAAAGTAGTGCACCGTTTTTTTACCTCCTCACCTCATTCCCAAAGAAATATTAGCTATATTAATGGTGACAACATCTATGAAGGGAACAGACAGACACTGCAAAGCAAACACTAGCAGAGCATCCCTTTTACCTATCCAGAAGAATATTTTATTTTCCTGCTTCTAAAAAAAAGCTACAGCACATCTGACTGTTTTTGTCTATTATTTTCAAAGATTCAAGTGATAAATCCAAATCCATTTTTTAAAAAACTAATGGGAGAGAAAATGGAAGAGATATTTTGCACTTTCACCGGAGATCTATTAATAATAATAAAATAATGCACTAATTTAAAAAATTCTACTGTAAACTGTTGCGGTTATTTTGCTTCAGTACCATTTTGCTGCACTGTTGGGAATCCTATTTCATATCCCAGAACAAAAGTTTCCATTAATAGTCAATTTAAATCTTACCAAAAATATGACATCTCGTAACAAGAAATTCTCAAGTCTGAAATCCATGAATGAAGGGTTAACCACACCCGTATGTCCACAGTGGCAATCAATATTGTCAGAGTTTCGTTGCTTGAACTACCTCCCATATGCACCCAACAAAAGCATCATAGTCCAGTCAAAAAACTTTCAACTAAGTTGTGATCACCTTTAAATTGTCTACTCTCATATTAAGTCAGAAAGCCATGCCAGATGCAGTAGCAAGCAGTCTATCAAGAAAAGAAGGGATCGGAAGCAGAGGCGACGAGTGGGGAGGGGGCATGCTGGGTCATATACAACCCCCCCCCCCCCCCGAGATTGCTCGGTCACATGGAGTAGTGGGCCTCCCTCCCTGTGGAGCAGCTGAGCTTCGCCAGGCAGGTAGAGGTAGAGGCAGAGGCAGGAAGCTGCCTGGAGAGGCCGCTGCTTTCCTGGAGAGGGGAGGGCGGCCATGAGGGTGGGAAGGGGGTGTTCCAGGGCTGTGTCCCCACACTGTCAGCAGGCTTGGGTTGTCTATGAGGAGAAGAGGGGATCTCTTTTCAGAAGATGCTCTAATTCTTGCTATCCCAAGAAACAGATGTTTGGAATGAGAGAAAATGGAGACTTAAATGGGAGAAAAGAAACAACTTGATCAGTATCCCTGCTATTGAAGGGATAGACTCATAGAATATCAGGGTTGGAAAGGACCTCAGGAGGTCATCTAGTCCAACCCCCTGCTCAAAGCAGGACCTAATCCCCAACTAAATCATCCCAGCCAGGGCTTGTCAAGCCTGACCTTAAAAACCTCTAAGGAAAGAGATTCCACCACCTCCCTAGGTAACGCATTCCAGTGATTCATCACACTCCTAGTGAAAAAGCTTTTCTTAATATCCACCTAAACCTCCCCCACTGCAACTTGAGACCATTACTCCTTGTTCTGTCATCTGCTACCACTGAGAACAGTCTAGAGCCATCCTCTTTGGAACTCCCTTTCAGGTACTTAAAAGCAGCTATCAAATCCCCCCTCATTCTTCTCTTCTGCAGACTAAATAATTCCAGTTTCCTCAGCTTCTCCTCATTAGTCATGTGTTCAGTCCCCTAATAATTTGTTGCCCTCCACTGGACTCTTTCCAATTTTTCCACATCCTTCTTGTAGTGTGGGGCCCAAAACTGGACACAATACTCCAAATGAGGCCTCACCAATGCCGAGTAGAGGGGAATGATCACGTCCCTCGATCTGCTGGCAATGCTCCTATTTATACACCCCAAAATGCCGTTAGTCTTCTTGGCAACAAGGGCATACTGTTGACTCATATCCAGCTTCTCGTCCACTGTAACCCCTAGGTCCTTTTCTGCAGAACTGCTGCCTAGCCATTCGGTCCCTAGTCTGTAGCAGTGCATGGGATTCTTCCGTCCTAAGTGCAGGACTCTACACTTGTCCTTGTTGAACCTCATAAGATTTCTTTTGGCCCAATCCTCTAATTTGTCTAGGTCCCTCTGTTTCCTATCCCTACCCTCCAGCATATCTACCTCTCCTCCCAGTTTAGTGTCATCTGCAAACTTGCTGAGGGTGCAATCCAAGCCGTCCTCCAGATCATTAATGAAGATATTGAACAAAACCGGCTCCAGGACCGACCCTTGGGGCACTTCGCTTGATACCAGCTGCCAACCAGACATGGAGACATTGATCACTACCCACTAAGCCCGACGATATAGCCAGCTTTCTATCCACCTTTTTGTCCATTCATCCAGCCCATACTTCTTTAACTTGCTGGCAAGAATACTGTGGGAGACCATATCAAAAGCTTTGCTAAAGTCAAGGAATAACACATCCACTGCTTTCCCCTCATCCACAGAGCCAGTTATCTCATCATAGAAAGCAATTAGATTAGTCAGGAATGACTTGACCTTGGTGAATCCATGCTGACTGTTCCTGATCACTTTCCTCTCCTCTAAGTGCTTCAAGATTGATTCCTTGAGGACCTGCTCCATGATTTTTCCAGGGACTGAGGTGAGGCTGACCGGCCTGTAGTTCCCAGGATCCTCCTCCTTCCCTTTTTTTAAAGATGGGCACTACATTAGCCATTTTCCAGTCATCCGGGACCTGCCCGATCACCGTGAGTTTTCAAAGATAATGGCCAATGGCTCTGCAATCACAGCCGCCAACTCCTTTAGCACTCTCGGATGCAGCGCATTCGGCCCCATGGACTTGTGCTTGTCCAGCTTTTCTAAATAGTCCCGAACCACTTCTTTCTCCACAGAGGGCTGGTCACCTCCTCCTCATGCTTTGCTGCCCAGTGCAGTAGTCTGGGAGCTGACCTTGTTCATGAAGACAGAGGCGAAAAAAGCATTGAGTACATTAGCTTTTTCCACATCCTCTGTCACTAGGTTGCCTCCCCCATTCAGTAAGTGGCCCACACTTTTCCCTGACCTTCTTGTTGCTAACATACCTGAAGAAACCCTTTTGTTACGCTTAACATCCCTTGCTAGCTGCAACTCCAAGGCTGATTTGGCCTTCCTGATTTCACACCCGTATGCCTGAGCAATATTTTTATACTCCCCCCGGTCACTTGTCCAATCTTTCACTTCTTGGAAGCTTCTTTTTTGTGTTTAAGATCACTCCTCCCCAGCGAGGGGAGTAGCGCTAAAATCGACCTTGCTGAGTTGAATTTGGGGTAGTGCTGACTCAAATAGACGGTATTGGCCTCTGGGAGCTATCCCAGAGTGCTCCAATGTGACCGCTCTGGATAGTAATTTGAACTCCGATGCACTAGCCAGGTATACAGGAAAAGCCTCAGGAGCTTTTGAATTTCATTTCCTGTTTGGTCAGCGTGGCGAGCTCAGCAGCACAGGTGACCATGCAGTCCTCCCACAATCGCAAATGAGCTCCAGCATGGACCAAAAGGGAGACACTGGATCTGATTGGTGTATGGGGAGAAGCATCTGTGCAGGCAGAACTCCGATCAAAAAGAAGAAATGCCAATATATTTGCCAAAATCTCACAGGGCATGATGAACAGAAGCTAAAACAGCGACACATAGCAGTGCCACATGAAAGTTAAGGAGCTCAGGCAAGCGTACCAAAAGACAAAGGAAGCAAACGGGTGCTCTGGGTCAGAGCCCCACACCTGTCGCTTCTATAATCAGCTGCACGGCATTCTAGGGGGGACCCTACCACTACCCCACCACTGTCCGTGGACACCTGCAAGGGGGGAGTTTCATGCAACAGGGAAGAGGATTTTGTGGATGAGGAAGAGGAGGAGGAGGGGAATGTGCAGCAGGCAAGCGGTGAATCCGTTCTCCCCAGCTGCCAGGACCTTTTCATCACCCTGAAGCCAATCCCCGACCCTGAAGCCGGAGAAGGCACCTCTGGTGAGTACACATTTGTAACTACAGTACAGGGTTTAAAAGCAATACTGTTTCATGTTTGATTTGCCCTGAAGACTTGAGATGCATTCACGGTCAGTACAGCTACTGGAAAAGTCTGTTCACATGTCTGGGGATGGAGCAAGAATCCTCTAGGGACATTTCCATGAAGCTCTCCTGGAGGTACCCTGAAAGCCATTGCAGAAGGTTTCTGGGAAGGGCTGCCTTATTTCATCCTCCACAGTAGGACACTTTACCAAGGCAAGCCAGTAGCAAGTATTCTGGAATCACTGCAGCACAAAGCATGGCAGCGAATGGCCCTAGGTTTTGGTCGCATTCAAGCAACATTTGGTCTATATCTTTCTGTGTTAGCCTCAGGAAAGCGATATCTTTCATGGTCAACTGCCTGAAATAGGCAAATTTTTGTAAGGGAACAGTAAAAGGACCCCGTTCATGCTGGGCTGTTTGTGCTTGGCTAAAAGGGATCATCCTGGAGAATAGCCAAGCGGCGGGGGGGAGGGGTTAAGGGATCATCCCAGAGAATAGCCATGAGGTGGGGTGGGGGGAGGTGTGTGCTGCACATCCACCCAAAAGCAGCAACCCCTCCTTTTAAAAGTGAAACCCAACCCATTGCTTGCTATGGGAAAGGATGGCGCTGCAGTTTGAAACCATTCCCACTTGGTATACATAAGAAGCCAACCCCGCGTACCCTGTGCGCCAGGTAAGCCATGTGTCACAGGGGTCCCTCCTCACACTGAACTCTAGGGTACAGATGTGGGGACCCGCATGAAAGACCCCCTAAGCTTATTTTTACCAGCTTAGGTTAAAAACTTTCCCAAGGCACAAATTTCGCCTTGTCCTTGAACAGTATGCTACTACCACCGAGTGATTTAGACGAAGAACAGGGAAAGGACCACTTGGAGTTCCTATTTCCCCAAAATACCCCCCCGAAGCCCTTACACCCCCTTTCCTGGGGAGGCTTGAGAATAAACAAGATGAGCACAGACCAGCCTTGGATTTTTAAGATCCAAAAAACCCAATCAGGTTCTTAAAAAATAGAACTTTATTATTAGAACAAAAAAAAAGATAAAGAGAACAACTCTGTAAGATCAGAATGGAAGGTAGTCTTACAGGCAGTCAGATTCAAATCATAGAGAATCCCTCTAGGCAAAACCTTAAGTTACAAAAAGGCACAAAAACAGGAATACGCATTTCCTCCAGCACAGCAAATTTCACAAGCCAAAACAAAGAAAACCTAATGCATTTTCTAGCTAGATTACTAACTAACTTTACAGGAGTTGGAGGGCTTGCATCCTTGATCTGTTCCCGGTTCCCAGCAAAGGTATCACACAGACAGACAAAAGCCGCCTCCCCCCCTCCCCCTTTATATTTATGACACCATGGCTGCCTGGAAACCGAATTCTGTTGCCCAGCCGTGTGTGATGTGTCACCATACTGGCAGGCTCTCAATATAAAAGGAAAAATGTGACCTTGTACCTAAAGCACATGTGCTGTCTACTGTGAATTGCTGGATTCACTGTGAAAGAGTATCCCTTTTGTTCTCAGAAATGTACCATCTTAAATTTTAATCTCCCTTTTTATCTCCCCCCCACCCCCAGGCGCAAATGTTTCTATGCTCCCCCTATCATCTCCATCCCTGAGGTTACTGCAGATTAGAAAGCGAAAAAAATGCACATGCTCATGATGACATGTCTTCCAAGCTCATGCAGTCCCCCCGCACTGATAAGGCACAGCTTAATGCATGGAGGCATTCAGTGTTAGAGGCCAGGAAAGCATTAAGAGAGCATGAAGAGCAGAGGCAGGAGCACGAAGAGCAGAGGCAGGAGGCGATGCTGAGGCTAATGGGGGAGCAAACGGATATGATGAAGCATCTGGTGGAGCTTCGGGAAAGCCAACAGGAGCACAGACCCCCACTGCATCCATTGTATAACCGCGTGATCTCCTCCCTAAGTTCCATATCATCCTCAACCGGGCGCCCAAGAACGCAGTGGGGGGAGGCTCCAGGCACCCAGCCACTGCACTCCAGAGGATGGCCCAAGCAACAGAAGGCTGTCATTCAAACAGTTTGATTTGTAGCGTGGCTACAAAAAGCAATGTGGCCTTGTCCTTCCCTCCCACCCCACCCAGGCTACCTTGTCAGTTAACTCACTTTTTTATTTTATTAATAAAGAAAGAATGCATGGTTTCAAAACAATAGTTACTTTATTTCGAAAGGGGGAGGGACAGTGGTTTGGTTACAGGGAATTAAAATCAACTAAGGGGAGCGGGTTTGCATTAAGGAGAAACACACACAATGGTTGCACCCGTAGCCTGGCCAGTCATGAAACTGGTTTTCAAAGCCTCTCTGATGTGCAGTGCGCCTAGCTGTGCTCTTCTAATCACCCTGGTGTCTGGCTGCTCAAAATCGGATGCCAGACGATTTGCCTCAACCTCCCACCCCGCCATAATCATCTCCCCCTTACTCTCACAGATATGACGCAGCATACAGCAAGCAGCAATAACAATGGGAATGTTGCTTGTGCTGAGGTCTGACCTAGTTAGCAAACAGCACCAGCAAGTTTTTAAATGTCCAAAGGCACATTCTACCACCATTCTACACTTCCTCAGCCTATAGTTGAATTGCTCCTTACTACTGTCCAGGTTGCCTGTGTAAGGCTTCATGAGTAGGCTGGGTCTCCAAGGATAACTATTAGCATTTCAACATCCCCAACAGTAATTTTCTGGTCTGGGAAGTAAGTTCCTTCTTGCAGCTGCTTGAACAGCCTGGAGTTCCTAAATATGCAAGCATCATGCACCTCTCCTGGCCATCCCATGTTGATGTTGGCGAAATGTCCCTTGTGGTCCACCAGTGCTTGCAACACCATTGAGAAGTACCCCTTGCAGTTTATGTACTGGTTGGCAAGGTAGTCCGGTGCCAAGATAGGGATATGCGTTCCGTCTATCACCCCACCACAGTTAGGGAACCCCACTGCAGCAAAGCCATCCACCATGACTTGCACATTTCCCAGAGTCACTACCCTTGATAACAGAACGTCAATGATTGCACTGGCTACTTGGATCACAGCAGCCTGCACAGTGGACTTGCCCACTCCAAATTGATTCCTGACTGACCGGTAGCTGTCTGGCATTGCAAGCTTCCACAGGGCTATCGCCACTCACTTCTCAACTGTCAGGGCAGCTCTCATCTTGGTATTCCTGTGCTTCAGGGCGGGGAAAAGCAACTCACAGAGTTCAAGGAAAGTGGCCTTACGCATGCGAAAGTTTCACAGCCACTGTGAATCATCCCATACCTGCAACACTACGCGGTCCCACAAGTCTGTGCTCGCTTCCCGGGCCCAGAATTGGCGTTCCACTGTATCAACCAGCCTTACTGCCACCATGGATGTCCCAATTGCCACAGCCCATCCTTTCACGAACTTCTGTGTCCATATCTTCATCAAAATCGTCCTTGTGCTGGTGTCTCTTAGCCCGGTTATGTATATACTCCAGGATAACACATGAGGTGTTTACAATGCTCACAACAGCAGCAGTGCCGGTGAACTGAGTGGGCTCCTTGCTTGCCGTGGTTTGGCATCTGCAGGAAAGCTGAGTTGCAGCAGAAGCGGTGGATGTCGACAACATGGAGAAATTTGCTATTGAGACTGAGCTCATTTACAAGAGCAGGAGAGTAGAGTTGCAGCGGAAGTGGTGGATGATGGCGGTTAGCAGTTGCACCGTCTGCTAACAGCAGCACCCAGGACACAACAGCGGTGACGGTGAGCTGAGCAGGCTCCATGCTTGCCGTGATATGGTGTCTGCACAGAAAAAAGGCGCAAAACGATTGTCTGCCATTGCTTTCACGGAGGGAGGGGCGACTGACGACATGTACCCAAAACCACCTGCAACAATGTTTTTGATGAGTTTCATAAGGTATGGACATGTTGGACTGCCAGTAAAGGAGGTCCATATGAATTTAAAAGAGATAGGGGGAAGAAACATGGAATGGAATCTATAAGGTTGGGCAAAGACTATAGCCTTAGAAAATAATAAGAGTAAGAAATGTACACAACAGGCCACAAAATTGGCAGGGCAACTAACAGAAGAAAAAAAAAAAAGAAGCAAGAGAAGCAACAGAGATCTGAAATGCTTCTGCTCTCCTAGCAGGGTGGCAAGCAGTTCAGAGACATTATACGTTACAGAAAGCACAGGAACAGAATAAAATGTTGGAAATAGCTGTAAAGAATCTTCAAAAAATAGAAGTGCCATCCCCGGTTATAAATATTGGTCAGCAATGGGTTTCGGGTACCTATATAGTGCCTGAAGAATGGAAACAGAAATGGAAAAAGGTGGCCTGAGAAAAATTAAAAGATGTAACATGGAGTGATTGGAATGGGTGCTGCAATGGGGCCTCTGGGAATGACCCAAACTGGCCACGGGCCCTTGCATTGTCTGATAAAAGCCAGGTTCCACTAAAAGCTAAACTGAGTCCTAGACTGGTGTTTGTCAGAACAGGAAAAGTGCACAGGAGGGAGAAGTAGCAAACAATACTTTCACTGTATTGGTAAATCAGATGAAGGAAAAAATGGAACAGTTCACAGAGCACATTAGGAAACTGGAGCTGCGACTTTATCATGGGGGAGTGGACAAAAAAGAATTTCAAAGTGAAATACTGAGAGTGAGCAGTTTAATACCTAAAATTGATGCATTAATACATAGAGTTGCCCCAAAACAGTTAACTGTAGCAGGCAAGGGCACTCTTGCAATCTATTTGGCATGAGGACAAAAGCAACAGACACTGGGGGAACAAATTCAGATATTGCAAGAGCAAGTAATGACCCCTACTCTCATCTCAGAGCCAGGATAAAAACCAGGGGTGCAGGTTCCCAACTGCTTTAACCCACGGAGCCTCAGCTCAGATCTAATAATATAATCTTCTTTCTCAAATATTTTTACTTCAGTTAAGTTTTCCCTTATATCCTCTCTCAGTTTGCTAAACTCACTGCTGCTGCCTGTACTTTAAGATAATTTGATAGAGTTAATCTCTCTTGGCTCAGGTATCCCTCCCTTCCCCTGCACTCCCCGCCTCTTCTCACTTCTGCTTTCTCTCTCTGTTTTAAAAGTTATAGTTATTCCAAAAATCACCATTGCTAAAAAAGACAAAAACAACTGAAAACAGAACAAAATAACAGAGAAAATTAGGTAAAAGTTTTACTTTAAATAAATCCAGTAAATTAATTATTTACACTCTTCAGGAATCAACAGCTGGAATTACTCCTAATTTTCTTGAAGATATGGTTGCCAAGCAACAGAAATGCAGACTCTGCTTCTAATTTTAACCACTGACTAATATTTGAAACATTTCCATATAGAAGAGTTTTTAAAGTAAAGTAATATAAAGAAATGGAAAATGCCTTAACTTATTAATCTAATACAACAAAGGGGGAAAATAACTTCATATGAATTTTTATCAATTCTTATTAAAAGTTTAAAATGAAACGGTAATAACTTGCTTAGTTAGATCTTTAACTCTTTTACTCACCTGTTTATTTTCTATAATGCATTGCTTTAATACCTAAGGTTCTTAATGCCTTATCTTGTATAGTTATAAATATAATTCTGGTGCCATTCAGTTTTAATTGTAATTTTGTCCTGTATATCTTGTATGTTGCTCTGTGCTGTGTGTCACGTGACCACTTTTTTCTTTTATTTTGTTACAACAAGAGTCACTTTTATACTTTTTAAAAATATAAATGGTACTACATTATTTTAATATTATGGTTGGGGTATAACCATCGTAACAGTATTAACCAATTAATTTTTTTTGCAAAAGCTCAAAAAGGCCTCAGTTATAAATATATGTACATATATTTCTGCCTCAACAAATAATGCAATTGCAAACAAAAAGAATTCTCTTTTAGTAATCACAAGGGGATTTTTTAGTCAAAGGAAAAAATGTAAAGGGAAACATCACCAGTAATTCAACAACAGTAATATTAACAAAATGTCAATTTCTTGTTTGGGTTTTTATAAACTTCTTTGCACCTTTATTAAGTATTAAAATATAGTTATAAGAATGTTATAGCAAAAATGGTAAAAAAGATATCAATATAAACTATGTCTGGTTATGTTCCAAAATGTTAAAGCTAACCAAATAATTTCAACACATTAACACCTTTTTTTCCCCAAATACATCTAAGTGTTATGAAAGTTTAATACTCTCAATGTGTTTTCATAGACCAGCATTTAAAATTCAGTTTGGTTTAATGTTTACACTCTTTCTTTAATGTTATGTTAAAGAGAAGTAGTGGTGGTTAAAGTTTGTGCTTCTAAACAGTTAGCAGAAGTGGAATTGGTATCACAAGCAAATTAACTCTAGAAAGCTTGGATAAAAATTCTGTTACTAACTCCTTTGCTAAAACAGAGTGCTCAGCAGGGGAGAGCAGTACTCCCTCTCACAGAAGATCGTGTACATCTATTTCAGCAGTTAAGCACTATATTTAGTATATAAAAAATTAATAATGCACACTAAGTTAATCTGTGTATTAAATCTGGGTTACTGAAAAAAAGAGGAATGTAAAAACTTTATTCTGTTAATCAACTTAAGCTGTTTATGGTTGCATCCCACTGACTGAAGACACCAGAAGACATCAGTACACAGTGAAGAAACCCCCAGGCATCAAGAAAAGAAAAATGAAGTGCTTTATAAACAACAGACTAGCCAACTACACCTCAGTCTACTATATATGGACAATTAGGTAGGCAATCAGCTAAATACCACTAGCTGGACCAGGTCTAACTGTCATTTAAATTGTATATTATTAAGCAAAGTGAGTTCATGTGCTGGTGGTTTTAAATCTTTACCATTGAAATATGAATGAATTTAGCTACTGTGTAAACGCCATTGCTAAACTGTTTAACCAACACACAGGTAAAAATTAAACTAATGGCAGCCAACAACAAAGCAAGGAAACAACAAACCAGCAAAGAAGTTATTTGTACTGTTTATGGAAGTTACATAGTAACTACCATAACCAACTCATTAGGAAATATTTTCCTTTTTTAATCACCTAACCTCATTAGAAACAAACAGCTAGCTGGCATTGGCATTGCTGGTGTATAACAAAAACAGTAATGAGTTGGCAATATGTCAAATTATGCAAACAAATTCCCTGTTAGTAACAGTCAAAATTTGGGGTCAGTGACACTGCATCCTAAATGAAGCAGGTTATTCAAAACATTCTTGTTCGGTGTCTGGTTAACAATTAAATTCTGACACAGCAATATTTGGTAAATTGGTTACTGTCCATTCAGTAGGTTTATCTGGAAGACAGCATCTATAAGAAATAACTGGATCTACGTCAACTACTGGTGTATCAGAGGTATGCAACCAATGGAACACAGAAACTAGCTGTTCCTGTTTCCTGCCTAGAGAAGCTGATCAGAGGATTATTCCTGGGGGAATTCTATGCCACTGCAAACATGCAGAATTTGTGTCTGATGCAGAATTTCCCCCCTACCCCCTCGAAAATACAGTCTGCTGAAAAAGTGCTGCAGTTCCACCTTTCGCCCACCAGAGGCCGCTGTGGCACCAGAACAGCCAGCTGACCAGCAGTAACAGCTAGCCGCTGCGTTCATCACAGCAGCCTGCCTGTGGAGCCAGGTTAGGAAGCAGAGTGGGGCCCACAGGGCTGCTGGGAGATCACAGACTGGGGTTCAGAAGGGCTAGTGGGGGGAGCGGGACAGACTGGATCAGGGGCACAGGAGCTTGTGGGGTGACAGTATTGAATCAGGGGATGAATGGAGGGGCACAGGGAAACAGTGGGTGCAGGCCCACTCAGGGACAGGGACAGACGTGTCTGACTGAATGGAAGAGCCAGGGTCTACATAGTTGGGCTTCCCAACTCCCTAGCAATCCCTCCAAAAAGAAAATGTTCCATACTTCTCCTATCCACACCCAACAACCCTCCTGGTTCACTCCCAGGCTCCTTCCTTCTCCCTCAGTTCCTCCATTACCTCTGACCCCCGAGCCTTTGTACTTCTTCTGAGGGGTGCAGGAAATAAGTTTCTTTTTTGTAGTTTAAATTAATTACTCAAAGTTCTGTATTAACATGCCTAGTAAGGAATCTATTTGTTAAACACACATTTCCTGAATCTTTTTTGTCTGTATTGTTACAGACATACTTGCTGACAAGTATTTTGAAATAAAATTACCAAAATATTGAAACTCATGTGATTATATTATGTTATTTTGACAAATAAAATATGCAGAATTTTAAAATAGTGTCCACAGAAATTTTTAGTTTTTTGGTGCTGAATTCCCTCAGGAATAGAGGGTGACAATCAGCAGTAAGGGTAACCTGTAACATGGATGTACAGTATTATGTAGTTAGTAACTAATTACAAAATATTTATATATAAAGGCCTCATTTGTGATGTGTCTACTCCAAACTTCTGTTTTACTTCTTATATACATAGCACTGTGGGACACCCTGAAATAATGCCTATCCCAGTATTCCAAAACACTCATCCTACTACTAATGATAATACAGATGGTAACTGTAATTGCCCTAATATGAGTGTGTTGCTATCTGCAGAACCAAAGTAAAAGGGCCAGACAACAACAGCAGATTAGAAAAGGATTGTGATGCTCAAATATGAGGCAGTGTCACATGTACACGGGGGGGAGGGATACCTCAGTGGTTTGAGCATTGGCCTGCTAAACCCAGGGTTGTGAGTTCAATCCTTGAGGGGGCCATTTAGGGATATGGGGCAAAAACTGGTTGGATGATTTAATTGTGGATTGGTCCTGCTTTGAGCAGGATGATCTGCTGAGGTCCCTTCCAACCCTGATATTCTGTGATACTATACATATATTCCCATATATATAATATGGGTGTGTGTGCCCAAATCTCAAACATAAAATTACATTCCTCAAAGTTCCTGAGCTAACATTCCCAGGCCCACCATAAGGAACTAAGACATAACTGGAACTTAAAATCTGTCCACCAGTCATACGAGGGAATGTGCAGACCAATGAACAGATGGGGAATGAATGTGGAGAAGGTAAAATAAGGTGGCCCTATAACAGTGTTTAGCCCACTGGGACATCTTCAGTCCATGCATTATGCTTTTTCCGTGACAATGGTTAAAATATCCTCCCCATAAAAAGGCAAAAAGTGGGGGAATGTAGTAGAAAGAGAGAGCCTGAGACATGAGGCCTGGTATAAGGGCCTGGTGTAAGACCTAAGGCCCAAACAAAAGTCAAGCCCTGCCCTGTTATAAAGCAGATGCCGGCTTGCGGGTTCACCGTCCAATACATGAACTTGGCAAGAACAGGGCTGGCGTTGCAAAAACACAAGCACGCCTAGGAACTAAGTAGTCATGTAAGCACATTCTAGAAGGGTAGTGCCAGAAAACCCCAATACAAGGTTATGGTGTAAACACACTCCCTGAAGATGGTACAGGGACTTACTGACCCCTCTTAAAGATACGGTCAGGATCATAGGATGATGGATAGAGATGCTTTGATTAAACCAAGAAGTACAATGTAAAGGGTGGTAACTAACCACATCAGAGGGGCAATAGGTAATTTATTTGTATCAGTGTATAAAAGAGGGGTCACAGACAGGGTGTTATGTTTAGCCGAGGGGGGAATAGAAAGTCCCGCTGTTGACAGAGCTGAATCCATTGTAATGGGCATACATGTGTTAACATACCTGTAACCATTGAGCCAGGACTCTAGGACAGTGCTTCGTGGACAATAAACCTGGCCAAGTTCCTTCGCTACTGAATGGAGCCTGTGGTCTTCTTGGACTGGAGCCTGCTGGACAGGCTATCTGGCCAGAGCAAAAGCAGCACACAGCAAGCACACACACACACAGCCAATAACAGATGACACACATAAGGAGAGGTAACTCACCCTGTGCAGTTAAAAACTACTTTTTTGAGATGTGCCCCCCATAGGTACTCCACTTCAGAGGGTGGGTGGGTGGGTGTTTGCACGCGTCCGTGCGCGCCCCATGCAACTTCAATTGGAAATTTTTATTAGCATCCACTTGGCCTGTGCATCTGTCCCATACATTCTTGTGCCCCACACAGAGGTCTGTGCAGGCAAACTACCCTCAACTCCTTCTCTACCACAATCTTCCATAGAGGAAACTCTGAAGCAGAGGGGAAGGAGGGTAGGTAGTGATCATCAACAGGGGGACAGAGCTCGAAGAACCACAGTTACTGCAAAGGGTGAGTAAATGGAGGTTACTTACTGTACCTGGAGATTTTTCAAAGTGTGTGGTCCCTATCCGTTGTATTCCACAAGTGGGTACACGTGTGCCATGTGCCCAAGTCCAGAAATTCTTCAAAGCAGTGTCTCTTAACGCTCACATGCGCAACAGTTTCTCTCGTGCTCCTGACTGAGGGTATAAGAGGCAGTATGGATCAGTGCCTCTCCTGTTCCTCTTTTTACAGAATCCAAAGCAGAGGGGATGGAGGGCAGGTAGGGGAATACAGTTAGGGACCACACATCTTGAAGAACCTCCAGTTACAATAAGTACCCTCTATTTCTTCTTCGAGTGATTGTCCTTGTGTTTATTCCACACGTGGTTGACTAGCAGAGAGTGCAAGGAAGCTGGTATACAGTTGCAGCTTGAGTTAGAGCATAGTGTGTTATGAACATGTGGACAGACCTCCAAGTTGCTGCTCTGCAGCAGAACGTCCGATAAGGATGATGTGAAAGCAGCTTCTGCTCACATGGAGTGAGCTGTAATACCCCCAGGAGGGGGAAGTTTTGCTGTAGGTATTGTTATACATGTTTCCATAGGTTCAAATTGCGGACTTGAGAGTGTTGTCTGGACATGGCCCTTGTCTCAGGCTCTTAAAATGCCATTTTCAGGACATGTGGTATTTCATGATAGACTTCAATCACATTGGTGATTTACCACTCTTACTTTTCAAGGACGGGATCTCGAGTTCTCTGAGGAGCTGCAAAAGCTAGAAGATGCTATGCTGGAACTCACAGCAGTAAGAGATAATCCTAGGCCTTTCACCCAAACATTTATCAGGAAAGCAAGTTTGCAGGGACCATATTGGACCTTGGCGGCAAAGTCACAGAAACATCAGATATACAAAGATACTACTATGAACACATGGATGTCACATTCATTAAGGCTCCAACACTATCAAATTGCTTCAAAGATCGGGTTCCACACAATAATAATAAAACAATTGGCCTGTTACTGGCAATATACAAACTGACAATCTGCTGGATCACTGTACAAATGTATAGAGTGAGGAAGAAATGGAGACTGCTAAACAAATGACTCCCCCCGTAAGCCTTGCGGGAGCCCTAGGCATAACTAACAGTGTGAGCCAAAGGCTGTGAACCAGCATATGCCAGGCCTTGGCAGAATGGCAACACACTAGGTATTAGAAAGCACATTCCTGACCTGAGAGGATGATACAGAAATGCCCAGAGTTCTCAAGTAACTGCAGAAACACATTTCTAGGAAATGCTACACTCATGGACCCACAGACCCCTCATAAGGTAAGGAGGGAAGGACAGGAAAATGGATGAAGACGTTTTGTTCCAACTGACAGGTACAAGGTACAGGATTATAATGAAAAGCATATGGAATGTAATATGTAACTTGTCTGTATCAATATATGAAAAGAGAAGTCATGCAGGGCATCTTTGTACTAGTTTAGGAGATAGCATCCTGTTCTGTTGATTGAACTAGTACCTTGTAAGGGGTATACATGTTTAATTCCATGACTGAGCGCCTATGTGGCACTAGGACTGTACTTTGTTGACAGCAAACCTGGTTGAGTGTCTTTGCCACCAAACTGAGCATGTGGTCTTTCTTTAGGAATAAGACCGAGGTCTAATGAATCAATATGCTGCATTTTGTTCTAGTGCAGCTAAAATCAGAGCTCCAAGAGCAGCAGCCCTAGCAGCATTAATATGGCAGCACTAGCAACGTTCCACAGCACAACCACCACTCTCCAAAATTCCACATCAAATCACCATGCACATGACATACTTCTAACTTCTAATGCTTTTGGTGGAAGTAACATTAACTGAATTGTAGTAGTTTTGTGGGAGAAGATGGATTTTCCACAGCTAAATTAATGAATAAAATCATGTACATATAAACTGAAAAGCACACTCCTGAACTTGATGAAACATATAAGTAAATGACCCGCATGTTGAGCTAGCTATTTCCCACTGGTTCTACAAATCTAGCAGTACTACTTGCTACTACAGTGTATAGCGCCTCCTTCCCCCAGATAATTTTTAAGAGAGCTTGTTACTAGAGATTAGTGTTTAAAGTTTTACCTTTGTTTTGAAGGCACACCTACAGTAAATATTTGATGTACGAGAGCATGGTCCACATTCTCCTTCATGGCAAAGATTTTCACATGTATGAATGAAATCTATCAAAAATGAAAATGTAAAAATGATTCGTAAATTAAACCTTTTAATTTAACATATTGGTACTTTATATATATGTCATATGAACATCAGTGGTCACACCGCGGCTTCTGCATGAGTTCGGAGCTGCAGGCACAAGACACTGCCTTCAAATCATCCTCCCTTAATATTTCTCATGGACGTGTTACAGATTTTATGTTAAAAAAATAAAAGAATTAGGTGCATTATAAGATTTGCAACTTAAAGTTATGTATTGCTTTGAAATATTTTAAAAAAAGGCTAAAATTGTGCTTGTTCATTTTAGTAAATCTATGGCCTGTAGAGTTTCAGTTCCACAATTTTTATACTAGTAGTATTAAAAATAGACACTTTGCTAAACACTTTTCATATAAATATATAGAATCAAACTTGTGATTTAATGTGGTGTGATTTAACAAAATGAACAATTGAGGAGCACTATGTTAAAAACCATTTTAAACACAAGATTTCCCTATTGGTATAATCTGATTTTTTTTTTTTAAACTGAGAAAAATTAAACTAATTCATTTTTCACTATGTATACTGACCTTCTGTAGGTTATTTAGCTTGGAAAAGGAGAACAAAAATTAGCCATTTCCCATCATATCTGTGGTTCTTCATAATGATTGCCTGCATGGATCCAAACTGTATGAAAGACATAGTGCTCGTGTGCATGAACTTGGCGCTCTTTAGAGAGATGCATCTACTGGAGAAAAAAGTTTGCCCAGCTCTAAAGAGCAAGTTGCTTCATGTGAAGAATACTGAACAGACACAAAAATGTATCTGAGTTTATCTGAAAATTTCCTCTCTCCAGATAATAAGGTCCATAGATCCATTACAGTGGGACCCCAGCCTAATTTGCAGTTTGAAGACTAAACCAGACCTGTCAGTCACTGGAAGGAAATGATCCCACCCCTAAATAGCTTGCCAATTTGAAATAAAATCCACAGCAAAAGATAACCAAACGGTCAGAAGACTAATATGGAATTCATTTCAAGAATAACTATTTATGCACCTCATAGCTTAAGCAAAAACTTCAAAATTTCTCAGCTGAATCAAAAGATACAGTGAATCCCAGTTTCCAACAGAACATCAGCCCCAAGAAGTTCACAGATTGAATTTAAGTATTTGATACAGCGGAGGCTCAATCCATTAATTACTTTGAAAATTAGGGCCAATGACTTAAATTGGCATTGAAAGCTGACCAGGAGCCAGGGGATGTATTTGGTTCCTGATGTGCTCACAATAGCCTCAGCCACAGAACAGGCAAGTACACCCTTCTGTCCCAGCTAGAACCTATGCATCATCTTCACATTCAGTTCTAGATACAGTTAACTACAGTAATCTGCACCCTCAGCAAGTTTGCGGATGACATTAAGCTGGGGGAAGAGGTAGATACGCTGGAAGGTAGGGATTGGGTCCAAAGTGACCTAGACAAACTGGAGGATTGGGCCAAAAGAAATCTGATGAGGTTCAACAAGGATAAGTGCAGAGTCCTGCACCTAGAAAGGAAGAATCCCATGCACCGCTTCAGGCTGGGGACCAACTGGATAAGCGGCAATTTTGCAGAAAAGGACCTGGGATTAAAGTGTACGAGAAGCTGCATATGAGTCAACAGTGTGTCCTTGTAGCCAAGAAGGTTAGCATATTGGGCTGCATTAGAAGGAGCGTTGCCAGCAGATCGAGGAAAGTGATTACTCCCCTCTATTTGGCATTGATGAGGCCACATCTGGAGTACTGTGTCCAGTTTTGGGCCCTCCACTACAGAAAGGATGTGGACAAATTGGAGACAGTCTTGCGGAGGGCAATGAAAATTATTAGGGGGCTGGGGTACATGACTTATGAGGAGAGGCTGAGAGAACTAGGCTTATTTAGTCTGCAGAAGAGAAGAGTGAGGGGGGATTTGATAGCAGCCTTCAATTACCTGAAGAGTGGTTCCAAAGAGGATGGAGCTAGGCTGTTCTCAGTGGTGGCAGATGACAGAACACAAAGCAATAGTCTTAAGTTGCAGTAGGGGAGGTCTAGTTTGGATATTAAGACAAACTATTTCACCAGGAGGGCAGTGAAGCACTGGACTGGGTTACCTAGAGAGGTGGTGGAATCTCCATCCTCAGAGGTTTTTAAGGCCCAGTTTGACAAAGCCATGGCTGGGATGATTTCATAGAATCATAGAATAAAAGGGTTGGAAGGGACCTCAGGAGGTCATCTAGTCCAACCCCCTGCTCAAAGCAGGACCTAATCCCCAACTAAATCATCCCAGCCAGGGCTCTGTTAAGCCTGACCTTAAAAACCTCTAAGGAAGGAGATTCTACCACCTCCCTAGGTAAAGCATTCTAGTGCTTCACCACCCACCTAGTGAAAACTTTTTTCCTAATATCCAACCTAAACCTCCCGCACTGCAACTTGAGACCATTACTCCTCGTTCTGTCATCTGCTACCACTGAGAACAGTCTAGATCCATCCTCTTTGGAACCCCCTTTCAGGTAGTTGAAAGCAACTATCAAATCCCCCCTCATTCTTCTCTTCCGCAGACTAAACAATCCCAGTTCCCTCAGCCTGTCCTCATAAGTCATGTGTTCCAGTCCCCTAATAATTTCCGTTGTCCTCTGCTGGACGCTTTCCAATTTTTTCACATCCTTCTTGTAGTGTGGGGCCCAAAACTGGACATAGTACTCCAGATGAGGCCTCACCAATGTCGAATAGAGGGGAACGATCACATCCCTCGATCTGCTGGCAATGTCCCTACTTATACATCCCAAAATGCCATTGGCCTTCTTGGCAACAAGGGCACACTGTTGACTCATATCCAGCTTCTCATCCACTGTAACCCCTAGGTCCTTTTCTGCAGAACTGCTGCCTAGCCACTTGGTCCCTAGTCTGTAGCAGTGCATGGGATTCTTCCGTCCTAAGTGCAGGACTCTGCACTTGTCCTTGTTGAACCTCTTCAGATTTTTTTTGGCCCAATCCTCTAATTTGTCTAGGTCCCTCTGTGTCCTATCCCTACCCTCCAGCATATCTAGCTCTTCTCCTAGTTTAGTGTGATCTGCAAACTTGCTGAGGGTGCAATCAGTGCCATCCTCCAGATCATTAATGAAGATATTGAACAAAAACGACCCCAGGACCGACCCTTGAGGCACTCTGCTTGATACCAGCTGCCAACTAGACATGGAGCCATTGATCACTACCCATTGAGCCCAACGATATAGCCAGCCTTCTATCCACTTTATAGTCCATTAATCCAATCCATACTTCTTTAACTTGCTGGGAAGAATACTGTGGGAGACAATATCAAAAGCTTTGCTAAAGTCAAGGAATAACACATCCATCGCTTTCCCCTCATTCACAGAGCCAGTTATCTCATCATAGAAGGCAATTAGATTAGCCAGGCATGACCTGCCCTTGGTGAATCCATGCTGACTATTCCTGATCCCTTTCCTCTCCTCTAAGTGCTTCAGAATTGATTCCTTGAGGACCTGCTCCATGATTTTTCCAGGGACTGAGGTTGGCTGACTGGCCTGTAGTTCCCCAGATCCTCCTCCTTCCCTATTTTAAAGATGGGCACTACATTAGCCTTTTTCCAGTTGTCCGGGACCTCCCCCGATCACCATGAGTTTTCAAAGATAATGGCCAATGGCTCTGCAATCACAGCCGCCAACTCCTTTAGCACTCTCGGATGCAGCGCATTCGGCCCCATGGACTTGTGCTCATCCAGCTTTTCTAAATAATCCCGAACCACTTCTTTCTCCACAGAGAGCCGGTCACCTCCTCCCCATGCTGTGCTGCCCAGTGCAGTAGTCTGGGAGCTGACCTTGTTCGTGAAGACAGAGGCAAAAAAAGCACTGAGTACATTAGCTTTTTCCGCATCCTCTGTCACTAGGTTGCCTTCCTCATTCAGTAAGGGCCCACACTTTCCTTGACCTTCTTCTTAGTTGCTAACGTATCTGAAGAAATCCTTCTCATTACTCTTAGCATCTCTTGCTAGCTGTAACTCCAAGTGTGATTTGGCCTTCCTGATTTCACTCCTGTATGCCTGAACAACATTTTTATACTCCCCCCGGTCATTTGTCCAATCTTCCACTTCTTGGAAGCTTCTTTTTTGTCTTTAAGATCAGCAAGGATTTCACTGTTAAGCCAAGCTGGTCGCCTGCCATATTTACTATTCTTTCTACACATCAGGATGGTTTGTCCCTGTAACCTCAGTAAGGATTCTTTAAAGTACAGCCAGCTCTCCTGGACTCCTTTCCCCCTCATGTTATTCTCCCAGAGGATCTTGCCCATCAGTTCCCTGAGGGAGTCAAAGTCTGCTTTTCTGAAGTCCAGGGTCCGAATTCTGCTGCTCTCCTTTCTTTCTTCTGTCAGGATCCTGAACTCCACCATCTCATGGTCACTGCCTCCCACTTTAGCTTCCCCTACTAATTCTTCCCGGTTTGTGAGCAGCAGGTCAAGAAGAGCTCTGCCCCTAGTTGGTTCCTCCAGCACTTGCACCAGGAAATTGTCCCCTACACTTTCCAAAAACTTCCTGTATTGTCTGTGCACCACTGTATTGCTCTCCCAGCAGATATCAGGGTGATTGAAGTCTCCCATGAGAACCAGGGCCTGCGATCTAGTAACTTCCATGAGTTGCCGGAAGAAAACTTCGTCCACCTCATCCCCCTGGTCCAGTGGTCTGTAGCAGACTCCCACCCCGACATCACCCTTGTTGCTCACACTTCTAAACCTAATCCTCCTATTAACCTATTACAGACTGAAGCACCCTCCACCCCAAGGGTCAGCTAAAGACTAGACATTAATTTGAACTCTAAATAGGTCAGACGATGACCAGATGACCACTCCCATGATGCATGCTACCGCTCTTCCCCCAAGCCACCACTGCACAGAGCTGAAATTGCTCTGGCTCTTCTTAGGTCGTTTAGGCCTTTTGCCCCACCCATGCGGCAAGATAGAGAGGATTAAAGGAGGGGACTGTACTGTACAACGTATCAAGGAGTGAGTCTAAGGCAACATGCCCCGAAGGGACTTTGGACTGCAAAAGAAAAAAAAACTCTATCAATCCACTGAAGGATGCAGAGAAATTGATGCCGCTCATAGCTCATTCTTCTTTGTGTTACCCACCATGAGGTTTAGCAGGAATACCAGACACTGCAGTTTATTTAGCATGCCTTTTTGCCAGCCTAATGACATCTGAGACCATTTGTGTGGTAAGGGGGTCAAAGGGTCCCCTGCTCAGACTGGCTGCTTGCAAAGGGTCTGTAATGTGTATTCTGTCTTCTTCCTGGGCTCGTCCATCAGATACTGCTCCATAAAGATAAGCATGGGGTCAAGCTGCTGAAGTCTCAGGCAAACACAAAGGAGGGATTTCCCTCTGTAAGAGGGCAAAACTGACAGCACAGTTTTAATGATTCTGCAGCTGAAGTTTAAAGATTTTTTTTCCTTTCCTTTTCTCCTCAGCAGCAGAGTGTGTCTGTAACTGCCTGCAGAGGTACAGGCAGAATAATAAAGAAAAAATGGTTGGATCTTCATGGACTGGGCCATACACCTTCTTGCCAGAGACTGGCAGGACTGGTTCTGCCTTCAAAATGACAAATAGGCTGATGACTTACTCTCCACAGATCTGTTATACTACGTGAATTTAAGTTGGCCTTCAAAAGTTCAAGGTTTATTGGGAGACTAATGGAGACAAACTCTTAAAAACCCTTGAACAGAACAGGGAGGAAGAGCGTGCCAACACTGACAACCATTTGGCAATAAAGGTAAGGTTGTCAGTAGCATAAGTCAGTTACCTTTTTGCGTAACTGGTGTTCTTCAAGATGTGTTGCTCATGTCCATTCCACAATAGGTGTGCATGCTTGCCATGTGCACCGGTGCCAGAAGTTTTTCCCCTAGCAGTACCCGTAGGGGAGCGCCCCAGCAACCCCTGGAGTGGCGCCTCCATGGCGTGGTATAAGGGGAGCTGCGTGCTCCACCCACCCTCAGTTCCTTCTTGCCAGACAACTCCGACAGAGGGGAAGGAGGGCGGGATGTGAAATAGACATGAGCAACACATCTCGAAGAACACCAATTACGGAAAAGGTAACTTCTTTTCTTCGAGTGATTGCTCATGTGTATTCCACAATAGGTGATTCCAAGCTATATCTGTTGGAGGTGGGTAGGAGTTCACAAGTTCTCAGGATGGAGTACAGCCCTGCCGAACCTGGCGTCATCCCTGGTTTGCGAGACGATTGCATAGTGCGAGGTGAACGTGTAAACTGAAGACCATGTGGAGGCCCTACAAATGTCCTGGATGGGGATGTGGGCCAGGAAGGCAGCCAACAAGGCTTGAGCTCGAGTCAAGTGCGCCTTCACAATCGGTGGCGGGGGAATACCCGCCAGATCATAAGTGCGAACGCACGAAGTGACACTGAGAGACACTGAGTGGAGATCGACCGACCCCTCATGTGCTCAGCTGAGGCGACGAACAGTTGGGAGGACTTCCTGAACGGCTTAGTCTGCTCAAGGTACAAAGCCAGAGCCCTTTGCACGTCGAGCGTGTGGAGGCGGCATTCCTCACTGGACGCGTGAGGCTTGGGGCAGAGGACCAGCAGGAAAAAGTCCTGACTGATGTGGTAGGCGGAGACCACCTTAGGGAGGAACACAGTGTGTGGTCAGAGCCGAACCTTGCCCTTATGAAAGCCGTGCACGGGGGCTCAGAGGTCAGGGCCCTGAGTTCCAAGACCCACCCTGCTGACGTGATAACGAGCAGGAAGGCCACCTCCCACGAGAGGTGGGACCAGGAGCACATGGCTAGCAGCTCAAACGGGAGCCCTGTGAGATGGGACACCACCAGGATCAGGTCCCACTGCGGGACCGGGGGCCTAGCATATGGGAAAAGACGGTATAACCCCTTGAGGAACCGGCCAGTCATAGCATGGGGGAATACTTGTGCACCTGCACTGGCGGATGGAAGGCCGATATGGCCGCCAGATGTACCTTGACTGATGAGGGTGCCAGGCCCTGGGCTTTAAGGTGGAGAAGGTAGTCCAGGATAAGATGGATTGGGGCGGCCACCAGGGAGACATCCTGTTCGGACGCCCATCTGGAGAACTGGGACCATCTTGCCAAGTAGGCACGGCATGTGGAGGGGTGTCTGCTTTCCGGGAGGACACGCTGGACCCCTTCCGAGCATGTCCTTTCAACTCTACTTAACCATTGAGCAACCATACTATGAGGTGGAGAGCTGCTAGGTTGGGGTGGTGGAGGCGACCCCGATCCTGGGAGAGCAGGTCTGGGTGGAGCAGCAACGGCTGTGGCAGAGCAACCACCAGGCCCATGAGGGTCCTGTACCAATGCTGCCTGGGCCACACTGGGGCAATCAGGAGGACCCGTGCCTTGTCCGTCTTTATTTTCTCTAGGACCCTGCTGATCAGTGGGAATTGGGGGAAGGCACAGAGAAACTGGCCTGACTAGGACAGGAGGAAGGCAGAGACAGCACTCCCCGCCTGGAGCGGAACTGGCGACAGCACCGGTTCTGCCACCTCGCGAACAGGTCCACCTGTCCCTGGCCTGGGAGAACTCTGAGGCCAGCCAGAGCTGAAGGGGCCTCACTGGGAGTCTGGCGTTGCGGACCATGTATGTGCACACCACCCTCAGTTGACCCACCCTCAGTTGACCCAACATGTGACCCAAGAGCTGGAGGCACGCTCTGGCTGTAGTCACTGGGAACCTTATGACTGTGTCAATGAGCCCTTTCAGGGTCTCGAACCTGTGAGAGAGACTGTGGCCCACGAGTTGTCCAGGAGCATCCTGATAAATTCTATGCATTGGACCAGGACTAACATGGACTTGGCGTCATTTACCAACAGGCCCAGGGCAGCGCACGTGGACAGTAGAAACATCAAGTGATCCCTCACCTGCGACCAGGAGCTGCTCTTTGTTAGGATATAGATATTCAGGCCTGTCTGTAAAGGCCTGTACTCTAAGAATTTAGGTGTATTCTTATCACTTGGCTAGTGATAGAGGTATAAAAGAAAGAATCAAAATCACTGTCTCCTGGTGTAAGGGCCTTCTCTTACTGTGACAGTCTGAGGCCCTGTTCTTAGGCTAAGGCCTTTGGCTAAGCAGCAGAGGCAGCCATAAGCTGTGAAGCAAACAGTTACATCCTCACATTCCAAACTAGTCACACTGAAATAAGGTGCTATTCGGCTGTTAGGAATACAATCCTGTCCCGATAGTTCCTATCACCTCCAGAGAAAGGGAAGTGCTTAGAAAATGTAAAAGGAAACTTAGTTTGATAGCATCCTGTCTGGCAAGAACTCACTTATCAATAGCTGGGATGTGAAATCCTCACTTCTGTATTGTTTTGTCATTATAGTTCCCACTTTGCTGTTGTTTATCTGTATAATCTCTGTCTGGTTCTGTGATTGTTCCTGTCTGCTGTATAATTAATTTTGCTGGGTGTAAACTAATTAAGGTGGTGGGATATAATTGGTTACATAATCATGTTACAATATGTTAGGATTGGTTAGTTAAATTTCAGGAAAATGATTGGTTAAGGTATAGCTAAGCAGAACTCAAGTATTATTATATAATCTGTAGTCAATGAGGAAGTGACTGGGTGTGGGTGGGGGTGAGCATGTGGGTGTGTGAGATGGGAACAGGGAATGGGAGTAAGAAAATTGGAATCATGTTTTGCTAAAGGGGGAGATGGGAACAGGGAATAGGAGTAAGGAAGTTGGAATCATGTTTGGCTAAGGGTAGGAATGGGAACAGGGACACAGGTGTAAGGCTCTGTGGTGTCAGAGCTGGGAAGGAGGATACTAAGGAAGGAAACTGGAATCATGCTTGCTGGAAGTTCACCCCAATAAACATCGAATTGTTTGCACCTTTGGACTTCGGGTATTGTTGCTCTCTGTTCATGTGAGAAGGACCAGGGATGTAAGTGGGTGAAGGAATAAGCCCTCTAACACTCTTGACCAGTCAATCATCCAGATAAGGAAAGATCTGGACCCCCCGGTGCCTGAGGTAGGCCGCTACCACTGATATTCATTTTGTAAATACTCTGGGGGCAGTGGATAGGCCAAACAGGAGGACTATCAGGAGGTAGTGATTCTGCCCCACCAGGAAACGGAGGAAGCGACTGTGCCCCTCGAAAATGTGAAAGTGGAAGTATGCGTCCTGCAGACTGAGGGCAGCGTACCAGCTGCCGGGGTCCAGGGAGGGGACGATGGAGGCCAGTGAGACCATGCGGAACTTACGCCCACCCTGGACCTGCGGGATCTAAACCAGTTCATGGTGAGGCTGGAGTCCTCCTTTGGCCTTTCAGCCATGACCACGCCGGGAAAAAAGCACACAACCGATTGTAGAAGGGAAGCTTCATTGAGGGGGGAACCCTGGGGAGGACTGGCAGGGTGCCCCCAAGCGTCCCATCAAAACCGCCTTTTCCCTGCTTGTTTGCCCTTGGAGTACCCAAGTTGTGGGGCAGGCCGCCACTGCCTCTGAGGGTGCCTTTTATAGACCCTCGACTTGTTATAGGCAGCCTCGTACTTCGACTGGATGGCCTGATCGGGAGCCTGCTGCGGCCTAAACTTAGATTTGGCCGGAGCCAGGACATAGAGACCCAGAGTCTGGAGAGTCGTGTGGGAGTCCTTCATGCCATGTAGCTTTGTATCCGTTTGTTCCACAAATAGAGCTTTGCTGTCAAACGGGAGATCCTGCATGGCAGCCCGTGCTTCACTAGACTGCCTGGACAGCAGGAGCCACAACACCCTTCTCATGGACACTGCCAAGGCCATAGACCATGCTGCCATGTCCGCCGCATCCGAAGCCACTTACAGGGATGGCCTGGCAGCCGGTGTACCCTCCTCCACCAGCGCCTTGAACTCTTTCTTATCACGCTCCTGGAGGGAATCCTCAAACTTGGGCAGGGAACCCCACAAATTGAATTCATACCTGCCCAGGGGTGCCTGGTGGTTTGCCACCCGAAACTGAAAACTCGAGGAAGAATAAAGCCTTCTCCTGAAAGAGACCAGCCTCCGTGAATCTTTTATTTTTCAGGGTAGGGGCTAGTTGGTCCTGCCGCTCCCTGTGGTTGACCGACTCGACCAGTGTAGAGGTACTCGTGCCCCTTGGTGGGTACAAAGTACTTGCGATCCGCCCTCTTAGAGATTGGGGCCAGCGAAGCTGGTGTTTGCCACAAGACATTTGAAATTTTGCCACCCCTTAATGGAGGGGCAAAGCTACCTGCCCGGTGCCAAAGACGACAGAACATTGAAATGGGAGTAGGAGGGTTCCTCCAACTCCTCCACCTGGAGGTGGAGGCTTGATGCCACTCTTTTTAAAAGACCTTGATGGGCCCTAAAGTTCTCCTGCGGGACGGAGGGGGGTGGGGTCATTATCACCTCACCTGGAGAGAGGGAGGGGGCCGGCACGGTGCTCTGGGTGTCCGCTGGCACCGGAGGATGCACCACTTGGTCAGACTCCAGGCATGGTGCTGAGGATGTATGTCCCACCAACCTCCTCCTCAGAGGTCTGGAGAGGGAGGCTGATGGTGCCTCTGAGGTTCCAGCTGCTGAGTGGGCCCCAACGGTGCCCACTGATATCATTGGGCGGGCCACAGAGCCCAGTGCCACTGCACTGGCTGTGGCACTAATGGGCCTGGTTGTTTGGCCTAGCTGGCCTGTCCCATGGAAGGGCGACTATGAGCAGAGGTTGGGCTGACAAACAACCTGCTGCTGTCTCAGGACTGGGAGGAACGGCGGTGCCGGAAGCGACGTTGCCCCAGGGACCACGACCTCAATGTGGAGGACCGGTACCATCTGTAGCTGCTGCTTCGCGATCGGCTCCGACGGGCGGACCCATGACAGCGAGGTGCCGGCAATCGATGCCTTGGGCTGTGAAGGCGATGCCTTGGCGGAGTCTTAGAGCAGGATTCCGAGTGGGAACGGTGTCAACGTCCATGTTGTGACCGGTTGTGGTAATCCCTATGAGACGAGGACCTCTGGTGGGCTTCGGTCCCGTCAGTACTCACTCCGTGATGTGGAGCGGTGCTGAGAGTCTCGGTCGGATGGCACCCAACCAAACAGTCTGGTGGGAGTTGAGGGCGATTCGCATGGACTACACGCTGAACTGTTGCTGGCGGCAAACGGCGTTGGGAATGTTCCCTGGACGAAGACCGGTGCCGAGCTGGAAGCGACTGCGGAGAACCCAGCGGTGGCTTGCCCTTGGAGCATGGTGCCGACTTCGGCAGCACTCCTGCTACATTCATAGAACATTTATAGAATCTCAGGGTTGGAAGGGACCTCAGGAAGTCATCTAGTCCAACCCCCTGTTCAAAGCAGGACCAATCCCTGATTTTTGCCCCAGATCCCTAAATGGCCCCCTTTAGGATTGAACTCACAACCCTGGGTTTAGCAGGCCAATGCTCAAACCACTGAGCTATCCCACCCTGCCCATGTACCAGAATGGATATGACGTCCCGGGCTGCCTGCAGGACCTCCGACGTTTCCGAAGAGGCCGGGCTACTCCACTCCACGTGAGTCGGAGGCCTAGAGGCTGGAGGGGATGGACCGAGGACCACCCGACATGGGTCTAGTCTCTGCCCCTGGTTTTCCTTGGTGCCCCTGCGAAGAAGGCATTTTCTTTGCCTTCTTGTGCCCCGTGGACGGGGAGCGGTACCGACTGGTCAAAGGCACCGGAAGGTTGCAGCACACAGGAGGGCATCGGACATCCAGGGAGGCTTGGTCCGAAGTGGCTGGGCTACTCCGCTGTATGTGAGTTGGAGGCCTAGTGGCCGGAGGGGGTCGAGGACTGCCCGACATGGGTCTACTCTCTGTTCCTGGTTTCCCTCGGTGCTGCTGCAAAGAAGGCATTTTCTTTGTCTCCTTGTGCCCCGTGGACGGGGAGCGGTGCCAACTGGTCAAAGACGCCGGAAGGTCGCTGTGCACCGATGCCGCAGTGCCCAATGCTGACTCGGAGCAGTGCACCGGATTCGGGGTCAGCACTGACACCATCAGAATAGCCCGGAGCCTAATCTCTCAGTCCAAGGTTTAAATGACTTGCAAATCTTGCAATGATCACTGATATGGGTTTCTCCCAAACAGCGTAACAGTCTGCGTGCGGATCACTCCTTGGCATAGATTGCCTGCAAGTGTCGCATGACTTAAAACCCGGGGAGCAGGGCGTGCTCCGGCCCGGGCACTCAAACTAACTGAACTAACTGAACAGCTGAATAACTACAGGTACTAACACTTAATGAACAAAAAGTTCTGGGGACAAGCTACAACAAAGCTGGAGCAGAGTAGTTCCTATGCACCTTCACTGGCGGCAAGAAGGAACTGAGGGTTGGGGGAGCGCGTTGCTCCCTTTATACCGCACCATGGAGGCACCACTCCAGGGGCTGCTGGGGCGCTCCCCCCTACGGGTACTGCTAGAGGAAAAACTTCCAGCACCGGTGCACGTGATGAGCACGCACACCTATTGTGGAATACACATGAGCAATCACTCGAAGAACTTCATCTTCCCGTTACACTGATGATAAAGAGGGCTGGAGAAGAGAATTGCTGGTGAGAAGGCTCTTAGGCAAAGGAGATCTTGCTGATATAAGCCTTTATTCCTCTCCTCTTCTGCACAATTGTCCTTGGGTCTTCTGCAATATGGGCAACTGCGCCCATGGAGCTCAACAAATCTAAGATAAGTCCACTATATCCATAGGGAATAAACCTATCTCTGGAGGGACCCATCAGCAAGGAGTCACTCAAGTAGTAGATGCTGCCGCACCTAATCCATGGTGAACAGAAGGACGCTCAATAAGTGATCTCAGAATGGACCTTGGACCCTAACCCTGGGAGCAGCGAGGCAAAAAGTGCAAGGCCCTCATCGGCAGGCCCATAAGAGCACCAGAGCTAATGCCATTTAAAAGTTTTATTTTTATTGTATATAGATGTTTGCCTATAGTTAACTTTTCTGTAAAGGATGAAGGGGACTGACAGGGAAATGACACACTGTAGAACTCAGCTGGCTGGCCAGAGAGATCTGGAGGCACTAAGGACCTGGGGACACAGGCAGGGTTCATATGCAGTCCCATTGGACTCTTGTTTTCTAGAAATTTCTGCACTTGCCTCCCACAACATGTGTACCACCTACAGTGGGGATCCACAAAGGCAATGCTAAAGAAGCTGGTCAGTTTCATTTGTTTCTAGACAGCGGATTTTCTGGTTCTCAAGTACAATTACAATTATTCAAGATTTGGGTTGCAAATTCTACGGAGGCTTTTATAAATTCAACTTGACTACAACCACGCAGTCATGAACACTTTCTACTCATACTGGATTTTTGTTAATTCTGAATCTATTTTTTAAAGAAATATGAATCTGGACTACCTGCCTCTTTAATAATGGAATGCATTTGTAAGTGTTTAAAGCAGAAAGTTCTAGTTACCATGGCTCCCACAAGGTAGAGGTTTGCCACATGTTTTTCCACACGATGGGATCGGATCCGTGCACAGTTTACGCTCAGTACATCCTAGTTTTAGTAATCTGCTAAGAGGAGTCTGCCCACAAGGACAGCAGTGCACTACTTGAGGAAGTCGTGGACAAAGTTGGCAGGGCTCAGGATGGCATATCTGCATACAGCTGTGCCTTCCACAATTTAATTTTCTAAAAAAGAAATATATAAGGAATTATAAGGATATCACAGTCACTAAGTGTTGAATAAAATGTAATTTTTGCTTTAGGTTTTTGGGGAGAAAGAGGATCTTACTTGTCACATGTCTTCTGGCAGGAGAACTTTCCAAATCCATCAGAAAACTCTTCATTTGTTCCACACAATACATCTCGAAAGGTACTCCCACAGTAGCAGACTAAGGGAGAACAAATAATAAGAAAAAGAAAAGAAAAAAACCAGTATTACCACAAACAAGGAACGCTCAACACTCTATATGCAGGACAATACTAAATTTGAAAAACTGAACTTAAAAATTCAAAATGTATTAAAACAACCTTTAAAAGTGTACTTTAGTTGTTCTATTTAGACTTGACTTAGCTGTGTACATTTCTGTAGCTGTGTACAGGCTGAGTTTCTATATTTCTTTTATTAGTGTCTTTTGCTAATAAAAATGAGGAGCAATTAAAAGGACAAACTATTTGCAAAAGAGGGCTTAATCAAAAAATAATGCAAATTAATCTTGAATGAGAACTTTTATCTTAAACTAAACTTCAAAAAATTTACATCAAAAAGAAATGCAAGCATTTTCTTTGTAAATATCACAAAGAAATGTACCAATATTATACTGTACTAGACATCTGGACATCATAGGAGCCACATGGCCTATCAGACCAGAGGTAAAATACTTTTAGCCATTTGAAAAGTGTGGGTGCTTATTTAAGTATGCTACTTTAAATGTGCTTTTATATAGGTTTTCTGTTACTTTTCAATACTACTGATTAAAAAAGTCCTAGGGGTCACACATAAGTAATATTTTCCTATTCAAGAGTAAATTAGTATTTAAAATATCTTGTAACAGTGGTATATCACCTGTTTTGATTTATAGAACCCTTGCAGAAGCATTTTTTTTAAAGTAAAAAAATTAAAATTAAGTGCCTGTCTGAAGCAAGACTTCTCTCAATTTTGGAAGTAAACTCACTGATAAAAGATAAGGATGTATTCAGCCTTCAGATGGAAAGGTGTTCGCTGTACTCATCGTACATATAATTTATAGAATTACTGATTTATAGAACTTGCCATAATAGCAAATCCTTTACAATATTAATTAAAAGAGGCACAGCACCAACCCCTATAATTAGGATGCCACTGTCCATTACAAAAAATTCTTTTGACTTTTTTGGAACCACTCAATCTTCCATAGGACATTAAAATTGTCAAGGGGATAGCCTTCAGGCAAGCTGTGCTTGACTTTAACAAAAGTGAAGATGTCTTTTAGGTTCCAATGTAATGAAGTAAGGACACTTAAGCAACGACAGTATAGAAACAACTTGAATGACAAAGCTAAACAGGTAACAGCAAAATGGGTTAGAGCATAAATATTGAGTGGAGCTGAGATTTATAGAAAGAAAACTCCTGTCCCATGAGTTAAAATGATTGTCAGTGGGGGATTAGTATACACTTAGGGAAAAGAAGATCTCACTTTTAAGCAAATAGATAATTTTCCCTAAAATGTTGGATGCATGTACCATTTAAAAACCTTTTTACCTTCCACATCTTCTGGGGAAGCTGACTTCCTTTGTCTCCTTCCCCTTGTTCATTTGTGCTCATCCCTAAAATTTGGGCCAGCAAGAAAAACTGGCCAAACTCACCATCACACCTTCTTCTTCACTGCAATATTAAGTAGGAACAGGAGTTGCCGTGATGTAAGCAGGGGCAGAATGGAGACTGACTATTGGCCACTCACTGGCTGCTCTATCTGCTCCACTCTTGTCCACATACTTTTGGAGGTCCACAACAGGAGAAGGCAGGCTGTCTGAATTTCCCCAGCTGTAGAGCTCTGAAGATGCACTGAAGCAAAGTTCCCTACTGCCAATATTAAAGAGGATGAAAGCAGCTCTCTTTCCACCTTTTGGCACCATCAGTACACTTTTCGCTATGCAGAAAACTAGTTTGTGTATGTGCTAATTGCCTTCCTTAGCTGTGCATTTTACAAATTTCGTGGAAAACCAGTCTTTAAAATGTACTGCATATATTCAAGATTGTGATTTTAAAAAGGCTCATAACTTAAGGAACACAAAATCAAATTTCAGTGGAACAAAGGCATTTCTCTTTAATGTAAACTATTTCTATACTATAATTCAACTTCCTACCATTTTTACTGTTGAAAGTAATCAAAATAATATTCCAGTGTTTTTGTTTTGTTTTTTAATTTTGTTTTTCCACTCTCAAAAGTGGCTGAATCGTTTTTTGCTTAAACTTTCCCCAAAATATTTAACTTCAGGAAAAGATTGAGCCTGAAAAATTTAATCCCAAAAGGTGAAATTCAAGATGTTATAAGCAACTGAATGGTTACAAAGCTATGGCAGTCACCACTCCCACTATACTGGAAGAGACTTTATGCACTATCCAAATTTTAGATTAAAACCCAGCAGGTGAAGTGCCTAATTCTGGGTTTTACTGGAATAAATAAGTTCTTTATATAGCTGCATCAGCAAAAGGACAAACCTGAGACATGTTCCTGGGGAATATTAAAATGAATTTTAAGTTGTTTCAGTGTTCAGGAAATAATCACTAAATAAAAAGGTTTAAGATGTACTTGCATATATTAAGAATAAGGGCTAGTGACCTGTTTTAAATTAAGTGCAACTACAGTAGTCTTTTTTTAAATCTTGGCCTTAATCATTACCTGTTATTTTGCTCACTATTATACTCTAATTTATTTGTTTACTTGCAGCTAGCTAACTTAAAGAAATTGAAAAACAGCTCTACTGAACATACAAATCTAAGTACATTTCCACATGTCTGATACCTACCTTGCTGTACTGTAAGCTGACAAGGATGACATTTTCCCACATGGCACACCTGGGCACAGTTATGCCTACCACAATTTAAAGTATTCCCACATACATTAGAACAATGAATTGTGTTGGACTGGCCGCAGCGAACTGAATGACTGTAGATAAATATGATACTGTAGTTAGTATAGTATCTTTTAGCTGGATTTAAGCATTTCACATATTTATATCTTCAAATAACCCCTTTACAATATATGCTGCAACATTCAAAGTAAACAAGTTCTATTTGTTAATGACAGATACATAATTCTGTTCAGGAATAATGCTGTGGCCTTAGACTCTTCTTACATCTCAACATAGAGAAAGGTGTTCGACATCACACTAACTGGGTGTAGTGTAGTATTTAAAATGCAGAATATGATTTTGCACTTGATTTGATATTCTGGGGGAAAACAGTGCATTACCTTAAGATATTTGAATTTCTTTTAAGTGTGGCCTTAACTCTGAATTTGCTGAGTTTATAATGCATGGTTTTGGGATAGTTACAATATCCCTGTGTAGCCTAAGTATTTGCTAAGTAAAGCACCGGCATAAGTTAAGGAGTAAAACAACGAGCCTACAGATCTACATCCTGTAAGACGTTCGCTTGAGCAGTTAGCATAAGGCTTTGAGGCCCATGGCCTTAGGAAGAGCAAGTTACCAGACAGTTTTGAGGGAACTCGGAAAGGTGTGTTTACAGGGAAAATTCGTACAAAATGATACCAGGTAACTGCAAGAACATTGAACTGATACTAGGCTTGGATATTTTAGGATTAAATTTTGGCAAATGCTTAACCGTAAGTTTGTCTTGACAATGACTTAACGAATATGGTAATAAGCTGAAACCATTAATATTATAACCTACAGAGTAAGAACACCCCACATTATTAAAGTGAGGAAATACAAATAAAGAAGAGTAGAGAAACCCTTACTGAATATGCATTAGGCATAGTGGTGTCACCACAGCATATTATAGAAGTTGTATACCAGTCTATGTGCTTGGAGAGGGAGAGATGTAGCCCTTGGGAGGTGCCACGATTACAGCCACTGGTGATGGTAACGAGGAATATAATGACTAACACTGCAGGTTGTTCTGCAAGGGATAGTGTAAGTATATGGATGCTCAGATGTACATTCCATCAACTTTGCTGGGTCAGCGTGTTGGTGACTTTGTGAACTGTACTAATCAAGCTATTACAAACCCAGAGGGGTATTCCTGCGGGTGAATGTTGAAATTGTGCACATCAGGGCTCCCAACTGAACAGTAATGTTAATACTAGGCCTGATCTTGGAACAAGAACCTATCAAACTTCAGAGCGTTAACTAGAAATTCTTAATAGTCAATATAATTAATACACAATCAATCAGGCAATATCTGTAATTTTTTTTTCTCTTAAATTAGATACATTCTCTAAGCTTTAACTTTTTGTCTGGGATACATGCAAAGGTTAGTAATGCTAATATTATAGTGTCCTAGTTGTAAAATCCACTGATTACAGAATTCTAGATGCACTGATTTTGCACAATTTGGTAACTGACTTTACGCTTACAGTCATCTTGAATCCATATCCGATGTCCAGATGAATGGTCATGTGTATAATCTTGTCATGAATATAGGGGAAAGGGTAGCAACCTTTAAGTATCCTTGGCAGCTGTACTGGATTGCCTTACCTGTAAAGTGTTAAGCAGTTCAAATAACCTAGTTGGCACCTAACCAGAAGGACCAATGAGGAAATAAAAGATACTTTCAAGAGGGGAGAAGGGGGAGAAGCCAAGCAGGTACAATATCTTCTGAAAATACATGTGGAATAATCCATCTGAAACCACAGAAACTGCGAGTAGGGCAATGAAATGCGTCAGGTTATTTTTTATTTTGGCTTGTGAATTTTCCTATCCTACAGAGGTAGTTTCATTCCTGTTTTTGTAACTGTGAAGCTGAGTCCAGATGGAAATCCTCTGTGTTTTAAATCTTTTTATTACCCTGTAAAATTACCTTCCATCCTGATTTTGCAGGTGTGATTCTTTTACTTATTTCTTTATCAATAAAGTTCTTCTTTTAAGAACCTGATTGATTTCAGTGTCCTGAAGACAAAGCGTCTGGTCTGTGCTCACATTGCTAAGGCAACTGGTTGGTAGTTTATTCTCAAGCCTCCCCAGGAAAGGGGGCGAAGGGGCTTGGGGGGATAGGGATTCCAAGTGACCCTTCCCTGAATATTTTGTGTAAATCACTTGGTGGTGGCAGCAATATCAGTCTAAGGAATTAGTGCCTTAGAGAAATTTGTACCTAAACTGGTAAAATATAAGCTTAAGGGGTCTTTCATGTACCCCAGAGTTCAGAGTTGCAGGGGGGAGAAGGGGGATCCTGACAAAACATTTTTTTTTTAAATGGCTAGGTACAGTACCACAGGAGCAAGCTGCAGGCTGGACAACTTGAATACTGAAAGAGTACAGCGTGTCAGAACAACAAATGAAATGGATCTGGAATTCTGAGAGTAAAACAGTATTTCCAATACTGTTTATAACTCCCCAGTGAAATTAATGTTGCTATAGCAAATGTAAGTGAATTACACATCCCCTTCCAGGTTAGCCTGCTAACAAGCTGACCTCAAACCCTGACTACAACTGTATCCGCAGAATGGTAGCTGTTTTTAATCTTTTCTTCCATCTCAAAAATAATCACTTTTAAATCATGTTTGCACATGCACTCTGTGTTCTGGATGCTGAGATGACAGTCTGAGAATGCTAAACTTTACATGACTTTATATGCTGACATAAATAGTGCAAAAAAACAAAACAGAACAAAAACAAAAAAAAACAGTGACCTGGTATCATGAAATCCAGGACTGATCATATCCTTCCTAACCTTTAGTACCAAGCTGGAATAAAATTTCTTCCATATTTCACCCTGTAGAGTAGGTTCAATAGCATTTTGTGAGAAGGAAGTGGATTTCCTGTAGTTCCCCCCCAAAAAATTCTGCAGTATTCTAGTGCATTCCTAGACAAATTGGAGGATTGGGCCCAAAAGAAATCTGATGAGGTTCAACAAGGACAAGTGCTGACTTCTGCACTTAGGAACGAAGAATCCCATGCACCGCTACAGGCTGGGGACCAACTGGCTAAGCAGCAGTTCTGCAGAAAGGGACTTGGGGATTACAATGGACAAGAAGCTGGATATGAGTCAGCAGCGTACCCTTGTTGCCAAGAAGGCCAATGGCATAGTGGGCTCTATTAGTAGGAGCATTTCCAGCAAATCAAGGGAAGTGATTATTCCCCTCTATTTGGCACTGGTGAGGCCACACCTGGAGTACTGTGTCCAGTTTTGGTTCCCCTACTACAGAAGGGATGTGGACAAATTCGAGAGAGTCCAGTGGAGGGAAACAAAAATGATTAGTGGGCTGGGGCACGACTTATGAGGAGAGGCTGAGGGAACTGGAGTTATATAGTCTGCAGAAGAGAAGAGTGAGGGGGGATTTGATAGCAGCCTTCAATTACCTGAAGTGGGGTTCCAAAGAGGATGGAGCTAGGCTGTTCTCAGTGGTGGCAGATGACAGAACAAGAAGCCATGATCTCAAGTTGCAGGGGGGGAGGTCTAGGTTGGATACTAGGAAAAAATGATTACTTACCTTCTTGTAACTGTTGTTCTTCAAGATGTGTTGTTCACGTCCATTCCACATTAGGTGTGCGCGTGTTGCGTGCATGAGTGTCAGAAACGTTTTCCCTTAGCAGCTCTCGTCGGGGCCCTCTGAGTGGCGCCACTGCGCCGTTCATATATACCCCGCCGCCTGACCCCCTCCTGTTCCTTCTTGCCGGCAACTCCGACAGAGAGGTAGGAGGGTGGGTGGTGGAATGGACGTGAACATCTCAAAGAACAACAGTTACGAGAAGGTAAGTAACCGTTTTTTCTTCTTCGAGTGCTTGTTCATATCCATTCCACATTAGGTGAATCACAAGTTTACCTCTGGAGGAGGGTAGGAGTCATGAAACAACTGATTGGAGGACCGCTCTGCCAACTGCTGCGTCCTCTCTGGCCTGCTGGTTGACCACGTAATGGGTCGTGAAGGTGTGCACCGAGGACCAGGTGGCTGCTCTGCGGATCTCCTGGATCGGGACCTGTGCCAGGAAAGCCGTGAAAGTCGCTTGCGCCCTGATCGAGTGGGCCGTGACTGCCGGGGCTGGAACACCTGCAAGCTCATAGCACGCCCGGATGCCGCTTGTAATCCAAGACGAGATCTGCTGCGCCAACACCAGGAGGCCTTTCATCCTCTTGGCTACGGCCACGAACAGCTACGTGGATTTACGAAAGGACTTGGTGCGCTCCAAATAGAATGCCAGCGCTCGATGGACATCCAAGGTGTGTAGGCTGCGGTGGCTCGGGTCCGTATGAACGTTTGGAAAAAAAACCGGCAGACAAATGTCCTGGCCCAAATGGAATTGCGAGACCACCTTAGGGAGGAACTTGGGGGGTGGTCGGAGCTGCACCTTATCCTGGTGAAACACTGTATACGGTGGCTCAGAGGTGAGAGCCCTCAGCTCAGACACTCTTCTGGCCGAGGTAATGGCCACAGAAATGCCACCTTCCAGGAAACGTAGAGGAGGGAGGAGGTAGCGAGGGGCTTGAACGGAGGTCCCATGAGCCTAGAGAGAACCAAGTTAAGGTTCCAAGGAAGGACTGGGGGGCGTGAGTATGGAAACATCCTCTCCAATCCTTTAAGGAACTGTACCACCACTCCGAAAACACCGAGCCCCCCAAAAACCCTGGATGGAAGGCAGAGATGGCTGCCAGGTGCACTCTGAGTAAGGACGGGCCAGCCCCTGCTGCTTGAGGTGCAGGAGGTACTCGAGGATGGCTTGCACCGGGGCCTGGCACGGCCGCACCTGTCGGGGCTCACACCAACACGAGAACCTTTTCCACTTGGCCACATAGGTAGCCTTGGTAGAGGGCTTCCTACTGCCAAGCAGAATCTGCTGCACAGAAAGGGAGCACTGGCTCTCTAAGGCTTTTAGCCACAGAGCTTCCATGCCGTCAGGTGTAGTGACTGCAGGTCGGCGTGGAGAAGCCGCCCGCCGTCCTGTATGATGAGATCCCGGTGTAGGGGCAGGATTACCAGGGCCTCCACCGACAGCTCTAGAAGTGTTGTGTACCAGTGCTGGCGGGGCCGCGCCAGGGCGATGAGGACCACCGCCACCCTGTCCCTGCATACCTTGAGCAGGACCTTGTGTACCAAGGGGAGTGGGGGAAAAGCATACATCAAGCCCCCTCCCCACGGGATTGCAAACGCGTCTGCGACTGAGCCTGGGCTGTGGCCCTGGAACGAGCAGAACTGCGGGCACTGGGCGTTGGCCCCGGTGGCAAACAGGTCTACCCGGGGAAACCCCCACCTGCGGAAGAGCGAAAGCACGACATCCGCTCTGAGCGTCCACTGGTGCATGTGATACGACCTACTGAGGTAATCTGCCAGCTCATTTTGCACCCCTGGGAGATACCACGCCTCGAGGTGAATGGCATGGACTATACAAAAGAGGAGAGGCCTTGCAACAGAGCAGCGAGGAATGGGCCCCACCCTGCTTGTTTATATAAAATATGGCAGTAGTGTTGTCTGTCAGAACTGTCACGCTGTGACCACTCAGAGTGGCGTGAAAGGTCTGGCAGGTTAGACGAACCGCCCTGAGCTCCTTCAAAATGATATGGAGCGACCGCTCCGCTCTGGACCACAAGCCCTGAGTCCTGAGGTCCCCCAGGTGAGCGCCCCCATCCGTGGTCTGACGTGTCCATCACCAGAATCAGGTCCGGTTGTGGGGTGGCAAAGGGGATGCCTTCGCAAACCACAGGCTTGGACTGCCACCACAGCAGTCCCTTGGGGCTGTCACTACCAAGTCCAGGGGGTCCCCGCCTGGGCGGTACACCGGAGCGAGCCACGCCTGCAGAGTCCTGAGTCTCACTCTGGCATGCCTGACCACATGCGTGCATGCTACCATGTGGCCCAGCAGCCGCAGGCAGCACCTGGCCGTTGTCTTTGGAAACTGGTGCAGGGAGGCCACCTCTTGCTGGATAGCCCGGAATCGGGACACTGGAAGGCTTCCCCTGGCCTGCACCACGTCCAGGACCGCCCCTATGAATTCCACTCTCTGAGTTGGCACGAGGGTGGACTTGGGGACATTGACCAGGAGCCCTAGCTCATGGAACAATCAGAGGGCCACCTCCACGTGGCCCCGCACTTCCGCTTCGGATCGACCCGCCAGGAGCCAGTCGTCAAGGTACGGGTACACCTGGAGGCCGCCACCACCGCCATGCATTTCGTGAACACCCGTGGGGCCGCAGCTAGACCGAACAGAAAAACCGCAAACTGGTAACGGCCCACGGTGAAGCGCATGAACCGCCGATGTGCTGGGTGGATGGCAATATGAAAGTACACGTCCTTCATGTTGAGGGCAGCGTACCAGCCTCCCGGATCCAAGGAAGGGATGATGGTGCCCAGAGAGACCATGCGGAACCGGGCCTTGACCAGGAACTTGTTGAGCCCACGCAGGTCTAAAATGGGACCCCTTTGGCCTTGGGAAAGAGGAAGTACCAGGAGTAGAAACCTTTCCCCCTTAGGCTGTACGGCACCGCCTCTACAGCCCCCGCCTCTAGCAGCAAGCATACCTCCTTCTCTAGAAGATGCTCGTGAGAGGGGTCCATGAAGGGGTGTGGGAGGGAAGAGAATTGCAGCAAGTACCCGTTCCATACCGTGCATAAGACCCAACTGTCTGATGTAATGCTGGACCATGCATAGGAGAAACGGGACAGGCGGTTCACGAAACAAGGAGACAGATCTCGTGACTGGTCTGGTACGCTGTCCTCGAGCGCACCTTCAAAAGCCTGGCTTAGTGCCTGGCTGGGATTTGTGCTGACCTTGGTTCTGACCCGGCACATTATTATTGTTGTTATTGCGCCGTTGCATGTTATCCCTGCCTTGCCTACAGTAAGGCTCATGCCTATGACGAGGCTGGTACTGGCGCTAAGGGGGAGGCTGCAGCTTAAAGGGCTTTCTTTGTGTCACTGGGGTGTGCATACCCAGCGACTTAAATATAGCCCTCGAGTCCTTGAGGCTATGCAGCCTCTCATCTCTCTGGTCCAAAAGGAGCCCGGACCCTTCAAAGGGGAGGTCCTGAAGCGTACTCTGGACATCAGACGGCAGGCCAGACTCCTGCAGCCACGCCGAGTGCCTCATAACCACCCCGACGCGATTGTTCTGGCCGAATCCAAATTGTCTGCTGAATCCAGGGAGGCCTGGAGAGAGGTCTTAGCTACTCCCTTGCCCTCGTCCACCAGGGCCGCAAACTCCTATTGGGAACCTTGCGGGAGGTGTCCTTAAACTTCCCACTGCCACCCAGAAGTTAAAATTATACCTGTTGAGGATGGCCTGCTGGTTAGAAATCCCCAACTGAAAGCCCCTCATGAGGATACCTTTCTGCCAAAAAGGTCCAGGCGTTTTGCCTCCTTGGCCTTAGATGCCGGGGCCTGTTGTCCATGGAGCTCCCTTTTGTTCACTGCAGAGACCACCAGGGAGCATGGACTTGGGTGGCAGAACAAGAATTCGTAGTCCTTTGACGGGGCAAAGTACTTGCACTCCACACCTTTGGCCGTTGGAGCACTGGAGACCGGGGTCTGCCATAAAGTCTTATAATTCGATTGGATGGTCTTAATGACTGGAAGCGCTGTTCTAGATGGACCTTCGGGGATCAAAATGTCCACCATGGGGTCCTCCTGCTCAACCATCTCCTTGGCCTGCAACCTCAAGTTCTGGGTGACCCTACGCAGTAGCTCCTGGTGGGCTCTGTGGTCTATGGGTGGAGGGCTGGATGCCGCTGTTTCCGCCACTGCCTCATCCGGGCATGACAAGAAGGTTAGCAGCTGCTCATCCCCCTCTGGCTGGTCCTCCTGCTCCCCTTCTCCCATGGGAGGGGCCTCCGGCTTGGACCGGTGCGGGAAACCTTGGGGCGGCACCGGACTCGGTGCTGGTCTCTCCAGTTTATCCTCGGGGGATGCTGGAGGCCTGGATACTGTAGCTTCCAGCGCTGCTGGATGTCGGTGCAGGGATCAGGACCACTGCACCGAGTAGCTCGCCCTGGATGGGGCCCTTTGGCGCTGTTGATAGGCCCAAGGAGTCCAGAAGGGCCAATGACCTGGCGGCCCCCATTGGGGGTGCCACCCCATCTGAGGGTCCTTGCTGTCCAGGGCACGTTGCAAGTAACTGTAACGGCTGGAGTTGGCACTGGACTGTGGCGACACCGATCGCAAAGGCCATGGCGGTGCCAACAATCTGTGCTGGCGGGAGGTTGACGAGCGGCTCCTAACGGAATGGGAGCAAGACCAGCACTGATATTCCTGGGACTGGGATCAGCGCCGGCATTCTCGGGACCAGGATTGGCGTCTGCGGGAGTCCTCCAGCAAGGGCCATCTCGACCCCTCCCGGTGCCAGTCTCTAATCAGTGCTAGAGAGCGTTGTGCCTCTTCTGTTACTTCCTCGCGCCGAACGACTCCCGGTACTGCGACTTCCTTTGAGCCGCAGGTAACTGGGAGTCCGCAGACATGGAGCTTGACTGGGACCAGCTCCGGGAGCAACGCCAGGACGGTGTCCTCAAACAGCACACCATTGCTGGCTTACCCCTCAACGGCACCTGTGGCAAGGGTACCGGAGGATTCTCCCTGTACAGGAGGGGGCTCGTCGCCGACAGCTCAATGAGGTCCTTTGCTGCCTCAAAGGTGCCAGGCGTGGAGGGCTGATCCATTAAGTCCTCGAGCCCATCGTCTGCACTGAGCTCACTTAGGCCTGGGCTCAGTGGGGCTTGTGGTGCTGCAGCCATTGGTGCTAGCGCCGGTACAGTGGCCTTCCCGCTCTTATCGGTGCTCGGGGCCTTGGAAGATGCCGGCCTCCTGTGCAGGGAATGTCCGCATCTTCCTTTTGGCCGTGCTGTGGGCCACACCGGGGAGGACGAGCGGTGCCGGGGCCTAGTCTGGAGCTCTGGGGCCGACAGCTTTCGGTGTTTAGCCGGTGCCAGGTCTCCCAACGACTCCGCGGCACTATGCACCAAGGAAGCTGGAGCTAACGTCAAGCACTCCAGGCCTGGTGGCTGCAAGGTGGCTTCCATCAACAACTGCTTCAAATGAAAGTCTCTTTCTTTCTTTGTTCTCGGCTTGAACGCCTTGCAAATCTTACACCGGTCAAGTTTGATGTTCTTCCCTCAGGCAACATAGTCACGAGCCATGGAAGTCACTAACTAGCATAGGCTTGTGGCACAAGCCTTAAACCCGTAGGCCTGCGGCATGCTGGAAGCCTCCAAGCGCCTAATCACGTAAGTGTCCACAACAAAGGTATGCTAACTAACTTATAACAGCTATCTAAGAGAAAGGCTAAGGGACTGCTCTCATACAAGAGAGAGAGGTTGTTCCAATGCAGCCACGGACGGTAAGAAGGAACTGGACGGGGTCGGGTGGCAGGGGTCTATGTGCATGGAGCAGTGGCGCCACTCAGGGGGCTCCGCTGGCCCGACGGGAGCTGCTAAGGGGAAAAGTTTCCGATGCTTGTGCATGCGTTGCGTGCACACCTAATGTGGAATGGACGTGAACAAGCACTCGAAGAAGAAACACTATTTCACTAGGAGGGTGATGAAGCACTGGAATGGGTTACCTAGGGAGGTGGTGGAATCTCCATCCTTAGAGGTTTTTAAGGCCCAGCTTGACAAAGCCTTGGCTGGAATGATTTAGTTGGTGTTGGTCCTGCTTTGGGTAGGGGATTGGACTAGATGACCTCCTGAGGTCTCTTCCAACCCTAATATTCTATGATTCTGTGATTATAAGAGCTGTCTCAAGCGGGACAATTTGACATGACAATTTGATGAGACTTTCAAAACTAATTTGTAGCTTTGCACACAGGAACATAGACTAGAAGAGACTTCCTGGGTCACCAAGTCCAGTCCCTCATGATCAGAGGTAACCCCTTCATATAAGTTTATGAATGGGATTATCAAACTCCTCCTTAAAACCAGTTAAGTGCTTTGCCCCCCACTACTCCTTTTGAAAGGCTATTCCAGAATCACACTCCTCTGATGGTTAGAAACCTTCTAATTACCAGCCTAAATGTATTCATGACCAGTATATACCCATTATTTCTTGTACCAAATTGGCCATTGTCTCAAACAGGTCTTCTCCCACCTTGCTGTTTATGCTCTATAAATACATCAGGGTGTAATCAGATTTGGAGCAAGAAGTGCCATGCAAATTTGAAGCATAGGAGACAGGCTTTGTCCCAGGACAGTGATTTGACCAGCTACAGATGAAGCGTCTGTGTCACCAATACAGACAAAGTTGTGAGGTGACAGATTCATCAGTTTGCATGAGATGAAACTGAGGCTGGGATTCAGGGATCTGTACTAGTAAACACTGTTAGAACTGAAAGAAAAGGAGTACTTGTGGCACCTTAGAGACTAACCAGTTTATCTGAGCATAAATTGGTCTCTAAGGTGCCACAAGTACTCCTTTTCTTTTTGCGAATACAGACTAATACGGCTGCTACTCTGAAAACTGTTAGAACTGGAGTTACTGGAGAGTTTGAAAAGTCGACAGTAAAAATCAAGGTTAGAAGAGGTATGGCTGAAAGAATCAAGCAAGTCTGGCCAACAACCCAACACATCCACTTTTCCACAGTGGCAGCAGCTGTGAAAGGGCATTCACCTGACATTAGTGGTGGAAAAAGTTAGAAGCAATAGGAAGTTGTTGTACTTGCTCTGAAGATATATGCTGTCCACTAATGATGTGGTGGAACAGTTCTGGAGTTCTAAAGCTACAGAACTTTCAGTCATGAACTAACTAGAAGCCCAAATCTTGGTTCTGATTAGGATTTTTACTACTGAAATGCCAGAGTATATATTAACATCTAATTCTTACTTCACAAACACAAACTTTTAAAAAAAAAAAATCCTAAAAACTCTTGTACACATTTTGTTTCTCACATTGAGCGTCATGACAAGATCTTAGTAATGCAATTTCGTTAAAATATGGCACTAACTGAATTTTTTAAAAATAGCAACACATTTTTTGCTTCTACTGAAATTTTAAAGACTGTTTACAGGGTTTGGAGCAGTGGTTCTCAAACTGTGGGTCAGGACCACAAAGTGGGTTGTGACCCTGTTTGAATGGGGTTGCCTGGGCTGCTTAGACTTGTCAGGGCCCAGGGCCGAAGCCCAAGTCCAAACCCCACCACCTGGGGCCAAAGCCTGAGGCTACAGCTTTGCCCTTCCAGAGAAGTGGGGCTCAGGCTTTGGATCCCCTCCACCCACCTACCCTGGGCAGCAGGGCTCGGGTGGGCTCGGGCTTCGATCCCCCCTCCTGCGGGTCATGTAGTAATTTTTGTTGTCAAAAGGGGGTCGCAATGCAATGAAGTTTGAGAACACCTGGTTTAGAGCAACATGTTTACATCAACTAAAAATTATCTCAATCGTTTACCTAATACAAATAATATTTAAGATTACTGTAACAATTAGAATTTTTTCTCTGTATATATCAATTTCAGTTTCCATTCCCTGTTTCTGTGGATCTCATACAAAAAAAGGGAAGAGAATTTAAAAATATATGAAAATGTAATTGTAAAAATGAAAAATTACCAGGATGACTCTATTTCAGATATTATTTCTGTCCCTATTTAGATTTTTTAAGAACAGAGTAGATTTCAAATATATTGCATCTAGTTTTCACCAAAGTTGTAAGAAATAGCTTTGGACATTCCCAATACCCAGACTGGAAGTATACCCCAAAGAATGGTTTCAGAGTCGCAGCCGTGTTAGTCTGTATCCGTAAAAAGAAAAGGAGTACTTCTGGCACCTTAGAAACTAAATTGCCACAAGTACTCCTTTTCTTTTTACCTCAAAGAATGGAAATTTATTACAACTTGTATTTATAAAATTCCCTCTTATTGTTTGTACAAAAAATAATCAAAATAATCTCACCTTGTTTGCCCACATTCACATGTTTTTGTCATAAAGGCAGGGCATGATGGGCAAGGACCTGGATGGCAGAGGCTTAAAAATGAAAACATTTTAATAAGTCACAAAAAATGTATGGTATCTTTATTTTTAAACTTGTTTCACTTGTCAGAGAAAAAGTTTCTACAGTCTGCAGCGTTACAAAAGGCTTCTAAATTTAAAACACAACAGTACATTATCAGAATATTTGTATATTAATATTTTTCCTAAAGTGTTTTACAAAGTTATATTTACACTAACAAAAAAACTTAGTGACAATTCAGGATCTACACCACTCACCCAAATCCCTGAGAGAATGGAAGTAAGTTAAGGGCTAGGTCTCCAGTATTCTTTGCCACCTTCACATCAACTACAACACTGTTGATGATACACTCCTGGACTCTAGCAAAAGGCGTACCTACCTTTCAAATCTTCTCTTCTGTGACATCAACCCTCTAAACTTTTTAGACATTTGGCATACATTTTAATAACATTTTATTTCAGACTCCACAGTTGTTTTTAACTCTCACTAACATTTACCTTTGGGTATGTGTGTAATGCCAACAGACCATAGGCAGGCGGGATTGAACCCGGAATCTCTGAAGTTTCGTGTATGAGCCTCTACTGCATGAGCTAAAAGCCAGATGGCTATAGCTAAAGCTGTAGCAGACTCATCAATCTCTAGCTGGGCTAGGTGCCACTAGACGGGGACAGAGTGCCACACCCAAGCAGGCCTGGGTAACGTGTACACTAAAATTGAAGTGAAGAGGTGATTTCAGACTGTGTAAAGATACTTAGTCTAGCTTTAATCTAACTCACTCATAACATGGCTAAAAATAGCAGTGAAACCATGGCAGCACAAGTTTCAGCATAGGCTGTACAAGCCCACCTGGGACCCTGGCTATATTCTTACATTCCTAGCATGCAATGAAGCTCTTGCCACCATGGCAGCACTGTTATTTTTAGCTGTGCTAGCTAAAGTTGTGTGGGTTACACACAAGCTGCAATCACACCTTTGATTGGAGTGTAGGCATACCCTTTGTGAAATCTGTTTTTAACTTGAAGGCTCTATCATTAAGCTCAAAGAACAGTAGCTGATTCTTTTAAATCCAGAAATCCAGGATTCTTTCCATACAGCTGTCCTGACTAGGGGCATCATTACACAATGCCAAGTTACTAAGGAGGTCAAAAAGCCATGCTGTGTCATTGTAGATTGTACGCTCGCTTTGACAGGGAACCTCTCATTCTGAAGTCCAAATGACCATAGCACTTTAAATCCTATAAGCAGGCATGAAAGAATTAGATTTGTATCTGTAAATTTCAGTAAATATTGACTTCACTGTACTCACACAAACTGATGAAAAAATATTTCCATCATAATAATGAAATTTACTGATAGACATTTACAGTAAAATAAATGCTGCTTGAGAACTTTGTTTGATTTAATATTTATTGTATATATGTTGACATATGATCTTGACAGTTTGTGTTTGAATTTCAACACCTACTGTCATTAAATAATTGTTGTTGACCCATCCCCCATTGTCCGACCCTCCTATAGTTTCCTGCATCAGTGAAAGTTTAAAGTAAAAAATAGAATGCTTTAAAACTCATAATTTTGCACAACCATGAAAATTTAAAATCAATACAAATTAAAAATGCTTAAAAACAAAAATCAAATTCAGCCAAGCCCACCTGTGTCTGTAGGGATTGAAACAGGGATCTCTGAATCTAAAAGTATGAATCTCTAGTGCTTGAAATACAGAACCAGGTGCAGACTCAAGCTACTAATTGTGATCTAGTCCCTAAAGGTCACTAAAGACTACACTTTGTCAGGGTGGGTTACAACATCGTCTTCTAAAGTTCTCTAGTATACTTGGTGCACTATGTTCTCCTAATCCCTCTGCCGTTGTGGAAATAATGCTAATGTTATAATTATAGCTTGTGTCCTCAGCAACACTGTGTCAACATTAACTTCCATGTTAACCATTATATGTCATCGGTAACAATGACAACCTTGAATAGTAACACTATGTCAATATCAACATTCAAGACAACTTTTATATTTAAAGTTTAAAAACATGTTGCAATCTTTAGCAGGCATTTTTCTAGTGTATTCAGAGAAAAGTATGACAAATTAAAGCATTAGATTGTAGGAAAAATTTTGTCACATGGCATATTTTAAAAACAGTCAAAACTAACTTTGTTAGTTTGTTTTATAACAATGCAACGTTAGAATTAGAAATTAAAATCACAAAAGTAAGGAAATGCAAAAAAGCTCAATGTCTCAGTGACATTAACTGATCTCCAGTGCACATATATGTTTTTGATTAGCCATTAGACTCTTAAACACTCACCCTTAACTGGAACCCACTTAGACTGACAATTCCTCATGTACTGAGGTTGCTGCTCTCCAGGGGAGGAGAAACTCTTGGGAGACTAAAAAAGGCCATGGTCATAGGAGATATGGGAATATATTGGGTATAAGGTGACTGAGAAAACAGTTGGGAAACTTGCCTGCCTGTGAGAAGTCTGTGGACATCACAAGAAACCTAGATGGACTTCTGATGATTGTTGTGGAGAATCATAGAATATCAGGGTTGGAAGGGACCTCAGGAGGTCATCTAGTCCAACCCCCTGCTCAAAAGCAGGACCCATCCCCAATTAAATCATCAGAAGTCTGTGGTCATGTTACTTGAGAAATCCTGGAAGCTAAATTTAGACTACTAGGAAGAAGGTTTACATACAAGGCCTCCATGGAAGCCTTCTCTGAAATGCTTTCAAGTCCATGCCTGGTCCAACTAGGCACAGAGAACTTCAGTGTAAAGAGGACAAGTTTAAGTTTACTAGGCACTTGGGAAGATTTTTTGGAAGGGGAAGCTTGTAGAGAAGGAATGGGGGCGCCACTTTAATTAAAATGAAACCAGACTGCAAGCACGTAAAATAGGATACTGGAGAAGCGTTTAAACTATGAGGTGGGGGAAAGCTAACAGGAGTTAAGGAGCACATCGATGGACAGGGACACAGTACAACTGCATCTGTATATCCAGTAAAGAATAGGAAGCAAAATTACAATTGAACTAGAGGATAAGAACAGGACAAGAACACATGAAATTTCAGTAAAATCATCAAGCTGTCAGATTAGGCAGTTAAAACAGATGCTTGGTAAAAAATAAAAATGACAGATTAATTTCTCTACATGAACATGACTCTAAAGCAAAAATTAAAAGAACAAGAATATCTTTCGCTGGCACTGTGGAAATATGGTGGAATGTCAAAAATCAGTTGGATACCATAATACCTGGTTACAACACAGTAAAAGACAGACTAGGCCAAATAAATGAGGGAGCAATATCTAAATATTAGGAAAACCTTTTTCACAAGGAAGGTGGTGAAGCACTGGAATGGGTTACCTAGGAAGGTGGTAGAATCTCCTTCCTTAGAGGTTTTAAAGGTCAATCTTGAAAAAGCCCTGCCTGGGATGATTTAGTTGGGGATTGGTCCTGCTTTGAGCAAGGGGTTGCACTAGAAGACCTTCTGGGGTCCCTTCTAACCCTGATATTCTATGATTCTAAAGGATTCCCTAGAATGTTACCTCTGTTCTTGGGGAACCAGGGCATAGCACCCAGCCTGTCTGAGTCATGAAAGACACCCCCCCCCCAGCCTCTGCTTGAACCAAATCTGCATCAGAAGAAAGACTTACAAAAAGCAATGAAAAGGCAGTAGGAGACACACCTAAATCCCTGGGACAAGGATGACAGGATTAAGGAAACTCCCCTAGCCTCATTTGCATCGAAGATGGGACAAGGAGGCATCTCCAGTAGCATACAGAATGGAGAACAGAGATTGCAAGCCAAGAATCCCATGGAATTCTGGGACCAGAAAAGCAGGGAAGCATTGCATGATGGGCAATCTCTGCTCCAGATATTAATGAACCCACACCTACACACACCCAGCTCAGTAGTTATCAGACCAATTCTAGTAATAAATCCTTTACTGGTATCCAAAATAGTGAAGCTCCCTAATTGCATTGTGAGCTCCCTCCAAGGAACGCCGCCCAAAGCCAGGAATGATCAGCTCCCATGGTATGGCCTGAACACAACAACTTTGGTATACTCCCTTGTTTACACATAAACATATCTAGTATTCTCCCTTGAACCATTGTTTCTTCTCTACAAAAACCACATTATAGTAGAAAACCTTCCCTTGCTTCCCAGGTCACTCTCAGCAGCGAGATACCTTCCAGGACGAACTCCTGTGGAAATTGTGGGGACAGTGTTCAGAATAGGGGCTCCCTGCAGCTGTTGGCTCTCCCCAAGGCACAGAACCCCAGAGGACAGTATGACCGTGAAACAATCCATCAGTCTCCCCTGCCTCTGTGCTTACTCACCATTTTGGGGCTCCTGTGGGTTATGTGCGCTCGCTTTCGGACAGGCAATTTCTGCTATTGTGCTTGTCTTTAAGTACGGCCGAATCATTGATCTGTCTGGTGTGAACAATGCTGCCTCTGTTAAGTGTTGCATTTTGGCTTTACAGATGCAACCTTGAGATCCCAGCTGTCTTTGTTATCAACAGCCAAAAGACTCCAAAGAATCAGGAAGCATATTCAAAAAACCAAAGAGGACATGCTGCATGAAGTGATGCAGCAGTCCATTAACGAAAATCAAAAAGTGCAGGGGTGGCAGGAGAGCGAAAGGAAGATCTGCCAGCAGAATGAGGATCGCCAGCATCAAATCACGGAGCAGCTGATAAGCATAACTGAACACCAAGCGGACTCAATACAGGCGCTCATAGCAATGCAGGTGGAGCACTTCCACGCCCCCCCCCACCCCCCATGCAGCCCTTGTCCCAAAACTCTTTCCCTTGTGCTGCTATGTCACCGCCAACCCACTTTCCCCAACATCCGGGTTCTTATCATCACCAGCTGCTTTCAACACCTGTGGCTTCACCACCCAACCCTGCAAACTACGACCCTTACCCACTGCCACTCAACCCCCGTTACTATGCATTTTAGCCAGCCTGAAGTGTAGCACTCATTGCGCGGCACTCCAGACAGAAAGACTCATTATTATAACAGAACATATGCAAATCTGTGATGTCCCATTCCCCACCGCACCCCCTTCCCTCATCCCACACAGCACAGATGTGTCATGCCCTTTCTGTTTCCCAAGAAGTTTTGTTTCTTTTCAATAAATGAATTTTCTGGCTTTGAAAACATTCTTTATTATTGCATTAAGTAAAAGATACCGTAACCCATTAAAGCAACAGGCACTGCAAGTCAGTGCATCATACGTAGCAAACACAGATTCCTACTAACATTGGAACCACTGCACTTCACTCTTGTGCAGGGCACCAAACGTTAGTGGTGGCTTTCAGCCTCAAATGGCTCCCTCAGGCATCCCTAATCCTTGCAGCCCTGCGCTGAGCCCCTCTAATAGCCCTGCTCTCTGTTCAAATTCAGCCTCCAGGTGTTGAACCTCCAAGTTCCATGCTGAGTGAATCTTTCACCCATCCCTTCACAAATGTTATGGAGGGTACAGCAGGCGGATATAACCGTGGGGATGTTGGCATCGGCCAGGTCCAGCTTCCCATACAGACAGCGCCAAGGGCCCTTTAAACGGCCAAAAGCACACTCCACAGTCATTCTGCACCGACTCAGCCTGTTGTTGAACTGCTCCTTGCTGCTTTCAGGGCTCCCTGTGTAGGGTTTCATGAGCCACAGCATTAAAGGGTAAGCGGGGTCTCCAAGGATCACAATGGGCATTTCAACTTCCCCTACAGTGATCTTTTCTGGGAAGAAAGTCCTGGCTTGCAGCTTCCTGAACAGGCCTGTGTTCCAAAAGATGCGTGCGTCATGCACCTTTCTGGACCAGCCTGCGTTAATGTCAATGAAACGCCCACGGTGATCCAGAAGCGCTTGGAGAACCATGGAGAAATACCCCTTCCGATTAACTTGCTTGGAGGCTAGGTGGGCTGGTGCCAGAATTGGAATGTGTGCGCCATCTATCACCCCTCCGCAGTTAGGGAAAGCCATTTGTGCAAAGCCATCCACAATGTCATGCACTTACCCAGAGTCACAGTTCTTCTGAGCAGGATGTGATTAATGGCCCTGCAAACTTGCATCAACACAATTCCAACGGTTGACTTTCCCACTCCAAACTGGTTAGCGACCGATAGGTAGCTGTCTGAAGTTGCCAGCTTCCAGGCTGCAATAGCCACCCGCTTCTCCACCGGTAGGGCAGCTCTCAATCTCTTGTCCTTGCGCCACAGGGTGGGGGTGAGCTCATCACACAGTCCCCTGAAAGTGGCTTTTCTCATCCGAAAGTACTGCAGCCACTGCTCATCCTCCCAGACTTGCATGACAATGTGATCCACCACTCAGTGTTTGTTTCCCAAGCCCAAAAGCGGTGAGCATGTCCGTGAATGCCACAAGCAATCTCATGTCGTATGCATTATGTGAGTCAACATCATCCTCGGACTCCTCACTGCTAGTTCGTAGCTTAAGGAGTAACTTGACTGCAATTCGTGACGTGCTGGCAAGACCCATCAGCATATTCCTCAGTAGTTCGGGATCCATTCCCACAGACCAAAAGGAAAGACAGAGCACGCAGTACAAAAAACGTTGAAAGATGGCGCCAAGTGTGGATGGAAGCACAGGGATTGCTGGGATGCGAACTGATGCAACACATTGGGACAGGACCGAGAATGCCACACATCCTCACATCCCCTTCCCACTAGCCACAGTGCCAGAATGGAAAGAGGTGCTCTTTGGGACAGCTGCCCACAATGCACAGCTCCCAATGCCACTGCAAGTGCTGCAAATGTCGCCATGTCAGTGCACTTGCAGCTGTCAGTGTGGACATACTGCAACGCTTTCCCTTCTGCGGTCTCTGAGGGTTGGTTTAACTCACAGCGCTCTACATCTGCAAGTGTAGCCATGCCCTTAGGAACATGATTTGGATGGAGCTGGTGAAGTTGGGGGAGGATATGGGAAAATATGATAGTCAGCCCCTCAGCATTCTAATTTATGCTTAGTCTCAGATCATGCAGAGAACAGAGTTAATGCAGGGAGCCCTACTTGGCCCACTGCCCCAGTACAGAGTGCGTCCCCCACGCCCACTCCCTGTTAAAACCAAATCCCTGCCCTCTCTTCTGAGTGGAGGCTCTTGAGAGAGTCGGCCGATCAGTAGGTGTGCCTGGTTCCCCTGGGCCTCCCCAGCTGATCGCAAGACTTCAGTGTGATGTATGGGGGAGACCCACTGTGAAGGCTACAGTGGGAAAACCCAGGGATATTAGCCCAACTGCTAGTGGACACTGGAGCATCAGTAAACATTCTAAGTCCCCAGTGGCTCTCCAGAGGGAGATCCACTGCTAAACAGGTTCAGCTCAGCGGGTTTGGGGGAGAAATCCAGGAAGCTCTGGTCTGGCAGGATGTTCCCTTGCAAATTGACAGACTACAGGGGCAAGTAGAATGCTGGGCTCATGAGAGAAACGAGAAGGGAATCCTAAAATGTACCTTTCCTCTGAACATTTCAGCTAACTGTGGATCTAGCTAATGGTGTGTTATGGAGGTTAGAATGGGGGCCTGCAGAGATCTCTGCTGTGCATCTTAGTGCTACTATAAAGGCACCCACAGCGACCCTAACGTCCATTAGTGATTAGTGGGTACAAGAATTTCCTACGGTATGGACTAAAAATAAGGCAGAGTGTGCAAAAATAGATGTTGAAGTTTTGATTGAGGGAAAAGATCCCCCTCCTCAAAGGCAATATAAGTACCCAGCTGCAGCAGAGGAAGGCATTACAAATACTAAAGACAGTCTCTTGGAACAAGGGGTGCTCGTGCCTAAGCAAAGTATCTGCAATTCACCAGTATGGCCAGTTCTTAAGGCGGACGGGGTCACTTATGGAATGACAATAGACTTCCGTACATTAAATGCAGTCACCCCTGCAGCAGCTCTTGTAGTAGCTAAATACAATGAAATCATAGCAGCAGTAGCAGCTGACTCAAAATGGTTCTCTGTGATCAATTTGGCTAATGCTTTCATGGCTATACCCCTCCATCCTTCATATTGGTATAACTTTGCTTTTACCTGTAGGGGACAGCAATATGCCTTCAGCTGGACTCCCCAAGGTTTCCATTCTTCCCCTAGTATTTGTCATGCCCATGTCACTAAAAAGTGGAACCATTTGTGCCCTGACCACCACTCACGCGTAATTTCATATGTGGATGACATTTTAATACACACGCCCCACTTCGAAAATGATCAAGGAAATCACCAGGGAGGTGTTGACTATAATGTAGGAAACTGGATTGAAGGTAAATAGAGAAAAGGCTTAGTCAGTATAGCAACAAGTGAAATACTTGGGGGTGTGTCTTGGGGAGGATGGCCGGACTCCCGATCAACAAAGGATAGAAATGATAGGAAAGCTACCTGCTCCCACTGACGCGCACTCCCTACGAGCTCTCTTGAACTTTTAATTTTTCCACAGAGTTCACTGAAATGTTCTCTTACAAAGCCAAACCTCTGTATCAATTATTTAAAAAAAAAAAAAAAACAGGATTTGGGAATGGGGGCCAAACCAACAGGATACCCTGGCCACCTTGAAATAAGGTTTGGCTAGTGCTCCTACCCTGGCTTAACCTGACTCTGCCCTGCCCTTTGTGATTCAACTGGCCTCCTCAGAAACAAGTGTCGGAGCTACTCTCAACCAAAGGCAATGCAAAGAGCTCAGAGTTATTGCATATGCCTCCAGGCTCCTTGATCAAACAAAGCCAGGCTTTACCCCCTGTGAAAAGGAGTGTCTTGAATTGATCTGGAGCCTCATGCATTGGGAATTTATTCTTGGACAGTCAAGGTCATTGTTCAGATAGTGCAGTCCCCTCTCAACTACATCATATCGGGGAAAATAGAGGATGGCCAGGTCTCTAACCCACGCATTGCTCAATGGACCCTCACCTTAGTAAACCAAGGAGTCGAGTTTAAAAAAAGATCAAGGCATTTCACCAGCCCCAGGTGGGCTAATTATAGAAGGAAACACCAGTCAAGGGAGGCATGAAGCTTGCAGATGCTAAACAGAAGGAGGTTGCAATTTGGTTTACAGATGGCTCAAGTTTCTACCATACGGGTCATCCCTGAAGAGGGTATGGAGCCATCTGTGTAAATGATGGAGAGATGCTCCAAGGACGAGTTCACCCCCATTCTGCCCAAGCAGCCCAGGTGGAGGCAGTTAGAGCTGTCCTAGCTTATGAAACCTGGGACACTTCTGTTACTATTTACACTGACTGGATAGCCAGAGTAATCACTGCGTGGCTCCCCCTTTGATTGAAGAGAGAAATGATAGCCACAGATGGGCGCTCCATTTCTCATTCAGACAAATGGAGACATAGCAAATCTGATCAAGGAAAGAACTGGGGACACCTTGCTGACGCACACAAAGGGGCATCAGAAAAATCACTCGGAAGAAGCACACTGGACCAATAGAGCTGATGTCTTAGCCAAAGCTGCTGCTACTCGTAACCACACTAGAGACACAGACCAGGTAGAACAAATAGAGGCAGTAACTACCTGGGGAAAAAAATTAGGCAAAGGAATAGATACCTTGGACTTAAGTACCCTTCAGGATGGTGATACAGAAATCCTGTCCTTAGCCAAGACAGTTAAAGATCCCACAGGAAAATACAGGATTGAGCAGGTTGGAGATGTCCGGTGGGCAGTGGGTGCAGGTGGTCAAAGGCACTGGATAGTCCCCAGCCAGGTACGGGGGAACTTGATTCTGTTTGTGCAAGAGCAAGGGCATAAAGGAAAACAGGATACTTTAAATAAGGTTAAAGATACAGGGTGGGAGGCAGGCATGAAAGCCAATATAAATCAGTGGTGTGATAACTGTCTGCAGTGCACCATGGTTAATGCTAATCGCCAGGTTTGAAAAAATGCATTGGGGAAGCAAAGAATAGAGGGTCCCTGGTCCCAGATTCAGATAGATTACATAGGCCCTTTACCCACCACCAGTAGAGGGAATAAATACTGCCTAGTAATAGTAGATTTCTTCTCTAAATGGGTGGAAGCCATCCCTACTAAAACCAACACTGCCTCAGTCACTGCTAAGCAGCTCTTTAACACAGTTTTCTCAAGAGTAGGAATTCCCAGAGTAATTGATTCAGATTTGGGATTTCATTTTGTGGGAGATGTTATGTAAGAGCTATGTAAGGGTTTAGGCATTAAGCAACATTTCCACATAGCTGGACACCCTGAGTCCTCCGGACAAGTTGAACAAACCAATCACCCACTAAGGGAAACTTTAAAAAAACCAAAACCCCAAATAAAGAGCTCAGGGAGGGACTGGGATGAAAAACTACCAATCATCTTAATGGCTAAGAGGCTCTAAGGCGATACATGGGTACACTCCCTTTGAAGTTGTGACTGGAAGGCAAATGCGCATACCTGAAAGTTGGTGGATTGGGAGTGGCAACAGATGAATGGGTACAAACCTTAGTAGAGGTGAGAGCTGCATTACACAAGTGAGTGTCAGCACAGCTAGACATAATACAGCAAAATATGGACAAAAATTAGGCTGGGGAAAACCTCCATTAATATGGGAATTAAGCCAACCAGTAATGTACAGGAAGTTTTCAGCAAAGGAGCACTCTTTGACACACACCTGGGATGGCCCCTGCCTTACTGTGAATCTGGCCAGCCCCAGGGTTTATCAGGTAGAAATCCTGAATGGAAAAAATGGGAAACCATGGCAGAAATGGTTTCATTCCACAGCTCAAAGAGCAGAAGGGTAAACCACTTGACCCTCAAGGATTATTATAACCGTCTTCTCCATCTTGTTAGCCTCCCTTCTTGGTTAGCAAGAAGGAATGGCTTGGGGCTGTTGGAAAATACGCGTCGGGTGGGTTTGTCAGTGCCTACCCCGATGTTGAGGCAGGAAAAGGCCAGAGAAGTCCTCGACTTATTATGGCCACCCTCACGTAGGTCACTGCTTCATATTCACCCTGCAATATTGGTTCAGACTCTCCCAGTATATACCAGAGGAGCGTGGGAGTTTGTTCTCTCTTCTCTTTCCCCGCACAGGTCCCAAACATGAGCCATGACATCCCACCTTTGCACCAGAACTCTGCTGTTCATAAGTGTCTAGAGTCCGATGCTGTCCAGGCTCTATGCTGAACCTGTGATCCCTCTGAACTCTGGAGGTGCTTGCCAGCTGGAGCCCAGGAAGTAAAATTGCTGTGCCACATGCATGGATTCTATAGGAATGGAAGCAACCCCCTACACTGTTAGCAGCTCCTCGGGTTGCCCCTGGAAAAGTGTTGCCAATTGTATGCAGAGTGCCACCAGGGAGTCACTCAAGTTTTGTTATGAAACTAAGACCACACCAGACTCTGTCCCATTCTTCTGTAAGCCACTGTGGTCTCGAAAGGGACATACACCATCAAACGCAACCAGTAACAGCTTCCCAAGTGGCAGGATAGTCCTGGTCTCCTCTGCTGTTTGGGGAGCAACCACGCCCCATGTGTCATTGTTGTCATCAGAACCCAGACACCTCTGTTACCCAGAGATGAACTGCAGCGGTCTCTGATCTTGCCAGCAGGCAAGAATATTATCACATAGTTCCTCATAAACTGGGAACCGCTGAACTGAACTTTAGCTGGACATGACTTGATTCAGCCAGGTCCCCCAGACTGGGTAGTTCCATTAAAGGGCACACGTTGTGATAAGCTCATGCCAACAATTTGGTTTAAATTCTATGGGCACACTGCCATTTCAGAGGGATTCCATGAGCCTGGATTGTACAGAATGGAATTGGGCCAACAACAAAAAAACATTTTAAATTTTGACCCTCTGATCACAAACCTCGCTCCCCTCTGACGTTTAAGAGCCCCAATTTCAGGACCCCTGTGTTAAAACTGGATCAACAAGACCATTTGGTTCTTCAACCTCACACTTCTCTAAAGGAGGTTCAAATCCACTTAAAAGGCATGAATCTCTCTCACATAGCACCTGTATGCACTCCCTTGATTGGAACTAGCCATAAGGGTTGGGATGAATGGGTAAAAATATGGCACGGGGCTGACCATGTAAATAGAGTAAAAAGGAAATTAAGTGACTGGATTGCACTTGTAGGAAAAGGAATCTCTTTAGTTGACGCCGCAAACATAGACGTTCTGGCTAATAAAATATCTGATGCCACCGAAAATGTAGGAAAGATGGGAACCCCATTAATAGCATCTTTGAAACAATTCAGTGAGGAACAGCAATTAAGAAGTGAGGTATTTCCTGGGTGGGAAAGACTCATAGAAAAAGATGAAGAGTTAATGATGTCTGGTGTACAGTCCCTCCAGAATAATGTCACATTGACCTCAGCGTGTGAGCAAGCTCAGGCTCTTACCCGGAATATAATCATAGGAATGATTTGGCAAGCCAGAGCAGGACAAATTTCCATGGAGGCAATCAACTTGATTCGGCCTCATGTAACGGAGGAAGAATTAGTCCTCTGGCCCTGGTGGAGACTAGTTAATGCTTTGTACAATTACCACCAGCAAAGCTTTCAGTTATTCTTGATAACCGTGGCAGGTACAAGGAAATTAGAGTAATCCACCCAGTAGTCCCACTGGGATTACAGGTTAATCAGGGGTAGGCAAACTAAGGCCCGTGGGCCGGATCCAGCCTGCCAGTCATTTTAAGCCGGCCCTTGAGCTCCTGCTGGGGGGCAGGGTCTGGAGCTTGTCCCACTCTGGCGCTCCAACCAGGGAGCAGGGTTGGGGGATTGTTCCACGCGGCTCCTGGAAGCAGCCACATGGTCCTGCTCTGGCATTCTGGCCAGGGCACAGGGTCGGGGGTTGCTTCACAAGGTTCCTGGAAGCAGCCACATGTCCTCCCTCTGGCTCCTACGTGCTCCAATGGCTCCACTCCAAAGGCCCCCTCCAGCTGCAGGGGCAGTGCGCCAAGCTGCCTGGCCACGCCTCTGCATAGGAGCTGAAGAAGGGACATACCACTGCTTACGGGAGCCACTTGAGGGAAGTGCCACCCAGATCCTGCACCCTTGAGCCTTTCCACATGCTCCAACCCCCTGCCCCAGCCCTGATCCCCTCCCACCCTCCACACCTCTCGATCCCAGCTCAGAGCATGCTCCTGCACCCCTCATCCCCAGCCCCACCCCAGAGCCCACACCCCCAGCCAAAGCCTGTACCCCTTCCCACATCCCAAACCCCTGCTCCAGCCCCGATCCCCGTCCTGCCCTCCAAACACCTCAGTCCCAGCCCAGAGCACCTTCCTACACCCCAAGCTCCTCATCCTCAGCCCCACCCCAGAGCCCTCACCCCCAGCCCGAGCCCTCACCCCTCACCTCACATCCCACTCCCCCGCCCCAACCTGGAGCTCCCTCCCACACCGTGAACTTCTCATTTCTGGCCCCACCCCTGAGCCCGCACCCCCAACCCCAATTTTGTGAGCATTCATGGCCCGCCATACAATTTCTATTCCCAGATGTGGCCCTTGGGCCAAAACATTTGCCCACCCCTGGATTAATGATAACTCAGTAATGTACTCCAGAGATCCTAACACTTGGGCCTGGAAGAAAGATAATCTGTGGAACACAGTAAATGTAAGGGGGTGTAGGAGAAACGAAGGTTTGGGCTATATCTGAGAAGACCAAGCATTAGAGGAACATGATGAATGCCTCTTCCCACAACCTGGGAAAAAGTCTCACCGTTCCTTTGATGTTATCCAGGAAGAGGGGTTATTTTATTATCTGTGATGGTAAAGCGTGTGTGTGTGTGTAAGAAAGATGTAATATTGCATTGATTAATGGACATTGGATTCAACGTACAGTACCTTATTAATCATGGTTTCTGTAATGTAACCACTATTGTTAGTTGTGATATTAAGTTTACTGTGCCTATATGGAATTTACAACATTTGAAAGCTTATCCTGAGCTCTACAAGGAGGTTTCCCCCATTTCCCAGGGAATGGGTCTCACTGCCATTGAGGAACTATTAACTCATCCCTCCTTACAAACTGAGCTGCAGAAGCTTAGAACTTTGGGGGAGAATGGCAAACTCAAGATTCAACACCACAACCAGAAGATCTCTAGGGTAGCAGTTACAGTTAGAAACACAGGCCATCACTCCTGGTGGGAGACTTTTCTTGGGTGGAGCCCTAGTGCAACAGGTCTTTTGAATATCATGCTTCACCCCATTGTGGTGATGATCGGTTTCCAAATTATACTAGCAATTGGTCTGGTTCTACTGGTTTGCTGGATCCAGCGACTGCAATGGATTGAAGATCAGACCCGGTACCACAGAGTAAGGATATGACAGGGATACTCGTTCAGCGCAAGCACCTCATCAACGGGGAGACTTGTTACCTAGAAGCTCTGTGTTCTTGGGGAACCAAGGCACAGTATGCAGCCTGTCTGACTCATGAAAGACCGCCCCCCACCCCACCCCACCCCCAGCTTCTGCTTGAACCAAATCTGCATCAGAAGAAAGATTTACAAAAAGCAATGAAAAGGCAGTGGGAGACGCACCTAAATCCCTGGAATAAGGATGATAGGATTAAGAAACTCCCCGAGTCTCATTTGCAAGGAAGCATCTCCAGTAGCATACAGAATGGAGAACAGAGATTCCAAGGCAAGAACCCATGGAACTCTGGGACCAGAAAAGCAGGGAAGCATTGCATGATGGGCAATCTCTGCTCCAGATATTAATGAACCCACACCTACACACACCCAGCTCAGTAGTTATCAGACCAATTCTAGTAATAAATCCTTTACTGGTATCCAAAATAGCGAAGCTCCCTAATTGCGTTGTGAGCTCCCTCCAAGGAACCCCGCCCAAAACCAGGAATGATCAGCTCCCATGGTATAGCCTGAACACAACAACTTTGGTATGCTCCCTTGTTTACACATAAACAAATCTAGTGTTCTCCCTTGAACCATTGTTGTTTCTCTACAAAAACCCCTACCTATCCTCAAATAAGTGTTCTGATGCCTGGATCCAAAATCTGTATCAGTTCCATAGGGACTTCATCTTCTCCTCACTAATCGTGCTGGGGGCTCTGACTGACTCCAGCACTCCGGACTCTCAGCCACCACCACCACCTGGGATCTCCAATTGATACAAGCTTCATGGAGAGGTGAGAATCCATCTCGCTCTCTCTTTAAGTATAGCCTTCTGACCCTGACTTTTGTGATAAGTTATAGTTTTGTAAACCTGACTTTTATAATCAAATTTAAGTTAGATTTAATATTATAACTGTTTTGTTTGTTTGGCTTCCCCATGGTTATCATCTGGCATGATTAAGCCGATTGCTTCTCTCGGTCTCTCTCTGCCACCCTCGTGGGTGTTTTTTGGTTTCTTCATTCACTCTGCAGCAACGCTCCTTGTACCTAAGCTTAAAGATCCCTGCAGCACTCAAAAATCCTGTGGGGTTTGCTCATCAAGTGGGTTACTTCCACAACAATTGTAATGTGAAAATGGGGATAGAGACATGCTGAACCTGGAACATATGAGGGTGGCATCTTGGAAGTGCTGCTCAACCCACTCTGCTGAGTCCAGGGGCATATGAGGGGCCAGACTGAAAGTGCTGCTCGACCCAGCCTGCTCAGGCGTGCTCTATTCCAGTGCAGGGCCCATAGCATGAGAGTGACAGCTTGGAGGTGCTGTTTGACCCAGTCTGCTGAGTCCAGGGACTCCAGCTTGGGAGTGCTGATTAACCCAGTCGTCTCAGACACGCTCTGTTAATCTGTGCCCGCATGTTAATCTGTGGTTCTGTTGTGTGTGTGTGGTTGCTGGTGAGTATTTGCTTCAGGTTGGAAGGCAGTCTGTAAGCAAGGACTGGCCTGTCTCCCAAGATCTGTGAGAGTGATGAGTCATCCTGTAGGATAGGTTGTAGATCCTTGATGATGCGTTGGAGAGGTTTTAGTTGGGGGCTGAAGAACCACTAACCCAGGAACCTATCCTTGCAACAAAGCCCGTTGCCAACTGTGTCCACATATTTGTTCAGGGGACACCATCATAGGACCTAATCACATCAGCTACACTATCAGAGGCTCGTTCACCTGCACATCTACCAATGTGACGTATACCATCATCAAGAAGGGTTTCTTCAGGTATGTTGGCAACAAGAAGAAAGCCAAGGAAAGTGTGGGCCCCTTACTGAATGAGGGAGGCAACCTAATGACAGAGGATGTGGAAAAAGCTAATGTACTCAATGCTTTTTTGCCTCTGTCTTCACTAACAAGGACAGCTCCCAGACTGCTACGCTGGGCATCACAACATGGGGAATAGATGGCCAGCCCTCTGTGGAGAAAGAGGTGGTTAGGGACTATTTAGAAAAGCTGGACGTGCACAAGTCCATGGGGCCGGACGCGTTGCATCCGAGAGTGCTAAAGGAATTGGCGGCTGTGATTGCAGAGCCATTGGCCATTATCTTTGAAAACTCATGGCGAACGGGGGAAGTCCCAGATGACTGGAAAAAGGCTAATGTAGTGCCAATCTTTAAAAAAGGGAAGAAGGAGGATCCTGGGAACTACAGGCCAGTCAGCCTCAACTCAGTCCCCGGAAAAATCATGGAGCAGGTCCTCAAAGAATCAATCAATCCCGAAGCACTTACATGAGAGAAAAGTGATCAGGAACAGTCAGCATGGATTCACCAAGGGAAGGTCATGCCTGACTAATCTAATCGCCTTCTATGATGAGATTACTGGTTCTGTGGATGAAGGGAAAGCAGTAGATGTATTGTTTCTTGACTTTAGCAAAGCTTTTGACACGGTCTCCCACAATATTCTTGTCAACAAGTTAAAGAAGTATGGGCTGGATGAATGCACTATAAGGTGGGTAGAAAGTTGGCTAGATTGTCGGGCTCAACGGGCAGTGATCAATGGCTCCATGTCTAGTTGGCAGCCAGTGTCAAGTGGAGTGCCCCAGGGGTCGGTCCTGGGGCCGGTTTTGTTCAATATCTTCATAAATGATCTGGAGGATGGTATGGATTGCACTCTCAGCAAACTTGCGGATGATACTAAACTGGGAGGAGTGGTAGATACGCTGGAGGGCAGGGATAGGATACAGAGGGATCTAGACAAATTGGAGGATTGGGCCAAAAGAAATCTGATGAGGTTCAATAAGGATAAGTGCAGGGTCCTGCACTTAGGACGGAGAACCCAATGCACAGCTACAGATTAGGGACCGAATGACTAGGCAGCAGTCCTGCGGAAAAGGACCAAGGGGTGACAGTGGACGAGAAGCTGGATATGAGTCAGCAGTGTGCCCTTGTTGCCAAGAAGGCCAATGGCATTTTGGGATGTATAAGTAGGGGCATAGCGAGCAGATCGAGGGACGTGATTGTCCCCCTCTATTTGACATTGGTGAGGCCTCATCTGGAGTACTGTGTCCAGTTTTGGGCCCCACACTACAAGAAGGATGTGGATAAATTGGAAGGAGTCCAGCGAAGGGCAACAAAAATGATTAGGGGTCTGGAACACATGACTTATGAGGAGAGGCTGAGGGAACTGGGATTGTTTAGTCTGCAGAAGAGAAGAATGAGGGGGGATTTGATAGCTGCTTTCAACTACCTGAGAGGTGGTTCCAGACTATTCTCAGTAGTAGAAGAGGACAGGACAAGGAGTAATGGTCTCAAGTTGCAGTGGGGGAGGTTTAGGTTGGATATTAGGAAAAACTTTTTCACTAGGAGGGCGGTGAAACACTGGAATGCGTTACCTAGGGAGGTGGTGGAATCTCTTTCTTAGATATTTTTAAGGTCAGGCTTGACAAAGCCCTGGCTGGGATGATTTAATTGGGTATGGGTCCTGCTTTTGAGCAGGGGGTTGGACTAGATGACCTCCTGAGGTCCCTTCCAACCCTGATATTCTATGATTCTATGTGCCAGCAATGCCCCTCTGCCATGTACATTGGTCAAACTGGACAGTCTCTACATAAAAAAATAAATGGACACAAATCAGACATCAAAAATTATGACATTCAAAAACAGTTGGAGAACACTTCAATCTCTTTGGTCACTCAATTACAGACCTAAAAGTTGAAGAATTGCAACAAAAAAACTTCAAAAACAGACTCCAACGAGAGACTGCTGAATTGGAATTAATTTGCAAACTGGACACAATTAACTTAGGCTTTAATAGAGACTGGGAATGGATGGGTCATTACACAAAGTAAAACTATTTCCCCATGTTTATTCCCCACCCCCCACTGTTCCTCAGACTTTCTTGTCAACTGCTGGAAATGGCCCACCTTGATTATCACTACAAAAGGTACACCCCCCCCCCCCCCGCACTCTCCTGCTGGTAATAGCTCACCTTAAGTGATCACTCTCTTGTTACAGGGTGTATGGTAACACCCATTGTTTCATGTTCTCTCTCTATATAAATCTCCCCACTGTATTTTCCACTGAATGCATCCGATGAAGTGAACTGTAGCTCACGAAAGCTTATGCTCAGATAAATTTGTTAGTCTCTAAGGTGCCACAAGTACTCCTTTCCTTTTTGCGAATGCAGACTAACATGGCTGCTACTCTGAAAACCTTTCAGAAGACAGATTTTCCTTTCATAAGACAGGTTTTCCATTCCTTGGATCATCCTAGTAGCCCTTCTCTGTACCTGTTCCAGTTTGAATTCATCCCTCAAACATGGGAGACCAGAACTGCACACAATATTCCAGAGGAGGTCTCACCAGTACCTTGTATAACGGTACTAACACCTCCTTATCTCTACTGGAAATACCTTGTCTGATGCATCCCAAGACTGCATTAGCTTTTTTCACAGCCATATCACATTGGCGGCTCATAGTCATCCTGTGATCAACCAACACTCCGAGGTCCTTCTCCTCCTCTGTTACTTCCAAGTGATGTGCCCCCAGTTTATAACAAAAATTCTTGTTATTAATCCCTAAATGCATGACCTTGCACTTTTCACTATTAAATTTCATCCTCTCTCCTCAGGCCCTACACTACCAGCACTCCGAGGTATCTTCGAGATGCCACTGACTTCCTGAGGAAACTACAATCCATCGGTAATCTTCCAGAAAACACCATCCTGGCCACTATGGATGTAGAGGCCCTCTACACCAACATTCTACACAAAGACGGACTACAAGCTATCAGGAACAGTATCCCTGATAATGTCACGGCAAACCTGGTAGCTGACCTTTGTGACTTTTTGTCCTCACCCACAACTATTTCACATTTGGGGACAATGTATACCTTCAAGTCAGCGGCACTGATATGGGTACACGCATGGCCTCACAGTATGCCAACATTTTTATGGCTGACTTAGAACAACGCTTCCTCAGCTCTCATCCCCCAATGCCCGTACTCTACTTGCGCTACATTGATGACATCATCATCATCAGGACCCATGGAAAAGAAGCCCTTGAGGAATTCCACCATGATTTCAACAATTTCCATCCCACCATCAACCTCAGCCTGGACCAATCCACACAAGCGGTCTATTTCCTGGACACTACTGCGCTAATAAACGATGGTCACAAACACCACCCAATACCGGAAACCTACCGACCGCTACACTTACTTACATACCTCCAGCTTCCATCCAGGACACACCACACGATCCACTGTCTACAGCCAAGCTCTAAGATACAACCGCATTTGCTCCAATCCCTCAGAGACAAACACCTACAAGATCTCTATCAAGCATTCTTAAAACTATAATACCCACCTGCTGAAGTGAAGAAACAGATTGACAGAGCCAGAAGAGTTCCCAGAAGTCACCTATTACAGGACAGGCCCAACAAAGAAAATAACAGAACGCCTCTAGCCGTCACCTTCAGCCCTCAATTAAAACCTCTCCAGCGCATCATCAAAGATCTACAACCTATCCTGAAAGACGATCCCTCGCTCTCACAGATCTTGGGAGACAGACCAGTCCTCGCTTATGGACAACCCTGTTAAGATATAGATATTCAGGCCAGACTCTAAAGGCCTATACGCTAAGAATTTAGGTGTATTCTTATCACTTAGCTAGTTATAGAGGTATAAAAGAAAGAAAATCAAAATCACTGTCTGCTGGTGTAAGGGCCTTCTCTTACTGTGACAGTTTGAGGCCCTGTTCTTAGGCTAAGATCTCTGGCTAAGCAGCAGAGGCAGCCATAACCTGGGAAGCATATGGTCACATCCTCACATTCCAAACTAGTCACACTGAAATAAGGCAATCTGGGGCTGTTAGAAAGGTGATCTGATCTATCACCTCCAGAGAAAGGGAAGAGCCTAGAGGATGTAAAAGGAAGTTTAGTTTGATAGTTTTCTGTTCAGTAAGAACTCACTTATCAATAGACACAGCTGGGAAACCCTTATGTCTTTATAGATGTAGTTGTGAAATCCTCACTTCTGTATTGTTTTGTCATTATAGTTCCCACTTTGATATTGTTTATTTGCATGGTCTCTGTCCGGTTCTGTGATTGTTTCTGTCTGCTATATAATTAATTTTGCTGGGTGTAAACTAATTAAGGTGGTGGGATATAATTGGTTAAATGATCATGTTACAATATGTTAGGATTGGCGAGTTAAAATTCAGTAAAATGATTGGTTAAGGTATAGCTAAGCAGAACTCAAGTTTTACTATATAGTCTGCAGTCAATCAGGAAGTGGGGGGCGGGGAACGGAATGGGGGTGGGGAATTGGAATCATGTTTTACTAAGGGGGGGAATGGGAACAGGGACACAGGTAAGGCTCTGTGGTGTCAGAGCTGGGAAGGGGGACACTAAGGAAGGAAACTGGAATCATGCTTGCTCGAAGTTCACTCCAAAAAACATCGAATTCTTTGCATCTTTGGACTTCGGGTATTGTTGCTCTCTGTTCATGTGAGAAGGACCATGGAAGTAAGCGGGTGAAGGAATAAGCCCCCAACCTGAAGCAAATACTCACCAGCAACCACACACCACACAACAAAAACACTAACCAGGAGACCTATCCTTGCAATAAAGCCCAATGCCAACTCTGTCCACATATCTATTCAAGTGACACCATCATAGGACCTAATCACATCAGCCATGCAATCAGGGTCTCGTTCACCTGCACATCTACCAATGTGATATATGCCATCATGTGCCAGCAATGCCCGTCTGCCATGTACATTGGTCAAACCGGACAGTCTTTACGCAAAAGACTAAATGGACAAAAATCTGACATCAGGAATCATAACATTCAAAAACCAGTAGGAGAACACTTCAACCTCTCTGGTCACTCAGTAACAGACTTAAAGGTGACAATTTTGCAACAGAAAAGCTTCAAAGACTCCAGCAAGAAACTGCTGAACTGGAATTAAATTTGCAAACTAGATACCATTAGCTTGAATAGAGACTGGGAGTGGCTGGGTCATTACACAAATTGAATCTATTTCCCCATGTTAAGTATCCTCACACCTTCAGTCAACTGTCTGAAATGGGCCATCTTGATTATCACTACAAAAGTGTTTTTGTTTTTTCTCCTGCTGATAATAGCTCATCTTAATTAATTAGCCTCTTACAGTTGGTATGGCAACTTCCACCTTTTCATGGTGTGTGTGTGTCTGTCTGTCTTCTTACTATATGTTCCATTCTATTCATCTGATGAAGTGGGCTGTAGCCCATGAAAGCTTATGCTCAAATTTGTTAGTCTCTAAGATTCCACAAGTACTCCTGTTCTTTTTGCAGATACAGACTAACACGGCTGCTACTCTGAAACCCATCCTATTACTATTACTCTAGTTTACAAGGTCATCCAGATCTTCCTGTATGCTATCCCGGTCCTTCTGTGTATTGGCAATACCTCCCAGCTTTGTATCATCCGCAAACTTTATTAGCACATTCCCACTTTTTGTGCCAAGGTCAGTAATAAAAAGATTAAATAAGATTGGTCCCAAAACCGATCCCTGAGGAACTCCACTAGTAACCCCCTTCTATCCTGACAGTTCACCTTTCAGTGTGACCCATTGTAGTCTCCCCTTTAACCAGTTCCTTATCCACCTTTCAATTTTCATATTGATCCCCATTTTTTCCAATTTAGCTAATAATTCCCCATGTGGAACCATATCAAATGCCTTACTGAAATCAAGGTAAATTAGACCCATTGCATTTCCTTTGTCTAAAAAAAAATCTGTTACCGTCTCAAAGAAGGAGATGAGGTTGGTTTGACATGATCTACCTTTTGTAAAACCATGTTCAAATTCAAGCTAATGGTATCTAGTTTGCAATGAAAGGTGACATTGTTGAAGGGCTATTAGAGAAAGGGATATTAGAGATGGAGTCCAAGAAATTATCAAGATTCAAAATGAGATTGGACATCTATATGGTTAATTTCTTGGCCTCCACAATTTCATATGGCAATAAGTTCCAGTCTAATTATGTACTCCGTAAAAAAGTATTTCTTCAATCAGTTTTGAAGTTGCCACGTTTTAATTTAATTGAAGGTCCCCTTATTCTTAAAGGGACAGAACAGAAGATCCTGATCTACCTTCTCTGTATCATTTATTTTATACATATTATCATTTGTCCTCTCTTATTAGTCTCCTTTCTAAGGTAAACAATCCCAAACCTTTTCACTCTCTTCGTATGAGAGTTTTTCCATGTCCCGAATCATTCTAGTTATTCTCATGCTCCTCTCTACAACCATGAAGGTTAGAAATTTACTTTTAAAATGAAAGCTGAGATTCTCAGGTAAAGAGAAGGTTATTGCTGAGAAGCTAAATGATTTTTTTGCACCATTCTTCTCTGGAGAGGAGGTTGGGCAGATACCTACCTCAGACCCGCTCTTTTCTGGTAATAAAGAAGAGGTGTTATCAGAGACTACGTTAGAAGAAAAGGTGCTGGAACAAGCTGATAATTTAAAAAGCAGTAAGTCACCAGGCCAGCTGGTGTACACCCAAGAGTTCTGAAGATGCCTCAATGTGAAGTGGCTTAGCTTCTAACAAAACTAGATAGTCTCTGAAAACAGTTTCAGAGGACTGGAGTGTAGCAAATGTATCTGTATTTTAAAAAATTCTAGAGGTGATCTGGGGAACTGGACACTGGTAAGCCTTACATTTAATACCCCGCAGAATGGTTGAAATGATCATTAAAAATAGAACAAAACATCTGGAAAAATCACATTATAATATGGTCTAACCAGCTTTTGCAAAAGGAACTAGTGTTTCTCTAATCTCTAATTATTCAAACATGTCAGTAAAATAATGGATAAAAAAAGAACTGGTTGACACCATTTATTAAAAATTACAGAAAGCTTTAACAAGGTCCTTCATCAGAGATAAGTAAAATCTCTCAAATCACCTGGAAGTTTATGTTAAAAAAAAAAAAAAAAGAGCTATCAAGCATTTCTAAAAACAGTAAAAACCTACAAGAAATACATGATAGCAAATGGAGGCTATAAGATGAAGTCATGTTAATATACAGCGAAATGTTACCATAACATAGAACATTTTACTAAAAATCTAAGATAAAATCTGTGGGAATACTGTTCTGTAAACCATCCAAACCCTCACTGTATTTCATTCACAGTATTCAAAAACGACATAAGAAAAGCCTTCGCTTCCTCAGAGTAAAAAAAAAATTTTCATTCTAATGTTGTGCATGTAAACGACAGCTTTAAACATTTAAACATTCACAACTTAAATTATGAAACAAATGGGAAAAGATTGGATGTGGATGACAATGGATATAAATCAGAAGTTAAGAAATCTAAGCAACTGATAAGAAACATCTACTGTCAATAGAGATAAGGATAATTATACAGTAACTCCTTGCTTAACGTTGTAGTTATGTCCCTGAAAAATGCTACTTTAAGTGAAATGATGTTAAGTGAATCCAATTTCCCCATAGGAATTAATGGGGGGGGCGCGGCAAGGGTTTAGGTTCCAGGGACATTTTTTTTACCAGACAAAAGACATTGTGAAAGAGGGTGGCATACTTCCCAGGGAATGTCTTGCTCCTAAATGATGAACTAGCACTCTGCTGAGCCCTCAAGGGTTAACATGTTGTTAATGTAGCCTAACACTCGATAAGGAAGCATGAATGGAGGGAGGAGACACAATAGATGTATGGCAGCGGCTGCAAACATTCCCTGCGGAAACTGAATGTGATGATGAACCCATGCTATCCCACTGGAGCGCACCACTCCTTCCACTTTCCAAAGTGCTGGGAGGGGTGGTGTGTGTGTGCCCACACACACACACACACACGCACACACACAGAGGTCACAAGTCTGCTGCTTGCCAGGAGCTAGGATTCACGATGTGACGGAGAGACCGCCAAGACTCATCAAGCCCTCGGATCGCTACCCCTTCCTGCTTCTCCACGTGAGCACCAATGATACTGCCAAGAATGACCTTGAGCGGATCACTGCGGACTATGTGGCTCTGGGAAGAAGGATAAAGGAGTTTGAGGCGCAAGTGGTCTTCTCAACCATCCTCCCCATGGAAGGAAAAGGCCTGGGTAGAGACTGTCGAATCATAGAAGTCAATGAATGGCTACGCAGGTGGTGTTGGAGAGAAGGCTTTGGATTCTTTGACCATGAGATGGTGTTCCAAGAAGGAGGAGTGCTAGGCAGAGATGGGCTCCACCTAACGAAGAGAGGGAGGAGCATCTTCGCAAGCAGGCTGGCTAACCGAGTGAGGAGGGCTTTAAACGAGGTTCAGTGGGGGAAGGAGACCAAAGCCCTGAGGTAAGTGGGGAAGTGGGATACCGGGAGGAAGCACGAGCAGGAGCGCACGAGAGGGCAGGGCTCCTGCCTCATACTGAGAAAGAGGGACGATCAGCGACTTATCTCAAGTGCCTATACACAAATGCAAGAAGCCTGGGAAACAAGTAGGGAGAACTGGAAGTCCTGGTACAGTCAAGGAATTATGATGTGATTGGAATAACAGAGACTTGGTGGGATAACTCACATGACTAGAATACTGTCATGGATGGATATAAACTGTTCAGGAAGGACAGGAAGGGTAGAAAAGGTGAGGGAGTTGCACTGTATGAAAGGGGGCAGTATGACTGCTCAGAGCTCAAGTATGAAACTGCAGAAAAACCTGAGTGTCTCTCGATTAAGTTTAGAAGTGTGAGCAACAAGGGTGATGTCGTGGTGGGAGTCTGCTATAGACCACCGGACCAGGGGGATGAGGTGGACGAGGCTTTCTTCTGGCAACTCGCAGAAGTTACTAGATCGCAGGCCCTGGTTCTCATGGGAGACTTCAATCACCCTGATATCTGCTGGGAGAGCAATACAGCGGTGCACAGACAATCCAGGAAGTTTTTGGAAAGTGTAGGGGACAATTTCCTGGTGCAAGTGCTGGAGGAACCAACTAGGGGCAGAAGGAACCAACCTGCTGCTCACAAACCGGGAAGAATAAGTAGGGGAAGCTAAAGTGGATGGGAACCTGGGAGGCAGTGACCATGAGATAGTCGAGTTCAGGATTCTGACACAGGGAAGAAAGGAGAGCAGCAGAATACGGACCCTGGACTTCAGAAAAGCAGACTTTGACTCCCTCCAGGAACTGATGGGCAGGATCCCCTGGGACAATAACATGAGGGGGAAAGGAGTCCAGGAGAGCTGGCTGTATTTTAAAGAATCCTTACTGAGGTTACAGGGACAAACCATCCCGATGTGTAGAAAGAATAGTAATTATGGCACGAGACCAGCTTGGCTTAACCGTGAAATCCTTGCTGATCTTAAACACAAAAAAGAAGCTTACAAGAAGTGGAAGATTGGACAAATGACCAGGGGGGAGTATAAAGATATTGCTCGGGGATGCAGGAATGAAAACAGGAAGGCCAAATCACACCTGGAGTTGCAGCTAGCAAGAGATGTTAAGGGTAACAAGAAGGGTTTCTTCAGGTATGTTAGCAACAAGAAGAAAGTCAAGGAAAGTGTGGGCCCCTTACTGAATGAGGGAGGCAACCTAGTGACAGAGGATGTGGAAAAAGCTAATGTACTCAATGCTTTTTTTGCTTCTGTCTTCATGAACAAGGTCAGCTCCCAGATTACTGCACTGGGCAGCACAGCATGGGGAGGAGGTGACCAACTCTCTGTGGAGAAAGAAGTGGTTTGGGACTATTTAGAAAAGCTGGACGAGCGCAAGTCGATGGGGCCGGATGCGCTGCATCCGAGAGTGCTAAAGGAGTTGGCGGATGTGATGGAAGAGCCATTGGCCATTATCTTTGAAAACTCATGGCAATCGGGGGAAGTCCTGGATGTAGGGCCCATCTTTAAAAAAGGGAAGAAGGAGGAGCCTGGGAACTACAGGCCAGTCAGCCTCACCTCAGGCCCTGGAAAACCATGGAGCAGGTCCTCAAGGAATCAATTCTGAAGCACTTAGAGGAGAGGAAAGTGATCAGGAACAGTCAGCATGGATTCACCAAGGGAAAGTCATGCCTGATTAATCTAATTGCCTTCTATGACGAGATAACTGGCTCTGTGGATGAGGGGAAAGCAGTGGACATATTGTTCCTTGACTTTAGCAAAGCTTTTGACACGGTCTTCCACAGTATTCTTGCCAGCAAGTTAAAGAAGTATGGGCTGGATGAATGGACTATAAGGTGGATGGAAAGTTGGCTAGATTGTTGGTCTCAACGGGTAGTGATCAATGGCTCCATGTCTAGTTGGCAGCCAGTATCAAGTGGAGTACCCCAAGGGTCGGTCCTCGGGCCAGTTTTGTTCAATATCTTCATAAATGATCTGGAGGATGGTGTGGATTGCACCCTCAGCAAGTTTGCAGATGACACTAAACTGGGAGGAGAGATAGATACCCTGGAGGGTAGGGATAGGATACAGAGGGACCTAGACAAATTTGAGGATTGGGCGAAAAGAAATCTGATGAGGTTCAACAAGGACAAGCGCAGAGTCCTGCACTTAGGACGGAAGAATCCCATGCACCACTACAGACTAGAGACCGAATGGCTCGGCACCAGTTCTGCAAAAAAGGACATAGGGGTTACAGTGGACGAGAAGCTGGCTATGAGACAACAGTGTGCCCTTGTTGCCAAGAAGGCCAATGGCATTTTGGGATGTATATGTAGGAGCATTGCCAGCAGATAGAGGGACGTGATCATTCCCCTCTATTTGACATTGGTGAGGCCTCATCTGGAGTACTGTGTCCAGTTTTGGGCCCCACACTACAAGAAGGATGTGGAAAAATTGGAAAACGTCCAGCGGAGAGAAACAAAAATGATTAGGGGACTGGAACACATAACTTATGAGGAGAGGCTGAGGGAACTCGGATTGTTTAGTCTGCGAAAAAGAAGAATGAGGGGGGATTTGATAGCTGCTTTCAACTACCTGAAAGGGGGTTCCAAAGAGGGTGGAACTAGACTGTTCTCAGTGGTAGCTGATGACAGAACAAGGAGTAATGGTCTCAAGTTGCAGTGGGGGAGGTTTAGGTTGGATATTAGGAAAAACTGTTTCACTAGGAGGGTGGTGGAACACTGGAATGCGTTACCTAGGGAGGTGGTGGAATCTCTTTCTTAGATATTTTTATGGTCAGGCTTGACAAAGCCCTGGCTAGGATGATTTAGTTGTGGATTGGTCCTGCTTTGAGCCGGGGGTTGGACTAGATGACCTCCTGAGGTCCCTTCCAACCCTGAGATTCTATGATTCTATCATACTACCTCTGTACACACAACTGTGGTGAGACCGTTACTGGAATGGTATGTCCAGTCCTGGTGTCCACACTACATAAACGTTGAAAGTTTGGAAAGGGTTCTGAAGAGAACTACAAGAATGATCTGAGGTCTGCAAATCCTGCCTTACAGTGAAAGACTTAAAAAGCTCTATCTATTTAGTTTACCAGATACAAGGTTAAAACATTACTTGATCATGTGTCATAAGTACCTCCATAAGGATATACAGGGCTCTTTAATACAGCAGACAAAGACATAATAAGTGCTGATGTGTGGAAGCAAAATTAATCTAATTTGAGGTTAGGAACAACATACAACATTTTAACAATGAGGATAATTTCCTATTGGAACAATTTACCCAGCGATTTGGTGGATTCTCCATCACTTGAAATCTTTGAATTAAGACCAGCTTTCCAAAAAAACATGCTCCACAAGATATGAGCTTGATGCAGAATTCCACCCAGAATTCATATGACCTGTACTATGCAGGAAGTCAGGCTAGGTGATCATAATGGTCCCCTTCTGGTCTTACAAAGGTAGGAATTTGTACAAGACTAGGTATACACTGTTAAAAAGGTAATGAAGATATTTGATTTAATAATGAAAACCTAAACAAAGCTACTTAGTTTGTATTTCTATATAATCGTATATTAATTTTCCTTGTTTTCATTATTATGTATTACTACTTCTTCAAATGCCCATATAAGATTAGGGATCCACCGTGCCAGATACCACACAAACACGTAGAAAGAAAAATCTTTGCCCCAGAAATTTACAAACAATATTAGATCACTAACACGTTTTAAATATTTGAGGCAACACTGGGTACACATTTGCTTTTATTCTCTTCTTCCCCATTATGTGTTCCTCTGAAAGTTCTTGAAACTAATGTGTTCAAGCTGGATCAGTTCCCATTATACAGAAATACCACAACGCTTTTAACTGGTTTCCTTTCCACCTTCTGAGAAGATCTCATATTACATCTGTATTGACATATAAGAATATTAGCGTGTGGGGAGGAGTTTTAGCCATTGTGTTCTCAAATAAATACAAGCAAAATATGAATACCATAATGTTATATAGAACAGAAATATTTAATATATTTTTAGTTCTTGATATTATTGGAGCTTTATTTTAGTTTTACTTCCAAGGTCACTTAAAGGGATATCATGCTTTTGGAAAATCACATTTCCATCTGATGTTTTGCACTCACTATTGTTATAAGTAACCCTGAAGATTACCACAACTAAGACAGACTAAAGAAAAATTTATTTAATCAGTGTATTTATTTATTCATAAGGTGCTGCTAAATGTAGAGTCAACATGACTGTTTTGATGATGGTGCATGCCTTTCCTTGGGCTCAGTCAGAGCAGATCTACTAGTAACAGCAGCAGCAAAGCTAAAACTAAAAAAGCAACAGGCATTCTGGGCCTGCCCAAATGACCCTTTTAAATATCCCTACCTTTTAAAAAAAGAAGTTTCAGGAAATACTGTTTAAAGGTTTTTCTGGGAGAACATTTTAAAGTCAGTCAATATAAAAAAAGATTCAACTTGACAATATCTCTATAGCACACTAACTTGCATAGATAGTTTCATACATTTTAAAGCAAGAACGAAGCATTATGATCTCGTTTTTTGACCTCTGAACAACATAGGCCATAGAACGCCACCCAGTAAATTCTGCATGAAGCCCGTAACTTCTGTTCGAGAAGCCACACAGCAAGTCAGTGGCCAAGGTGAGACTAGAACCTAGGTCTCTTGATGTCCAGTCCAGCACCTGACCCACTGACCATCTTTCCTCATTTTTTAAGGGGAAACAAACCTGCAGCTACTAATGATCATTGTATTAGGAAGCTAGAAATGCCTTTTTCAAAGCAGTTTTAGAAAGTGGGGAAATTATAGATTTACCTACTAAGTTTATCTTTACAACAGTAAAGGGGCACACAGTGGTCAACATTTTTAAGTTGTTTTTCTTTAATAAAACAGGGTGCACAATCTTTGATCTTGGTGGCAATACTTAAATGCTAAAGATACTATTTCAGCAGACTGAACCAAAAACTAACCAATCCTAAAAAATTTGATTTTATTTTTCATTCCCAATACAAAAAACATATCAGTTCTATGAAAGATGGGCTGTTACACTTAAAATCCAAAATTTTCAGCCATAAGCACAAGCCTTTAAACAAAGATTAATATTTCTAAAAATTTCTATCATTTGTTATATCTGGTTACACTGTAATTTTATTTCTTTTACAACGAGATCAGAACTGAAAATTCACTTATTATTTCCCCTCTCTATAAAACAGAGTGAAGAGGAACAACAAGCACCACTATACTAACTTCCACGCTTCTACTGAAAAATATACTCAATCCGGTGATGTATAAAATGTAAATAAATTTTATGCTCAGAATTAAAGACATTGAAAAAGTTTAAATTTTTACACTTTCCTAAAGGAACCTGAAAAATGTTTAACAAATAGTAGCTGGTATTAGTCACGGAAAGCCTGAAACTTTTTCATACTGGTAAAGAAAACCACATTCCATAGTAATCAATTTCATACAAATCTTTTGTTCATTCACTAAACAGCCATCAAAACAGGGGTTTTAAGAATTAAGTGACCGACAAATTGAAAGAAAAATACAAATATCCAAATATCTGTTTCCACAGATTTCACAAATGCTTGTAGATCACTACAAAACATTCTGAAACACTCTTACTTACATATTACAAGAATGTGGACAGTCCTGACCTGGTCTTCTTTTTCTACAAAGCTCTCCACAGCTGTGTGGAATTTCATTTCTATTCCATTCAGGGTTGTTTACCTTACCTAAAAAGCAAAACAAAAACAAAAAATCTGATGCAGAACAGCATTGTATACTTCAATATAAAAATGAACTTAAAGGCAAGATAAGGTAAACATGCTGAGAATGATGAGGGAGCGACCATCTTGGACTTTGAGGTGTCACTTTTAGTGAGTTGATATTCCACGTTTTTTAGAATATAGGAGGCAACTGTTCCAAGACAGGCTGATTTTAAGAAGTGGAAGCTGATTGAAGCTGCTCGGAAGTTTGGAAATTGAGTGTAAGTCTCAAACATAACTTCATACCTTTAGATATCTCATAATTCATTTATCTCATGATTCTGCAATGTTTTGTGCATCAGCCTACATATGGTAAAGTAGAGATCTAGGCTCTGGATCTACACAGGAAAGTTGCTCCTGTTTAACGTAAATCTTTTCTTCAACTGATATAATTAGAACTAGTGCAAGCTCCTGTGTGAACACTTATTTCAGTTTAATTTAATCCCGTTTCTAATCAATTTAAATTAAACCAATAAAGCCACTCTTATGCCAAAATAAGAGTGTCCAAACAGGAGTCTGAATTGGTTTAACTATATTGGTTTAAATAATTGATGTAATTACCTGTACCTTAGAAACGATGTATGCTAGCAGTTTTCTAGATTTTTTCCTACTAAATGTCTTCATATCAATACTGATTCCACAACATTCCTAATAAAGGTTTTATTTTAACATTTATCTAAATATTTGTTATATGTAATTTTTATATAGTAATGAAACATCACACAAATCAGGCAGTTATCTTCCAATATCATTAACAAAGTAGCCATGAAAGAGAGCTTTTGGGGATGTAAGGATAGATTCTTCAACAGTATTAGAACTTATCAATTAAAGAATACCAACTGTAAATATGAAATACACTCACCACAAAAACAGGTGTAAGTAGTAGGAACTTGTGTTGAAGCATTTTGACAAGCAGGACATCTCCAGCCACTATTGCCATCTGTAAAGAAATTAATATACAAGAACTTAAAATACGTTTAAGACAGATGATAAATAATTTAGAATAGTGGCACAGGACAGAAAACTTTTTTTAGACTTTACTAGTTTCACCATTTCAAGTAATACTATACCACATTATCGAAATCTGATTTTGTAATGTGTCACATTCTGTTTAATAAGTTAGTGCTATACAAAAATTAGTCACTCATTATAAATAAAATAAAAATGAATGGATAGATCTCAAAACAGAATTGCTACTTCAAGATCATCAATGAGTGGTAGTGTTCTTATCGGGGTCCCGCAGGGATTAGTTCTCAGCCCAATGTTACTCTATTTTTAACAATTACTTGGAAGAAAATATAAACTCATTGCCAGTAAAGCTTGCAGATAAAACAAAGATTGATGGACTGGTAAATACCAATGGGGACTGCATATTACCAAGTGATTTGGATCACCATTATGATGGATGCCAATCAAAATACATTTTAAATACAATCAAACACAAAGTCACACATTTAGGAACACAAATTACAGGCCATGCTTGCAGGATGACAGCCTTTATTCTGGAAAGCAGCATTGAGGAGGACTTGAGGTCAGAGTAAATAATCAATTGAACACGAATTCCTGACATAGCAATGTGTCAAAATGAGCTAACATGATCACTGGATGTATAAACAGGATAGTATATAAGGAAGGTAATAATCCCAGTACGTGGTATTGGTGAGACCATTATGGGAAAAACTGCATCCAGTTCTGGTGTCCAAACCTCAAAAAAAAAAAAAAAAAAGATGCTGAAAAACAGGAGAGGGTTCAGAGAAGAGCCACAAGTATGGATATGTGGTGTGAAAAAATACTTTATAATTAGCAATGGAGTTCAATACATCACTTTATTGAAGTAAAGGTTAGCAGATTACTTGGAAACATTTTATAAGCACCTAAACAGAGACAAACCACTGAACTGTAAAGAGCTCTTAAGCAGCTAAAGCATAACTAGATTCAGTTGGTCTGAGAAAGATACATGGGCAATGATGCTTTTGTGGGTAAACAAGCAGCAATATGGTCTTCTGAACTCAGTTATCCCCAATAGCTTAGTGTATGACTGGAGTGTCATGTGACTGTGATATGGGCAACACCCTGAGTGGTAAGCAATATCACAGAACATAAGACCCAACTGTAGGTAGGTCACAGAGCAGAAAAAATATCCCAAGGATTCAGTCCCTGTATGAGACTGAGTGCTTCCATGATAGCATGAAGGGTGTGAATGAAAGACTACAAAACCTTTCATCCAAATGCCACATTGGACAAACACTATATCCATTTTATAGTGCTTGATAAAGATGAGCACTGAAAGGCAGAAAGACACACAGCAAATTCCTTGTATTAAGCTGTGCGCTGTTCTAGCCAGCAACTAGCCAAATGCTTGACTTAGTGAAACCTCACAGAAGGGGAATCTTTTATCAACACTTTGTAGTCCTGAAAAGGTTCTTGAATATATCTGCCTAGAAATAGTGGATACGGATGCTTGTGCCCTCTCTTATATTCCCCATATAACCCTAAACTCTATGACTCAGTTGTGCAAAGCAGCACACGAGGATTGCTCAACTCTGACTCAGCAGGCCCACTAGTACATGTCTGAGCCAGTATTTTTCCAGACACATGAAATGAGAGTATAAAATAAGGGACAGTGGCATCATGAGACCACCTCTCTCCACTTACGCTGAAGACAACAAGAACAGTGAGAAGACAGAGACTGAACTGAGAAGGCTAGTCCCAGACTGAGAAGGAAATTCAGCCTGTGCATTAAGAACTATAACCTACCTGCTACATTCAGTGGGATGAGAAAAACTATTTGATTAAACTCTTGCTTAGTTTAAAAATTTAGGATTTAGAACGCATAGTTACCTTTAGAAAAGAAAAAGTAAGCATCTCTAACCTTTATGCCTACCACTTATAATCACTTGAAATCTATCTTTTTGTAGTTAATAAACTTAATGTTTTACCCTTACCAGTGAGTTTGTCTAAAGTGCTTGGAGAATCTGCTCAGTTTACAAAGGCTAGTGCACATCCACTTTCCTTTGATGAAGTGGCCAACTAATGAGTTTGCACTGTTAAAGAGAAGGTCTTGAGCAGTGTAAGATGGTATATTTCTGGAGTGCAAGCATAGGTGCTGGAATTAGGGGTGCTGGCCAAATCCCCTGACTTGAAGTGGTTTCCATCATAAACAGGGTTTACAGTTTGGTTCAATGGATCTCAGTAACCCCACTATACAAATTGTTTCAGCACACCTGGGTGCAAGGTTAGTGGCTTGGGAGATTTGCTGATGTTTCCCTGTGCATAGTTCATGAGTGACTTGGAGAACATGCATGCAATTTAGCTGGGTGTGCCTCTGCATGGTGGCGGCTGAGTAATAACAGCACCTAGAAGGGTTTGCTGCTTGACACTAGCAAAGCACTGTGAGAGACAACCCAGGCTGGAGAGTTATGGGTGCATAGCAGTCCCACAGTCCCAGGCTGTACTCAGAGGTCCCGTCACATACACCTTCTGCATGAGATGAATGCATCAATACTACATAAGACGACTTCCTGGAATCTGGTATTGAACAGAACCATTTTCCTGTATTATATCATTATTGGCTTATAGCACTAAACCTGACTAACATTGGTTATTTCATCTCTTGAATATATTTCATAAGGAACCAAAATGTAGTTAAGCAATTTACTAGACAATTTACCAACAAGCTACACCTGACATCGACCACACTCACTTTACCTGGAATATATGCAGATAATAAATGCATAGATAATTGTTGGTAGCAAGCTGGGATATGAAAGCACTCTATTAAAACACCTGTGCCCTGCTAATTCCATAATGTACACAACTATACATTGATGCACAGTAGAACCTGAAGACTCATGCAGCTCTTCCCTTTGCTCACACAGAAGGTGCAAAACATTTAACCACAACTCCATCACACAACTCAAAGTTATCTAGAAGTCCTCATATCACCAACACAACTTTACCAAGCAGGGCCTACTACTGCCTTCACCATTTCACATAGGTACACCTGACACACTGACTACACCTGGAATGTACATAAATAAATTACCCCTAGCTGTTGCCACCTCCAGAGGAACAGAAAATGGCAAGACCAACCTTTTCCTTCCTTTTCTAATTTAACAGCGCTAGATGAAATCCTGTGGGTGAGTGTGAATGGGCTGTAAAAGGATGTGAACAGTGGGGTTGGCAAACTAAAGATGCGTGATGTTCGATGGTTTGGATGGTCTCACCTCAGTCACACAAAGGGGAGTCCAATTTTCCACTTGCGCATCAATTAGCTGCATCTTCCGCGGTTTGTTCAGATGTTGTTCAATGTGGCACAAAGTCTGCGTGGCAGGTTAAAACCAAGAGGGCAGCTTGTTGGGTCAGTAACGATGTGCTTGTTTGGAAGGTAGATGAGATCCAGAACTTTGCCATTCCCTGGCCGGAGCCAAAGACATTAGGTGGTCATTAAATTTTGCAATTTCAGGCATTGTTGGGATATGTTATCCATAACCTACTGAATGGGAAGTTCTGGGTACTCTTTGGAACATTTAAGTTCTTGTCCTGTGGATATATCTCAGCAGATAGCAAACATCGAACCTCAAGCTAATACAGAAAGCCGTGGTAGAGACGTTGATTTTAAAAGTTCCCGTGATGATTCGTATGTTCTGATTCAGCTGCCCAGCCACAAGCTGGGTTCGGCAGATTCTTGTCTACAAAGGCGCACAGTACTCTGCAAGTAGTACACTAGGGCCAAGACTGATGTTTGTAGCACCGAGGCAGTAGATCCACAGCTTGTTCCCACTAACTTCTGAATAATTTTGAAATAAGTTTTCGTGTTAGAGGCTACTTTCTTGAGGTAATTATGAAAGGTCAGTCTACAGTCAAGGATGACACCAAGATATGTTAGTTTTCGGTCATAACGCACAGTTTCGCCACACAACTCCACAGTTAGAGCATTTTGTGCAATTCTATTATCAAGGTGGAAAGTAGAGACTACTGATTGACTCAGATTTGGTCTCTGTTGCCACTTCTGGAAGTACTCCTCCATGATCTTAAGGTCAGATGTAAGGTTCACTTCAAGTTCTTTAAATCTATGAGCCTGAGTTGCAAGTCATCAGCATACTCAAACTTCTGCGCTATCGTTTCATGCATATCACTGGTGTATTGGAGCAAGTACAGAGCCTTGTGGTAGCCCATTATTCTAAGTGCATGGCCTGCTGGTTTGATTTCCGAAGTACAAGCACATCCTTTGGCTACTAAGCATGGCACTCTGCAGCCTGAGAATCCACACACAGGGGATCCCTTCGGCCAGTTTCGGTAGCAGACCATCCTTCCAAACTGCATCTTTGCCACTCACAGATGGATAAAAGCAGTATTGGTCTTGAGTTTTCATCAGAATCCAGCCTCAATGTTTGTAGCAAGAGCCAGGACCTGATCACAGCAACTTCTTGGTGGTCAAAAACAAACTTGCTCCTTGAGTAGGCTGGCATCCATAGTGGGCCCAATTCAGTTCAAAATCATACTGACAAGCAAGACAAGCAAGGACAGAAGTCATTTTTTGCATCCATAATTAGATAGAAAGGAATAGCTGCAAAAAATGGGTCCTTCAATTAAAGGGGGGTTTGAAGTATTTAGAAATTGAATACAGATGAGAAACAATCCTAGACCAAGATCTTTCACCCAAGACAACAAGGGAAGCAAACCCTTGTGCTTCTGGGGAAGGTCCTTGTAGTAGAAAGAGAGCACAAAACATGAGGCCTGAATTAAAGTAGTATTTTGGCCCTGCTGATATGAAACAAAGTTATCAAAAGTCAGGCTGTAAGCAGAAGTCAGGCCCTGTTATAAAACATGCCTGCTTGCAAGTTCAGAGAACTTGGCAAAAACAGGGCTGGTATTGCAAACACATACACATTCCTAAGAAGTGCTAGGCACAGGACACTCACGCAACCACAGTCCATAAGGGTGGTAACAGAACACCCCGATATCAGGTGTGGTACAAACTCATTCCCCAAAGATAACAGGAACACACTGACCCCTCCCTAAAGATAAGGTCACGACAACAGCGTGATGGATAGAGATGTTCTGATCGAATCAACATGTACAAGGTAAAGGATAGTAACTAACTAGGTCAAATGGGCAGACTGGAGCACTGTCATGGATGGGCATAAACTGTTCAGGAAGGTCAGGTGGGGGAGAAAAGGTGGAGGAGTTGCACTGTATGTAAGAGAGCAGTATGATTGCTCAGAGCTCCAGTATGAAACTGGAGAAAAGCCTGTTGACAGTCTTTGGATTAATCTTAGAGGCGAGAGCAATAAGGGAGATGTCGTGGTGGGCATCTGCTATAGACCACCAGACCAGAAGAATGAGGTAGACTAGGCTTTCTTTGGACAACTAACAGAAGTTTCCAGATCCAAGGCCCTGGTTTTCATGGGGGACTTCAATCACCCTGATATCTGCTGGGAGAGCAATATAGCAGTGCACAGACAATCCAGGAAGTTTTTGGAGAATGTGGAGGGACAACTTCCTGGTGTAAGTGCTGGAGGAACCAACTAGGGACTGTGACATGTTATTGACATGAACTGTGACCGTATAAATCATTGTTGCAACCAAGATCCTATAATTGCACCAAATCTTGTAAAAAGGAGGCCAAGCAAGGTGTCTATGAAAAGGTTGTAATTTGCTGGTTATGATTATGCTGTCTGTATCATTTCTGTATGTGAAGTTATGAATATGGGCTATGTACTTGTATCTCAATGTGTTTGATTCTAACACATAGTGAAGCATTAGTGAAGCATTTGGTCAGCTTCTTGAGAAAGAATTATTCAGATTAGGTGCCCAATTAAGAAACACTTAATTGACAGTGGACCTTGGGAGACTCCAATCCACATCTGAGAACCTTCCTGGAGATGTTCAAGGTAGCATGTAAGCAATGGCTGCCACCTGCTAACTGAGGCATGCATGGATACGTGACTTGCTCATGTGACTCCAAACTCCATCTTGCGGCTGTGACTTCCCACAGTAAGAACAAAGGGGTTTCCTTCCACACGGCAGGGATACAAAAGGCTGTGGAAACCCCTCCATTTTGTCTTCAATCCTGCTTCTGACCTCTAGAGGAACTGTGCTTGAAACTGAAGCTCTGAACAAAGGACTGAACGACCCCTCCAATCTGGGATGTTTGTACTCGAGAGACTTGATTGGCTTAAATCAGCAGTAATCCCATCAAGCCTGAAACAAGCCTGAACTAAGAACTTGGCAATTGTTGTACATATTTGATTCCATTTAACCAATTTTAACTCTCATCTATATTTCTTTCTTTTTATGAATAAACCTTTAGATTTTAGATTCTAAAGAATTGGCAACAGCGTGATTTGTGGGTGAGATCTGACTGGTATATTGACCTGGGTCTGGGGCTTGGTCCTTTGGGATTGGGAGAACCTGTTTTCTTTTACTGGGGTATTGGTTTTCATAACCATTCATCCCCATGAGTGCCGCTGGTGGTGATACTGGGAAACTGGAGTGTCTGAGGGAATTGCTTGTATTACTTCTGGTTAGCCAGTGGGGTAAAACCGAAGTCCTCTCTGTTTGGCTAGTTTGGTGTGCCTTAGTCGTGAAGGACCCCCAGCTTTGGGCTGTGACTACCCTGCTCTAAGCAATTTGTCCTGAATTCTCAGTAGTGTCCCAGCAAAGGCCACTTTGTTACAGGCCATGCTTCTCTTGACCTGCTTCTCACGAACAGGGCAGAATATGTAGGGCAAGTAGAAATGGGTGGCAACCTGGGCAGTAGTGACCATGACATGGTCGAGTTCAGGATCCTGACAAAAGGAAGAAAGGAGAGCAGCAGAATACGGACCCTAGATTTCAGAAAAGCAGACTTTGACTCCCTCAGGGAACTGATGGGCAAGATCCACTGGGAGGCTAATACGAGGGGTATAAGTGTATTTTAAAGAAGCCTTATTGAGGGTGCAGGAGCAAATCATCCCAATATGCAGAAAGTATAGCAAATATGGCAGACCACCAGCTTGGCTTAAGAGAGAAATCGTCGGTGAGCTTAAACACAAAAAGGAAGCTTACAAGAAGTGGGAAATGGGACAGATGACTAGGAAGGAGTATAAAAATATTGTTCGAGCATGCAGAGGTGTAATCAGGAAGGCCAAAGCACAACTGGAGTTGCAGCTAGCAAGGGATGTGAACAGTAACAAAAGGGTTTCTACAGTATGTTAGCAACAAGAAAGTGGTCAGGGAAAGTGTGGGACCCTTAGTGAATGGGAGAGGCAACCCAGTGAGGGAATTGGCGGATGTGATTGCAGAGCCATTGGCCGTTATCTTTGAAAAGTCGTGGTGATTGGGGGAGGTCCTGGACGATTGGAAAAAGGCAAATATAGTGCTCATCTTTAAAAAAGGGAAGAGAGAGAATCCGGGGAACTTGAGTTGAGACAGCACACAGAAACAATACACACGCACACACCTACACGCAGCCAACGACTAAGTACAGTTCTGACTGAGGAAAAGTCTGTCATGGCTAGGAAGAATGATGATTGGTGAGAGAAACCATCTTGAACAAACCCTGAACCCTGCTAAAATTAAGTTTTAGACTCAGGTGTGTATTTTCGCTTTTATTTGCTTGTTACCCTTTCTAACTTTCTCTCTTATACTTGAACTCACTTAAAATCCTATCTTCTTTTGTTAAAGAATGTGTTTTACTTTTAATCTGAACCACCAGTACTGTATTTAAATTAAAGTGAATGTGGAAAGCTGCCAGGTTGTGTGCTTTTAGAGGAACAAACAAACCCTATTATTTCTCTGAACTGTCCAGGAGAGAGTTAGACATTACGGAGCACATGGCTTTTGAAAAATTCATGATTGGGAGTGTGTTGGGGTCACCCTGCAAGCAGTACCCAAGCCTGGTGGAGACCAGGGAAGAGCATATTTGGTGTGCTGCTGGCAGGCTGCTGGTACCAGAGCTTCTAAACCAGAGCTGTCTAGCCCGCAGACACTTAGGCTGTGACCTGCGTACTGACAGTTTGGCTGCGAGCATCCGAGGCTGGGAAATACAGCCGCAAAGCATTGAGAGCCACCCCAGGTTACAGGGTCACTGGTGTGGATTGCACCCCCAACCCCGTAACCCCTCTCCCCTTCAAGAAAACATTCTCATGTCTAATTTCTTCCCTCCAAAGATTTCTGTGGCTGCAGGGTGGTTGGGGTCCATGGGCTGAGCTGGGAGATGCAGGGGGGTTGGGACAACTGGGGTGGCAGGGGTGCACTGGCAGAGTTGGGGTGCATGGTAGGTGGCACAGCTCTGTGTGCAGGATATTTGGGGTCCACTGGCATAACTGGGAGATGCAGGGCGGTTGAAGTGCACTGGCAGAGTTGAGGAGGTGCAATGCCTCCCTCACCTAAGCCCCCAACATCTCTCGCCTCCCCTTAACATCCATTCCCATTTATCCTTCTCCCTAAAATCCCCCACCATTCCCTCACTCCTCCACCCCCTAGTACTCCTTCCCTCCCAAGAAGCATTCCCGTGTCTAATTTCCCACACCCACCACACATAAAATAGTATGATTACTACCATTTGAGAGTCAGGGTGGCAGTTTTATTTGCGGGAATGTAATGTCCAGCCACTCAGTTCAAAACTCCTTTTGTCTTAGATGAGGGCTTGTGATTAATTTAACCTTAGTTTAGTTAATGGAAGGCTGAATTCAAAGCCATCGATGGTGACTTCAGTCATCAAATTCAACAAGGCATGTGATTCTACCAGTGATTAATACTTCTTCATTTAACAGTACAAGGAAGCAGAAGGAAGGTGGTGGGGGAAGGGGTTGGGGAAGGCCCCATAACTCAGGAATCCCAGAGTCAAATGACCTCAAATTTGGATCACTAATACACACTACCCTGCACCCCATCAGGCACCGCAAACTTTAAAGCAATCCAATTAAACATTCAGATTTTAGACAGCTTACAAGCTTTGAGTTTTAAACCATATAAAACGACAAGAATAGAAACCCTCTAGCTATTTTTCTGTATTGGTGTGTGCACAGTGCAGAAAATGCACATCTTAATTTTCTCAGGCTGCCATCACTACGTTGGGTAAATCTTAGCAGATTGACTGCATTCTGATCCACTAATCAACAGTTTGATCTCAAACGCTGAGTGGAAAAAAAACCCCACCCATAAGTTTCTTTAAAAATGGCTATTTTTTTCAGGGCTCATATTGCCAGAACACTACATACAAATGCCTCCAATATATGGGTGACTAACCCTATCCTGCACCCTCCTGAAGCACAGCAAATTTCAAATAAATCCAACTAAGCACGTCAATTCTAGAGAACTTAGAAAAGGTAACAGTTAAACAGATGTCTCAATGCATCTGTAACCATAGCAGTACTGGCATGCCACTATCATTCTCTCACATACTTTCTCACTCACTCTCTCTCTCTCTCTCTCCTGGAAGTTCATTCAGCCAAAGGTATAGAAAATAACATTAGCGTTGTAATGTGAAGAACTATAAAATTTGTCCATCTCTGATTTAAAGCTTGCTTTATTCAGAGGCAGTTGTACTAATCAACTTAAATGCACAGGTAATTTAGGACTAGAATTTGTCTTCTTCCACATACCATGAAAAATGTGAACTTCTACATCTGATAAGAAAATACCTACCTTCAGCTTGTGATGCTGGTGATCTTGCCCACTTCTTAATGCAGTTCAGATGAAACACATGATAACAATTCTGACAGCTCCATACCGGGGCTATTTTTCGGATCACCTCACAGCACACCATACACTCATATTTCTCTGTGGTCAGCTGCTCTATCAGAGAACCTGAAAAAAAATTCAATACAAACACACCTAAATTAATCAAGACAATATGCACAAGTTATTCACACTAAAAATGGCACCAAAATATGCTACACTTTAAATGCAATTTTAGAATTTATTTCTTCCTGTGGATATAATGCAAAGCTTTTTCTTCTGTTAGAAAAGCTGAAAGATTCCAATCCAAAAATTTGGTGCAAATTTTCTGCTTTCCTTGTGTGTCAGTCTCTTAAATTTGGGCAAAAGCAATAATAAATTGTTCAGGTGTTTCCTTTAAACCTATTAGTGATTCTTATTTGGCAGAAAAGAAAATTTTACAAGTCTTTTGTTCTAACTACCTTAAGTGGGAGAATTTAGCTTTTTTCTACTATTTAAAAAGAACACCGCAACATATACATCACTATACAAATCTCAATCTAAATGAAGTTAAAATCCTGTACCTGTGCATTATTTACAGGCCAGTTGAATGATGCAGTACTGGGAACATACAGAAGGCTTCATACTCCACCCACAAGAGGAAGCATTTTCTAACTGGCTGTTTTAGGAACAGAGTGGTGGGCTCCAGACAGAGCCACATTCAACTACTCTCGCCCAAAGGGATGGTTGCCATAATGTGGGACCCCTTTAGTAGGCAAATTAGCATCAAAGACTACCCTGAAAACAAAGAGGGAAGTGCACCTCAAACACCAGCTGGAAGAAACTAAAAACAGATAGTGGGAAAAGTCTGAAAATACATTAAGGTGTGCAAATATAGTTAGGGCAGCCAAACAACCTTAATTCTGCCCTATAGCTAACCCATGGGAGTAGGGGTAGGAGAGGAGAAGAAGAAAAAAAAAAAATCAAGGGCATCTTTAGAAGTCAATTTAATCTAATCTGAGTCCACAAAACCTAAAATACTTAATCATAGTTGAGTGGTTTTGCACTGTGTCATTACAGGGCACATTTAAGGTTTCTTCTGAAGGAAAATTTACTATTTTTAAGTTATAAAAAAAATGAGCAAAAACAACAATTAAACCTAAAAGAAATATTACAATGCTGCCAATGCACAGAATTTTAATATGGGAAGTTTGAAAAGTTGGTGACAGGGCAATAGTTAGTGTAATTTGAGTTCCCTAGCAGCACACACATACATGGTACTTTCACGTTTCCTTCTGGCCTATCTGATGACGGGATCCAGTCCAATGGGTGGCTTTTGAAGACATTTAGGATTAATGGTTATTTTTTACTTTTATTTGTCAAGTTACCTGGCACAAAAAAATTTTCCCTTCCAAAATGACCATTTCCCACAATCCTCTATGGGACTGATGTCACATCCTGCCCTTGGGGATGATGGTGGAATCAAGATGCTCAGTCCCACTGAAAACAGTGAAAGAGATATCCCTTTCAAAAGGGCCACCAAACACCACAATGGCTTCAATCTTATTAAGACTTCCTTCCCTCTTAAGTATTTTTATGTGGTTGTATAGAACACTGGCTCATGTATGGTGGGGTATCATCTAATAGTGGGTCTGCTTTAGAGGAGGACAGCCTGCTGCTGCAACGCCACATTTACACTACAAACTTTGGTCGACTCAAGTTATGTCAGCATAAAGCTGCCGCAATTCCAGTATGGCTGCTTGGGTTGATTCTACACATCCTCACCAGAAGTGCCTGTCCCAACACAAACTTCGGTACATGAGAGGTACACCCAGGGTACTCTGCATCACCCTTCAGTGAAATACCTTTTGACAAATTGTTGCAACATGTTGTGGGGTACACACAAGCTGCATGGGCATTGGGGTGGCTGAGGGCAAGAGTCAAGCATACATCATTTAACTTTCTCCATCCCATAATACCATCCCTATTCCATAGTTGTTAAGCCTTTTTTAAATACCACAAACCTGCTGTGACAGGATCCCTAGGGCACAACCTGGAACTGGGGTACTGCTGTGCCCCCTTAACTCTCCAACCTGGGCCATCTCTCACAATGCTTCGCTAGTGACAAGCAGCGAACCCCTCAGGCGCTGCTATCACTCAGCACAACAGCATGTTGAGCGCCACATTCAGCTAAATTTCGTGAATGCTCCCAAAGCCACTCACAAATCACACAGAAAACGGCACCAGACAATTCCCCCCATCTCCCCAGCTTTGCACCCCAGAGCTGTAGTGTCTTGCCCTGGTCAGTGTAAGTTTATTACCCAGTCTGTCCCTCCCTCAATGTGGAGAGGACATACACCAGCCTTTGTAACCTGAGCTGAGATTTTCCCAAGCACCTCAACCAAAATACAGTTTTAGGTAAAATATAAAACATTTATTAACTTGAGAAAGATTGTAAGTGATAATAAGTGGTAGGTATAACGGGTCAGAAATAGTTACCAAAGAAAATAAAAGATAAGCACACAATCTAAGTCTCAAACCTTATTACACTAGGCAGTATTTAGATCAAGCAGTTTTCCCACCCCACTGGATGTTAGGGTTCTTAATGCACAGGCCTCTCTCTCTCAAACCTGGGACCAGTATTCTTGTTGTTTCCAATGTAGGTGGGGGAGGAGAAAGACAAAGGCATGATGCTACTGTCCCTTATTTTATACCCTCAGTCCACGTGTCTGGAAAATACTAGCCCAAAACATGTCCTCGTGGGCTTTGCTGAGTCACAGGGTTGAGCGATTCCCCTGGTGTGGTCTTGTGCAACTGTCACTGAATTGTAAAAAACTTTTATTACAACTCCCCTGCTAATTAATGGTTGTGGAACATCCTCCTAGGCTGGGATCACATCCTTTGTATGTCACTAGCAAATTTACAGCATATTTCAGTAACAACCACTCAGCAAAGTCTCATAACTTGATGCACACTAACAATAGACATCGTTTGACAGAATGGGTTTCAGCAGATCATGACCCTTCATAAGGTATCTTACATGACATGCTTTGTGTGAAATATATCAATTATACAACAGGTGAATATGGGGGTTCCAGGGTGCTGCTTGGAGGTAAAGTGTGCCACACCCACATAGCACATTTTTCTGGCCCTCACCCTCCAGTGCATGAATACCAGAATAAGAGCTGCATTGACGGTTAAGTAGTAAGTGGCAATCACGCAGTAGAATCTTGCAAAGCTGGATTGCTACCAGTCAATGGGAAATCTTTTAGAGTTGGAAAATCCACAGCAGAGGCTGTTACCACACCAGCGTATATGGCCATTTAGCATCTCCTGTTACACAGGACAGCAATTCTAGGCAATAAGCAGGACATCGTGGATGGATGTGCAGAAAAGGAGTTCCCGAACCGTGTTGGGGTGATAGATGGCACACACATCCCTAATTTCGCACCAATCCATCTTGACAGGGTACATCAATGGAAATGGCTCCTTTCCTGTGGTTCTGCAAATGTTGGTGGATCATGGGGAATGCCTCACCGATATCAACATGGCCTGGTCAGGGAAGGTATGGGATGCTCACATCTTTAAGAACAACAGGACGGTTCACAGGAAGCTGCAAGCAGGGACATGCTTTTCCAACCAGCATATTACACTGGCAATGTTGAAATGTCAATAGTGATCCTGGGAGACCCATCCTACCCCTTCCTCATGAAGCCTTACTCTGGCCACCCTGACATACCAAAGTTTCAACTACCAGCTCAGCAGGTGCAGAATGACATTTGAACGTGCTTTCAGCAGACTGAAGGGACACTGGCAGTGTTTACTCACTAGATTAGATCACAGTGAGAAAAATATCCCCCTCGTTATAGCTGCCTGTTGTGTCTTGCATAATATCTGTGAAGTAAAAGGGGAAAAATGTCACCGGGATAGAGGGCAGAGATGGAGTGGCTGTCTGATTACTTTCAACAGGCAGACACAAGGGCCATTAAAGATCTCATTGAGGATCTATGCACTGAAGGAGCACTTTAATGGTCACTCACAGTAATGTGCTGTGCTGGCCAGCGCTGGCCCTGGCCCGCAGTTTTAGAGGCTGCTAGAAATTGTGTACTGCTTGGTGTACCATTTATGAACATCACATGGTCTTTTAATGCATCTATGAATTTTGCCATGTTTGCTGTACATTTGTAATTAATATACTTAAAAAAAAACTGTACCTATGAATTCAGTGGCCCTGTACATTTACAAGTAGTAGATGCTTTGAGTAGGACTAGGCATCCTGGAGTACATGCTGTGAAGTAATAAAGATGAACTTATTTTCAGTAAATAAAAATTTATTGCATACCAAAAAAAATGCAAAAAAGACAAAAAGTACAATTAAAAACAAACTGCTAAAATTATCAAAACAGAACTTTAAAATTAGAACAGTAGAAAACATTCCTGTCCATTTCAGCTACACGTACGCTGACCTGAGAGCGCCACGGGGGATATATGTGAAGTTCTGGTTGTCCTTACTGTCCCCAGGAATGAAGTAACAGGGATAGGAATTCAACTCCACCGGGTCCCAGCCCAGTGATTGTTTCACCAGTGGGTCAGCGGGGAATCCAGCCACAACACGTTGACCAGGTTTCCAGCAGCAATGCAGCCAGACTGGGTCAGCTGTCCCTTGGCCACTTCCTCCCCTTGGGGCGTATCTGGATTCGTGGGAGTACACAGTTTCCTCAGGGTAGATGCTGGGACTGCCAGTAGCCGAATCCTCAGTGCCTCGGGTCAGCGAGCAGCTCTGGCCAGTCCTCAGCTCAGCAGGGCTCCTGTAGGGTTTTCAGCATCAGGAAAGGGTGGGGTGGGAGGCATCTGTCTCCTCCGGTGGCTGCAGCACAACTGAGCTCCAGGACTTGCCCTTTATACTTTCTGTTTTGCCTCCTGACTTCCAGTGGGAGGGATGGGCACAGCCTGGCTCCACCCACCTGGGCTCAGAGAGTGGTCCCGCCCCCTCTGGCTCAGTGGGAGGCCACTCCACCTCCCTACAGGGAGATGCTAAAATGGAGTTCTCCACTGACTGCGCAGGGAAGTGAGCTCATGATTGTTGGACCTGTGGGTCAACAAAGGTCTGCTGCATTTGTATTTCCTGCCTAAAAAGACTCATGTCCCGGTGCATCTCCCTCTCCTTTTCCCACTGAGACTTCTGGGCTTTTCTATGCGATCTGCCACATTCACATAGCAGACCCTCCATTCACAGTCCAATGCAGCACTAGCTTGGAGGATCTCAATGAACATATCCTCCACAGTCCCCTTCTTTCAGTCCTCACCAGGGTCAGTCATTCCATGGGTGTGGAAGGGGTACTCCACTGGGCCCCAATAGCAGTAGCTACAGATAAAACAGACAATGTATCATTGGATTTACAGTCACAGTGGAAAGTGAAAGATACATTTCAGAACCCCATTCTCTTAATCCCATAAAACCATGCTTGTTGACACTTCAGCTTTGGAGTCCCTCTGCACACCCTAGCTCTCCAGTCCCAGGCATCGGGAATATGTCCCACCAAGGGCATAGAAGCTGGGGTGGGGGGGGGGGGGAAGGGTGAGGAGGGAGGAGAAAAAATGAGGAAGGAACGTTTCCATTATATGAAACAATGAAACATCAACCTTTATTTCCATGGGTACGACCATAGGGCAATGGTACGGAGTAGTGGCACTAATTTTCCACAGGCGGTAGTGATTTTAGCCGATATCTCACTCCTGAGGGTAACAAAGGCACGGAAAGCACAGCTGCTACTGATGTCCCAAAGCTGCCCAGAACTATATGCCGCTAGCCTGTGAACTGCAACGGTGCCAGGCGAAGTCATTACAGAGTGGCATGGGAAACTGACCTACCATTGAGGAATAAATAAGGCAGCCACTCCTAGAATCCTCCAGGAGGGGATTGCAGAGTACATCCATGAAGTCTTCATGAAGATTTCTTTGTATCTTCCTGAGAGCATTCCTATGAACTGCTCTGCATGCCACTGCCGCCGCCGCCGCCACCACCACCACCTAACCATACAGGGGATTGAGAAGCAGACAACTATCTGGTTGGTATACTGCTACCTCGTCTCATACAAGGAAAACAATGAAGAGTCAATACCTGCGTCTGGCTAACTTCATCAGGTTTCTCTGTGCTCAGCTGGCAGGACTGGCAAGTCTGTGATGGAGTATTGGAAGTACATGGCTCGCAGCATAGCTGGATTCCCCTACAACGTCTCCCATCTCCACCTCGCTGTTGATCACATGGGTCTCTGTCTCAGGCTCCTCTAAGGTATCCACAGTGGTCTGCAGATGCTGCTGGGTTCTCTGCCAAGTATTGCATGTAACTCGTAGTAAAAGCAACAGGTGTGCAGCTTGGCATCAGCTCAATTGTCGGCCTCCATGGCCTTGTAGTATACCTGCTGCAGCATCTTTGCTTTCCTGCGGCACTGCTGCTGCTACCTGCATCCCCTATGTAATGTTTTCATACATATCCATGTCTCTATGACTAGTCCATAGCTCTGCCTACACAGCCTCTTCTCCCCATACGTCTAGGAGATCCAATACCTCATGTCTACTGCAGGCAGACACACATGGAGTCGACATGGTCGGTTGAGCAGCTGTACACAATGAGGGAAAACTGCCGAAAGGCATTTTAAAGAATTGATGAGGATTTAAAAGGCGGGGAGACATGGCTTCCGGTCTCTGTGACCCCTGAGCAGTGGAGTTCACAATTGTGACCAGAGCGATCATTGTTGGACAGCTGCTGAAGGACAGTTAGGGTCAAGATAGGTCACACAGCATTTACACTCGCTCTGCATCAATCACAGTATGTCAAGCATGGCTCAATGCCATTTGGGCAGGGGTGTTAATATGTCACCCTTACGAGGGCGCATACACAGGTAGCAATCAAATTTGAGTTTAGACATACACACATGTAAGTCGATGCACAGTAACATCCAACCTATCTTTGTAGTGTAGGCCAGGCCTGAGTGAAGGAGCTATTTCTTTAGATGAAAAATAGAAATCAGTGTTGTGGTTTTGGAGGGTAGTCAGTCCCCTCCACATCTGTTTGAGTTCCAAAGCCTGGAACTGAAGACATTCCACAAGTTCCACTACAAAGTCTGAACACTGTGCTGGTGATCTACTTATTGATGGTCAGTGCCACACCTTTCCACTCCACTGTTTCAAAACTAAGGCATAATATCTTTTTTTGTATTTCCAATATTACATATTATTGGTACCATATGCTTGATCTCAACAAGGGGAGTCCAACAATAGGAGTTTCATTTTACTCATCCCTTAATTGGCTCCTCTCTGTGTGCAACAAAACATTAGAAAACTTTTGCAACTTTGACAATAATTTCATTTAAGTATGCTCCAGCTTTAGAACACTTGTTCAAATCACTTCACGTTTTCCCCCCAATTCTACTCTTGTCCCTGACGTGACTTCCATTTTGAAGTCTGATTTACAAAAGATGCAAAATTCAGCTTTAAACAAAACCTGTGAAAAGGCTGCCACCTTTCTATAATGAAGTGGGAATTATGGAAAATCACCAGACACATAGCAAACAGATGCATTTAAATATAATACAGGAATGTTAAATATCCTTTGCATCCTTTGAAACAGACCCTGTGAGGTGTTCAGCAACTCCTGTGAAATGCCAACAATCTTCAACCAACAAACATCAATATCTGTTGAAACTGTTCATCTCACAGGACCAGACCGTTAATTTGAAGGTCTAAACCAGTCCAGGAAACTTACCTGTATGAGTTTCCTTGTTCCTTGGTACATTACTCTGCTTTTTCCAATACCGAGTCCAATTGCAGTGAAGGGAGGTTGTGTGTCCCACCTGCAGGTGAAGCGGTCTTCCACCACATTTGACTGATTCCCCTAAGTTTTGATCATTGTTGTGAACACCTGATTCTTTGCTCCTCTCACTAATTTTATCTTTTTGAGTATAAGTAAGAGGCGGCTTCTTAACTGCTTTTGTATTTTTACTGCGGTGAGTATCTTGTTTTTTCTGGATTTCTTTACCTAACTGGGGTTTACTCCACATGGACTTCCTGGAGTATTTCTTGTTCGCAAATGGATATCTTCTTTGTTCATCACTATTGCCAGCATATCCATCGTACAATGCTTTGCCAAAAGATGCTTCTGAAGAGTCAGACTGAGTCAGATCCAGAGATGGTATGTTTTCAAACATACCATCCTGCTGTTTAGATGTCACTCTCTTATCCCGCTCATGTAACTGCTTCCCCTTCTCTTTGAGGCCTCTTCCAGATACAGGCATCACGTGTGTTTTCTTTGGCTTTGCCCCTCTATTATCTGCACTAGATACCTCCTTGTCACTCTCTGAAGAGCAAAAGTCATTGTATTCTTTAGGATTGACTCTCCACCTTGGTATTAATGTGGTATCTACAATTGTCATGTTGGTTGTACCATCAGATGATTGCCTTATCCGGTTTCTTGTATATGTCCTATCACTTCTAGATCTGTGCCATCGCTGGCTTTGAAAACTAGGATTCTTATGCGGTTTACTGGTACTAGCAAGCTGGAGAAAATCTTGCTGGCTACAGTACTGGCTTTCTGGACTATAAAAGCTGTGTTGCTTTGTGGAAAAGCTTACATAGTCTGTGCCTCTATCAGAAGACTGACTAGGAAGTGGTAGAGTATCATTTCTGTTCTGATTCCTATTGGATTCCAATCTACCCAGACTTCTCCAATTTACATCAGGAGTCTCTCTCTCTCTTGGAATGAAATCAGCTGCATCCGGATTGAAGTTTAATACACCTAAAAAGTAAAACAAAAAAGAGAGTTACTGAAGTTCAGAACTGCATAAAGTATTAAAATTCTTCTAATGATGTACCACAGCAAGATCTACTGCATACACAACGGGCCGAACAGTGCAGCTGCTCCAAACACTAAATTGCAAAATAAGGACCAATATCCAGAAATTCGATTTTTTCAGGGAGTTTTCATTGCTTATATGAAAACAGTTATTTTCTATTTGCCTTACAGGCATGTTAAATTTGTTCTGCACCTTCTCAGTTTTGGGCTGAGTGTAAAAATTTCACTAGGAAGAAAATTCTGCAGTCTTCTGAGTGCAGCATCCTTTAGCTAGCCAAGTAAAATACCAGATTTAAAGACTTTTCACAAGAAACCCTTTGTATTTCTGAAACCTCCTTTCTTCACCCCATGACTTCCATTCTTTATGTGAATGTCCCCTCTTTTCCCTACCCATTGTCCCACTTTGGACATTCACAACACCTCCCCACCCAACCTCACTTTGGCATTCTCCCCCCAGCCTTGTGTCCTCTTCTTCTAATCAACTTCCTTTCCACCATAGCCCCTTTTTCCTACCCTCTCGTTCCTCTGCCCTACCCAGTTTGTTGATTCTTCTCCCCACTCTTCCTCCTCCTCTCTGCCTGCCAGGTTCTGGTTCCTGGATGAAGGTGGGAGCGTAGTAGTAGTAGTACTAAAAACGTCCTTTTCCTTGTGCTTAGTAGTATGAGGCCCTTCAGCAATGGCAATGAGGGAGAAGTCTGGAAAGAAGGTTCTTCTGATCCCAGTGCTGGGAGATTGGTGGCAGCAGGAATTGAGTGGGGTGAGGGAAAGAGACAAGGGGTGACCCACGTGGGCAGCGAGCCCTGGGAAGGACCCTGTCCTAAGCCAAAGCTGAGGGGCATTTTGGCACTGATGCGGAGGGAGGTAGGGTAGGGGCTCAGTCATTATCTCACTCTTCCACTCCATCCACTTTGACTTTAACTCCCTCCCAACCCTTTTATACCGTGGCAGAGCTATAGGCAGATTCCTTTGTTAATTTCTACAGGAGCTGTGGGTCCTTTGGGCAGGCAATACGTTTGCCACTCCTGTCTTATATGAAGAAGAGATAGTAGTGTCTCTATAGTTAAAGTTGCAGCCATGTTCTATCAGAGATATGGCTGCCAAGCGATTAAAAAAATTAATTGCGATTAATTGCGCTGTGAAATAATAGAATACTATTTATATAAACATTTTTGGATGTTTTTCACATTTTCAAATATATTGATTTCAATTACAACACAGAATAAAGTGTACAGTACTCCCTGTATATTATTTTTATTACAAATATTTGAACTGTAAAAATGATAAAAGAAATAGTATTTTTCAATTGACCTCACACAAGTACCGAAGTGCAATCTCTTTACCGTGAAAGCGCAATTAACAAAGGTAATTTTTTTTGTTATATAAATGCACTCAAAAACAAAACAAATATAAAATTTTAGAGCTTCAAGTGCACTCAATCCTACTCCTTGTTCAGCCAATCACTCAGACAAACAAGTTTGTTTATATTTGCAGGAGGTAATGCTGCTAGCTTCTTGTTTACAATGTCACCTGAAAGTGAAAGCATGCGTTCACATGGCACTGTGGTAGCTGGTGTTGCAAGATACTTATGTGCCAGATGTGCTAAAGATTCGTATGTTCCTTCATGCTTCACCCACCATTCCAGAGGACGTGTCCACACTGATGATGGGTTCTGCTCAATAATGATCCAAAGCAGTGCAGACCAACACATGTTCAATTTCATCATCTTAGTCAGATATCACCAGCAGAAGGCTGATTTTCTTTTTTGGTGGTTTGGGTTCTGTAGTTTCCATATGAGAGTGCTGCTCTTTTAAGACTTCTGAAAGCATGCTCCACACCCCATCCTGATCAGCTTTTGGAAAGCACTTCAGATTCTTAAATCTTGGGTCGAGTGCTGTAGCTATCTTTAGAAATCTCACATTGGTACCTTCTATGCGTTTAGTCAAACCTGCAGTTAAAGTATTCAACATGCTAGGTCATCATCCAAGACTGCTATAACATGAAATATGTGGCAGAATGCAGGTGTAAAACAGAGCAGGAAACAGACAATTCTCCCCCAAGGAGTTCAGTCACAAATTTAATTAACGAGCGTCATCAGCATGGAAGCATGTTCTCTGGAATGGTGGCCAAAGTATGAAGGGGCATTTGAATGTTTAGCATATCTGGGACGTAAATACCTTATGATGCTGGCTACAAAAATGTCATGCAAACCTCTGTTCTCACTTTCAGGTGACACTAAATAAGAAGCGAGCTGCATTATCTCCTGTAAATGCAAACAAATTTGTTTCTCTTAGCAATTAGCTGAACAAGAAGTCAGACTGAGTGGACTTGTAGGCTCTGAAGTTTTACATGGTTTTGTTTTTGAGTGCAGTCATGTAACAACAGCAAAACTCTATATTTGTAAGTTGTACTTTCATGATAAAGAGATTGCACTATGGTACTTGTATGAGGTGAACTGAAAAATACTATTTCTTTTATCATTTTTACAGTGCAAATATTTGTAATAAAAATAATATAAAGTGAATATGGTACACTTTGTATTCTCTGTGGTAACTGAAATCAATATATTTGAAAATGTAGAAAGCATCCAAAATATTTAATACATTTTAATAAATTTCAATTGGTACTCTATTGTTTAACAGTGCAATTAAAACTGCAACTAATTTTTTTGTGTTAATCGCATGAGTTGACTGCGACTAATTGACAGCCCTAATCAGAGACATATTTCAGTCACACTAACTCTTGCTTAGAAGACTGGTTTAGTCAGAAAATTGCTAAAATTATTCTGAAGATAAAAGGGAATGTTTTTAAGAAGTATGAAGAAAACTCAAATTGTTTGATAATGTTACAGGTCATTTAGAATTTAGCCTAAAGTAAAAAATTCAAATCTGGGTGTCATTTGACTTTTTTAACCCTCCAGATTTACATATATGTATCTCCTTGAAAACTCATGCAGCTGCTTTATTAATTGAAGAAATCGGGTTGTGATTAAATAAGGTTAACAGCTATTTTTGTTGTGGGTGGTTTGGGGTGTAATAGGCAAAAATACTGATTTCCAATCCATGGAATTTTTTGTCATTGAATTCACTGGAGCAAGAGTGGGTAAAAAATTTGCACGAGCATATTGCAGCTTAGAACATTAAAAGAGGTCCTTCCATTGCTAAACAGAGAAGTGGTCAAAACAAGTGGCAGAAAGGGGTGTATTCTAAAGCTGTGGGTCTTGTCTTCCAATTCTATCTCTGCAGGTGTGTGCACTTTGTTATGGAAAGATAACCTCTACACAGTTGAGGTTGAAGCAAGGGTCATGTAAGGATGATTTTTAATTTCCTTTAATCCACCCTCCAGCGCCAAAAAAAAAAAAGCAATACATACTATGACATAGAGGCATGTGATCAAAATGGCCAGTGTCCCAGAAATTTACAGCTTAAACATTTCAGATACACAAACTCTGCCTAATCTACTTTCTTTTATGAAAGATCTGAAAGAAAAAAGGGCAAAAAAAGTTCCTTACTACAGTTTTCAGCTAATGAAGTATATTAACTTATTCCCCCACCCGCCTTGTGAAAGAGATAAACCTATGGGTTTGTTTTTAAACACACATTTAAGAATATTTAAAGTTAGGTAACATTTGTAGGAGTTATTAGCTCATGCTTTACTCTAAAATGAAAACATCAGCTTCTTATGATTTAGGATGAAATAAGCTTGTATATTTTTAAACTTAGCAAATTGCAAGCCTTTCATTTTTAAAAAGCATTCCTTAGTATAATTCCTTTTTGCCAGAGGCTGGGAATGAGCAATAGGGAATGGATCACTTGATGATTGTCTGTTCTGTTCATTCCCTCTGGTGCACCTGGCATTAGCCACTGTTGGAGGACAGGACGCTGGGCTAGATGGACCTTTGGTCTGACCCAGTATGGCCATTCTTGTGTTCTTAATATGTTTAAGTCAACAATAATACACTATGTATGCATAAGTACAAAGATAATTTTTAAACATGCTCATTTCTTAAGCAGTAATCAGCTATTCAAACCATATATATTAAATAAGTGGCATGCTCAGAAAGACAAGACGATCATTACAAATACTTTTTACAGTGACCTAGACCAGGGGTTCTCAACCTTTTTCTTTCTGAGGCCACTGCAACATGCTATAAAAATTCCACAACTCACCTGTGCCACAGCAACTGTTTTTCTGCATATCCAGCAGATTAAAAGCTAGGGCTGGTGGCAGGGGGTAGCAAGCAGGGCAGTTTCCCAGGTCCCCAAGAAGCTAAGTTGCTTGGGCTTTGGCTTCATCCCCGGGAGGTGGGGCTTCAGCTTCAGCTCTTTGCCCTGGGTCCCAGCGAATTTAATGCCAGCCCTGCTTGCTGATTTATTTTGGCGGACACTCTGTTACCTGCTCGTGGCCCCCCAGGGGGTCCCCATTGGCATTAACAAGCACCTTAGGACCCGCTGTATCCAACTGGTCAATAAGTCATTTGCCACCATAATCAGTGCATATGCACCAACATTTAATGCTGAAGAAGAACCGAAAGAATCCTTCTACGTTGACCTTGATAGATTTGTCAGTCATCTATTCCAAAAACAGATAAGGTAATCCTCTTAGGGGACTTTAACGCAAGAGTTGGCCAAGATTCTAATGTATGGAGTAGCTCTATGAAAAAAAGAGTGGGCAAGACCAATTCCAATGACATCCTTCTAATCAGCAAATGAGCAGAGCACAACCTTGTGATCACAAAAACCATCTTCAGACAAAGCAACAAGTACAAAACAACTTGGCAACACTCCCGCTCAAAACAATGGCACCTCCTAGACTAAGTCATTGTAAGAACACAGGCTCTAAGAGATGTCCAAATCACCCACATCATGAGAGGAGCCAACAATTAATGGACTGACCACCGCCTGTTGAGGTCAGTCATGTTCATCAAGATTGCATCAAAACATAGAAAGCAATCTAAACCATACATATGGCAATACAACGTCCAAAGACTTCAATCCACAGTGTGCCAAGAGAACTACCAAGAACTCCTCAGTGAAAAACTGACTATATGCACCCCTTGAAATGACAAACACAAGTGTCTAAGAAGACTGGGAAGCCCTAAAACAGACCATCCATGAGACTTATGAGGAATCCATCGGCCTTGCTATTTGTCATCAAAGTCTTGATGGCGGCCAAGAACATTGAGATCACAGCCCTTTTGGACCAGAAGAGAAAAGCTTTCTGCATCTGGCAAAACCATCTATTATCCAGTCTGAAGCAAAGCTCTTTCCATCAGCACAAAGCTGAAGTTCAAAGGAGGACCCGAGAAATCAAAAACGACTGATGGGAGGACAAAGTACAAGAAATCCAATCATTCATTGACAGACATGATATACGGAGCTTTTTTGGCGAGACAAAGACCTTTACAGACCAAGCTCATGTGGCCTTACACCACCAAGATCTGAAGATGGTAGTATCTTTCTTAAAGATAACGAACCCATCAAAAAGCACTGCAAGAAACACTATCAAAAGTTTCTAAATTGAGAATAGACTGTGACTGACAACACCATCAACTCCATCATTCAGCACCCAATCCGGGAAACTCTTGCCAACCCACCAACACCTGAAGAGGTCCGCAAAGCAATTAAGCAAATAAAGAACCAAAAAGCATCAGGTCCTGATGGAATACCAGCTGAAGTACAGAATATGAGGAGGAAACACTGACTAACAAGCTTCATTTGCTGCTGCTCAAAATCTGGCACACTAAAGAAATCCCTACTGACTTACGTAATGTAAACATAGTCATCATTTTCAAAACGGGAGATAGGGCCATCTGTGGCAACTATAGAGGCATTGCCCTCCTCTCCATTGTTGGGAAGATTCTTGCTAGAATCTTACTGAATCGCCTGCTCCCTCTTGCAGAGGAAGTACTTCCAGAGTCCCAGTGTGACCTTGGACCATCAAGAGGCATCACCACCATGATTTGCGCAGCCAGGCAGATCCAGGAAAAATGTCAACACCACCAGGAGCTGTATATGGCCTTTATCAATTTGACCAAAGCCTTCAACTCTGTCAACCATGAGGCTCTGTAGAAAATCATGTCAAAGTTTACTCATGTAAAAAGATATCCCCTTCAACAATCCTGTTGTGGGTACAAAGTGGAGAGGAAAAGGGTGGTCAGTGTAACTGGACTAATGGTCACTTACTATACACAGACAGCACACAAACTGCTTTGTGAAGGGCAAAGCACAGCAAGAAAAAAGGCAATTTGAGAGTCAGGGCAAAGATTGATAAATCTGTGCTAGAGTTATTCACATGGATATGAGGACCAGTTCCATGAACGGCAAGGTAGTGTGAGCTCCTATGTATCTGTGGAGGGAAATCATGTATTTCCCCCATAATATGACTGCAAGGTTTGAAAAATTGGTTTCTGAAATGTTTCAGACATCCAACCGAGGATTGTGGAAAGTAAGTCTTAAAATTGGTATCTCTGCTAGATTTCCAAAACTTTACTTTGGGTTTGGCAACTATCAGGATAGGAAATATAGCTCTCTCTCCCTTACTTTCATGTGTCATCCCTTTGTTACCATTATATGCCTAGGACTGTTTTGTAGGCATTAAATTGGAAGAATTTAAATTGTGGCTACTGTATAACTACAATAATCTTCCCTGTTTATCCACCATTTTGAGTCTGTACCTGACATATGGCTCAGCCAAACAACATGTAGACTGACCGAGGCACTTCAATCTTAACTAGGAACAGCAGCTCATGCATCAAAAGGGAGAAAAGAGTTAAGGAAAAAGTCAAGATTTGGAAGCCAAGATGGATTTAAAAAAAACAAAAAGATATCCTTTAGGAATTATTTTGGGGAAGTTCTGTGACCTGCATCATACAGGTCAGACTAGATGATCACAGTGGTCCCTCCTCGTCTTAGAATCTATGAAAGTTTGGAAATTACAGAACAACCAGATTAGAAGTGCTGGGCCTGGCAGCTGTTGATAATGTCAGGAAGGTAGGGAAAACTGAAGGCAGAGCAGAGTGGGAAATGGCAAAGCAAGTACAAAAGGGGATACTTCCACTCCGCTTGCTTACCAAAACACTAATGGCAACATTCGTAACAACTCAGAAAACTCTCTCTGGCCTCAAAGCTTGAAAAAACAGCTCCAATCTGTCCATAGTATAATCAAACCTGCATATCTAGTACAGAAAGTTTTGTCAGTATTCCCCTCCTTCCTGACAAAATCTCAGCTGCCATCTCCACTGCCATGTCTGGATGATGGGATCCCACGAAGATCTCAGCAACACCACTGACACACTGCAGTGCAGCTCTTCATCCCTCTGATCCACCAGTTTAAGAGAGCAGTTATTTTTCTATTTCACACTGCGTAAGTTGCCTCTGTGCTATCTTGTAGCATTTAGGGCAGCTTAGAAGTGCAAGCACTAAGAATTCTGTGTAGATTACTACAGAATAGATACATTTTCAGCCTCAAGCCAGAGCTGCTATTGTCGTAGGCCTTAAGTCTCTAAAGTATCTCTGTGCTGCTCAAGGTAATACGCCTCTCAGCTAATCATATTTTTATATACTAAAGTCTTGAGAGTGACAGTTCAACTGGTCCTGATCCTCCTTATCTCCTCAGATGGCCACCAGCAACCAAACACTGGCTTCAGACTAGCTGGCAGTACACCAGTATGATAGTTTTCTCTGAGTAGCACTACTGATAGTAGCACAAAGTTGGAGAAAAAGGTACATGTCTTCTGGCCTACTAAATCCTTCTGAACTCCACTGCACAAAGCAGTGGTATGACAACTGTCACTACTGGAAGTAAAATGTGTTATAGACGTACTGTGAGTTCAAATTGTAGTTACTACATCAAGTATCTCTAGTGTAGACAAAACCTCTGGCATAGCTGTAAGATGAAACCACAGTACAGAACTTGGGGGGGGACCGGAGAAAAAACAATATGTTTCAGTTCAAGGACAAAGTTTAGTTACCTATGTGAAAAGTAAATGTGCTGCCACATCACGTGGCCCAACACTTCAAGCAAAACAGTTGTGCACGTTTGAGTACCCACACTTAAATGTAATATTGTCAAATAATGTCTTTTTTTTTTAAAATGTAACTTACCACATCTTTTCTGCTTCTTTTACAACTTCTTTCCCTTCCTGGTTTCACTCCACTTTCCTATTTCAGATCATGATTTATCTTTTCTTGAGCAGTTTCCACTATCATTTTTCTTTTCTTCCCACTCTCATCTTTCCCTACTTTGTGTCCTCTACCTCCTCCCTCGTATTTCCTGTCTTTCTTCCTTCCTTCCCTCCCTCCCAGAATCTCCTCCCACCATTCTTATGAACATCTCCTTCTTCGAATCACGCATTTTTCCACCTCACAAACATCCACTCGTATACTGGTGAGCTTTTCAAGCCCTGTCACCTAGATCTAAGCGTACTCCAGCAACATTCAGACTTAATTCACCAACAGTGAACCTCCACTAAATGCCAGAGCTCTGTGTTGAGTAACGATTCCACAGTGACAAGTTATAGATATCATTAAACCTACTACTCAACGTATGACACAAAAGATGGAGGAAGGAAAGATTTACAGGCAATGCACAGGTGATAAGCCAGCCACCATGCTCCCAAGCTGCTGGGACAAAATGAAACTGCTGGGACTTCTGCCAGGGAAATGTCCCTGGACCCTCACCAGGCTCCATCTTTCCATTAGACTCTGGCTAGAAGATGACTGAATTTGAAGCCTCCCTTTGCCTCTCGTCACAAGCTTTGGCTTCTAGAAAGTAGAAGGAATATTCTCTCCCATCCCAGAGCCCACTAGCTGCTACATAGTTGGATTGGGAGTGCCCTGTTTCACCCCTCAGCTTTCCAGTACTGCAAAAGAATGCATTCAACTCAGCCTCTGTTTTTGAGTCCTACTCTCCAGTGAACAGCTTGAATGATTGTACTGTTCAAACTTTACCTAAGCAGCAGCAGGGGGAAATCTATCTGAATTCTGTCAGTTTCACTGATAGGCACAGGTTTTTGAACAGCAGGCAGTGAAATCAGACAACACAACCGTCAGTTATCACCAGTGCGGAAACTTAAGAAAACTAAGCACAGCACCAAAGGGTCTGGAGCTATTTGCATGCAGATTTAGAAATACAGCACTGTATTAGTTCACACTTGGATTACATTTGTAATGTTATCTTTTCAATCTTAAGGGATGGACATTCAATTTATTTTAAAATGAGTACTTTTTACATAGTTTACTATTTTCAGTGGACAATAGAACTTTCCACCCGCGCAGAACAAACATCAGACAGTAACTTTTTTTTGAGATGTGAAACTGTCAATTTTTATAAAGTAAAACAACATGACCAAACTTTTAATACACTGACAACCACATTTTAAATGTTCAATAGCTCATGACCTTACAGGTTTAGAAACTCCTTGGTAGACTAGTACAAAAAGCTTCCAAACCAGTATGCTTTTTACTGATTTTTCAGATTAGATGATGATAATAATAATCCCTTTCAAGCTTGAATCTATGATTCTAGGACAAAGAAAAATAAAAGTTTTCAGCAGCTGGGTTTTTCATAAGGTAATCAGAAATAATAAATATTTTTTAATGTAGTTGCAGTTCCTCCCCATCAAACCTTATAAAGGAGACACAGGTAAGAATTAACCTTCAACTACAATTCATAAAACAAGACAAATCGTATTTTGTATCTTTATAAAAATCACACCCATCCCCAATTCCAAACTACAAATTGAAAATTTTGAATTAAACTTCAAGCTTTAAAATTTTAATATATAATGTTCACAACATATCATACTCTATTGTTAATTGCTTTTATTATTAAAAGTTATAGTACCCCTTATAATAAAAAAATTACATTTAATTAAAAGGAAAAGAAGTGCCATTTTTAATTTAATTGTGATACTAATCAAAGTATATACTCATTCATAAACCAAATTTTTTTTTAGTAAAAAAGGGAAGCATCAGAGAAGGGGGTCGGCTAATGAACAGGTATAGAGAGGGAGAGGTGGGACACACCCCTTCCCCCCAACAGAAGGGGCAAGGAGAGGCAGCACAGCCAGCAAAGGCAGAAGGGAGGAGGCGGGGCCAGAGTCTCTCTGCTTCTGGCAACGATGCTCTCCCCCCAGCTTCCGAAGCAGCTGCAGCTCTGGGGCTGGCAGAGTGCGGCCGCATCGCCCAGCCCAGCCCGCCAAAGCAGGCTGCAGCTGCGCCACCCAGTCTATGAGAGCAGCTCCAGCCAGGCCAGAGACATTCTTCCCTGGCCCGCCCCAGCTAAGGTGGGAAGGGATGGGATGGGGAGACTGTGGGGGTCCCGGACTAGGGGTGGGGTCGTGTGGGGGGTGGTCACAGGGGTTACTCCCCGACCCCCAGCTTCTCTCCCTCCGCCCCCCAAAATTTCCCCACCAGTTGCTGTCCCAGCCCATCAGGGTAAGCCGTCGGTGGGCTGGGACACTTTGTTTACTTAGGCTTACCTCCATGCCTGCAGATGCTCGGGGTAAACAAACAGTCTCGGCCCACCAGCGGCTTATCCTGATGGCCCAGGAGCCAAAGTTTGCCAATCCCTGAATTATAGGGTCGGCTTATAAATGGGTCATAAAAATTTTCCATTTTTACTTATCCATCTTGGGGGGAGGGGGGCGGTGTCAGCTTATAAACAAACCTGCTTATGATCGAGTATATATGGTAATTGAGACAAAGTCATCAGGCCAGGTGTGAAAATGCAGAGTTTCTTCCCTACAGCAAGGAGTTATGTTTTATCTTAGTTGTTCATAATGCAAAATTCCTAATGGGAAAATTTTATTCAGCTTGTAGATTTTAAAAGATTGGATAAAATATTTTTGTATATAAACTTCCCTAGAAAAAGGTTTATTTTCCCTGATTTTCATATCTGTACTGCCTGCAAAGTATCCCACATATGAAGAAATATTCAGTTATGTGTTTTACTTTCTATATTTGCAGTAACATACTTGCAGAAAGTACATTCTCCCCATAGAATGATGTTGTTTTGGAATTTTTGTTTTTGCTGATACTCCTTTTGATACTGTTTGGAAGGAAAACTGCTAACTCATTTTGTAAGTTAAAACACAAGTGTAATAAGGAAATGTTCAATATATACATATTAAACAGAAAACAAAAGTTATTCCATATTTTGGTTGACGTTAAGGCTATGGTGTGATTTTTGTGATGATATAATACAAGAAAAAAACAGTTGAAGTTCAATCCCTAATTTTGTGTTTCCTGAATCTTAAAGTTTGATGGAGATAAACCACAACTCAAGTTAAACAACCTTTTGTTTCTGAATTTTCTTAAATTTTTAAGTAGAAAAAAGTATTATTCAAATAGAACACAAAACACATATTCCTTTATCTGCAGGGTATATTTTATTATTAGAATCATTTTGTAGGTCACTGCTTTGTAGTACCTAAAGTTCACAAAAGAGAGCATTACTCACCTTGTGTAATAACTCTGGTTCTTCTAGATGTGTGTTCCTAAGGGTTCGCCACACTAAGTGTATTCACGCCCTACACCTCAGAACAAAGATTTTAGATAGCAATGTTTGTTCAACCTGAAGATGTTCTCTCCCAGTCTTGTGCCCTGCATCAGGGCTACATAACGCCACATGGGCAAACCATCCTCAGTTCCTTCTTTACTGCAGAGCTCATTGGTAAGAACTAGAAAGCAGAGGGGAGGAGGGCAGGTAGTGGAGCACAAACAGAGACACGTATCTAAGAACCACAGTTACTGACAAGGTAAGTAACCCTCTCTTCTTCAAGTAAAGTCCCTAGGGCCACTCCACTCTAGGTGACTCTGTACCCCTAATGGAGTGGTGGAGCTTCAGTCGAGTCTAGTATTGAGGATAAGACAGTGTAGCCAAATATGGCATTGGATGCGGAGTTATGGGTGACTGCACAATGTTCAGCAAATATATGAGCAGATGTCCAAGTCACTGCTCTGCATATTTTTGTGACCAGAATGTTCTTGACGAAGGCTATGGAAGTGGAGAGAGATCTCGTGGAGTGAATTTGAAGTCCAGAAAAAGAATGAAGGTCATGAGCGAGGTAGCAATAGGTAATGCAATCCGATATCCACCTAGAGAGTCTTTGTTTAGAGATTGAGGATCCCTTAGATCTGTCTGCAATGGGAAGAAATAGTCTAGGAGATTTCCTGAAGGTCTTAGTTCTACCCAAATAGAAAGCTAGGGCTCTCCTGACATCCAGTGTCGCCTCCCTTTTGTTCCAGTGCAGTTTTGGAAAAAAAAAAAGCTGGGAGGTGGATAAACTGGTTTATATAGAAATCTGAAATCAGTAGGAACTTGGGGTGTGGTTATAATGTAACCTTATATTTGAAAAAGATTGTAAATAGGGGTATGCCACTAGAGCCCCTCTCTTTCCTGCTCTCCAAGCAGACATAATGGCCACTAGGAATGCAGATTTCATAGAGAGGTGTACAAGAAAGCCTGTGGCCATGGGTTCGAAGTGAGGCCGCATAAAGCACCTAAGCACAAGTGTGAGATGCTATGCCACAGTGGGACATCTGATTTGTGGGAAGAGGTTACTCACACCCTTCAGAAATCTTATTGTAGGATAGGCGAACACAAAATAACCATCTATCTTATGATGAAAGGCGGTGATGGCTGCAAGATGCACTTTTATGCAGCTTAGAGATAATTCTGACATTTTTAGTTGTAGGCTGTAATGTAGCACAAGTGTAGTGGAGAGGATATAGGAGTAATGTGCCTCAAGTCACACGAGAGCTGGAATCTCTTCTTCTTTTGAATATATGTGTGATGAGTAGTTTCCTGCTATGTAACAGCACAATCTTTATATCCTCAGAGCAGGTCATTTCCAAGATTTAAAACCATTGAGGAGCCATGCCTTGGGTCGGAGAACCTGTATATTGGATGGATCCGGCCAGCATCCTGAAAGAGGAGATGAGGAACAAACTGGAGAGTGATTGGCGGACAAATGTTTGTCTTGCCCAGATGAGAGCTATAAGTGCTCTTTCTTCTTATCTTAAACAGGACCTTGGATATCAGAGGAACTGGCAGAAAGTCACAGAAGAGACTTGTGCTCCATTGTAGGAGAAAGGCATCTCTGAGAGAGTGATGACCCAAGCTAGCCCTGGCGCAGAACTGGAAGCACTCCTTTTTCTTGGTTGTGGTGAATAAATCTATCTTTGGGACTCCCCATCATAGAAATATGCTGTGGAAAATGGAGGGTCTATTTCCCATTCATGAGCCTGAGAAAAATTCCCTTGGAGAGCATCCACTGTAGCGTTCTGTATGCCTGGGAGGTAAGCTGCTGAGATGTTGATGCGGTGGCAAATGCACCAATTCCAGAGTTTCACTGCCTTGCCACACAGGAAAGGTGATCTTGCTCCTCCCTCACAGTTTATGTGAAACCTATCTATCTCTATATGCTTGCCCCTGATGAGCGGCAAGAAACATGAGCAGGCATTAGTAAGTTGACATGTAGTGTGAATTTGAGAGGGGAACATTTGCCTTGAATAGCGTGGGTGTCCATGTGGGCTTCCCATCCAAATAGGGATGCATCTGTTGTCAGTATTAATGTTGGGGGTGGTTGAGTGAAGGGAACCCCTGCACAGATACTGTGAGGGTTTTTCCACAAGTCAAGGGAGTTTTTCCACAGATGGGGGCATCAACAGAAGTTTGTTTCAGCTGTGTTTGCTTGGTACGTATGCTGTTCTGAGCCATCCTTGAAGGCAGTTCATGTGAAGTCTTGAATGATTTATTACAAAGGTGCCTGCTGACATATGTCCCAGTAGATGAAGACTGTTTCTGGCAGAGGTCTTATGGCTGGCCTGGATCGTTGAGATTAAGTTGGCTAAGGTGTTGAATCTTTGTGATGGAAGGCAGGCTTTGGCCGCTACCACTTCTAGGTAGGCTCCTATGAATTCCAGATGTTGTCCTGCACTACTGTGGACTTGTGGACATTTACCTATAGTCCCAGCTGAAGGAATAAGTCCATGGTCTTTTTTGTGGCCCTCAAAGTGTCGAAGGAGAGTGCTTAGAGCAGGCAATTGTCTAGATATGAGAATATCATAATCGCTTTTGTGCAAAGGTGTGGGGCTACCACAGAAAGGACCTTTGAGAACACTCTTGGTGCAGATGATAGACCAATGGGAGCATCTTGTATTGAAAGTGGTCGTGCACCAGATCGAACTGTAGAAACTTTCAATGGGATGGATGGATCGCGATATGCATAAGCATCTTATATGTCCAGGGCCAAGAACCAGTCCCCTTGGCCCAGAGATGGGATTATTGTTGCAAGAGTAACCATCTTGAAGCTTTGTATCTTTACAGATCTCTTGAGTGATTTTAGATCCAGAATGGGTCTCCAACCACCGTTCTTTTTCGGTATCAGGAAGAACTTGGCGTAGAAGTCCTTCCCTCTGTGCGAGTGGGAACTGGTTCTACAGACTAGTGTTATACATGGCTAGAAAGGGTTAAACATTCTGCAAAATAAATGACCCTCAAAAGACATGTGGGAAGATAATGTCTGTGTTATTGTGTATTTAGCAGTGTGGATAAAAATAAATGATTTTAAAAATGGGATTTTTTAAAATTTAAATCAGGTTTTTTCCTCAAAAATCAATCTAAAAATAGTTTTAATTAACATACATTATAGTTCAAAAATGTCTCATCATGGAATAGGGATTATAAATTCTAATTCTATAGTATGAGAATATATTCATGTAATGTTTAAGAAAAGTTTTGTAAATGAGTTCCAATAGTTCATGGATTAGGGACCCAATCTTATGGAGTTTCAGGGGCTTCTGAAAAGATTATGTAGGTTAATCTTTCTATCTACCCAATGGGACTCAGTGCTCACTCTGGAAGATACCATCAGAGATGCTCAGTTTTGCAGTTCTCAAACTGTGGATTTGAGTCTCCAGAGATAACATGCTTGTTAACAGCAAAAATGTTTTAAAAATAAATAAATACATACATACATAGAGGAGAGAAACAACAACGTTATTGTCCCTCTGCAAATTTGTGTACACAGAGTCAATCCCTTACCTCTCTCTAAAAGTGCAAAGTTTCAAAAAGTTCAATGAATAGAAGATTGTTTGGGGCTGAACAGATCTGGACAAGAAGTCTGGAGATAAATGTGAGAAGGGAGTAGGCACTAGAAACAAAAGTGAAACTGTTTGAACAGCATATTTCAGGAGTCTTGAGGTCTTTTCTGAGTGTAGCCTTCATTGATCTGAGATCTACCATACCATTCTCTAACTAGAAGGGAAAACCTATAATAGCAGCAGGCTGTAAAGACGACCCAGTTTGGGAGTATTTTAATGAAGTTCCTCTGCTATGGGTAAAAACAGGCATGTGTGCAAAATGAAAACAGCGCAGCAAAGAGATGCAAGGCCTAGTTGCCCGAGTGAAACAACATCATGAGAAGTGTACCTTCACAGGAGGCAGCTGAGTTGGAAAGAAACATGTCTGAACATGCAGGATCTTCAGGTTTGTAAACTTTTTTATTTCATACTTCTTTCTCAAGGATTGCCTGTCTTCCTTCTAGACTATTCCTGAATTCTCATGTTTGAGCAAAAAATATAGTTGTTACTCTATGGTACTATCATTTTAGCTACAGTTGTGATAAAAAAAAGCTGAAATACGCAGATCTTCCTTTTACAATTTCACCTTTAAAGCAGTACTGAGTGTCAGCGAATACAATGAGTAATACCAAATGAGCAGTATGGTAATAATAATTAAATAACTACATTAACTTATTTTGTTTAGGAGAATCCATCCTCAACATACAGGATTCTGAAGACTATCCACCTTCACGATCACCGTAATTTTATATAGGTTTCAGAGTAGCAACTGTGTTAGTCTGTATTCACAAAAAGGAGTACTAGTGGCACCTTAGAGACTAACCAATTTATTTGAGCATAAGCTGTAGCTCACGAAAGCTTATGCTCAAATAAACTGGTTAGTCTCTAAGGTGTCACTAGTACTCCTTATTTTATATAGTTTCAGAGTTATCTGCCAATGATAGTGTTTCAGTCACATTATGTATGTCACATAGCTACAGTATATCACCTGTAGCAAAAAGAATAAAAAAATCTCCATGATCCAGAAACAACCATAGATAAATTTGTGATAAGAACCAGCAGATTACAAAAAGAGGTAACTGGGTAGTAATTTCAGGTTTCAAAATTCTGAACATAATAATTCATTACCATAACAAATTCATGTATTTGTTTGCAGACAGAGCTAGCAGAACCTGATGACCTTCTACAGTCACTAGGACCTCTTCCCCAGAGGAGCATAGGAGAAGTTAAAAAAATTATTTAACAAAAAAACTAACTAAAAGCCATCTCCAATCATACCAAATTACAAGAGCTTTTGACCACCCCCAATCAGGTTTCAGACCAACACAACACTGGAACAATATCAGTTGTACTAGCTAATCCCTTTGTTCACTGACAGGAAGAGGACAGGAGTTATCATATGATATTGAACAAAAACGGCCCCAGGACCAACCCTTGGGGCACTCCGCTTGATACCGGTTGTCAAGTAGACATGGAGCCATTGATCACTACCCGTTGAGCCTGACAATCTAGCCAGCTTTCTGTCCAGTTTATAGTCCAGCTTAAAGATTTTAATATTTTGAGCTTTACCTCCATCACCAGAGTCTTTCATTTTTTATGACCGTAGGACACCAACCTAACTACTTACGTGCAACATAATATTAAAAACATAAAGGGAGAGAAATAACAACTAATATTTTCAGAACATACAATATAACTCTTCCATAGAAAGCTTAAAAATAACACCTAACATGAAATAAAATAAACTCACCCCACACATCCATAGGTTGCAAGACCAGAAGGAACCATTGTAATCATCTAGTCTAACCTCCGGTATAACATAGGCAACAGAATGTCGATAAAATTCCTAGAGCATATCTTTTAGAAAAGCATCCAATCTTTATTTAAAAGTTGTCAGTGAAGGAGAATCAACACTAACCATTGTAACAATTCCCCTCACTGTTAAAAATATACATCTTATTTCCAGTCTGAAGTTGTCTAGCTTCAACTTCAGCCATTGGATTTTGTTACACCCGTCTCTACCACATCGAAAAGCCCAAGCTGCAAAGCAGTACTCCTGAGGGAATTTTGCACCAAAAAATCAAAAATTATGCACACCATATTTTAAAATTCTGCAAATTTTATATGTCAATAAATAAATGTGGCTTCAGCATGGCAGTGGGGAGCATAGGCCACTGGCTATATTTAGGTGGGAGAACACCAGAAGCCCCAGGGTACAGGGACTTGGCAGTGAGCCTGCCCCAGAAACACCCTGGGCCTGCCCCAGAAGTGGTTGGGCTGGCTCAGCCCAGCAGGATCCAAGTGCAGAGGGGCTTAGTGTGGGGGGATACAGATGTGGGGTGAGAGATTTCTGTGTGGGGCAATCTGAGTGCAGGCAGCTCAGTGGGAGATCTGGATGTACAGGGGCTCGTTGGGGGATTCTGGGTGCAGGAGCAATGGGATGCTCCATGGGATCCAGATGAAGGTGGTTGGGGCTTAGCCGGGGGGGGCCACGCGGGAGGGGAAGGTGGCGGGTGGCTGGATGTGGGGAGATGGGGCCCAGTAGGGGGTCCAGGTGCTGGGGGAGTAGGGCTTGAAGGGGTGGGGGTCCTGGTGCAGCCGCTTGGGGATGAGTGGGATGGGGGGTCTGGGCTCATTGGAGGGGTCCAAGTGTAGGGCTTGTCACGGTAAGGGTTCGATGGGCCTGCTGAAGGAGGGAGCCCCAGCTGTTGCCTAGGAGATGCCACATGCTGGGCTCCCGCTTCCCTGTGCAATTCTCCTATCCTCTTTCCTTCTCCATTCCCCTCCCCCATTCCACCCCTCCCCATCCCTTCCCTTTACCCCCTCACCCCCCTTACCCAGCCGCACCACCCACACTCACGGTTGCACTGAAAACAGGAAGGCTCCCAGGATGCAAAAGGGGAGCACCACTGGCACTAGGACCTAAGAGGTGGCGTTCAGCTGCAGAGTCAGCAGCAGCCTCTTTCAGCTTAGCAGTTCTATGCTTGCAGAAATGAGGGGGGGCAGTGGCATGTAACCCCATGCCTCGCCTCTGTTGGGGGAGCAACCCCTGAAAAAAACCTGCACCCATGGTTGTTCCCTCCCCCCCCAGCACGGGTTCCCTTTGCTTCCCTATTGTTTTCTGCAGGGAAGCACAGGAATTTGGGGGAGGAGGTTGTACATTTTCTGCAGGCATGCAGAATCCCCCTAGGAATAAAAGTGGAGAGCTAGGCCCAGTCCCATGGGTCAGGATCTCCTGCTGTGTGGTAAGGATGAGTCAGTCTCCTTCTGCAATACAACCCCCGCCCCCCAACCTCTGCCCCACCCCCCAGGGCCTGCTCCTTCCACCCACCACCTCACACACATACACTCCCTCATATAGATAAAATTCCCAGATAATAAAACAAATATTTAAAAATGAATTTTAGTGGCCTCCACTAATACCTCACTACTTACTAGATTAGAAACAAACGTTTATCCCATCACGAAGAGGGACTGTCTTATGCACCAAGGTTGCTGTAAGAATAAGGACATCTGAAGATTCCAGACTTTGAAATACTCAGTTTTATAATTGTGTTCCTAAACTTTTGCATTTGTTTGTCTTTGCTTATGTTACATGGTGAAATCATACTTTGTGCCCACCGATAAGATTTTGCAATACAGCAAAATTACAGTTAATTCAACTTTGAAAAAACTCACTTTTCCCTCAACTTGACTACAATTTTTTATTAGGAAAAAAATTGCTGGCAGGAGCTGTGAAGCGAGCTCAGAGGCGTAGAAATTGCTCTAGGAGACCAAATCACTGATCCCCTAATGCTTTCCCAGGAACATTTCTCTCCCGGCGCCGGGGCGCAAGGCCCGGTGGGGGAGAAGAGCCCTGCCAGGAGCAGGCTGCTGCTCGCACAGACCTGGGGAGGCGGCTTCGCTGGTGCCCGCGCGGACAAACCACCCCTGCCATGAGCTCGCGCAGCGCACAGGGCCGCGTGCCGGCCAATCTGGGTTCCCGCGCCGCCGGCGGGGCTGGTTCTGCCCCCAGACCCCGCAACGGGCAGGCTCGACAGACAGACAGGCAGGCAGGTCCCCGAGCCGAAGTCCCGTCCCCAGCCCTTCCCCGGGGAGCGCCGTCACAGCCAAGACCCGCGTAAGCCCTACCTGAGCCCGTCCGCGCCTCCGCCATGCCGGCCCCGCGCACGCGCCTAACCAAACGCCGTCCCACTCCCGGCCAAGGGAACTCTCGGCGCCACGTAGGCCACACCCACAACCCGGGGAGGAGGCAGGGCCAAGAGCGCGCGGCAGGGGCCTGGCCTGGCGTAGCTCTGAGACGGGAGCGCGCTGCCCTGGAGCCAGTTGTAGCGTAGGAAACGTGCTAACTGTAGCAGTTACTGATACGTAATGGATTGTAAGAAACTGCTATGGTAAAAAAAACTGCTATCTGATAGCAGTTTGTCCCCTGCACTCTTTTGTTGTCCCCTGCACTCATGTCAGGACAAAGTTATCTAGACCATCCCTGACACGTGTTTGTCCAACCTGCTCTTAAAAATCTCCACTGATGGAGATTCCGTTCCCTAGGCAATTTATTCCAGTGCTTAACCACCCTGACAGGAAGTTTTTCTTAAACCTCCCTTGCTGCAATTTAAGCCCATTGCTTCTTGTCCTATTCTCAGAGGTTAAAGGGAACAATTCTTTTCCCTCTTCCTTGTGACAACCTTTTATGTACTTGAAAATGGTTATTATGTTTCAGTCTTCCCTCATAAGGTCTAGAAAACTTGACCTTTAATCATTTTTATTGCTCTTCTCTGGACTTTCGCCAGTTTCTCCACATCTTTCCTGAAATGTGGTGCCCAGAACTGAAAACAATACTCCAGCTAAGGCCTAATCATGGCTTGCTTAGGACACTCCTGCTAATACAGCCCAGAATGACATTCCCTTTATTTGCAGCAGAATTACACTGTTGACTCATATTTAGCTTGTGGTCCACTATGACCCCCAGATCGCTTTCCACAGTACTCCTTCCTAGGAAATCATTTCCTATTTTGTATGTGTGCAACTGATTGTTCCTTCCTAAATGGAGTACTTTGCATTTGTCCTTATTGAATTCCATCTTATTAACTTCAGACCATTTCTCCAGTTTGTCCAGATCATTTTGAATTTTAACCCTATCCTCCAAAGCACTTGCAATCCCTCTCAGCTTGGTATCGCTGCAAACTTTATAAGTGTACTCTCTATGCATTATCTAAATAATTGATGAAGATATTGAACAGAAACATATCCAGAACTGATCCCTGCAGGACCCCACTCGTTATGCCCTTCCAGCATGACTGTGAACCACTGATAACTACTCTCTGGGAATGGTTTTCCAACCAGTTTTGCACCCACCTTATTGTAGCTCCATCTAGGTTGCGTTTCCCTAGTTTATGAGAAGGTCATGCCACACAATTTTATGCACATCGACCACTTCCCACTCATCCACAAGGCTTGTTACCCTGTCAAAGAAAGCTATCAGGTTGGTCTGACACAATTTGTTATTGACAAATCCACGCTGACTGTTACTTATCACCTTATTTTCTTTTAGATGTTTGCAAACTGATTGCTTAATTATTTGCTCCACTATCTTTCTGGGTACATAAGTTAAACTGACTGGTCTGTAATTCCCTTGGTTGTCCTTATTTCCTTTTCTATAGATTGGCACTTTAAAAAGTCATGGAAGACGGGAGAGATTTCAGGATACTAGAAAAGGGCAACTAAAGATAATTGCTAATGGTTTAGCTATCTCTTCAGTCAGCTCCTTGAGTATTCTAGGATGCATTTCATCAGGCCCTGGTGACTTGAAGACATCTAATTTGTCTAAGTAATTTTTAACTTGTTCTTTTCCTATTTTTGCCTCTCATCCTACCTCATTTTCATTGGCATTCACTATGTTAGACGTCCAATCACCATCAACCTTCTTGGTGAAAACTGATGCAAAGAAGTAATTAAGCACCTCTTCCATTTCCACATTTTCTGTTATTGTTTTTCCCCCTTGTTGAGTAATGGGCCTACCCTGTTCTTGGTCTTCCTCTTGCTTCTAATGTATTTGTAGAATGTTTTCTTGTTACCCTTTATGTCTCTAGCTAGTTTGATCTTGTTTTGTGCCTTGGCCTTTCTAATTTTGTCCCTACATACTTGTGTTATTTGTTTATATTCATCCTTTGTAATTTGACATAGTTTCCACTTTTTGTAGGACTCTTTCTTGATTTTTAGATCATTGAAGATCTCCTGGTTAAGCTGTAGTAGTAGGATTTTATGTTTGTATTTTGTATAATTTAGAATGAAGGATAAAAAATAATAATGTAGCCTGTATTAAATATATTGATGTATGATTTGACCGTATCCTGCCAGCCACCCTTTTTGAATAGCAGAAAGGAGTGGCCTAATGGGCCATTGGTACAGATGCATCAGCCAGAATCTGTGTCTGGACTGATTTCAAGGCAGTAACAAACCTTTCAGGGTCACCACTTTGTTGTAGGTTTAGCATTTTAAAATAAGTAAAAGAATGCAATGATTGTTTTTCTTTTGCATTGCAACTTGATGTTCCCGTTCAAAATGTTCTGTGTAAATCAATTCTGTTTTGGGTGTGAATGAGAATGTGTGTGTTAAGAGAGAAGTGTGAAAGCCATCACTGAACCAGATGTTCATAGAATCATATCATAGAATGTCAGGGTTGGAAGGGACCTCAGGAGGTCATCTTGTCCAACCCCCTGCTCAAAGCAGGACCAATTTTTGTCCCAGATCCCTAAATGGCCCCCTCAAGGATTGAACTTACAACCCTGGGTTTAGCAGGCCAAACCACTGAGCTATCCCTCCCCTCTAGGGAGGAACCAAAGACAGAGGCAAGGGCACCAGGCGGTTGCAACACGCCCCTATTGAAATGTCGGAGAAGGGCAGATTTACAACTCTAAAGATGAGACAGGCACCTATCGATGGGGACAAGATAGCTGTAATCAAAACCAGCATGGGGTAACTCCCTGAGAAACTTGATGAAAGAACAAGATAAAAGATTAGAAGAACAATTTAAGAAAACAAGCACTTGTCAAACGGCGATTGATTACAGCATGATGGTGCAAAACTCATTGGTCCCAATGAAGGAAAATTACTATATAAACAGGGTGCCTTGCCATGAAACTTTGGATTTGTCTTGCCAAGACTTCCCTGGAGCATCATGTCATGACCGACAGAACCCTGCTCCTCCCTACCCATGCTCAACATAGCTGGCCGCTAGATTGATCCAGACTCTGGACTGGTAACTATAACACTGATTGGCTGGACAGTGTGTGTGTGTGTTTGAGTGTGATTAAATGCATATGCTAATTGTTGTCTTTCCAATAAATGTGGCATATTGCCTTTCCCCCTGAAAAATATTCCATTTGCTTCTTATAAGCATAACAAAGCCAGGGTGGTTTCTTGCCATACTTCCTATCTTTCCTATGCAGTGATATAGTTTGTCTTTGAAAAACTGCCAACAGTCTTCAATTGTTTTTTCCCTTAGACTTGCTTCCCATGGGATCTTACCTAAGTTTGCTAAAGTCTGTCTTCTTGAAATCCATTGTTTTTATTTTGCTGTTCTCCCTCCTACCATTCCCTAGAATCACAAACTCTATCATTTCATGATCACTTCCACCAAAGCTGACTTCCTCTTTCAAATTCTTAATCAGTTCCTTCCTATTTGTCAAAATCAAATCTAGAACGGCCTCTCCCCTAGTAGCTTTCTCCACCTTCTGAAATAAAAAAATGTCTCCAATACATTCCAAGAACTTGTTGGATAATCTGTTCCCTGCTGTGTTATTTTCCCAACAGATGTCTGGGTAGTTGAAGTCCCCCAACATCACCAAGAACATAAGGCTGTTCTTATTTGCTGACTTGTCCTAATTTGCTAAAAGCTGCTATCTGGTGTAGTTAATTCCTACAGACAGCAGTTTCTTACACTGTTGGGTGTGTGAAACTGCTATCTGTAGGAATTAGCTACATCAGATATCAGAGTGGAAGCCATGTTAGTCTGTATCAGCAAAACAAGCAAACAAACAAACAAACAAAAAAACGAGGAGTACTTGTTGCCATACAGTCTAGTTTGCAAATTAATTCCAATTCTGCAGTTTCTTGTTGGAGTCTGTTTTTGAAGTTTTTTTGTTGGAGAATTGCGACCAAGGATAGGTTCCTGAGTTAGTAAAGAAACAGATTGACAGAGCCAGAAGAATGCCCAGAAGTCAGCTACTCCAGGACAGGCCCATCAAAGAAAGTAACAGAATGCCACTAGCTGTCACCTTCAGCCCCCAACTTAAACCTCTCCAGCGCATCATCAAGGATCTACAACCTATCCTGAAGGACAATCCCTCACTCTCACAGATATTGGGAGACAGGCCAGTCCTCACTTACAGACAGCCCCCCAACCTGAAGCAAATACTTACCAGCAACCACACACCACATAACAAAAACACTAAACCAGGAACCTATCCTTGTAACAAAGCCCATTGCCAACTCTGTCCACATGTCTATTCAAGGGACACCATCATAGGACCTAATCATATCAGCTACACCAAAAGAGGCTCGTTCACCTGCACATCTACCAATGTGCCAACAATGCACCTCTGCCATGTATATTTGGCCAAACCAGACAATCTCTTCGCAAAAGAATAAATGGACACAAATCAGACATCAAGAATTATAACATTCAAAAATCAGTCAGATTTTTCAACACTTCAACCTCCCTGGTCATAGAATCATAGAATATCAGGGTTGGAAGGGACCTCAGGAGGTCATCTAGTCCAACCCCCTGCTCAAAGCAGGACCAATCCCCAGCTAAATAATTGTTGGTTACTCAATTTTAGACCTAAAAGTTGCAATTCTCCAACAAAAAAACTTCAAAAGCAGACTCCAACGAGTCTCCAACTGCAGAATTGGAATTAATTTGCAAAGTGGACACCATTAAATTAGACTTGAATAAAGACTGGGAGTGGATGGGTCATTACACAAAGTAAAAACTATTTCCCCATGCTAATTTTTCCCCCTACTGTTACTCAAACCTTCTTGTCAACTGGTTGAAATGGGCCATCTTGATTACCACTACAAAAGGGTTTTTTCTCCTGGTGATAATAGCCCACCTTACTTAATTGGTCTCATTACAGCTGGTATGGCAACACCCATTTTTTCATGTTCTCTCTCTATATCTATATCTTCCTACTGTATTTTCCACTGCATGCATCCGATGAAGTGGGTTTTAGTCCACAAAAGCTTATACCCAAATATATGTGTTAGTCTCTAAGGTGCCACAAGTACTCCTCGTTTTTTTTTCTACATCAGATAGCAGTTTTTAGCAAAGTAGGAACTGTTGCTGCTACAGGTAGCACATTCCTACAGATAGCGGTTTCACACACCTTATAGTGTAAGAAACTAATATCTGTTGGAATGTGCTACCTGTAGCAGTGCTCTCTGACGTAGCTAATTCCTACAGATATCAGTCTCATGCACCTTATATCTGTAGGAATTTGCTACCTGTTGCCTGGAGAGGTAGTGAATTGTTACCATTAGCAGTTACTGATACATATGGTTGTTCTTATGTGCTGACTTGTCCTAATATGCTAAAACTTGACAGTGGTGTGGGATGGAAGCATAAAGTGTTCAGCTTCTAAACAACCCTGCCTAGATTCATTGTAGTGGAACCTGGGACATGTGGAGGATAATTTAAACTCTTAATTTCCTTAGCGTTCGCAGTCTCTGACCATTAGAGTTCATGAACTCAGCAGGCAGGCACAGGCAGCAATGCACTTGTCCTGTTGCCTTGACTGAGAGAGGTTTCTGATCAAAGCAAATGTGGATTCCAGCAAGCTCCTGGGTTAATATCTCATTGGAGATGAAAGGGCTTGTTCAGAAAGAGATTTTGAAGTCTGTAAGGTAAAGATGAGCCAGATGGGTTTGTCTTCATGAAGCTATATTTTATTCTCTGGGGGCTGGATAGAAAGGAAAGGAAAGAGAAGTATTTTGGATTTCCTATTTCCCTTACTGAGGACCATCTATGGTCACCTGGAATTTTTCCTGGCAGAAGCAGTTCCTATCCATATCTTACAGGGTCAAAATATGGCTGCCATCACACAGAAGCATTAGTGGTGGTGAAGGTGAGAAGAGGGCCAAAAAGTCCTTTCCCTTCCCCAAACACTCCCATGCATGTGGAAGCCCTAATGTTGCTGCTGCCTAAATACCCTGATGGCAAACGGGTAGGGGCAGAAGGCACTGCCAGCTGTACTGAGCACCCCAGAGGAGCCATGCACTGTGTGGAGTGTATGCTGCTACATATATCCTGTACTGGTGAGGGCAACCCTCACTCCACAGTGCTCCTTGTGGCCCCAGGACTTCCCCTGACTTCCACCAGCACAAACACGCTCCTACCACCATTGGTGGAAAATGCACCACCTTCTCTTCCTCCCCGCCATTGCTCAAGCTTTAGAGCCATAACTGAGCCTGCAGCTGGTTAAGTGCTCATGATCTCTATGAAACATGACATAGGTTGATTATAATTGTTGCTACTGAGGATCTCAAACTCAGACAAACCTTAATGGGGAGGCAAAGAGTTCTATTGAAGAACTGACGTGGTGTTTTTGGTGAGGTGAATAGCTCTTTAGAGGTTCATGCTACTCCCGTGAACAAATGAGCCAGTGAAGCAGCCTAGAAAAATAAACAAACATACCCTGCTATTTACATTAGGAGGATAATTGATGCTGAATCCTGTAGTTGACAGAATGTGATATAAACAAGTATCGCACAGTAAAAATATTTCACTGCTGTGTTTTCCACAGAAATTTAGATTAGGGGAGGTGTTCAAAAATACAGGGGGAGGGAGGAGGACTGTTAGGGCAAAGGTGAGCTGTATGGCACCATAGTAAAAACTGAAAAATGTTTCATGACCATTTTATTAGATTTAACTCATGTTTTTAAATCATCACACAAAATAAAGTTGGCTATACAAGCCTACTATGAAGCACTATATCTACATCCTTCTTGGTTTCTTGTTGTAATTTTGCACAACCCTGTTAATGAACTTCTCGAATGCAGTACATTCATTTTTGGTGGCTTCTCATGTGTCAGATACTTCCAGTCCTTCATGATATGCTCATGATCAGGCAGAAGGTGACTTCTTTCAGAACACAAAATTCTATTCAACGAGGAAAAGGAATGCTCAACTGTAGCTGTGGAGACTGGGAATAGAAAGAGATGAATTCCTACCTCTTTCATCACAGGAAACAGCACAAAAATTGGGTTAAACCATTCCTTTTCCTCGTTGAATAGAATTTTGTGTTCTGAAAGAAGTCACCTTCTGCCTGATCATGAGAAGTTGAAATCAAATCTACATTCTCAGAAGTTGAAATCAAATCTACATTCGTGCATCATATGATATTCCACTCTGTGTTCAAATTCTCTATTCTGTCCTGATCACATGGCAGTCCCATTGCTGGTAGTGCCTCACTCCACTCTATTGTCAGTGTTTTATAAGACAGGCATCTGTAAAAGCTACGTAGAGGTTGATGGAATCCAAAAGTTGTTGTTGTAGAGATGTAAAAATCAAGTCAGTGTACTTTATTTTTTTCAGCTGGCTAAACAAACACTTCTTGTCTTTTTCATTTAATATAAGTGCCCTAATTAGTCAACATCTGAACTGAAGTCTTTGCTTCTTCCAGTACATTTTCAATGGCTATCTCTCTGCTTGATCCAAGTGTAGCTTCCATTGCTGAACAGAGATTTACTACTGTTGTTTCAGATGTTTGGATGGCATTGTATAATGACCCCAGTGGTTTCAACAGTAGACTTACAAGGGACAGAATGGCGATTGTGTTCTCTGAACTTAGTAGGAAAAATAGTCCACCAGCCTCACTACTTAGATTCGCCCATCTTGGTAGATACTTTCCAAAGCCAATAATAATGGTTGCAGTAATTTTAAGACAACAGCTAAGGATCACTCATGAGAAAGCCAGTGGATTTTCCCAGGTTGGACTAATTTGAACTTCTGTCTCAATGTATCTTCTATATTTTCCTTTTGGACTCTTGCTGAAAAGGAGTATAATGAAGACATTACATTTATAACTTTTTAAATGCCTTTTGAAGATTCTGTAGCTTGTACTAGTGCTAGCTGGAGTAGATGGCCTCTGCAGTGTATATTGGACAGATTAGAGTTACACTTTTCTCTGAGCAAAGCTTGTACTCCACTATGTCTTCCAGAGAAGTTTGCAGCTCCATCAAATGCACAGGTAGCCATCTGTCTGGGGTTCAAATGACAATAATTTAACTCTTCTAAGATGTGGGTTGTCAGAGATGCAGCCGATGTGTCTTCTATAACCTGAACATCTAGAAATTCATCTACTGACCTATCACTGATATCAAGATAACATAGGCAGTGACTTAATACTTGACACCCATTTGCATCGGTGCATTCATCAGCCATGTATGCACATTTTCTGAATGTGGTGAGAGAGTTCTTCACTTTTTCAACTGCTGAGTCTTTCACTGTTACACTGCATGCTTCTAACCAGTCAGTTGAGTTTCTTGCAGAAAGAAAGTGAGCATTTGCTGGTCTTGGTAGGAACCAGTGTCCAACTTCCAGATTATATATCCTCATATCTTGAATACAGTGTGTAGTCCTGGTCGTCCCATCTCAAAAAAGATATATTGGAGTTGGAAAGGGTACAGAGAAGGGCAACTAAAATGATTAGGCATATGGAACAGCTTCCATATGAGGAGAGATTAAAAAGACTGGAGGACTTTCCGGCTTGGAAAAGAGACTATTAAGGGGGGGTATATAAAATCTTGACTGGTGTGGAGAAAGTGAAAAGCTCCCTCACATAACACAAGAACTAGGGGTCACCCAATGACATTAATAGGCAGTAGGTTTAAAACAAACAAAAGGAAGTTCTTCTTCAGACAACATACAGTCAACCTGTGGAACTTTTTGCCAGGGGCTGTTGTGAAGGCCAAAACTAGAACAGGATTCAAAAAAAGAACTAGATAAGTTCATGGAGGATATATCCATCAATGGCTATTAGCCAGGATGGGCAGGGATGCAATGCCATGCTCTTAAAACCTCTGTTTGCCCGAAGCTGGGAGTGAACAACAGGGGATGGATCACTCAATTATTGCCCTGTTCTGTTAATTCCCTTTGAAGCACCTGGCATTGGCCACTGTCAGAAGACAGAGTACTGGGTTAGATGGACCATTGGTCTGACCCAATATGGCCGTTCTTATGCTCTTATGTAAAAATTAATTATAATATAATAAAAATGTTTAGTACAGAAACTCCCAAAACACCAGCCAAAATTGATCACTTGGGCAACACAGCTCTGTCTGCTGGATACCTAGGCGGAGTAGGTGAGTTCATGTAAATACAATCTGGTCCTGAAGCCCTCCCCCTAGCCCCAGCTCATCACTAGCTGTCAGGGGAGAGCTCATTCAGACCTTGCTTACAAATCATAATTTTAAATTATAAGGTTGGCCAACATTGCTGAAATGAATGCACCAACATTGTCAGAAAAAACAATAGCTGTGTGAGGAAGCTAGTCTTTGTTCATACTTTTCAAACCTATTATACTTTTTTAGGTACAAGTATTTTATCATACATTGTCTATGCTTTTAAATTGTGTATTAATGTTTCACTTTCAAGTCAAATTTCCAACCAATGACAAAATTGGCAACACTGTTGTAACTAGTTGACCACTGGGGGGGTGCTGGGGATATTTGGGGTGGGATGGGGTGTACAGCCTCCTGGGGAGGTGTAGGGAAGGCCCAGTTTCACTGAATTAAGTCTCCTGCTGCAGCACCTCATTAGGTTACATCAAAGAGAAGCTGCAGTGACTAGGGATTTGGATGCCTGTGCCTTTAAGAAAAGTCATTGGAATACCTGTGCCTTTAAGAATCCAGCCCTGGGAAGCCCATGCTGAGAGGTACTGTCTGTGGGAGAGGAAATAAAAAATTCCCTCTGCTCCCCCCACCCTATTTTTTGCCAAACAGTGGTGTCTCAGTCCACTGGGGTAACTATTACCCCCTCTGCCTCTCCCTGTGCCAGGGTTTTATCCTCTGCTACCCTCTGGCAGTGGCTTCAGCAGATGATACTGAACATGTTTTGTTTGTCTGAAACCATGCTCGCTACACCCTAAGTAGCATATTCCTACAGAGAGCAGTTTCCTATACTACACTGGCAGAGTGGCGTCTGGCTGCTGGGCGGCTCCAGGATGACAGTGGAGGTGTTGGCGGAAAATTGTGGTGGGCCCCAGGCCCCTCTGTGGGAATGAGACCAGAAAGAAACTAAGAAAGGTGTCGTGGGCCGTGGACCCTTTGTGGCCCAATTAGACATTAATAGGCAGCAGGTTTAAAACAAACAAAAGGAAGTTCTTCTTCACATACAAACCCCACACCGGACAACAAGGGGCCAAAAAAAATCTGATGAGGTTCAACAAGGACAAGTGCAGAGTCCTGCACTTAGCATGGAAGAATCCCATGCACGGCTACAGAGTAGGGGCCGAATGGCTAGGCAGCAGTTCTGCAGAAAAAGACCTATGGGTTACAGTGGATGAGAAGCTGGCTATGAGTCAACAGTGTGCCCAATCCTCTAATTTGTCTAGGTCCCTCTGTATCCTATCCCTACCCTCCAGTGTATCTACCTCTCCTCCCAGTTTATTGTCATCTGCAAACTTGCTGAGGGTGCAATCCACACCATCCTCCAGATCATTTATGAAGATATTGAACAAAACCGGCCCCAGGACCGACCCTTGAGGCACTCCACTTGATAGCGGCTGCCAACTAGACATGGAGCCATTGATCACTACCCATTGAGCCCGACGATATAGCCAGCCTTCTATCCACTTTGTAGTCCATTCATCCAATCCATACTTCTTTAACTTGCTGGGAAGAATACTGTGGGAGGCAAGCATGGGATTATTGAACCTGCAGGTCCACCAGAGTCTGCAGCATGTCTGTTTGCTGCCTGAGAAGTGCAAGCATCTTCTGTGGCACATCCCTCTCCTTTTCCTGTGCTTTTCTCCTCTCCACTTTATCCCTAACCATGCTGTCTGCAAGGGTCATCTTCCAAGACCTGTGCTCATTATCTGAAGCACTGGAGGCTTGGAGGGTCTCTTGGAGCATATAATCCCGAGTCCACTTCCTTCTTCTCCTTATCTGGCTCAGCTGTTCCAATGGAGTGCATGGAGAGACCCTCAAGGCCACATTTGCAGCTGCTTAAGATGCAATACACAGAGGCACCATGGTGAGTGTATTCACAAGATAAATCAAAACTTAGGGTACTGTACTCATTCCTCTTGAGACATACAAGTTGTAAGCACTACATTTTCACTTCTCCTTGGGATTTATACAGCATGGCGGCAGTCACAACAGCAGCCATGGTGAGTACAGCCCTGGGGCAGGGGGAGAATTGGGGAAATGAGGGAGGATGGCTCATGCTCATAGGTATGCCAGCCATCTATCAGTTGGACGGCCGTGTCTCCCTTGATTTATTTCCTGACACCACCTCGCACAGAGTAAAAGTTACCAAAAGTTTTGGGTTGAAAGAACCCCAGGTAACAGAATTTGGAGGCCCCACTGAGGATGGTAGAGAGGAAGGAGACGGATGGTACAAACAGTTTGTAGTTTGTCCATTGCAATAGGAGGTAAAAGACGGTGGGGTAGGGTCGCTCCTGTGCCAGCTCGAGTGGAGAAATTATGTCCAGAGACAGGGAAACAACTGGAAAGAAAGAACAGTTGAAAATGATGTTGGGAAACAGCTTGACAGATTTTTTTCAAGAGTATGGGGGTAACAGACCCAGGAAGCCTTCACTGGCCCTGGGGCCTTCCTGCAGCTCCACAAGCAATATGATATCTGGGTTAGTGCAGGAAGGTGGGGAGATCCATATGTTAGGGCAAAGAAAAAGGCTGCTTTGAAGGGGTTGTGAATGGTTGCGACAACACTGGATCATGAGATAGATCAGCTAAAAGACCAGGTGCAGAAATTGGAAAGAATCAGAGCTGAAAAGGAAAGTGAAGTTATTAATTTGAAGGCAGAATCTGATGCTCTCAGGCCTGGTCTACACTGTGGGGGAGGGGGATCGATCTAAGATACGCAACTTCAGCTACGAGAATAGCATAGCTGAAGTCGACATACCTTAGTTCAAATTAGAATCACTTACTTCAGGTCCTTGTGGCGCGGGATCGATGGCGGTCGCTCCCCCGTCGGCTTGACTTCCACCCCTCGCCCTGGTGGAGTTCCGGAGTCGACAGCAGAGCAATCGGGGATCAATTTATCGTGTCTACACTAGACGCAATAAATCGATCTCCGCGGGTAGTGTAGACGTGGCCTCAGAGCTACATCTCTGACACAAGCAGCACAGATTGTAGGAATGCAGAAGCAAGTATGTGACAGTGAGAGGGTCAGTGGCAAGTTGCAGAGGAAGTGTCTGAGTTAAAACAGCAGACCACAGAAAGCAAAGCTGCAGTGAGAGCTCTTTTAAAGGATTCACAAAGCAGAGCCCAGGTAGACCACGGGGAATGATGGAGACAGATTTGTGCCCTTAAGGCTCAGTTGGGAGAGCAAAAGGGGATTGTGGTAGTGATCAGAGGGAATTGTAGCTGGAAGGAAGACATAGAACGAGAGGAGGATCCCAGTGCATACTCCCCTTATTGCAATTATGAGCTGAAGGGCCCGGTGAGTTCATCTTGGATCCCATCGGGCAGTCTCCAAATAGTCCCCTACGGGAATCACTGGAAGAGCTAGAAAGACCTCAGCCAATGGCCCCCATAATCAATACCTCTGTCACAAAGGTGGGCCCTCAAAGAGGTCACGCAGGAACAGAGAAACGGGTGGAGACTAGACCCTTCTCCCCTGACCAGGTTAGGGCAGTGGGGAAATCAGTTGGCCCCCTGAATAGGAGCACAGCCTTGGAGTGGATGGTAAGAGTATCTGGCATGGCTGGATTCACTCTGGCTGATGTGGCAGCTCTGTGCAGGGAGTGTATGTCCTCCAAGGATTTTGCTGGGCTCCCTGTGAAATCCAGATGGGGTCCCCCTCCCCGAAGCAGATGATACAGAGAAGCACATAAATGTGCAGAGGGAAGTAATACACACCCTGTTCCCAGGTAAAAGCCCCACAGTTATATTTCACCAAGAGAAGCAACAGGCCGGGGAGAGAGTAGAAAGTTATATAGCCAGAACAAAATTGGCATGGAGATATTCTGGGCTGACAAATGCAGACTTTTCAGCCTCCTCTTTCACACAAGCTTTAATCCAAGGATTTCTCCCTCTAATTCATATGGCCTTAGTGGGTATGGATCTGGCCTCAATTCTAACAAGAGATATTGAGGATAGAGCAAAGCAGGCCTACGAGGTCCAAAAGGATATGCACCCTCCTAAAAGAAAACCTGATAAGGTGGCTGCTATAACCCCTCCAAGTAGCACACAGGAAAAGGAAAGAGGAGACAGACCCCATAAGGGTGGAGGCAGAACCATGATGTGGGGAAATTTGGAAGCGGCTTTTAAAATATGAGCAAAAGGAAACGATAGACCGGGTGCCTACTGCTGAACTCCTAGCGAAATTGGCAGAACATGAACTAGCCGGCTGCCCTATAGGGAGCCAGGCACCCCAGGAACCCCTAATTGTGCCAGAGTTAAACACAGATGAGTGGGGGAGGTTCACAGTTTATGTGAACTTTGCAGGAGGGGCGTTTGGACAAAAATTTACTAGTGGACTCAGGTGCCACCTATTCCCTAATTAGTACCCAAAATAACCACCTGTTTGGACCTCCATCTGGAGTCAAAACCTTACAGGGATTTAATGAGGCACAAAGCATTGTTTCCTTCTGTAAAAAAATCACCTATAGTGTGGGAACAAAGAAGAGACAAGGGCAATTTGGCTTGATGGATTTGAGGGGAGAAGGTATTCTAGAAATAGATGCTCTGAGGGAAGTGAGAGTGCTGGTTGATTGTGCTAACAAGGTTTTGTGGGAAATGCCTCCTGGCACCCATGGGAGCCTGTGGCGATTTCAGCCAGCTATCGAATAGTAGCCATTAAGGCATCTGAGGACTTGGAATGGCGTGCATGGCCCCCAGAAGTTTTAGCAATTGCAGAGATATACCAGGAGGTGTGGGCCAAGAATAAAATTAAATGTGGTAAAATTGATGCAGAAATCCTAGTCACAGATCTCTGATCCTCCACCCCAGAAGCAATATCACTATCCAAAGGAGGCAGAAGCTAGCCTAAAGGAAACAATTGATGGGCTTTTGAGCCCAGGAGTTCTAGTGGAACAGCCCAGCCCTAACAATGCTGCCCTATGGCCTATCCTTAAGAGTGATGGCAAAACCAGGAGACTTGTGTTGGATTTTTGCCCCCTCAACCGGGTGACTCCACCTATTGCCCCGTAGTAACAAAATATCAGAAGGTAATGGCTTCCATTGTAGGAGGGGCCCAGTGGTTTTCAGTTTTAGATTTGGCTAATGCTTTCTTCACTGTCCCCTTACACTGGGACATCTACTATAAATTTGCTTTCACCTTTCAGGAAAAACAATTGTGTTTTGCCCGGGTCCCCATGGGCTGGAATAACGCACCTATTATTTGCCATGCTCATGTAGCAAAAATGTGGGAGGGAATGACTGAAAGCGATAGTGTGATTTCTTATGTGGATGATATCCTGATCTGCACACAGACCCCAGAGGAAAATTTAAAGGTGTTGGACAGAGTGCTACAAAAGATTCAGGAAACAGGATTTAAAGTAAGCCTAAAGAAGGCCCAGCAGGTACACTATCTTGGGTTAACCTTGGGACAAGAAGGGTGCTCCCCTAACCAACAGAGGGTTGAGCTGATTCTCAACCTCCCAGCTCCCACAGACATAACTGCTCTGAGATCCTTTCTGGGCATGGTTAATTTTTCCCGAGATTTTATAGAAGGGATTTTAGAAAAAGCAGCCCCACTGCATGAATTGTTAAAGAAAGGGACAGAATGGACCTGGGGCCCACAGCAGCAGGAAGCCATGGCCCAGTTAAAACAAGCCTTGGCCCAAGCCCTGGCCCTATCATATCCTCGGGTAGGAGAACTATTTGTATTACAACTGGCAACTGCAGACAAGGGAATGGGAGCTGTGCTAGGCCAGAACCATGGAACAGGTCTCCGACCTGTCGCTTATGCCTGCAAGACCCTGAGTGAGATAGAGAAAGGATTCACCCCAGGTGAAAAGGAAGTCTTGGCACTCATTTGGGCACTATGTAATTGGGAATACCTGGTGGGTTTGTCCCGTGTTACTAAAAATAACCCACTCCTCAGTGAAGTATGTAAAATCAACAATGGCCACGTATCCAGCACTCGGTTGGTAAAATGGACCCTTGCTTTGTTAAAGAAAAATGTATATATGGAAAAAAAACAGTACTGTCTCCAATACCTTATGGCCTCCTGATAGAGGGGGAAAAGCATGAATGCCCGCTACCTGGGCCACTGCCTCAGGAGCTGTTACTCTTCGAGGGAGAGGCCGTGCTGATTGAGATGTTGGAAATAGTAGATATTTCGTTTGTGGATGGCTCTTGTTTTTATGAAAACAGCCATCTGCATGCGGGCTTCACTGCTGTAAAAGTGCTTACGGACAAGGTGCTGAGGGGACAGTGTACATCACACTCTGCCCAAGCAGCTGAAATTGTGGCTATAGCAATAGCCCTCGAAAATACCCCAACCTCTCAGGAGGTAGCCATTTTCACAGACTCAGACTCAGTCCTTCGGTCCCTAGTGGATTGGGTTCCAGTATGGAAAAAGAAAGGGATGAGGTCTGCAGATGGGAAACCTATAGCCTATGCTGACAAACTGACATACGTGTGGACATTGGCAGAGGCCTGGGACACTGTGGTACACTTGGGAAAACAAGAACAGAGAACACAAGAAGCGGACTGAGGAGTCAAAATGGAATAATCAGGCAGAGGAGGAAACAAGGAGGGGGGCCAGAGAAGGAAAATGGTGGCAGCCAAGAAATGGGGGAGGTATAGCTCCTACAGCAGCCAGAAAAGGAGAGTCAGTTCAAATAGATTTAATAACCCTCCAAAGCAGGATCCCAGCCTGACAGAATTAGTGAAAAAGGGAAAGCACCAGGAGTGGAAAGTGTGGCAGAATGAATCAAAATTAATTCTAGCAACTAAGGAAGGGGAACCAGAAGCAATCTGGGTGGCTCCTGCAGCATTGCAAACGGAAATGATTTCCCTAGCTCATGATGGGGGACACCTAGGAGTAGAGAAAACCTTAACCTGATTGCAGGCTGCCGGCTGGTGCCCACACATGAGCAGCAATGTGGAGCAGTTTGTAAATAGCTGTCTACCATGTGCAGCCAATAATGCTGATCCCAAAATAATCAAAGGACCTCTGAGACATCAAATAATAGATTCATAGATACTAAGGTCAGAAGGGATCATTATGATCATCTAGTCTGACCTCCTGCACAATGCAGGCCACAGAATCTCACCGACTCACCCCTGCGAAAAACCTCTCACCTATGTCTGAGCTATTGAAGTCCTCAAATCGTGGTTTAAAGACTTCAGGGAGCAGAGAATCCTCCAGCAAGTGACCCATGCCCCATGCTACAGAGGAAGGCGAAAAACCTCCAGGGCCTCTTCCAATCTGCCCTGGAGGAAAATTCCTTCCCGACCGCCAAAATGGCGATCAGCTAAACCCTGAGCATATGGGCAAGATTCACCAGCCAGATACCGAGGAAAGAATTAGAGGGACCATGGGCCAGACTGCAAATTGATTTTATTGGGCAACAGGACAACAAAGGGAAATCAGTATTGTCTGGTGATTGTTGATCCTTTTACTAAATGGATTGAGGCTATCCCCTCTCAAAATAACACAGCTCAAACCACAGCTCGGGTGCTCACTGAACAAGTAATAACCAGATGGGGCATCCCGAGGAAAATTGATTCAGACCAAGGGCCCCTCTTTACTGGGGAAATCACAAAAGGAATCAGCCAAATGTTTGGAATTAAACAAAGGCTACATATAACTGGACACCCTCAAAGTTCAGGCCAAGTAGAGCGAACTAACCGCACTCTAAAAATAGCTCTCAGAAAAGTAGTAAACTAGCAAGGGAAGGATTGGGACCAAAGTCTGCCATTCATCCTGATGGCTATCCGGGGGTCTGTGGCATTGCATGGAGTAACTCCATTCAAGGCAATGACTGGGAGAGATATGAGTCTCCCAGAACAGCAGTGGGTGGATGGAACACCACCTGACAACCTACAACCCCACATCCTCACGGACCAATGGATGCAGCAGCTGTTAAAAGTTGTTGCCGACACCCATTGGCAGGTTGCCATAGCCTTGGGAACAAACATTCAGAAAATGGACAGAAGAATGGCTCCAGTCCTAAATCCCCAAGAATGGCAGGTCAGAGACATGGTTATGTATCGGCAAGTAAGGGAAAAAGCACATAATCTCAGTTCCATTTTGGCAGGACCTGTCAGAATCTGTAACAAGGCTAGTCTCATTGTCTATCAGATAAAAATTTGGTCAGGAAAGAAAAACATACTGAAGTGGTTTCACTCCTCACAGCTAAAACGATGGAAGGGAAACCATCCCAGTCAGTCTTAGACGAGATGGATGCCTATTTTTGGTTCCTGGAGGGGGAGAGCATAATTATTCATGGGAAATGGGAATCTGAAGTAGAAACAGATAGTGACCTGACAACTAATCCCTCGCAGTCAGAAGAGGAGGAGTTAAGTTTAGAGCTGGAGGTAATAGAGGAAGCTCAAGTGGTGCCAGATGAAAATATAAATGTAACCGAAGTAATTGTTAAAATTAAAACAGCATAAAGTGAAATAGATGCCATAAACTACCCTAGTAGTCATGGGCAAATGCTCGGGACCCAGTGTCAGGCCCAGATACTCCCAGCTTGGGAGAAACATGATTCAGGTATCAGTGAGTCTGAACAAATGTTAGCTTTAAAACGCTTTACCACTCCCTCCCTCTTTTGGGGTAGGAGGGAGGAGCCGGGGGGGGGGGGGTAAACAGTCTATTTTTGTTTTGTGTAGCAGAGTCCTTTGTCAGCAGATGTCCAACAGCCCGGCCTGCAATGCGGTCCTGGCTGTGTATGTTGCTATTTGGATTCTTGTGTTTGTCGGTCTATGCTTCTGGAATTGGTGCACCAAAAGACATCATGATCAAGACATGGGAGAACCATGCGTGGAAGACACTGGAGTGTGAAGTAAACAATACCCTTGACATTGCTCCAAGTTCCACATATGTCTCAGGAGAAAGTCTCCACCTCCTAGGACCTACAGATCGATTCAACCCCACTTCTGTGAGGTTAAAAGGTTTGAGCAATAAATGTCACTGTCAGAATGAGTGGGGAATCAACATGTACAATGGTTTGGACTGTAAATGGTAGTGCACTTTGACAGCTAAAGAATCCCAGAATGATTGGTGGAAACATCACTATCCTCATGCATACCATAACATCCCCTCTGTGGCCCAGGAGAGCAGATTTATTGGTGGGAGGAATTGGAGGATACTACCCATAGAATCATAGAGTCATAGAATATTAGGGTTGAAAGAGACCTCAGGAGGTCATCTAGTCCAATCCCCTGCTCAAAGCAGGGCCAACACCAAGCCAGATTAAATTAGGCTGTCATTGGGTGGGAACAAACAGGCTGTTGCATTATTGTAGCAACCTAGATATGCGCAGTTGTGGACTGATTGCCTGAGAAAACAGCCCCTGGAGACAAAACAGTCCAATTTAAATTAGAATATGCCACCCACTTCACTGGGAAGCAGACAAATTTGGAAAAAAATGGATTGCAAATAGTCATGCCGGGAGGGGAATGAAGATCCTCCTGTCCTGTTCCCCCAGGAACCAGTGGCCACTCAAAGAGGATCTCCTGTCTCCACGATGTGGAGAACAGCATCAGTTGATTTGGTGTGCTAGTGAGGAAATTATCAACATGCGGGTTAGCATGACAGGAAAATGGCTTCTGCGAGGGCCTCATGGTGTAAAAAGCTGCAATGTTTGGATTCTGGATCCGCCAGTAATCAATTTAATCAGTCCTTATATTGTCCGAACCAATGTCAAAAAGCAATTAGTAATTGACTCTACTCACTCCCTCAAAAAGGTCATTCTAGACCTAAGCTTGACAAAGGTCTCATGATGGAGCCCTGGTGTAAGCAATTTGTTCCGCCCTTATTTGAAGGTTGGAAAAATTGGATGGAAACACACTAGCCTTTGTAACCTGAGCTGAGATTTCCCAAGAACTTCAAGCAAAATAAACTGTTTTCGGTAAAGTATAAAACAGATTTATTAACTAGAGAAAGTGCTTCTTGATTAGGCACTTAAGTTGCAAATTCCTTTCTAAAGAAGCTGACCAAATGCCTTACTAAGGTTATTTAAAATCAAACAAGTATACAGCCAATATTCATAACTTCGAATACAACAATGACACATGCATACAAATAGGATGAATATATTCAATAGATCATAACCTTTACAGAGATATGTTACATGGCTTATGTAGCATAAAACATATTCCAGTTATGTCATATATATACATTCATAAGCATATTTCCATAAAGCCTTATGGGGTGCACTGTCACAGTTGCCATTTACTTATTCTGGTAACAGGGATTTGTTTAATCTGGGGCTAATATATCTGTCTCCCATTACTATCCTCTGGTCCATCCGCATGTCCCACTTTGTCTCCATCACCACCGCCATTGCTGCCCCCTCCACCACCCCCAGTGGACACTTACTATCTGCCTCAAGCTCCTGCCTCTGAGAGTCAGCTGCTCACCTGGCTTGCCATGCCCTTTCACCACCTTTTGGGCCTGAAGCAGCAGCCAGCCCAAACTGACTTTTGCAAGCGCACGTGGGCACGTGTGCCCCCCCGGACTAACCCCCACCCCCAGCAAACCCTCAGCTTTGCCCCTTGCTACCTGCCCCATTTGCCCCTGGCAGTCTTTTGCCCCTCCCCTTTGCTCCAGCCCCCTCACTAGCTTCAGTTTCTTTCCCTGTGCTGCTCTGTTTGCCCTGCCCCAGCCTCTGAAGCTAGCCCATAGGTCTTCTTGTCCTACCTCCAACCTGGTTGTTCCCCCCCACCATGTGGTTCCCCCTGCCCTGATTAGCCCCCTCACTTTGTGTGCCCATGTCCCCCTCCCATGTGCTTGTGCCCCTCCCATTTTAGTTGACCCCCATATCACTGCACCCCCGTAATGCTATTGTAACCCCCTCTCCCCTAGTGCAGCTAAAGGAGCCAGAATCCTATCCTGAGTTGGTGACAGACCCCCACTACATCCTTGATAGCCTCCCCTGCATCCAGCCCTCCACTTCCAGCACCCTCCTCCCCTGCTTGCAGCCTAGTGGGGAGGAGTGGTCGACCTGTTCCCCTTCCTCCCCTCCCTCTGGTGTTTGTTCCCCCCCCTTTATTATGGTGGGGGACAAGGCAGGTGGGACCCCTCGGGCAGACCCTGCCACCCCTCCCCATCTGCCCTCTGTTACCCCACCAGCCTGTACCTCAACCGCTGCTGCTGAACAACCCCTGCCACGTCAGGGGTCCCCCCTTGCCTGCCCATCTCAATTGACCCCGGCTCCCCATATGCTCAGAGAAGAGCTGCTGGAGTTTCTTGAAGACATCTGTGGCTCCCACAACAAGGTGCAACTCGCTCTCCAGTGATGGGGGGATTTTCACCAAATCCTCCGGGCTGCAAGGGGGAGGGTAAAAAGACTGGGAAGCAGGCCGCCATGGCCTACCAGTGGGTCCGCGGCTTCTGTGACTCCTTGCTCACCTACGGGTTAGGTCACGGTTTGCTGTGTGGCCCAGTGGGGACTGTGAGCATCCCTGCCGGCTAGGGTCCCGCACAGCCCTCCTCATGGCACTCATCATCTTTGCAACATTGAACACCCGAGGCTGTAGGATGGGTCTCCGCAGGTGCCAGGTGCTCTTCTTCCTTCGGGATGGGGGGTACTCTGTGGTTTTCCTGCAGGAGACCCATACGGATCCGGCCGCCAAAGATAGCTGGCAGCTGGAGTTGGGGGACAGGGTCTACTTTAGCTGTCTCACAGTTCATACAGCTGGAGTGGCTACCCTGTTCTCCCCCAAACTATGGCCCGAGGTGCTGGGGGTGGCTGAGGCTGTGTCAGGCTGTCTGCTGCACCTCCAGGTCCGCATGGAGGGGCTTGTGGTCAACCTCGTTAATGTTTATGCTCCTACATCGGTCTCAGAGTGGCTGCTTTTCTATCAGCAGGAGTCCGCCTTCCTCAGCTCCTTGGATTCTCGCGAGTGCCTGGTCCTGGATGGGGACTTTAACACCACCCTCGAGGAACGGGACCACTTGGAGACCGAGCAGTGCCCGGCCACCACGGACATCCTCTGGGAGATTGTAGACCATCACTCGCTGGTGGACGTCTGGTGTGACCACCATCTGGATGACGTCTCAATGTTCACCTTTGTCTTGGTGGAGGCCCATCGGTCGCACCACTCCCAGTTGGACCGCATTTACTTGTCATGCTTCCAGCTTTCACAGGCCCAGTCCTACAGCATCTGGCAGGCCCGGTTTTCGGATCACCATCTAGCCACCGTGACAGCCTCTCTCTGTGCGGAGAGGCCGGGGCCGGCCTATTGGCATTTCAACAACAGCTATTTGGAGGATATGGGCTTTGTGGCATCCTTCTGGGAGTTCTGGCTGGTCTGGTGAGCGCAGAGGCACACCTTTCCCTCGGCACAGTGGTGGTGGGACGTGCGGAAGTTGCGCTCCCAGCTCTTCTGCTGTGACTACACATGGGGTGCCAGCCGACAGAGCGATGCAGCGATAGAGTGGTTGGAATGGGAGGTCTTAGAGCTGGAGAGGTGTCTGGCCACAAGCTCCGAGGATCTATCCCTCTGAAGAGTGTGCCAGGAGAAGCAGGAGGAGCTCTGGGCCCTCGAAGACCTTTGGGCCCGGGATGCCTTTGTTCGATCCCGCATCCGCCTCCTTCGGGAGATGGATTGCAGCTGCCACATCTTCTACAGCCTGGAGAAAAGGAGGGGAGCCAAGAAGCACATCACCTGCCTTCTGGCAGAGGATGGCACCTGCCTCACAGATCCGGCAGAGATGTGCGGGAGGGCCAGTACCTTCTACGCAGGCCTTTTCTCCCCGGATCTGACCGATCCTAATCCTTGCAGAATGCTCTGGGACAGGCTCCCATCAGTCAGTGCAGGTGACTGAGACCCACGAGAGCTGCCTTTCACTCTGGCCGAGTTCTCAGAAGTCCTCCGTCGCATGCCCACCAATAAATCTCTGGGCATGGACGGGCTGACCGTGGAGTTCTACCGCGTGTTCTGGGACGTCCTCGGCCCAGACCTAGTCAGCGTCTGGGCTGAGTCTTTGCAGAGGGGGGTCCTCCCTCTTTTGTGTAGGTGAGCCATGCTCGCCTTATTGCTGAAGAAAGGGGACCTCCGCGATTTACGAAACTGGCGTCCCGTCTCGCTCCTCAGCACGGACTACAAAGTCGTGGCAAAAGCAATCTCACTGCAGCTAGGGTCCGTGCTGGCGGACGTGGTCCACCCAGACCAGACCTACACCATCCTGGGCCGCAGCATCTTTGACAACCTATATCTGGTCCGGGACCTTTTGGAACTCAGGTGTAGGGGTGGTCTGTCGTTCACCCTCCTGTCCTTGGATCAGGAGAAGGCATTCGACAGGGTGGACCACGGGTATCTCCTGAACACTCTGCAAGTGTTTGGCTTCAGACCCCAGTTTGTGGGTTTTCTCCGGGTGCTGTATGCCTCCGCAGAGTGTCTGGTCAGGCTCAACTGGACCCTGACCAAACTGGTCAGCTTTGGGTGAGGACTACAGCAGGGGTGCCCCCTCTCAGACCAGCTGTATGCTCAGGCGATTGAGCCCTTCCTCTGTCTCCTCCACAGGAGGTTGACGGGGCTGGTGCTACGGGAGCCGGAGCTGCGGCTGGTCCTGTTGGCGTACGCTGGTGATGTGCTTCCCGTGGTCCAGGACCCGGGCGACTTGGCGCGGGTGGAGGCCTGCCAGGCCATCTTTTCGGCAGCCTCCTCCACCCAGTCAACTGGGTCAAGAGCTCTGGCCTTGTGGTTGGGGACGGCTGGCAGGCGAGCTCCCTCCCACCCGCGTTTCAGGCCATCCAGTGGAGTGCGGGTCACCTGCTCTATCTCGGCGTTTACCTTTCTGCCACGCATCCCTCTCCACCGGAGAACTGGCACAATTTAGAGGGCGGGGTGATAGAGCGGCTCTGGAAATGGACAGAACTACTCCGGTGCGCCTCCCTTTGAGGGAGAGTGCTGGTGCTTAATCAACTAGTCCTGTCCATGCTCTGGTACCGGCTCAATACCCTGGTCCCGGCCCCAGGTTTCCTGGCCAACCTCCGGACATCGATTCTGGAGTTTTTTTGGTTAGGACTGCACTGGGTCCCTGCAGGGGTTCTCCATCTACCCCTGGAGGAGGGAGGGCAGGGCCTGAAGTGTCTGCACACTCAGGTCCATGTCTTCCACCTCCAGGCCCTGCAGAGGCTCCTTTATGGTGCAGGTAGTCCGGTGTGGAGCACACTGGCGCATGCCTTCCTACACCGCTTCCGAGGTCTCCGATACGACCAGCAGCTCCTTTATCTCCATCCGAGAGGTCTTCCGCGAGATCTCTCCAGGCTGCCAGTCTTCTACCAGGACCTCCTCCAGACCTGGAAACTCCTTTCAACGACCAGGTCCATGGTGGTCACCAAAGGGGCAGATCTCCTCGCGGAGCCCCTGCTACACAACCCCCAGCTTCGCGTGCAGGTGGCGGAGCCCCCCTTTGTGCACCAGAGGTTGGTCCTGGCAGAAGTCACAAGAGTCGGAGACCTCCTCGACTATGACCGGGGAGACTGGCTGGATCCTCTGATGCTCGCTCAGCGCATGGGACTCTCCAGACCTCGTACTCCTAGGCGCGTATTTCAGGAGGTGAGGGCCACTTTGCTGCCCGCTGCTCGGGTTTACCTCGACCGGGTCCTGCACAAGGGTGCACCCCGCCCACCCTCCACCCCAGGCCCGCTGGATCTTTTCATTGGGCCCCTGCCTCATGGACCCAACCATACCCTCCGCCCCTTCACCGTGAGCCAGCTGCACGAGCTGCAGCTGGTCTGCTTCCAGACCGCACCAAGGAAACATCTATACATGCTCGTGCTCCACTCCCTTCATGCCCTCACCCTTGCATCCCACCCCAGTACAAAATGGCGGGACCTTCTGCCACTTTTGGAGGCTGAGGAGTCCCGGTGGGCCAGTCTATATTCCACGTTGGTCCCAAAGCTCGCCGGTGATATCAGTTGGCGGCTCCTTCATGGAGCTGTGAGCACGGGCATTTACTTGGCGTGGTTCACCCCATCCCAGACACCTGCCCGTTTTGCAGCATGAGGGAAACCCTGGCACACATATATTTGGAATGTGCCAGGCTGCAGCCCCTATTCCGGCTCCTCACAAATATTTTATTACGTTTTTGGTTGCAGTTTTCCCCTCACCTTCTTATTTATACACTCCCTATCCGCAGCCTCACAGAGTTGCTGGACCTCCTGGTCAACGTCCTCCTGGCCCTGGCAAAAATGGCCATCTATAAAACCAGGGTGAGAAGGTTGGCCGATGGAGTCTCCTGTGACTGTGGGGCCTATTTCCGATCCTCTGTCTGTTCACCGTATCCGGGCAGAGGTCCTCTGGGTGGCGTCCACTGACTCTCTTGATGCCTTTGAGGAACAGTGGGCGCTGTCTGGGGTTGTCTGCTCAGTGGCCCCGTCCGGGTCCCTTCATTTGACCCTTTGACCACACTCCTGTCCCTTTTATTTCATTAGTTGTCCCCCGTATTTATTTGGTGTCCAGGTCCTGTGGATCCCCCTCTTAAGCTGGGGGGTATCCTTTAGCAGTGGGCGCGCTTCGCCCGCCCACTTCCCAGATCCCAATAGGATCACTTTCCTGTAGCCCTCTGGCCCGGAGGGAGAGGGCTGCTGCTCCTACTCCTGCTGCTAGGCCCTGAGCTCTCCCTGCTGCTGCTGCTCCAGCTGCTCCCCTGGCTGGGCCAGACACCACCCCTCTTCTCTGCTATCTGGTTGCTGGCCGGTTGCTGGACCCCCCAACCGTCGGGTGCTGCTACTGCTCCAACTGCAGCCCCTTGCGGGGGGGGCTGCTAGCCTGCTCCCCAGAGGGGAGGAGTGAGGGACCCCAGCCATTGCTGCTGTGGATACCACCACCACCACCTGAGAGGGGTCCTTTCTGCCTACCCGGACCACCACCTGGAGTTTCTGGAGCTGCTGCTGTGGAGTCTACTCCCTGGAGCTGCTGAAGCCCTGAGGAGGAGAAGAGGATCATCTACCGGGGGGGAGTACCTAGAGACTTTGCAACTACCATGGAGGAGGCCTTTGGAACTGAGTAACTTTCAAACTATGCTCTTGTGGTAGCGGTCTTGACTGTGTTTGTAGGGGCACAGAGGGTGTGGCGTGGAGCTGCCCCCTGATCCATCTGTGTGTCCCCCGCAACCCCAACCACTGCCACCACCGCTACCCCCTCCACCACCCCCACTGGCTGTTTACCATCTGCCTCAGCTCCTGCCTCTGGACTCAGCTGCTTGCTTGGCTTGCCACGCCCTGTTTCCACCATTTAGGCCAGAAGCAGCAGCCAGCTTAAACAGACTCTTTGTGCAAGCATGGGCTCACGTGCCCCGCCCCCAGACTGCCCACCTCACAGCTTTGCCCTTTGCTACCTGCCCCATTTGTCCCTTGCAGCCTTTCCCCCTCCCTTTTACCCCAGCCCCCTTACTAGCTTCAGTTTGTTTGCCTGCCCGCCCATTTCCATCTGCAGCTTTTGTTTGTTTGCACTGCCCCAGCCTCTGAAGCTAGTCCCTTGGTTTCCCTGACCTAACTCCAGGCCCCTTAGCCCCTTGCTCCGTGTGCCCATGCCCCCTCCCATGCGCTTGTGCCACTCCTCTTTTTAGTTTAAACCCTCTTCACTGCACCCCCAATACTGTTGTATCCCCCCCTCCCCTAGTGCAGCTAGAGGATCCGGAATTCCACCTCGTGTCGTGACTGACCCCAACCCCTGATTTGCGCCCCCCATCCAGCCCACCCCTTTTCGCACCCTCCTCCCCTGCATGCAGCCTAGCGGGGAGGAGTGGTTGACCTGCTTCCCCTTTCCCCTCCTATTTCTGGTGTCTCCCCCTCCCTCCCTGCTCATGGTGGCGGGGGATAAAGTGAGTGGGACCCCTCCAGCAGATCACCGCTGCCTCTCCCCCACCTGCCATCCTGTTGCCACCCCAAGCCTCTACCTCCACTGCCGCACCCGAACCACCTGCTATTGCCCCTGCTGGGGCACCTCCGCTGCTGCCACGTCCCTTGCCCCTTCCGACTCTGGGGAAGTCCCCCCAGACAGCAGGAAGGGCCAGGGTAAAAAGAAGGATAAGGGCCCCGCAAAAAAGACAAGCCTTCCATGGCAGGGGCTGCCCCCACTGCTGTGGCCCCGCCATGGGCCGCTGTGTCCCTCCTCGCTGCTCCCTCCACCAACTCTGTGGGTGTCTCTCCCCCGGCCCCCAGGGTGTACGCCCAGGTGGCAACAGCCCCCCCGCCTGCTGCTACGTCATCTCTCCTGACCACCGCCTCTGCTACCATCTATAGCGGCCAGGGCCCCTTCCCAACCTTGACCAGGAGGCACGGTGTCCGTTGCCTCCTGGTGCCCACCTCACACCACATAGAAACCTTCATGTGAGCGTTGGTGAGAGCGGTGAGGCCCACGACCATTGTGGTGGCCTCCAAAATGTATGGCAAGGTCGTCTTCTTTTTGGCATTGGAGGCTGCCGCCCAGGAGGCAGTGGAGAAGGGCCTGGCGGTGGGGGGCGTTTGTCCCCCTAGAGCCTCTAGAGGACCTGGGCGTCCACCTGGTCCTGACCTCTGTCCCTTCCTTTCTTCCCAATGCCACCCTATTACCCACTCTCTCTACTCTGGGGAAGCCTATTTCCATTGTCAGCCCTCTTCTGTTGGGCTGCAAAGACCCCGCCCTCCGTCACGTCCTCTCGTTTCGCTGGCAGGCGCAGCTTTAACTGCCGCCAGTGGCGCATGACGGAGAGGTGCTCGAGGGGTCATTCCTGGTCCCATACCAGGGGTCCTGTTACCGGGTGCATTATTCAATGGGGGAGGCCTGGTGCTACCTCTGCCGGGCGATGGGGCACGTCCGGAGGGACTTCCCATGGGCCCAGCAAGGAGGGGCATCCGGGACCCCCAAGACCCGGCAGGGCACCAGCCCCGTCATCGCTGGCTGCCTGGTGCCCGAAGCCGTCCCTCCTCCTTCCCAGCCCACCACTGCTCCCGCTCGGGCCCAAGGGACACCTCCCCCAGTATGCCCAGATGAGCGGGAGAGCCCCGCCTCTGCTGCTTCCAATCTGGCGGGGCCTGTGGAGGAGGGTGTGGCAGGGATACCGCCGGCAATGGGAAAGGGCCTGCCCCAGGGGGAATCTTCCCTCCCTTGTGCTGCCCCACCGTTATCCCCCCGAGTCCCTGAGCCATCGCCCCTGCTCCCTGACCTGACCTCTGTTAGCCAGCCCCCAGATGTTGCCATGGAGGGCTGGGCCCTAGTACAGGGGAAGCGGGGAAGCTGAAGTCTTGAGCTCCGTTCCTTCCATCAGATGCGGAGGCCTTCCGGAAGACCAGAAAGGGGGGCACCGATGTTGAGCCTTTTGCCCTGCTCCTGGGTGTATTCCATCCACCAGTCCCCCTTTCCCCAAGCTCCCACCCCTTGACCGCTGCTTCTGCTCCCGCCTCTGAGGGTCCCCTGGGCTTCTCCATCTGCCCAGGCACAGGTGGCACACCACTGAAGGCCGCCGAGCCTACTGAGGCGATGGCCGGTGCCATGCAGCCAAGACCCTAGACCCATGGGGTATCCCTCGTAGGTGTGGGGCAACCGACCTCCTTCCCAGGCGGGGACCCCACTGCAGACCATCCACCTTCCGATGCCGTGGCTTCCACACCATCCATAGAGCCAGAGCATCACTTCCCATCCCTTCCAAGATCCCTGAGCCCGACCGAGAGGGGCCGCCTGCCCGTGGCCCAGCTACTGGGGTCCAGGATCCTGCCTTTGCCTCTTCCCCCTGCCCCTTCTCCTGACCCCTGCCCTGCCCCTACTCTTGATCCCTGCCCTGCCCCTGATGCCAACCTCGTCCTTATCCCCTCCACCTCCCAGGATGCCATTGCCGCCCTTGGGGCCATCACCTCCTCGTTCCCAGAGGATAGGCCCCAGGGAGCGGCCTCTGTATTTCTCTGTCCTGACCCACCACGGGCTGCTATCTTCCCTCCGCCACCCACAACTGAGCCGGAGTTTGAGGCGGGCCACATGGCGCCGGCCCATCAGTACCCCTGTAATGATGCTGGTTCTGGTGGGACCCAACTGAGAGTGCCAATTCAGGACAAATTGCTTCAAGCAGGGCAGTTACAGCAACAAGGCAAACCAAACCAGCCAAACAGAGAAGACTTTGGTTTTACCCCACTGCTAACCACAAGTCACACAAGCAATTCCCTTAGACACTCCAGTTTCCCAGTATCCCCACCAGTGCCACTCGTTATGGGGACAAATGGTTATGAAAACCAATACCCCAGTAAAAGAAAAATGGTTTTCCCGATCCCAAAGGACCAAGCCCCAGACCCAGGTCAATATACAATCAGACCTTACCCACAAATCACGCTGTTGCCAATTCTTTAGAATCTAAAATCTAAAGGTTTATTCATAAAAGGAAAAAGATGTAGATGAGAGCTAGAATTGGTTAAATGGAATCAATTACATACAGTAGTGGCAAAGTTCTTGGTTCAGGCTTGCAGCAGCAATAGAATAAACGGCAGGTTCAAATCAAGTCTCTGGAGTACATCCACAGCTGGGATGGGTCATTCAGTCCTTGGTTCAAAGCTTCAGTGTAGCAAAGTTCCTCCAGAGGTAAGAAGCAGGATTGAAGACCACATGGAGGAGCTGCAGCAGCTTTTTATATTCTCTTGCCATGTGGTCTTTCTTTCTTTGTTCCAAAGACAAGCTGTTCATCACATGGCCTGGAAAAATCTCAGCATTCTGTCCATAGGCATGTCCCTGCATACCTTGCTGAGTCACAAGGCGTGTCTGCCTTCTCTCAATGGGTCAGTTGTATAGCTGATGGTCCCTTAATGGGCCATCAGGCAGGCTAGGCAGAGCTAACACCAACTTGTCTGGGGTGTCACCCAGAAGCATGGCACAAAAGTTTGAAATACAGACAGTATAGAGCCAATACTTATATCTTTAAATACAAAAATGATACATGCAAACAGATAGTATAATCATAACCAGCAAACCATAACCTTGTCTTAGACACCTCCTTTGACCCCCTTTATACAAGATTTGGTGCCACTACAGGACCTTGGTTGCAACAATGATCTATAAGGTCCCAGATTATGTCAATAACGTCACACCCCCCTCATTTCCACCCAGGTTAGGAGGTAAAACTCTGCAGATAAACTTATGAACTCTGGGGCTGCACTGACCAGAGACAGAGACTTTTGGGTTGTTGGACTTTTGGGACTTTGGGTGACTTTTGGGTTGCTGGACTCAAGAACCAAAGGGAAAGAACTCGGCCCAATTTGCTTGGGATGGGTTTTGCTCATGGGGTGTGTTATGAATCCTGTTGGTGGTGTTTCCCCAACATAATGTCACATTGTTTCTCTCTGTTATTAAAAGGCTTTTGCTACAGTCAGACCCTGTGCTTGCGAGAGTGGAAGTATTGCCCCTTGGAGGCGCCCAGCGGGGGTGGTATATATTTATCCCAGGTCACTGGGTGGGGGCTCGAGCCGGTTTTGCATGGTTATTGGAACGGAACCCTAGATACTGAACCCGGCCCTTGCTGCCGCCAACTCTGACGGGGAGAAGGGTTACATGAAGAAGATTTTTGATTAGAAAGAAAGCTTTTTAGCCTACTCTGACTTCAAAATGAAGTCTTTTATGGCTTTCTGGATCAACTTTTTTTCGAGTGTTGGGTGTCCTTGCTATGTTGACCAAACTAAAGAAAACTTATTTGCAGCTAAATGGAATTACAGTTTGCTTCTTTTTTATTTGCTCTGCAACAAAGTAGATTGAGTTTTGCGTAGCAGTATTGACAAATATCTTTGGGTCTTCCCTCCCAGAATAACTTGGAATGAGTGAAATAAAGTGTATAGAAAGAGACAAAGGAGACAGGAAAGCTGGGTTCCCCTTTGCTTCCTCTCCTATAAAACCACAGGCCAAAGTAACCTGAGACCTGGGCTACTCTAGGAGCACTTTGCTAGTATAATCCTTTGCACTGTGGTATACCAGCACAGCACTCCTTGTGTGATGCAGCACACACCTGCAAATCTGCACTTCTGCTGCTACAGAGACATGGGGGGTGGGGTGGGTTAGGTAACGTACTTTTTTGGACAAACTCCTGTTTGTGAGAGAGACAAACTTTTAAGCCACACATAAAGCGTTTCTTCAGGTCTGGGAAAGGTACTCCAAGTGTCACAGTTAAATGCATCATCATACAGATAAAGAAAAGGAGTACTTGTGGCACCTTAGAGACTAACCAATTTATTTGAGCATAAGCTTTCGTGAGCTACAGCTCACTTCATCGGATGCTTATGCTAAACTATCATACAGATAGTTTAGCATAAGTAGTTAATACATATTCTAAGGCAGACCTCGATAGGGATGGATTTAGAGTCTGCTATTTCCTGAACCACCAGGGTAGAAATAGTGCTCTAGCTAATGTAAGTATGACAGATGCTTCTACATGAAAATTAAACCCAAAGTCGTGAGTTTACATAGTGAGATTTTATTTTACTCCAAGTTATTCTTTAGAAGTTTAACTTTTCACCCTGTCTCTGGCAAAAATCCTGTTCAAAGTTGGACTGCTTATAGCTGCTACATACCAAATTATAAAAAGGGAAATTTAGAGCAGAAGAACAGTTACTTAAGAATAAGGAAGGTTTGCATTGTGTGTTTAGTTGGATGACTGAGTATTTTCATTTTTTCAGGTCAGACTTTTTGTTAGCTTGTTTTTTTTTTGTGAAAGTGTGGGGTTAGTTAGAACTTTTGTGGGATGGTTTAAAATGTCTGTGGATACAACTATAATTGAACTCCTAGACTCACTATTTTGGGACCTGTGGACAGATTGGCTGGCTGTACATTTTAGGATGGAAATTCACAAATGTCAGTCTAAACCAGCATTTACTAGCAGGGGGAGGATCTGTTTGTATAAAGATGACTTAATCAAATTGAGAGATGCCAGTGACTTCAGAAGGGGTGTGCCCCACTCTGATTCACCAAAAATGATGCTGAAGTGAAGTTCAGTGGTTGAGGAACCAGCTCAGCTGTCATCTAAAGGGGGGAAAATTTCTTCTGGCTATACATCACCCTGCTTGACAAAGAGGCCTGTGCTTCCTCCACATTCCTGTGTAAACACCAAAGGCTAGGAGTTCAACAGCATCTAAGATTTAACACGTACAAGTTAGTCACATCTAGCCAGCCAGCAAGTTCAGCGTTAGCCTACTGAGTTGAGAACTTCCAGCTAATCTTTTCCACCACATTCCAGGTTTCTGAAGCTGAATGAAAATACAAGAATAGTGACAATTATCCAATGTAATTATCAACTTTGCTGTGTTTATTCCCCCATTATTACTCAAGGGATGCTTCTACCTTTGTATTTTTGTACTTTTTAAAACTTCAGATGGTAACTGATAGCAAGCATGAGTGTATGTACTCAAGAATGTGGTATATATGGATGGAACCTACAGCATTTCTTAGAAGAGTGCCTAAAGATTAGTTTCTCAAATACCTAAGAGAGTCCTAGATTAAATAATCTCATTGACAGAAAAATCACTTTTACAAATATTTTATGTGTTGGGAAGCATGTGTTAAATTCTAAATTATTTTCACTTAAATTTATTTGAATTTTTTCTGTAACAAGATATATTATTCTGAATCGTATTGGAATAGCTCACGTAACACTATGTTGGGGGAGTGGGGAGGGAAAGAGATTGGTTATCATCTAACCACCTATAATTTGGGTAGATTTGATATTACAGATTTGGGGTAAAATTTTCAAAAGTGCCTACATGATTTAAGCATAGAGCTGTGCAAACAACTGATGTTTCACTTTGCTGGCTAAACTGGAGAAAAAATGAATTTTCATTTCAGGTCTACCAGAAACAAATTTTAAAATTTTTTCAGCAAACCAAACATAGGAAAAAATTAGTTTAGTTTGAATAGCATTTAATACAATTGAAATAAAATTGGAAATGAAAAATTATTTTGAATCAAAACATTTGAAAAATGTCAAATACTTTTATTTTCAAAATTGTTTTTTCAACCAAAACAATCTGAATTAAAACACAAATTTGTGAAAGGTTTTAGTCAACCCAAAATTGCATTTTTGGGGGGATTAAATTTTTTTTTTCAGCTGAAAAATTTTGCCTAGTTCTACTTAGGTTTCTATGTCCCACTGACTTTCAGTGAAACTTGGCTCTTAAATCATTTAGGCACTTTTCATAAATGTACCTGTAATCAAAATATTTCAACTTGTATCAGATGTTTGCCTGGAATGTAAATATATCAACTGGCATACAGCTCAATAATGCCCTGTTACTGTTGGGGCTGATAGTCAAATAAAGTCTGCTGCCTTCCCAAGTTATTAAATCTAATTAGTTTATCATTCCAAATAAAGCCAACTGATAATTTGATCCTAAATAAAACAAGTTAAAATGCGTTATATGTTTGGATTGAGTATGTAGGTATTTACATTGGTTAAGAACAGAAGAATGACCATACTGGGTCAGACCAATGGTCTATCAGTTTTGTGAGACCACTTTGTAACTCTTTGCAGTCTGCTTTGGATTTAACTATCTTGAGTAATTATTTTGGGAAAGTTCTATGGCCTCAGTTAGACAAGAGGTCAGACTAGATGTTCACAGTTGTCCTTTCTGGCCTTGTAATCTATGAATCTGGTGATTGGGAATTAGAACATAAGAATGGCTAAACTAGGTCAGATCAGACCAATGTTCCATCCAGCCCAGTATCCTCTCCACTGAAAGTGGCTGATGCCAGCTGCTTCAAAGAGAATGAACAGAACAAAGCAATCATCAAGTGATTCATTCCCTGTCATCTAGTCCCAGCATCTGGCAGTCAGAGGTTTAGGGACACCCAGAGCATGGGATTGCATCCTTGACCACCTTCACTAATAGCCATTGATGGACCTATCCTCCATGAATTTATCTAATTCTCTTTTGAATCCAGTTATACTTTTGGCTTTCACAATGTCCCCTGGCAACAAGTTGCACAGGTTGACTGTGCATTGTGTGAAGAAGAACTTTGTTTGTTTTTAAACCTGCAATTTATTAATTTCGTTGGGTGACCTCTGATTCTTGTGTTATGAGAAGGGGTAAATAACACTTCCTTATTTACTTTCTCCACAATATTCATGATCGTATAGACCTCTATCATATCCCCTGTTAGTTGTCTCTTCCAAGCTGAGCAGTCCTAGTCTTTTTAATCTCTCATCTATATAGAAGCTGTTCCATATCCTTAATAATTTTTCTTGCCCTTCTCTTAACTTTTCAATTTCTAGTATCTTTTTTGAGATGAGGTGACCAGATCTACAGTCAGTATTCAAGGTGTGGGTGTTCTGTGGGTTTATGCAGTGGCATTATGATGTTTACTGCCTTATTGTCTATCCTTTCCTTTTGGTTCCTAACATTTTGTTAGCTATTTTGACTGCCACTGCACACGGAGTGGATATTTTCGGACTCCAATATCTCTTTCTTGAGTGGTAACAGCTAATTTAGATCCCATCATATTGTATGTATAGTTGGGATTATGTTTCCCAATATGCATTATTTTGCATTTATCAACATTGAATTTCATCTGCCATTTGGTTGCCCAGTCACCTAGTTTTGTGAGATCCCCTTGTAACTCTTGCCAGTGTGCTTTGGACTTAACTATCTTGAGTAATTATGTGTCCTTTGCAAACTTTGCCACCTCACAATTTATCCCTTTTCTCCAGATCATTTATGAATATCTTGAACAGTACAGATCCCTGGAGGACACCACTATTTTGCTCTCTCCATTCTGAAAACTGACCATTTATTCCTATTGTTTGTTTCTTGTCTTTTAATCAGTTACTGATCAATGAGAGGACCTTCCCTCTTATCACATGATGGCTTACTTTGCTTAAGAGCTTTTGTTGAGGGACCTTTTCAAAGGCTTTCTGAAATTCCAATGATACTATATCCACTGGATCACCCTTGTTCACATGTCTGATCCAAGGTGAGGGGAAAAGTGCAACCAAAAAAGTAGTAAAATATTTGTGAGGAGCCGGAATAGGGGCTGCAGCCTGGTACACTCCAGATATACGTGTGCCAGGGTTTCCTCTCACGCCGCAAAAGGGGCAGGTGTCTGGGATAGAGGTGAACTGCACGAAGAACACACCCGTGCTCACGGCTCCATGAAGGAGCTGACAACTGACATCCCCGGCGGGCCTCAGGACCAAGGTGGAATATAGGCTGGCCCACCAGGGCTTCTCGTCCTCCAAAGGTGGCAGGAGGTCCCGCTATTTTGTATCAGGGCGGGACACCAGGGTGAGGGCGTGAAGGGTGTGGAGCACGAGCGTGTATAGATGTTTCCTTGGCGCGGTCTGGAAGCAGACCAGCTGCAGCTTGTGCAACTGGCTCACGGTGAAGGTGGGATGGGGGGGTGACAGTTGGGTCCACGGGGCAGGAGCCCTATGAAAAGGTCCAGCGCGCCTGGGGTGGAGGGTGGGAGGGGCGCGCCCTCATGCAGGACCCAGTTGAGATAAACTTGAGCAGCAGGTGGCAAAGCGGTCTTCACCTCTTGAAGTATGCACGAGGTCTAGAGAGCCCCATGCGCTGAGCGAGCGTCAGGGGATCCAGCCAGTCTCCCTGGTTGTAGTCCAGGAGGTCTCCGACTCTTTTGACTTCTGCCAGCACCAACCTCTGGCGCACCGAAGGGGACTCCGCCACCTGCATGTGGAGCTGGGGGTTGCGTAGCAGGGGCTCCGCGAGGAGATCTGCCCCCTTGGTGGCCGCCATGGACCTGGTCGTTGAAAACAGTTTCCAGTAGAAGACCGGCAGCCTGGAGAGGTCTCGCGGAAGACCTCTCGGAGAGAGATAAAGGAGCTGCCGGTCGTATCGGAGACCTCGGAAGCGGCACAGGAAGGCATGCGCCAGTATGCTCCACACCGGACTACCTGCACCATAAAGGAGCCTCTGCAGGACCTGGAAGCGGAAGACATGGACCTGAGTGTGCAGACACTTCAGGCCCTGCCCTCCCTCCTCTAGGGGTAGATGGAGAACCCCTGCAGGGACCCAGTGCAGTCCTGACCAAAAGAACTCCAGAATCAATGTCTGGAGGTTGGCCAGGAAACCCGGGGCTAGGACCAGGGTATTGAGCCGGTACCAGAGCATGGACAGGACTAGTTGATTAAGCACCAGCACTCTCCCTCAAAGGGAGGCGCACCGGAGTAGTTCTGTCCATTTCCAGAGCCGCTCTATCACCCCGCCCTCTAAATTGTGCCAGTTCTCCGGTGGAGAGGGATGCGTGGCAGAAAGGTAAACGCCGAGATAGAGCAGGTGACCCGCACTCCACTGGATGGCCTGAAGCATGGGTGGGAGGGAGCTCGCCTGCCAGCCGTCCCCGATCACCAGGCCAGAGCTCTTGACCCAGTTGACCCGGGCGGAGGAGGCTGCCGAATAGATGGCCTGGCAAGCCGCCACCCGTGCCAAGTTGCCCGGGTCCTGGACCACGAGGAGCACATCATCAGCGTACGTCGACAGGACAAGCTGCAGCTCCGGCTCCCGCAGCACCAACCCTGTCAACCTCCTTTGGAGGAGACAGAGGAAGGGCTCGATTGCCACAGTGTACAGCTGGCCCGAGAGGGGGCACCCCTGCTGTACTCCTCGCCCGAAGCTGACCGGTTTGGTCAGGGTCCAGTTGAGCCTGACCAGACACTCTGCGGAGGCGTACAGCACCCGGAGAAAACCCACAAACTGGGGGTTTGAAGCCAAACACTTGCAGAGTGTTCAGGAGATACCCATGATCCACCCTGTCGAACGCCTTCTCCTGATCCAAGGACAGGAGGGCGAACGACAGACCATCTCTACACCCGAGTTCCAAAAGGTCCCAGACCAGATATAGGTTGTCAAAGATGCTGTGGCCCAGAATGGTGTAGGTCTGGTCTGGGTGGACCATGTCTGCCACCACGGACCGTAGCCACAGTGAGATTGCTTTTGCCATGACTTTGTAGTCCATGCTGAGGAGCGAGACGGGACACCAATTTCGTAAATCGCGGAGGTCCCCCTTCTTCAGCAATAAGGCGAGCATGGCTCGCCTGCACGAAAGAGGGAGGACCCCGCTCTGCAGAGACTCGGCCCAGACAGTGACTAGGTCTGGGCCGAGGATGTCCCAGAACACGCGATAGAACTCCACGGTCAGCCCGTCCATGCCCAGAGATTTATTGGTGGGCATGCGATGGCGGGCTTCTGAGAACTCGGCCAGAGTGAGAGGCAGGTCTAGCCAGTCTTGGTCGCCCGCGCTGACCATAGGGAGCTCCTCCCAGAGCACTGGGCAAGCATTAGGATTGGTCAGATCCGGGGAGAAAAGGCTTGTGTAGAAGGCTCATACCCTCCCGCACATCTCCACCAGATCCGTGATGGGGGTGCCGTCTTCTGCCAAAAGTCAGGTGATGTGTTTCTTGGCCCCCCTCCTTTTCTCCAGGGCATAGAAGAAGCGGGAGCCGCGATCCATCTCCCGAAGGAGGCAGATGGGGATCGAACAAAGGCACCCCGGGCCCGATGGTCCTCAAGGGCCCGGAGCTCCTCCCGCTTCTCCTGGCACGCTCCGCAGAGGGGCTGGTGGCCAGATGCCTCTCCAGCTCTAAGACCTCCCATTCCAACTGCTCTATCGCCGCTTCCCTCCGTCGGCTGGCGCCCTGGGTGTAGTCACAGCAGAAGAGCTAGGCGCGCACCTTCCTGAGGTCCCACCACCGCCGTGCCAAGGGAAAGGCATGCCACTGCCCTCGCCAGGCCAGCCAGAACTCCCGGAAGGACGTCACAAAGCCCACATCCTCCAACAGGCTGTTGTTAAAATGCCAATAGGCCGGCCCTGGCCTCTCCGCGCAGAGGGAGGTTGTCACGGTGGCTAAATGATGGTCAGAAAATGGGGCCGGCGAGATGCTGGAGGAGTGGGCTCATGAAAGGTGGCAACGTGATAAGTAAATGCGATCCAACTGGGAGTGGCGCGACCAATGGGCCTCCACCCGGACAAAGGTGAACGTGGAATGTCATCCGGGTGGTGGTCACACCAGACATCCACCAGGGAGTGATGTTCGACTATCTCCCAGAGGATGTCCGCTGCGGCTTGGCACTGCTCGGTCCCTGAGTGGTCCCGCTCCTCGAGGATGGTGTTAAAGTCCCCACCCAGGACCAGGGACTCATGAGGAGCCAAGGTTCGGAAGAAGGCGGACGCCTGTTGATAGAATTGCAGCCACTCCGGGCCAGATGTCGGGGCATAGACGTTAATGACGTTGACCACGACACCCTCCATATGGGCCCAGAGGCGCAGCAGGCGGCCCGGCACAGCCTTGGCGACCCCCAGCACCTCGGGCCATAGGTTGGGGGAGAACAGGGTTGCCACTCCAGCCGTATGAACAGTGAGATGGCTAAAGTAGACCCTGTCCCCCCAGTCCAGCCGCCAGCTGTCTTCAGCTGCTGGATCTGTATGGGTCTCCTGCAGGAAAACCACAGAGTACCCCCCCATCCCCGCCGACGGAAGGAGAGCACCTGGGACCTGCGGAGACCCATCCTACAGCCCCGGGTGTTCAACGTTGCGATGGTGAGAGGTGCCATGAGGAGGGCTTGGGGGGATCCTCACCAGCAGGGATGCTCGTGGCTCCCAATGGGCCGCGCAACAGTCCGTGACCTACCCCGTAAGTGAGTAAGGAGTCACAGAAGACGCGGACCCGCTGGTAGGCCGTGGCGCCTTGCTTCCTGGTCCTTTTACCCTCCCCCATGAGGGCCCTCGCGGCCCAGAGGATGTGATGAAAGTCCGCCCATCGCTGGAGAGCAAGCTGTACCTTGTTGCGGGAGCCACGGACGTCTTCTAAAAACTCCCGCAACTCCTCTCGCAGCGCATGCGGGGGTGGGATTACGGTCTCCTGCTTATCCCCTGACGGGGCCCTTGGTACAGCCCTGTGGCCCACGGTACAGCCCCGTGGCCCACCGGGATGGGCAGACAGGGTGCGGACCCCCGACGGGGCGTCTGATGAGCTGGTGCCACTATCCAGAGGGAGGATAGCAGCCCCTAGTGGGTCAGGACAGGGGAACACAAAGGCCGCTCCCTGGAGGTCATCTCCTGGAAAAGGGATTGAGACAGCCCCAGGGGCAGCAATAACATCGTGGGAGGTGGACGGGATAGGGACAGGGACAGGGACAGGGTCAGGGACAGAGACAAGATTCTGGGCTTTGGGAGCCAAGCGGCTGAATGGTGGCACCTCCGAATCAGGCTTAAGGGTTAAGGGGGTGGGGAGGGGGCTCTCAGCAATGCCGGGCACAGGCTCTGTGGTGGGTTTGGCAGCCACAGCATCAGGAGGTGGACTACCTTCTGTAGGGCCCCCACCCAGGAAGGAAGTCAATTGCTCCACACCAACGAGGGGTGCCCCTGGTGGCTCGGGTACCGGCCGTGTAGCACTGGCCATCGCCTGAACAGGCTCGGTGGCTGTCAGCGGGGTGCCATGTGCGGCTGGGTTGATGGAGGAGTCCAGGGGCTCTTCAGAGGTGGGAGCAGAAATAACGGTTAGGGGGAGGGAGTATGGGAAAACGGGGGCTGGAGTGAGGTCGCCCAGATCGAGGCCAGCTGGCATAGGGTCGTCCTCCCCCTGGGTGACTGGGATCAGACCCAGGGCCTCGATCTCGTATACAGAGGGGAGATCGCTGTCTGGCACCCTGGGGTTCTCCCCGCTGGCACCCGATGCGACGCTCGCCTCGGGGCTTACAGAGGCTTCAGATGGTACTGGGGCAGAAGGGGCTTCCTCAGGGGTCTCGCAGGGGAGGGACTCCCGTGGAGGGGAGATACTGCCTTCCGGTGCTGCCACGTCTTCCCCAGCCAGCACTGGTGGATGGAATACGCCCATGGGCAAAGCCGAAGGCTTGGCATCAGTGACCCCCTTTCTGGTCTTCCAGGGGGCCTCTGCATCGGATGGCAGGAGCGGAGCTCGAGCCTTCCACTTGCCCCGCTTCCCCTGTACTAGGGTCCAGCTCTCCATGGCATCATCCAGGGGCTGGCTAGCAGAGGTCGTGTCAGGGGGCAGAGGCGATGGCTCAGAGACTCAGGGGGGGTAACTGTGGGGCAGCATGAGGGAGGGAGGATTCCCCCTGGGGTGGGCCCTCTCCAGTGCCTGGCGGTGTCCCTGCCGCACCCTTCTCCACAGGCCCCACCAGATTGCAAGCAGCAGTGGCGGAGCTCTTCCTCTTGTCTGGGCATAGTGGGGGAGGTGCCCCTTGGGCTCGAGCAGGAGCAGTGGTAGATTGGGAAGGAGGAGGGGTGGCTTCGGGGGCCGAGCAGCTAGGGGCACAGGCGATGATGGGGCCGGTGCCTTGCCGGGACTCAGGGGTCCCGGATGCCCCTCCTTGCCGGGCCAATGGGCAGTCCCTCCGGACGTGCCCCATCGCCCGGCAGAGGTAGCACCGGGCCTCCCCCGTAGAGTAATGCACCCAGTAATGGGCCCCCTAGTAGGGGATCAGGAAGGACCCCTCGAGCACCTCTCCGTCACGCGCTGCTGGCGGCAGTTGAAGCTGCACTTGCCGGCGGAACAAGAGGACATGACGGAGGGTGGGGTCTTTGCAGCCCAATGGGAGAGGGCTGATCACAGAGATGGGTTTCCCCAGGGTGGAGAGGGCGGGTAACAGGGCGGCATTGGGAAGGAAGGGAGGGACGGAGGTGAGGACCAGGTGGATGCCCAGGTCCTCTAGTGGCTCTAGGGGGATGAACAACCCCCCCACCACCAGGCCCATCTCCACCGCCTCCTGGGCGGAGGCCTCCGATGCTAAGACGACGACCTTGCCATACATTTTGGAGGCTGCCACAATGGCCGTGGGTCCCACCACCCTCGGCAACACCCTCACATAGGTCTCCATGTGGGGCGAGGCGGGCACCAGGAGGCAATGGACGCCGTGCTATCTGGTCATGGTGGGGAAGGGGCCCCGGCTGCTATAGATGGTAGCGGAGGTGGTGGGCGGGAGAGATGACATATCAGTGGGCGGGGGGGCTGCCGCCACCTAGGTGTACGCCCTGGGGACTGGGGGAGGGACACCCGCAGAGCTGGTGGAGGGAACAGTGGGGAGAGTCGCTGCGGCCGGTGGTGGGACCACGGCAATGGGGGCAGCCACTGCCATGGAGGGCCTGGTCTTTTTAGTGGGGCCCTTCCCCTTCTTCTTACCCTGGCCTTTCCCGCCAGCTGGGGGGGCTCCCTTAGAATCTGAGGGGGGGAGGGACGTGGCAGCAGCGGAGGTCACCGCAGGTGCGGTAGCAGGTGGTTCAGCAGCGGAGGTAGAGGCTTGTGATGGAGGGGCAGGTGGGGGAGGGGTAGCTGGGGCTGATGGAGGTGCCCCACCCCTCTCGTCCCCTGCCATCACGAGCAGGGAGGGAAGGGGAGACACCAGAAGGAGGAGGGGAAAGGGGAAGCAGGTCGACCACTCCTCCCAGCTAGGCTGCGGGCAGGGGAGGAGGGTGCCAAAAGGGGTAGGCTGGATGGGGCGAAAAGACAGGGGTTTGGGGGTCAGTCACCGACATGGGGTGGAATTCCGGCTCCTCTAGCTGCACTAGGGGTTGGGGGGATACAATAGGATTGGGGGTGCAGTGAAAAGGGTTGAAACTAAAATGGGGAGTTGCACAAGCACATGGGAGGGGGCATAGGCGCACGGAGCAAGGGGCTGAGTGGTCTGGAGTTAGGGCAGGGAAACCAAGGGGCTAGCTTCAGAGGCTGGGGCGGGGCAAGCTAACAAAGGCTATAGAGGGAAATGGATGGGGCAGGCAAACAAACTGAAACTAGTAAGGGGGGGCTATGGCAATAAGGGGGGCCAAAGTCTGCAAAGGGTAAATGGGGAGGTAACAAGGGGCAAAGCTGTGAGATGGGCAGTCCGGGAGGTGGGGGGAGGGCAGCCCATGCGCCCACATGCGCTTGCACAAAGTCAATTTGGCTGGCTGCTGCTTCTGGCCCAAATGGTGGAAATAGGGTGTAGCAAGCCAAGCAAGCAGCTGAGTCTGGAGGCAGGAGCCGAGGCAGATGGTAAACAGCCAGTGGTGAGGGGGGCTGGAGGGGGCAGCGGTAGTGGTAGTGGTGGGACACAGATGGATCAGGGAGCAACTCCACACCACACCCCGTGTGTCCCTGCAAACACAGTCAAGACTCCCACCACAAGAGCACAATTTGAAAGTTACTCAGTCTTAAGGCCCACTCCATGGTGGTCTGCAGAGTCTCTAGGTGCTCCCCTGCAGTAGATGGTCCTCTTCTTCTCCTCCTTGGGGCTTCAGCAGCTCCAGGCAGTAACCTCCGCAGCAGCAGCAGTGGTCCAGGCAGGCAGAAAGGACCCCTCTCAGGTGGTGATGGTGTTGATGGTGTCCACAGCAGCAACAGCTGGGGCTGGGGCACCTCACTCCTCCCTTCTGGGGAGCAGGCCAGCAGACTCCCCCCCAAGGGGCTGCAGTTGGAGTAGTAGCAGCACCCAAAGGTGGGGGGTCCAGCAGCCGGCCAGCAACCAGGTAGCAGCAGAGAAGGGGGGTGATGGTATCTGGCCCAGCCAGGGGGGCGGCTGGAGCAGCAGTAGCAGCAGAGAGAGCCCAGGGCCTAACAGTAGGAGCAGCAGCCCTTTCCCTCCTTCTCCCTCCAGGCTAGAGGGCTACAGGAGAGTGATTGAAGGAAGAGAAGGAAGCGTTCCAGGTAAAGCAGGCCCCTTTTCCGTGGGTAAGGGAACAGGGAAGGTTTTTTTTTTGAAACAGAAAAGAATTTTATTGTGTAACACTTGCAAACAGTTACCAAAGAAAACAAAACAAACTATGCAACAAAACAATGCAAACAGAAGGTATAACACAGCAGCTTTCAGGAGGGAGAAGTGTTCAGGCTAGCCTGGGCCCAGAACCGGGGGGCTTCCTCGACACTTGTGGTCTTCCACCCCTTCAAGTTACCTAGTGCCGCGCCCAGTGTCACCGAACCTCCCTCTCCTGAGAGTGCCCGGCAAGATGGGCACGGCTGCGGGGTGGGCGGTTGACACCCATGTATTATAGGACCCCTCCTAGATGACAGAAATGATGGTATCCACAGCGGCAACAGCTGGGGCTGATGTCTCTCGCTCTTTCCCTCAATCAAAGAGTCAGATGGAGGGAACCGGATGGGGTCACCGAGCAGAGAACCCCAGACAGCGCCCACCGCTCCTCAAAGACGTCAAGGGAGTCAGTGGACACCGCCCAGAGGAACTCCGCCCGGATATGTGAATGTACTGAGGATCGGAAAAAGGCCCTACAATCGCAGGACGCTTCATGGGCCAACCTCCCCTCTCTGGTTTTATAAATGGCTGTTTTAGCCAAGGCTAGGAGGAGGTTAACCAGGAGATCTCACGATTTTGTGGGGCCACGGATAGGGAGTGTATAGATAAAAAGGTGAGGGGAGAAATGAAGCCAAAAGCGCAATAGAATATTTGTGAGGAGCCGGAAAAGAGGCTGCAATCTGGCACACTCTAGATATATGTGCGCCAGGGTTTCCCTCACATTACAAAAAGGGCAAGTATCCGAGATGGGGGTAAACCGTTTCAGAAACACGCCCGTGCTCACAGCTCTGTGAAGGAGCCGCCAACTGATGTCCCCGACGGGCCTCAGGACCAAGGTGGAATACAGGCTGGCCCACGGAGGTTGCTCACCCTCCAAAGGTGGCAGGAGATCCCGCCACTTTGTATCGGGGAGGGACACCATGGTGTGGGCATGAAGGGTGTGAAGCGTGAGTGTGTATAAATATTTCCGTGGTGCGATTTGAAAACTGACCGGCTGCAGTTCATGCAGCTGGCTTGCAGTGAAAGGGTGAGGGGTATGTTGGGATCGGCAGGGTAGGGGCCCAATGGAAAGGTCCGGCGGGCCTGGGGTAGAGAATGGGAGGGGTGCGCCCTTGCACAAGGCTCGGGTGACATAAGCCCGAGCAGCGGGGGTCAAGGCGGCCTTCACCTCCTGAAGTACGCGCCGGGGGGTACGAGGGCTGGAGAGCCCCATGCGCCGAGCGAGCGTCAGGGGATCCAGCCAGTCTTTCCAGTCGTAGTCCAGGAGGTCTCCGACCCTCGTGACTTCCACCAGGACCAACCTCTGGCGCACCGAGCGGGACTCCGCCACCTGCACACGGAGCTGGGGGTTGTGTAGCAGGGGCTCCGTGAGGAGACCTGCTCCCACAGTGGCTGCCACGGACCTGGTTGTTAGAAACAGTTTCCAGGTCGGGAGGAGGTCCTGGTAGAAGACCGGCAGCCCGGAGAGGTCTCGCGGAAAACCCCTCGGAGAAAGATAAAAGAGCTGCCGGTCGTATCGAAGCCCTTGGAAGCGGCGCAGGAAGGCGTGCGCCAGTATGCTCCACGCCGAACTACGTGCACTATAAAGGAGCCTCTGCAGGGCCTGGAGGTGGAAAACGCGGACCTGAGTGTACAGACACTTCAGGCCCTGCCCTCCTTCCTTCAGGGGTAGATGAAGAACTCCAACAGGGGCCCAGTGCATTCCTGATCAGAAGAACTCTAGAATCAATCTCCGGAGGTGGGTCAGGAAACCTGGGGCCGGGGCCAGGGTGTTGAGCCGGTACCAGAGCGTGGACAGGATTAGTTGGTTAAGAACCAGTGCTCTCCCTCGGAGGGAGAGACATCGGAGTAGCCTCGTCCATTTCCGGATCCGCTCTATCACCCCGCCCTCTAAATTTTGCCAAGTCTCCGGCGGGGAAGCGTGCGTGGCGGAAAGGTAAACGCCAAGATAGAGCAGTGGACCCGCACTCCACCGGATGGTCTGAAGCGCGGGTGGGAGGGAGCCTACCTGCCGCCAGTCCCCCACCGCCAAGCCAGAGCTCTTGATCCAGTTGACTCGGGCGGAGGAGGCTGCCGAATAGATGGCCTGGCATGCCTCCACTCGCGCCAAGTCGCCCGGGTCCTGGACCACGAGTAGTACGTCATCGGCGTATGCCGACAGGACCAGCCGCAGCTCCGGCTCCCGCAGCACCAACCCTGTCATCCTCCTGCGGAGGAGACAGAGGAAAGGCTCGATCGCCAGAGCGTACAACTGGCCCGAGAGGGGGCACCCCTGCCGCACTCCTCGCCCGAAGCTGACTGGTTCTGTCAGGGTCCAGTTGAGCCTAACCAAACACTCTGCGGAGGCATACAGCACCCGGAGAAAACTCACAAACTGAGGTCCGAATCCAAACGCCTGCAGAGTGCTCAGGAGGTACCCATGGTCTACTCTATCGAACACCTTCTCCTGATCAAGAGACAGGAGGGCGAACGACAGACCATCTCTCCGCCCGAGTTCCAAAAGGTCTCGGACTAGAAATAGGTTGTCAAAAATGCTGCGACCCGGGACCCGGGTATAGGTCTGGTCTGGGTGGATCACGTCCGCCATCACGGACCCTAGCCACAGCGAGATTGCTTTCGCTACGATTTTGTAATCCGTGCTGAGGAGTGAGACGGGACGCCAGTTTCGTAGATCGCGGAGGTCCCCCTTCTTCGGCAGCAAAGCGAGCACCGCTCGCCTGCACGACAGAGGGAGGACCCCGCTCTGCAAGGACTCAGCCCAGATGGTGACTAGGTCTGGGCCGAGAATGTCCCAGAACACGCGGTAAAACTCCACGGTCAGCCCGTCCATGCCCGGAGATTTATTGGTGGGCATGCGACGGAGGGCTTCCGAGAACTCGGCCAGGGTGACAGGCAGCTCTAGTCGGTCTCGGTCGCCCACGCTGATTGTGGGGAGTTCCTCCCAGAGCACCCTGCAAGCGCCAGGATCGGTTGGATCCGGGGAGAAAAGGCTTGTGTAGAAGTCACGGGCCCTCCCACACATCTCCTCCGGATCCGTGAGGGGAGTGCCGTCTTCCGCAAGAAGGCAGGTGACGTGTTTCTTGGCCCCCCTCGTTTTCTTCAGGGCATAGAAGAAGCGGGAGCCGCGGTCCATCTCCCGAAGGAGGCAGATGCGGGACCGAACGAAGGCACCTCGGGCCCGGTGGTCCTCGAGGGCCCGGAGCTCCTCCCACTTCTCCCGGCACGCTCCGCAGAGGGACGGGTCCTCGGGATTGGCGGCCAGGCGCCTCTCCATCTCTAAGACCTCCCGTTCCAACTGCTCTATCGCTGCATTTCGCCGTCGGCTGGTGCCCCAAGTGTAGTCACGGCACAAGAGCTTGGCGTGCACCTTCCCGAGATCCCACCATCGCCGCGCCGAGGGAAAGGCACGCCGCTGCTCTCGCCAGGCCAGCCAAAACTCCCGGAAGGACATCACAAAGCTCTCGTCCTCCAACAGGCTGTTATTAAAGTGCCAATAGGCCGGCCCCGGTCTCTCTGCACGGAGGGAGACCGTTACGGTGACTAAATGATGATCGGAGAATGGGGCCGGCCGAATGGCGGAGGAATGAGCCTGTGAAAGATGGAAACGGAATAAGTAAATACGGTCCAACCGAGAGTGGTGTGACCGATGGGCCTCCACTCGGACAAAGGTGAACGTGGAGGTGTCATCTGGGTGATGGTCACGCCAGACGTCCACTAGGGAGTGATGTTCAACTATCCCTTGGAGAATATTCGCGGCGGCCGGGCTCGGTTCGGCCCCTGAGCGGTCCCGTTCCTCGAGGGTGGTGTTAAAGTCCCCTCCCAGGACCATGCACTCGTGCGAATCCAGGGTACCGAGAAAGTCGGACACCCGCTGATAAAATTGTGGCCGCCTGGAGCTCATTTGCGGGGCATAGATGTTAACAAGATTAACCACGAGCCCCTCCATACGGACTCGAAGGTGCAGCAGGTGGCCCGGCACGGCCTCATTGACCCCTAGCACCTCAGGCCGTAGGTTGGGGGAGAACAGGGTCGCCACTCCAGCTTGCCAGGTCGCGAAGTGGCTAAAGTATACCCTGTCCCCCCACTCCAGCCGCCACCTGTCCTCGGCGGCCAGGTCCGTATGGGTCTCCTGCAGGAAAACTACAGAGTACCCCCCTTCCCGAAGGTAAGGGAGCACCTGGGACCTGCGGAGAGCCATCCTACAGCCCCTGGTATTCAGGGTCGCAATAATAAGAGGCGTCATGTGGAGGGCTGGGGGGGGGTGGGGGTTTCGTGTTGGCGGGGTGTTCAGGGCCCCTGGCGGGTTGCGCAGCAACCTGTGACCCATCCCGTGGATGAGTAGATCGTGTTGGAAGCTGCGGGCTCGCTCGTAGGCTGCAGCACCGCGTCTTCCTTGCCCCCTGCCCTCCTTTATAAGGGCCCTTGTGGCCTGGAGGATTTGATCAAAGTCCCCCCATAGCTGAAGAGCCAGCTGTACCCTATTGCGGGCGCCACGGGTGTGCTCCAGGAACTTCCGTAGTGCATGCTGCAGTTCATGGGGGGGTGGGGTTACAATTTCCGAGGTGTTCCCTGGTGGGATTCTTAATACAGCCTCGTGGTCCGCTAAGGCGGGTAGACAGGGTGCGGACCACTGACGGGGCGTCTGACAGGCTGGGGTTATTAAATTCATTTCACGCCTTGGGGTGGAGGGGGATGGCAGGGAAAAAATTGCCACTCCTAACGGGTCGCGGCTAGAAAGTGCAAAGACTGCTCCCTGGGGGGAATCTGCAAAAGGCGGAAAGGAAATAAGCCCAGGGGCGGCATTAGCATTGCAGGAGGAGGGGACTTGGGCAGGGGCAGGGGTGGGGGCAGGGGCAGGGGTAAGGCTCTGGGGTTCAGGAGGCAAGCAGCTAAAGGAAAGTGCCTCCTGAGCAGAGTCAAGAGTTAAGGGGTAAGGGAGGGGGCTCCCAATAATGCTAGGCGCTGGCTTCATGGTGGTCTTAGCGGCCATGGCATCAGGTGGTGGACCACCTTCTGCAGGGTGCTCACCCGGGAAGGCAATTAGGGGGAGGGAGCATGGGGAAAGGGAGGCTGGGGTAAGATTGCCCAGCTCGAGGCCAGCCAGCAGCAGATCATCCCCTCCCTGGGTGACCGGGGTCAAATCTAGGGTCTCAATCTCCGCATACACGGGGGAGAGGCCAGCTCCTGCCACCCCGGGGGCCTCTCCTCTAGGGCGCGCCTCAACGGTCGCCTCGGGGTCCACGGGGGTTCGGGTGGTATCCAGGCAGAAGGGGCGTCCTCAGGAGTCTCGGAGGGGAGGGTCTCCCGTGGAGGGGGGATTCTGCCCTCCAATGCCAGTCTGTCTTCCCCTCCTGACACCAGCGGATGGATCTCGCTCGTGGCCGTGGCGGGAGGCTCGATAGCAGTGCCCCCTTTCCTGGTCTTCCGGGGGGCTTCCGTGTCGGATGGATGCAGCGGAGCTTGAGCCTTCCGCTTGCCTCGCTTCCCCTGGACTAGGGTCCAGCCCTCCATAGCATCATCTGGGGGTTGGTTAGCAGGGGTCGTGTCGGGGGGCGGAGGCGATGGTTCAGGGGTTCGGGGGGGTAGCGGTGAGGCAGCATGAGGGGCGGGGGTTTCTCCTTGGGGCGGGCCCTTTCCTATACCCGGTAATATCCTTGCCACACCCTCCTCCATGGGCTCTGTTGGATTGGTACTAGCAAGGGTAGAACTCCCTTGCTCGCCCGGGCATTGTTGGGAAGGTATTTCTTGGGCCCGGACGGGAGCAGCGATGGGTCGAGTAGGAGGAGGGTTGGTTTCAGGTGCTGGGCAGCCAGGGGCGTGGGCAGCAACGGGGCCGATGTCCTGCCGGGTCTCGGGGGTTTCGGGTGCCCCTCCCTCCCGGGCTAAAGGGCAGTCTCTGCGGACATACCCCGCTGAGCGGTAGAGGTAGCACCGGGCCTCTCCGGTGGAGTAAAAGACTCGATAGCGGGCTCCCTGGTAGGGGACTAGAAAAGACCCCTCGAGCGCCTCTTCGTCACGCGCCCCTGCCGGCGGTAGAAGCTGCACTTGCCGGCGGAACGAAAAAATGTGACGGAGGGTGGGGTCCTTGCAGCCCAACGGGAGAGGGCTGATGACAGAGACAAGTTTCCCCAGGGTGGAAAGAGCGGGTAACAGGGCAGCATTGGGTAAGAAGGGAGGAACGGAGGTAAGGACAAGGTGAACGCCCAGGTCTTCTAACTGTTCTAGGGGGACAAACACCCCCCCCCCCCCCGTCAGGCCCCTCTCCACCGCCTCCTGGGCGGCATCCTCCGAAGCTAAGAAAAAAACGACCTTCCCATACATCTTGGAGGCCGCCACAATAGCCGTGGGTCCTACCACCTTCGCCAACGCCTGCACGTATGTCTCCACGTGGGGCGAGGCGGGCACCAGGAGGCAACGGACGCCGTGCCTCCTGGTCAAGGCGGGGAAAGGGCCCCGGCCGCTGGTGATGGTGGCGGAGGCGGGGGGGCGAGATGTTGAGGCGGCAGGCAGGGGGGAGCCCGTTGCCGCCCAGGCATACGTCCTGGGGGCCAGGGGAGGGACAATCGCAGAGCTGGTGGAGGGAAACGCAGGGAGGGGCGCCACGGTTGATGACGAGGCCACAGCGGTGGGGGCAGCCTCTGCCATGGAGGACTCAGTGGTTTTAGCGGGGCTCTTTCCTTTCCTCCCGCCCTGGCCCTTCCGGCCAAGCCGGGGGGGGTTTCCTAGAATCTGGGGGGGCGGTAGGTGTAGCAGCAGCAGCGATCACCCCGGTGCCTCCCGCTGCGGGCGGGGGGTGGCAAGTATCTTGACAATAGTGGTGGTGGTGGGATCTTGGGGAGCGGGCAGGGGTGGTGGTGGGGGAGGGACAACTAGTTTTGTTGAAACGGCCTCACCTCTCTCATTCCCCACCATTGTGAGCAGGGAGAGACAGGGAGACACCGGAAGGAGGAGGGGGGAGGGGAGAAGCAGAGTAGCCCCTCCTTCCGCTAGGCTGCAGGCGGGGAGGGGGTGGGAATGCCGAGGGGGTTGGACTGGGAGAGGGGGAAGAAACAAAATCAGGGTCCAGTAATAGGGGCAAGCTGTGGAATAAGCAATCCGGGGGGGGGGTGCAGACCCACACACGTTTGTCCAAAGAGTCTCGGTTGGTCGGCTGTTATGTCCGGTCCGGAAGGCAAAGTTCAAAGCAAACAGCTGGATTCGAAGGGAGATGGCAGGTTGCCAGCAGGGGCAGACGGCGGGGGGCCGTGACAGTTGTAGTAACGATGGGGGGGTAGGGGCACCGATGGATCGGGGGTGGGGGTCTCCACGCCACACCCCCTGTGCCGCCACAAACGCAAGTAACCACAGTCAAACTCTCCCCCACGAGAGTATAATTCAGAAAATTACTCAGTTTTACAGCCCCCTTCACGATGATTTATAGCTCTCCTGGATTATTTCTCCTGTCTTCTGAAATCTTCTTCTCCAGCTGTGTTGGCTGTGTTCCAAGGCTTCCGGCTTGCTGAGAATGTTGTAAAGTCCGAGCTGCTAGCAAAACGGCTGGGTCTGGGGGTTTCCACTCCCCCCTCCGGACAGCAAAATCGGCAATCTTCCCCCCCTCCTCCGGGGGCTCAGCTAAGGCAAATAGCTGCGCCCAAAAGCAGGCGTGGGGGGGGGCGGGTGGGTGCTGGCGAAGGACGTAGACAGGAAAAAAAAAACAAAGAATCAAGAAAAAACAAAAAAGCGTCTGGCCCGGTCGGGGGGGGACTAAGGCAGGTGCAAAAAATAAGAAAAATCCGGGCCAGAGGGCTTTAGGAAAGAATAGAAAGCAGATAGCTGAGGAGCAAGCAAAAGACGTTCCGTTTCCCAACAGGGAAGGTTTTTTTTTTTTGAAACAGAAAGAAAGTTTATTGGTAACGCTTACAGAATTACCAAAGGAAACAAAACAACTATGCAACAAAACAACGCAATCAGAAGGTATAACACAGCAGCTTTCAGGAGGGAGAAGTGTTCAGGCTAGCCTGGGCCCAGAGCGGGGGGGCTTCCTCGACACTCGTGGTCTTCCACCCCCTCGAGTTACCCAGTGCCGCTCCCAGTGTCACCGATCCTCCCCCTCCTGAGAGTGCCCGGTTAGATGGGCACGGCTGCGGGGTGGGCAGTTTAGGGAGGGGGGGGTAGACACCCATGTATTATAGGACCCCTCCTAGATGACAGGAATGATGGTATCCACAGCGGCAACGGCTGGGGCTGGCGTCTCTCGCTCTTCCCCTCAATCAAAGGGTCAGACGGAGGGAACCGGACGGGGTCACCGAGCAGAGAACCCCAGACAGCGCCCACCGCTCCTCGAAGGCTTCAAGGGAGTCGGTGGACGCCGCCCAGAGGAACTCCGCTCGGATACGTGAGTGTACTGAGGATCGAAAAACGGCCCCACAATCGCAGGACGCTTCATGGGCCAACCTCCTCTCTCTGGTTTTATAAATGGCTGTTTTAGCCAAAGCTAGGAGGAGGTTGACCAGAAGATCCCGCGACTTTGTGGGGCCACGAATGGGAAGTGTATAGATAAAAAGGTGGGGGGAAAAATGAAGCCAGAAGCGTAATAAAATATTTGTGAGGAGCCGAAAAAGGGGCTGCAATCTGGCACACTCTAAATACACGTGCGCCAGGGTTTCCCTCACATTACAAAAAGGACAAGTGTCCGGAATGGGGGTAAACCGTGTCAAAAACACGCCCGTGCTCACAGCTCCGTGAAGGAGCCGCCAACTGATGTCCCCGACGGGCCTTGGGACCAGGGTGGAATACAGGCTGGCCCACCGAGGTTGCTCACCCTCCAAAGGTGGCAGGAGATCCCGCCACTTTGTATCGGGGCGGGACACCAGGGTGTGGGCGTGAAGGGTGTGAAGCGTAAGTGTATATAAGTATTTCCGTGAAGCAATTTGAAAGCTAACCGGCTGCAATTCGTGCAGCCGGCTTGCAGTGAAAGGGTGAGGGGTGTGTTGGGATCTACGGGGTGGGGGCCCGATGGAAAGGTCCAGCGGACCTGGGGTAAGGGATGGGCGGGGTGCGCCCTCGCACAAGGCTCGGCTAACATAAGCCCGAGCAGCGGGGGTCAAGGCGGCCTTCACCTCCTGAAGTACGCGCCGGGGGGTACGGAGGCTGGAGAGCCCCATGCGCCGAGCGAGATGACCCCTAGCACCTCAGGCCGTAGGTTGGGGGAGAATAGGGTTGCCACTCCAGCCTGCCAGGTCGCAAAGTGGCTAAAGTATACCCCGTCCCCCCACTCCAGCCGCCACCTGTCCTCGGCGGCCGGGTCTGTATGGGTCTCCTGCAGGAAAACTACAGAGTACCTCCCCTCCCGAAGGTAAGAGAGCACCTGGGACCTGCGGAGAGCCATCCTACAGCCCCTGGTATTCAGGGTCGCAATAATAAGAGGCATCATACGGAGGGCTGGGGGGGTGGGGGTCTCGTATTGGCGGGGGGGTTCAGGGCCCCCGGCGGGTTGCGCAGCAACCCATGACCCATCCCGTGGGTGAGTAGATCGCTTCGGAAGCTGCGGGCTCGCTCGTAGGCCGCAGCACCGCGCTTTCCTTGCCCCCTGCCCTCCTTTATAAGGGCCTTTGTGGCCTGGAGGAGTTGATCAAAGTCCCCCCATAGCCGAAGAGCCAGCTGTGCCCTATTGCGGGCGCCACGGGAGTGCTCTAGTAACTTCCGTAGCGCATGCCGCAGCTCATGGGGGGGTGGGATTACAATTCCCGAGGTATTCCCTGATGGGCCTCTTAATACAGCCTCGTGGTCCGCTAAGGCAGGTAGACAGGGTGCGGACCACCGACGGGGCGTCTCACAGGCTGGGGTTATTAAATTCATTTCACGCCTTGGGGTGGAGGGGGATGGCAGGGAAAAAATTGCCACTCCTAACGGGTCGCGACTAGAAAGTGCACAGACTGCTCCCTGGGGGGAGTCTGCAAAAGGCGGAAAGGAAGTAACCCCAGGGGCGGCATTAACATTGCAGGAGGAGGGACCTTGGGCAGGGGCAGGGGTAAGGCTCTGTGGTGCAGGAGGTGAGCAGCTAAAGGAAAGTGCCTCCTGAGCAGAGTCAAGGGTTAAGGGGGAAGGGGAGGGGCTCCCAATAATGCTAGGTGCTGGCTCCATGGTGGTTTTAGCGGTCACGGCATCAGGTGGTGGACCGCATTCTGCAGGGTGCTCACCCGGGAAGGCAAAAAGGGGGAGGGAGCATGGGGAAAGGGAGGCTGGGGTAAGGCTGCCCAGCTCGAGGCCAGACGGCAGCAAATCATCCCCTCCCTGGGTGACCGGGGTCAAATCTAGGGCCTCAATCTCCTCATACACGGAGGAGAGGCCAACTCCTGCCACCCCGGGGGCCTCTCCTCTAGGGCCCACCTCAACGGCCGCCTCGGGGTCCGCGGGGGGTTCGGGTAGCGTCCAGGCAGAAGGGGTGTCCTCAGAAGTCTCGGAGGGGAGGGTTTCCCGTGGAGGGGGGATTCTGCCCTCCACTGCCAGTCCGTCTTCCCCTCCCGACACCGGCGGATGGATCTCGCTCGCAGCCGTGGCGGGAGGCTCGATAGCAGTGCCTCCTTTCCTGGTCTTCCGGGGGGCTTCCGCGTCGGGTGGATGCAGCGGAGCTCGAGCCTTCCGCTTGCCTCGCTTCCCCTGGACTAGGGTCCAGCCCTCCATAGCATCATCTGGGGGTTGGTTAGCAGGGGTCGTGTCGGGGGGCGGAGGCAATGGTTTAAGGGTTCGGGGAGGTAGCGGTGGGGCAACATGAGGGGCGGAGGCTTCTCCTTGGGGAGGGCCCTCTCTTATACCTGATAATATCCTTGCCACACCCTCCTCCATGGGCTCTATTGGGTTGGTACTAGCAAGGGTGGAAACCCCTTGCTCGCCCGGGCATTGTAGGGAAGGTATCTCTTGGGCCTGGACGGGAGCAGCGATGGGTCGAGTAGGAGGAGGATTGGTTTCAGGTACTGGGCAGCCAGGGGCGTCGGCAGCGACGGGGCCGATGTCCTGCCGGGTCTCGGGGGTTTCGGGTGCCCCTCCCCCCCGAGCCAAAGGGCAGTCTCTGCCGACATGCCCCGCTGAGCGGCAAAGGTAGCACCGGGCCTCTCCGGTAGAATAAAAGACCCGATAGCGGGCTCCCTCGTAGGGGACTAGAAAGGACCCCTCAAGCGCCTCTCCGTCACGCGCTCCTGCTGGTGGTAGAAGCTGCACTTGCCGGCGGAACGAAAAAATGTGACGGAGGGTGGGGTCCTTGCAGCCCAACGGGAGAGGGCTGATGACAGAAACAAGTTTCCCCAGGGTGGAAAGAGCGGGTAACAGGGCAGCATTGGGTAAGAAGGGAGGAACGGAGGTAAGGACGAGGCGAACGCCCAGGTCTTCTAACGGTTCTAGGGGGACAAACACCCCCCCTACCGTCAGGCCCCTCTCCACCGCCTCCTGGGCGGCATCCTCCGAGGCTAAGAAGAAAACGACCTTCCCATACATCTTGGAGGCCGCCACAATAGCCGTGGGTCCTACCACCTTCGCCAACGCCTGCACGTATGTCTCCACGTGGGGCGAGGCGGGCACCAGGAGGCAACGGACGCCGTGCTTCCTGGTCAAGGCGGGGAAAGGGCCTCGGCCGCTGGTGATGGTGGTGGAGGCGGGGGGGGCGAGATGACGAGGCGGCAGGCAGCGGGGAGCCCGCTGCCGCCCGGGCATACGTCCTGGGGGCCGGGGGAGGGACAATCGCAGAGCTGGTGGAGGGAAACGCTGGGAGGGGCGCCACGGTTGATGACGAGGCCGCAGCGGTGGGGGCAGCCCCTGCCATAGAGGGCTCAGTGGTTTTAGCGGGGCCCTTTCCTTTCCACCCGCCCTGGCCCTCTGGCGAACCGGGGGGGGGTTTCCTAGAATCTGGGGGGGTGGTGGGTGCAGCAGCAGCAGCAATCACCCTGGTGCCTCCTGCTACCGGTGCCCCAGCAGGGGGGGTGGTAAATACCTTAACAATAATAGTAGGGGGGGGGAACTTGGGGGTTGGGCACGGGTGGTGGTGGGGAAGGGACAACTAATTTTATTAAAGCAGTCTCGCCCCTCTCGTTCCCCGCCATTGTGAGCAGGGAGAGACAGGGAGACACCGGAAGAAGGAGGGGGGAGGGGAAAAGGCGGAATAGCCCCTCCTTCCGCTGGCTGCGGACGGGAAGGGAAAAAATGCCGAGGGAGGGGGGCTGGGAGGGAACAAAATCGGGGTCCAATAAAAGGGGCAAGTTGTGGGATAAGCAATCCGGGGGGGGGGGGGTGCAGACCCACACACGTTTGTCCAAAGAGTCTCGGTTGGTCGGTTATTAGGTCCGGTCCGGAAGGCAAAGTTCAAAGCAAACAGCTGGATCCAAAGGGAGATGGCAGATTGCCAGCAGGGACAGACTGCGGGGGGGCCGTGACAGTTGTAATAATGATGGGGGGGTAGGGGCACCGATGGATCGGGGGTGGGGGTCTCCACGCCACACCCCCTGTGCCGCCACAAACGCAAGTAATCACAGTCAAACTCCCCCCCACGAGAGTATAATTCAGAAAGTTACTCAATCTCACGGCCTCCGTCACGATGATTTATATTATTTCTCCTGTCTGATGAAATCTCCGTCTCCGGCTGTGTTGGCTGTGTTCCAAGTCCTCCGGTATGTTAAGAATGTTGTAAGATCCGAGCTGCTGGCAAAACGGCTGGGTCTGGGGGTTTCCACTCCCCCCCCCCGGACAGCAAAATCGGCAATCTTCCCCCCCCTCCTCCGGGGGCTCAGCTGAGGCAAATAGCTGCGCCCGAAAGCAGGCGTGGGGGGGATGGCTGGCGAAGGACGTAGACGGAAAAAAAACACAAAAAATAAAAAGAAAAATCAAAAAAGCGTCTGGCCCGGTCGGGGGGGGACTAAGGCAGGTGCAAAAAGTAAGAAAAATCCAGGCCAGGGGGCTTTAGGAAAGAATAGAAAGCAGATAGCTGAGGAGCAAGCAAAAGACGTTCCGTTTCCTAACAGGGAAGGTTCCAGAACAATCAGGAACCTTTGGAAACAATTAAGACAGGCTGATTAGAACTCCTGCAGCCAAACAAGAAGCTGCTAGAATCAATTAAGGAAGTCTAAGCAGGACACCTGGGTTTTAAAAAAGGAGCTCACTTCAGTTTGTGGTGCGTGTGTAAGGAGCTGGGAGCAAGAGGTGCTAGGAGCTGAGTGAGAACATGGACTGTTAGAGAACTGAGGTGTACAAGCATTATCAGACACTAGGAGGAAGGTCCTATGGTGAGGATAAAGAAAGTGTTGGGAGGAAGCCATGGGGAAGTAGCCCAGGGAGTTGTAGCTGTTGCACAGTCGTTCCAGGAGGCACTCTAGACAGCTGCATTCTACAGGGCCCTGGGCTGGAACCCAGAGTAGAGGGTGGGCCCGGGTTCCCCCCAAATCCTCCCAACTCCTGGTCAGACACAGAAGGAGTCCACCTGGACTGTGAATTCAGAAAAACAGGCAAGCTGAGGGCTGCCGTGAAGCTCCAAGGTGAGCAAATCTGCCAGTAAGCGAAAGACCCACCAAGGTAGCGCAGGAACTTTGTGACAACTTTTACATTTGACTTGCCATAATTTATGCTCCTTTCTATTTTCCTCAGTAGGATTTAATTTCCAATTTTGCCTCTAACCTCTTCTTTTACTCAGTTTAGCCAGAGTGGCATTTTTTTGGGTCCTCTTACTAATTTTTGTAAAGTTGGGATATGCATTTAATTCAAGCCTCTATTATGGTGGTTTTTTTTTTAAAGTTTCCATGCAGTTTGCACTCTTGTGACTGTTTCTTTTAATTTCTGTTTAACTAGCTTCTTCATTTTTCTGTAGTTCCCCTTTTTGACATTAAATGTTACAGTAGTGGTCTTTCATATTCCTATCCCTCAAGCTGTTAAATTTAATTATTTGATCACTATTAATGAGTGGTTCAGCTGTATTCACCTCTTGGACTAGATCCTGTGCTCCACTTAGGACTAAATCAAGAATTGCCTCTCCCCTTTATGGGTTCTAGGAATAGCTGCTTGAAGAAGTCATAGAATCATAGAATATCAGGGTTGGAAGGGACCCCAGAAGGTCATCTAGTCCAACCCCCTGCTCAAAGCAGGACCAATTCCCAGTTAAATCATCCCAGCCAGGGCTTTGTCAAGCCTGACCTTAAAAACCTCTAAGGAAGGAGATTCTACCACCTCCCTAGGTAACGCATTCCAGTGTTTCACCACCCTCTTAGTGAAAAAGTTTTTCCTAATATCCAATCTAAACCTCCCCCACTGTCGTCATTAATGGTATCTAGGATCTTTATTTCTACATCCTGTCTTGAGGTGACGTACACAGTCAATATGGGCATAGTTGAAATCTTCCTTTAATTATTATTAATAAAGGTTTCTATTCTCCCTGAGCATTTCACAATCAACATCCTGGTCAGGTGGTCAGTACATTTCTATTGCTATATTCTTATTATTCAAGTATGACCTTTCTGTCCATAGATATTTTATGGTACAGATTGATTCATTTAAGATATTCACTATATTTGACTGTGTGATTTCTTGCACTCCCTGGCCTGCACAACCTATTCTTTCATATTTAGTACTCTGGTATTACAAGGTCCCATTGATTATCATCATTCCACCAAGTTTCTGTTGTGCCTATTCATCAATATTCTTATTTAATACCAGGCACTTAAGTTCACCCATCTTAGTATTTAAATGTCTAGCATTTGTTTATAAGTGCTTGTAAAATTTGTCACTTTTTAGTTGTCTGCCTTCATGTGATGTAATTGAAGAGGCCTCTTTCATTTGACTGTTTCTCTTCAGTTCCCTACCTGTACTTGATCAACTTCTATCTTCTCCTCTTTACTAGGATATAGAGACTCTCTGTTAATAGAGCCTCCCTTATGGGATGTCTCTGTCCAAACTGTGTGTTGGCTTTTCCCCAGCCCTTACTTTAAAAACTCCTCTACAACCTTTTTAATTTCACATGCCAGCAATCTGGTTCCATTATGGGTTAGGTGGAGCCCACCCTTTCTGTATAAGTTCCTCTTTTCCCAAATGGTTCCCCAGTTCCTAATAAACCTAAACCCTCCTCCCTAGACTATCCTCTCATCTATGTATTGAGACCCTGAAGTTCTGCCTGTCTAACTGTCCCTGCATCTGGAATTGGAAGCATTTCAGAGAATGCTACCATGGAGGTCTTGGACTTTCAACTCTTGCTTAGCAGCTAAGCCTAAATTTTGCCTCCTCCCTTTTCCTATGTCACTGGTATCTACATGTACCACTACCACCAGCTCCTTCCCAGTACTGCGCATACATCCGTCTTGATTTCTCGAGAGATCCACAACCTTCAGACCTGGCCGGCTTCAGGGCTGGAAGAAGACCTAGATCTAGAGTAGTGTGGTGGGAGAAGATTGGAACCATGGGAGTAGAAACTGGGACTGGAGGCTGGTAGTGGTGGAAGACAGGGAGACAGTGGGTGGGGAGATACTAAAATCACATGAGGAGCCATAGGGAAGGGATGGGAGATAGCACTGACAAAGAGATGGAGTGTGGGGGAGAACTGGGACTGGCTGAACAAAGAGACTGGGATAAGGAGCAGAGAGAGGTGAGGACATGGAGATTGGATGAGAAACCTGGGGAGGGAGACTGCAACAAGGAGACAGGGGAGTGGAGCCCAAATGGAGGCCACAAGGTGGAATGTGGGGAAGAGACAGTTGGGTTAGTGATGGAGGAAACTGGGACTGGATGGACAAGGAGATTGGAGGCAAGGATCTCCTAGAGTAGGTGGGGGAGTAGTAGGAATGGCTAGTTGAGGAGACTGGTAACCAAGAGCACTAGCGAGAATGGAGGGGTAAAACTAAGACTGACTGAACAAAGAGTGAGACTGGAATCAGAAGCCTGTGACTGGAGACTGAGGCTGACTAGGTGAGGAGCCAATCATGGGGTAGAGACAGGAGTAGGACAGGTTGCAGGGGATGGGGTAGAAGCCTCACTAGCTGCTCTGGGCCCAGTGGTGTACCTGAGGATTTTGCCCTTAAATTACTGCACCAGATTTTCAAAGATGGATGATTACATATGTTTCAACCACAGTCAAAAGAGTATTGACATACAGAGTACAGCATAAAGGGATACCTGAAGACACAGGATTTGTGCACAAAGCAGTGCACATGCAAATTAGGCATGCAAGCTTAATTTTTGAAAATCAGGACTTCTGTCTCATCACTTTATTTCTTCATTTTCTCTTCGGTGTAATTTTCCTTAATTTGTTTCTTTTTGCTCCCTTTCCCCCCCAGTTGCAGAATTTTTTCAGTCTTCTCCCTCCTTTTTCTCCCCACACACACACACACACTTCATTCTCCTTGCCTGCATTCAACACACTCTTTTCCTCCCCTTCATTCATCAGTCTCCCCTCTTAACCCTTCACACACACACGCACACAGAGCTGTTCCCCATCCCCACTCACAATACTGACTTCCATCTCAAATATGCTATCCTGCTCAGGGCTGATCTCCACTTGCATGTGTATAAACTCTCAAGCTCTCTCTCACATTGAAGGTCCCATAATGCATGGTGTGTGGTAGTTTGTTAAATCAAAAAACAAAGGTGGCCAGGATTGGGATTACTCTGTGGCAGCCTCATTTTGCAGCTGCTTCAGCTGTGAGTCCTCCACAAGGCACCTCTGATCCAGGATTGTTGCCCTTTTGTCCCCTCCCAGCCCAGGATCCATGAATCTACCCTGACAACATGAGTTTACTGATGGAAGAGCATGTGTGAATGTGACTACCTTGTATCACCCCTGCTTTTCTCAGCTAAAATTTATTTCAAGTACACTGTATTATGGTGCAGTGATAGCTGCATTATAATTACACTGAATTCTGTAATGCAACCTTAACATGACCTTCAAACTCTACTTTGTAAAGTCACTGAAATGGCAAAAAAGAAAATATAAACACGGAGCAGAACTTTAGTTTGAGAAATGACTATTGAACTATTCAATCTTTTAGCATTTTTTCATTGGATTATCTCACTTTTAGATTTCTTGCAAACAGGACACAAAGAAAACACTCTGGGACCTGTCCTTTGTCCACACTTTCTCTTCATATGTGGATTTGTACAATATCAGCTGTAAATTATTAGTGTTCATATATAGACAAATTATAACTTTTTAGCCATACTTGAAAGTTTTTGTTAAGTTGAACCTGTTGACAAAAGGGGAAGGAGGGCAAGGTAGAGCCTCACCAAATACTTTTGTAGCCTATAGGAATCATAGAATATCAGGGTTGGAAGGGACCCCAGAAGGTCATCTAGTCCAACCCCCTGCTCGAAGCAGGACCAATTCCCAGTTAAATCATCCCAGCCAGGGCTTTGTCAAGCCTGACCTTAAAAACCTCTAAGGAAGGAGATTCCACCACCTCCCTAGGTAACGCATTCCAGTGTTTCACCACCCTCTTAGTGAAAAAGTTTTTCCTAATATCCAATCTAAACCTCCCCCACTGCAACTTGAGACCATTACTCCTCGTTCTGTCATCTGCTACCATTGAGAACAGTCTAGAGCCATCCTCTTTGGAACCCCCTTTCAGGTAGTTGAAAGCAGCTATCAAATCCCCCCTCATTCTTCGCTTCTGCAGGCTAAACAATCCCAGCTCCCTCAGCCTCTCCTCATAACTCATGTGTTCCAGTCCCCTAATCATTTTTGTTGCCCTTCGCTGGACTCTCTCCAATTTATCCACATCCTTCTTGAAGTGTGGGGCCCAAAACTGGACACAGTACTCCAGATGAGGCCTCGCCAATGTCGAATAGAGGGGAACGATCATGTCCCTCGATCTGCTCGCTATGCCCCTACTTATACATCCCAAAATGCCATTGGCCTTCTTGGCAACAAGGGCACACTGCTGACTCATATCCAGCTTCTCGTCCACTGTCACCCCTAGGTCCTTTTCCGCAGAACTGCTGCCTAGCCATTCGGTCCCTAGTCTGTAGCTGTGCATTGGGTTCTTCCGTCCTAAGTGCAGGACCCTGCACTTCTCCTTATTGAACCTCATCAGATTTCTTTTGGCCCAATCCTCCAATTTGTCTAGGTCCTTCTGTATCCTATCCCTCCACTCCAGCGTATCTACCACTCCTCCCAGTTTAGTATCATCCGCAAATTTGCTGAGAGTGCAATCCACACCATCCTCCAGATCATTTATGAAGATATTGAACAAAACCGGCCCCAGGACCGACCCTTGGGGCACTCCACTTGATACCGGCTGCCAACTAGACATGGAGCCATTGATCACTACCCGTTGAGCCCGACAATCTAGCCAGCTTTCTACCCACCTTATAGTGCATTCATCCAGCCCATACTTCCTTAACTTGCTGACAAGAATACTGTGGGAGACCGTGTCAAAAGCTTTGCTAAAGTCAAGAAACAATACATCCACTGCTTTCCCTTCATCCACAGAACCAGTAATCTCATCATAGAAGGCGATTAGATTAGTCAGGCATGACCTTCCCTTGGTGAATCCATGCTGGCTGTTCCTGATCACTTTCCTCTCATGCAAGTGCATCAGGATTGATTCTTTGAGGACCTGCTCCATGATTTTTCCAGGGACTGAGGTGAGGCTGACTGGCCTGTAGTTCCCAGGATCCTCCTTCTTCCCTTTTTTAAAGATTGGCACTACATTAGCCTTTTTCCAGTCATCCGGGACTTCCCCGGTTCGCCACGAGTTTTCAAAGATAATGGCCAACGGCTCTGCAATCACAGCCGCCAATTCCTTCAGCACTCTCGGATGCAACTCGTCCAGCCCCATGGACTTGTGCACGTCCAGCTTTTCTAAATAGTCCCTAACCACCTCTATCTCCACAGAGGGCTGGCCATCTCTTCCCCATTTTGTGATGCCCAGCGCAGCAGTCTGGGAGCTGACCTTGTTAGTGAAAACAGAGGCAAAAAAAGCATTGAGTACATTAGCTTTTTCCACATCCTCTGTCACTAGGTTGCCTCCCTCATTCAGTAAGGGGCCCACACTTTCCTTGGCTTTCTTCTTGTTGCCAACATACCTGAAGAAACCCTTCTTGTTACTCTTGACATCTCTTGCTAGCTGCAGCTCCAGGTGCTATTTGGCCCTCCTGATATCATTCCTACATGCCCGAGCAATATTTTTATACTCTTCCCTGGTCATTTGTCCAATCTTCCACTTCTTGTAAGCTTCTTTTTTATGTTTAAGATCCGCTAGGATTTCACCATTAAGCCAAGCTGGTCGCCTGCCATATTTACTATTCTTTCGACTCATCGAAAATCTAGGAAAGATTTTCAGAGTCCAAGGCCAGAAGGGACCACTATGAGCATCTAGTCTGACCTCTTATTTTGGGAAAGTTCTATGGCTTATGTTAAACAATTCCTTTTGATGTAGAGCATAGCTTTTTTTAAAAAAAAATCTGACCTCGATTTAAAAAATTGCCAGTGATGGAGAATCCACCACGATTCTTGGTAAATTGTTTCAATGTTTGTTTTTGTTTCTCTGCAAAACAAAAAGACCTTTATCAAATATCTGTTCCCCATGTGGGTACTTACAGACTAATCGAGTCACCCCTTAGACTCAAAGAGCTCAGTCTACCACTATAAAGCATATTTTCAATCCATTAATCATTCTCATGGCTCTTCTCTGAATCCTGTCCAGTTCTCAGCTTTGTGAAATTGGCTCTATTAAAGTACAAGTATGTACATTACTGGTCTGGACTTTATTCTTCTTGCACATTATAAATGTGATCAAGTCATGATCATTTGTATCCAAGCCACCATTAACTTTTTAGTTCTGTGATCAGTTCCTCTTCAGCTGTTGGCTGCAACAATTTTTGCGTTAGAAAACTCCATGTATAATATTTAGAAATTCCAAAGATGTTTTAGTACTGGTAGCATGAGACCTCCAGCAAATGCCATTCCAATGGAAGTCCCCTATGATCACAATCCCCCCTCCTCCCCCAACTTACACATTGTAAGGTGCATGAGGAGTCATCTTTTTCCCTAGTGTGACCAAGGGGTCTGTAACAGACACCAACTAATACCCCATCTTGTGCTTTATCTGTTAGGACATTGATCCATAAACATTCAAGATCATTTACTTCTGAGTGACTTGGAAAGAGGTAATGCCATTTTTGACAGAGTGCCACTGCCCCTCCCCTTTTGCCCACTCAATTTTTTCTAAATAAGTCATGTGATTAGAATTAAAAATCAATAAATCACCACACTAGGTTTCAGTAACACTGAATAGATATAATTTATTCTTGTAACTGAGCAATTCCAATTCCTCCTTTGTTACACGTTTGTAACATTAGTGTATAGATAAGTCTAGAATTTCTGTTCCACAAAACCCTACCCTGCTTAGCAGCAGGGTCACTTCCAGAAAATGTCTTTGTCTTCCTTCATTTGTGGGACAGCAAGGATCTCCAGGAAGATCACTTGGATATTTTTCTTTTTCAGCACCCTTCTAAGTTCCCTGAAGTCATCTAGTATTAGTAAGATATCCCATAACAGTGTCATTAGTGCCAATATGAACCATTGCTGATGTTGCCTATCAACTTCAGAAGCCTATGCAGTCTTAGAGTGATGCTTGTGTCTTGGCCTCAGGAAAACAGCACACCATCCTGTTGTCTACCTGTCCCTTCCAGAATGTTCTTTCCATCCTTCTTAATGGAGAATTGCCAACAAGGATTATTGGTCTTCCTTGGCCAATTGGTGATTTCTTTGTGGGCAAGCTTGATTTTCTTACAGGTTGGGCTAAGCACCATCCACAAGTGTGTTCCATACATCTCTCCATTCTCTTGGATCAGCTGCATCTTCAGAGATATATCTTTCACAGTTTCCACAATGAGGATATGGTATTGATTGGAAACTTCAAGCTCTGTGGAATTCCTCTTGGTCCTCTTCTCTTTGGTGACCACAGCTAGGGTGACCAGATAGTAAGTATGATAAATCGGGATGGGGTGGGATGTGGGGGATAATTGCCTTTATAAGATAAAGCCCGAAATATCAGGACTGTCCCTATACAACTGGGACATCTGGTCACCCTAAGCACAGCCTGCCCATCTTTGACTGCCTACAGATGTTTAGAATGCTACCTCATCCTCTTTCCTCTTGTGTCTATGAACTGCCATGCCTCTTGAGTTCCTCTCTCTCCAACTCCTTGGTGCCCAGCTCTTTTCTTTCTTGAACCTGGGGTACTGATATTTCCCAAACCTGGTTGTCTAGAAACACTTCAATTTCTCAGATTATCTGTAGCATCTCTAGTTGCCCTCCCAATCCAAGAATCTTTTCTTCCAGCACAGCTACTAACTGCACTTCATACAAAGGAAGTCCCTTCTGGCTTCAGGCAAGAAAGAAAACATGGCACATGCATTGCAGGTCACAAACATTGCTCCATTTCTGATTATTAAGGAATCAAACAGAGTTGGACCTAGGAGGAAAGCCTCTCACACTCCCTGAGCTAAGAAAGAGTCCAAGAATTCAACACTTCTCTAAAAGGTATTTAAACTCTCAAGAAATTTACTATCCTTGTTATTGACTAAGGCCATGAACCCCAAACTAGAAGACAGTTAGGGGAGAGCTGCTGACCATTTCCCATCCCCACCCATTTTTAACAAGGTAGCTTATGGAAGGCCACTGCAGAACCACAACCCAGTTATCTAACTTGATGATAAATTCCAGTCTTATCCACTGGAGCACACTATCTTCAATAGTTATTAAAACATTGAGTTATCCTATATCTAGCCACTATGAATCACACTCCTCTCCTGAAGGAAGGACAGAATCTAGTATATCTGATCCCCAATATTATAGTGCAGATTAAATAATTTTGTAACTAACCAGGAAGAAAATGGATACTGTCCTACTCCAGTGGCTGGTCTATAAAGGGGCTAGCAATTACTCCTGTTGGTCCGGTAATAAGGGTCTAAGTTAAGGACTGATACATTTGAGTGGGCTGAGGTTTCAGAATGTGAGATGACCAGGAATTGGAAGAGAAAAAAGGGCAAATCTCGGAATGTGATAGAGGAAGCAGAAGCAAGATTTAGACACACCCTATATGTGAAGGCCATGAGAGGGATAACGCAAAGATGAAGCCAGGATTATAGATGCAAGTTATATAGAGAGAATGATAATGCTCTCCATTGTGAGAAAGAAACAAGGTAGGAGGAGCCACTGAACAAAACACTGAGGGAGAAATTCAAAATGGAGGAGAACTTGGAGATGTTACAAAACCCTAGGCATGACAAGATTAAGTAGTAGTGCATAATCAGTGTCAAACCAATAGGTAAAGGAGGAAGATAAGTACCAGCCCTGAAACTAGGCCAGAATAAGGTCATTAGAGAACTTTGAGAGCTATTTCAGTGAAACATAGGGAACAGAAGCCAGGTTGGAGGGATTTAGAATAGACCTAGAGGAGAGAAATTTAAGGTAGCAGTTGTAGATGGTGCATTCAATTAGTTTGGAGATATTAATACCTAGTTCAGAATGTCATAGTCCATCTGTAGAAAGAATTTAAGATCTCTAGCCTAGAAGCGTTGTAATAAAGAGATGTAAGCATAGAACTCATAATATTTTATTCAAAATCAATATTGTCTACACTGTTCTTCTATGTTTACTATGACTGACTTAAAAAAGTTTGGTGTATTACTAGAATCTTTCCCCACTGTACCTCACATTCCTACACCAGATTTAACCACATGAAAGTCCACAGTTTGATTGTATGCTTCCTAACCTTTTTTTCCTCCCTCCCCACACATTTTGTTCAAATTGAAAAAATTAATTCAAGTAGCAATAATGACTATGGGGGTCTTTGTGAGAAGACCACACCCAATACACACACTAGCTCCTACCTCCATTCATGTCCATAAAAAGATGGTCTGATTCTCCATTGCCTTTTACTTCATACTTATTTATACTAATACAAAATAGGTGTAAAACACTGCAGAATTGGAATGATAAAGTGAACACAGAATACTAGATAGTAAAGAAATTGGCCACTTTGTGCCACTCCATACTAATAATGGTTTAGATTTGAATATTTGTGAATAAATCTGCAGAAAACTTCATTCATATGAATGGCAGACTAAACTAGTATTCATTCCCTGAACATTATAGATCATTTGAATGAGGATAAGAGCTTTCATGGTTCACCTGAAAACTGAAATTAAGAAACAAAACACACAAAAACAAAAGTCCCATTTTAGATTTTCCTATGATGGAGTCAGTATTCACCAAAAATCAGGATATACTTAGCTTTAGTGCTTCTTGTAAAAGCATATGAAGAAGAGTGTTAACTGCCATTATCAATCCCTTGACCTATCCAGTTCTTGTAAAAATATTGCCTGTTTGTGATTCAAGGTTTAGACGTAGTCTGAGAAACCAATAAACTAACTAGTTCATGTAGTTCAGCTGCTATGAATATTTACAAATCTCTTTTAAATCAGTCCCATCACTCTCTTCTCATCTACTTGGACAGCTAACTCCAGCTGAGAATAGAATAGTGGAGCAAAAGCAGTTGCTCAAGTAGTGTATAGTACTGGATGGGTCACGGCTGGCCTATTCCCTTTCTCTGTGCCACAATGGAGTCACCTTCACAGTCTTCCAACTAGTGGATTAAGGAATACTGAATTCCAAAAGTTTCTGTTCTGTCACTGGCTGTTCCTCCTCTCAGCTTGTCCCTCTCCTACCAACACTATTCTTTTGCTCCCAAACATTCCTCTCCTTCAACCCTTCCCACCTTCCTCTGTTGTTCTTAAGATTCATTTTTCAACAATACCTCCTCATTTCATCTTAATCTCTCCCCTAATTTAAGAAAAAGCCGAGACACCAGCAGGAGGGCTTAAACACGGGACTGTCCCTTTAAAAACAGGCCATCTGTTCACCCTATCCAGAATGCTTGCAGTTGCTGAAACCTGTCTCTTTAAGGTGTTTGTCATAAAATATACGGCTAGGCCATCTTGAAGGAATTCTAGAATATCCTGAACTCTGGAAATATTTTTGCTTTATCCAACTGTCATAATACTGCCTGCATGGTACCATATATCCTGCTGGTATAACTTGTTCACAAGGCCACTTGCTTATAATATCTTTCCAATTCTTCTGAAATTCTGATTCTAATTTTTCCATCTTCTAGCTTTAGTTGATCTGGGATTTGGTGCATTATAGGACCATGTCTCAGTAGGCCTACCTGTGACTGGATTTTGAGAGGAATATCCAGTTTCTTGTGAATCAGAACTAAGAACCAGAATGTAAGGGGCTAATAAGTGACATATTCTGGAGGTCTCATGCCAAAGCAGCTGGATTTCCTTCTTTGACAGGATAACTGGTTCGGTGGATATGGGGAATGCAGCAGACATAATATACTTGTACTTGAGCAAGGCTTTTGACACTATCCCACATGATATTCTGATAAGTATGCTGGAGAAATGCAGGCTTGGAGGAACTACCATTAAGTGGATACATAATTGGTTAAAAAACTGCAAACAAAGAAACTATTAATGGAATAAGAACAGGAGTGCTTGTGGCACCTTAGAGGCTAACGAAAGCTTATGCTCAAATAAATTTGCTAGTCTAAGGTGCCACAAGTACTCCTGTTCTTTATTGCGAATACAGACTAACACGGCTGCTACTCTGAAACCTATGAATAGAATGATGCCAGATTGGAAGAAAGTGTAAAATGGGGTTCCACAGGGATTTCTTCTGGGTCAAGTATTATTTAACATCTTTATTAATTACCTGGATGTAGGAATAGAGAGCACACTGATCAAATTTGCAGATGACACAAAGCTGGGGGGAGAGGAGGGGTTTGCAAACACTTTGGAAGATAGAACTAAAAGTCAAAGGGATCTTGACAAATTGGAGAACTAGGCTATAAAAACAAATTGAAATTCAAAGACAAATGTAAGGTGCTTAGGGAAGAAAAATCAAATGCACAAATACAGAATCAGTGGGGGTTGTAGAGGGATAACTGGCTTGGCAGCAGCACTGCTGAGAAGGATCTGGGAGTTGTGGTGGATCACAACCTCAACATGAGTCAGCAATGTGATGCTGCTGCAAAAAAAAGCAATCCTGCATTAACAGAGGCATAAGATGCAAGTCATGGGAGGTGATAATACCTCTACTTGGCACTGGTCAGGCCACAACTGGAATACTTGTCCAATTTTGGTCACCAATGTATAGAAAGGATGTAGAGAAATTGGAAAGGATCCAGAGGCAAGTGACAAATGATCAAAGGGATGTGCAAGCCATATGAGCAAAGGCTGAAGGAACTGGATATGTTTAGTTTGGAAAAGAGGAGATTAAGGGGGCTATGATAGCGGTCTACAACTACTTGAAAGGCTGCCATAAAAAAAGATGGAGAAAAGTTGTTCTCTCTTGCAAAAGAGGGCAGGACAAGAGGGAATGGGTTCAAACTACAGAATAGCAGATTTAGATGATGTCTCAGGAAAAAATTCCTAACTATAAGAAGAGTAGGACAGTACTACAGATTGCCTAGGGAGGTTGTGGAAGCTCCTTCACTGGAGGTTTTCAAAAAGAGGCTGGATAGCCATCTGTCTTGGATGGTTTAGACACAACAAATCCTGCATCTTGGCAAGGGGTTAGACTAGATGACCCTTGCGGTCCCCTCTAACCCTATGGTTCTAATAGCCCAATCCCAAGTGAACAGGTAGAAATACATGATGAAGATCTACCACTAGGGCTTAATATTGATTTAGGAGACATTACAATGGAAGATGTTAGAAAAGCCACCATAAACTTAAAAATAGGAAAGCAGCTAGAGAGGATAACATTACTGGAGAGATGCTTAAGGCAAGTGATGAAATACCCCTCCAGACTCTCCTTGTATATTTTCCTCTGTAGTGCGTGGGCGTGGCCCTCCCTCTGAGACCAACAGGGAGAAACCACTCTCCATGCTCCCCACCAGAAGCAAAGGGGCAGAACAAGAAATTTAAAAGGCAGACCCGGTAACTCAATTGTGCAAGAACTGAAGGAAGCAGATATCTCTTGCCTACTGCCAAGCCCTGTGCCCGAAATGGAGCTCTACAGCACTGAGGACCCAGAGGAAGTGCTGGGATGGAGGCCTGACCAGTACCCGGAGGAACTACTGGGACTGCCACTGGCCATGTACACCAGGAAGACAGAAGAACCTGAGGAGATGGAGGTACACCCAGGGGGTATAGTAGGAAGGGACACTAGACGTTAGTCTGGTTGTGTTGCCAGAGCTAGGTCAGTATGTTTCGATGGGATTCCTTCTGACCCAGTGGTGGAGCAATCTTCCATTGTCAAGGACCTGGTGGAGTAGGGTGGGCCAGGGTCCTCTTCCCCCCTGCTGCCCAGAAGGCCAGAGCCTTTAAACTGCTCGGTGCTCTGACATGCCCAGAGGGCCAGAGCTTCTAGACTGCTTGTTGCTGTACCCCACCCAGAGGGGCAGAGCCTTTAAACTGCTTATTGCTCTGCCCTGCCCAGGGGGCCAGAGCCCTGAGACTACTAATCCCTCTGTTGAGCCTTGCATTTATAGGCAAATTGCACTGAGGTGGTGTGGTGTCCCTCTGAGACTGATAGGAAGGGACAGCCACGAACCACTATACATGGTGGAGAATAAAGGCAGTGCCCCATCCTTGAGAAAAGGGTTTTTTGTGCTACCAACCTGCCTCCAGCCCCAAGCTGCCAGAATGGAGCTGGATAAGCTGATGAAGTGGTGGGTGGAGAACCAGCAGGAGCAGCAGGTGGCCATCCAGCTCCAACAGCAGCAGCAGCTAGTGCAGCAATTAGAAGCCAAGGAGCAGCAGCTGATCTGAGGGCCCAACAGCAAGAACAGCAGCGGCAGTGCCTCCAGGAGCTTGCAGCCCCGCTGCTCAGCTCCACTCCTGGAGGAGTGACAACCCCGGCTGCCTGAGATACCAGTGCAGCTTACTAAAATGGGGCCCAAGGATGACCCGGAAGCCTTCTTGATCACTTTTGTATGGGTTGCCTCGGTAGCCAGATGACCCGTGGACAAAGGCATCATGCTCTTGGCCCCATACCTGACAGCCCAGGCCATTTATAATGGGCTACCCAATGACAAAGCCTGGGACTATGGGCACATAAAGGCAGCCATACTTGAATCCTTCGATATCATCCCCAATACCTTCTGACAGTGGTTCTAGGGGAAGACATACCTGCTGGGAGCCTGACCCCAGGTTTTGGTGCCCCTGCTGACAGTGGCTCCAGCCCAAGAGACACTTCGTGACTGATATGGCTGAGCAGGTTGTCATCAAGCAGTTTGTCCACATACCTCTGCCCCATGGGAGGGCCTGGGTTTTTTGACACCGATCCACCACCCTGAGGGTGGAGGTGGGCTTGATGGAAGACTTTCTGGCAGCAGAGGCCCTGGTCACGCTGGCAGCCATGGCTAGGATGCCAGCTAGTAGCCCCCTAGGCTTGGGGAAGACCTCCAGCCCTAAGGCTGATGCTCGACTTGGCCCAAACCATGAGGAAGACCTCAGCAGCAGCCATCTGCCATGGATTACCCCAACATCCTGAGGAACCGCTGCAGGTCATGCTACAGGAGGGAGACCTGTGAATCTGAGCTCACCAAATCATAGAATCCTAGACTTTAAGGTCAGAAGGGAGTATTATGATCATCTAGTTTGACCTCCTGTACGATGCAGGCCACAGAATCTCACCTACCCACTCCTGTAACAAACCCCTAACCCACGTCTGAGCTACTGAAGTCCTCAAATCGTGGTTTAAAGCTTCAAGGTGCAAAGAATCCTCCAGCAAGTGACCTGTGCCTGTAACGCAGCTAGCCGGGGCTCGACCCTCTCCGGGGCGGTGGGGAGCCACGCTGGCTCACGACACACAGATAATGTTTGGGGGAATTAGTCTGGCTGTGGGAGTCTCCCTCGGCAGTGCTTGCAGCAACTGAAACAAGCACCATGAGCCCGGGCCCTAGGTCAGGGCAGGGCAACAATAAGTCAGGTGCTCAGGCTCTCCGGCAGGGGCTGAGCAGTAGCAAACAGTATATAGAAATAGGCCCAGGGTCAGGGCAGGGCAAGCAAGCCAGTAGCTCAGGCCCTCAGGCAGGGGCTGAGCAAATAGTTCAACGTTAGCAGGCCTAGGCCTCTAAAGGACCTGGAAGAGGGGGAGACTGCCACCCACAAGTTGGGTGGCAGGGGGGACACAGGCCCTCCCACTCCACTGTGTCCCAGCCCAGGGCCCTAGCAGGGGCAGAAGACCCGCTGCTGTGTCAGTGTGAATCCTGGCCTCAACACACTGACATGGGCTCTGGCAGCATTACAGCCAGACTAGGGTCAACTGTCCCCAGGCTACTTCCTAATCCCCCCTCTTGGGGTACCTGGGTCCAGGCAGTGTCCTCTGGGGCATCCAGCACCATGGGTTCCTCAGGGTAGCAGGCAAGCAGCAGGCCCAGCAACTCCTCCAGGTAGCAGCTGCAGGGCAGGTCTGGCAACTCCTGGCATGTACCTTGGACTGCAGGGGCTTCCAAGTCACAGGCCAGGCTGGAGGCATCTGGCCTCCCTGGTAGCTGGGCCCTCAGGGAGCTCTGCAGGTGAGCTTTTATACTTCCGGGTCGCCACCTGACCTTCTGAGGGGTGGGCTCAGAGCTCCCGGGCTCCGCCCACTCTGGCACCTGGATGGGCTCGTCCCTCTCTGGGGCGGCAGGGAGTCACAATGCCTCACTACAGTACCACACGCTGCAGAGGAAGGCAAAAAAACCCCAGGGCCTCTGCCAATCTGCCCTGGAGGAAAACTCCTTCCTGACCCTAAATATGGCGATCAGCTAAACCCTGAGCGTGTGGGCAAGACTCACCAGCCAGACACCCAGGAAATAATTCTCTGTAGTAACTCAGATCCCACCCCATCTAACATCCCATCACAGGCCATTGGGCATATTTACTGCTAATAGTCAAAGATCAATTAATTGCCAAAATTAGGCTATCCCATCCTACCATCCCTTCCATAAACTTATCAAGCTTAGTCTTGAAGCCAGATATGTCTTTTGCCCCCACTGCTCCCCTTGGAAGGCTGTTCCAGAACTTCACTCCACTGATAGTTAGAAACCTTCGTCTAATTTCAAGTCTAAACTTCCTGCTGGCCAGTTTATATCCATTTGTTCTTGTGTTCACATTGGTACTGAGCTTAAATAATTCCTCTCCCTCTCTGGTATTTATCCCTCTGATATATTTATAGAGAGCAATCATATCTCCCCTCAGCCTTCTTTTGGTCATGCTAAACAAGTCAAGCTCTTCAGTCTCCTTTCATAAGACAGGTTTTCCATTCCTTGGATCATCCAAGTAGCCCCTCTCTGTAACGGTTTCAGTTTGAATTCATCCTTCTTAAACATGGGAGACCAGAACTGCACACAGTATTTCAGATGAGGTCTCACCAGTGCCTTCTACAATGGTACTAACACCTCCTTATCTCTACTGGAAATACCTTGCCTGATGCATCCCAAGACCACATTAGCTTTTTTCACATTGGCAGCTCATAGTCATCCTGTGGAAAACCAATACTCCAAGATCCTTCTCCTCCTCTGTTACTTCTAATTGATACATCCCCAGCTTATAACTAAAATTCTTGTTATTAATCCCTAAATGCATAACCTTACACTTCTCACTATTAAATTTCATCCTATTACTATTACTCCAGTTTACAAGGTCATCCAGATCTTCCTGGGTGATATCCCGGTCCTTCTCTGTATTGGCAATACCTCCCAGCTTTGTGTCATCTGCAAACTTTATTAGCACATTCCCGCTTTTTGTGCTGAGGTCAGTAATAAAAAGATTAAATAAGATTGGTCCCAAAACTGATCCCTGAGGAACTCCACTAGTAACCTCCTTCCAGCCTGAGTGTTCACCTTTCAGTATGACCTGTTGCAGTCTCCCCTTTAATCAGATCCTTATCCACCTTTCAATTTTCATATTGATCCCCATCTTTTTCCAATTTAGCTAATAATTCCCCATGTGGAACCATATCAAATGCCTTACTGAAATCAAGGTAAATTAGATCCATTGCGTTTCCTTTGTCTAAAATATCTGTTACCTTCTCAAAGAAGGAGATCAGGTTGGTTTGGCATGATCTACCTTTTGTAAAACCATATTGTCCCAATTACCCTTGACCTCAGTGTCCTTAACTACTTTCTCCTTCAAAATTTTTTCCAAGACCTTGAATACTACAGATGTCAAACTAACAGGCCTGTAGTTACCCGGATCACTTTTTTTTCCTTTCTTAAAATTAGGAACTATGTTAGCAATTCTCATACAGTACAACCCCTGAGTTTACAGATTCATTAAAAATTCTTGCTAATGGGCTTGCAATTTCATGTGCCAGTTCCTTTAATATTCTTGGATGAAGTTTATCTGGGCACCTCAATTTAGTCCCATTAAGCTGTTCAAGTTTGGCTTCTACCTTGGATGTGGTAATATCTACCTCCATATCTTCCTTCCCATTTGTCATCCTACTATTATCCCTAAGCTCCTCATTAGCCTCATTAAAGACTGAGGCAAAGTATTTGTTTAGATATTGGGCCATGCCTAGATTATCATTTATCTCCACTCCATCCTCAGTGTTTAGCGGTCCCACTTCTTCTGTCTTCATTTTCTTCTTATTTATATGGCTATAGAACCTTTTACTATTGGTTTTAATTCCCTTTGCAAGGTCCAACTCTACATATCTTTTGGCCTTTCTCACTTTATCCCTACATGTTCTGACCTCAGTAAGGTAGCTTTTCTTTGCTGATCCCTCCCATCTTCCACTCTTTGTAGGCTTTCTGCTTTTTCTTAATCACCTCTCTGAGATGCTTGCTCATCCAGCTTGGTCTACAACTCCTGCCTATGAATTTTTTCCCCTTTCTTGGGATGCAGGCTTCTGATAGTTTCTGCAACTTTGACTTGAAGTAATTCCAGACGTCCTCCACCTTTAGATCCACAAGTTCTTCAGTCCAATCCAGTTCCCTAATTAATTTCCTTAATTTTTTAAAGTTAGCCCTTTTGAAATCAAAAAGCCTAGTCACAGATCTATTTTTGTTTATCCTTCCTTCAAGAGCATTTGCCCAGACCAGTCCTCTAATTGTCTCAGGTCTAACCAGTCTGTCTCACAAACATAAACCTTCAATCTTCAGTGTAGGGCTTTCTCCAGCGGCTCACAGGTTTAGATTTTAAGGTCAGAAGAGATTTATGATCTAACCCAACCTCCTGCATAACAGACCATAACACTTCATCAAGTGATTCTAGCATCAAGACATAATTTCTGGTTGAGCTAAAGCATCTGTTTTTTGGAAAGACAGCAAGTATTGATTTAAAGACTTAATGTAATGGAGAAGCCTCTACATCCTTAGATAAATTGTTCTAATGATTAATTACCCTGACTTAAAATTTTGTGCCTTATTTTTAGTCTGTATTTATCTAGCTTCAGCTTCCAGAAATTGGATATTGTTAAATTTCTGGATTAAAGAGCCCTCTGCTATTAAATTTCTTCCCCTATGGTCAAGTCACCTCTTAATCTTGGCTTGGATAAACTAAATAGATGGAGCTTACTCAAGCTTGAGTAGGGCTTGAACTTTACCATTGGGTAGGTTTTCCTGTCTTCTGAATTCTCTCCAATTTATCAACATCCTTACAAAGGACAAAAAATAGTCCTTTACTGGTGGATTTCTTTCTCTCTGGTTTAACCCAAACATGACCCATTTTTGGGATACTTCCCCCAGACCTGGATTTAGGCAAATTGGGATCCTAGGCACCCTATAACATGGACTGTCACCTTGGCCTTGCCTCCCCTCCTACCCCCACATGGTGTGTGGATACTTAGACAAGAACATGCTGGGCTGTTGAGGGGCCTGCCACCCCACATTTTCAGGAGGGAAGGGGCTGCAGTAGCCCTACCTCCACTCCAAGAAAAGCAGAGATGGCTGCAGGGGGTCCCTCTTCTCACAGAGAGGTAGCAGCAGGGGCCACTCTTTTCCACTATAGGAACAGCAGCAGGGACCCACTTGTGAGCAGTAGTTGCTGCAGGGGTCCCCTCTGCTCCCAGCAGACAAAGGAGGGCCCCACACAGCTGCTGGGGTGAATAATCTGCTTGGATAAGTCCTGCACTGTTTTGTCTTGCCATACACTGTCTTGGTCCCTGTGCATCCCAGAGCTCAGGCTGCAGCCTGAGCCCTGGAATCTACACTGCAATGAAATAGCCCCATGGCCCAAGCCCCGTGAGAAGGAGTCAGCTGGCATAGGCCAGTCATGTGTTTTTAATTGCAGTGTAGACATACCCTAAGTAACATTATAGGGCAGGAAAAGCTAATCTGTGCCAGTCTGTACCCTTGTGTTCACCCCTTTCACAGGATTATGATAAATTTTGTACAAAGTATGGCTTGTGAAGTATCTTTTGAAAACTCATAATTTGCTGATCTTTATTGTCCTGGTAAAATACTGTGGCAACACTGTATGTAAAGTTATAAGATTCCTCTGTATGGTATAACTAAGACATGTTCCAAGTCTGGAGAGTGACCACAAACCAGTTTCCCAGAAACAAAAAGGCAAACTGATGCCTCAGCCAGGTTTAACCATCACCTGGTTAAATGGCCACTCTTGGGCAGGAAAGAAGTTGTGGATGAAATAGCTACCTGTTGACAAAGAAATAGCTTGGCGTTCCCATCTTCACAGATTTTCTGTCTCCTGAACCTCAGCTAGAGATGCTTCTTGAAGAAGAGAAAGAAGTATAAGAAGGGAAAGCAGATGCCCCAAATCATTCGTCCCTTTCTCTCTGCTCACGGCACCCATGACACCTGAAGAACAAAGGAAGCAGCATTGGACTGGGGGAGGGATCCTGACTGAAATAAGTTCAGACAGTAAGACTGCTGAAACATCTGGTGAGAGACCTTTGCTTTGTATTCACTCTATTTTTTAAAGCTAGGCATTAGTTGCATTTTACTTTTCTTGTACTTTTCTTCTGACTTTTATGCCTCATTACTTATCACTTAAACTATATCCTTTTGTAGTTAATAAACTTGTTTGTTTTATCTAAACCAGTGTTATTTGGATTGAAGTGTTTGCGAAACTCCATTTGGGATAACAGGATTTGTGCATATCATTTTATATTAATAAAATGACTTTATGTGAGCTTGTAGTGTCCAGGAGAAAGCCAGGTAGTACAAGACATGCATTACTGGGGAAAGTCTGGGACTGGGAGTTTACTGGTGTTTCTCTGCAATATAATTGAAGACTGGCTGGCTTTAGCACTCATACAATATAACTGGAAGTAACTTACATACTGGAGACTGGGTGTGAGCAGACCAGAAGCGATAGCTCTCACTGAAAAGCAGTGTAAGGAACACCCCAGGTTGGAGAACTGAGGGGACACAGCTGTTCATCAGTCCAGATTGTACACTGTGTATAGCATGTCATGTATGCTATAGTCAAAGCTGCAACAGAGTTAAAAAACAGGAAACAGAGGCACTTTAAATGTATATAACTGGAATGCCGTCACTAAAAATTAGTGCATAGTACTGAAAAGGGCAATCTTTTTAAATGTAAAAAGCTGTTAGACTTTATTTTGGGAATTAAGTGGAACGCTGCAGAGCTGTATTCTACTATAGCTTGCTAGCACATTGTGAAGCTTCCTAAGGAGTTCTAATAAAATAGTCATATGGAAGGAATACTCATCTACAAGCCAGGAGACCATGAGTTCTGTTCTCTCCTTTTCTACCCACTGCTGCTAATATTTCTGTACACTTGGGCACTAAAGCCTGGGCTCTGAACCCAGAGGCTCTCGGAACTTGAACCTGAATGTCTGTAATGACATTTTTAGCCTCATAGCATGAGCCCAAGTCAGTTGACCCAGGCTCTGGGACTTGCTTCTGTATTTTTGTTATTCTGTGTAGACATATCCAGAGAGAGGGTGCATGATACTGTATAGGCTGGTTGCGAGGGTAGTCACCTGGGAGGTGTGAGACCTGAATTCAAATCCTTGTTTCAGAGCAGGGAATCTAATCTGGGTTTCCCACATCCCAGGTGAGTGCCCTAACCAATGGGCTAAAGATTATAAGGGCAGGTGGGAGAACACCATCATTTCCTCAAGCTGTTTTGTGAATTGCAACCAAGTCCCCTTATAAATCTAGCCCCAAAAGGTTTTTGGCTGAAACTATTAAACAAATTTGTGTCAAATTTTGGATCAGACAAAACTACATATTTTTGGTGAATAAACTACTCATCTGAAAAATTTTGCCCAGCTCTTATCCATGCTACCTGGGTGCCAGCAGAAGGTAACTGACAGCACAGGAGAGAGAGTCTGCTCTCATTTTTGGTACCTGCCCTGTCCCTGAAATAGCCTGGAGTAGCAGTTGGAGGAAAAGTCTCAGCACCTGCCGTCTCAGGCCAGAGCATACTCAGTGGCAGATGGAATCTTCAGAAATTTTATCTGTGAAGCTCTAAGCAGTTTCTACCAAGCATATGGAAACTGATTTTTTTTCAAAGGTGCATACATTGGCCACACGTGGGTAGATTTGCACAGGGAATGACAAACGGTACTATGGGGGCACTAAAGCTTCTTAACAAAAATAAGAAAAGAAAAAAAAAGGTTGTTAAATTATTTTTTAATGTGAACAAAACCATATAGTTTTCCCTAATCTGGTTCTTGGAAACTGTTGAACTCTTTTAGTTAAAACTTTCCAGTTAAAATAGTTAGTCTGAGGCTGACACTTGACATTGAAAATTTCAAACTGAACAGTTAGTATGCTGAAGTTATAAGCAACTAAAAACTGGGTCTTATGTTGGAAGTGTCAGACAAGCTTAATAATAGGCATCACTACCATCTCTGCCTCTAATATTTCTAAACAGGTTATGATAATTGGTTTGATACATTATGGGCCATCTTTATCAATATTACCTGTTTAAAATTATATGAACATACCAATTATTTCTTTACATGGTTACCTTTAAATATGCAAATTCAATAGCATTTACTAAGTAAATGAAATCCTTTTCCCATGCTACTACTGTTGCTGGAAAAAATTACAGGAAGGCAGGGCATTTGACAGACAATTTCAAACCACTTCACTTGAATAAAACAGAAAACAGCCTTCTTCAAGCATAACTATCTTTTTGTATTGGATACTTTTCAGCTATCATGTACTGAAACTAATCTGAGCCAGAACAACTATAGGCACTGCTGTAAATACAGTAGAACTTGAATAATTTGCATTGGGGGACCCATTAGTGAACTACTGAATTTTATGAATTAAATACATACACACACCACAATCAAAAGAGCAAGGACACTTCATCACAAAATGCACTTCTTAATTTATTTTGACAATTACATTGCTCTTTATACTATAAAAGTAAATATTCTGAAATATTTTGTGTATAAGACTACTGCTATTTTGAAATGTGAGACAGTACAAGATTTTTTGCACAAATTATTCAGTATTAAGATTAGCAAAGGGGATGATGAGTGTGAGATTTTTGTGGAATAATAGTTATTGAATTTGGAGTGTTATTTGTAACATGGGTCTTTTACTGAGTTCAGCCAATAATGTAATCAAGTAGATATTTCTAAAAGACCGAGAGATCATGAGTTCTTTTTTCCCCGAAGCACAAAAAAGCAGTATACCAGTCAAGAGTGGAAAGTTATAGAAATGCCCCAGTAAGGCATCAGGGCCAGATTAGGGCAACTCAAGGGCCTTGATATATGGAGACTTGGGGTCTCCCATTGCCTTGACCCCATGTAGCAGCAGCCAGGGGCACCCTCCCACACCAAAGAGGCAAGGGTGGCAGTTGGGGACCCACTTCTCTTTCCAGGAAGGGCAGTATGTCCCCCTACCTTCTTGGGAGCAGCAGCAGAGGAACTTCAACTCCTAGAGGCAGGATCAGCAGCATGAGGCTTTCTTTACCCCCCACAGGACCAGCAACAGAGGCCCCTCCTCCCCTTGGAAGCAGTAGAGGTCTCCTTCCCCTCCCCCCAGGCATGAAGGAGTTGCAGCAAGGGGCCTGTAATACATGCTGGCTGTTGGGTGGGCCATGCATTTCTCCTCCTTCCACATAAAGTCCTCTGCTGGAATGATGTTATTATGGCTTCTCAGAGCAGAAAGTCTTGGAGTTAAAACCCCATACAGATGTACAGAGCTATATTACTGCATTGGTTATACTTCTCTTGCATTTCTTTTTAGTAACCACGAAACTTTGTTTAATAAAAGCTCAAATTCTGATATGATCCCATGGTTCCAAGAGTGAGGGCCATAATACAGCCTTGGAAACCAACAACCATTTCTCTGTGTACTGATGTCACATGATTACACTTGTGGCATGGTAGTGTTTGTGGTACAGATTAAATTTAAGTAATTGTTTCCAAAAATTAATTTCCTCATAATGTCACTACACAGTAGCATTAAGGGTCTTTGGGTGCCTTATCTGTACTTCCATAACTTATGATTGGATTTCTGTTAAACTTAATTGTAACTGTGAATGTCTTGCGTTTGTAATGCTTGTTTTGAGATAATGATATTATTTTGTGATTTTTATCATTAAATTGCTTGTGTATACTCCTGATCTTTGCTCAAATTTAATTTTTTTCTGGGAATATTATTACATCCATGCCAAATAGGAGGGAATATATAAAATAGATTGGCAGTGATGTTTTTTTGAGCTCTTGGCAGTACTACTGCATGATCTTTAATGTGATTTGTGAACAATGAAAACTAGGAATGGAAAAATACTGCTATTGTCTTAGTCATAGCTCTAGAGCAGTTGAAACTTGTAATTTGGCACTTCAATTTTTAGAAGAGCTACTAACGTGCAGTTAACAAAATTTTAGTTTTTCCAGTCTATATATTTTGATTGAATTATTAAATTCAATTTGATTAAATTATTAAAATAAGTGAATTAACTTGGGGTAAACATTACCAAAATGGAATTCTTCTCTAAATATGACTGTGTGTACAAAGTTAAGAGAAAGATGGGAAATTGTAAAAGCCAACAAAACAAACTAATGCAATCTTTCTCATGGAATATGAAAGACTACCTGGGGTGAGCGTGAACAATTTTAGCTTTCATTTAAAGCAATTATGGTTGTAGAGAAAACCTTAAATTAAAGCAAGTGTAACTGTAAGCGTATAGGTGGGTATGGCTCTTCCTCCCTCTCAGTCCCCTTTGCTGATGCCACAGTCTAAGGGCACGTCTACACTGGCAAAGTTACGGCACTGGTAGTTACAGCGCCGCTCAGAGAGTACCGAAGGAAAACCACTGTTGTGTGTTCACACTGACAGCTGCCTGCGCAATAGTGTGTTCACACTATTTGGGGGGAGGGATAGCTCAGTGGTTTGAGCATTGGCCTGCTAAACACAGGGTTGTGAGTTCAATCCTTGAGGGGGCCATTTAGGGATCTGAGGCAAAACTTGGGGATTGTTCCTGCTTCAAGCAGCGGGTTGGACTAGATGACCTCCTGAGGTCCCTTCCAACCCTAACCTTCTATGATTTAAGGATACGCACTTGCACTGAGAGTATCAATTCAGGACAAACTGCTTAGAGCAAGGCTGTCACAGCACAAGGCTGGGGGTCCTTTGCACGCCAAACTAGCCAAACAGAGAGGACTTTGGTTTTACCCCACTGGCTAACCAGAAGTCTTACAAGCAATTCCTTTAGATGCTCCAGTTTCCCAGTATCACCACCAGCACCGCTCCTTATGGAGGATGAATGGTTATGAAAACCAATACCCCAGTAAAAGAAAAAAGGTTCTCCCGATCCCAAAGGACCAAGGCCCAGACCCAGGTCAATATACCAGTCAGACCTTACCCACAAATCACGCTGTTGCCAATCCTTTGGAATCCAAAATCTAAAGGTTTATTCATAAAAAGAAAGAAATACAGATGAGAGTTAAAATTGGTTAAACGGAATCAAGTTTCTGGAGTACATCCACAGTTTGGATAAGTCATTTAGTTTGTAGCAAAGTTCCTCCAGAGGTAAGAGGCAGGATTAAAGACAAAATGGAGAAGATGCAGCTGCCTTTTATAGCCTCTTGCCATGTGACTTTAGCTTCCTTTATTTCATACACAAGCTGCCCGGCACATGGCTTGAAAGCCTTAAGAGTCCTCTCCATAGGCATGCCCTGCATGTCTTGCTGAGTCATAAGGTGTATCTGCCTTCTCTCAATGGGTCAGTTGTATAATGGATGGTCCTTAATGGGCTACCAAGCAGGCTAGGCAGTGCTGATGCCAAACTGTCTGGGGTGTCACCCAGAAGCATAGCACAAGTTTGAAAATACAGACAGTACAGAACCCATAGTTATAACTTTAAATACAAAAATGATACATGCATAGAGATAGCAAATCATAACCAGCAAATCCTTACTTGACCTCCTTTGTACAAGATTTGGTGCCACTATAGGACCTTGGTTTCAACAGTGGGCTATACAGTCACAGTTCATGTCAATAACATCACAGGGGGTTGTGCTCATGGTGGGGTTGGGCATCTGGCAAGCAGCCTGTGGGCGGGGGCATGCGCTGATGCCAGGGTCGGGCACCCAGCAAGTAGCCTAGGGGCATGGGGGCGGTGCTCAGGCTGGGGTTGGGTATCCAGTTAGGAGCCTGTGAGGACGCGATCAGGCTGGGGTTTGGCACCCAACAAGCAACGTGGAAAGGGGAAGGTGCGCTGAGGCTGGGGCGGGGTATTGAGCAAGCAGCCTGGGGGGAGGGAGGAGCTCAGACCAGGGTTGGGCACCGAGCAAGGAGCCTGGATGGGGGGTGGGGCTAAAATTATCAATGAAAGATCTAATGGATTAAAGACAAATATTGAATAAGAAATCTAAATATGAGAAATAAAGAAAAATCTAGCAATGACATAGGCCCAATATTAGACAAGGATAATAAAATTATCAATCGTCATTCAGAAAAGGCATGTTCAATAAATATTTCTGCTGTTCTGCATTTGTAAAGAAGCAGGACAACATATTTATATCTTGCAGCGATAATAAAATGTTTTCTATTTCATCTGGTACAATGGAGTATGTTAAACAGTATCTAAAGTTAAGCATTTTAAAATTAGCAGCAGTACTACATAACTTCCACCCAAGAGTATTAAAAAAAATTAGCCAAGGAGCTCTCTAAAACATTAAGGTTGATTTTTAACAAACCTTGTAACATTGGGGAAGTTTCAGGGGACTGGAAAAAAAAACCCCAATGTTGTGCCAATATTTAAAAAGAGTGAACAGAATGACCTGGGAAACTAGGGTATAGGGTAAATATTTATTAAAGCTAATGTTAAAAAAATTATATAATACATAAGTTGGGAAAAGAGTGTCTGTACATCTGGGCATAATGCTTAGATTATCCACAAATACAAAGTTTGTTTTTAAAAGTCGTACGATACATAGAGTACATAATCAACAATAACCCAAATTTAGGTGAATAGATTTAACAATACAGTTTAGATATTAGAATCCGAATACTGGGTATATCACTCATGAAACGTTGTACAGAGATTTGGTTGTGGAAAGTAAAATATATCAATGAATGGAGATTATCCCTCAGTAATTGAGAATTAGGTTGGTTGTCCATTTAGAAAATACAATTCATGAGGAAAGTATTTCAGTTACTTTCCTGACTTCCCTACTTTCTCATCGGCACTCCAGCTCATCCCTCCTGGTATTGCCAATGTCCGGTGATGTGTTCTATGTAGATGTCCCTCGACTACCTGATGGCGTCCAACACCATGAGTTGCCGTATCAGCCGAGTGTAGTGTTGACCAATTCTGCATTCTCTCAGCACTTGCTCGTTACTGGGGTCCCATACACTATAATGTAAACCTGGGCTGAGTCACAGGCTTGAGCCCAGACTCTATTCCATACACACACAGATCTCTCAGACTCAGGCTTGGATCTAGGATCCTCGGACCCTGTGGGGCTGGAGGTGCTGAATCCGAGTCAAGCCGTGTCCCAAGGTTCAAGCCCTATTGCTTGGCAGTGTAGATGCAGCCACACCAACTTGGGTTCTGGGAGTCCTTTGAAAGTATTCCACAATATCATGGGCCAACTTTGTTTGTCCTTTCTATCCCACAAATCTTCAGTAGACTCCAATGAAAAGGGAAGCAGTCCTCCTTGGTGTACAGCAGCAGCTTAGAGAGTCGGCATTAACCTTCCATTGTCTTCTGACTACTGAGCAGCAAACGCACCATCAGAGAGCCTTCTGTGTTTGCAATGTATATTAAACAGAAGAATCTTTTGCAAAGCATGGTGCTTCATAGTCATGGAAGCACAGTCAGCTTTTGGTGAATCTCTGGTGCGAGGACAGCAAAACTGTGAACTTTAATAAGAGTACCAGGAATGACCACACATACTAGCAAATAGTGAAGAAATTGATAGATTTGCAAATTTACTGAACAAGTGATCAGTGCAGGGAGTGGCTGAAGAGTTCAGTACCGCAAAGTGTTCAGGGACCAGAACCACACCTCAGGCAACTCACCAAAATCATGCCCATATGATGAGGCGTTTGACTGGGTGCTAGCCACTGCACTTAGCATGGAGCCAAAAGTGGTGCATGATGACCTGGTCAACTAGGATGGCGCCCTGTTGCCCCAGAATCCATGATGGGGAAGAGATGGGAGCCAACAGCAGGCACCGAGTGAGAATAAGTCACTCTGTTGCTGAAATTGGTCCCAGAGCTGCCTTTGGAGCAGGAGCAGGACATTCTGGGTCCAGAGGAGCTATCTGGTGTCCCCCCTGAGGAACAGCCTACTGTGAAGCCTGCAAAAGACACAGAAGGAACAGGAGCTGCCCCTGTGCCTGGTAAGTTTCTGCCTCCATTTTAATGTTTATTAACTCAGTCATGGGAGGGATTTCCGGTCTATGAACCAATGCAAACATTATGAGAAGCCCCAGCTAGCAGCGTGTATCTACTAATGGCAGATTGTATGCCAGTCTCTTGGCATTCCCCCTTCCTCTTCCCTCTACCATGTTGAGTTCAAAATGGTGGCCGGGAAATGCAAACAGTTAAGAACAACTTTAAAGTATATTTCTAATGGAAAGGCACAGATATTTGCAAGGGCCATTTTTGTTTCTTAAAAATAATAACCTTACATTGCCATGCCTGTAAGTATGCCGCTCTATAACCACTCAATGATCTGTCAATCTGCCTGGAAACAGCGAACTGTGTGGGAATGGGGGAGGTAGAAAAGTGATCCATTTACAAATCTGGTCCATTTCAGTTAGAAGTAGTCTGTGCAGTCCACAGGCGACTGTGACACTTGGGGGTTGGTTGGTAGGGGGGCATTGCCTAGTGATCAGGGCTTAGGCCCGTGACTTGCAGGGGGTTGTTGGTTGCGGAGCCCAGCCCTCTCCACTCCACCGGGCTCTGACTCAGGGCCCGTTGAGGGCTATCATTGACCTGACAGCCAGGGAGCTGCTTAAGGCTGCCCTCCCAGGCCACTTCCTATCACCTCCCCTGCAATTGCCCCAAATTTGCTATCTGGGTCTAGGCAGCATGAAGGGTGTCTTCTGGCAGCTGCGTATAGTGGGGCAGCTCTCTTCCTTTCTTGGGTGGAGACTGCCTCTTGCTGTGGTATGGCCCACCCTCCTGGGCAGCTCAGTCCTATGGCTTTCCCATTCTGGGGTAGTCTAAACATAGTAAAGGGAAATTAACAGAACTTGGGAGTCCATATAAGAGGAAGAGGGGAATGCTTCCCTCTCAAACTGTCTCTGTAGCAGGTCCTCTCTTCTCTTAGGGAGGGACCTTTGGGCAGTTGTCATGGGGAGAGATTCTGCCTTTCCTCAGCTCTCCTTTGCTGGAGCTGCAGGTTTGCTCTCTTCTACCACCAAATGAGGTCTGCCACCAAATGAGCTGTTCTCCTGCCTTTTAACTCCTCCCCTAGTTGGAGCATTTGCTACAGGGGTGGTGGGCAGGGCTGACTGGGCCCAGAGTAGTTCCTTACCCCCTTGTTGCCCAGTGTGGGATTTGTATACCCCATCAAAGTGATAAAATTATTTGTCCCAAATATGACTGGGATTTGAAATTTTGTCCTGAAACGTGCTGGGGGAGAGGAGGGAGGAGGAAGTCTGTGGAGTTCTGCATGTTTGCATGCAGCCATAACAGGGTAAGTCATGTGGAAGTTAACGCAGCATCCTGTTGATTCCCTCATGAATTCTGACCCAATCCCAGGTGCAAACTTTTCCTGAAGCAGGAACTCCAGGTAGGTGGTCACATTTCAGGAAAGGGCGTTTTTTTACAGGCCACCTTGATAGCCTACTCCACTCATAGATGTGCCGGTCAGTCACTATACGTTTGAATACCTTAGTTGCATAAACTGCAGGTTTCCTACCAACAGCTTGGAATATCATCTCCCTTTGCCAGTCAGGTACCACAAGAATGGTTATGTCCTCCAAAATATGGAAGATCTGAAACGATAGACAATGTTTTTGTAGCATGGTCACTGATGACAGCCCTCCTATCATGCCCCCAAAACCCAAAGTAGTTCTGAAATTTTCTAAAAAAAAAAAAGCAGCTTTGCATTTTCAACTTACCATTGTGTGTGCACTTCTTTTGCTGTGATTAGCCAGGCTGTGTCTAGGGACCCTCTGTGGTCTGAAGCATCCCTCTCACAGTGTACAGAACTTCAGTTTGTAAAAGTATCATTCTATGTCCTTGAAATCCTAACAATGATTTTTTCTGAACTCCTGCTCTGAGCTATTTGAGACAATGTTCCAGGCCCCTCAACCTCTACTGGCTGCAGTTCCTCCACAGACTATCCATACTGCAGCAGAAGCCTGGACCAATGTAGCTTCACAGACTGTTCCAAAACGAAGCATTTCTATGATGAACTTATGGTTGAAGTTTTGGAGAGGGCCAACAAGCAGCTCCCGTAACAAAGACAGAGAGACTTATGGCTAGAGGAAAGGGATGGCAAGAGGCAAGGCTTAGCCTGGCTACACAGCTTGAGCAGAGGATTTCAGCACAAGTGCAGGCACTTGCTTTGCAGTTCCTGGAACAGAAACAGCAGCTAAGGGAGGAGGACAGAACTCAGCAGAAAAAAGTTTCAGTAGCTCATATCAGTAATGACTGCCTGTGCTTCAGTCCAGAAGTAGCATGGAAGACTCTATGGCTGCGTGGCATATGCAATTTGGCCCCATGAGCGGCTGGGCAGGGCCACCTTGCCCATGCAGTCCTTCATATTGGCCTCCTCCCCCATGGGCATCATGTGAATGCCTGCTCGGGGAGGCTAGCCCCTGGCCCCGCCCCTTCTGCCCAAGGCCTCTCCCTTTCCCCTCAGGAGCCCCGAGGCTGCTAGGCCCCCACTCCCCCACTCCAGCAGTCCCAGCGCAAGCGCCCCAGAACACCAGATGGCACAGTTCCAGTGTCCCCAGCCCCAGCATCCCCAGTCCTGGAGTGCCAAGCAGGCAGCCCCAGAGCGCTGGGCAGCACAGCCCCACCCCCAGCGTCCCGGAGTGCCAGGTGGTGCGGCCCCAGCCCTTGAGTGCCAGAGTGCCTGGCAGGTGGCCCAGCACCAGGCGGACAGAGCACTGACCCCAGCTGCCCTGAGTCCCAGACCACAGGTCAGCCTGCCCTAGCCCCAGCCCAGGCCAGGGGAGGAGAGTGGGAAGCAGGAGCAGGTTTTGGGGCAGAGTGTGGGGGGGGCAACACCTGGCTGTTTGGGGAGGCTCAACCTCCCCTGGCTTGCGATACCTGCTGCTCATGCCCTCCACTATGGATGCCTCCACCCCTCCCCCCAGCACCAAGTGTGTAGCAAACAGGGAAACAGGGAAAGGAGAATGGATGGCCAGGGTATATGCCATAGTAGGGGATTACTGTCATGTAAATGATTTCACTGTTTGCACTTGTTCATGCACTTTGTTTTTACTGTTTTTTTTTCTGTAAGGTTCTGTTGTTACTGGTTTTTTGGTGTGATAATGGCAGCTGGCCTGCCTGGGAATGGTTATCTATAGCAATTCATACTTCAATCACTTCCTTACATCAAGCCATACTGTGAATAACCCACCTCCATTTCATAAGTGGTCCTGTCATTCACAATCAATGAGTCTCCACACCACCACAAGCACATTAATAATGTACTAATACTAATGGTATTCCATTGTGCCATGCAAGTCCATCATGTGGGAGCTCAAAGCATCCCTGACTTCTGTTGCCTGGGTTCACCCAGTTGTGGTAGGTGAACTTTCTGGCTGATTGTATCACTGTCAGAGAGCCATTGAGTGGGGAAATTGTTCATCTCTGGCTTTACCAAGATTGTGAAGAGCACAGTAAGCCACAGAAATGTGGACAGCATTAATGACACTGTAATCCAAACAGGTCTGTAAACATCTCCAACAGGATTTCAATCTAACAAAAGCACATTCAACAACCATTCTGCCCCCGGTGAGAGGGTAATTAAACCTTCTTTTGTCATGGCCTCTTAAATCAGGGTACAGTTTCATAAGCCAAAATAGAAGTGGGTATGTGGGGTTCCCCAAAATAACAGCAGGGACGTAACTTCATTTATGACAATGTCAGTTGGTGGGAATAGTGTCCCAGACTGTCCATGAATGTAGACTCCTGATCGGCAAAGAACCCTGGCATCATGAACTTCTCTACTGAAGGACACATTGAGTTCATAAATCACCCTCTGTGGTCCATGAGGGCCTGCATAAAAATGGAGTAGTACCCTTTGTAGTTTATGTACTCACGTTCCTTGAGGAGGGCAAACTATGGGCACATGAGTCCCATCAATGGCCCCAGCGCAGTTTGGAAACCCCATTCTCTCAAAGCCAGCAATTACTCCAGGAATATCTATTTATGCCTGCACCCTGGGGTAAAATACACTCTTGCCTCAGAGTGGTTGACTTTCCAACACCAAACTAGTTTGCAATGAACCTGTTGCAGTTTGGGCTATATTATAGCAACCAGCTTCTGGACTGGCAAGTATGGCTCCATACATGTATCTTTATGCTGGAAGACAAGCTGCTCCCAAAGCTCCAGAAATGTAGCTTTCTTCATGCAAAAGTTCTGGATCCACTGCTGGTCGTTCCAGGTCTGCATGATGATGGAATCCTACCAGTCTGTGCTAGTGGCCCTGCTCCAGAAGTGCTAGTCTACGTACAGAGCACTAGCACCTATACCAAGTGTCATGAGCAGCATCAGCCAGTGTGAGTCTGCCAAGCCTAGGTACTCCCTCCTCTGCCTTCTTCTGTTGCTTCATAAGCTCTGTCAGGTGCCTTGGTGGGTCAAAACCACTGCTGAAATGTCCACCAGAGTCTCACAGTAGCTCTGTCAATTTCCTGACACAGGAGTGAAAGCGAAAGTAAGAGAAGTTCTGGAAAAGGTGCCTCCTCCATATGCTGGCTCTAGTGGCTATAAAAATGATACATGCATACAGACAGCAGTCCCGAGCACAGCAACAAATATTAGTGGCTTTCAGCTTCAAATTGCTGCCTCATTCCTGATCCTTATGGCCCCGCGCTGTGCCCCTCTAATAGCCCTAGTCTCTGGCTGTTCAAACTCAGCCTCCAGGAGCTGAGCCTCTGCAGTCCAGCCCTGAGTGAAGCTTTCATCCTTCCCTTCACAAATATTACAGAACATACAGCACACGGCTATAAGCATAGGAATATTGTCATCAGCCATGTCAAGCTTCCCATAGAGGCAGCACCAGTAGGCCTTTAAATGGTCAAAAGCACACTCAACAGTCATTCTGCACTTGCTCAGCCTGTTGTTGAACCACTCCTTGCTGCTGTCAAGTTGCCCTGTGTATGGCTTCATAAGCCATGGCATTAAGGGGTAGGTAGGGTCTCCCAGGATCACAATGGGCATTTTGACTTCCCCTACAGTGATCTTCTGGTCCAGGAAGAAAGTCCCTGCTTGCAGCATTCTGAACAGGCCAGTGTTTTGAAAGATGCACGCGTCAAGCACCTTTCTGGACCAGCCTGCGTTAATGTCTGTGAAACGACCACAGTGATCCACAGGAGCCTGGAGAACCATTGAGAAATATGCCTTGCGATTAATGTACTTGGTGGCTAGCTGGTCTGGTGCCAGAATTGGAATGTGTGTGCCATCTATCTCCCTCCACAGTTAGGGAAGCCCATTTGTGCAAAGCCCATCCACAATGTCACGCACGTTGCTCAGAGTCACGGTCTTTCAGAGCATGATGCAATTAATGGCCCTGCACACTTCCATCAACATGAGTCCAGTGGTCGACTTTCCCACTTCAAACTGGTTAGCAACCCATCGGTAGCAGTCTGGAGGAGTCAGCTTCCACAGTGCAATCACCACGCGCTTCTCCAATGGCAGGGCAGCTCTCAATCTCATGTCCTTGCACCGCAGGGCTGGGGCGAGCTCATCACACAGTCCCAGGAATGTGGCTTTCCTCAGGTGAAAGTTCTGCAGCCACTGCTAACCATCCCTGACGTGCATCACAATGTGATTCCAGCACTCAGTGGAATGAGCTGAAAAGCGGCTTTCCACTGTGGTCAGCACGTCTGTGAATGCCACAAGCAATTTCGTGTCATAGCTAGTATGCATGGTGGGATCAATGTTGCACTCCTCTTGCCTTTGTAGTTTAAGGAATAACTCCACTGCCACTCGTGATGTGTTGGTCAGAGCAAGCAGCATACTAGACAACAGTTCGGGATCCATTCCTGCAGACTGAAGAGGCAAAGTGTGCAGTACAGAAACCATGGAAAGATGACGCCAAATGAGGATGGAAGCACAGGGATTGCTGGGAAGCAAAGCAATGCATCATGGGGCATTGGGACAGGACCCAGGATGCCCCGCGACCCCCTCCATCTTCCCACAACTCTTAGCGGCAGAAGAGGAAGAAATGCTCTGTGTGATAGCTCCCCAGAGTGCAATGCTCCGAATACCACTGCAAGTGCCGCAAGTGTGAACACGCTATTGCACAGGCAGCTGACGCTGTGAACACACAACAGTGGTTTTCCTTCAGTGCTCTCTGAGTGGTGCTGTAACTCCTGGCGCTGTAACTCTGCCAGTGTCGACATGTCCTTAGAAAGATTCTGAAGATAAAAATCTTTAGGGTAGTTTTTGCAAGCAGTTTGCTGTAATTGAGGGATATAGTGAAAGTGATTTGATCAAGGGAGTTTCAGTTCCTAAAACTGCCAGAGTCTTTCTGAGGTGTGTAGCTACACTGAGCCAGCTTTAGGAAGATCCAGTGGGGATATCTTTGAGGAGATTTTGGATGGAAAGAAAATTGTCAGGGAACTTGAACAGCCCCATAACCAAGTGGCTGTGTTTGACCAGCTTGTTGGGGAGACAAGGCTGTTGGAACATGAATGTCTCCATGCTGATTTTTTAAGTAAGCAGTCTGTGCCTCAGGGTCTGAGGAAAGACTGGGATTACTGGTTTTTCAAAGCAGAACAGCCTTATGACTTAACCCACAAGGATGCAGGGGAGAGCAGATAAACTCTCACCCTTAGACACTTTGGATTCATTTGGTATCTCTTTAAAACAGAGTCCAGCCTCTATGCTGGTGGTGGTGGTGGATCCACAAACAAGCATGCAGGAGAATGTCTGTGTAGATATTCATAGCACAGAGGGGCTGCAGCTGGTAAACACATCTAGCCAGCAAAGGGATTCCTATAAGCAGGGAGGTTCAGTTTTCAACCTTCTAGAAAAAAAGGTGTGTTGGGAGGAAGGACCCAATCCTGCTGATGGAAAGAATGAGTGTCTAGCCTTAAAATTGGTAGCAGATGATAATTTGGAAGCTAGTGTCTGGGTTGATACAATCTACCAAGGGAGGGGGAAGATTTGCCCCATAGCTGGTAGCATGGAGGACACACCTAGCCAGCCAAGGGATTTAGTAAGGTGAGAGGCATGCTTTATCAAGATACTTATAATCACTGACTTGTAAGAAATTTTGTGTTACTGTTAAGGTTTAGCCTTGTGATGTATTTGATTTTTATGTCAACCGTGGTAAAAATATACAATGTGCCTAATCTTTTGTGTAACTTTAGTGTCCTAATGGCCAAGATGGAGTCTGCTCTGCAGGCAGCTCTGGCCAAGATAAGGCGCGTGCAGGAATGCAGCAGGAAAAATCCCTTCCATTTCAGGGACACCTGTTCCAACGCCCCCAGAGTGAACACACACACACCAGAAAAGTACAATGGATATAAGAAAGGGAAATATTTATTTACAGAGGGATGAGAGGAGAAAAACAAAAGGGGAAATATAGGGGGAGCAGCAAAACAGGGTTGGATCCAAACCAAGGCCCCACAGGCCCAGTGGTAGCACAGTCTGAATGGGCAGACACTGAGCAATGTGTCTGCACACAGAGTTCAGGAGTCCTGAGCAAAGTTCCAGTCCAGTGGTGAGTCTTGGGTGCTCCTGGTCGTCTTCGTCGCCAGTAAACTTTCCCCAAGAAACCCCTCCGGTGTCCTTGAGACACAAATTCAAGGGCATCTGCATTTAAAGTGACTGTTTGTGGCACAGGATTCTTTGCCTGCACTGAACCTTCCTCCTCATGTTCTTGGGGACTCTCAACAACTTTGCACGGTGAGGCCTTGGGAGTGCTCAGTGTGGGTTCTTCCCCTTCACCATCTCTTTGTGCAACAACAAGAGGATCCATTAGGGTTGGGGCATTCCAAACTAGATGTTTGCCAAGCCCCATTTCATCCTCACTCTCCGAGGAGCTGCGTGTTTGCGGAGGACAGGTATATTTCCGTCATCGGGACCGTGTCTGACTTGCGGGGCCGGGAGGCTCAGAATCTGTGGAAACATCCTTATGGAGAAACAATACTTGTCCTACAGGTAACAGATGATTCTGGTGGAGAGTTCTGGTGGGGCCGTGACTGCTTTTAGGACATATGTGATACACTGGTAGATCCCCAAGTTTCTTCTCTATAATGTATGGGTGTGACTCCCAATGGTTTGCTGCAATCTCTGAGATACCCTTGCATAATCTGTTTTGTTTTGGAAGTCCAAGGCATAGTGACCATCTTTCCCACAGTTGTAACAGAAACCTTCTCGCTGGCTATCACCCCTCCTGCTACTCTCCGCTCTTGAGGATGGCACAGTATGTCCCTGAGGCTTCGTCATGGCCAGTTCTTGGCTCAAATCTCTGAGTGCCGCTGCCACTGATGAGGCCTCTTCCATCTCTCCAAGCACTGTGGTGGCGTGTCTCCCTGCCTTCTTCGGCTGCACCACTGCGTCCACTTGCAACAATCGCTCCTCCTCTGCACGTATCTCTTGAATCAGCTTGTGGAATGGGGGTGGGTTTTGGGCCTGCTCCCTCAACTGCAGTCACCACAACCCATGTTGTCAGGTGCCCCGAAGGATCTGATCCAACCTAGTGGAATCAGTGCGCTTGGTGGTGATGCCCTCCTTCCGCACTACCTGCTGTAGCAAATCCTCTAGTCTCCTGATGAAATCTGACAGTCATTCATGGGGCTCTTGATAGGTATGGTGGAAACGATAATACAGGTTTTCGCTGCTATCCGTAGCACTGTAGACACTCTCAAGAGTGGTTAAATAGTCTTTCACTGTGGCAGCTGGTTGTGAGTCTTTAAGGGCTTGGACAATTTGCATGGCAGGTCCCCCCAGACTCTCAAGCACACTTTTCCACTTCTCAGCATCAGAGCATTCCCACTCTTGGACAAGTGGCACTGTAAAATCCCTCCAGGTCTCGTAATCATCCTCCCCGAGGGTACAGGTGACACCCCCGAGAAAGAACGTAACCGATTGTATGGAGCACTTTCATATGTTGGCTTCAATGCATCTTTGAGAGCGTTTCCCAGCTATTTGGCCATCCCACCAGGCTGGGTGCCACAAGTGTTGGAGCCCCTCCTAATGCCAAACTTAATTCCTCTCTTCTCTGCTTCTCATCCACCAGAGTTTGCAATTTCTGCGCTAAAGAATCCACCTCAAGTGACATGGGCACACTAGTAGGGGATTGCTCTGCCTCCAGAATTGTCCAGGGAAGAATTCCTACTTGCACCTCTTTGGGCACTTTATCAAGATCTTCCTTGGAGTGAGTACACAGTGCTACCATGCCCTTCACTTTGCGGTTGTAAATACGGATGTTGACCTTCACTCTCCCCAGTACTTCAACTGCATCTAGGCTCTCCTCAATATCATTTGGTTCCATCTCTTCTGGGAACCCCGTCACTAGCACAGCTTTGGTTACTGGGATTCGTACCCCTCGGCACAGGTCTTCTAATAATCACCTCTCCATTTTTTTTTTTTAAACTGAGATGAAAGTCACTCAGAAGTATCTTTGCACTGTGAAGGAGAGCCCAGGGTACGTAACATAGGTGTGTGCGTGCATGTACTTCAAAGTCCTTATACGGGCCAACAAGTGTAACTTTAGTGCCCTCGTGGCCAAGATGGAGTCTGCTCTGCAGGTAGCTCTGGCCAAGAGAAGGTGCGCACAGGAATGCAGCAGGAAAAATCCCTTCCACCTCAGGGGCGCCTGTTCCAAACCCCCAAGAGTGAACATACACACGCACACACCGGTAAAGTACAATGGATATAAGAAAGGGAAATATTTATTTACAGAGGGATGAGAGGAGAAAAACAACAAGGGGAAGTATAGGGGGAGCAGTAAAACAGGGTTGGATCCAAACCAAGGCCCCACAGGCCCAGTGGTAGCACAGTCTGAAAGAGCAGACACTGAGCAATGCGTCTGCACACAGAGTTCAGGAGTCCTGAGCAAAGTTCCAGTCCAGTGGCGAGTCTTGGGTGCTCCTGGTTGTCTTCGACACCACTAAACTTTCCACAACAAACCCCTCCAGTGCCCTCTTCTGCTGCTCTCTGCAAAGCCGCACAGAGCGACCACCTCCCCACTTAACTAGCTAGCAGCCTCCCTCCTTATTCCCAATGGAGAGTCACAGGTCCCAGTACTCACAGCCCCATGCAGCTCTGGGCAGCAGTGATACTAGGTCCAGCTCTCTCTGTCCTTCTCAGGCTTCAGGCAGATTCTCCGCCGCTTCACTTTGTGAGGGCCTGCTTGCTGCAGCCTTTCTGTCTTGAGCTCCAGAGCCATACCCCTGGAGTTTCCCTCCTTTCTCTCACTGCTCCCTCTCCCCCATTAGGAAAAAGATTTAAAGGGGCCATGCTATCTAAACCGCAAGGGGGTTACATTTGAAAAAAAACTTTGAACATTTTAAGAATGATAGATAAGAACACACTTTATGTTAAAAGGCCTTGTGATACTGATGTTTCCCAATTAATGCCTATGGACAGTCTTGAAGCTCTTCACAGCAGAAAAGACATTGCATACCTAATGTGCTGTATGAAAAGGGAAACTGAGGCACACTACTATATTGCTTTCATGGCTAACTGGCAATATTCCTACACTGTGGCAAACATTAATATCTACATTGGCTTGATGTTAATTAGGTTTGTAAAGAAATTCAATAATATTGTTAAATATAATTTTGATAAACCATTTCTGTTATACATTAAGACTTCTAATATTGGGTTAGAAGCTGTAGTAATACAAAACCAAGAATGGAAAGATTCCTAGATGCATTCAACAGTGACTGGGACACATCTTCCCGCACCAATTGTGTGTTGGGGGAGTGATGTTATCTGATTAAAATATAACCATAGAGATCACTGTTATATATTTGCCACAAATCTTGTACAAAGTTTGTCTGTGAAAAGGTTATGATTTGCTGGTTATGATTATGCTATCTGTATGCATGTATCATTTTTGTATTTGAAGTTATAAGTATTGGCTCTATATCTGGATTTCAAATGTTTGTTCCTGGAGTATCACCGACAAGGTAGCTAGCCAGCATATCCTTGGAGGGACTATTCAAATTAAGAGGCTCATCAAAAAATACTTGGCTGACAATGAATCATGGGAGATGCTCATCTACACTGTGTGGACTGTAGGTTATGGCTTCCTACAATGACTAGGCGAAATGCACCAACATGTGACTTTCCCAGGTGACTCCAAATTCCATCTTGTTGCTGTAATTTTCCACAGTAAGAACAATGGGTTTCCTTCCACATGGCAGAGGATATAAAAGGCCCTGAAACCTCTCCATTTTTGCCTCTATCCTGCTCCAGCCTCTTTCCAGCCCAAGCCTCTGGACTATGAACTTATACTTATATGAGCTTTCTAACCAGTGGACTGAAGTCCTTCCAATGATTTGGAAGCAACCAGAGACTTATCAAACCAGCAGTTTATATGACTTATATGAGCTTTCTAACCAGTGGACTGAAGTCCTTCCAATGATTTGGAAGCAACCAGAGACTTATCAAACCAGCAGTTTATTCCATCACTGCTACAAGCCTGAACCAAGAACTTTGCAATTACTGAATGTATTTGATTCCTTTAACCAATTTTAACTCTCACCTTTCTTTCTTTTTATGAATAAACCTTTAGATTTTAGATACTAAAGGATTGGCATCAGCGTGATTTTTGGGTAAGATCTAAGTTATATATTGACCTGGGTGTGTGGCTGGTCCTTTGGGATCAGAAGAACCTATTATTTGATGAAACTGGTTGAAAAGAACCACTCATCTCTGAATCCAGTGTTTTTGGATATAAGAACTGGAATGCCTGAGGAAACTGCCTTCATGTTCTCCTGTTTGCCAATGTGGTGAAACAGAAGTTTACTTTTGTTGCTGGTTTCATATATGCTATGGGATTAGCCACCAGTCTTGGGGTGTATCTGCCCTATTTCTCAGCAGTTCACCCTGAATTCAACATTCTCAGTTGTGACCCCCACTGAGGCACGGTTACACCACCTTTTTCTCACTCTCCCTTGGCAAGCACACAGCTCAGTGAGCTCCCTAAATAGGGTGAATTCAGCCACAGGGTTGTGGGGGAAAGGTCCAAGATGGGACAAAGGGTCTAGGTATTTTTTTAAGGGGATAACTGCAAGTGTCTAGGGACACTATTGTATATTTTGCCACCATTTTCCACAGACAGGGGTGATTGAAGCTGCTATCTAACTCCTGTGGGTAAATGAGAATGCAATGCATTAGTAGGAGCGTTGCCAACAGATAGAGGGAAATGATTATTTCCCTCTATTTGGCAGTGGTGAGGCCACATCTGGAGTATTGCGTCCAGTTTTGGGTCCCCCACTACAGAAAGAATGTGGACAAAATTGGAGAGTCCAGCGGAGGGCAATGAAAATGATTAGGGGGCTGGGGCACATGACTTATGAGGAGAAGCTGAGGGAACTGGGCTTATTTAGTCTGTAGAAGAGTAGGGGGGGGGGTTGATAGTAGCCTTCAACTACCTGAAGTGGGGTTCCAAAGAGGATGGAGCTAGGCTATTCTCAGTGGTGTGTGAAGACAGAACAAGGAGCAATGGTCTCAAGTTGCAGTGTGGGAGGTCTAGGTTGGATATTAGGAAACACTATTTCACTAGGAGGGTGGTGAAGCACTGGAATAGGTTACCTAGGGAGGTGGTGGAATCTCCATCCTTAGAGGTTTTTAAGGCCCAGCTTGACAAAGCCCTGGCAGAGATGATTTAGTTGAAGTTGGACCTGCTTTGAGCAGGGGGTTGGACTAGATGACCTCCTGAGGTCTCTTCCAACCCTAATCTTCTATGATTCTGTGATCTCCTACATGTCTTAGGTTTCAGACTGAGCTCCTATGCTGCTCACCTGTGTGCTGCTTTGGTCCCTGCACAAGTGATTGCCCGTTGGCATGGCAAAGTTTCCTGCAATGGGGGAAGAAATAAAGCTGCTCTGCCAAGGAACCTTCAGCAGAGGATTGGTGAGTACCTCCAGGAAAGTTTCCTAGAGATCTTTCTGGAAGATTTCCGTAAAATCTCAATGTGCGTTAACAAACTTTTCCACAGGATCCCCACTGCGTAGCTGCACTGGGGAATGGGAAGCAGACGCTACCACTGCTAGTCATGTACATTTCTATCCTTGACTCACTTCTAAGATATAATGAAACAAAAGACAGCTCTTCCTCATGTAACCAAGTAGTATCACTTATCAAAATGAGTACTTACCAGAGTTCCCCTCTCCTGCATCATTCATGCCAGAGCCACAGTGCTGGGACTAGCTTGAACGCACCAGAGTTGAGAAGAGATCCTGGCTCACCACACTATCGGATAACCCTGCCACCTGTTCCACCTCATCCTCCAACTCCACTTCATCCTTGGGGTTGAGTCTGCTGACTGCTGTCTTCTGGAAGCCATTTACAGCAACATAAGCAAGTGCAGTGTCTCCATTAACACTGTGTTGATCTAACTTTGCTGCAAAAAGCTCTACACCTTGTCATAAATATAAAGGGAAGGGTAAACCCCTTTGAAATCCCTCCTGGCCAGGGGAAAGCTCCTCTCACCTGTAAAGGGTTAAGAAGCTAAAGGTAACCTCGCTGGCACCTGACCAAAATGACCAATGAGGAGACAAGATACTTTCAAAAGCTGGGAGGAGGGAGAGAAACAAAGGGTCTATGTGTCTGTCTATATGCTGGTCTTTACCGGGGATAGACCAGGAATGGAGTCTTAGAACTTTTAGTAAGTAATCTAGCTAGGTATGTGTTAGATTATGATTTCTTTAAATGGCTGAGAAAAGAATTGTGCTGAATAGAATAACTATTTCTGTCTGTGTATCTTTTTTGTAACTTAAGGTTTTGCCTAGAGGGGTTCTCTATGTTTTTGAATCTAATTACCCTGCAAGATATCTACCATCCTGATTTTACAGGGGGGATTTCTTTATTTCTATTTACTTCTATTTTTATTAAAAGTCTTCTTGTAAGAAAACTGAATGCTTTTTCATTGTTCTCAGATCCAAGGATTTAGGTCGGTGGTCACCTATGCAAATTGGTGAGGCTTTTTATCCAACATTTCCCAGGAAAGGGGGGGTGCAAGTGTTGGGAGGATTGTTCATTGTTCTTAAGATCCAAGGGTCTGGGTCTGTAGTCACCTAGGCAAATTGGTGAGGCTTTTTACCAAACTTTGTCCAGGAAGTGGGGTGCAAGGTTTTGGGAAGTATTTTGGGGGGAAGGACGCGTCCAAACAGCTCTTCCCCAGTAACCAGTATTAGTTTGGTGGTGGTAGCGGCCAGTCCAAGGACAACGGGTGTAATATTTTGTACCTTGGGGAAGTTTTGACCTAAGCTGGTAAAGATAAGCTTAGGAGGTTTTTCATGCAGGTCCCCACATCTGTACCCTAGAGTGCAGAGTGGGGGAGGAACCTTGACATGGTGGCAGTGGTGGGATAGTGGTGGGATTAACCTGAAATCATTTTGAGATCCAGTTGAGATTTTTTGAGCTAGAAATACAGATTTTAAAAAGGAAATTTTTTTTTCCTTTGGAAAGGAAGTCCAGAAAGCAGCTGAAACTGAAAGCAGCTTGTTTTTTCTCTGCTTTGTGGCCAAGCAGAGACAAAAGGGGATTATCTTTGTGAATTGCAGGTTTCTTTGCCTGGAGGCAGGGTACTTAACTCCTGCAGGGAAATTCACAGTCTTCCAACCCAGAGGTTTTTTTTTCTTCCTAAAAGTAAATAGGGGGTGTGTGTTCTACCCATTTGCTTTTTCTTTGGGCTGGGTAAGCAGGTTTCCAAGTAGTTGGAGGTTTTTTGCTTTAATTTGTGCCCAGAGCAGAGACAAGGGAATTGTCTTTTTCTGTAGGCTGACAATCACTATCAGAGAATAGGTATTCTATTCCAGCACAGCAAAATTTTACAGCCAAGTTTTGTTTGTTTATTTCTAAACCTCGGGTGTAAAGTTAGTTAAAAACAGAGAGGTTAGAATGACCAAATCTGCAGCTCGACTACAGCTGGAATTAGCCAAATTTCAGGCTGAGGAAAGACAAAGGGAACATGAAAGACAGATAGAACTCCTGCGGCTGAAGAAGGAACAAGAAAGGGAGGCAGCGAGAGAAGCAGAACAACACCAAGCGGCTGCTCACAGGAGAGCTATGGAAGCAAGGGACAAAGAACTGGAGGAGAAGGAAAAAGAGAGGAAGTACATGGAGGAGATGGAGAAGATAAAGGCTCAGCAGAATATCCCAACAAACCCTAGTAATCCTTCTCCAAGTACCACTTCCCATCCCAGAAAGTTCCCCACCTACAAGGCAGGCGATGATACTGAGGCCTTCCTAGAAAACTTCGAAAGGGCCTGCCTTGGGTACAACATCTCTACTGACCAATACATGGTAGAGCTGAGGCCGCAGCTCAGTGGACCCTTAGCTGAGGTGGCAGCTGAAATGCCTAAAGAACACATGAACAAGTATGAACTGTTTAAATCCAAGGCGAGAGTCAGAATGGGGATAACACCCGAGCAGTCTCGTCGGAGGTTCAGAGCCCTAAGGTGGAAACAAGACATGTCATTTACCCGACATGCCTACCACATTGTGAAACATTGGGATGCCTGGATATCAGGAGCAAGTGTTGAATCTCCAGAAAATTTGCCCTTCCTAATGCAAATGGAACAATTCTTAGAGGGTGTTCCTGAGGAAATAGAAAGATACATCCTAGATGGGAAACCCAAAACTGTAATCGAGGCAGGAGAGATTGGAGACAGATGGGTGGAGGTGGCAGAGAAGAAGAAAACTGGTCGCAGTTGGAGCGGAGACCAGAAGGGACCACCCCAGACCACACCCTATTACCGGGGGCCACCCAAGGCCCCACCTACCTCCCAAAGAACCCTCCAGACCCCTTATTGTCCCGCCACCCCGTTCTCCAGCAACCCTCCTCGCCCCAGTGACCCGTCAGCTGGACGATGTTTTAAATGTAACGAGCTGGGGCATGTAAAGGCCAACTGCCCCAAGAACCCCAACAGATTACAGTTCATTGCACCGGAATCACACCAGAGGTCCTCAGGCCCACATACCTCCCAGATACCCTTGGAGCAGAGGGAAACTGTGAGTGTGGGCGGGAAGAAGGTCACCGCGTGGAGGGACACCGGAGCACAAGTGTCAGCTATCCATGCTTCCTTAGTGGACCCCAATTTAATCAACCCAGAGATCCAAGTGACGATTCAACCCTTCAAGTCCAACTCTTTCAATTTGCCTACAGCCAAGTTGCCTGTCCAGTACAAGGGCTGGTCAGGAATGTGGACTTTTGCAGTCTATGATGATTATCCCATCCCCATGCTGTTGGGGGAAGACTTGGCCAATCATGTGAAGCAGGCCAAGAGGGTGGGAACGGTCACCCGCAGCCAGGCTAAACAAGCCGTGAGGCCTAGCTCTGTTCCGGAAACTTCTATCAGGACCCGGTCAGAGGTGATGGACCCGGACCCCAGGCCAATGTCTGCAACAGCAGTAGTGGATCCAGTTCCAGAGACCCAGACGGAACCAGTCCCAGAACCGGAACCAGCCGAACAACCAACACCAGACCCAGTGTCAGCACTGAATCCAATACTTGCAACCTCAACACCAGAGGGCCCCACCGACCCTGAACTGGCAGCAGCCGATAACCCGACCCAAGAGGCTCAGCCGGAGCCTGAATCCCAACATAGTGCACCAGCGGAGAGCGGTTCACAGTCAACAGAAACAGCTCCATCCCCTATATCGCTTCCAGAGGGACCAAGCCTAGGTCCACAATCCAATGAGGAACTGATGTCTCCAGCATCAAGGGAACAGTTCCAGACCGAACAGGAAGCAGATGAAAGCCTCCAGAGAGCTTGGACGGCGGCACGGAGCAACCCACCGCCTCTCAGCTCTTCTAATCGATCCAGGTTTGTTGTAGAAAGAGGACTTTTATACAAGGAAACTCTTTCTGGTGGACACCAGGAAGACTGGCATCCTCAGAGACAGTTGGTAGTTCCAACTAAATACCGGGCCAAGCTCTTGAGCTTAGCCCATGATCACCCTAGTGGCCATGCTGGGGTGAACAGGACCAAAGACCGTTTGGGGGGGTCATTCCACTGGGAGGGAATGGGCAAGGATGTTTCTACCTATGTCTGGTCTTGTGAGGTATGCCAAAGAGTGGGAAAACCCCAGGACCAGGTCAAAGCCCCTCTCCAGCCACTCCCCATCATTGAAGTTCCATTTCAGCGAGTAGCTGTGGATATTCTGGGTCCTTTTCCGAAAAAGACACCCAGAGGAAAGCAGTACATACTGACTTTCATGGATTTTGCCACCCGATGGCCGGAAGCAGTAGCTCTAAGCAACACCAGGGCTAAAAGTGTGTGCCAGGCACTAGCAGACATTTTTGCCAGGGTAGGTTGGCCCTCCGACATCCTCACAGATGCAGGGACTAATTTCCTGGCAGGAACTATGAAAAACCTTTGGGAAGCTCATGGGGTAAATCACTTGGTTGCCATTCCTTACCACCATCAAACAAATGGCATGGTGGAGAAGTTTAATTGAACTTTGGGGGCCATGATACGTAAATTTGTAAATGAGCACTCCAATGATTGGGACCTAGTGTTGCAGCAGTTGCTCTTTGCCTACAGAGCTGTACCACATCCCAGTTTAGGGTTTTCCCCATTTGAACTTGTATATGGCCGTGAGGTTAAGGGGCCATTGCAGTTGGTGAAGCAGCAATGGGAGGGATTTACACCTTCTCCAGGAACTAACATTCTGGACTTCGTAACCAACCTACAAAACACGAACCTCTTTAGCCCTTGCTAAAGAAAACTTACAGGATGCTCAAAAAGAGCAAAAAGCCTGGTATGATAAACATGCCAGAGAGCGTTCCTTCAAAGTAGGGGACCAGGTCATGGTCTTAAAGGTGCTCCAGGCCCATAAAATGGAAGCATCGTGGGAAGGGCCATTCACGGTCCAGGAGCGCCTGGGAGCTGTTAATTATCTCATAGCATTCCCCACCTCCAACCGAAAGCCTAAGGTGTACCATATTAATTCTCTTAAGCCCTTTTATTCCAGAGAATTAAAGGTTTGTCAGTTTACAGCCCAGGGAGGAGATGATGCTGAGTGGCCCGAAGGTGTCTACTACGAAGGGAAATGTGGTGGTGGTGTGGAAGAGGTGAACCTCTCCATGACCCTTGGGCGTATGCAGCGACAGCAGATCCAGGAGCTGTGCACTAGCTACGCGCCAACATTCTCAGCCACCCCAGGACTGACTGAATGGGCATACCACTCCATTGACACAGGTAATGCTCACCCAATTAGGGTCCAACCTTACCGGGTGTCTCCTCAAGCTAAAACTGCTATAGAACAGGAGATCCAAGATATGTTACAGATGGGTGTAATCCGCCCCTCTGAAAGTGCATGGGCATCTCCAGTGGTTCTAGTTCCCAAACCAGATGGGGAAATACGTTTTTGCGTGGACTACCGTAAGCTAAATGCTGTAACTCGCCCAGACAACTATCCAATGCCACGCACAGATGAACTATTAGAGAAACTGGGACGGGCCCAGTTCATCTCTACCTTGGACTTAACCAAGGGGTACTGGCAGGTACTGCTAGATGAATCTGCCAAGGAAAGGTCAGCCTTCACCACACATCTCGGGCTGTATGAATTTAATGTACTCCCTTTCGGGCTGCGAAATGCACCCGCCACTTTCCAAAGACTTGTAGATGGTCTCCTAGCGGGATTAGGAGAATATGCAGTCGCCTACCTTGACGATGTGGCCATATTTTCGGATTCCTGGGCAGACCACCTGGAACATCTACAAAAAGTCCTTGAGCGCATAAGGGAGGCAGGACTAACTGTTAAGGCTAAGAAGTGTCAAATAGGCCTAAACAGAGTGACTTACCTTGGACACCAGGTGGGTCAAGGAACTATCAGCCCCCTACAGGCCAAAGTGGATGCTATCCAAAAGTGGCCTGTCCCCAAAGTCAAAGAAACAGGTTCAATCCTTCTTAGGCTTGGCCGGTTATTACAGACGATTTGTACCGCACTACAGCCAAATCGCTGCCCCACTGACAGACCTAACCAAAAAGAAACAGCCAAATGCTGTTCAGTGGACCGGAAAGTGTCAGAAGGCCTTTAACAAGCTTAAAGCGACACTCATGTCTGACCCTGTACTAAGGGCCCCAGACTTTGACAAACCGTTTCTAGTAACCACAGATGCGTCCGAGCGTGGTGTGGGAGCAGTTTTAATGCAGAAAGGACCTGATAAAGAATTCCACCCTGTAGTGTTTCTCAGCAAAAAACTGTCTGAGAGGGAAAGCAACTGGTCAGTCACTGAAAAAGAATGTTACGCCATTGTCTACGCTCTGGAAAAGCTACGCCCATATGTTTGGGGACGGCGTTTCCACCTGCAAACCGACCATGCTGCACTGAAGTGGCTTCACACCGTCAAGGAAACTAACAAAAAAATTCTTCGGTGGAGTTTAGCTCTCCAAGATTTTGATTTCGACATCCAACACATCTCAGGAGCTTCTAACAAAGTGGCTGATGCACTCTCCCGTGAAAGTTTCCCAGAATCAACTGGTTAAAATCGTCCTTGAGATGTGGAAAATATTGTTAGTCTTTATGTACTCGGTAGTATATTTAGAGATGCATGTGTCTTATTAACTCTGTTTTTCCTAGAGCTCCAGGAAGAAATCCCAGCCAATGTTTCACCCTAGCTGAGATTTGGGGGGCGTGTCATAAATATAAAGGGAAGGGTAAACCCCTTTGAAATCCCTCCTGGCCAGGGGAAAGCTCCTCTCACCTGTAAAGGGTTAAGAAGCTAAAGGTAACCTCGCTGGCACCTGACTAAAATGACCAATGAGGAGACAAGATACTTTCAAAAGCTGGGAGGAGGGAGAGAAACAAAGGGTCTGTGTGTCTGTCTATATGCTGGTCTTTACCGGGGATAGACCAGGAATGGAGTCTTAGAACTTTTAGTAAGTAATCTAGCTAGGTATGTGTTAGATTATGATTTCTTTAAATGGCTGAGAAAAGAATTGTGCTGAATAGAATAACTATTTCTGTCTGTGTATCTTTTTTGTAACTTAAGGTTTTGCCTAGAGGGGTTCTCTATGTTTTTGAATCTAATTACCCTGCAAGATATCTACCATCCTGATTTTACAGGGGGGATTTCTTTATTTCTATTTACTTCTATTTTTATTAAAAGTCTTCTTGTAAGAAAACTGAATGCTTTTTCATTGTTCTCAGATCCAAGGATTTGGGTCGGTGGTCACCTATGCAAATTGGTGAGGCTTTTTATCCAACATTTCCCAGGAAAGGGGGGGTGCAAGTGTTGGGAGGATTATTCATTGTTCTTAAGATCCAAGGGTCTGGGTCTGTAGTCACCTAGGCAAATTGGTGAGGCTTTTTACCAAACCTTGTCCAGGAAGTGGGGTGCAAGGTTTTGGGAAGTATTTTGGGGGGAAGGACGCGTCCAAACAGCTCTTCCCCAGTAACCAGTATTAGTTTGGTGGTGGTAGCGGCCAGTCCAAGGACAACGGGTGTAATATTTTGTACCTTGGGGAAGTTTTGACCTAAGCTGGTAAAGATAAGCTTAGGAGGTTTTTCATGCAGGTCCCCACATCTGTACCCTAGAGTTCAGAGTGGGGGAGGAATCTTGACACACCTCTTGTTGAGGTGCTTTTATTTTGATGGCGTAGCAGGAAAGTTAAATTGGCTGGAGGAGCATTGCAGCGTGTACACCTCCACTGTTTTGTCAATGAAAGTTGACTTTTGTGGACAAAACTGTGTTGCACAGACAAAGCCTTAGGCAGATGGATGTCTATTTTCCCCCAGTTTGTATACTACTGGGGTTAGGTACCTAGACACCTGGAGTGAGGCAGCAGCATGCACACTCAGAGACAGAAACAAAGGCAACTTTTACAGAAGAAATTTAGGCACATTGATTTTGTGTGTGTGCACCTAAAGCATTCAGTGGCAGCTGAGCTGGGGTTTTGTTAATACTAGAGGTGCCTAAAATCTGGGACTTACCTGCCTAAAGAGGCAGGTAGGCACATAAGACCTATCTCTTTTCAAACAATTTGGGGAATATCTCTTTTCAAACAATTTTTTGCCCTGATATTAGAACCTATCCATTCCACTGAGAGCCACTGAGGGGAAAACATGGTCTCTTCTGGACTCTGGCTTGCAGAGGATTTTAGGAGTCCTCCCAACTCAGCTGGTGAGTGTAGGGGAGAAAATCATCAGGAGTGGGGCGGTGGGGGTGACCCTTGCGGATTGGATCTCGGGGGCTGTATCTACTTAGTGTGGGTGGGGGCCCGGCCCGGCGCTCCCCCTTTTCCTTCTGTGCAGACGCTGAAGTTAGTAGACATGGCAGCCGGCGGAACTGTTTGCAAAGCCTAGTGAAAAATCAAAGCCAGCGTGTGGAGAGCGCCAGCCACCCCCCACGGCGTGAGGAAATGGCTCTCACGTGAGGGAGGCGGCAGCTCGAGGACTCCCACCCCTCTCCCTGTCGGGGGAGGGAACAGCAGACGCCGCCGCCAACGCCCCGTCGCTCCCGAGCTCTGAGCGCGGAGTCCCGGCGCTGCCCAGCCGGAAGACAATGCCCACCAGTTTCACAGTAGTGCCAGTGGAGGGGCAGGAGCCGCAGCCCAGCCGGCCACTGGAGGAGACGAGTCAGCAGCTGGCGGAGTGCAGTTCCGGGGAGCCGGGTGAGTCAGCGGCGCCGAGCCCCCGGCACCGGCGGGCGAGCGCGGAGCTGCGGGGGTTGGGCGAGCCGCACACCTGAGTTAGGTCACAGGCGGAGCCCGGCTCTGCACACAAAGGGCCCTGCCGGCGGCAGCTCCTAGCCCCGTCCTGGCTCTGCTTGTGAGCAGTGTTTCCTTTCAGTTACCTGGAGGCAGCAAAAAGGGCTCAGTCTCCGGAGTCTCCTCCTCCAAGGAGCGCTTTGCAGGGGCCGTTCAGCCTCCAGAGTACACGGACCTGCTGCAGCTCTTCTGGGCACTGAACGTAACTGTCTGGCGCATGATCCAGCCGAGCAGGTAGCTGCCATAGGGTACTGGCCTGTTGCGCCAGGAGGATTGCCGTGGGGGGCTTCTCCGGGCGCGGAGCAAGATGGGCCAGTGTAGTGGCTCTTCGCATATAGGGTTGGATTCTCATTGTTTCTCCAGGTGGCCTTAGAGCCCCTGAAAACAAAAAGGAGGTAGCCTAGCCACGTCTACTATGTGCTTCTGCTGGATAGGCAGACAAGGAAGGAGGTGCTCTCTGGGACTGGACTGGACTGGAGGTGCTAGCCACAGGTGGGAAAAAGAAATGAGGGAGTGGGCAGGATGCCTAATGAGTAGAGGGAATAGAACAAATGACGGTGAAATCCTTGCGGATCTTAAACATAAAAAAGAAGCTTACAAGAAGTGGAAGGTTGGACATATGACCAGGGAAGAGTATAAAAATATTGCTTGGGTATGTAGGAATGAAATCAGGAGGGCCAAATCACACCTGGAGCTGCAGCTAGCAAGAGATGTTTAGAGTACCAAGAAGGGTTTCTTCAGATATGTTGGCAACAAGAAGAAAGTCAAGGAAAGTGTGGGCCCCTTACTGAATGAGGGAGGCAACCTAGTGACGGAGGATGTGGAAAAAGCTAATGTACTCAATGCTTTTTTTGCCTCTGTCTTCATGAACAATGTCAGCTCCCAGACAACTGCACTGGGCAGCACAGCATGGGGAGGAGGTGACCAGCCCTCTGTGGAGAAAGAAGTGGTTAGGGACTATTTAGAAAAGCTGGACGTGCACAAGTCCATGGGGCCGGACGCGTTGCATCCGAGAGTGCTAAAGGAATTGGCGGCTGTGATTGCAGAGCTATTGGCCATTATCTTTGAAAACTCATGGCGAATGGGGGAAGTCCCAGATGACTGGAAAAGGCTAATGTAGTGCCAATCTTTAAAAAGGGGAAGAAGGAGAATCCTGGGATCTACAGGCCAGTCAGTCTCACCTCAGTCCCCGGAAAAATCATGGTGCAAGTCCTCAAGGAAAGTGATCAGGAACAGTCATGGATTCACCAAGGGAAGGTCATGCCTGACTAATCTAATTGCCTTCTATGATGAGATTACTGGTTCTGTGGATGAAGGGAAAGCAGTGGATGTATTGTTTCTTGACTTTAGCAAAGCTTTTGACACGGTCTCCCACAGTATTCTTGTCAGCAAGTTAAAGAAGTATTGGCTGGATGAATGCACTATAAGGTGGGTAGAAAGTTGGCTAGATTGTCGGGCTCAACGGGTAGTGATCAATGGCTCCATGTCTAGTTGGCAGCCGGTATCAAGTGGAGTGCCCCAAGGGTCGGTCCTGGGGCCGGTTTTGTTCAATATCTTCATAAATGATCTGGAGGATGGTGTGGATTGCACTCTCAGCAAATTTGCTGATGATACTAAACGAGGAGGAGTGGTAGATACGCTGGAGGGCAAGGATAGGATACAGAGGGACCTAGACAAATTAGAGGATTGGGCCAAAAGAAATCTGATGAGGTTCAACAAGGATAAGTGCAGAGTCCTGCACTTAGGACGGAAGAACCCAATGCACCGCAACCGACTAGGGACCAAATGGCTAGGCAGCAGTTCTGCGGAAAAGGATCTAGGGGTGGCAGTGGACGAGAAGCTGGATATGAGTCAACAGTGTGCCCTTGTTGCCAAGAAGGCCAATGGCATTTTGGGATGTATAAGTAGGGGCATAGCCAGCAGATTGAGGGACATGATCGTTCCCCTCTATTCGACATTGGTGAGGCCTCATCTGGAGTACTGTGTCCAGTTTTTGGCCCTGCACTACAAGAAGGATGTGGATAAATTGGAGAGGAGAGGCTGAGAGAACTGGGATTGTTTAGTCTGCAGAAGAGAAGAATGAGGGGGGATTTGATAGCTGCTTTCAACTACCTGAGAGGTGGTTCCAAAGAGGATGGTTCTAGACTATTCTCAGTGGTAGAAGAGGACAGGACAAGGAGTAATGGTCTCAAGTTGCAGTGGGGGAGGTCTAGGTTGGATATTAGTAAAAACTTTTTCACTAGGAGGGTGGTGAAACACTGGAATACGTTACCTAGGGAGGTGGTAGAATCTCCTTCCTTAGAAGTTTTTAAGGTCAGGCTTGACAGAGCCCTGGCTGGGATGATTTAGTTGGGGATTGGTCCTGCTTTTGAGCAGGGGTTTGGACTAGATGACCTCCTGAGGTCCCTTCCAACCCTAATATTCTATGATTCTATGAAGTGTTCAGCTATACCACATAGATTAAAGAATCAAGTGGCAGGGACTAATCTTATGCAGAAGAGGCTGTGGGAAGTGTGCTAAAAGTATGTGTGTGGGCGGGGAGCGAGTGGGGAAACAAAATGAAGAGCAAAAGTAACCGGTGTGGCTAACTATTTCTCCCCCCACCCCCAAAAAAAGACAAAACTGGAAGACAGATACAGAAATGCTACTGAATATTAGATACCCATATAAGCAATTTCTGTAACTTGCTACAGAGATGAAGAAGAGGGAAAGTGGCTAAATAGGAGGGAAGGTGGTCTGCATGACGGCAAATATTGGGGAGATGGGGTCCACACCACTAGTGCCCTGAGGCCACATATCTGTTCAGCCATGCACTCTGCTGACAAGGACTGTACACAGATCATTTCCCGCCACTAAGCAGTAAGGTGCCAGTAATTCAGCACTAGGTGCTGCTATCAAAATTGCATTTGCTTGAATGGCAGTGATTGAAGTTTGAGGGAAGAGCAAGACGGTACATTTGTGTAGAGGAAAAAGGAGGGTTTAATGAAACTAACCAATTCTATAATGGGGTTAAATCAGGGGTAGGCAAACTTTTTGGCCTGAGGGCCACATCAGAGAATAGAAATTGTATGGAGGGCCATGAAATTGGGGTTGGGTGTGGGAGGGGGTGCGGGCTCTGGAGTGGGGCTGAGGATGAGAGGTTTGGGGTGCAGGAGGGTGCACTGGGCTGGGATCGAGGAGTTTGGAGAGCAGGAGGGGGATCAGAGCTGGGGAGGGGGTTGGGATATGGGGAGAAGCTCAGGGGTGCTTACCTCAAGTGGCTCCTGGAAGCAGTGGCATGTCCCTTCTCTGGCTCCTATGAGGAGGCATGGCCAGGCAGCTCTGCATGCTGGCGCATCCACAGGCGCTGCCCCTGCAGCACCCACTGGAGCACATAGGAGCTGGAGCGGGGCCATGTCGCGGCTTCCAGGAGCCGCGTGATGCGGCCCCCTATCGTGCCCCACAGCTGGAGTTGGGCCAAGCTGCGTGGTCCGACCCAGACCCAGGGCCCCAGCCAGAGCGCTGGAGCGGGGCCGAGCCACTGGTGTGGTTCGCAAGCCAGCTTTAAATGGCTCATGGGCCGGATCTGGCCTGCAGGCCGTAGTTTGCCCACCACTGGATGAAATAGTCATCTTGAAGCTTTGTCTTGAAAATGATTGAGTGCAGTTGAACAATATACTGGCCCTCAGAGACTGTGTGTGGACTTTGGAGACCAGGGTGGCTGAGCTGGAGGAGCTAAGGGAGACAGAGAGGTACGTAGATGAGACTTTCTGGGACACAGTAGAACGGTCCCACCCCTGGTCTGACAGCCTCTGTGCTGTTGAGTAGGATGAAAGCCTCAGGGAAGGAGAACATCCAACTGGAGCAGAGGGAAACGATCCCATAGTTGGGACCCTCCTCCCAGATGATGCTGTGGTATCCTCTCACACTGAGGAGTCTTCTCTGGGGGAGAGAACTTCAGTTATTAGGAAGAGACAGGTATTAGTAATGGGCAATTTGATCATTAGAAACATAGATAGCTGGGTTTGCGATGATCGGGAGAACCTCATGGTGACTTGCCTGCCTGATGCGACGGTTGCGGATCTCTCAAGACATCTAGACAGACTTATGTGTACTGCTGGGGAGGAGCCAGTGGTTGTGGTACATGTAGGTACCAACGACGTGGGGAAGGGTAGGAGAGAGGTCCTGGAGGTCAAATTTAGGCTGCTAGGTAAGAGATTGAAGTCCAGAACCTCCATGGTAGCATTTTCTGAAATGCTTCCAGTTCCACGTGCAGGGCCAGTTAGACAGGCAGAACTGCAGGGTCTCAATGCGTGGATGAGATGATGGTGTAGGGAGGAGGGGTTTAGATTGATTAGCAACTGGGGAAGCTTTTGGGAGAGGGGGAGCCTGTACAGGAAGGATGGGCTCCACCTAAACCAAAACGGAACCAGATTTCTGGCGCTTAAAATTAAAAAGGTCGTAGAACAGTTTTTAAACTAAAGGTTGGGGGAAAGCTGACAGGTGTGGAGGAGCATGTAATGCCATGTAATAATGGCACACAGTAATGTACAAAATATATTGAAAGGACAGAACATGTCATGCTGGTGGGGGAGTGGCACTATATGTGAAAGAAAGCATAGAATCAAATGAAGTAACAAATCTTAAATGAACTAAATTGTACTATAGAATCTCTATGGATAGTTTGAGTAACAGCCGTGTTAGTCTGTATTCGCAAAAAGAAAAGGAGTACTTGTGGCACCTTAGAGACTAACCAATTTATTTGAGCGTGAGCTGCAGCTCACTTCATCGGATGCATACCGTGGAAACTGCAGCAGACTTTATATATACACAGAGAATATGAAACAAAACCTCCTCCCACCCCACTGTCCTGCTGGTAATAGCTTATCTAAAGTGATCATCAGGTTGGGCCATTTCCAGCACAAATCCAGGTTTTCTCACCCTCCACCCCCCCAGACAAATTCACTCTCCTGCTGGTGATAGCCCATCCAAAGTGACAACTCTTTACACAATGTGCATGATAATCAAGTTGGGCCATTTCCTGCACAAATCCAGGTTCCCTCACCCCCCTCCCAAAAACCACACACACAAACTCACTATCCTGCTGGATGAAGATGTCATCAATATAGCGCAAGTAGAGTAGGGGCTTTAGGTCTTTAGGTCTAGGTCCCCTAAAGCCCCTACTGGCCTAGGTCCCGATCCAAGAAATCTGCAGGGCAGTGACTTGGTCCTCAATGAATACCTTCACCTCTCACCATGCCATTGTCCAGCACGCCGGACCTGAAGCAGCTTTTGGCAAAGCGGTGCTACAATCAGCATTTCCTTAACTCTGACCCCACCGCCTAGATAAGGCTTGGGAGTCACCTAATTGGAATCAATGTGAGCAATCACTCGAAGAAGAAAAAATGGTTACTCACCTCTCGATTGTTGTTCTTTGAGATGTGTTGCTCATATCCATTTCAAACCCACCTGCCTTCCCCTCTGTTGGAGTAACAGGCAAGAAGGAACTGAGGAGGCACCAGGTTGGCAAAGTCATATATTGAGCGCCATGAAGGCACCACTCCAGGGGGCTCCACAGCTGACCTGAAGGGTGCTGCTAGGGGAAAAACTTTCAGATGACTGTGCACACAGCGCACGCACACCTAACTGGGATGGATATGAGGAACACATCTCAAAGATCAACAGTTACGAAAGGTGAGTAATCTTTTTTTCCTCTGACTGGAACATATTAGAGCAGCAATTTTCAAACTGGGTCACATGGTTCTGGCTTGTCCCCTTGTTTCCAGTTGCTAAACTGCTTTAAAGACAGCTGTAAATACTTTCCTTGTGTTATCTTTCCTTATAAATAGGGCCTTACCAAATTCATGGCCATGAAAAACGTGTCACAGACTGTGAAATCTGGTTTCCCCCTATGAAATCTCATCTTTTGTGTGCTTTTACCCTATACTATACAGATTTCATGGGGGAGACCAGCGTTTCTCAAATTGCGGGCCCTGACCCAAAAAGGAGTTGCGTGTTTGTCACAAGGTTATTTTAGAGGGGTCGCAATATTACCATCTTTACTTCTGTGCTGACTCGGGAGCTGGGCGGACGGAGAGCGGTGGCTGTTGGCTGTGTGGTCTGCCCTGAAGGCAGCGCCCCACCAGCAGCAGCGCAGAAGTAAGAGTGGCAATATGATGCCATGCCACCCTTACCTCTGTGCTGCTGCCTGCAGAGCTGGGCCCTCAGTCAGCAGCTGCCACTTTCCAGCCGCCTGGCTTTGCAGGTAGCAGCACAGAAGTAAGGGTGGCAATACCATACCATGCCATCCTTACTTCTGCGCTGCTGCTGGCGGTGGCTCTGCCTTCAGAGCTGGGCTCCTTGCTTGCAGCCGCCAGTCTCCAGCTTCCCAGATCTGAAGGCAGCGCTGCCACCTGCAGCAGTGCAGAAGTAAAGGTAGCAGTACAGCAACCCTACTACAATAATCTTGTGACATGCCCCCCAACTCCTTTTTGGGTCAGGACCCCTGTAATTACAACTCTGTGAAATTTCAGATTTAAATAGCTGAAATAATGAAATTTACAAATTTTAAAATCCTATGATGGTGAAATTGACCAAAATGGACTGTGAATTTGGTAGGGCCCTACATATAAAAAATTGCTGTAGTTACTGTAGGAATGTTAGATGATCACAGATGAGAAGACAGCTGGTGCTCAAAGCAGTCTGGATTAACATGGTCTATATGATGAAAAGAATGAGAACCCACTCCTATACTAATTGGTTATAAACTTTTATGTGCATCATAGTATGAGGGGATAAGGGGGGAGGGATAAAGGAATGTCTGACAAATCAATTGCATAATTTTCAACTACATTTACCTGAAAATTCTCTAGGAAGATTACAAAGTGATTTAAGAATTTAGATGGTCTGAACTCATTTTTATAATGCTTAAAAATGGTTCCAGCAGATATCATTATTATACCTCTAATATAATCCCTGAATCTCAGGAACCAGATAAAGTTTTTACTCTACCCTCTGGAATTATTTTCTATTCTTTTTTGGGTACATTGTTCTTCACAAGTTTTACTCTCTTTATTCCAGGCTATATTTAAAAGGTTCTGCTATTCATTGATTGAAGAAGCACTTGGATATGAAAAGCTTTGTATACAATCTAACTGAACTTATATACTCCAGGATCATTTTGTGCCAGGTTTCACTAATAATGAAGTGGTCATTCTGGTATCAATCAACCTCCATAGATCAAACACTGAAAATATTAAAATTGCCTTAAGGGATAATGTTTCTTAATTTATTTTTATATATGAAAACAAAATTTTTACATGTAAATGTAATGAAAACTTACTTTATACATGGCCAATTCTGCTAAAGAATATTATGTGAAAAAGAATATATTTATTGTCAAAATCTTAAACAGAAAAAAAAGAGGAAAATGAGAGGCAAATTGGGGAGAAGGGGGAAAGACTGTGGTAATCAAATTGTCAAAACGTCTAACTCTTCTCAGCTTCAAGTGTTGCAAGCAGAAAAGGGATTTAATTTCTGCCGTCTTCTTGAACTTGGTGGTTCTACTTATAGAATCACAGATATGAAAAGTGAACAAGTTGATTTATTATAAAATAGGGAGTTTCAATGGATAATTTCAACTTTAGTCTATTGTGGAATGATCCTCGCAAAGAGTAATTTATTCCTATAGTTTTTGTTATTAATGCATGGTCTGCAGTCATTATTCTGAAGGGTTTTTTGCGTTTGTTTTTAATTGTCTGCCAGACAAATTGTATTAATTTCAGGGCCATTTCATCCAATGAAAGATTAAAGCACACTTTTTTTTTTTATCAGAAACCTCTTGGATACCTTTTAAAAACACTTTGTTTTGTTCAGTACATTGGATGAAATGAACAATACAAGGAGGGATCAATACAACAATAATAGAGTTAACGGTGGCAGTATTTTCTAACCATGGTTAAATCAGGAGCAGAATACTCTGACATTTCATGGAATGGGAGGTGGTGGTTAAAGACTCCTTTTCCATGTATTTTTTGTTTGTTTTTAGTCTGATTTTTGTTTTTAATATTAACTATTTGGAGAAGTTTTGTTTATACTTAAGGCAGAAATGTATCCATCAAAATTATTAGGAACCACAGGGCATTCTCTGGAACAGATGATGCAATTTCCTGTAGACCGGAGTTAGCTGTCAGAGGCAGAGAAATCATTTCAGTCTTTCCATCAGTTTTGTGGCAGAATTTTAATAAGTGACTTCTGTGAGTATTCTCTAGCACATCCAGTGAATGTTTTACACTAAAATACATAAGGCTTATGTACTAGAATTTTGGTTTTGTTTAACTTTGTTATTACTAATGTTTTCAGTGGTAGTTAAAGCAAAGTTAAACTGAAATCTATGATTTAACCTTAACAGGAGATTTAAACCTTTATTTTGCAAAATTGTCACTGAAATAGTAAAAAAATAACACAAGGAATATAAATTTTGAGTACTATTCAACTTTTTCATGGTGGATTTATGAAAAATGAATTGATAGAGAATAATATTAATCCCTTTTGGCAATTGCATTGGATTGTCTAACCCTTCTTTGTCACCCTTTTGCAACAAATGTAAAAATTATCCACAATCTGTTCCATGTCCACATTATCGTTTCTTGTTCTGATTGCTCAAATATCAGTTATACATTGGTGGTAGTTGTTTATAGATCATGTTATACTATTTTAGCTATAATTGCAAATTTATGTGCAAGGCTGAACCCACTGACATTGATGACAATTCTGCTATGGCGTGAGCAGGGAGGGACACAAACTGTTGCCAAATACCTCTGAGCCTAGGAGAAAATGTCCTGAGCTGGGAAAGAGGAGACCAGGAATTCAAATCTCACTTCTAAGGTCAGTTTTAAATTCCCATGCATTTTACTGCCCTTATTATTGACTAAGGCCATGTCTACACTGCCACTTATGTCAGCAAAAAGAAAGGCTCACTTTGGAATAGCTGTAGCTCAAGAAAGCTTATGTTTAAATATATTTGTTAGTCTCTAAGGTGCCAGAAGTCCTCCTTTTTCTTTTTGCGGATACAGACTAATACTGCTGCTACTCTGAAATCTGTCATTATGTCAGCAATACACCCCGGAGCGACATAAATTTCGCTGGCATAAGTGACAACGTGCACGGCGCTGTTTCGGTGGGAGAACTTCTCCTGGTGACATAGCTACAGCCATTCATTCAAGTGGTTTTATTATGTTGACTGGAGAGCTCTTTCCCATCAGCATAGAGTGGCCACACAGACGGTCTTACAGCAACTCTGCTGCTATAAGCTCGCTAGCGTAAACATCGCGTAAAGGTATGTCTATACTTAAATGCCACAGCTACGCCACTGCAGCGCTTCAGTGTAGACATTATCTATGCTGATGGGGTTCTCCCATCAGTGTAAGTAATCCACCTCCTGAGAAAGCAGTAGCTAAGTCAAAGGAAGAATTATTTCGTCGACCTAGTGCTATCTACATGGGGATTTAGGTTGGCTTAACAATGCCACTCAGGAGTGTGGGTTTTACACACCCCCGACTTACGTAGTTCAAGAGACTTAATTTTCTAGTGAAGACCAGGCCTCAGGCCATGAATTCCAACCTAGAATACCATCAGGTAATTCATAGAATATCAGGGTTGGAAGGGACCTCAGGAGGTCATCTAGTCCAACACCCTGCTCAAAGCAGGACCAATCCCCAATTAAATCATCCCAGCCAGGACTTTGTCAAGCCTGACCTTAAAAACTTCTAAGGAAGGAGATTCTACCACCTCCCTAGGTAACGCATTCCAGTGTTTCACCACCCTCCTGGTGAAAAAGTTTTTCCTAATATCCAACCTAAACCTCCCCCACTGCAACTTGAGACCATTACTCCTTGTCCTGTCCTCATCTACCACTGAGAATAGTCTAGAACCATCCTCTCTGGAACCACCTCTCAGGTAGTTGAAAGCAGCTATCAAATCCCCCCTCATTCTTCTCTTCTGCAGACTAAACAATCCCAGTTCCTTCAGCCTCTCCTCATAAGTCATGTGTTCCAGACCCCTAATCATCCTAATTGATGCTGAACACCCCCCTCCCCTTGTTAAAAATAAGTTACAGCTCTTATGGAAGGTCACTGGTCACTGCAACCCAGAATTCATATCTCTAACAAGACAAAACCCAGTCTTATTCACTGTACCATGCTGTCTTTCAGGGTGTCTTCACCAGTTAGTTATCTTATTTCTAAGCACTATGAACCACACTCCTTTCCCAGAGCGAGAGATAGAATCCAGAATTTCACTGCTGATTACTAAATAATTATATAACCCTCTGGGAAAATAGTGAGTCCAGTCCCCTCCAGTGGCTAGTCTAGAAAGGGACTATCAATTACTCAGTTGCCCAAGTAATAAGGGTCCAAGCTAGCAATCTCAAGGTCAAGGGGTTCAAACATAACTGCTTATCTGTGTGGGAGGATGGCATGGTTGTATGTGATTCACACAGTAAGAAGACCTCTTCATATTTTTTTAAAGTCCAAATTTGCTTTGATCTGTAAATTATGTTGTAAATTACCAAAATACATATATTTTACATTCTACTTGTGAATGCTCTTGGCCAGTGTGTATGTTACACATCCCTCTCGGTGGCCAATGTACAGAGGATGCAAGTCTATAGCAGCTCTGAGCTTGAGCCTGGCCTTTCTTTACCTCACAAATAAAAAGCATGAATCTCTACATCTTGTGCTAATTGGTTCAATCCCACTGTCAGCCAAGAGTGCAGCTGTCACATTTGCAGGAGTCTCCCATTGTCATGTTTGAAGGTTGAGAGGTATGTGTCACACTGGCAGGAATAGGGGATTGTTGCAGTGTGGCAACTCACCTCTAGGGCACCTCCTACTGGTTGTCCAGGGAATTAGCATTCAAGCCTCCAGAGCGCCCTCTGCAGGCCAGTGTCCCACTTGCTGCTGGGCCCCGAGTCCCTCCTGGACCCTGGTGCCCCCTTTCATGCCAGGGTGCTGCCACCTGCAGTACCCCATGCAGATCTGGGTTTCCCCTCCCGGGGGAACTCCCAACCCTCTACCTCCACCTGAGTCTATGGCCACTGCCAGTCATCACCTAGCCCCCGTTCCCTGGGGTTAACTGTGGTGTAAGTGCCACTCATCATAGACAAGGGGGGTTTGGATCTGCTGCCTTTGCCTACCCTCTGCAACCCCAGTACCTATTTGGCCTTACTGTAGGCCTGCAGCCTGGGGGGTTTCCAGGCCAGAGCTTCCCAGCTCCTCTGGCCTTCCCCCAGCCCTGCTCCACCTCAGGTACTCTCTCAGCTTCCAGGCAGCCAGGCCCTTCTCCCTCAGTGCGGGAGAGTCCTCTCTGCTCCTGGCTTCATTGGCCATTATAGGGCCAGCTGGGTCTGTTTGGGGCATGGCCCCAACTGTGGCTGCTCTGCCAATCAGCCCATTTTTCCCCTGCCCCAGCTCTCTCCCAGGGCTGTTTTAAGCCCTTCAGGGCAGGAGCGCGTGACCATCCCACTACAGGGACCCAGAACAAGAAGCCATATGATAGGCAGATCTGCTGATTTAATACAAACTTATACCATGTTACTGCAGCCTCTCCTGGCTGTATCCAGTACCTAGAAGTCCATCAGAGGCTATGGAGTGTTTCATGGAGATTCCTTCCACCTGCCAGGTGCATCCGATGAAGTGAGCTGTGGCTCACGAAAGCTTATGCTCAAATAAATTGGTTAGTCTCTAAGGTGCCACTAGTACTCCTTTTCTTTTTGCGAATACAGACTAACACTGCTGTTACTCTGAAACTTGCCAGGTTGTGCATCACTTCTAAACACAGAAGGTTGCTCTAATTATACATCCTTCCAGTAATTTTGAAACTGATACAATTTCATAGACAAAGAATCTACTGAGGCATGTCAAAGTCTCTTGAACTGGTCAGATGGGTCAGCATAGTCAGGAGCAACATTAACAGCATAATTTCTCCCTCTCATTCCCAGGTAGGTGCAGCTTCCTTTTTCCTTGACTGGGGAGAGATATCCATTAAGGCAGAGGTTATCAAACTTTAGGAACCCAAGGAGCCCCATTTTGATTTTAAATTTTTTTGCGGATCCCCAAGGCCCCACCTCAGCACACCTCTTCCCGCCCCTGCTTCACCTCTGCCCCTCCTCTTCCCCACCTCTTTCTGCCCTCTCCCCCTCGCGCTTCCCATCCCCACTCCTTCCCCTCCCTCCTAGCGTGTCCTGTGTGCTGCTGAACTGCTGTTCCCTGGCGTGCAGGAGGTACAGGGTGGGAGGGAGAGGAGTTGAGTTGATCAGTGGGGCCCATGGACTCCCTGGAGTAAGGACCCCAGTTTGAGAAATGCTGCATTAAGGTACACTAAAGCTGTATAAATGAACAGTAAATTAGTAAACACCTTCATATGGCCTATAATACACTTTCACCTCCATTTCCACCAGATACCAAAAGCAATACATATGGCAACTTCATAAGCTTACACTCCAGCACAAAACCTAAATCTGATCTCAGCAACCTTATTGCAGAATAACTTTCCAAATGTGTGACAGTCCAGATGTGCTTATCTGTTAATATAATTTTTATATAAAGCTTATGACATCACCATTTAGGTTTTGCACTAGTGTGTAAATTTGAAGTTGTAGTATCTATTGCTTTTTGATATCTGTTGGAGATGAAGTAAAAGCCTTATGGAGCGTAGAGTGCATGATAGACAATGTGAAGGTGGAAGGAACGCACAAGTCTGTCCCCTTAACTTATTCCAGTGCTTTTCAGGTTTTGGTTGGATGGATTTGGTCCTGATGCAGATTTATCTGTTCAGAAACAAAGTTTCTGTTTGAGTTTTAATATATGTTCCCTTAATGTATGATTGATGTTGCTTTGGGTACAGTTTTTCCCCGCTCAGTCTCTGACTACTCTAATAAAGAACTGAATTTGCATTCTGAAACCTACTTGCTCTCATAAATTTTTAAAGCTAGAAAGGACCATTTGTCTTCTGATATAGTCTTGAATTTCCCCCAGTTTTCCCTGGATTGAGCTTTTGTTTGAAGCATATTTTCTAGAAAGGCATCCAGTCTTGATTCAAAGACATCAAGAGATGGAGAATTCACCATTTCCTTTGGTAATTTGTTCCTTGTTAATGGTTAATCGCTCTCCTTGTTGAACACTTGTCTTATTTCCAGTTTGTTTGCCTGGCTTCAGCTTCCAGCCATAAGTTCTTATGCTGGAATAAAGAGCCCTTTAGTTCCCAATATTTTCTCCCCATGAAAGTAATTATTATAGCAGAGTGAGTTAAGACCAGATTTTTGTTTAAACCTAGACTTTGTTTTCTAAAGTCTACACGGTTGCTTGGGTTGACTTGAAATTTGGTGTGCCTCATCAGTGTGCTGGGTACAGTTAGTGGTCCGAATTTTGGGCCATTTAACAAACAGGTTCCTGATATGCAGCCCCCTGAGGCAGTGGGGACAATATTTCTTAAGGCTGAGAGAATCTGGCAACATTTACTTAATCAGAGATAGAGATCAAACTAGGGTTCAGATGATTGCACCAAGGTGACCAACGCTCAAAGGTTAACCAAACAGAATTCATGGCACCAACCAGCCCCTTGGGGAAAATCAAATTAAAACCTATTTAAAAAAGATTTTGCTTTTCTAGTTTATCCAGTCACAAGCCTCTTTTACTAACTGACATGCTTATAAAATTACACTGAGCATAAACATATAGAGAAGTTAACAAAATTGTTAAATTTTCACATGAGCTGCATAATTTATGGGAATGAGCAGTAGTTCTTTGATCCTGACTCATCCAGTCAGTGTTGTTCAAATTCTACCTTTGGCAGAAATTTGGAAAAGGTTGCATGACATATTGCTAAAATCTGTCTGTCAGGGCTTTTTATTATTATTTTATTATATTTATTTATTTATTTTTGGGTATGTTATCAAAGTGTATAGTTGGGTTTTGTTTTTTTTAAACAAAAAGATATGGGTATGTTTGCTGGCAGGAGGGGGCAGTTTATGGGAGGAATAGGCACGAGGGATTTGGGGCTGGGTAAATGGGGTTGGATGGTAGCCTACCCCCCATGTGTGCTGAGATCAGGCGGTCTCTGCCTGCTGGGGATGTCGGAGCCCTACTCCCTGCACTGCTGTGTGTGTGCCAGGATCTGGGGTTTCCTTCTCCTCTGGGGAGTTTGAATACCTTTCCCTGCTCCCTTATGTGAGCCAGGTTTTGGAGGGGGCTCGCCTTTCTGGCGGGACTGAACCCATCTTCCTACCCCCTCCATATGAGTTAGAATCTGGGGTTCCCGCTTCCCTCAGGGATATGTGAGCCCTACTCCCTTCCTCCTTGTATGTGTGCCAGGATCTGGGGGGGCTCTGGCAATCGATGGGGATCTTATCTCCTCTTCCTCTCATGTAGGTTTGCCAAGTTTCTAATCGCAGAAAACCGAACACCTCTGCCACTTCCCTAAATTCCTGCCCCTGCTCACTCCATGCCCCCTCCCTGCATCGTGTGCTCTTCTGCACCCTCACTCACTCACTCGTTTTCAGTGGGCTGGGGAAGGAGATTGGGGTACAGGAGGGGGTGAAGGCTCTGGCTGTGGGTGCTGGCTCTGGGGGGGGGCGGAGATGAGGGGTTTGGTGTGCAGGAGGGGGCTCAGGGCTGGAGGGTGGGGCCAAGGGGTTCAGAGTGTGGGAGGGGGCTCTGGGTTGAGGCAGGGCGTTGTTGTGTGGGAGGGGATACAGGCTCTCGGATGAGGATGCGGGCCAAAAATGAGGGATTCAGGGTGTGGGAGGGGGCTCCAGGCTTGGGCAGGGGGTTAGGGTGTGGGGGGTGAGGTCTCTGGCTGGGTGTGTGGGCTCTGGGGTGGGGTCAGGGATGAGGGGTTTGGGGTGTAGGAGGGGGCTTTGGGCTGGGGCCGAGGGTAGGGGTGTGGGATGGGGTGTGGGCTCTGGGAGGGATTTTGGGAAGCAGTGTCATGTCCCTCTGGCTCCTAGGCAGAGGGGTAGCCAGGGGGCTCTGAGTGCTGCTCCCACCCGCAGGCGCCGCTCCCACAGCTCCATGATTCCTGGCCAATGGGAACTGCGGAGCTAGTGCTTGGGGTGGTGCCTACAGGTGGGGGCAGCGCGTGGAGCCCCCTGGCTGCCACTTCACCTAGGAGATGGAGGGACATATTGCCTTTTCCCGAGAGCCACGCAGAACTGGGCATGAGCCTGCCTGTCTCATTGTGGCCAACCGGATTTTTAATAGCCCAGTCAGTGGTGCTGACCGGAGCTGCCAGCCAGATACCTGTCACCCCTAGCCTCATGGAAGCTAGGTTCTGGGGAGGGGGGTTGCCTTACTCTCGGGGGGGGGGGGGCTGAACTGCACTCCTTACCTCCCCTGTGAGCTGGGATCTGGGGAAGCACTTCCCCTCTGGGTGTGGCGTTTAGAACAGGCATGCTCAGAACATGCACTAAGAATACACTGCTGAGACTGGAGTGAGGAGCTGAGAATGGGTAATATGCTTGACACACACCAGAAATTTTCCAGCACTGGGGAAGGGGGAAAGTCAACACCCACTGAAATGAATGAATCAGTTCACACATCTCAGAGCTATTGTTTCAGTCTGTATTCATCTCCATGGGGTATTCTCTTTCAGATGAGAACATTTCATTGAGATTAGTGAGCCACTTAACACCTCTCTGAACTTGCAACTTTGAAGTTTGAAACCCACAGTGGACAGAAATCTGAGAACTAACTGAAAAAATCTGCCTCTGTCAAGGTTTTTTATAAATGTAATCTGAGTACAACAGACTATTCAGAAGGTGCTGAAACTATTTTTGAAAAGAAAATAAATTACACATGGATACTCACTGGTAGGGGAGGGAAGAGTGGGGGGTAGGGATTAGTTGTATTGGGAGGAGAGAAGACAGTACAGGTAAGAGAATATGGGGGATAGCAGAGGAACTTGGGGTGGGAGCCACATCATCCCTAAATTCTCCCCTTCAATGTATGTGTTGGGGTCTGGAGGAGCCCTGCTCCTTTGCAGGGGTTTGAGCCCCACTTCCTGCCTGCTATGTTCTGGGATCTGAGGGACTTTTTCCTCTTGGGGTGTCTGAGCCCATCTCCCTGCTCCTCCATGTGAGCTGGGATTTGGAGTGCAGAAATGAAGGTAGTATTAACATCTGAAATCCAGAAAATGAAGAGTTAAGATACACATCATTCTGTGTGCGGTGAAGGTGCTGTCCAGTGTATGTGGGGAAGGGGCTTGATTCGGAGGAGAGGCAGACTGTATAAACCTGAAGCATAGCTGGGGAAGCCTGACTGAAGCAGGAGTCCTAGCTGGTAGGTAGTGAGAGTGAGGGGAACAGTTTGGACTGCATAACCAAGGTAGCATGTGGCCCTCCAGTAAGCTGCTGCTTGTCCTGAGATATGTGCATGCAGCACCATAAGGTAAGAAACAGCAAGGAGCAACTTCTTACACGTCAATGGCGTCTACAGTGCTAACGAATGGCTTGATAGGATGCGAAGGGGAATTGGAAATTTTGCTGGTGGAGTGGCTACATGTTATGGGGAATGGAGGGGCAAGGGGTGGAGAAGGAGAGAGATACCAGTCTTTTCTCATATGCTTAGTTATGTAACAACCATGTAATAAAACTGTCAAGGTTTTCGCAAAAAGAAAAGGAGTACTTGTGGCACCTTAGAGACTAACCAATTTGTTTGAGCATGAGCTTTCAGCTCACTTCATCGGATGCATACTGTGGAAACTGCAGAAGACATTATATACAACAGAGACCATGAAACAATAACTCCTCCCACCCCACGCTCCTGCTGGTAATAGCTTATCTAAAGTGATCATCAAGTTGGGCCACACACACACACAAACTCACTCTCCTGCTGGTAAAAGCTCATCCAAAGTGACCACTCTCCTACTCCTACTCCCTACAATGTAGGGAGAGTGGTTAGTCTCTAAGGTGCCACAAGTACTCCTTTTCTTTTTGCGAATACAAACTAACACGGCTGTTACTCTGAAACCCGTCAAGGTTTTGGGACATACTACATGGATGAAATTTCTCTCATCCATCCTGTTAGCAACTATACATTACAAACATTTCAAACATTACCATTATCTCCATTCCACTATAACAAAATGTACAGGGGGGCAGGAACACTGGGGAATCACATAACAACAGTGTGGCCGGAAAGACCACTGGACTTAGACTATTCCTAGCTCTGCCACTGGCCTGCTGTTGACCTTGGGCAAGTCACTTAACCTCTCTGTGCCTCAGTTCCTCATCTGTAAAATGGGGATAATGATGTAAAGCTCTTTGAGACCCACTGTTGAAAAGCACTATATATCACCTAGTCACAATAACATAAACTGCAAACCTAGGTGAGAACTAAAACTATCTAAATGACCATTCACTCCTACAAACAAATATTTCTTTTTGTTTAAAAATTATGAAATTGAATAGCAAAAAATGTAAGTCTGGTCTACACTACAAAGTTAGATTGACATAAGCTGCCTTGTGTCGACCTAGCTGTGCATGTGTCTCAACTAGTCTTCCACTGATGTAAGTGCCCTGTCATGCTGTCATAATAACACCACCTTCCTGAGCAGCATAGAGCCATGATCGATGTATTTAGGTTGATGCAAAGTGAGTGCACACACTGTGTTATTTGTTGACCTGAACAGTCCTCCATCAGCTGTCCAACAGTGCCCACAGCTCTGCTCCCAGGGGTCATGTACACCAGAAGCCACCCACTCCTTTAAAGTCCCATGAATTTTTTAAATGGCTTTTCCTGGTTGCCCAGGCACACGGTCTGGCCTGGAGTAGACTGGAGATATTGGATCTCCTGGGGCTGTGAGGAGAAGAGGCTGTGCAAGCACAACTACGGACCAGCATTGACATCTACAACCAGAGTGCTCTGGGGATTCAGGAGAACGGTTATGACAGGGACCCACAGCAGTGCTGTGTGAAAGTGAAGGAGCTGTGGCAGGCATACCAGAAGGCCAGGGAGGCCAACAGTTGATCTGGTGCTGAGCTGAAGACTTGCCACTTTTACAAAGAGCTGTGTGTCATACTTGGTGGAGACCTCACCATGACCCCACACACCACCACAAATACCCTGGTGAGAACAGCGAGGATGAAGAGGAAGATGGGGGACATTTGATGAGGGGGTCCAGCTATGCCATGAGCCAGGCCCTCTTTGAGACTCCACTGCAGTCCCGGCAGTCGAGCAAAGACAAGACCGATGTGGGGGAAGGATCCTTGGGTAAGAGTGTACATTTATTTCCTATTACGGTGATGGTATCCCCAACTTAACTGGACACAGCTATTGACTTTGCATTCATTTACTTTTACTAGAAGAGACATTGGTACAACAGAGGTAGCATTTGTTATTTGCATTTCATTGCCCTGGAGAGTTAGGCAAGAGGAGGGCCACGTGGAGTAATTTGCTTATATACACAGGGATCATAGAATCATAGAATATTAGGGTTGGAAGAGGCCTCAGGAGATCATCTCATCCAATCCCCTGCTCAAAGCAGGACCAACATCCACAAAATCATCCCAGCCAGGGCTTTGTCAAGCCAGGCCTTAGAAACCTCTAAGGATGGAGATTCCACCACCTCCCTAGGTAACCCATTCCACTGCTTTACCACCCTCCTAGTGAAATAGTGTTTCCTAATATCAAACCTAGACCTCCCGCACTGCAACTTGAGACCATTGCTGCTTGTTCTGTCATCTGCCACCACTGAGAACAGCCTAGCTCCATCCTCTTTGGAACCCCCTTTCAGGTAATTGAAGGCTGCCATCAAATCCCTCCTCACTCTTCTCTTCTGCAGACTAAATAAGCCAAGTTCCCTCAGCCTTTCCTTGTAAGTCATGTGCCCCAGCCCCCTAATCATTTTCATTTCCCTCCACTGGACTCTGTCCAATTTGTCCACATCCTTTCTGTAGTGAGAGGACCAAAACGGGACGCAATACTCCAGATGTGGCCTCACCAGTGCCGAATAGAGGGGAATAATCGCTTCCCCCAGTCTGCTGGCAATGCTCCTACTAATACAGCCCAATATGCCATTGGCCTTCTTGACAACGAGGGCACACTGCTGACTCATATCCAGCTTCTCGTCCACTGTAATCCCCAAGTCCTTTTCTGCAGGACTGCTGCTTAGCCAGTTGGCCCCCAACCTGTAGCGGTGCATGGGATTCTTCCATCCTAAGTGCAGGACTCTAAACTTGTCCTCATTGAACCTCATCAGATTTCTTTTGGCCCAATCCTCTAATTTGTCTAGGTCATTCTGGACCCTATCCCTACCCTCCAGTGTATTTACCTCTCCCCGCAGCTTAGTGTGATCTGCAAACTTGCTGAGGGTGCAATCCATCCCATCATTCAGATAATTAATAAAGATGTTGAACAAAACTGGCCCCAGGACTGACCCAATTGGGGCATTCCGCTTGATACCGTCTGTCAACTAGACATCGAGCCATTGATCATTACCCATTGAGCCCAACAATCTAGCCAACTTTCTATCCACATAATAGTCCATTCATCCAATCCATACTTTTTTTAACTTGCTGGCAAGAATACTGTGGGAGACTGTATCAAAAGCTTTGCTAAAGTCAAAATATATCACATCCACTGTTTTCCCCATATCCACAGAGCCAGTTATCTCATCATAGAAGGCAATCAGGTTGGTCAGGCATGACTTGCCCTTGGTGAATCCATATTGACTGTTCCTGATCACCTTCCTCTCCTTCAAGTGCTTCAAAATGGATTCCTTGAGGACCTGCTCCATGATTTTGCTGGGGACTGAAGTGAGGATGAGCCTGTAGTTCCCTGGGTTCTCTTTCTTCTCTTTTTTAAAAGATGGGCACTATATTTGCCTTTTTCCAATCATCTGGGACCTGCCCCAATCACCATGAATTTTCAAAGATAATGGCCAATGGCTCTGCAATCATATCAGCCAACTCCCTCGGCACCCTTAGATGCATTAGATCTGGACCCATTGACTTATGCATGTCCAGCTTTTCTAAATAGTCCTTAAACTGTTCTTTCACCACTGAGGGCTGCTCATCTCTCCGTGCTGTGTTGCCCAATGCAGCAGTCTGGGAGGTGACCTTGTCTGTGAAGCATTGAGTGTACTTCAGCTTTTTCCACATCATCTGTCACTGTGTTGCCTCACCCATTCAGGAAGGGTCCCATACTTTCCCTGACCTTCTTGTTGCTAACATACCTGTAGAAACCCTTCTTGTTACCCTTCACATTCCTTGCTTGCTGCAACTCCAATTGTGCCTTGGCCTTCCTGATTTCATCCCTCCATGTTCTGGCAATAGTTTTATACTCCTCTCTAGTCATCTGTCCAAATTTCCACTTCTTGTAAGCTTCCTTTTTGAGTTTAAGCTCACCAAATATTTCACTGTTGAGGCAAGATGGTTATATTTGCTATTCTTTCTGCACGTCGGGATGGTTTGTTCCTGCGCGCTCAGTAAGGCTTCTTTAAAATACCACCAGCTCTTCTGGACTCCTTGCCCCCTTATATTAGCTTCCCAGGGGATCCTGCCCATCAGTTCCCTAAGGGAGTCAAAGTCTGCTTTTCTGAAGTCCAGGGTCCACATTTTGCTACTCTTCTTTCTTCCTTTTAGTCAGGATCCTGAACTCAACCGTCTCATAGTCACTGCTACCTGGGTTGCCACCCACTTCTACTTCCCTGACCAATTCTTCCCTGTTTCTAAGCAGCAAGTCAAGAGAAGTATGGCCTCTAGTTAGTTCCTCTAGCACTTGTACCAGGAAGTTGTCCCCAACGCTCTCCAAAAACTTCCTGGATTGTCTGTGTATTACTGGATGTCTCTTGAAACCTCCTTAGAGATCTTGATGAAACTTTTATGGAGGTTCTCTCCAGTCTTCTCCTGCAGGTTTCTAGGGAGGGCTGCCTTATTTCTTCCTCTGTGGTAGGATCCCACATCACTCAGTGTTAACTTTGGCAGGACCATTGTAGTACATAGGCTAGCAGCGTATGAGCCCAGGTAGCTTTGGGATGCCAGCAATAGCTGTGCCCTCTATCTTTGTTACCCTGAGGGGTGCGGTATCAGCTAAAATCACCAGTGTCTGTGGAAAATGGTGCCAGTATTCAGTGCCATTGCCCTATACTCATAGTTTTATGGAAACAAGAAATTCCCTCCTTGTTTGGTTTGATCTGAAAGTGGCACTGGGGTCAGGAACTCCAAAGCAGAAGTGTCAATAAGCTTGTCATGTTTAACACTTATGGGGAGTATGGGAGGGAGGAGTTCTGAATCTTTAAATTCTGCTTTCCATTGTGAATATTACTAACAATGATACCTCTGTGTGTTAGCAGCAGCTGCTGCCTTTGCAACGTTGGGGGGGTTCCCCCTCCAGACCCATGGAAAGCCTGAGTCAGATTTGAGATGACACGTTTAATTGTGTCCTGCAAGACAGTGCTGCATCAGACTGTGAGCACTGGAGCTGGAAGGTCAACATTGCAGACAGCCTGGAAAAGAGTCAAGAGCAGAAAGGCCCAGGAGTCACAGCAGGAAAAAGAAAAGGAGATGCATCAGGACATAATGGGGCTTCTCTGGTATCAAACACAGATGCTGCAGACCCTGATGGACCTACAGTTTCAACAATCCTGGGCTCGCCTCCCTCTTCAGCAGGAGAACTCCTACATGTTGGTGTTCAACCTTTCACATGGCATCAGCAACTGCTTCATGATCCCTACCACTCCACTACAGGAGACATTAAAGACAATCACAGCTTCACATCACCAACCATTGCTTTCACAGATCAGTGTATGTATATCTGAAATCGACATGAATATTCTTTTCCCCTCAAGTTCTGTTCTATTTATTTATTAAATTTTATTAAGTTTTTAATTTAAATTTGCACTTTTTTGGCACTGATTTTGTTACAGAATAAAATTATACTGTTTGGAACATAATCTGTATTAGTTCACAACAGATACTGCTCAGGAGTTCTGAAAGCGACCAATTACTTGTTAATGCACAGTTTCACACAACTCCTAGGATCAGTCACAAACAACATTAATAGGTGCATTGACAGGGTCATAAACAGCATGGTCAGGGTAGAGCATAGTGCAACAAAGCATATTACTGTGGCTCGCTATTAAAGTGCTCTTGCAAAGCCTTCCTGTGCCATATAGCTCCACGTTGAGCGCTTCTAATAGTCTTTATATCTGGCTGTTCAAGATCAGCAAACAGCTGCTCCACCCTGGTAGAAACTTTTCTCTCTGTGCTTCACAGATATTATAAAGGACACAGTAGGAGCTAACCATTGGGATATTTTTCTCACTGAAATCCAATCTTGTGAGTAAACAGCAGCAGTGTCCCTTCAATCTACAAAGGCACATTCAGAGGTCATTTTGCTCCTACTGATTTAGTAGTTGAATCTCTCCTTGCTGCTGTTGAAGTGGCTGTTGTGTGGTTTCATGAGCCAGTGAATCAGGGGTAGGCTAAGTCCCTCAGGATCTCTATTGGCATTTCAACATTCCCAGTACAAATCTCCCAATCAGGAAAGAAACTCCTTACTTGTAGCTTTCTCATATCTTAAAGATATGAGTGTCATGCACCCAGTGATCGACCAGTGTTCATATAGCCATAATAAAGTAGCCCTTTCTGTTGACATATTCTGTGGCAAGGTAGCCTGGTGCAAGATAGGGGTATGCACGCCATATATCACTCCTCTGCAGTTTGGAAACTCCATATCCATCCACTATGTCCTCTATGTTGCTGAGAGTCACAGTCTTGCATAGCAGTATGTAATTAATGGTCCTGCATGCTTGAATGACAACAGCCCCTGCAGTGGATTTTTCGACCCCAAGTTGCTTTCTGATTGACCAGTGGCAATTTGGCATTTCAAGTTTCCACAGTGTGAGTACCACTTGCTGCTTCACTGTCAGTGCAGCTCTCATTTTGATATCCCTGCGCTGGAGGGCTGGAGTGAACTCAGTGCACAGACCAAGGAATGTGGCCTTGCACATCTGAAAGTTCTGCAGCCATTCTGTTTCCTTGACTTGCACATAAGGCGTAGCTTGCACTGTTCATTGTCCCAAACCTGAATTATGATGCAATCCCACCAGTCGATGCTTATTTCTCAGGCCCAGAAGCAGCGCTCTGCCATTTGCAGCTGCTCCATGAACACCACCAACAACCTTGAATTGATTTTCACTGTGCCCCACAGCAATCTGTCCTCCAAGAAATTGTCATGTTCCCTACAGATTCAGTTCTTCTTGTGTCTCTGCAAATACTGGAAGAGTGTGTGTCCTGTGTTTGCAATACTCACGACAGTAGTGCAGAGCTGTGCGGGATCCATGCTTCTGTCAAAGATGGTGGACAGTGAGGAGGGCCACGTGGCTTTGTGGGATTTTTAAAAAAGATGCAAAAATTATGGGATATAGATGCCATTATGGGATGGAGACAATTGCACATTAGGAACTTGACCCTTTGCTCCTAGTGACTCTTGTGCGAATCATTTCTGCTCCACCATGTATTGTGAAAGCTTCCCAAAAGATAGTGCGTTGGATGGTGGCAGGTGCACTGCATTATGCACTGATACAAGCAGTCCTGGTGAGTATGCTTGCCACGAACACAAGGAGCTAAGTATGCATGCGCACAAGTGATATACCAACTCTAATGGCTGTATGCTGACATAACGTGTGTTGGCACAACTTTGTAGAGTGGACATAGCCTTAGTTAATGCAGAATTAAAGTTGCTTGGTGGTGGCTTGTCCTTTTCCAGAACATTGAGTTCAGCAAGGCTAAAACTTCTAAAAGCCAGGAAAGGTAAACGCCCATGCAATCTGAACTCTGCCCTTCTGAGGAGCTGACAATAGCTCCTGGGATTTATCAGGATGCAGTCCAGCTGCCTTCACTGTATGAAATGCTGAGAATGGTGGAGGCATTGGGTGGGGCAGGTTGGTAGAGGTGTGCTTGTAAATTGAGGAGGCTGGGATTAGTTGGAGGAACATCACAGAGCTGTGATATGAGAAAATGAGGGCTTGTAGCTATGCCCTATGTGCAAGTCAAGGAAAGAGAATCATGTGCACCCAAAGAAGTAATGTGCAGTATTGTATGGAAAAAATTGTGTGTGTAGGTAGTGTCAGGATGGGTTGGGATGGTGGTCTTTACACAAGAGTTGTCTTTGAGGTGAGATATGACAGCAGAATGTGGGTTTACCCACTGGTAGATAAAGCAAATGTACAGGTGCAGAAGGTATCTTGTGCATATGCGCCGACTTCCCCTCTTTCCCATGGGTACTCGACCCCCTTCTGCCCCTGGCCCCACCCCCACTCCACCCTTTCCATGAGACCCCACCCCTGCTATGCCTCTTCCCACCCTGCCCTGCCCCCATTCCAACCCCTTCCCCAAAGTCCTCACCCCAACTCTGCCCCCTCCCTGCCCTTATTCCAACTCCTTCCCCAAATCCCCGCCCCGGCTGCACCTGTTCCCCACCTCCTCCCCTGAGTACCCCACGTTCTCACTCCTCCCCCCTCCCTCCCGGAACGTGCTAATGCTGCAAACAACTGTTTGGTGGTGGCCAGACGGGAAGCGCTGGGAGGTAGGCTGAGGAGTGGGGACATGGTGTACTTAGGGGAGGAGGAGGTGGGGTGGGGGATGAGGGGATCCTGGCTGCCTGTGGGTGCAGAGCACCCACTAGTTTTTCCCTGTGGGTGCTCCAGCCCTGGAGCAAACCATGGAGTCTGCACCTATGATCTTGTGGGTGAATGTGAAGGAGTTATTTACATTTCACTGAGTGTGGTATTCTGTCAGAATAGTAGGCTAAGGCTACGTTTATATTACAGACGCTACAGTGGGCACCATTCTGGCACTGCAACTGTAACACCATAGTGTAGACACTTGCTACATTGAAGAAGGGGTTTTTCCATTATTTTTCCCCCTTAGATGTGGCACTAGGTTAATGGAAGAATTCTTCCATCAAGCTAGTGGTGTCTACACCAGGACTTAAGTCAGCTTAGCTATGGGTATGTCTATGCTAGGGAGAGTATACTTGCATAGCTTTGTCAGAATATAACCCGCTAGTGTAGACGCAGGCTACGGTGACAGAAGGGTTATTTCCATTGGTATAGGAAGTCCACCTCCCTGAATGATGGTCGCTACATCAACAGAAGCAATCTTCTGTTGACCTAGCTGCATGTAAACTGGGGGTTAGGTTGGCATAGCTATGTCAGTCAGAGGTATGGTTTTTTTCATACCACTGACCAACATAGCTATGTCAACTTAACTTTTAAGTGTAGACCAAGTTTACATCTCTGAGGTGTGAGCAATGTAGCTAGGTTGACCTAAGTTTTAGGTGTACATCAGGTGTAACCAGAGGCAGATTAAGATTTATTAGGGCCTTGAACACAAAGAAAATTTGGGTCCCCCACACCCTTAGCCATGGGCCCCTACCCCCTGCTCCTCCCCTTCTCCCCCGCAAGGCCCAGCCCCCTGTTTTGGCCAGAAGCTGGAGCTGAGCTGTAGTAAGAGCTGCCCATGGAGCCTGGGCTACTGTGGGGAGCCCTGAACCTTCTACCTTCCCTGGGCAGTGTGCCCGGTGGGGGGCAGGCACACAGGCTGGGGGCTGCTCTTGGGCCCTCTGGCCCCCTGCCCAGGGCAGGTGGAGGGTCCGAGGCTCCCCACAGCAGCCTGGGCTCCTTGGACAGCTCTTAAGTGATCCACAGTCTCAGCATCTCTCCTTCTCTGGCTCTGGAGAGGGTTAACCCTGTGGTTCCCTTGCTTAAATCAAGATCAGGGCTCCATTTCATGAGAATACACAGACATCACAAACAGAATGAAGGATGGTCCCTACCAGTCTTCCCACTAATCTTTCCCACCCATGTGCAGAATGAATTTTGTTATGTGCACCAATATGGAGGTAATGTGTGACTTCCACAGTGGTGCACGTAACAAAATTCAAGTGGTGGGGGTGGGGCCGAGGGGTTTGGAGTATAGGAGGGGGCTCAGGGCTGGGGCAGAGGTTTGGGGTGTGGGGTGGAGTGAGGGCTCTGGCTGGGGGTGTGGGCTCAGGGGTGGGGCCAGGGATGAGGGGTTTGGGGTACAGGTTGTCCTGGAGCTGCAACAGGGAGGGAGGACTCCCCCCAGCTCTCTCTCCCTGTAGCAGTACCTGTACTGGTGGGGGGAGAGGTGCCTCTCCCACACTCCTGGCAGGTCTGGGCTGGGTTGAGGCCAGGGGAGGGGCGCCTCTCCCATGACCCCAACCCAGCTTGGCCTGGATCTGCTGCGGCCATGGGAGAGGTGCCCCTTCCCCAGTCCGAACCCAGCCTGGCCTAGTGCTGCTGCAGCCATGGGAAAGGCGCTCCTCCCCCAGCCCCAACCCTCTGACCTGCTGCAGCCCAGAGGACACCCAGAGCTCGCTCCGCTTTAGGTGACTCCCTGCGTGAGCTGGGGGAGCACACTGAACCACCTAGTGGGGCATAATGGCAAAGAGCTGCTCCTCCTGTTCCATGAATTGCACATTTGAGTCATGTTGCTGCTGCTGTGCCAGAGCCTTGGTGTGAGAGGGACTCGGAAATGCGTTTCGGCTGAACGAGGCGCTCTACATCAGATCTGTGCCAGGCTGGGTTGGGGCTGGGGGAGGGGCACCTCTCCCCTGGCTGCAGCAAGTCCATGGCTGGGCTGGGCTGGGCTGGGCTGAGCTGGGGCTTGGGGAAGAGTTAGAGAAAAGAAATCTCTCCCCGCTGCAGCCCTAAATGCCTGTGTGGTGCTTAATATGCTGCTGTGCGGCCACACAGCTTTGAGGGAACTTAGGTCCCTACTCCAGGTGCAGAAGGTATCTTGTGCATGTGTGCCGACTTCCCCTCTTTTCCATGGGTACTCGACCCCCCTCCACTTAAGAAAGATTACTCCAATCATTCTTAAAAGCCAATACAAGTGAAAGTGATGGATGCTAGGAGAGTAGTGATGAAGAACTCTTGCAGTTACTGAGCCTGACAACAGGCAGGCCCCAAATCAGGTATTTTTTTTTAAAAATAGCATTGTTAGAGTTCCCTATTGAACCAGATCTCCTGGACTCCCTCAAGGCCCCCACCCCAGGAACAAGTGACTTTGGGCTTGGTGCCCATTATTTTTAGAGCATTTTATTGATTTTCCCCTTCTGTACAGACTCTCCTCACCAGGGCCCTTTCCCCAACATCATTAGTACTCTTAGAATCATAGAATATCAGGGTTGGAAGGGACCTCAGGAGGTCATCTGGTCCAATCCCCTGCTCAAAGCAGGACCAATCCCCAACTAAATCATCCCAGCCAGGGCTTTGTCAAGCCTGACCTTAAAAATATCTAAGGAAGGAGATTCCACCACCTCCCTTGGTAACGCATTCCAGTGTTTCACCACCCTCCTAGTGAAAAAGTTTTTCCTAATACCCAACCTAAACCTCCCCCACTGCAACTTGAGACCATTACTCCTTGTTCTGTCATCAGCTACCACTGAGAACAGTCTAGATCCATCCTCTTTGGAACCTGCTTTCAGGTAGTTGAAAGCAGCTATCAAATCTGCAGACTAAACGATCCCAGTTCCCTCAGCCTCTCCTCATAAGTTATGTGTTCCAGTCCCCTAATCATTTTTGTTGCCCTCCGCTGGACTCTTTCCAATTTTTCCACATCCTTCTTGCTGTGTGGGGCCCAAAACTGGACACAATACTCCAGATGAAGCTTCACCAATGTCAAATAGAGGGGAACGATCATGTCCCTCATTCTGCTGGCTATGCCCCTACTTATACATCCCAAAATGCCCTTGGCCTTCTTGGCAACAAGGGCACACTGTTGACTCATATCCAGCTTCTCGTCCACTGTAACCCCTAGGACCTTTTCTGCAGAACTGCTGCCGAGCCATTCGGTCCCTAGTCTGTAGCGGTGCATGGGATTCTTCCGTCCTAAGTGCAGGACTCTGCACTTGTCCTTGTTGAACCTCATCAGATTTCTTTTGGCCCAATCCTCTAATTTGTCTAGGTCCCTCTGTATCCTATCCCTTCCTTCCAGCGTATCTACCTCTCCTCCCAGTTTAGTGTCATCTGCAAACTTGCAGAGGGTGCAATCCACACCATCCTCCAGATCATTTATGAAGATATTGAACAAAACCGGCCCCAGGACCGACCCCTGGGGCGCTCTACTTGATACCGGCTGCCAACTAGACATGGAGCCATTGATCACTACCCGTTGAGCCCAACAATCTAGCCATGGGATCCTGCCCATATTTCCTGAGGGAGTCAAAGACTGCTTGTCTGAAGCCCAAGGTCTGTATCCTGCTGCTTTCCTTTCTTCCCTGTGTCAGGATCCTGAACTCAACCATCTCATGGTCACTGCCTCCCAGGTTCCCATCCACTTTAGCTTCCCCTACTAATTCTTCCCAGTTTGTGAGCAGCAGGTCAAGAAGAGGACAATTCTTCCTCTTGTTGTCCCCTTTCCTAATTCTTCCTTCATATTCTATGAAGAGCTCTGCCCCTAGTTGGTTCCTCCAGCACTTGCACCAGGAAATTGTCCCCTAAATTTTCCAAAAACTTCCTGGATTGTCTGTGCACTGCTGTATTGCTCTCCCAGCAGATATCAGGGTGATTGAACTCTCCCATGAGAACCAGGGCCTGCGATCTAGTAACTTCCGTGAGTTGCCGGAAGAAAGCCTCGTCCACTTCATCCCATCTCTTAAGCCTTCTCAAATCTTGGGACAGTCCCTCAGGGTGTGTACTTTCTGTCTCTTTGCTGCTATGTAGGGGGCCAGGATGGATTCATGAAGTATAGGGAGTCCATTGATCAGTTATGGAATGCCTGCTTTGATGTCCCCACCTGTGAAGGTGCCAATGGGGCCTGCCTGTTACCTAATTCCCTACTTAGGCTGCCTGGCACTAGGGCATTCCTTATTACTATTGATCTTAAAGGCACTCAGATATAAAAATGTTAATGTTAAAATTATATAATACATAGGTTAAGAAAAGAGTGTTTGTAGATCTGGGTATAGTAAATTATCCAAAAGTACAAAGGTTGGTTTAAAAGTAATACAATACATATAGTACATAATCAGCAATAATCCATATAAGATTAATAAATGTAATGATACAATTTAGATATTGACTTCCAAATATTTGGGTACATCACTCATGAAAAGTTATATCGAGAGTTGGTTGTGGAAAGCAAATATATCAATGAGTGAAGATTGTCCCTCAGTAATTGAGAATTTAGGATAGGTTGTCCATTAGAAAATACAATCCACCAGGGAAGCATTTTGGTTACTTTCCGACCTCACTTCTCATCGGCACTCCAGCTCATCTGTCCTGGTATTGCTGATGTCCAGTGATGTGTTCTAGGTAGATGGCCCTTGACCACCTGATGGTGCCTGACACCATGAGTTGCCATATCAGCTGAGTGTAGTGCTGGCCAATTCTGCATTCCTGCAATACTTGCTCGTTGCTGGGGTCCATGCGCCCAGAGCTCTGACAATCAGAGCATGAGTTTGAATCTGGTAACCCCTAGCTCTCAAGGTGTTAGCCAGAGGGGTGTATTTCTCCACCTTTCAATCTTGGGCGTCACGGAAGGCCGAGGTCCTGTTCTCAAAGGGCACTGTGATATCCACCATGATGATCTTCTTCTGGTCCTCGTTGGTGATGATGATGTCTGGTTGCAGTTGGCTGTGCGTTCCAGGGATGGTGGAGTTCACGGCCATCTTCCCCACAGGTGGCAGGATGGCTTTGACTAAGCCAGTGCATGCAGCCCATCAGGGTAATCTGCGGGCCGCGAAACATTTTGCTGATGTTGATCAGCCGCAAGCATGGCCCCTGCAGCTCCCAGTGGCCATGGTTCGCTGTTCCCAGCCAATGGGAGTTGCAGGAAGTGGCAGGCCACAGGGGCGGTCAATGTCAGCAAAGTGTCTTGTGACCCGCAATCAGATTAACCTGATGGACTGCATGCGGCCCACGGGCTGAAGGTTGCCCACCCCTGGACTAGGCAATCTTGGATGGCATTGTGGCGCAGCTGCCAGGCTTTGGAATCAGGCTTGCAGCTACACAAGGTGTGGGGTAGTGTCTCGTTGGCATAGCTGCACTTTCTGCATCATTTCTCTTGATTCCCATGGCGGACAGCTCCTTTCAGTGGGGTGCAGTTGAGCTGGGCCCTGTGGATGAACCTCCAGTTGGCAAATCTGGTGCATCTCCCTTTCCATTTTCTGCTTGGACTCCTGGGCCTTTCTCCTCACCACTCTTTCCTTCTCTATGTTTTCTGCAAGGGTCACCCTCCAGACCCAGGTTTCATTTTCTGATGCAGCACAGTCTTGCAGCATCTCCTCTTCTTTCTTCTTATCTGGCTGTATTACTTAAATAAAAAAAGTCATTGATCTTTGGTAATCCTAGGGAAGTTGTACTTGACATGTAGGACTGAAAATATTTGTTCATCAAAGTCATTGTCAGTGTCATCTCTTCCTGGGGCACCACTGCTAAACATGTCATGTTGATGCTCATCTGCACATATCTGTACAAGTGAGGCTACTAGCCAGATATTTTCAGGGTACTGAGTATCTTGTCTTTGCACATGAGCATTTGATTAGCTGAAGGATTCTTTTGGGAGTGCATGGTATTTCACACATAATGGGTGTGATCAGTCCATCCTCCAAGACTCATTCATGCCCAGCAGAGGAGAATAGTTTTGGATGCCCTCAATCATCCTGCAGCCATTCCATTGCGTGTTAATTTTCCCTCTTGATATTAGGTATAAATGCACCCCTTATAGGTGACAATTTTTCTCCATTTGCCAGCTTCTTGGAAAACATTCACTAATGTAGCTCTGCAAGTGTCATAATGTTTGTCTTCAAATGGTAAACTCAGCATATGAATGCCTCCAGTGTATTTATGACCTCATCAGTGACAGTCAAGCGCCTTCAGGGTGAGGAGGCTAAATCAGATGCCTTTCAGTAAGATATTTCAGTCCTTTCAGCCAACCTTCTAGTAGTGTCATATTCTGAAAGGATGTGTAAACCTGACAGTGTGACAGCATTTAATGGTCCAGCTGATAGGAATACATCTCTGAGGGATATATATTGATTCTGTTTCTCAGCAAAAAGAAAAGGAGTACTTGTGGCACCTTAGAGACTAACCAATTTATTTGAGCATGAGCTTTCGTGAGCTACAGCTCACTTCATCGGATGCGTACCGTGGAAACTGCAGCAGACTTTATATACACACAGAGAATATGAAACAATACCTCCTCCCACCCCACTGTCCTGGTGGTACAAAAACAGAATCTTGTGGAAGTCTTGGGTAGCATCTCACGTAGAGCACTGGAACATCTGTGCCAGAGTTTAGTAGCACCTCTCTTTGTGGCATTGGTGGCATGTAAGGTAATTTTAGTGTCAACCTCCTTATGGAATCTATGAAGAAACTCCACTAAGCAGTGTGAGGCAATAGCTTCATTATGCCATACGATGGCAACAATTCTTTGCATGCTGGAATGTTTTCCTGCAAAGTATGCAGTCAAATTGTCCTTCATATGAGTATGAGACAGTAGCTTCTTCACTGTGGCATTGGAGATGTTCGTGGAGTCAATGATTTTGAATTGGACAGGTTTAATACCATGGAGTCTCTTCTTTCCAGTAATATTTTTAATTGATTCCTCCTTTTCGGCTTCCATATCAAACATGAGGCAGACTTTATCACCGGTCCAGTATTTTCTCTATAGCCTCATAATGAAGTGTTTAGCCAAACCTTGGCAGGTATTAACATTTTCTGGCTTGTAGAGAGCTTGTACGTCAGCCATACCATCTATGATTGCTATGCTGAAAGGCCTCTGTTGTCATAAGGTACTGGTTATGTTATCAGTAGGAGCTGGCTTAGGAAGACCATGCAAAATGTGCATTAGTTTGCATGTCACCTGTCACATGTATTGTTCCTTCACATTCAAACATCAGTTGTGGTACCACAGAGAACTCATACTTTCCCAAAGGTTCATGCAGATCAATATCACACTGAGATCTGGGCATGACCAGGAGATAGGTTATTATTTGCTCATCTGTGGTTAGATCTTTACCAGACCCTGCCACTTTCATTCTGACTTTCTTCTTTGCATTTGAGCACAGCTTTAGTCTATTCTTCTTGATTGGAGCCCAAAGATAGATAAGTCATGACATGTCATGACTCAAAGCATCCATTTGACTGACATCTTCAGCTATCACAGCACCTGAAGACTGCTTTTGTCAAGTTATTAATAAGCTCTGGTTCATCAAATATGAATAGCTGCCAGTCCGAGTAAGCTCATCCTGTAGCATTAAATTGCCCCTTCTTGGCATTTAAGAGTACCTAATGAGTCTAGATGGTGCTTGCTTACTTCTGGGGAAGTCATCCCAGCCACGCTTAATGTTTTGTCTGAAATTTTCTGTTGCTTTTACCTTTTGATGCAACACTTTATATATGTTCTTGGTGTAGCACTTGATGTGATACAGTATCATATGTATGGATATCTTTTGGGTCAATACACAATAGTTTCCTTTCCATTCTAAGAGTGACATACTTGCTAAGAGTGACTGCTTTTAACTTGTATGTTGAAACTGTGCTTAATGGATGGCTTTAGGCTTCTGGCCTATTAAGAACATAAGAACAGCCATACTGGGTCAGACCAAAGGTCCATCTAGCTCAGTATCCTGTCTTCCAACAGTGGCCAATGTGCCATGTGCTTCAGAGGGAATGAACAGAACAGGTAATCATCAAGTGATCCATTCCCTGTCACCCATTCCCAGCTTCTAGCAAACAGAAGCTAGGGACACCATCCCTGCCAATCCTGGCTAATAGCCATTGGTGGACCTATCCTCCATGAATGTATCTAGTTCTTTTTTGAACCCTTGGCCTTCACAACACCCTCTGGCAAATAATTCTACAGGTTGACTGTGTGTTGTGTGAAGAAATACTTCCTTTTGTTTGTTTTAAACCTGCTGCCTATTAATTTCATTTGGTGACCCCTAGTTCTTGTGTTATGAGAAGGAGTAAACAACACTTCCTTATTTACTTTCTCCATGCCAGTCATGATTTTATAGACCTCTGTCATATCCCCCTTTAGTTGTCTCTTTTCCAAGCTGAAAAGTCCTAGTCTTATTAATCTCTCCTCACATGGAAGCTGTTCTGTACCCCTAATAATTTTTGTTGCCTTTTTCAGAACCGTTTCCAATTCCAATATATCTTTTTTGAGATGGGGTGGCCACATCTGCACACAGTATTCAAGATGTGGGCATGCTATGGATTTATATAGAGGCAATATGATATTTTCTGTTTTATTATCTATCCCTTTCTTAATGATTCCCACTATTTCCCAACATTCTGTTAGCTTTTTTGACTGCTGCTTCGCATTCATAGAATCACAGAATATAAGGGTTGGAAGGGACCTCAGGAGGTCATCTAGTCCAAGCCCCTGCTCAAAGCAGGACCGATCACCGACTAAATCATCCCAGCCAGGGCTTTGTCAAGCCTGACCTTAAAAACTTCTAGGGAAGGAGATTCCACCACCTCCCTAGGTAACGCATTCCAGTGTTTCACCACCCTCCTAGTGAAAAAGTTTTTCCTAATATCCAACTTAAATCTCCCCCACTACAACTTGAGACCATTACTCCTTGTTCTGTCATCTGCTACCACTGAGAACAGTCTAGATCCATCCTCTTTGGAACCACCTCTCAGGTAGTTGAAAGCAGCTATCAAATCCCCCCTCATTCTTCTCTTCTGAAGACTAAACATCCCCAGTTCCCTCAGCCTCTCCTCATAAATCATGTGTTCCAGTCCCCTAATCATTTTTGTTGCCCTCCGCTGGACTCTTTCCAATTTTTTACATCCTTCTTGTAGTGTGGCATCTGGACACAGTATTCCAGATGATTCCTTGAGGACCTGCTCCATGATTTTTCCAGGGACTGAGGTGAGGCTGACTGGCCTGTAGTTCCTAGGATCCTCCTTCTTCCCTTTTTTAAAGATGGGCACTACATTAGCCTTTTTCCAGTCATCTGGGACCTCCCCCGATCGCCATGAGTTTTCAAAGATAATGGCCAATGGCTCTGCAATCACATCTGCCAACTCCTTTAGCACTCTCGGATGCAACGCATTCGGCCCCATGGACTTGTGCTTGTCCAGCTTTTCTAAATAGTCCCGAACCACTTCTTCCTTCACAGAGGGCTGGTCACCTCCTCCCCATGCTGTGCTGCCCAGTGCAGTAGTCTGGGAGCTGACCTTGTTCGTGAAGACAGAGGCAAAAAAAGCATTGAGTACATTAGCTTTTTCCACATCCTCTGTCACTAGGTTGCCTCCCTCATTCAGTAAGGGGCCCACACTTTCCTTGACTTTCTTCTTGTTGTTAACATACCTGAAGAAACCCTTCTTGTTACTCTTAACATCTCTTGCTAGCTGTAACTCCAGGTGTATTTGGCCTTCCTGATTTCACTCCTGCAAGCCCGAGCAATATTTTTATACTCATCCCTGGTCATTTGTCCAATCTTCCATTTCTTGTAAGCTTCTTTTTTGTATTTAAGAGCAGCAAGGATTTCACTGTTAAGGCAAGCTGGTCGCCTGCCATATTTACTATTCTTTCTACACATCAGGATGGTTTGTCCCTGTAACCTCAATAAGGATTCTTTAAAATACAGCCAACTCTCCTGGACTCCTTTCCCCCTCATGTTATTCTCCCAGAGGATCTTGCCCATCAGTTCCCTGAGGGAGTCAAAGTCTGCTTTTCTGAAGTCCAGGGTCTGTATTCTGCTGCTCTCCTTTCTTCCTTCTGTTAGGATCCTGAACTCAACCATTTCATGGTCACTGCCTCCCAGGTTCCCATCCACTTTAGCTTCCCCTACTAATTCTTCCCCGTTTGTGAGCAGCAGGTCAAGAAGAGCCCTGCTCCTAGTTGGTTTCTCCAGCACTTGCACCAGGAAATTGTCCCCTACACGTTCCAAAACCTTCCTGGATTGTCTGTGCACTGCTGTATTGCTCTCCCAGCAGATATCAGGGTGATTGAAGTCTCCCATGAGAACCAGGGCCTGCGATCTAGTAACTTCTGCGAGTTGCCGGAAGAAAGCCTCGTCCACCTCATCCCCCTGGTCTGGTGGTCTATAGTAGACTCCCACCATGACATCACCCTTGTTGCTCACACTTCTAAACTTAATCCAGAGACTCTCAGGTTTTTCTGCAGTTTCATACTTGAGCTCTAAGCAGTCATACTGCTCCCTTACATACAGTGCAACTCCCTCACCTTTTCTGCCCTTCCTGTCCTTCCTGAACAGCTTATATCCATCCATGACAGTACTCCAGTTATGTGAGTTATCCCACAAAGTCTCTGTTATTCCAATCACATCATAATTCCTAGACTGTGCATTGAATGGATGTTTTCAGAGAACTATTCACAATAACTCCAAGATCTCTTTCTTGAGCAGTTACAGCTAATTTAGACTCCATCATTTTATATGTATAGTTGGGATTATGTTTTCCAATGTGCATTAGTTTAATTTATCAACATTGAATTTCATCTGCCATTTTGTGGCCCAGTCACCCAGTTTTGTGAGGTCCCTTTGTCATTCTTTGAAATGTGCTTTGAACTTAACTATCTTGAGTAGTTTTATATCATCTGCAAACTTTGCCACCTCACTGCTTACCCCTTTTTTTCCAGATCATTTATGAATATGTTGAATAGTACTTGTCCCAGTACAAACACATGGGGGACATCAATATTTACCTCTCTTCATTCTGAAAACTGACCATTTATTCTTACCCTTTTTCGCTATCTTTTAACCAGTCCTAAAATGATAGTTTACAGAGATTGTTAAGCTTACAGTTTCTTAGAGGAATTTTTTAATACTGTAAATGCTGAAATGAAGATTTTGCAGAGATAGCATTTGAAAGCCGGTCAGTGGTGCTTGAAAACTCTGAAAGGAATGGTCATGGAGATTTCTGTCTTCACTTGCTTGACTTGCTAGACTGCCGAGCTTGTAAACCTTGGACACTTAAATGACAGAATAATGATAATCACAAAAGATAGGAGTTTCACAAATCAATAAGTCATTTGTTTAACTGCTTCCACTGAAGTAAATGATGAAATTTTCATTGACTTCAGTGGAATCAGTCAGGTCAATCAGTCTGAACCCTTTTTGAAAACCCCACCCTAAGTCCACTGTTTTCTTACAAGTTTCTTACAAGCTGTTTTCTTACAACTTGTACCCAGAGTCTCTAAATTCTATAAAACCTGAAATGAATAGCTCTAGGAGTATTCAAACTTATATTAGAGCTGTTGCTTACTGAGCTCATGAAGCATTAGAGACAGGCTGCTGTTACTATGTGGCTCTTGGATCTTATAAATTCTGCAGGGCTGTTTCAGAGGTTTTATTCTCATTGAACCAAAACTGTTGGATTCTGGTGATTTGCAAACTCCACACACATGCAGAATATATAAGTTCTGCAAGATCTAGGAAAAGGTTTAATAAGCTCAGCAGAGACCTTGTGGAGCTCAGAGATTAAGATACTTATAGTGAGTAACTTCAAAATTAACAACCAACTTTCTGAAGATAGTCTTGTGCATAGGGCTGTAACCAGGGCGAGGCAAGCAGGACAGCCGCCCAGGGTGCAAAGCTGTCGGGATGGAAAAATTGAGCAGAGAAATGCAAAAAAACCCCCCAAAACCTGGCAGGGGGTGCAAATATGCTTGCTCTCCCCAGGGTTTAACATGTCTAGTAATACTTGTACAAGAACTCCCAAAGTTTTAAAATGTCAACCCAACCTCAATAATAAACAGTACTGCATATTAGTGCTCACTTTAAAAAGCATTTAAAACAGATGTGAACACTTCAGACCAACATATCTTTTACATATATTTTGCAGGGGGAAAGGAATTATATTTGGAGTGAAAAACTACCAGTTTTCTAAGTGGTTCAATTCAACATGACTTATTTGATTAACCACAAACATTCAAATATTTTTTTTCTTGCCTAAAAGTAAAGTGTGTGCAATTTCAGGCACAAAAAAGCTTTCAGAAAATGGAACATAAGGCAGTGAAGGGGGAACATTGGGTTTAAGATATAAACTGTCCAATAACCCTAACTAGTATGGTGCCAAAATGAAAATATTGGTTATAAAATCTCTTATAATAACATCTCCTTGTAAGGATATTGTGGGGTGTGTGTGTGTGAGAGTGTATTTGTGTTTGTATGTGAACTTGAACACTTGTCTTAAGAAAGTAACTTATGGCTAAGAAACTACCCTTTACTCTTTTTGTACTCTTTAAAATCCATTGTTTACATATGTCTGAGTAACTGCCCTTTTCATTATTTTTTCATAGGTGACATGAGTTACTTTAATGTAATTTGATAGAGAAAAGAAATGTACTAAGAGTAAACAGTAGGAAAAATTCAATTACCCCCCCCCCCCAGATCTCTTGCCAGTTTAAATTCCCATGGGCTATAGAAACAAATAAGCTGCCTTAACTATGTTCTTTCTGTTGTACAGCTTATGAATCATAAGAAGCAAAGAGTTTAAATGTAATGAAATGCTGAAAGAATGAATATAGCTTTGATTTACAGTGCTACTCAACACTTCACAATACTAAAACCCCTCTATTAACAAAACAAACTAATATTCTCTACAACATAAAGGTAGTTGAAAATTGTTGTGCTCCATAATTGAGTGTTTTGGGTTTTTTGTGGTGTAAACATGGTCAGTTCTGATAAGTTTATCTTATAATATTTAAAAATAAGCAAACTTTTAATTCAAAATAATAATAGAGTGGGCATCATCTCACCTCTTTTTCTTTGCTTCCCACGTATCACTTTTGTGAGTATAATGTTAAATCTACCTATTGAACTCTATATGGTTACAAAGTGTTACTTTCAGTTATCTTTGTAAACTTTCAGCATAATAGAACATATGAATTCAGACCAGATGACCGCTCTTCCTTCCTTCAGGTGTGGTAAAAGTTTTTTGTTTTTGTTTTAACTGACCCAGGTGGACTTTTTAGGTTCAGGGATTGTCTGTATCAGGGATTTTTGCATGGGGGTGGCTACCTCTCCAGTGCAAATCCATTCATGCAAATGTGCTATACCAGTGTGAAGTGAGAACTTCACTTTACACTGATGCAGTGCATCTATGCACCAATGCAAAAACCCTTAGGGTATGTCTACACTACGGAATTAGGTCGATATTATTGAAGTCGATTTTTTAGAAATTGATTTTATACAGTCGATTGTGCATGTCCACACTAAGTGCATTAAGTCGGTGGAGTGTGTCCTCACTACCATGGCTAGCATCGTCTTACGGAGCGGTGCACTGTGGGTAGCTATCCCACAGTTCCCACAGTCTCCGCCGCCCATTGGAATTTTGGGTTAAGCTCCCAGTGCCTGATGGGACAAAAACATTGTTGCGGGTGGTTTTGGGTACATGTCATCAGTCTCCCCTCCCTCCCTCCGTTAAAGCAACGGCAGACAATTGTTTTGCACCTTTTTTCCGTACAGACACCGTAGTGCTTTCAGCAGATGGTGCAGTAGGACCGCAAACCGTCATCATCCACTACTTTTTCTGCAACTCTGCTCTGCTGCTATTGTCTCAATAGCGAATTTCTCCATGTTGTCTGTCATGGGCTCTCAGGTACATGTGTGCTTCCTCGGGAAATGTGCGTGGTGCTAACCATCGGCCTCTACCGCTTCAACTCTGCTCTCCTGAATCCACCTCGCAGGTCCTCTCGTCATTCTCTATAAATATCTATTCTCGTGGCATCCATTGTCAGCCACCGCTTCCGCTGCAACTCTGCTCTCCTGCAGACACCATACCACAGCAAGCATGGAGCCTGCTCAGATCACTGCGGCAGTTATGAGCATTGTAAAATTATCCTGCGGTATGTGCAGAACCAGAACCTGCAGGGGAAGAGGCGATGGCAGCATGGTGATAAGAGTGATGAGGACATGGATACAGACTTCTCTCAAAGTATGGGCCCTGGCAATTTGGACATCCTGGTGGCAATGGGGCAGGCTCATGCCATGGAACTCCGATTCTGGGCACAGGAAACAAGCACAGACTGGTGGGACTGCATCATGCTGCAGGTCTGGGATGATTCCCAGTGGCTGCGAAACTTTCGCATGCGTAAGGGCACTTTCATGGAACTTTATGACTTGCTTTCCCCTGCCCTGAAGCACAAGAATACCAAGATGAGAGCAGCCCTCCCAGTTCACAAGTGAGTGGTGATAGCCCTGGGAAGCTTGTAATGCCAGACAGCTACCGGTGAGTCGGGAATCAATTTGGAGTGGGCAAATCTACTGTGGGGGCTGCTCTGATCCAAGTAGCCAGTGCAATCACTGAGTTGCTGCTATCAAGGGTAGTGACTCTGGGAAATGTGAAGGTCATAGTGGATGGCTTTACTGCAATGGGATTCCCTAACTGTGGTGGGGTGATAGACGGAATACATATCCTTATTTTGGGACCGGGCCACCTTGGCAGATGGTACATAAACCGCAAGGGATACTTTTCAATGGTGCTGCAAGCACTGCTGGATCACAAGGGAAGTTTCACTGACATCAATGTGGGATGGCCTGGAAAGGTACATGACAGTCGCATCTTCAGGAACTCTAGTCTGTATGAACAGCTGCAGGAAGGGACTTACTTCCCAGACCAGAAAATAACTTTTGGGGATGTTGAAATGCCTACAGTTATCCTTGGGGACCCAGCTTACCCTTTAATGCCATGGCTCATGAAGGCATACACAGGCACCCTGGATAGTAGTAAGGAGCTGTTCAACTATAGGCTGAGCAAGTGCAGAATGGTGATAGAATGTGCAGTTGGACATTTAAAAGCACGCTGGCGCAGTTTACTGACTCGGTTAGACCTTAGTGAAACCAATAGTCCCATTGTTATTGCTGCCTGCTGTGTGCTCCACAATATCTGTGAGAGTAAGGGGTAGACATTTATGGCAGGGTGGGAGGTTGAGGCAAATTGCCTGGCTGCTGATCACGCATAGCCAGACACCAGGGTGATTAAAAGAGTGCATCCGAGAAGCTTTGAAAACCAGTTTCATGACTGGCTAGGCTACAGTGTGACACTTCTGTTTGTTTCTCCTTGATGAAAACCTGCCCCTTTGGTTCACTCTACTTCCCTGTAAGCCAACCACCCTCCCCCCTTCGATCACCACTTGCAGAGGAAATGAAGTCATTGTTGTTTCAAAATCATGCATTCTTTAATTAATTCATCACACAAATAGGGGGATAACTGTCAAGGTAGCCCGGGAGGGGTGGGGGAGGAGGGAAGGACAAGGCCAACACTGCACTTCAAAACTTATTGAATGCCAGCCTTCTGTTGCTTGGGCAGTCCTCTGGGGTGGAGTGGATGGGTGCCCAGAGCTGCCGCATCCCACCCGCCTGCATTCTTGGGCATCTGGGTGAGGAGGGCGGACGGTTACACAGGGGCTGCAGCGGCAGTCTGTGCTCCTGCTGCCTTTCTGCAGCTCCACCAGACGCCAAAGCAGATCAGTTCGATCCTCCACAGTAGCCTCAGCATTGCATCCTGCCTCCTCTCATCACGCTGCCGCCACCTCTCCTCTTGCTCCCGCAGCCTCTCATCTTGCTTGTCTCTCCTTTCCTTGTGTTCATTTTCTGCTTTCCTGGACTCTGCCATTGTTTGTCTCCACGCATTCTGCTGAGCTCGTTCGCTGAGCTCATGCAGTGAAAATTTCATCGCGAGTGCATTTTTTTCACCTTCTTATCTGCGCTAGCCTCTGGGACAGAGATGATAGGGGGAGCGTTGAAACATTTGCAGGTGCAGGAGGGAAAAAAAAAGGGAGAGTAGTATTTAAAAAGACACATGTTAGAGAACAATGGGTAGACTCTTTCATGGTGAACCGAGCTGTTAACATTACATAGCACATGTGCTTTCGGTACAAGGTCACATTTTGCCTCTTATATTGAGGGCCTGCCAGTTTGGTGTTAGAGATCACACACGGAGGGCCAGGCAACAGAATTCGGCTTGCAGGCAGCCATGGTAAGCCACAGTCTTTTGGCTTCTTCAACCTTCATAACATGTGGGAATGGTTTCAAACAGCAGTACCCTCCTTTCCCATACCAAGCACCCGTTGGGTTGGCCATTTAAAAGGAGGGGCTGTGGTTTTTGGGTTAACGTGCAGCACAAACCCAACTAACTCCCCACACCCATCCAATTCTCTGGGATGATTGTTTCACCCCTCCTCCCACTGTGTGACTAGTATCAGGGAAGATCCCTGCCAGCCAAATACAAACGGCTGACCGTGAACAACCCCCCCAACCCCACCGTGTGGCTAAAAGAGGGGAAGATTTCTTTTCAGCCACAGGCAAACAGCCCAGCAGGAAAGGCCACCTCTGAATGTCCCCTTAATAATGTCCCTGCAGGATTTCCGCTCCATTCCCAGACACGTTAACAGACTTTTCCAGTAGCTATACTGGCCATGAATGCATCCCAAGTCTTCAGGGCAAATTAATCATTAAACATGCTTGCTTTTAAACCATGTATTATATTTACAAAGGTACACTCACCAGAGGTGCCTTCTCCGGCTTCATGGTCCAGGAGTCCACCTTGGGAGGATTGGGAGGGTATTGGCTCCAGGGTGATAAACAGTTCCTGGCTGTCAGAGAAAACGGTTTCTCCACTTGCCTGTTGTGCACTATCCTCCTCCTCATCTCCCTCGTCCCCAAAATCCTCATCCCTGTTGCATGAGACTCCCCCCTTGCAGATGTCCACGGACAGGGGTGGGGTAGTGGTAGAGGCACCCCCAAGAATTTCATGCAGCTTATTATAGAAGCGGCATTTCTGGGGCTCTGACCCGGAGCAGCTGTTTGCCACTTTGGTTTTTTGGTAGGCTTGCCTGAGCTCCTTAATTTTCACACGGCACTGCTGCCAGGTCCCTGTTATAGCCTGTGTGCATCATGCACTTGGATATTTTTTCAAATATATTGGCATTTCGTCTTTTGGAACGGAGTTCTGATAGCTTGGATTCGTCTCCCCATAAAGCAATCAGATCCAGTACCTCCCCTTTGGTCCATGATGGAGCTCTTTTGCTATTCTGGGACTGCATGGTCAACTGTGCTGATGAGCTCTGTGTGGTCACCTCTGCTGATGAGGTCGCCACACTGGCCAAACAGGAAATGAAATTCAAAAGTTCCCAGTGCTTTTCCTGTGTACCTGGCTAGTGCATCCGAGTTGAAAGTACTGTCCAGAGCGGTCACAATGGAGCACTCTGGGATAGCTCCCAGAGGCCAACAACATCGAATTGCATCCACACTACCTCAAATTCTACCCAGCAATGTCGATTTCAGTGCTAATCCCCTCGACGGGGAGGAGTACAGAAATCTATTTCAAAAGCCCTTTAAGTCGACAAAAATGGCTTCATCGTGTGGGCGGGTGCATGGTTAAATTGATCTTATGCTGCTAAATTCGACCTACACGCGTAGTGTAGACCAGGGCTAAATGTAGACGAGTCCTTACTGTGAATCTGTGGACCTAAAAGAATGTCTGGTTTCTTTTGTTCTTATGAATAAATGCTGTTTTAGCTGTGGGGAGTTTTCTTTCAAGTTGGAGGCGGAGATTTATTATTATCATTTAATGCTGGGGAGGGTTTTTCTCTTTGTCCTTTAATGTGATTTTTCTAATTATGCTGGAGCAGTAGCAATGCTATAGTTACAGTTGTTTTCTGTTTTTGCACATAAAGAATAATAAAATGAATACCTAGTTCTTATGCATTCTTCATCAATAGATCTTAAAGTACTTGACAATCTTTAATGTATTTATCCTCAGAACACTCCTGTGATGTAGAGAAGTACTATTATCCCTGGTTTTAGTGATGAGAGTTGGGGGAGGGAAACCAAGGCACAGAGAGGGTAAATGACCAAAGATCACATACGAAGTCTGTGGTGGAGCAGAAAATTTAATCCAGGTCTCACAAGTGCTTGACTCATGCCCTAATCACTGGACAATTTTGCCTCAACCTCCTTATTTTATTTAAAAAAAAAAGTACACCTGCCCCAAACTTTCAGCACAATCTCTGATTAATTAGTTTCCCTAATTAATCAATTAAAAGTTGGCCTTTAAAACAAGCAAACATAAAACATTGTGTGTCACAGGTTTTTGAAAGATTAAGTACAACAGACTTATAGATATGAGAGTTCAGAGTGTGTGTGGGAGTGTCTGTCTGGGATTTCTGCTGTGTATTTTGTTTAACAGAAAACCCATTATGAACATTATTCATCATAACTGAATCCTTATGCATCACTATGAGTCAATAGATAACATGTTGTATAACTATGGGTGGGCAAACTTTTTGGCCCGAGGGCCACATCTGGGTATGGAAATTGTATGGTGGGCCATGAATGCTCATGAAATTGGGGGTTCGGGTGTGGGAGGGGGCGTGGGCTCTAGGGTAGGGCCAGAAATGAGGAATTCAGAATGCGGGAGGGGGCTCCGGGCTGAGGCAAAGAGTTGGGGTATGCTCTGGGGTGGGGCTGAGGATGAGGGGTTGGGGGTGCATGAGGGTGCTCTGAGCTGGGACTGAAGGGTTCAGAGGGTGGGAGGGGGAGCAGGAGTGGTGCAGGGGGTTGAAGCACAGGAGGGGTTTGGGGTGCAGGCTCTGGGGGGCACTTACCTCAAGCAGCTCCCAGAAGCAGCGGCATATGTCCCTCCAGCTCCTATGTGGAGGTGCAGCCAGGCAGCTCTGCACACTGCCTCATCTGCAGGCGCCACCCTGCAGCTCCCATTGGCCATTTGGAGCTGTGGGGTGGTGCTTGAGGTGGGAGCAGCGTGCAGAGCCCCCTGGCTGCCCCTATGCATAGGAGCAGGAGGAGGGATATGCTGCTGCTTCTGGGAGCAGCATGGAGTGGGGCAAATCCCTGACCCTGCTCTGTGTCTGGAGCAGGGCAAGCCCCTGGCAGAAGCTCAAGGGCCGGATTAAAATGTCTGAAGGGCCAGATGTGGCCCCCGGGTCGTAGTTTGCCCACCCCTGGTATAACTACTTCTTCCATTCTCCAATACAGTGTGCAGCTAGACTTATAGACTTTAAGGGCAGAAGGGATCATCATGATCTAGTCTGACCTCCTGCACCTTGCAGGCCACAGAACCTCACCCTGAAATAGACCCCTAACCTCTGTCTGAGTTACTGAAGTCCTCAAATCAGGGTTAAAGACTTCAAGTTATAAAGAATTCATCATTTACACTAGTTTAAATCTGCAAGTGACCCCGCCCCAGAGTCTCTGCCAGTCTGATCCAGGGGAAAATTCCTTTCCAAATATGATTATCAGACTCTGAGCATGTGGGCAAGACCCACCAATCAGATACCTGAGAGAGAATTCTCTGTAGTAACTCAGAGCCTTCCCCATCTAGTGTCCCATCTCTAGCCATTGGGGATTTCTGCAACTGGCAGTTAGATTTTTTTGCCCCCAGTGCTCCCCTTGGAAGTTCCAGAACTTCACTCCTCTGATTGTTAGAAACCTTTGCCTAATTTTGAGGCTAAATTTGTTGATGGCCAGTTTATATCCATTTGTTCTTGTGTCCACATTGGCGCTTCACTTAAATAACTGCTTTTCCTTCCTGGTATTTATCCCTCTTATGAATTTATAGAGAGCAATCATACCTCCCCGCAACTTCTTTTGGTTAGGTTAAACAATCCAAGTTCTTTGAATCTCCTCTCATAATTTAAGTTTTCTATTCCTCAGATCATTCTAGTAGCGCTTCTCTGCACCTGTTCCAGTTTGAATTTATCTTTCTTAAACATAGGTGATGAGAATTGCACACAGTATTCCAGATGAGATCTCACTGGTACCTTGTATAGTGCTACTAACACTTCCTGATCTTCACTGGAAATACCTCATCCTGATGCATCCTAGGAATGCATTAGTCATAATCATCCTGTGATCAACCAAAAACTCAGGTCTTTCTCCTCCTCTGTTGCTTCCAATTGATAAGTCCCCATCTTATAGCAAAAATTCTTATAGTTAGTTCCAAAATGCATGACCCATTTCTATTACTCCAGTTTAAAAGATCATCCAGATCTTCTTGTATGATTATTCCGGCCCTCCTCCATATTGGCAGTACTTCCGAACTTTGTGTCATCTGCAAATTTTATTAGCACGCTTTAATTTTTTGTGCCAAGGTCAATAATAAAAGTGTTAAATAAGATTGGTTCCAAGACTAATCCCTGAGAAATTTCACTAGTAACTTCCCTCCAGCCTTTCGGTATGACCCACTGTAGTCTTCCCTTTAACCAGATCCTTGTCTGCTTTTCAATTCTCATATTAATTCCTATCTTCTCCAATTTAACTAATTTCTGATGAGGAACTGTATCAAATGCCTTACTGAAATGCAGGTAGATTAGATCTACTGCATTTCCTTTGTCTGAAAAAATCAGTTATTTTCTCAAAGAAGGAGATCAGGTTGGTCTGGCACAATCTACCTTTTGTAAAACCATGTTGTATTTTATACCGATGACCATTCACCTATGTCCTTAACTACTTTCTCTTGCAAAATTGGTTGCAAGACCTTGCATACAATTGAGGTCAAACTAACAGACCTGCAGTTTCCTGGATCACTTTATTCCCCCCTTTTTAAAAAGGAACTATATTAGCAATTCTCAAGTCATAGAATCATAGAAGATTAGGTTGGAAGAGACCTCAGGAGGTCATCTAGTCTAATCCCCTACTCAAAGCAGGACCAACCCCAACTAAATCATCTCAGCCAGGGCTGTGTCAAGCTGGGCCTTAAAAACCTCTAAGGATGGAGATTCCACCACCTCCCTAGGTAACCCATTGTGGTGCTTCACCACCCTCCTAGTGAAATAGTGTTTCCTAATATCAAACCTAGACCTCCCCCACTGCAACTTGAGACCATTGCGCCTGGTTCTGTCATCTGCCACCTGTGGCAAGATGGCCAATTTTAGTCTGGTGGGTTCCATGCTTTTCTTGGCAAGGAGAAGAGATGCTACCCTTTGCCCCTCCCCTTGGATGCCAAGGGCCCTGCTACTAGTCTGGAAGGGTGGTAGAGGAGGGAAGCAGGGGAGGGGTTTAGGTTTGCTCCTCACTCTGAGTTCCAGCCCCTCTCAACCCCTGTGGGTTTTTTACCCTCAGTCCTTAGACACTGGGGGGAAGGGAGTCTCCCTGTGGGCAGGGTCTCCCTTACTTCAATGCTCAGGTCTTCCAAATCTCTCAACATACCTCCAAGCTCCAGTCCTTTCTCCTTCCTCCTCCTCCTCCCCTGTCTGCCTGACACAGAGGGTTTTATTAGGTTCCTAACAGGGCCTTAATTGACTGCAGTGCTCCAGTTAACCTGCAGGCACCTTCCCTAGTCTACAGGGAACCACACCTTAATTAGCCTTGATTTTATATATTTCTCCTCTAGCACTCTTCCACTGCTCCCTGGCCCTCCTGTATCATACACCACTGAGAACAGCCTAGCGCCATCCTCTTTGGAAACCCCCACCCCCACCTTCAGGTAGTTGAAGGCTGCTATCAAATCCCCCCTCACTCATCTCTTCTGCAGACAAAATAAGCCCAGTTCCTTCAGTCTCTCGTCATAAATCATTTGCCGCAGCCGCCTAATAATTTTCGTTGTCCTCCGATGGACTCTCCAATTTGTCCACATCCTTTCTGTAGTGGGGGCCCCAAACCTGGATGTAATACTCCAGATGTGGCTTCGCCAGTGCTGAATAGAGGGGAATAATCACTTCCCACAATCTGCTGGCAATGCTCCTGCTAATGCATCCCAATATACCATTAACCTTCTTGGCAAGAAGGGCACACTATTGACTCATATCCAGCTTCTCATCCTGCAGAAAAGGACCTGGGGATTACAGTGAACTGCCACTTAGCTAGTTGGTCCCCAGCCTATAAAAGTGCATGGGATTCTTCCATCCTAAGTGCAGGACTCTGCAGTTGTCCTTGTTGAACCTCATCAGATTTCTTTTGGTCCAGTCCTCTGTCAAAGTCAGATTCAGGACTCACATAATTTGTCAGACCACTCTGTTTATTAGCAAAGCGCTTTGCCAATGCACCCAGATGTGAGCCCCTCTCTGAGGCTAAAGATAACTTATTTATTCAGCTAAGCCAAAGCTAATTTAACATAAGAGACAAAAGGAAGCAGAAACTGACAAATATACATACATATCTTATTTGCATACTAACGTTTACCAATCTCCTAGCTCAGTAGGAGCTCTAAGTTAATTAGTTTGAGGACCCATTGTCTCACACGCCTTAATGTTTCTCTTTCTGACAACTATATTTCAACAAACCCTTCAAGCAGCATTTCTTTAATGAATTATAATTTCAATATAATTAATTCTACTTTCACAATCCCTCCTTTTGGTCAAGCTACGCAATGACCAACAATGACTGGGTTCCACATATCAATCGTTCTTTATCTCTTTGTTCATCAGTGATATTTAAAATCATCAAATTAGCACTCTGGTTTGGGGCAGCTATCTGTATAGCATGCCTGGCACAATTTTGGATACAACAGGAAAGTAACTGAAAACATACAAAAATTATTAGGATTCCAAACAGGAGAGTTAGGGCTCCCTGAAACAACCAGTTTCCTATGCCAGAGAAATTGAAAAGGTTACTTAGCCACTTCCATAAAGAACTTGGCTCTTCGTGGGGAAGATATGCGATTTGTTCTAAGTGGCTAGCACGATCTGTTACCTCATGGGTGTTGTCTGGTATATACACACAGCAGTCTTTTCCAATGAGAGCACAAGTCCCTCCTTTTGCCGCCAGCACTATGTCCAATGCCTGATGGTTTTGGAGGGCCGTCTGTCGGATTGCCCCTGTTTCTTTAGCCAGGGCTCTTAAACTTTCTCCAGTTTCATTTGCCATTATTTCAACTACTACTTGTAACCTTAGAAGCCTTTTTGTTTGGTGTATTACTCCCCCTAATGGTATTAAGCAACTGCCAATGGCCTCTTCCCAGGTTAAGGGGCTTATGTTATTTACGTGCCGTTGGGCATCTGTTAAGTCCCTTCTTTTTCACCTGAAATTGCTGAGGCGTTGTCGAGGAAAGGTTCCTAGCACTCGGAATTGTGGGAAGAGTCGGGCAGGATAACAGATTCCTGACCAATTAGCTGTTAGTTCGGTATAAGCTCTGGTCCCACACACCCAGTGATGGCCTATTAAGGCCAGGAAGGGTCGGTTGCACCCATTTGTCATATAGGTGTTTGCAAAGGAGGAGTAGTATCCCCCAAAGGGTACAGGGTAATTCTCCTTACGAGGAGTGGTGTTATTTGCATGACATTGAAAGATTGTATTGTTTTCACTAAGGTTACTGTAGGGGGAACATGAGATGGATTTCTCTGTTTGATCCCAGGTTGAGAAAAAAATTCATATCTCCATACCCGGCCCGCCACTTTTTAGTTTTGTTTGAATAATCCCATACACCATTGGCCACAATATGCTGAAGGCAACGGCTTTTCCCCAGATCCAGCCCTGTCCCATTACACACCTGTCATAAATATAAAGGGAAGGGTAAACCCCTTTGAAATCCCTCCTGGCCAGGGGAAAGCTCCTCTCACCTGTAAAGGGTTAAGAAGCTAAAGGTAACCTCGCTGGCACCTGACCAAAATGACCAATGAGGAGACAAGATACTTTCAAAAGCTGGGAGGAGGGAGAGTAACAAAGGGTCTGTCTGTAGTCGTCTTGGCCGGGGACAGAACAGGAATGGAGTCTTAGAACTTTTAGTAAGTAATCTAGCTAGGTATGTGTTAGATTATGATTTCTTTAAATGGCTGAGAAAAGAATTGTGCTGAATAGAATAACTATTTCTGTCTGTGTATCTTTTTTGTAACTTAAGGTTTTGCCTAGAGGGGTTCTCTATGTTTTTGAATCTAATTACCCTGTAAGATATATACCATCCTGATTTTACAGGGGGAATTTCTTTATTTCTATTTACTTCTATTTTTTATTAAAAGTCTTCTTGTAAAACACTGAATGCTTTTTCATTGTTCTCAGATCCAAGGGTTTGGGTCTGTAGTCACCTAGACAAATTGGTGAGGCTTTTTACCAAACCTTGTCCAGGAAGTGGGGTGCAAGGTTTTGGGAAGTATTTTGGGGGGAAGGACGCGTCCAAACAGCTCTTCCCCAGTAACCAGTATTAGTTTGGTGGTGGTAGCGGCCATTCCAAGGATAACGGGGGTAATATTTTGTACCTTGGGGAAGTTTTGACCTAAGCTGGTAAAGATAAGCTTAGGAGGTTTTTCATGCAGGTCCCCACATCTGTACCCTAGAGTTCAGAGTGGGGGAGGAACCTTGACAACACCCAACACCAATGACTTTTTCCTTCCACCACGCTTATCTATTTAGTTGCATTTATTCCCACCGCTTCCCAAGTGTCATTGTTGATCCATATTTTGTTAAACGGACGAGGCCCTCCAGTGAGGTCTGGGGACTTGAGTGGGATAGCCAGGACAGGAACACCAGTTTGAGAGTTGGCTGGGATGTGGCTGCAGACTCAGCAATTAGAAATATTAAGGGTCTGAGCTATCCACACCTGCTGCTGGATAAAAGAATTGTCATCGTGGTATCCCCAGACCGTAAGATACCAGCAGCCGAGGAACAGCGTCTGCTTCTGGCAACCCTTACGAGAGCGTAGATTGTAAGGTATTGCAGACTGTTCCTCTACGTCATCTTCTGGAGTCAAAATTGACTCTGCGTTGTCCTGAGGTGATGACTGGTTCTCTGGGGATGGTGCCTTTTTACACTGTGAAGCATGTATCCACGCTGCGATGCCAGATAGTCTAACAGCCGTCTGTGTAGTAAGCAGTACCTGATGAGGACCCTTCCACCGGGGCTCCAAGGCGTGCTTTCGATGATGACGCCATACGTAGACCCAATCACCTGGCTCAAGGTTGTGGCAAGCGTCGGAGGTGGGTTCCGTGGGCCAGGCAGCTCGAACCTGTGAATGGAAGTGACTTACAGCTTGCATTAGTCCCTTGCAATACTGAAGGAGCGCACTGTGAGTCAAGTTCAAATCTGGAACGGGAGTCATAGCTCGCATAGGCTTAAGTACACCATTTCGTCTTTCAACTGCACCTGCACTCTGTGGGTGGTAGGGACAGTGCAACAGGTGTTTGATATGCAATATACGGTCCAGGTGTTGAACAAGTTGTCCAGTAAAATGTGTACCCCGATTACTGGACAGAGTAGCAGGAATTCCCTTGGCAGGCATAATATGATTTAACAAACATTTAGCAACAGGCAGTGAGTCAGCCTTGTGACAAGAAAAGACTTCAATTCAACCAGAGAATAAACATACCATAACCAATATAAATTCATATTATTGACACTTAAGCATATGTGCAAGAACGGTGCTTGAGGCAGGCCCTGGAACCCCTGGGCCACTTTTACAGGTTTAACAATATTATGGCTTTGTGGTACAGGCTGCACAGTGGCGGGCTGCAAAAGAGCTAAAATGGGGGGGCCCACCATCCTGTCTTAGTTACAGCAGAGACCATCCCCTCCTTTCCGACATGCGAAACACCGTGTAGCAGGCAGCCAGAGAGGGGTAGAGTGAAAAGGGGGCTACAAAGGCGCCAGTAGGCAAGCGCCAAAAGGAATCGGGATGTAGAGAGCAACCTTGGGCAACCCAGGATTCTTTCTCCGTTTCTGGGGCAGAGTCTTGGAGCAGGGTGAGGTCAGTGAGGGACCAGGAGGGTAAGAGGAGAGTGGAGAACAAGGGAATCAGACATTTCAACTAGGCGCGCAGCAGCAGGCAGGGGAGTAAGCCTTGGGCAACAGGGTCTAAAGTGGCAGAGAAATAAGCCACTGGGCAGTTCTTTTCTCCATGCATCTGAGTGAGAACTCCAAGCGCACACACAGATTGTTCGTGGCAGAAAAGGGTAAAAGGCTTAGAATAGTCAGGCAGCCCTAAGGCAGGGGCAGAAGCCAAACCCTATTTGAGGGAAACAAAGGCAGAATTGGCCTCCGGGGGCCACGGCATGGGGTCAGGCACAGAGAATTGAGTGAGTTCCTGGAGAGGTTTTGCAAGGGAGGCATATTGGGGAATCCATTGTCTGCAAAATCCAGCCATGCCTAAAAACTTCTGGACCTGGCCTGGGGAGCGGGGTCGGGGAAAGCTAAGGATAGCTTGGGCGCAGGTAGGAGAAAGTGCACAGGAACCCTGGGAGAGGAGAAAGCCGAGGTATATGACAGAAGCTTGACAGAGTTGTACTTTAGAGCGAGAAGCTTTGTGACCCTTATTTGCTAGGGCAGTAAGGAGCACTAAAGAGTCAGTTTCAGAGGCAGACAATGAAGGGGAACAGAGGAGTAGATCATCTACATATTGGACTAGTGTGGACCTGGACAGGAAAACAAGGTCAGCAAGGTCTCGGGCTAATGCTTGGGAAAAATATGATGGGCTTTCAGTATACCCCTGGGGCAGTGTGGTCCATGTGTATTGTTGCCCCTTGTAAGAAAAGGCAAACAGGAACTGGGAGTCAGGGTGAACTGGGAGAGAAAAGAAAGCAGAGCACAAATCAACAACAGTAAAATGAGTTGCATCTGGTGGGATAGAAGCCAGAATCTTTGAGAGAGGCAAGTTTTGATTCTGTCCACCTATGATTTGCCTCTTCCCACCACTGCATGAAACAATCAACCTCTCCTTTTGCCAATTTAGTTGTAGGTTGGCCGAGTTTGTCTTTTAAGACGTCTACACAGTCTTTGTCCCAAGATCCTAACAGTGGCCACTGAATTTTGGGATTCTCCTGAGTTAGCCTTTTGCATTGCCATACACATCTTCCCCCCCGCCCCCCCAGGTCAGCCTTTTGAAGCCATCCCCCACCGATGTCATGAGGTTTTCTGTTCATTAAAACACAACAATGCTAGCAACGAGACAAACACCACAGACAAACAACACAAAACATAGATCCATGGTATTCTGAGTTATTCTTCCGCTGGTGCCAGCTTGCTTGTAGAGACTAAAAACAAAAGAAACAATTTCCACCCCCCCGGTGGGGACAGATTATTGCTTAATAATAATAACACTTTCTTTTACAAATTTCCTTGCTAATTGCAGGAAAAACAGAAGAATTACCTCCAAGCTGTACTTATTTTGTTCTATAGTCAGGCTATTCTATAGTCAGGCTAGTGAATTACCCCACTCACTGGTCATTTATGAAATTCATGAGGTGGTGTACCTCAGTTTCCCCTCTTGTGCAACAGACCATGTTTGCAATAGTTTCTCTGCTGTACCAAGCTTTATTCTCAGGTGATAGCTGAGACACAGCTTCAGATTTTAGCACTATTCACACACACAAAATTCTCTTTTGCCTAACATCCCTTGCGCTGTGATTACTCTTTTACACAACTGTACCCCGATTACACTTCCATCTTGTACAACTAGACACAACCAGGAGCAGCCAAGTTAAGTTCCAATAGAAACGCCTTACATCCTTTAGTGATTTTGATTACATTACCCAATACTCAAATAATTTTGATCAGATTCTCTCTCTGCCTGCTGCCTGCAGCAGTCCCTTATAGACCATTTCTGTGGGAAAAGGGCCCATTTTCCCTCAGAATAGCTGTAAAGGCTTTTGGGGACAGAAGCATAGTGCTGGTAGTAGTCACTCTACCTGACCCCCTTAGCCTGGACCATTTTTCCAGAAATTTACAGGAGTCTGGACTCTTCCTAAAATATATAAACTGAGCCGGTGTTCCTTTAGGGAACTGTCCCGACTTAGATGTCTGGTTACCCATACAAGAGGACTTTACACACCAATCACACAAGAAGGAAAGTCAGGTTCGTCAGAGCGATGCCTGGTGCAACACAAAAAAGGAGCCCACAGGCTACTGCCTCAATTGCCCTTGCTTTCACACTAAGGGTATGTCTACACTACGGAATAAGGTTGAATTTATAGAAGTTGGTTTTTTAGAAATCGGTTTTATATATTCGAGTGTGTGTGTCCCCACAGAAAATGCTCTAGTGCATTAACTCGGCGGAGTGCTTCCACAGTACTGAGGCTAGAGTCGACTTCCGGAGCATTGCACTGTGGATAGCTATCCCACAGTTCCCACAGTCTCCACTGCCCATTGGAATTCTGGGTTGAGATCCCAATGCCTGATGGGGCTAAAACATTGTCGCGGGTGGTTCTGGGTACATATCGTCAGGCCCCCCCTTCCCTCCCTCCCTCCGTGAAAGCAAAGGCAGACAATCGTTTCGCGCCTTTTTTCCTGAGTTACCTGTGCAGACGCTATACCACGGCAAGCATGGAGCCCGCTCAGGTAACCGTCACCCTATGTCTCCTGGGTGCTGGCAGATGTGGTATGGCATTGCTACACAGTAGCAGCAACCCATTGCCTTCTGGCAGCAGACGGTGCAGTATGACTGGTAGCCATTCTCGTCGTGTCCGAGGTGCTCCTGGCCACGTCGGCTGGGAGCGCCTGGGCAGACATGGGCGCAGGGACTAAATTTGGAGAGACTTGACCAGGTCATTCTCTTTAGTCGTGCAGTCAGTCCTATTGAACCGTCTTATGGTGAGCAGGCAGGCAATACGGATTGCTAGCAGTCGTACTGTACCATCTTCTGCCGAGCAGCCATGAGATGTGGATGGCATGCAGTCCTTCTGCACCGTTTGCTGCTAGCCAAAGATGTAAAAGATAGATGGAGTGGATCAAAACAAGAAATAGACCAGATTTGTTTTGTACTCATTTGCCTCCTCCCCTGTCTAGGGGACTCATTCCTCTAGGTCACACTGCAGTCACTCACAGAGAAGATGTATCAATCAGAGGCCAATGTATCTGATGTATCAATCAGAGGCCAGCCTAACCTCCTTGTTCCAATAAGAACAATAACTTAGGTGCACCATTTCTTATTGGAACCCTCCATGAAGTCCTGCCTGAAATACTCTTTGATGTAAAGACACCCCCTTTGTTGATTTTAGCTCCCTGAAGCCAATTTTATAAGCCATGTCGTCAGTCGCCCCTCCGTCCGTCAGACAACGGCAGACAATTGTTCCCCGCCTTTTTTCTGTGCGGACTCCATACCAAGGCAAGCATGGAGGCCGCTCAGCTCACTTTGGCAATTAGGAGCACATTAAACACCACACGCATTATCCAGCAGTATATGCAGCATCAGAACCTGGCAAAGTGATACCGGGCGAGGAGGCGACGTCAGCGCAGTCACGTGAGTGATCAGGACATGGACACAGATTTCTCTGAAAGCATGGGCCCTGCCAATGCATGCATCATGGTGCTAATGGGGCAGGTTCATGCTGTGGAACGCAGATTCTGGGCTCGGGAAATAAGCACAGACTGGTGGGACCGCATAGTGTTGCAAGTCTGGGATGATTCCCAGTGGCTGCGAAACTTTCGCATGCGTAAGGGCACTTTCATGGAACTTTGTGACTTGCTTTCCCCTGCCCTGAGGCACATGAATACCAAGATGAGAGCAGCCCTCACAGTTGAGAAGCGAGTGGCGATAGCCCTGTGGAAGCTTGCAATGCCAGACAGCTACCGGTCAGTTGGGAATCAATTTGGAGTGGGCAAATCTACTGTTGGGGCTGCTGTGATGCAAGTAGCCCACGCAATCAAAGATCTGCTGATATCAAGGGTAGTGACCCTGGGAAATGTGCAGGTCATAGTGGATGGCATTGCTGCAATGGGATTCCCTAACTGTGGTGGGGCCATAGACGGAACCCATATCCCTATCTTGGCACCGGAGCACCAAGCCGCCGAGTACATAAACCGCAAGGGGTACTTTTCAATAGTGCTGCAAGCTCTGGTGGATCACAAGGGACGTTTCACCAACATCAACGTGGGATGGCCGGGAAAGGTACATGACGCTCGCATCTTCAGGAACTCTGGTCTGTTTCAAAAGCTGCAGGAAGGGACTTTATTCCCAGACCAGAAAATAACTGTTGGGGATGTTGAAATGCCTATATGTATCCTTGGGGACCCAGCCTACCCCTTAATGCCATGGCTCATGAAGCCGTACACAGGTAGCCTGGACAGTAGTCAGGAGCTGTTCAACTACAGGCTGAGCAAGTGCAGAATGGTGGTAGAATGTACATTTGGACGTTTAAAGGCGCGCTGGCGCAGTTTACTGACTCGCTTAGACCTCAGCGAAACCAATATTCCCACTGTTATTACTGCTTGCTGTGTGCTCCACAATATCTGTGAGAGTAAGGGGGAGACATTTATGGCGGGGTGGGAGGTTGAGGCAAATCGCCTGGCTGCTGGTTACACGCAGCCAGACACCAGGGCGGTTAGAAGAGCACAGGAGGGCGCGGTACGCATCAGAGAAGCTTTGAAAACTAGTTTCATGACTGGCCAGGCTACGGTGTGAAAGTTCTGTTTGTTTCTCCTTGATGAAACCCCCCGCCCCTTGGTTCACTCTACTTCCCTGTAAGCTAACCACCCTCCTCTCCTCCCTTCAATCATCGCTTGCAGAGGCAATAAAGTCATTGTTGCTTCACATTCATGCATTCTTTATTCATTCATCACACAAATAGGGGGATGACTACCAAGGTAGCCCAGGAGGGGTGGTGGAGGAGGGAAGGAAAATGCCACACAGCACTTTAAAAGTTTACAACTTTAAAATTTATTGAATGCCAGCCGTCTTTTTTTTGGCAATCCTTTGTGGCGGAGTGGCTGGTTGGCCGGTGGCCCCCCCACCGCATTCAATAAATGGCGGTTGGTTACACAGGGGCTGTAGTGGCAGTCTGTGCTCCAGCTGCCTTTGCTGTAGCTCAACCATACACTGGAGCATACTGGTTTGGTCCTCCAGCAGCCTCAGCATTGAATCCTGCCTCCTCTCATCATGCTTGCCGCCACATTTGAGCTTCAGCCCTGTCTTCAGCCCGCCACCTCTCCTCCCGGTCATTTTGTGCTTTCCTGCACTCTAACATTATTTGCCTCCACGCATTCGTCTGTGCTCTGTCAGTGTGGGAGGACAGCATGAGCTCGGAGAACATTTCATCGCGAGTGCGTTTTTTTTTCTTTCTAAGCTTCAGTAGCCTCTGGTAAGGAGAAGATCCTGTGATCATTGAAACACATGCAGCTGGTGGAGAAAAAAAAAGGGACAGCGGTATTTAAAAAGACACATTTTATAAAACAGTGGCTACACTCTTTCAGGGTAAACCTTGCTGTTAACATTACATACATAGCACATGTGCTTTCATTACAAGGTCGCATTTTGCCTCCCCCCACCACGTGGCTACCCCCTCAACCTTCTCCGCTCCCCGTGGCTAACAGTGGGGAACATTTCTGTTTAGCCACAGGCAAACAGCCCAGCAGGAATGGGCTCCTCTGAGTGTCCCCTGAAGAAAAGCACTCTATTTCAACCAGGTGACCATGAATTATATCTCACTCTCCTGAGGATAACACAGAGAGATAAAGAACGGATGTTGTTTGAACACCAGCAAACATACACTGCAATGCTTTGTTGTACAGTGATTCCTGAGTACGTGTTACTGGCCTGGAGTGGTCAAGTGTCCTACCATGAAGAACGCAATAAGGCTGCTGTCCCCAGAAACCTTTTGCAAAGGCTTTGGGAGTACATCCAGGAGAACCGCGAATGCCAGGGCAAAGTAATCCTTTCACATGCTTGCTTTTAAACCATGTATAGTATTTTAAAAGGTACACTCACCGGAGGTCCCTTCTCCGCCTGCTGGGTCCAGGAGGCAGCCTTGGGTGGGTTCGGGGGGTACTGGCTCCAGGTCCAGGGTGAGAAACAGTTCCTGGCTGTCGGGAAAACCGGTTTCTCCGCTTGCTTGCTGTGAGCTATCTACAACCTCATCATCATCATTATCTTCTTCATCCCCAAAACCTGCTTCCGTATTGCCTCCATCTCCATTGAAGGAGTCAAACAACACGGCTGGGGTAGTGGTGGCTGAACCCCCTTAAATGGCATGCAGCTCATCATAGAAGCGGCATGTTTGGGGCTCTGACCCGGAGCAGCCGTTCGCCTCTCTGGTTTTCTGGTAAGCTTGCCTCAGCTCCTTCAGTTTCATGCGGCACTGCTTCGGGTCCCTGTTATGGCCTCTGTCCTTCATGCTCTGGGAGATTTTGACAAAGGTTTTGGCATTTCGAAAACTGGAACGGAGTTCTGATAGCACGGATTCCTCTCCCCATACAGTGATCACATCCCGTACCTCCCGTTCGGTCCATGCTGGAGCTCTTTTGCGATTCTGGGACTCCATCATGGTCACCTCTGCTGATGAGCTCTGCATGGTCACCTGCAGCTTGCCATGCTGGCCAAACAGGAAATGAGATTCAAAAGTTCGCGGTTCTTTTCCTGTCTACCTGGCCAGTGCATCTGAGTTGAGAGTGCTGTCCAGAGTGGTCACAATGGAGCACTCTGGGATAGCTCCCGGAGGCCAATACCGTCGAATTGTGTCCACAGTACCCCAAATTCGAGCCGGCAAGGCCGATTTAAGCACTAATCCACTTGTCAGGGGTGGAGTAAGGAAATCGATTTTAAGAGCCCTTTAAGTCGAAATAAAGGGCTTCATTGTGTGGACAGGTGCAGGTTTACATCGATTTAATGCTGCTAAATTTGACCTAAAGTCCTAGTGTAGACTAGGGCTTAGGGTTTTACTGAAGGCGCGGTGTGGCTGCGATTGTGCAGATTTCACTCACTCAGACCGTGGGAGAGGAACCCTTTGGTCAGCCGATCCCTGGACGGAGACGGTGCCCAGACTCAAACACCCCACAGGGAGGACGGATAGACAAGACAGTCCTCAGAGACAAGACAGTCCTCAGTCCGGACAAAACACAGAAATAATTACCTGACCAGATTCCTGATGTTAGATCCCGGGATCTCTACCAGAACAGAGTGGGAACCAACAGGTTCGATGGCGTAGACTTCACTGTGGTCATGCACCCTTCCGTTCTGGCGGAGGACCGCTCGGGCCAAATGCCCAGGTTCCAGCTTGCCATGGCCATCCTAAGAACAGTCAGAAGTCACACGGCTCCAGTGAAGACGGTTGCCATCTCAGTGGGACCTTCAAATTGTCAAAGTCAGATTCAGGTCTCACATAATTTGTCAGACCACTCGGTTTATTAGCAAAGTGCTTTGCCAATGCACCCGGATGTGAGCCCCTCTCTGAGGCTAAAGATAACTTATTTATCCAGGTTTGAGAATAACAGCCGTGTTAGTCTGTATTTGCAAAAAGAAAAGGAGTACTTGTGCCACCTTAGAGACTAACCAATTTTTTTGAGCATAAGCTTTCGTGAGCTACAGCTCACTTCATCGGATGCATACTGTGGAAACTGCAGAAGACATTATATACACAGAGACCATGAAACAATACCTCCTCCCACCCCACTCTCCTGCTGGTAATAGCTTATCTAAAGTGATCACTCTCCTTAAAATGTGTATGATAATCAAGTTGGGCCATTTCCAGCACAAATCCAGGTTTTCTCACCCCCCCCCCCACACACAAACTCACTCTCCTGCTGGTAATAGCTTATCCAAAGTGACCACTCTCCTTACAATGTGTATGAAAATCAAGGTGGGCCATTTCCAGCACAAATCCAGGTTTTCTCAACCCCCCCCCCACACAAACTCACTCTCCTGCTGGTAATAGCTCATCCAAACTGACCACTCTCCTAACAATGTGTATGATAATCAAGGTGGGCCATTTCCAGCATAAATCCAAGTTTAACCAGAACGTCTGGGGAGGTGGGGTAGGAAAAAACAAGGGGAAATAGGCTACTTGCATAATGACTTAGCCACTCCCAGTCTCTATTTAAGCCTAAATTAATAGTATCCAATTTGCAAATGAATTCCAATTCAGCAGTTTCTCGCTGGAGTCTGGATTTGAAGTTTTTTTGTTTTAAGATAGCAACCTTCATGTCTGTAATTGCGTGACCAGAGAGATTGAAGTGTTCTCCGACTGGTTTATGAATGTTATAATTCTTGACATCTGATTTGAGTCCATTTATTCTTTTACGTAGAGACTGTCCAGTTTGACCAATGTACATGGCAGAGGGGCATTGCTGGCACATGATGGCATATATCACATTGGTGGATGTGCAGGTGAACGAGCCTCTGATAGTGTGGCTGATGTTATTAGGCCCTGTGATGGTGTCCCCTGAATAGATATGTGGGCACAGTTGGAAACGGGCTTTGTTGCAAGGATAGGTCCCTGGGTTAGTGGTTCTGTTGTGTGGTATGTGGTTGTTGGTGAGTATTTGCTTCAGGTTGGGGGGCTGTCTGTAGGCAAGGACTGGCCTGTCTCCCAAGATTTGTGAGAGTGTTGGGTCATCCTTCAGGATAGGTTGTAGATCCTTAATAATGCATTGGAGGGGTTTTAGTTGGGGGCTGAAGATGACGGCTAGTGGCGTTCTGTTATTTTCTTTGTTAGGCCTGTCCTGTAGTAGGTGACTTCTGGGAACTCTTCTGGCTCTATCAATCTGTTTCTTCACTTCCGCAGGTGGGTATTGTACTCCTTTTCTTTATTTATCCAGCTAAGCCAAAGTCAATTTAACATAAGAGACAAAAGGAAGCAGAAACTGACAAATATACATTCATATCTTATTTGCATACGAACGTTTACCAATCTCCGAGCTCAGTAGGAGCTCTAAGTTAATTAGTTTGAGGAACCATTGTCTCAGACGCCTTAATGTTTCTTTTTCTGACAACTATATTTCAACAAACCCTTCAAGTAGCATTTCTTTAATGAATTATAATTTCAATATAATTCATTCTACTTTCACACCTCCAATTTGTCTAGGTCTCTCTGGACCCTATTCCTACCCTCTAGCATATCCACCTCTCCCCCCCTAACTTAGTGTCATCTGCGAACTTGTTGAGGGTACAATCCATCCCATCATGCAGATCATTAATGAAGATGTTGAACAAAACCGGTCCCAGGACCGACTCCTGGGGCACTTGACTTGATACCGGCTGCCAACTAGACATCGATTTGTTGATCACTACCCATTCAGCCTGACGATCTAGCCAGTTTTATATCCACCTTATAGTCCATTCATCCAATCAAAAGCTTTGCTAAAGTTAAGGTATATCACATCCACTGTTTTCCCCATATCCACAGAGCCAGTTATCTCATCACAGAAGGTAATCAGGTTGCTCAGGAATGACTTGCCCTTGGTGAATCCATGTTGACTGTTCCTGATCACTTTCCTCTCCTCCAAGTGCTTCAAAATGGATTCCTTGAGGACCTGCTTCATGATTTTTCCAGGGACTGAGGTGAGGCTGACTGGTTGTGGTTCCCCAGATTCTCCTTCTTCCCTTTTTTAAAGATAGGCACTACATTAGCCTTTTTCCAGTCATCCGGGACCTTCCCCAGTCGCCACGAGTTTTCAAAGATAATGGCCAATGGCTCTGTAGTCACATCAGTCAACTCCTCAGCACCCTCGGATGCATTGCATGCAGCCCCATGGACTTGTGTATGTCCAGCTTTTCTAAATAGTCCTTAACCTTTCACTACTGAGGGCTGGTCACCTCCTCCCCAGACTGTGCTGCCCAGTGCAGTAGTCTGGGAGCTGACCTTATGGGTGAAGACCGAGACAAAAAAAGTATTGAGTACTTCAGCTTTTTCCACATCATCTGTCACTAGGTTGCCTCCCCCATTCATTAAGGGTCCCACACTTTCCCTGACCACCTTCTTGTTGCTAACATACCTGTAGAAACCCTTCTTGTTACCCTTCACACCCCTTGCTAGCTGCAACTCCAGTTGTGTTTTGGCCTTCCTGATTATACCCCTGCATGCTCGAGCAATATTTTTATACTCCTCCCTAGTCATCTGTCCAAGTTTCCACTTCTTGTAAGGTTCCTTTTTGTGTTTAAGCTCACCAAAGATTTCTCTGTAAAGCCAAGCTTGTCGCCTGCCATATTTGCTATTCTTTGTGCACATCAGGATGGGTTGTTCCTGAGCCCACAATAAGACTTTTTTAAAATACAGTCATCTCTCCTGGACTCCTTTCCCCCTCATATTAGCCTCCCAGGTGTTCCTGTCCATCCGTTCCCTGAGGGAGTCAAAGTCTGCTTTTCTGAAGTCCAGGGTCCATATTCTGCTGTTCTCCTTTCTTCCTTTTGTCAGGATCCTGAACTCGACCATCCCATGGTTACTGCTGCCCAGGTTGCCACTCACTTGTACTTCCCCTACCAATTCTTCCCTGTTTGTGAGCAGTAGATGAAGAGGAGCATGGCCTCTAGTTGGTTCCTTCAGCATTTTCACTAAGAAACTGTCCCAGACACTCTCCAAAAAATTCCTGGATTTTCTGTGCACGGCTGTATTGCTCTCCCAGCAGATGTCAGGGTGATTGAAGTCCCTCATGAGAACCAGGGTCTGTGATCTGGAAACTTCTGTTAGTTGTCCGAAGACAATCTCATTTACCTCATCCTCCTGGTCTGGTGGTCTATAGCAGACACCCACCACGACATCACCCTTGTTGCTCTCACCTCTAAATTTTACCCAAAGACTCTCAACAGGCTTTTCTCCAGTTTCATACTGGAGCTCTGAACAATCATACTGCTCTCTTACGTACAGTGCAACTTCTCCACCTTTTCTCCCCTGCCTGTCCTTCCTGAACAGTTTATACCCATCAATGACAGTGCTTCAGTCATGTAAGTTACCCCACCAGGTCTCTTTTATTCCAATCACATCAAAGGGTATGACCCCTGAATTTACAGATTCATTAAAAATCCTTGCTATTGGGCTTGAAATGTCATATTCCTTTAATATTCTTGGACAGAGATTATCCGGCCCCATTCCCGCAATTCAGGCCACCTGGAGCCATCAGTTACCTCTATACAAAACACACAGTCATAAAACAAAACCAAAACCAACTAAACAATTATTGTAACCAACATACCCTGTACTCCTCTATCCAGGGACCTAGACCCTGGAGAGAAGAGCAAGTTAACATAGTAGTTAACATCGTAACCCAACTAGCTATAAAAGATTGTGCTTGGATAGGTATTTCCATGACCAAAGTGCTACATTAAGTCCATGATGTAACTGAAGTCAGAAGACAAAGGTATAATCTAACTTTCTCTTCTGACTTCAGTTACATCATGGCCTTAATGTAGCACTTTGTGCTTGGACGGGTATTTCCATGACCAATCTTTTTTTATAGGTAGTTGGGTTACTATGTTGACTTGCTCTTCTCTCCAGGATACAGACTTTTTGCTATTTATATAATTCACATGATTGCATTAAACTAAAAGTCATGTTAAGGGGGCAGAGAAAAACTATTTCCTATGCTTAGATTCTGGTAGTGAACACTACTTCAAATGGAGTGTTTTAGTAGTACTACTATATTTAATGTTAGAATAAACAAATATAGAAGATAGTTTTTTGAAGACTTTTAAGTTTATGTAGGTAAAATGTGATTCCTGCTTGTGTTTTAAAATCTGAATTTGCCACATTATAGTAAGTGTAAATGTTTCTGAAGAAACATTTCTTAATTTTTAGGAGAAAGGTGATAGATGTTAGGTTTTGTTTTTAAATTAGCTTAGACTTTATATTCAATAGCGATTTTTTAAAAAAAATGTTGGTGGTTACCTTGAGGTAGTATGCTAATAAACATCTAGTATTTTTGTCATAAGATCTATATAAGGCAGTATATTAACAATATGCACTATAGAGATTTTTTATTTTTAAGGCCAGAAGAGATCATTGTGATGATTCAGTCTGACCTCCTGCATAACAGAAGCCGTGTAACCTCCCTCCAGAGATTGTTGCATCAAGCCCATAAATTCTGTTTGAACTACAGTATTTTTTAGGAAGATTTGTCTTGATTTAAACACTTAAAATGATGGAAAGTCCATCATGTCCTATGCAAATTGTTCCAATAATTAATTACCCTCACTATTAAAAATGTGCACCTTATTTCTAGTCTGAATTTAGCTAGCACCAGCTTCCAATCACTGGCTCTTATACATCACTCCATCCCTCTTTCCTAAATTCTAGAGACCTCTTATCAGAAATCTCTTCCCATTTAGGTACTTGTAGATCATGATCAAGTCACATCTTCGCCTTCTGTTGGATAAATTAAATAGACTGAGATACATTTATTGTAGTTTTGTGTTATCAGAAAATAAGGCAAACTTTTAATGTTACTGTAACAGATGAAAGTACTGGAATACAATATCCCTTTAGACACTTCTTGCTTGTAAACAGAGAACTAGATCATTCCCATTATACAGGGATGGGCAAACTTTTTGGCCCGAGGGCTACATCGGGGTGTGAAACTGTATGGAGGGCCAGGTAGGGAAGGCTGTGCCCCCCAAACAGTCTGGCTCCTGCCCCCCACCCCCTATTCGTCCCTTCCCACTTCCCATCCCCTGATTGCCCCCTCCTGGGACCCCCCCACCCCAAACTGCCCCCCCGGGATCCCACCCCCTATCCAACACTCCCCCCCCGCTCCCTGTACCCTGACTGCCCTGACCTATTCACACCCTGCCCCCGACAGGCCCCCAGGGACTCCCATCCAACCCCCCTTTTCCGCGACCCCTGACTGCCCCAGAACCTCCGCCCCATCCAACTGCCCCCTGCTCCCTGTCCCCTGACTGCCCCCCAGGACCCGCTACCTAACCCTCCCACTGCCGCGTGCCCTTACCATGTTGCTTAGGCGGCAGGAGCTTGCAGCCCCACTGCCCATGCGGCAGTGTGGCTGCATGGGGGGAGGAATAGTGGGGGAGGGGTTGGGGACGAGCCTCCTGGGCCAAGAGCTCAAGGGCCGGGCAGGATGGTCCCGTGAGCCATAGTTTGCCCACCTCTGTCATAAGATGACAGCTTTCTTGTGAGTCTTATCACCCTCTTGAATCATAGAATCATAGAATATCAGGGTTGGAAGGGACCTCAGGAGGTCATCTAGTCCAACCCCCTGCTCAAAAGCAGGATCCATCCCCAATTAAATCATCACAGCCAGGGCTTTGTCAAGCCTGACCTTAAAAACTTCTAAGGAAGGAGATTCCACCAATCTCAGGAGATTGAGATATTGAAACTTTCCCCCTCATATGAATATTTCAAATAAAAGTTCAATGTTTATAAGAAAGGTCTTACTTTTTTTTTTTAAATGATCTGCATATCCAACCAGCCCATAACAAATACTAGAACTTCATCCTTATTATTAGGGGCATTCAACATAAAGAGAGGTGTTCAGCACTTCAGCTTACTACTTTCCTGTTTTTGTTTGAGCCTGAAGTCAATATCAGCCATTGAGCACTGGCTTCCATTTGCTTGTGATACCCCAAACTTTGGCTCTACTGGTGATTCCCTGGCTGGAGCCAGGTAATAGAATAAGGTGGATCCTTCTTCTTAAAACAATAACTCATATGATTTTGTATATATATTATAAATAATACCCCCTACCCAGGAGCTATAATAGTAGGAGTAAGCAGGTGATTTTTACTTCTGTATACAACATTAGTGAGATAGGAATAGAATATTGGAACCAATTCTTGGGTCCACATTTTAAAAAGTGTGAAATTGGAGTGGGTATAGAAAAGAGCCACAAAAGTGATTTGAGTCCTGGAGAGATTTAAGGAGCTCAATCTGTTTAGTTTATCAATAAGAAGACTGAGAAGGGTCTTGATGACAGTGTAGACCTTCATGGTGAGAAAATACCAGGTACTAAAGGGCTCTTTAATCTAGTGGAGAAAAGTATAACAAGAACCATTGTCTGGAATTTAAAGCCTCACAAATTCAAATTAGAAATAAGATAGGCTTTAGTCAAACACAGGTTATTGGGCACAATGCAGGGATAACTGGGTGAGATTCTGTTTGTGTTATATAAGAGGTCAGACCAGATGATCTCATTTTCATTAAAAAAAAAAAAGCAGTGCTTAAAATTTCTTCAGATTTCCTCTCCAGAGTAATGTCTCTGTATTATCTAAATTAGAACATCATGCTGCCTTTATTTTTTTCCTAATTGGTCTCATTTCAAAGTTATAAGATGGTATCTATTGCCTAGACATCTGTAGAGCCATCAAATTCTAAATCAACATGACAAAAGTATCAAGGTACCTAGATAGTATGAGTCTTTATTCATCATCTAGGCCAGTGCTACTCAAAGTGGTGGTCCGTGGACCGGTGCTGGTCTGCGAGCCATCAGCTGCCAGTCTGCGGCACATTGGAAAAAATATTGCCGGTCCCCCGCAACAGATAGCAGGATTTGTAATAGCCTAGTCCAGTGCTTCTCAAGCTAAGTGCACCCTCATATCCTTCTCTTTGGTTCCATGGATGTAACTTAACCCTTTTCTGTCTGAGCTGGCTGCTTTGTCCTAGTTGGCAAGCTCCTGTTGTTTCAGGACCTGCCAACAAGGTCAGCTCCCAGACTGCTGCACTGGGCATCACAAAATGGGGAAGAGATGGCCAGCCCTCTGTGGAGATAGAGGTGGTTAGGGACTATTTAGAAAAGCTGGACGTGCACAAGTCCATGGGGCCGGACAACTTGCATCCGAGAGTGCTGAAGGAAATGGCGGCTGTGATTGCAGAGCCATTGGCCATTATCTTTGAAAACTCGTGGCGAACCGGGGAAGTCCCGGATGACTGGAAAAAGGCTAATGTAGTGCCAATCTTTAAAAAAGGGAAGAAGGAGGATCCTGGGAACTACAGGCCAGTCAGCCTCACCTCAGTCCCTGGAAAAATCATGGAGCAGGTCCTCAAAGAATCAATCCTGAAACACTTGCATGAGAGGAAAGTGATCAGGAACAGCCAGCATGGATTCACTAAGGGAAGGTCATACCTGACTAATCTAATCGCCTTTTATGATGAGATTACTGGTTCTGTGGATAAAGGGAAAGCAGTGGATGTATTGTTTCTTGACTTTAGCAAAGCTTTTGACACGGTCTCCCACAGTATTCTTGTCAGCAAGTTAAGGAAGTATGGGCTGGATGAATGCACTATAAGGTGGGTAGAAAGCTGGCTAGATTGTCGGGCTCAACGGGTAGTGATCAATGGCTCCATGTCTAGCTGGCAGCCGGTATCAAGTCGGTCCTGGGGCCGGTTTTGTTCAATATCTTCATAAATGATCTGGAGGATGGTGTGGATTGCACTCTCAGCAAATTTGCGGATGATACTAAACTGGGAGGAGTGGTAGATACGCTGGAGGGGAGGGATAGGATACAGAAGGACCTAGACAAATTGGAGGATTGGGCCAAAAGAAATCTGATGAGGTTCAATAAAGGATAAGTGCAGGGTCCTGCACTTAGGACGGAAGAACCCAATGCACAGCTACAGACTAGGGACCGAATGGCTAGGCAGCAGTTCTGCGGAAAAGGACCTAGGGGTGACAGTGGACGAGAAGCTGGATATGAGTCAGCAGTGTGCCCTTGTTGCCAAGAAGGCCAATGGCATTTTGGGATGTATAAGTAGGGGCATAGCGAGCAGATCGAGGGACGTGATCGTTCCCCTCTATTCGACATTGGCGAGGCCTCATCTGAAGTGCTGTGTCCAGTTTTGGGCCCCACACTTCAAGAAGGATGTGGATAAATTGGAGAGAGTCCAGCGAAGGGCAACAAAAATGATTAGGGGACTGGAACACATGAGTTATGAGGAGAGGCTGAGGGAGCTGGGATTATTTAGCCTGCAGAAGAGAAGAATGAGGGTGGATTTGATAGCTGCTTTCAACTACCTGAAAGGGGGTTCCAAAGAGGATGGCTCTAGACTGTTCTCAATGGTAGCAGATGACAGAACGAGGAGTAATGGTCTCAAGTTGCAGTGGGGGAGGTTTAGATTGGATATTAGGAAAAACTTTTTCACTAAGAGGGTGGTGAAACACTGGAATGCGTTACCTAGGGAGGTGGTAGAATCTCCTTCCTTAGAGGTTTTTAAGGTCAGGCTTGACAAAGCCCTGGCTGGGATGATTTAACTGGGAATTGGTCCTGCTTCGAGCAGGGGGTTGGACTAGATGACCTTCTGGGGTCCCTTCCAACCCTGATATTCTATGATTCAGCTCTGCCTGCTCACTCTGACACCTGGCTCCCAGCCCCATCCACCTCTCCTCCACAAGCATCCTTTTCCACTCCAGTCTTCATAGCTCTGGACCGCTCACCCTGGCCACTACATCTGCGGCACACAGTTTGGAGTGGGTATCCCATCCTGCCTCAGAGCATATGAATGCAGGCTGGCTACCCATTTTGCCTGCTTCTCCTTCATGAAAAGTCTCTTCTGCTCTAGCCTCTGGAACTCTCACCATCACTGCTACATCTGCTGCACTGTCTGTGACACCATCTGTTTGGTCATCTGCATGCCCTGTAGGAGCAGGTGCCCCAACCTGGATCAAGGTATATGAGTGCAGCATGGCCACCAACTCAGATTTCTTCCGATCATCAGCAGACAGACTTCACTGTAAACATAGGCTCAGAAGCTGCTGTTTGTAATTCATCCTTTCTAACAGACATACTCCTGGCTTTCAGTTTAAGAGCAAAAGTGTAGGCCCATGCAAAAATGTTTTTAAAAGCTTCCTACACGGTGTTCCCACTGCTAATACCATTCTGTTACAGATCCCAGGAGATGGCCTAAAAGCCAGGGAATGGACCAGACCCTGTGAATCCATGACAGGCTGATGATAATTTTATTTAACACTTATATTATGATAGTGCCTACAGGTCAACCAGTTCAGGACCCATTTTGGTAGGTATTGTACAAATATACAGAAAATTATAGTTACTGTCCCACAAAAGGTTAAGGCTTCAGAGTCTACAAAGTAATTGTCTCCTGGTGGGATAGGCAACTATTGGTCAGCCATACAGGAAGGTTGGTAAAACTTCTTCTAGTCTCGGCATTCCACGAGATCTGCAACATCAGATCACATCAGCATTACACATCAGCAACAGAGTGATAAGGAGAGTGCTACAGAACAGCCACCTTGAAATTTCTGCACATCTTGGGACATCCACCTTGTTGTGCTTTTTAATCCTTTTCTGATGCTGCCATTTTCTTTCAGTCAGGTGCTGTGGTCTATCATTACTCCCATATTCTCTTCTCCATGTTGCCTTTACCCTTCCTTTTTTCTCACACTGCTTCCTAATTCCCAATAAACCTTTCCAGGTTAATGGACTAACTGCATATGAGAAGAGACCATTTTTTTTCTTACCTGTAACTTTTTCATTTCATATGTAGAAATAAATTAGTTTGGGTATTTTCCATTCTTGTAAATATGTTCACAATTATTTAGGCTTCTAAGTGTGGGAAATTACCTACTGGAGCTGTGACATAATGGACGGGGTTATAGAGCGGGAGCGGTTTTGTGCAAAAAAATCTTCACTGTGAGCCTGGATAGGTGTAGTAAAACAAATAGTCCCTCTCAGATTAATGGGTTTTCTCCATTAGATGCAGGTAAGGGCAGTTTGGGGGGACGCCAGATGGAATGTTGTCTGAGAGCAACTGTTTGCAATCTCATCCTGTGCTGGCCACTGTCTGTCTCTAGTATAAGGATAAAGTTTGGCTATTGTAACCAAACCCACTACGGGATGTTACTGCAAGTATTGTGATATACCCTCCCTTGTTAGATGTCTGGTAGAGTGCTCTGTTTATCATCAGCTCAGAGGCAAGCAATTCAGGCATGCCAGGCACTAGGCTCTGCAGGTTCAACAATGAAAACAAACAGATTTTGATAGATTTGTAAAAAAGTGAATAGATGGGGATGTAAACAACTTGGAATGAGTTTTTTTTTACTTTTAAATATTTTATAGCTTATGAATTCTGTGCAGATGTGATTTACTTTTTCTGGTCTTCGAGTGGAAATATTACAAATATTAGCATAATAGTTACTTGGTTTAGGTGAAACCTTTTCTGATTTTTTCAATTTCAATAATAATTTTTTTACAGCCCTTTCCTGTGCATTGTCTTGTCAGGATTCAATTTTAAGAGATATATATTGACACTGAAATCGATGCAAAAAATATTGATTGGTAACAGTAGGCAGGAGTGCAGCCTCCCCCCCCTTGCACTTACTGGGATCCGGTGTCACAGGCCCTGCGGCCTGTTTGGCCCAATCCTCCAATTTGTCTAGGTCCTTCTGTATCCTATCCCTCCCCTCCAGCGTATCTACCACTCCTCCCAGTTTAGTATCATCCGCAAATTTGCTGAGAGTGCAATCCACACCATCCTCCAGATCATTTATGAAGATACTGAACAAAACCGGCCCCAGGACCGACCCCTGGGGCACTCCACTGGACACCAGCTGCCAACTAGACATGGAGCCATTGATCACTACCCGTTGAGCCCGACAACCTAGCCAGCTTTCTACCCACCTTATAGTGCATTCATCCAGCCCATACTTCCTTAACTTGCTGACAAGAATACTGTGGGAGACCGTGTCAAAAGCTTTGCTAAAGTCAAGAAACAATACATCCACTGCTTTCCCTTCATCCACAGAACCAGTAATCTCATCATAAAAGGCGATTAGATTAGTCAGGCATGACCTTCCCTTGGTGAATCCATGCTGGCTGTTCCTGATTCAAGTTGCAGTGGGGGAGGTTTAGATTGGATATTAGGAAAAACTTTTTCACTAAGAGGGTGGTGAAACACTGGAATGCGTTACCTAGGGAGGTGGTAGAATCTCCTTCCTTAGAGGTTTTTAAGGTCAGGCTTGACAAAGCCCTGGCTGGGATGATTTAACTGGGAATTGGTCCTGCTTTGAGCAGGGGGTTGGACTAGATGACCTTCTGGGGTCCCTTCCAACCCTGATATTCTATGATTCTATGATCACTTTCCTCTCATGCAAGTGCTTCAGGATTGATTCTTTGAGGACCTGCTCCATGATTTTTCCAGGGACTGAGGTAAGGCTGACTGGCCTGTAGTTCCCAGGATCATCCTCCTTCCCTTTTTTAAAGATTGGCACTACATTAGCCTTTTTCCAGTCATCCGGGACTTCCCCGGTTCGCCACGAGTTTTCAAAGATAATGGCCAATGGCTCTGCAATCACAGCCGCCAATTCCTTCAGCACTCTCGGATGCAAGTCGTCCGGCCCCATGGACTTGTGCACGTCCAGCTTTTCTAAATAGTCCCTAACCACCTCTATCTCCACAGAGGGCTGGCCATCTCTTCCCCATTTTGTGATGCCCAACACAGCAGTCTGGGAGCTGACCTTGTTAGTGAAAACAGAGGCAAAAAAAGCAGAGTATATTAGCTTTTTCCACATCCTCTGTCACTAGGTTGCCTCCCTCATTCAGTAAGGGGCCCACACTTTCCTTGACTTTCTTCTTGTTGCCAACATACCTGAAGAAACCCTTCTTGTTACTCTTAACATCTCTTGCTAGCTGCAGCTCCAGGTGCGATTTGGCCCTCCTGATATCATTCCTACATGCCCGAGCAATATTTTTATACTCTTCCGTGGTCATATGTCCAACCTTCCACTTCTTGTAAGCTTCTTTTTTATGTTTAAGATCTGCTAGGATTTCACCATTAAGCCAAGCTGGTCGCCTGCCATATTTACTATTCTTTCGACTCATCGGGATGGTTTGTCCCTGTAACCTCAACAGGGATTTCTTGAAATACAGCCAGCTTTCCTGGACTCCTTTCCCCTTCAAGTTAGTCCCCCAGGGGATCCTGGCCATCCGTTCCCTGAGGGAGTCGAAGTCTGCTTTCCTGAAATCCAGGGTCCGTATCCTGCTGCTTACCTTTCTTCCCTGTGTCAGGATCCTGAACGCAACCAACTCATGGTCACTGCCTCCCAGATTCCCATCCACTTTTGCTTCCCCCACTAATTCTACCCGGTTTGTGAGCAGCAGGTCAAGAAAAGCGCCCCCCTCCCCCAGTTGGCTCCTCTAGCACTTGCGCCAGGAAATTGTCCCCTACGCTTTCCAAAAACTTCCTGGATTGTCTATGCACCGCTGTATTGCTCTCCCAGCAGATATCAGGAAAATTAAAGTCACCCATGAGAACCAGGGCATGCGATCTAGTAGCTTCCGTGAGCTGCCAGAAGAAAGCCTCATCTACCTCATCCCCCTGGTCCGGTGGTCTATAGCAGACTCCCACCACTACATCACTCTTGTTGCACACACTTCTAAACTTAATCCAGAGACACTCAGGTTTTTCTACAGTTTCGTACCGGAGCTCTGAGCAGTCATACTGCTCCCTTACATACAGTGCTACTCCCCCACCTTTTCTGCCCTGCCTGTCTTTTGTCTGTTGAAAAAAATTTCCCTGGAACTTAAACCCCCCCATTTATATTCTTATTGGGAAATTGAATTTGCTTAACATCATTTCACTTAAAGTCACACTTTTCAGGAACATAACTACAACTTTAAGTGAGGAGTTATTGCACTGGAAACCCTCTGATGCCCCACTGTCATTGCTGAGAGCCTCCTGCAGTCCCACTGTCAGCGCTGCCCTACCCACCATCCCTAATTTCCAGCAACTGTAAAAATAAAAATAGTTAAAAATTGAAAAAAAAAATCTTTAAAATAAAAATTGATCTTAATTGTTAAAATTAGAAAAGAATAGAGTTCTGCCAAGCCTACTTGTGCAGTAGCATATCTGATAGAACTTAAAGCTCATACAACCACAATGATATATACAGTAAAAGTATTTTTGAAGTGTATTTTCAATTTTAGTTTAGCAACAGTACAAGATAAAATAGTTTCTGAGAAGATTAGTAATAGTGTCCAAAAACTAGCAAGGCAGTGTTAAATTTGTGCATCTGCATTTTGTTGTCCATGGAATTACTTCCAAATCAATTTTGACCTTTACTTTGATAAATGCTGCTAGAAATATCTCTTGACTACAAAGATAGTTGGACAATGACCTCAGTTAGCAAGGCTCCAACATTACCAGCTGAGTCATATTACTTGGCAGAGTTACTTTTAGAGGTGGTAACTAGTGATTGACATCAGGTGTTCTATTAAAGACATGAGAACTTCTTGGATCTTTTCAATGAGAATATTTTTAAAGGATCTTTGCATCTCCACTTAGAAAACAAAGAAGGAACAATATTTTGTAAGCATCCTGGGGATTACTGCACATTGACTTAGTGGTGGCTAAAAAAATTGTTACCAGATTTTAGAGGGGCCACATCTCAATTTCATACCTTCTCTCTTTAGTGGTAAAAGAAGTTTGTGGGGGATAGACCTGGAAACAGTCAATGTAGCAATGAGAGGGGGAAAAGATATACTTTTCTGTAAAATTATATTTCTTCTTGCCTCACAGTTCCTCTTTCATTCCTGCACAAAACTGTTTCGCAATATTTTCTTCTTTTTGCTTTCTGTTCCTGTTTCTTTGCTTAGGTTTTTTGTTTGTTTGTTCTACCTTTGCTTCCTTTCCCATTTATCCCTCTCTTTCGTGGGTTCTTCTTTTGTGGACACCTGGGAACGTTGTAGAAGTACTTCAAAAGTAGTTACTCATGGTCATTGCTATTTTGCTGTACATAAATTGGGGAAAGAAATTGAGAATCATAAAAGTGACAGATTTCCTTCAGCACGCCACATCTGACAAGTTCAAGGTCCCCTTTTTTACCATAAAGCCATATATTTCACTTAGAAATTCCAGCATCTAATTCAACAATTTGTGAATGAAGTAAAGCATGTCTTTTAGAAAGAAATCCCATATTGATTTAAAGACCCAAGTAATGATGGAAAATTAAATAGATCTTCCAATAAGCTGTTTCAATGTTTAGCTGCACTCACTTCTTATTTCCAGTTTAAACCTCGATAAGCTAAACAGATTGAGTTCCTTTAGTCTCTTATTTTAAGGCTTGTTTTCCAGACCACTAACATTACTGTAGCTCTTTTCTAATTCCTCTCCAGTTTTTCATCATTCTTATTTAAATGTGGATGTCAGAAACAGACATGTTACTCAGGTAGTGGTCTCACCAGTGAATATAAGCAGAGGTATAATATCACCTGTGTACGCCTACTTTTGTAATGTGTTAGCCTTTTTCCCAACAGCATTCCACTGGGAGCACTTGTTCAGCTGGCTATTTAAGATGACCCCTCAGTCCTCTCCAGAACTGCTGATTTTCTGGATACTGCTGATTTCCTCAAGGCTTCCTGCTGGCACCCAGGAGTACGAGGCACCTCGCTATCCCCTGCCCATAGCATTAAGAAGTTTGTCTGTGCTTGCCGGGGTCAGCTTCCTGACACCACCAGCCACAGTCAACACAAACACTCCCCTCTTAGCCCATACAGGCTCTGCTGTCCATCATGCAGGCTTGGGATAGGCACACTCCAACCCCCAAGTCCTGCAAGCATCCCCCTTTGGGTTCCCTCCCTGACTGTTCACCTCTTCCGGTTAATTTCTTCTCTTGAAGACCCCACAGTCTCTTTATTAGCATTTGACTCATGCAAATAGAATCCCCTTGTAAGACACACAATATACAATGGTCAGCCAGTGAGGTAAGTATCTCTTACCTCCTGTCTGGTGGAACTTTCCCAGACCTGAAGAAGAAAGCTTTTCTCTCTCACCAACAGAAGTTGGTCCAATAAAATATATTACTTCACCCACCTTGTCTCTCTAACTTGTCTTCAGGCATGTTACCTCTGGATGACCTGCCTTTAACTACAATGCCTTAAGAACATAGTTTCCAATATACATCTCTCCTCATGCACGACTGTGTCCGAAGCCAGTTGGCATCAAGAGGTCCTTAGATCACAGATCAGATTGGTTATGTATTAGCTATGAGCCAAGGTTTTTAAAAAATAACTAATGGTCGTGGGTCTCTAATTTTTTTGGGTATCTAATTTGAAACACTTTAAAGGGGCAGATGCTCTGTACTTTCTGACAATTGTTTCAGGGTGGGACACATCATGAATCACTTCTGACAATCTTGGACAGGATCTACTGAATGTTGTACTCCAAGCAATGTTCGACAATGCAGGATGAATAGTCACACTTTGATGTTCTTAGACTTGTTTAAAGATTTATTAAGGACCTAAGAAGACTTAATCATAGAATATCAGGGTTGGAAGGGACTTCAGGAGGTCATCTAGTCCAACCCCCTGCTCAAAGCAGGACCAATCCCCAATTTTTGCCCCAGATCCCTAAATGGCTGCCTCAAGGATTGAGCTCACAACCCTGGGTTTAGCAGGCCAATGCTCAAACCACTGAGCTATCCCTCCCCCCATGCATATGTCACCACAGGGCATATTAATGGGTGCTTTTAGTACTTCTGTTTTTATTTTTTTAAGAAAAGGGATTAAGGGATTAAATGTGTTAGGTAATGCAACATTATAGTTGCACAGTCCATTTTAATAACAGGAAATGTTAAAGCTAAGATGCTAAATACAGAGTTGGTGCTGTGTGGAACATCATTGTCCTTCCCCCAATTGCACCCACTACTGAAAAGTGGCATAGTAATGGGGGCCAGTGCACAATTAAGTAGGGCCCTCCACCCCATCTCAGAGAGGCAGAGGCATCAGCATGAGAGTCCCCTTGTCCCTCCTAAGAGAGGCAGTAGCAAGAGGTTGGCCCAGTGCTTATGCTACAGCTACTGAACTATTTGTATGGGTGGATGGTTGGGCCAGGCTTCCTATGCTCTTTTCCTGCCACACAATGTTTTGGGATGGTGTCAATAAGCACCCCCATCCTCCCCATGCAGAAGGGACTTGGCATTAACACCCTGTATAAATGAATGGGGTAGGTCCTTGGTAGATTAAATTAAATAGGTTTATTTTTAAAAAGAAAAAAAATTAAATTAAATTTGAAATTGTGACAACCTATGTTAAGGCCTAAATTACTGTAATACACTAAAATCATTTAAATAAAAAACATCAAGAGTTCCATGTTTGTGGCTAAATTTTTAAAGAAAGTCCAATCTCTGAACTGATGGAAGTTCCTGTCTAAGAACATGGAACCAGAATTTGTGTAAATGCTAAACCAGCTTTTGACAGCAGTAGCCTCTTCTGCAGGTGCAGAGAGAATATTGTCTTCATTTCAGTATATTCAGCTAGTTCAGTTCAATGACTAGTTCACTGAAGCTGCAAAAGTGATTGAAGTTGAAGAAGCAGGAAAACTTGTTTTCCTTTTCCAATGTATGAATACAGATAGGCGTGAGAGGATGAGAACTAGTAGATCCCAAATCTTGAAAGGACATGGTGACCAGAGACAACTGATTTATAGTTAAAAAGTAACACAAAATAACAGAAAGAGATTAGAGGATGGAAAATACTTTTTCTGTATTAGAATTTTTAGTTTGAGCATGAGCTCAAATTCTGTATTAGAATTTATTTGAGCATGAGCTTTCGTGAGCTACAGCTCACTTCATCGGATGCATACTGTGGAAACTGCAGAAGAGTTTCCACAGTATGCATTCGATGAAGTGAGCTGTTGCTCACAAAAGCTCATGCTCAGATAAATTGGTTAGTTTATAAGGTGCCACAAGTACACCTTTTCTTCATGTAAAGTGTGATGCATCCCATGCTGGTATCCTATCACTGTCTGACGCAATTGGGAAATTTTTGCAATGTGTTGAGGAATAGAAATGACTTGCCCAGGGATCTCTGGGAGCTAGGGGGTCAAGTTCCCAGCATGCAACTTTTTCCGTTCCATAATGCCATCTATATCCTATAATTTCTATGTCTTTTTAAAAAAAGTCCCACAACCTGTCTGGCACTTTTCAGTGTCTGCCATTTATAACAGAAGCACAGAGCCTGCAGAACTCTGTGCTATTTTAATGAACTTTACAAATACAGGGGACACAAGTCTCTTGTATATGCAGACCTGCAGGAAGTACCACAACAACGGAGGACATGGTAATTTCTACAAGGACAGTTTTCTGATGAGCATAGCAAAAAATAATTTAAGGCAAAGCATAATTCTTGGTGCTGCCTATATAGGTAGTGTTGCCTTTCCAGCCCTGCTGCACTTCTGAGGGGATCATTCTGGTGAATAACATTACTATGTATTTTTCTAGTCTGGTCATTGCTTTTTTGCATAAGCCTTTTCTTTGCTTCTGGGGGGGATGTCTACACTGGAGCTGGAGGTGAAATTTCCAGCTTGGATAGATATGCCTGTTCTAGCTCTGATCAAGCTAGCATGTTAAAATAGGGTAGCCTTGGCAGCATAGGGGTGGACAGGTTGCTGCCCTGAGTACAATCCAGACTGAACCCCTAGATATGTATTCAGGGCGGCAAATTGGTCCCACCGCCCATGTCAACACAACTACACTGCTATTTTTAGTGCACTAGCTTGAGCAGAGCTAGTGTGGGGTTGTCTACCTGAGCTGGAAATTGCACATCCGGCTCCAGGGTAGATATATCCCGGGTGACTCTCTTATTAGGTTAACATCCTCCAATGAAAGAACTAGCTGAAGAGAGGTACACATGCAATTATTCAATTACTAACCTAGCTTCTGCAAGCCTTAACTGCCACCTAGCCCATGTAACCCCCCAAACCCTCAGCCCATGCAAACACTCTGCTGCCAGCCTTCAGCCAGGTAGCACACCAGCAGTATAAGAACAGAACAAGGTTCCTATGCAAAGGGGAAGTAAAATAGAAAATGTCTTACCATCTCTAAGATCTTCTCTGACTTGGGAAGAGGCTATTGGAATGGTATTCCAAAACTGAGGAAAAAACAATGTTTGATCATTGTTGCCATAGAGACTGGAATTACTACAATAACTACTTGCTCTGTTTCTCAGTCCATCACCTCCCCCTCCACTACATCTGACATCTTCTGGCTGCAAGGACAGCACTATTGTCTGTAGAAGCCTTGGCAAATATCTGGGGCAGGAGAAGGAAGATCAAAGATGAAATGTTTGGGGGCCTCTTGTCAGCATCCCAAAAAAGAGATTAGAAGATTGAGGAGTGGATGGAAGTTCTTATGAGGGGGCAGAGAGAATGACAGAGAAATGACAAGGGACACCATCATGGAAGAGACAGTCATGCAGAAACAGTTCTTGAAGCTGATACAAAAGCAGACTGTCTTGATGGGAGAACATTTTGGCGCAATTTTCTGGCCCAGCACTACAACCCCTAACCAGCCATGTCCTGCAGCCCATGGAGAACAATGTATACTGGAACAGCATTACCCATCCTAAAGCTCACGCCACAGACACTTACATCCCACCCTGCACCAGAGGTCCCCTCCTGCACAATTACTATAACAAACTATGGCTTCTTCCCATGCCATTTTATACCCCAAGACAATCCTGTACACACATATGCTTATCACCAGTACAGAACAAACACATGCACTCAGCACTCTTTTGATATGTGGTTGTGACAGTGTGATGGGCCACAACAGCTGATCCAGCACTCTGGTCACTCCAACTCTAATCAATTACTCTCAAGCAGACCTCATTAAGAAGTGCTGTGCCTAATTGATGGGCTAAGGAGAATTAAAAGTCTAATTAGGCCAGTAGGCAGATGATACAAAAGGCACAGAAAGGAGGCAGAGAGAGTGTGTGATTGATTGATTGCTCTTTCCTACTTGCCACAGGAGTAGCCTAGGACTGTAGGGGTGAGGCTCTATAGAGTATAAGGGTGATGGAAACTAATTTTGTAAATAAACTGCACAGGGTATTTTACCAACAAAAAGGTCTCGGAGCTGTTTGTTGGCTTGAGCAGAGGCAGGAGTGAGTGAGCCTTGCACAGTGGTACACATGTTTATTATCTTGTGTAAGGTTTGCACTGGTTTATGTTACGGTTTATTACAATGGATAAAACCTTGCAAATTTTTTTTCACTACATGTTTTGATTATCTGCATTATTTGATGTTCCATAAAGGTCATTTCTGACAGAAGCTCACCAGTTTCCAAAAATACCACTGTGACATTCCGCAGGGTACAGTCTGGATTGCTAAACAGTTGTGTCCCCTCAATACCCCAGCCTGAGGTGCCCGTTACTCTGCTTTGCTGTGAAAACCACCACTCCTGGCCAGTTCACACACAGCCTCTAGCATGCAAAATCTCTCCCAGCTGTATTAGATAAAAACTATGGCTAGCCACTCATGAATTATATGCAGCTTGACACCAGCATATTCCCAGTTCCAGACCTTCCCCCAGAAATTTTGTACTGCCTAGCAGCCACTGGACAATGAAAGCTCACGTAAAGGCCATCATTTCATCAATGGAAAATTATATGTACCAACTCTGTTACCTGAAATGGAAGTTCCCAAACACTTCAATCCAAACACACTGGTTTAGATAAACCAAGTTTATTAACTACAGAAGGATTTTAAGTGATTACAAGTAATGAGGCATAAAAGTCAGAATTACAAAGAAAATAAAAAGAAAATGTAAGCTTACTGCCTAACTTAACAAGCTAAGTGTACTTAAAAGCAAAAGGGTTTTCTCACTATGGGCATACAGCAGTCTGTACAGGCTGAAAAGCTTCCCAGCCAGGACCCCTCCCCCAGTTCAATGGTGCTTCCTTTGTCTTCTAAGCGTCGTTGATGTTGCGAATAGAGATGAGGGTAGAGAGGTCATTTGTGTTGCGTACGTCCTCTATTTTTATACCCTTCTCCCCTCTTTGAGGATTATCTCCAGCTGGGGTTCAGGAAACAGCCAGTCTGTTTACATTGGAACCCCCAGTTGTTCTATTGTCAATATTTAACGTTCTTGCCTACCGCCTTCTTCCTCCGTAAGAATGTCTGTTTAAATAGGTGATTGTCCAGTTGATTATGCTGATAGCTGGCTGGGGTGCTAGTGTGTCTTTGTCTCTGAAAAACTGGTTTGGGCCTGCCTTTCTAACTCTGGAACATGTTCCAACAATGCTTTGCAGTAGAATCTTATAACTTAACATACAATGTTGATAGACATATTTTACCAAGACAATAATAATCATCAGATTATAGGTTTTAAAATGGTACTTCACAAAGCGTACTTTGTATAAAATTTATCATAGTCTTGTAAAAGTGGTGAACATAAAAGTATAGATTGTCACAACCACATATCCCATAAACCTAATAAAATACCCTCTCCATAAATCTTTGCACCAAATGTTTAAAAAGCAAAATAGGCAAAACATTTAAGAAGCTCAATACACTTCTGTTTCACTAAACCTGCACACAGAACAATAAACTACCACAGTGCATAATAAATTTACATTGCAACATTTCAGTTCCTAGCTTCCAAGTAGGAGCACAGGGCATCCTGTGGCGCAGATGATTTTCTGCAGTTTGCAGAGAAAGCCTCTCTGGCTGTTCGTAGTATTCTAAAAGTCTTTGCACTTCTGCCTTTCAGCCATTGGTCAGGCTCTCTTCCTGGCTCTCCATAGATGTTGTGCAAAATACAGCAAGCAGTTATCACACAAGACAGATATTGTTAAGCAGCCCCCAGCCCCTCATGAATCATAGAATCACAGAATATCAGGGTTGGAAGGGACCTCAGGAGGTCATCTAGTCCAACCCCCTGCTCAAAGCAGGACCAATCCCCAATTAAATCATCCCAGCCAGGGCTTTGTCAAGCCTGACCTTAAAAACTTCTAAGGAAGGAGATTCCACCACCTCCCTAGGTAACGTATTCCAGTGTTTCACCAGCCTCGTAGTGAAAAAGTTTTTCCTAATATCCAACCTAACCTCCCCCCTGCAACTTGAGACCATTACTCCTTGTCCTGTCCTCTTCTACCACTGAGAATAGTCTAGAACCATCCTCTCTGGAACCACCTCTCAGGTAGTTGAAAGCAGTTATCAAATCCCCCCTCATTCTTCTCTTCTGCAGACTAAACAATCCCAGTTCCCTCAGCCTCTCCTCATAAGTCATGTGTTCCAGACCCCTAATCATTTTTGTTGCCCTTCGCTGGACTCTCTCCAATTTATCCACATCCTTCTTGTAGTGTGGGGCCCAAAACTGGACAGAGTACTCCAGATGAGGCCTCACCAATGTCGAATAGAGGGGGACGATCACGTCCCTCGATCTGCTCGCTATGCCCATACTTATACATCCCCAAATGCCATTGGCCTTCTTGGCAACAAGGGCACACTATTGACTCATATCCAGCTTCTCGTCCACTGTCACCCCTAGGTCCTTTTCCGCAGAACTGCTGCCTAGCCATTCGGTCCCTAGTCTGGTAGCTGTGCATTGGGTTCTTCCGTCCTAAGTGCAGGACCCTGCACTTATCCTTATTGAACCTCATCAGATTTCTTTTGGCCCAATCCTCCAATTTGTCTAGGTCCCTCTGTATCCTATCCCTGCCCTCCAGCATATCTACCACTCCTCCCAGTTTAGTATCATCCACAAATTTGCTGAGAGTGCAATCCACACCATCCTCCAGATCATTTATGAAGATATTGAACTAAACCGGCCCCAGGACCGACCCCTGGGGCACTCCACTTGACACCGGCTGCCAACTAGACATGGAGAAACATGAGACAACGCCATCACCCTTTCAGCCTTCCAAATGCGCACGCCACTGTCATTGTGCACCTATTCAGAACCTTTCTCCTATCCAAGTATCCAGTAAAAGCCCTCATAAGCCAGGGTGTATTGGCATTTTCAGAATGATGGGAAATCATAACACCATTAAAGTCCATAGTAGTCCTGGGAGTAAATTTTCCAGTTTTCATTAAGGAAAACAGACTTGAGTTTCTAAGGATCCTAGAGTCATGGACCTTTCCAGACCACTGCACATTAATATTGGTGAACCTTTCATGGTGATCAACCAGACCTTGGAGCACCATGGAGAAGCACTCCTTTCTATTTATGAACTCTGAGGTCTGGTCAGGAGTGGGGCATTTGGGACCTATCAGTGGCCCCCATACAACTCTGAAATCCCAGCTGTGCAAATCCAACAATAACCTCCTGTGTGTTTCCAAGCTTTCAGCACCTTCTTGATAACAGTGCACACCTCCATAACAGCCCCGACAGTTGATCTACCAACACCAAACTGGTTGGCTACTGACTGATAGTACTGTAATCAGAGGTGGCAAGCTTTAAGATGGCAATAGCACTCTCATGTTGGTGTGATGCTGCTGCACCTCTGGGTGAGCTCTGTGTAGAACTCTAACATGGCTGTTACTCTGAAACCTGCTCTAGACCCGAAATTCTGCATCCATTCCTGGTCATTCCAGGACCACAATGCTATCTTTGCCTACCAATCAGTGATGGTTCCCTGAGCCCATCGAGTGAAGGTGCTCCAGAAAAATTTACAAAAAGAAAAGGAGTACTTGTGGCACCTTAGAGACTAACCAATTTATTTGAGCATGAGCTTTCGTGAGCTACAGCTCACTTTATCGGATGAAGTGAGCTGTAGCTCACGAAAGCTCATGCTCAAATAAATTGGTTAGTCTCTAAGGTGCCACAAGTACTCCTTTTCTTTTTGCGAATACAGACTAACACGGCTGTTACTCTGAAACCAGAAAAATTTATTCACACTTTGCTGCTCAGTTTTTCTCCTTCTCCTCCTCCTGAAATCAGCTGAGCAGCATAACAGCTGCTTTCCAAAGCCTGAGCCACCTGAATGTGGTTGCCATTCACATGAAAATCAACAATGGGATCTCAATGGTATACTGGCACTTCCAAGCTAGAATAAAAGTACAAGTTGAAAATTCTGAATAAAGCAGGGAAAATTGTCTTGTTCCTGGAGCAGGAAGTTTTGTTGATTATTTATTGCTTATACTGTTTCTTTTCAATACTTTCACTGTGTGCTGAGTGCTTTTCAAACCCTCATTAAGGATGATCTGTATTGTGAGGAGCCCACAACATGAGACATTTAATGCAGCAGTTCCCAAACTTTATCAATTCACATACCACCTTCTTAAAATAAATGTAATAAAAAGTTTGAAGTACCACATGCAAATTTCTCCTTTTTATACATATTTTAGGTCTTCATAGGCTTAACATCTCTATTTCTGGGCTCTATAGTAAATTAAATTCCTAAAGAAATCTAAAATGTTTAATTGTAACATTTTTTTTAAATGATCTCTGATGTTTAGATACTGCATCCAAAGGAAAGACAATGAAGCAGCCATTATTACTACTTATGTCTTTTTTGTTACTCAAATTGCAAGAAGCAGTTGAATGTGTTGCACATGATGTCTGCCCTGATCCATGTAGGTGATTATGACTGAGCTACACCCCATGACTGATGGATTCTTTAATGTGACTTAAGTTTGAAATTCCTACTCAGGGTTATCTGGATTGCTGTTCAACATGAGCCAAAGTCATGGCAAGAGCTGGCGGGGTTTCACCTGGAAACTAAGCAGCCTCACCTCCAGAAACCTCTTGCTCATCAGCAGCTCAATCTGGCCTCCTCCTAGGCAGGGTCCTTGGATGCCTGCAATGCTGGGCAAGCTGCACAAGGGCTGTGGGGCAGAAGAGAACAGTGCAGTCAGCCAAATGTTCTGATGTTGAAAAGCCTTGTGATTCTCCTTAGTCCTGTGGCCAGGCTTTCTGTTCATAGAATATCAGGGTTGGAAGGGACCTCAGGAGGTCATCTGGTCCAATCCCCTGCTCAAAGCAGGACCAATCCCCACTAAATCATCCCAGCCAGGGCTTTGTCAAGCCTAACCTTAAAAATATCTAAGGAAAGAGATTCCACCACCTCCGTAGGTAACACATTCCAGTGTTTCACCAGCCTCGTAGTGAAAAAGTTTTTCCTAATATCCAACCTAAACCTCCCCCACTGCAACTTGAGACCATTACTCCTTGTTCTGTCATTTGATACCACTGAGAACAGTCTAGATCCATCCTCTTTGGAACCCCCTTTCAGGTAGTTGAAAGCAGCTATCAAATCCCCCCTCATTCTTCTCTTCCGCAGACTAAACGATCCCAGTTCCCTCAGCCTCTCCTCATAAGTCATGTGTTCCAGTCCCCTAATCATTTTTGTTGCCCTCCGCTGGACTCTTTCCAATTTTTCCACATCCTTCTTGCAGTGTGGGCCCAAAACTGGACACAGTACTCCAGATGAGGCCTCACCAATGTCGAATAGAGGGGAACGATCACGTCCCTCGATCTGCAGGCAATGCCCCTACCTATACATCCCAAAATGGCATTGGCCTTCTAGGAAACAAGGGCACACTGTTGACTCATATCCAGCTTCTTGTCCACTGTAACCCCTAGGTCCTTTTTGCAGAACTGGTGCCGAGCCATTCGGTCCCTAGTCTGTAGCGGTGCATGGGATTCCTCCATCCTAAGTGCAGGACTCTGCACTTGTCCTTGTTGAACCACATCAGATTTCTTTTGGCCCAATCCTCTAATTTGTCTAGGGCCCTCTGTATCCTATCCCTACCCTCCAGCATATCTACCTCTCGTCCCAGTTTAGTGTCATCTGCAAACTTGCTGAGGGTGCAATCCACACCATCCTCCAGATCATTTATGAAGATATTGAACAAAACCGGCCCGAGGACCGACCCTTGGGGCACTCCACTTGATACCGGCTGCCAACTAGACATGGAGCCATTGATCAGTACCCGTTGAGCCCGACAATCTAGCCAACTTTCTATCCACCTTATAGTGAATTCATACAGCCCATACTTCTTTAACTTGCTGGCAAGAATACTGACTGCTGAATTGGAATTCATTTGCAAATTGGATACAATTAACTTAGGCTTGAATAGAGACTGGGAGTGGCTAAGTCATTATGCAAGGTAACCTATTTCCCCTTGTTTTTTCCTACCCCCCCCCAGACGTTCTTGTTAAACCCTGGATTTGTGCTGGAAATGGCCCACCTTGATTATCATACACATTGTAAGGAGAGTGATCACTTTAGATAAGCTATTAGCAGCAGGAGAGTGGGGTGGGGGGAGGTATTTTTTCATGCTTTGTGTGTATAAAAAAATCTTCTACACTTTTCACAGTATGCATCTGATGAAGTGAGTTGTAGCTCATGAAAGTTTATGCTCAAATAAATTGGTTAGTCTCTAAGGTGCCACAAGTACTCCTTTTCTTTGTGGGAGACCGTGTCAAAAGCTTTGCAAAAGTCAAGGAACAACACGTTCACCGCTTTCCCCTCATCCACAGAGCCAGTTATCTCGTCATAGAAGGCAATTAGATTAGTCAGGAATGACTTGCCCTTGGTGAATCCATGCTGACTGTTCCTGATCACTTTCCTCTCCTCGAAGTGCTTCAGAATTGATTCCTTGAGGACCTGCTCCATGATTTTTCCAGGGACTGAGGTGAGGCTGACTGGCCTGTAGTTCCCAGGATCCTCCTCCTTCCCTTTTTTAAAGATGGGTACTACATTAGCCTTTTTTCAGTCGTCCGGGACTTCCCCAGATCGCCATGAGTTTTCAAATATAATGGCCAATGGCTCTGCAATCACATCCGCCAACTCCTTTAGCACTCTCAGATGCAGCGCATCCAGCTCCATGGACTTGTGCTCGTCCAGCTTTTCTAAATAGTCCTGAACCACTTCTTTCTCCACAGAGGGCTGGTCACCTCCTCCCCATCCTGTGCTGCCCAGTGCAGTAGTCTGGGAGCTGACCTTGTTCTTGAAGACAGAGGCAAAAAAAATCATTGAGTAGATTAGCTTTTTCCACATCCTCTGTCATGAGGTTGCCTCCCTCATTCAGTAAGGGAGTTACTGATCCATGAGAGAACCTTTCCTCTTATCCCATGATAGATTACTTTGCTTAAGAGCCTTTGATGAAGGACCTCATCAAAGGCTTGCTGAAAATCTAAGTACACTATATCCACTGGGTCCCCCTTATCCACATACTTGTTGACACCCTCAAACAATTCTAGTAGATTGGTGAGCCATGATTGCCCTTTACAAAAACCATGTTGACTCTTCCCCAACAAATTATGTTAATCTAGGTGTCTGACAGTTCTGTTCTTTACTATAGTTTCAACCAATTTGCCCAGTACTGACACCAGGCTTACTGGCCTCTAATTGCCAGGATCACCTGTGGAGCCCTTTTAAAAAATTGACATCATATTAGCTATTTTCCAGTCATTTGGTGCAGAAGCTGATTTAAGTGATAGGTTACAAACCATGGTTATTAGTTCTGCAATTTCACATTTGAGTTCCTTCGGAACCCTTGGATGAATACCATCTGGTCCTGGTGACTTATTACTGTTTAATTTATCAATTTATTCCAAAACCTCCTCTAATGACTCCTCAATCTGGGACGGTTCCTCAGATTTGTCACCTCAAAATAGTGGCTCAGGTTGGGAATCTCCCTCACATCCTCAGCTATGAAGACCAATGCAAATAATTTATTTAGTTTCTTCGCAATGGCCTTATTGTCCTTGAGTGCTCATTTAGCATCTTGATCATCCAGTGGCCACACTGGTTATTTAGCACGCTTCCTGCTTCTGATGAACTTACAATTTTTTTTTTGCTATTACTTTTGAGTCTTTGGCTGGATATTCTTCAAATTCTCTTTTGGCCTTCCTAATTATATTTTTGACTTCACTTGCCAGAGTTTATGCTCCTTTCTATTTTCCTTACTAGGATTTAACTTCTACTTTTTAAAGGATGCCTTTTTGTTTCTCACTGCTTCTTTTACTTTGTTTAGCCATAGTGGCACTTTTTGAGTTCTCTTATTATGTTTTTTAATTTGGGGTATACATTTAAGTTGAACCTCTATTATGGTGTCTTTAAAAAGTTTCCATGCAGTGGCAGGAATTTCACTTTTGGCACCTTTTAATTTCTGTTTAACTAACTTGGCTTCATTTTTGTGTAGTCCCACTTTTTGAAATTAAATGCTACCATGTTGGGCTGCAGTGGTGTTTTCCCCACCACAGAAATGTTAAATTTAATTATATTATGGTCGCTATTATCAATCAGTCCAGCTATATTCACCTCTTGGACCAGATCCTGTGCTCCACTTAGGACTAAATCAAGAATTGCCTTTCTTCTTGTGTGTTCCAGGACTAGCTGCTTCAAGAAGCAGTCATTTAAGTTGTCAAGAAACTTTATCTCTGCATCCCATCCTGAGGTGACATGTGCCCAGTCAATATGGGGATAGTTATTAATTATTATTATTTTTATTTATGATTGAGTTTTTTATTTTTATAGCCTCTAATTTTCTTCAATATTTCACAGTCACTATCACCATCCTGATCAGTTCGTTCAGGGGTGGGCAAACTATGGCCCAGGGGCCGCATCTGGCCCTTCAGACATTTTCATCTGGCCCTCGAGCTTCCGCCAGGGAGCAGGGCCTGGGGCTTGTCCCGCTCTGGTGCTCCAGTCAGGGAGTGGGGTTGGGGGCTTGCTCCGCGCAGCTCCCGGAAGCAGTGGCATGTCCCCCCTCTGGCTCCTACGTGTAGGGACAGCCAGGGGGCTCCACACGCTGCCCCCACAGCTCCCATTGGCTGGGAACCACAGCTAAGGGGAGCTGAAGGGGTGGCACCTGCTGACGGGGCAGTGCATAGAGCCACCTGGCCGTGCCTCCATGTTGGAGACAGAGGGGGGACATGCCGCTGCTTCTGGGAGCTGCTTGAGGTAAGTGCCGTCCAGAGCCTGCACCCCTGACTGTCTCCCACGCCCCCACCTCCTTCCCCCATCCTGATCCCCTTCCAGCCCTCCGAACCCCTTGGTCCCAGCCCAAAGCACCCTCCTGCACCCCCAACCCCTCATCCTCACCTCAGAGCCTGCACCCTCAGCTGGAGCCCTCACACACACACACACACACCTGCACCTGCACCCCAACCCCTGGCCACAGCCCCTTCCTGCACTCTGAACTCCTCATTTCTGGCCCCACTCCAGATCCCACACCCCCAGCCAGAGCCCTCACCCCAACCTCCAGTTTCGTGTTCATGGCCCCCCATAGAATTTCCATACCCAGATGTGGCCCTCGGGCCAAAAAGCATGCCCATCCCTGAGTTGGTCAATAGTATATCCCTCCTGCTATATTGTTATTATTAGAGCATGGAATTACTATCCATAGAGATTCTATGGTACAGTTTGGTTCATTTAAGATTTTTACTTCATTTGATTCTATTCTTTCTTTCACATATAGAGCCACACCCACACCACCACAACCTGTTCTGTCCTTCCAATATATTTTGTACCCTGGTATTACTGTGTCCCATTGATTATCCTCATTCCACCAAGTTTCTGTGGTGCCTATTATATCAATATCCTCATTTAATATGAGGCACTCTTATTATTTAGACTTCTAGCATTTGTATATAAGATGACACTAAACTGGGAGGAGTGGTAGATACACTGGAGGGTAGGGATAGGATACAGAGGGCCCTAGACAAATTAGAGGACTGGGCCAAAAGATATCTGATGAAGTTCAGCAAGGACAAGTGCAGAGTCCTGCACTTAGGACGGAAGAATCCCATGCACCGCTACAGACTAGGGGCCGAATGGCTAGGCAGCAGTTCTGCAGAAAAGGACCTAGGGGTTACAGTGGACGAGAAGCTGGATATGAGTCAACAGTGTGCCCTTGTTGCCAAGAAGGCTAACAGCATTTTGGGCTGTATAAGTAGGGGCATTACCAGTAGTTTGAGGGACGTGATCGTTCCCCTCTATTTGACATTGGTGAGGCCTCATCTGGAGTACTGTGTCCAGTTTTGGGCCCCACACTGCAAGAAGGATGTGGAAAAATTGGAAAGCGTCCTGCGGAGGGCAACAGAAATGATTGGGGGTTGGAACACATGACTTTTATGAGGAGAGGCTGAGGGAACTGGGATTGTTTAGTCTGCAGAAGAGAAGAAGGATAGCTGCTTTCAAGTACCTGAAAGGGGGTTCCAAAGAGGATGGATCTAGACTGTTCTCAGTGGTATCAAATGACAGAACAGGGAGCAATGGTCTCAAGTTGCAGTGGGGGAGGTTTAGGTTGGAGATTAGGAAAACCTTTTTCACTAGGAGGGTGGTGAAGTACTGGAATGCGTTACCTAGGGAGGTGGTGGAATCTCCTTCCTTAGAGGTTTTTACGGTCAGGCTTGACAAAGCTCTGGCTGGGACGATTTAGTTGTGTATTGGTCCTGCTTTGAGCAGGGGGTTGGACTAGATGACCTCCTGAGGTCCCTTCCAAACCTGATATTCTATGATTCTATGAACAGCACAGAGGCTGTCAGACTGTGGATGGAATCATAGATACTAAGGTCAGAAGGGACCATTATGATCATCTAGTCTGACCTCCTGCACAATGCAGGCCACAGAATCTTACCCACCCACTCCTGCGAAAAAACTCTCACCAATGTCTGAGCTATTGAAGTCCCCAAATCGTGGTTTAAAGACTTCAAGGAGCAGAGAATCCTCCAGCAAGTGACTCGTGTCCCATGCTGCAGAGTAAGGTGAAAAACCTCCAGGGCCTCTTCCAATCTGCCCTGGAGGAAAGTTCCTTCCCGACCCCAAATATGGTGATCCGCTAAACCCTGAGCATATGGGCAAGATTCACCAGCCAGATATCAGAAAGCATTTTCTATAGTAACTCAGATCCCACCCCATCTAACATCCCATCACAGGCCATTGGGCCTATTTACCATGAATATTTAAAGATCAATTAATTACCAAAATCATGTTATCCCATCAGACCATCTCCTCCATAAACTTATCGAGTTTAATCTTGAAGCCAGATAGGTCTTTTGCCCCCACTGTTTCCCTGGCAAGGCTATTCCAAAAGTTCTCTCCTCTGAGGGTTAGAAACCTTCGTCTAATTTCAAGTCTAAACTTCCCAATGACTAGTTTATATCCATTTGTTCTTCTGTCCCAGAAAGTCTTGTCTCTCTATCTCCCTTAGTTCCTCCAGTTCAGCCACTCTGGTCTCCAAAGTACACAGTCTCTGAGGGGCAGGAGCTCCTTGCACCGAATGCACACATATGCCACCTGCCCATAGGGCAGGTAATCATACATGCTGCATTGAGTACAATAAACTGGATAGCTCCACTCTTGCTGGACTTCTGCCTGCATTCTCTTTTTACTCTTGCAGCTCGTTCCTTTGTTGTTTTGTTTTTATCAGGGGGTGTTTTTGGCCTTAAGTTTAAAGAATGTTAAGTGTATCTAGCCCCCCCCCAGGCTTCCCCTCTAAACTCCCTCTCAAAACTCCCCTGTTAGCCGCTCCTGTTCACTAGCTCCTCTCGTCGCTTTGGAGTGGGCTTTTTAAAGCCCTGGTCTTCCTGAGTAGCCGCGCCCCCTGGTTAAGGCTTGATGGGTGCTAAAGCGCTTAGGGATCAAAGCCTTGTTAAGAAGCTCTCAGTCTTGCCTAGCAGGCTGCTAGGTTTAGCACATGGTCCCCCAAACAAAGAGACCACAGAATATATATTTCAGTCAAGCAGCAAGCACACCACAAACGTATACGCTACAGACAACAAACTTACCCCAAGGGTCATGTAATTGCTCCTTCTTCACCTGGAGAACTCCCTTGCAAAACTCCCCTGTTAGCTGCTCCTGTTCGCTAGCAAGTAAGGAAGTCCATGTACACTTGCCAAATAACTTCTAGTTTTCTATTTGATGGTGAAAATACACCTCCATCCCAGTAGCTCACACAAAATGTAGCTTAAACACCTGGACTTACAGCCTTACACATTCAAGCATTTGGGACAAGTCTCAACTGTCAAAGAAATGAGACTAAGGGCCCTCTTTCCACCACTTCTTAAAGACCCAGAGAAAGTTTCAAACACAGAATCAGCATCTGATAGCTGGGTTACGACAATACGTCTTGGCTTTTGGTGGAGCCAGAGGAAGATATTGACCTTAGTGTTTGCTTTGTCCCAAACTAAGAGGAAGTTACCAATAAAATTGCAAGTGTTGGAACAATACATGAACATGACACTTCAAAATGTATTGGAAGTCTTCCAACTTGTCATTCTGTGGGCAGTCCCAGAAAGCTCTACTTTTTCCCCAATCCTATTTAACATCTACATTAAACTGTTAGGAAAATTATTGGAAAGCCCAGCTTTAAACGTTAGCAGTACTTTGGTAACATCAGCTTTATCTCATTTATGTCATAACATCCATCCTAATACTTGTTAGAGATAACCATCTGGCTGAAACCTTTGGCTATAAGTTTTTCCATTGCAATGATTCCCAGCCTGTATTTCTCCATGCTATAATCTTGAGAGATCAGTCTTCTTCCAAAAACGAGCAATCACACTCCTAGCTATTAGTAGTAATTATGAGTCATTCCCTGAGGGTATGTCTACACTAGAAACCTAAGTCGACATATATTAGGTGGACTTACAGACACCACATGTCCACACTACCCTCCTTGGGTTAGTGGTGCACGACCTTGTAGGAGCGCTTCCACCAACCTAAGGGGGGCAGTGTGGAGAAATGAGAGACTGGTCTCTCAGCTCTGCAGGCGGCTCCCTGCTGGGAGCCTGACTGCGTCACAGGCTACTGGTCTCCCAGTGGGCTGCCCCCTCCTCTGCTCCCCATTCCTCACTGGGAGCAGGGGGAAGCTGCCTGTGGCTTCTCGCCCCCAGGGAGCAGTGTCCAGCTGCCCCAGCTTCTTGCCCCCCCTGCCCACTCCCCACTGGAAGCCAGGCAGCCTTGTCAATTTTGCGGCTCACGAAACTGTGAAATTAACAAGGCTGCCCTGCTGGGGCCGGGGGCTACCCCAGGTTCTTGCTGCTCCTGATTGCACAGCAGAAAGTCAAAAACTCCTTAATATATGCTGCCATTTTTTCATAGGCTTATTATTTATGCCTCCAACTATATTTGCATAAAATCTCCTGAATTTTTTACTAATCTCTCTGGTCTTAAATTTTACTTCTCACTCTGCTCTTCTGTATGTGTGTGACTCTTTTCTTTCTCTTCTCTTTTTCTTAGTCTGTAGGAAAGAAGCTTATTAACCTTATTCATTCCTTCATGGTATCTGTGTTTCAGCTAGCTGAGTGAGGGCCTTTTAGTTTTTTTCTGTAAGTATGGCATTTAATTGCTCTCTGGGGAAGGAGATGCATTTAAATACCCAGTTCTTTTTTCAAGGCTTGAAGTTTTCAATCTCCTGTGTTAATTTTGCTTTGTGTACTTCCCTTTCTTTTCCTCTTTGAGATGTTAGGCTAACTAATTTCCCTCATTTTACTTTATATTAAGGCTTCCGATTAATCACAGTTAACTCACGTGTTTAACTAAAAAAAATTAATCACAATTAATCGCAGTTGTAATCAGACTGTTAAACAATAGACATTGAAATTTATTAAATATTTTGGATGTTTTTCTACATTTTCATATATTTTGTATTCTGTTTTGTAATTGAAATCAAAGTGTATATTACTTTTGATTACAAATATTTGCACTGTAAAAATGATAAACAAAATATTTTTCAATTCACCTCATACAAGTACTGTAGTGCAATCTCTTTGTCATGAGAGTGCAACTTACAAATGTGGATTTTTTTTGTTACATAACTGCACTCAAAAACAAAACAATGTAAAACTTTCTGGTGACGCTGTAAATTAGAAGAGAGCAGCATTAGCTCCTGTAAATGTAAACAAACTTGTTTGTCTTAGTGATTGGCTGAACAAGAAGTAGGACTGAGTGGACTTGCAGGCTCTAAAGTTTTACATTGTTTTGTTTTTGAATGCAGGTCTTTTGTACATAATTCTACATTTGTAAGTTCAATTTTCATGATAAAGAGATTGCACTACAGTAGTTGTATTAAGTGAATTGAAAAATACTATTTCTTTTGTTTTTTTTACAGTGCAAATGCTTGAAATAAAAATAAATATGAAGTGAGCACTGTGCACTTTGTATTCTGTGTGGTAATCAAAATCAATATATTTGAAAATGTAGAAAACATCAAAATATATTTAAATAAATGGTATTCTATAGAAGTGTGATTAATCAATCGCGATTAATTTTTTTAATCACTTGACAGCCCTACTTTATATGCATCCCAGGCAATATTATTAATTGTTTGAACTTCTTTTTTATAGCATCCTGAATAACTAAGTCTTTCATTCTAGGATCACCATTATTGATTTTTAAGGCATTTTAGACATTGCATGGTATGTTGATACTTGAGGTTTGATGTCTGAATCTATAATATCTGCTACTAAGGATGAAGAAACCAGGATGTCCTCATGTATATATTAGAGAGGCTGGGAGAAAAAGGTCTAATCACTTTTTTAAAGGGGTGCTGATCCCTCCAGCTGTCATGAAGTCCAGATTTATAAAATTTGTCTTTGACTTTTGGTTGTCAGAGACCTGGGTTCTGAATCTGCAGTGACCTTGCACAAGCTCTTTGCTAATTTGTTTAAAAAATTGGTGGGGCATGTTCAGTAACACTTTCCCAGATTGAAGTTGACAATAAGGGGTAATAAATTGCATGGGAATTTAAACACCTCTTAGAAGATGAGAGATTTGGATTCCTGGGCACTTTTCAGGAAAAGTCAGGAAACTTTCCTCTAGGTACAGGGTATATGGTGAATATGTTCTCTCTCTGCATGGCAGCACCATCACAGATTTGTATTCAAGTTAACATTTGATAGGTTCAGCTTAATGTACATATTGTCCAACGTAGATAAAAATGTATAAAATTGCACATCTCTCATTGAATGTCAGTCTCGAAAGAAATAGTTTAATGTTGAGCACAACCATCATTCTTGAAACAAATTTCTGTCCTGGAGAAGTTGGGATGTAATTTTGTGTTTGCTAGTCAGATATACAGTGACTGCAAACCGTAGTTAGTGGGGAAGGGAGATAGCTGTTTTACTGTGTTTCAGCTTTATTGCTCAGTTCTAAGTTTTGCAGACACAAACTTATTTTTTTTAGTTAGCATTTGTATATCATTAGTTATCTTTATAGTTTTTTAGGTTTTTTTTTTTAAAGGAAAACTTTTCAGTTTCCCTTGAGTAGCAGTGAAATTAATGTAAGTGAGCTCTGGATGAATCACAACAGGAGGTCTGGACTATGTCTAAGGATACAATTCTGTCATGGAGGTAACAGATTCTGTGACTTTAAGGGACCCCCGTGACTTCTTTGGCTTCAGCTCCCACCAGAGCAGTGGTCAGTAGTCGGGATTGGCAGTGCACCATTCAGGGCTAGGGCAACCCCTGGGGGCTGGGCTGGTGCAGCGAGTGGGGGCTGGGCTGGAGCAGGAGCCGGCACCTGTGGCTGTTAGTTCCTTCTTCCCCCCAGTATTTCTAGTAAAAGTCAGGGATAGTAAAAGTCAGGCTTCTGTGATTTTTGTTTACTGTCCATGACTTTTACTAAAAATACCTGTGACAAAATCTTAACCTTAACTATATCTAACCCTACTGAAGGATACCCTGCTCCTCCCTAGACATCCTTCCCAAAGGGTGCATTATTATATATAACGTTTACTTCACTCATAGGTGGGTGGCTATGACATTAGTTTCAGTGGATTTTTGGGTGATGGGCAGTTTTAAAAATCAAGCTATTTTTATTTAGCTCCCTAAATAATGGATTATGGGGCCTAAATTTAGGCACCCAGCTTTGAAAATGCTGGCCTTAATCTCAAAATGAATTTTGGATACAATGAAGAAGTTAGTTTTATTAAAATATTTAAAACAGAATTTTGATTTCACAAATGTTTGGGAGCAAACAACTAAAAAAGGTTATGAATATAGTGAATCAAAATTGTTTTAAATTGAATATTTGTGAACATCTCCCACTATTTGCCAACCTCTTGCATTAAACCAGAGCATTGTCCCTAAAAATTTTGTAGAATTACTTTTTTCTTTTTCTGGCTTGAGTGTAGGAACTCAATAAGTATTTCTGAAATCCTGTTGCTGAGAACGACTTCTGGACAGCAGAAATACTATCTTTGGATATTCATGCACTCTAATGGTGTCCATCTACTTACATGGTAAATGGAACCATCATAGTTGGTTTTAATACTGAAAGCTCCTAGTGAACTTTGGGACTGTGCAAATAGTTAATTCAGTCTGCCTGAGTACCCTTTTTGGGGAAAAATCTGTGTGAAATAAGCACCAGTGTGGATTTCCATTTCTTGAGATAGAGGGGTATCTTTTGTCTTCATTAGTGAAGGGTTCAGGCCTTGCACTGACTCTGAAGTAAAATGCATTTGTAGCTCCCTTTCTAATGACTTCAGAACTGATATCAGAGTGTTTAGCCCAGTGATATTCAGACATCGTGATTCAGGAGCCAAGTTAGAGATCAACATTACCTAAAAGAGCCACAAAAGTGTGAATTCATTGTTTCATTTGCTACAGTACTATATATTCATATTTAAACAGTATGATGGGAAATACTTAATGTATTGTGACAAAGCTCTGTCCTTGCCTTCATGGGTTCTGTGTTTCCTGGTGGATTTCGCTAGCCCCAGAGACTCACTGTGACCCTCCACGTAACCCTTCTTTCTCTAGAGACAAGAGTCACAGTCTACTGAGCCATTTTCATCATAAGCCAGCAAGGGAGGTGAGGAGAAGTTATCCTTCCTTGCACAGTCTCTTGTCTCCCAGTCTCAGTGATTAATCAGGGGGCAAAGGTGTGTGTGGGGGGGAGCCCAGGCCCACCCTCTACTCCGGGCTCCAGCCCAGGGACCCTAATAGTATCAGCTATGGTAGCTGACCTTTTAGAAACATGATGTGTACAATTCCCTGGGCTACTTCCCCCACAGCAGCCCTCACTTCCTCAAGCTCCACTTCACCCTTACCTCAGGGCCTCCTTCCTTGTGCCTGATATGGTGTGTACTACTCAGCCTCTCCAACAGCACAACTTCCTCCCACAGCTCCTGACATGCACAACCACCTGACTGGCTGGGAGGCTTTTAACTAGTTTCAGCCAGCCTCTGATTGGCTTCAGGTGTCCCAATCAACCTAACATTCTCCCTGCCTTCTGGAAAGTTCTTAATTGGCCCCAGGTGTCTTAATTGACCTGGAGTAGCTTCCATTTCACTTAACCTGGTACCAGATATATTAGCTCCAGGCTAAACAAATCCCTATCTCCCACTACTTTTCTATAGCCATCTGGCCTTGCCCCGTCACAGTATATATATATAATATTTATATTATTCTCAAAGCAAAATAACTAAGTATTATTATTGTTTCAACTACAATTGGTTAATAACATAGTAAAAGAATCCTGATTAGTTAATAACTTAGATCAGTTAATAAGGCCAGCTGCCTTAAGAGAGGAGTCACGGTTTCTGCTACTTTCCATTGTGCAGCTCTTAAAAATCTGTCCTGCTAACCCCGGCTGATATATGCTCTCCTCCACTCCTCAGTAGCTATTACCATGACATAAGGGATTGGAGAGGGAGTTGTCATAGATGCTGCTGTTGTACATACTTGTAGCACTAAATTGTCTCTTGGAACAAGGGCACCTATCTAGCCTGTGACATAGGATCTGTCTTTACTTTGGTGTTACTTCTGAGAGGATAAAGGTTTGAGAGGCATATGTCTTAAATCCTTAAACTGCTCAGAAGGAAACTTATAACTGTAAGCATACAAGCTTTTTAATTGATGTAAAAAAACCCCCAGATTGATTGTTTTGTACCTCAAATAATATCTACCTGAGTTAGTTCTTTTATTTGGCTTACAATCAGGTTCTATTGCACCAATGTGGAAGTGTGGTTCGTGACCACTACCACTCCAATGTCCTTCTCACAGATGCTTTATGGAGTGTCTATAAATCTATTTCAGTTAGCAAATTAGATTTTAAATTTTGTTTTACCCTGTGGAATCTGTGTCTGTGCTTGTAGGTATTCTCATCAGCCATCTTAGATTTCAGCCTCCAATACAGATGTATTGTACATTATTCTAAATTTCCCATTTAAAAAAGCCTCTGTGTGAAATAAATTTATTATCAGTGAAGCTATTATAGCAGGGGTGGGTAAACTACAGCTCACGGGCCAAATCCAGCCCACCAGCCATTTTAATCTGGCCCTCAAGATCATGTTGGGGAGCAGTGTCTGGGGCTTGCCCTGCTCTGGTGCTCCATGGGGCCTCTCCGTATGTCCTCACTCCAGCTCTTATGCATAGGGGCAGCCAGGGGGCTCCACTCCACAAACTGCTCCCACCCCAAGTGCTGCCCCCGCAGCTCCTATTGGCCAGGAACCGCAGCCAATGGGAGCTGCAGGGGTGGTGCCACCTGGCCGCGGCTCTGCCTAGGAGCTGGAGGGGGGATATGCTGCTGCTTTCGGGAGCTAGTTGGGGTAAGCGCTGCGCAGAGCCTGCACCAACCCCCCGTGCCCTGTCCCAGCCCTGATTCCCCTCCCACCCTCTGAGCCCCTCAGTCGCAGCCTGGAGCACCCTCCTGTTCCCCAAACCACTCATCCTCAGCCCCACCCCAGAGCCTGCACTCCCAGCTGAAGCCCTCACTCCCACACCGCCCTCCACCCCGGAGCCCCCTCCCACACCCTGAACTCCTCATTTCTGGCCCCACCCTGGAGAACACCCCCCCAGCCAGAGCCCTCACCCCCTCCCCAACCCCAATTTTGTGAGCGTTCATGGCCTGCCATACAATTTCTATACCCAGATGTGGCCCTCAGGCCAAAAAGTTTGCCCACCCCTGTGTTATAGTGTATGTGGGGTTAATGATTATTTATGGTTGAAGAAAGAGCTGGATTTAATATTTGAATCTAAGATTTGACCATAGGAAGTCACCTTTTCAAAGTAATAACATGCTGTCAGGGTTCCCTCCCCACTCTGAACTCTAGGGTACAGATGTGGGGACCTGCATGAAAGACCCCCTAAGCTTATTTTTACCAGCTTAGGTTAAAAACTCCAAGGCACAAATTCTCCCTTGTACTTTGGATTAGGTAAACACTACCACCACCAAGTGATTCAAACAAACATTTAGGGAGGGCCACTTGGAACCCTACCTCCCCCCTAATATCCCCCCAAGCCCTACACCCCCTTTCCTGGGGTGGCTTGAGAATAAACAAGATGAGCACAGACCAACCTTGGGTTTTTAAGGACACAAAAAACCCCAATCAGATTCCTAAAAAACAGAACTTTATTAGAAGCACAAAGAAAAGATAAAAGAACAACTCTAAGATTAGAATGGAAGATAATCTCACAGGCAGTCAGACTTAAAACACAGAGAATCCCTCTAGGCAAAACCTTAAGTTACAAAAAGACACAAAAACAGGAATACACGTTCCCTCCAGCATAGTGAATTTCACAAGCCAAAACAAAAGAAAATCTAACTCATTTTCTAGCTAGATTACTTACTAACTCTATAGGAGTTGGATTGCTTGCTTTCTTGATCTGTCCCCGGCAGAAGCATCACACAGATAGACAAAGCCTCCTCCCCCTGATTTGAAAGTATTTTGTCCCCGGATTAGTCATTTGGATCAGGTGCGAGCCAGGTTACTTGAGCTTCTTAACCCTTTACAGGTAAGAGGATTTTATAGTACTATATCAGAGCTTCTTAACTCCTTCCCTTTATATTTAATGACACATGCATTAAACAGCAACTCAAGAGGCTGTCCTAAATTGCATACAGTTGTTGAGTATTTGTTCAATACATACAAAATGACTTCATATAGAAATTTAAAACCAGAATAGTGCTTGTAGTTAAAGAAAACTGTGTTTAGAAACAAGAAATTTAACCAAATGTAAATTTGAACTGTAATTGCTCTTTAACATGAAATGTATTTGTGATTATATATTTGACCCGAAAAGAAATTAGCTTATGCATAATGAAATAACTATTGGATTACATTAATATTATCATTCATTGCTTATATACACGAAGATTATATGATGTGGTTGCTTGTGACAGTAGTGGAGTGGACTGAATGACCTAGAAGGTCTTGTCCAGTCTTATGTTCTTATATTTTCTTAATGGAAATATTTTCTAAAATAAGATTTCCGTTAGTAGAAATAATAAGTATAGTTGGCTGCAGGCACAGTTTAAATCTTTCTAGTCAAACACTACACTCAGTGATAAGGGCAGGGCCTAAGTTACTAATGTCAAATGTCTTTACCATTGATAAAGATCATGTAGCTTAATTCTATTGGAGTGTACTGCTGCTAGAGTGCAGCTTGGCTTTGTGTCACATGCATACTTTAAACTGCATGAAGCCTTGATGACTTGCCTCAGGATTAATCCACTACTACTGAGAGATAGGATTTGAGGTCTTGCACAAAACGGAGAGGGGACAACTGTCAACTTCCTGCTGTTTCATTTCTTGATACCTGAAGAGCTAGCAGATTTTATTTTATTTTATTATGAATGAACAGGATTACGAGGAAGGTGGGCCAAGCCTGGGTGAGTCTTTTTATTTTATTTTTTAAAATAAAAAAGTGTTTTATATTTGACAGTTGATCCTGTTTTAGATGGGAGTCCTACTGAAGGTACTGCAAAGGATTAAGAGTTTTTACAGACTTTTTCATTAAAAGTATACTGTACTTGATTTTAATATCAATTTGTTTCTTAAATTACTAAATTTTTAAATTTTAATTACTATGTTGACAAGATGGTTGAGCGGTGCAGTATCAGAATCCTCCATTATGTAAAAGGCTTAGAGAGAGGCATCTTAAGTATTCCTAATTCTGCTTTTCAGTATAATTTAAGTAAACAATGCTAGTCACTGATAAAAACAGTGCAAGATACAATTTAATGCATTTTTTATATATAATATAAGCATTAGATTATATGGAAATGTCTTTGTAAAGTAATTTAACTTTAACTTGAATAACTTGCATTGGATTGGTGAAACCTCTCAACTCTAGTGTTCATAAATAAACACAGATAAAATAGATACCTCAACACTTTACCTATACATTTTCTGATGAAAATGTTTAGTGTTTTTGTTTTACATTTTGAAATTTAAACCTGGTAATTGCCATTTTGAATTTTGGCTTGTTGTAGAAATTAATTCAATATATAATTAAATGCAAAAAACAGTTTAGGTTAGGAAAGAAACTTAACTTTGAATTTCATTGCTGTGCTAAACCTGCCTATAATTTGCTCTATTGTGCCCGGACACTCAAAGGTATCAGGCATCTAACGTCATAAAACTGTCTTTGGGATCTGAAATATCTAGTCACGATTAAGTGAGATAGGAGTAGTTCTGTCACAACTTTAGAATTCCCTTTGTCAGCTTATATTTCAAACTGCATTTAGTTTTTAAATGTTTCTTTACTTTTACAGTGTTTAAACAATAAAACTACAGGGAGAAGGGGGGAAAGAGGAAACACCATCTTGTATATCTGATGTATAGTTTCCTGTAAATGTGTTTTGGGTTTTAAAAGCTGATAATACAGGACCAGGATTTATTCTGTTTGTAGCCAGGACTGCTAAAAAGGCAAAGCCTTGTAACATTAAAAAGAAAGTTATTACATTTACAAGAAAGTTAATTTTTTATTTAGAATTTGGAATGATGTAGGGGTCTGAATATTGGGAGGAAGTGGGTAACCAAACCTATATATTAATACAGCATTAAGGCTGCCTCATTCTATTTTTAGTTTTTTTTTTTTTTAAAAGGCATAATAATAATTTATTATAACTGATCAAACTTATCTAACGCTTACTTAAAGCAATCCTGTATTTACAAAAATAGTGTTTCTTCATAAGCAATATGTATATTAACAAAATGTTACATAAAGATAGGTTTTCACCAGACTTAGAAATGTACTGCAAAAGATTGTAGCGAAGAACCTATGCTAACCAATTTGAGGGGCAAAATAGAGAGATGTTTAAAACACCAAACAACAACAAGATAAACAGCAGAGCAGATAAAGCCTGAGGCTGTTCGTGCAACTATACCCTCAGCTGAATGCTCTGAAATTCCAAATCTGATTTGTGCTGATGAACTTATACCTTAGATCCAAATGATGTTTAGTAGCACTATAAAACTAAAATAGAATTTTTGTCTTATTATTAATTAAGGTAGCACCAAATGCCCCAAATAGGATTGAGTCCTTGTCATTGTGGGGCTGTACAAACCATACAATCTCTACCTAAAAGGTTTTACAATCTAAAAGCACAAACAGGGGAAGGATAGTGAGTGTGATAAAATATGTAAGCAAATAAATCTGGTGAAGAACTGGCACAGCTTTGTTAAAAGCGTAGGTTTTTGTTGGCTCTCGTGGCCGGACGTCCCTCCGTGTCCACGAGAGCCTCCTCACAGTTTGCTAGATTATTTTCCAAATGAAGAAAAAAGCAGGGAATTAGCAGTTCTCAGTGGGCCCTGGCCTTCAAGTGGGGTGGGGCCATAAACAGTCTGGGTTCTGACCTGCAACCAGGCCAAGTGGTTGCATTTTATTCACCCAGTCTTTAAGCAGGGTGGGGCAGCAAACAGTCAAGGTTCTTGCCTGCAGTAAGGCAGAGCCATAGCACTAGCCCAATCTATGGGGCTCAGGCAGGGGTGTCCAAGGAGCATAGGCCTCCTTGCCTAAGGACGGGGAGTACTGCCGCCCCAGGGGTGGAGTGGCAAGGGGGATGTGGGCCCACCTAACTCCACCGCATCCCAGCCCAGGACCCTAACAGTGGTGGAATGGTCCATCACTGGGTCAGCAGGGATCTGCCCATAACATGCTCACCTTGTACCAGGCCAGCTCTCAACCAGACTGTTGTCTAGTTTCCCTGGGCTACTTCCTACTCTCCCCCTCGGGTGTACCTGCATCCAGGGGTCATCCTCAGTCTCCCTGGAATATACCACCAAGCTGCTCCTCAGTATTGGGAGTGGCAGGGCTCTGTAGAAGCTCATGCAGGCCCTTGGGGTAGCCACAGTTCTCCTCAGTGTCCCACTCCAGCAGCAGGGAAGAAGAGTCTGTCTCCCTCTGCAGCTCCCTCCCAGCTGAGCTTCTGGGTGGCCTTTTATACTTCCTCTTCCTGCCCTGCCCCTCTGTTACCTACAAAAAATGTAGGGAACTCCACCTATACCCTACTAAGGGCTCAAGGCGTGGCCTCGTCAATTTAGGGTACCTTCCCTTTCCCATGGGCCTCAAGGGTCTACAGGTCTGTGGAACTTTTTCCCAGTGAGAGCCTTGCACAGCTGTGCTCGAAACATCCATTTATTAGCAACAGACACAGAATACATATAGCAAGCAAATCTCTTATGATCACCACTCCCAACATACAGACAAAATTCATCTGATAGCCAGTCAGGATCCTTTCATCTTGGGGTTTTCAGCGATGCCTTTGCACGTCACGGTCATGCAGAGGGGTCAGACTTCTAGCAGTTTGATGTTAAATTCCAGTCCAGCTACTTAACTTCACTAAACCTATCACACTATTCAGTACCCTAGGTAACAACATTTAACCAATCATGCACTGGCACCTATGTTTTCTCCTCCCTGCTCAACTCCTTTTACATTTTATATCTCATGACCAAATTGTAAGTTATTTATGACCTTCTTTGTTTGTGCAGCTGATCAGCATAAATTCACTGGTCAGAGCTTATCTTATCTATTTTACCAATTCTTGGGGTCATTCTGTTTCCTGCCTAAACCTCCCAGTGTCTAGGTGTCTATACTTTACAACCCTTGGTGTTATAACTCTTGCTAGGGGCATTCCTGAGGAGGGGACACCTTAGCAGCAGTGGAGCATTTTTTCCTTAACTATAGTGGTGAACTCCCTGAGTTTCACCAAAGGCTGGTTGAGTATGGGGTGAGTTAAATCTCAGGCTTGTGTAATGGTTTTAGTTATATTCACTAGTTATGATTGTTTGATTTGTTTGCAACAGATCACCTGTGCCCTACAACGACCACAACTACTGTAATGATCATAGATCAAGGGGAGAGTGTTGTAGGAGCAGTAGTGATGTGTATGCTCTGTATAAAATGTATGCTCAATAGGGGTATTACACTCCCCACCCCCGTTTTGTCTCCTCTCCCTCTTTGAATACCTGTGAAGTGGCTTTCCCCCTCTCCCTCCCTCCTGGAATGCTTGTGGGATGAATGGGCTGCTTGAACAGCTGGAAGATCAGAAGAGCTCTCAGGTAGACAAGGTCTGGGTCGAAAGAATAGTAAATATGGCAGGCAACCAGCTTGGCTTAACGGTGAAATCCTAGCGGATCTTAAACATTAAAAAGAAGCTTACAAGAAGTGGAAGGTTGGACATATGACCACGGAAGAGTATAAAAATATTGCTCGGGCATGTAGGAATGAAATCAGGAGGGCCAAATCACACCTGGAGCTGCAGCTAGCAAGAGATGTCAAGACTAACAAGAAGGGTTTCTTCATGTATGTTGGCAACAAGAAGAAAGCCAAGGAAAGTGTGGGCCCCTTACTGAATGAGGGAGGCAACCTAGTGACAGAGGATGTGGAAAAAGCTAATGTGCTCAATGCTTTTTTTGCCTCTGTCTTCACTAACAAGGACAGCTACCAGACTGCTGTGCTGGGCATCACAACATGGGGAGTAGATGGCCAGCCCTCTGTGGAGAAAGAGGTGGTTCGGGACTATTTAGAAAAGCTGGACGTGCACAAGTCCATGGGGCCGGACGAGTTGCATCCGAGAGTGCTAAAGGAATTGGTGGCTGTGATTGCAGAGCCATTGGCCATTATCTTTGAAAACTCGTGGTGAACGGAGAAAGTACCAGATGACTGGAAAAAGGCTAATGTAGTGCCAATCTTTAAAAAAGGGAAGGAGGAGGATCCTGGAAACTACAGGTCAGTCAGCCTCACCTCAGTCCCCGGAAAAATCATGGAGCAGGTCCTCAAGGAATCAATCCTGAAGCACTTACATGAGAGGAAAGTGATCAGGAACAGTCAGCATGGATTCACCAAGGGAAGGTCATGCCTGACTAATCTAATCGCTTTCTATGATGAGATTACTGGTTCTGTTGATGAAGGGAAAGCAGTGGATGTATTGTATTTTGACTTTAGCAAAGCTTTTGACACGGTCTCCCACAGTATTCTTGTCAGCAAGTTGAAGAAGTATGGGCTGGATGAATGCACTATACGGTGGGTAGAAAGTTGGCTAGATTGTCGGGTTCAACAGATAGTGATCAATGGCTTCATGTCTAGCTGGCAGCCGGTGTCAATTGGAGTGCCCCAGGGGTCGGTCCTGGGGCCAGTTTTGTTCAATATCTTCATAAATGATCTGGAGGATGGTGTGGATTGCACTCTCAGCAAATTTGTGGATGATACTAAACTGGGAGGAGTGGTAGATACGCTGGAGGGCAGGGATAGGATACAGAGGGACGTAGACAAATTGGAGGATTGGGCCAAAAGAAATCTGATGAGGTTCAATAAGGATAAGTGCAGGGTCCTGCACTTAGGACGGAAGAACCCAATGCACAGCTACAGACTAGGGACCGAATGGCGAGGCAGCAGTCCTGTGGAAAAGGACCTAGGGGTGACAGTGGACGAGAAGCTGGATATGAGTCAGCAGTGTGCCCTTGTTGCCAAGAAGGTCACTGGCATTTTGGGATGTATAAGTAGAGGCATAGCGAGCAGATCGAGGGACGTGATCGTTCCCCTCTATTCGACATTGGTGAGGCCTCATCTGGAGTACTGCGTCCAGTTTTGGGCCCCACACTACAAGAAGGATGGGGATAAATTGGAAGGAGTCCAGCGAAGGGCAACAAAAATGATTAGGGGTCTGGAACACATGACTTATGAGGAGAGGCTGAGGGAACTGGGATTGTTTAGTCTGCAGAAGAGAAGAATGAGGGGGGATTTGATAGCTGCTTTCAACTACCTGAGAGGTGGTTCCAGAGAGGATGGTTCTAGACTATTCTCAGTGGTAGAAGAGGACAGGACAAGGAGTAATGGTCTCAAGTTGCAGTGGGGGAGGTTTAGGTTGGATATTAGAAAAACTTTTTCACTAGGAGAGTGGTGAAACACTGGAATGCGTTACCTAGGGAGGTGGTAGAATCTCCTTCCTTAGAAGTTTTTAAGGTCAGGCTTGACAAAGCCCTGGCTGGGATGATTTAATTGGGGATTGGTCCTGCTTTGAGCAGGGGGTTGGACTAGATGACCTCCTGAGGTCCCTTCCAACCCTGATATTCTATGATTCTATGACTCTGATTAGGCAGCGATCACACACCCAATGCATGGACACTGTATGTACACTGTCCGAGGTGGAGTGTGACCAACCAGATGCAGCCAAGTCATCCCTAGTTGCAGGCCATGAGGAGCAAGTCCTTAAAAGGGGAAGGGGCCATGTGCTCAGGAGTGACTCTCAAGATTGTACCTCCCGTAAAGGCCCTTCGCTCGGACCACCTGGCTAGTGGTTTGCCACGTTGGTTTCCATCGTGCCTCAGGTAGACTTACCTTCATCACACCATCCATCAGTAATGTTACCTGAAATTGGGTGAGCTAGTAAGCTTAGGGAGGACTAATGACCCACCAGAATTTGGAAGAAAGCAGCACGTTTATTATAGTGATAGTTAAGCTCAAAAGAAGGGGGGCGAGGGGGTTACACTCACAGTTGCTTACTCACGCTCCCAGGACAGGCACGGCACTGGAGATGTCAGGATCCTTCAAGGTAAATGTCCCACAGCGCAGCAATGGATGGTGCAATGAAGGTAAGTCTTCCCGAGGCACGATGGAATGCAACACAGCGAACCACTGGCCAGGTGGTCTGGGCGAAGGGCCTTCACGGGAGGTACAATCTTGTGACTCACTCCTGAGCACATGGCCCCTTCCCCTTTTAAGGACTTACTCCTCATGGCCTGCGACTAGGGATGACTTGGCTGCGTCTGGTTGGTCAGACTCCACCTTGGACCGTGTCCACACAGTGTCCCCATGCATTGGGTGTGTGATCGCTGCCTAATCAGAGTCCCAGAAGCCTTGTCTACCTGAGAGCTCTTCTGATCTTCTAGCTGTTCAAGCAGCCCATTCATCCCACAAGCATTCCAGGAGGGAGGGAGGGGGGGAAAGCTGCTTCACAGGTATTCAAAGAGGGAGAGGAGACAAAAGAGGGGGGAAAGTGTAATAGACCTTTTGAGCATACAGATTATACATAGCATACAGATCACTGCTGCTCCTACAACAGCCTACACCTCGGCTTCCTGTATGTGAGGCATGGTCCTCTGGCTCTGCCCAGCAGGCGGCTTAGGGTGTTCCCTCTGTGTCTGCCTCTGAGGGAGGCCACGCCTCCTTGCTACAGTTTTGTTTTGTCTTTTAATGACTGGGGCTTGGGGAAAGGAGTAGGAAAAGGAAAGAAGAGGAAAAGAAATAGTCACAGCTTGTCACCTGCCTCGCCATGAACATTAGGTTGGGTTTTGAAAGGAGTCTGAAGGATAACAGTGGATATTTGGATTTTGCCAGAGAATTTTCCCCACCAGTAACGGGTAGCACAGTAGAAAGCACAGAGATGCTTTTGAGAGAAGCTGATTGGTGAGTAGTCAGGACTGGGAATGCTGGCAGAGTGAAGGCATAATTCATCCCAATAGGTCAGCTAGGTAGAGTGGAGCTAAATTAGGAAGGGTCTTAAAGATAAAGACAAGAAGCTTTTATTTAATGAAGAGGTGAACAGGGAGCTAGTGTAGAGACACACAATAGGGGATGATGTGGCCAGGGGGATGAGCCGCAAATGTGATTTTTGCAGCATCAGCATCATTCTTGAGGACTTGAGCGGAGCAGGGTTGCAGTACTTTAAGGCCAGAAAAGAGGAGGTTGCAGTACTTAAGACATGAAATGATAAAGGCTTGGATGAGAGTTTTGACTGTGGACAAAGAGGAAAGGCTGTATTTAAGAGATGATATAATAATAATTGAAAAAAGAAGAGTGGAGATGGGGCAGCAAGTACTGAGATTTAGAAATGACTTGAATATGATACAGTTGAGGGCAAAGTCAAAGATGACACCCTGGTTCTAGCCATAGTGACTGTAAAGATGTGCAGGTGTCTGGTGTCCATAGTGATGGAGAGAGGGAAAGATTTGGGGGTATGTTGAAAGGAAGATCAAGAGAAGATTGAAGGTCTGGAGCAACAGATAACGACCCTGCGTTGCATACGAGAAACGGAGGATTTTCTGGACAAAAGTCAGGATATGCTTCTACGGGCACAAAGCTCAAAAGATTTAGAGCAGGTTGCACAGCGGAGCCAAGAGGCCAGTGAAGAAGCTTGGCAACATGTGACCTCCAGAAGAAGAAGGGGGAATGTCCGGGTTCCAGCAACGCGGACACAGGTAACTAACCGCTTTCATGTTCTCTCCACAGGTACCATTGCGGAGAGTGGACCAGATGATATGTCTGGGGGGAGAAAGCAGAAGGAGACTCCGCTGGTTGGAAGGCATGAGATGCGCTGTCCTGAGATGGGGGGTTCCACGACCACCACTCCCAAGAGAAGGAGGCGGGTGGTGGTGGTCGGGGACTCTCTACTCCGGGGGACTGAGTCATCTATCTGCCGCCCTGACCGGGGAAACCGAGAAGTCTGCTGCTTGCCGGGGGCTAAGATTCGTGTTGTGACGGAGAGACTGCCGAGACTCATCAAGCCCTCGGATCGCTACCCCTTCCTGCTTCTCCACGTGGGCACCAATGATACTGCCAAGAATGACCTTGAGCGGATCACTGCGGACTACGTGGCTCTGGGAAGAAGGATAAAGGAGTTTGAGGCGCAAGTGGTGTTCTCGTCCATCCTCCCCGTGGAAGGAAAAGGCCTGGGTAGGGACCGTCGAATAGTGGAAGTCAACGAATGGCTACGCAGGTGGTGTCGGAGAGAAGGCTTTGGATTCTTTGACAATGGGATAGAATCATAGAATCATAGAACCATAGAATATCAGGGTTGGAAGGGACCTCAGGAGGTCATCTAGTCCAACCCCCTGCTCAAAAGCAGGACCCATACCCAATTAAATCATCCCAGCCAGGGCTTTGTCAAGCCTGACCTTAAAAACTTCTAAGGAAGGAGATTCCACCACCTCCCTAGGCAACGCATTCCAGTGTTTCACCACCCTCCTACTGAAAAAGTTTTTCCTAATATCCAACCTAACCTCCCCCACTGCAACTTGAGACCATTACTCCTTGTCCTGTCCTCTTCCACCACTGAGAATAGTCTAGAACCATCCTCTCTGGAACTACCTCTCAGGTAATTGAAAGCAGCTATCAAATCCCCCCTCATTCTTCTCTTCTGCAGACTAAACAATCCCAGTTCCCTCAGCCTCTCCTCATAAGTCATGTGTTCCAGACCCCTAATCATTTTTGTTGCCCTTCGCTGGACTCTCTCCAATTTATCCACATCCTTCTTGTAGTGTGGGGCCCAAAACTGGACAGAGTACTCCAGATGAGGCCTCACCAATGTCGAATAGAGGGGAACAATCACGTCCCTCGATCTGCTCGCTATGCCCCTACTTATACATCCCAAAATGCCATTGGCCTTCTTGGCAACAAGGGCACACTGCTGGCTCATATCTAGCTTCTCGTCCACTGTCACCCCTAGGTCCTTTTCCGCAGAACTGCTGTCTAGCCATTCGGTGGGATGGTGTTCCATGAAGGAGGAGTGCTGGGCAGAGATGGGCTCCACCTTACGAAGAGAGGGAAGAGCATCTTTGCGAGTAGGCTGGCTAACCTAGTGAGGAGGGCTTTAAACTAGGTTCACCGGGGGAAGAAGACCAAAGTCCTGAGGTAAGTGGGAAAGCGGGACACCGGGAGGAAGCACAGGCAGGAATGTCTGTGAGGGGAGGGCTCCTGCCTCATATTGAGAATGAGGGGCGATCAGCAGGTTATCTCAAGTGCTTATATACGAATGCACAAAGCCTTGGAAACAAACAGGGAGAACTGGAGGTCCTGGTGACGTCAAGGAATTATGACATGACTGGAATAACAGAGACTTGGTGGGATAACTCACATGACTGGAGTACTGGCATGGATGGTTATAAACTGTTCAGGAAGGACAGGCAGGGCAGAAAAGGTGGGGGAGTAGCACTGTATGTAAGGGAGCAGTATGACTGCTCAGAGTTCCGGTACGAAACTGCAGAAAAACCTGAGTGTCTCTGGATTAAGTTTAGAAGTGTGAGCAACATGAGTGATGTAGTGGTGGGAGTCTGCTATAGACCACCGGACCAGGGGGATGAGGTGGATGAGGCTTTCTTCCGGCAGCTCGCGGAAGCTACTAGATCGCATGCCCTGGTTCTCATGGGTGACTTTAATTTTCCTGATATCTGCTGGGAGAGCAATACAGCGGTGCATAGACAATCCAGGAAGTTTTTGGAAAGCATAGGGGACAATTTCCTGGTGCAAGTGCTAGAGGAGCCAACTAGGGGGGGAGCTTTTCTTGACCTGCTGCTCACAAACCGGGAAGAATTAGTAGGGGAAGCAAAAGTGGATGGGAATCTGGGAGGCAGTGACCATGAGTTGGTTGAGTTCAGGATCCTGACACAGGGAAGAAAGGTAAGCAGCAGGATACGGACCCTGGACTTCAGGAAAGCAGACTTCGACTCCCTCAGGGAACGGATGGGTAGGATCCCCTGGGGGACTAACATGAAGGAGAAAGGAGTCCAGGAGAGCTGGCTGTATTTCAAGGAATCCCTGTTGAGGTTATAGGGACAAACCATCCCGATGTGTCCAAAGAATAGTAAATATGGCAGGCGTCCAGCTTGGCTTAACGGTGAAATCCTAGCAGATCTTAAGCATAAAAAAGAAGCTTACAAGAAGTGGAAGGTTGGACATATGACCAGGGAGGAGTATAAAAATATTGCTCGGGCATGTAGGAATGAAATTAAGAGGGCCAAATCGCACCTGGAGCTGCAGCTAGTGAGAGATGTTAAGAGTAACAAGAAGGGTTTCTTCATGTATGTTGGCAACAAGAAGAAAGCCAAGGAAAGTGTGGGCCCCTTACTGAACGAGGGAGGCAACCTAGTGACAGAGGATGTGGAAAAAGCTAATGTACTCAATGCTTTTTTTGCCTCTGTCTTCACGAACAAGGTCAGCTCCCAGACTGCTGCGCTGGGCATCACAACATGGGGAATAGATGGCCAGCCCTCTGTGGAGAAAGAGGTGGTTCGGGACTACTTAGAAAAGCTGGACATGCACAAGTCCACGGGGCCGGACGAGTTACATCCGAGAGTGCTGAAGGAACTGGCGGCTGTGATTGCAGAGCCATTGGCCATTATCTTTGAAAACTCATGGCGAACCGGGGAAGTCCCGGATGACTGGAAAAAGGCTAATGTAGTGCCAATCTTTAAAAAAGAGAAGGAGGAGGATCCTGGGAACTACAGGCCAGTCAGCCTCACCTCAGTCCCTGGAAAAATCATGGAGCAGGTCCTCAAAGAATCAATCCTGAAGCACTTACATGAGAGGAAAGTGATCAGGAACAGTCAGCATGGATTCACCAAGGGAAGGTCATGCCTGACTAATCTAATCGCCTTCTATGATGAGATTACTGGTTCTGTGGATGAAGGGAAAGCAGTGGATGTATTGTATCTTGACTTTAGCAAAGCTTTTGACACGGTCTCCCACAGTATTCTTGTCAGCAAGTTGAAGAAGTATTGGCTGGATGAATGCACTATAAGGTGGGTAGAAAGTAGGCTAGATTGTCGGGCTCAACGGGTAGTGATCAATAGCTCCATGTCTAGTTGGCAGCCGGTGTCAAGTGGAGTGCCCCAGGGGTCGGTCCTGGGGCCGGTTTTGTTCAATATCTTCATAAATGATCTGGAGGATGGTGTGGATTGCACTCTCAGCAAATTTGCGGATGATACTAAACTGGGAGGAGTGGTAGATACGCTGGAGGGCAGGGATAGGATACAGAGGGACCTAGACAAATTGGAGGATTGGGCCAAAAGAAATCTGATGAGGTTCAATAAGGATAAGTGCAGGGTCCTGCACTTAGGACGGAAGAACCCAATGCACAGCTACAGACTAGGGACCGAATGGCTAGGCAGCAGTTCTGCGGAAAAGGACCTAGGGGTGACAGTGGACGAGAAGCTGGATATGAGTCAGCAGTGTGCCCTTGTTGCCAAGAAGGCCAATGGCATTTTGGGATGTATAAGTAGGGGCATAGCAAGCAGATCGAGGGACGTGATCGTCCCCCTCTATTCGACATTGGTGAGGCCTCATCTGGAGTACTGCGTCCAGTTTTGGGCCCCACACTACAAGAAGGATGTGGATAAATTGGAAGGAGTCCAGCGAAGGGCAACAAAAATGATTAGGGGTCTGGAACACATGACTTATGAGGAGAGGCTGAGGGAACTGGGATTGTTTAGTCTGCAGAAGAGAAGAATGAGGGGGGATTTGATAGCTGCTTTCAACTACCTGAGAGGTAGTTCCAGAGAAGATGGTTCTAGACTATTCTCAGTGGTGGAAGAGGACAGGACAAGGAGTAATGGTCTCAAGTTGCAGTGGGGGAGGTTTAGGTTGGATATTAGGAAAAACTTTTTCAGTAGGAGGGTGGTGAAACACTGGAATGCGTTGCCTAGGGAGGTGGTGGAATCTCCTTTCTTAGAAGTTTTTAAGGTCAGGCTTGACAAAGCTCTGGCTGGGATGATTTAATTGGGGATGGGTCCTGCTTTTGAGCAGGGGGTTGGACTAGATGACCTCCTGAGGTCCCTTCCAACCCTGATATTCTATGATTCTATGATTCTAAGGACTTAGTTTTCACCATGTTCTGTTGAAGAAGACAACTGGGAAACCTGTAAAGAGATGTTGAAGGACAGGCTGATATATTAGGGCTTGTCTACACTTACCAGGGGATTGATGGGTGGTGATCAATGCATCGGTGTAAGACCCGCTAAATTGATCACCACTCACTCTCCTGTCGACTCCTGTACTTCACCAGATCGAGAAGAGTAGGGGGAGTTGATGGGAGAACGTCTCTCATCAACGTCATATAGCAGATCTAAACTACGTCGATCTAAGCTATTCATGTAACTCAAATTGTGTAGCTTAGATCGAATTTTCCCTGTTGTGTAGACAAGGCCTTAGATTGGATGAGGGGAGATAAATTTGTGAGTTATCAGCATAAAGATGATAGTTAAAGCCATGCTTTCAGCTAAGACCACCTAGAGTTAAGGGTGGAGGGGACTAAGGAGAGAAAGATACCTACAGAAAAGGGGGAGAGCAGTGAGAGATCTTTAATGAATCACTTATTTAGCTGGATTAATAACAGAGTCTTAAAAATTTAATCAACAAAATTCCATTCTTAATTAAAACAAATGTCTTCAAGATTTTTAATTGAGCTCTCTGGGGGGAAAACAACTTTTTTCCTAAGGAAAAAAAAATCTTTAGCTTTTACACACTGCAAGACTATTTTCACCAGTAGTCTTCCTTTGCTCAGTTTTTCTGAGGCTGGGATGATGGAATCTGAGGGAATGAATTAATTGCTTTTATGTGGGTTTCGGGAATATATTAATTCATAGTCCTACAGAAACACTTTTGCCACCTACACTGTAAGCTCTTTGGGACAGGGATTGTCTTCATGTGTGTTTGTATAGCACCTCTCACAGTGGGGCTTGTCACAGTTCAAGAAAACTGTACCCGTATTTCCTTTCTTTGGTCCCCCAAGGGCATCCACTTAAAGTTTTCCAGGTCCCAGTCACCCTCCGTCTTGGGCAAAGACTCACATCTCTCTCCCTCCTTACGTGGTTGTTTTAATGCTATCTACACTATGATTAAGAATATGATTTTGTCACAGAGGTCATGGATTCTGTGACTTTAGTGGACCTCCGTGACTTCTTTGGCTTCAGCCCCCACTAGAGCAGTGGGGGTGGAGCAGCTATGTGGCTCCAGCACAGGAGCAGCAGCCGGGGCTGGAGCAGTGGCTGGCAGTCAGCAGCTGGGGCTGGAGCAGCGACTGGGGCTGAGTCCGGGGCTGGCGGAGCAGACCCACCACAGGAGCACTGATAGTCCCTGCTGCCAGCTTTTAGTCCCTACCCCGATTCCCCTCCGCCACGGTATTTTTAGTAAAAGTCAGGGGCAGGTTGCAGGCTTCTGTGATTTTTTTGTTTATTGCCCACGACCTGTCTATGACTTTTACTAATAATACCAGTGATAAAATCTTAACCTTAACTGTGATATACCCAGCAAGCCAGACTGTCTAAACAGGCCAGTATCTGCATTTTGCTTTCTCTCCAATGTGATGAACAGCATAAGTGCCCACAGTTCTTTCTTAGTAAGTACATTTATTCTTTAAGTGAAAGTGTTACAGCAAAAATATATTAGAACAATAAAAGAACCTACATGCATCCTAAAAAGCTTAGAAGAGGTCACCCCAACTCCGACTTTGGGCTCTGGAAGGTGTCTGTCCTTCAAAACCCACAAATAGCTTTTCTTGATAGTTACAATTTCATAACAGTCTCAGATTCAGAACCAGAATGGATACTGTGCATATCTGCCTCTTTCTTTATACACCTTGGGCCTTTGATCTGCAGTCTCTGGGAACAGGTAATCATCAGACAATCACCCACTCCTCATTGTGTGGCTTTATAGAGCTGGGATTTGCATAACCCAGAGGTGAGGAATTTGCATTAACTGGGTAATCCCCAGGAAATCCACTTAATACTTATTGTTTGAAGGAACAGAAATGGACACCATGTAGAGTCAAGGACAGGAGTTTATTACGCACAGCGCTGGTGGAGTATCACTTTGCTTATTAGGCTCAGAGACACTGCCCAACAATTAATTACAATAGATTATATAGGGTGCCATGGGTGGAGAGAAGCGACAGGGAGGGATTTCCCAAGCCTCTGGCAGCAAGACAAGATAAACACAATAAGCCAATGGTCTAAAAGATTACCTAATGGCTCCGCCCATGGCTCAAATTAACATATTGTTAACACACAGGTAATTACCTTTAAACTATTTCTATTAAAGTATATAGGTTAAATCCTAATTTTGAGGTCCAGGGGAACGAGGTAGCAGCTCTCCTGGTTGACGAACAGGTACATTTCTGGAGATTTAATGCAAAAGAGCAGTAATTAGTTTTTAACAATAACAATTGTTTATAGTTTTACCTTTGCATTTTTGTGAACTGGGATTGGCATACATCTATGAGGGGAGGGCGTCATTACTCACGTCAATCATGTTAGGCCTCCCATGAACTCTGTTCTGGCATGTGTTCTGGCATCTGTACCACGGAGTTAACTTTGAGGCCCTTCTCAGCGCTTCGTGTGTCTATAAGTTGCGATAAGGACACCCAATTACAGCTCACCATCTGGAGTAATGCTGACTCCACTCATCGACTTGAAACACACAAGGTTGTCTTAGCCATGTATTGTTCTTTGTTAGCTAGCCCTTATCTGGATCTCCCTGACACTAAACTGAGAAGAGAGGTAGGTACGCTGGAGGGTAGGGATAGGATACAGAGGGACAAATTGGAGGATTGGGCCAAAAGAAATCTGCTGAGGTTCAACAAGGACAAGTGCAGAGTCCTGCACTTAGGACGGAAGAATCCCATGCACCGCGACAGACTAGGGACCGAATGGCTCAGCAGCAGTTCTGCAGAAAAGGACCTAGGGGTTACAGTGGACGAGAAGCTGGATATCAGTCAACAGTGTGCCCTTGTTGCCAAGAAGGCCAATGGCATTTTGGGATCTATAGGTAGGGGCATTGCCAGCAGATTGAGGGACATGATCGTTCCCCTCTATTGGACATTGGTGAGGCCTCATCTGGAGTACTGTGTCCAGTTTTGGGCCCCACACTACAAGAAGGATGTGGAAAAATTGGAAAGAGTCTAGCGAAAGGCAACAAAAATAATTAGGGGACTGGAACACATGACTTATGAGGAGAGACTGAGGGAACTGGGATAGTTTAGTCTATGGAAAAGAAGAATGAGGGGGGATTTGATAGCTCCTTTCAAGTACCTGAAAGGGGGTTCCAAAGAGGATAGATCTAGACTGTTCTCAGTGGTAGCTGATGACAGAACAAGGAGTAACGGTCTCAAGTTGCAGTGGGGGAGGTTTAGGTTGGATATTAGGAAAAACTTTTTCACTAGGAGGGTGGTGAAGCACTAGAATGGGTTACCTAGGGAGGTGGTAGAATCTCCTTCCTTAGATATTTTTAAGGTCAGGCTTGACAAAGCCCTGGCTGGTATGATTTAGTTGGGGATTGGTCCTGCTTTGAGCAGGGGGTTGGACTAGATGACCTCCTGAGGTCCCTTCCAACCCTGACATTCTATTCTAATATAAAGTCTGGATAGAGAAAGGGTCAGGCTCTGGCTTTAGATTTCATAGAATATCAGGGTTGGAAGGGACCTCAGGAGGTCCTCTAGTCCAGTGCTACTCAAAGTGGTGGTCTGCGGACCAGTGCCGGTCCGTGAGCCATCGGCTGCCAGTCTGCGCGCACACTGGAAAAAAAAATTGCTGGTCCCCCACATCAGATAGCTTGAGAAGCACTAATCTAGTCCAACCCCCTGCTCAAAGCAGGACCAATCCCCAATTTTTGCCCCAGATCCCTAAATGGCCTCCTCAAGGATTGAACTCACAACCCTAGGTTTAGCAGGCCAATGCTCAAACCACTGAGCTATCCCACCACTCAAATATTTCCTATGGGAGAAAACTGGAAATTGCAGAAGCAAAGGTCTGTTACTAAAAATACCATGCCTCTGGTTCCTCTGAGATTCATCTGTGGGTCTGATAACTTCATTCAATTGGAATGATGCAATTAACATGGTATGTGTGAGGAGTAGCTAGGTCATTTAGTCATAATAACTAGTAAGTTGATTTTCACCAGAAGTAGATTGACAGCTAATGCAGATTGCAGAGTATGGATGAAATATGATCATTCAATTCTTTTCTGTCCTGGCTAAGACTCCTGACTGACCTTCAAGGTTAGCCTCAGATAATGAGTATTGCAAATAATCTGCCCTAGGGCAAGACTTGCATTTTACTAGAAAAAGAGTACAATGTCTTGGTCAGCTGCAGATGTGGAAAGGCATTTCTGGTCACTGTTGCTAACCTAGTAACGATGAATCTATTAAGATCATTAGAATGCCGACCACTTTCTCTTGGCCTCATATTAACGTAACAATAAAATACTTTACTATGCCAACAAAATGCTTCCCATTATGTTAATCATCAACACTTTCTATGAGGAATAATCTTAAAACAACTGGTTTTCATCCAAAAAATGTATTAAGAGTTCTGCTGCCTAACTACTGTCAACGGATAGCATTCTCTGGTTGGTGCTTCATGTCCGTGAAGGTAAAATTTTTAAAAGTAGTTAAGTGACTTAGGAGCCTAAATCCCATTTTCAAAAATGACTTAGGCATGTTAATGGTTTAAGTCCTATTGACTGTCACTGAAACGTAAGCATGTAAGTGCCTAAATCACTTTTGAAAATGGGATTTAGGCTCCTATGTCACTAAAGCGTTTTAAATTTTTTTTTACCCCAAATTAGAAAGTCAAGAAATGCAAAAGTTAAGGCTGACAGAGTTTAGAGTAATATAAAATTATAGAAGTGTAGCACTGGAAAGGACCTCAATGGGTCATCTAGTCCAGTTCCTGGCACTCAAGGCAGGATTATGTAATGTTAAACATTCTATGTTTGTTTTTATAGTGTATACTTATTAGCAGTAATATATTATTCTACACACAATGAAAAAAAGAGGTTGGTTTGATGCTTGGATATGGAAGGATTAGTTGCTGAAAATGGTAGCAGAGAGGCCAGTGTAAGAGTCTCAGCCCGGATAAATCAATATTCTGCTGAAATAGGCTCACTGAAGTCCTTCTGGGCAGCACTAGGCATGATGGACTGGGTCTGTGCTGGGCACTGGGAAGAGGCCTGTTTAGTACGTGGTGCAAACAAACTCTGCTGAAACTGGAGTGGGGAGCTGAGAATGGCATGTTCAGTGTTTAGAATAGGCGCATAGTGAGATTAGGAAGTTGAGAATGGGTATGCTTGGTGCATGGAATGGGCACACAGTGTTGAGACAGGGGGTGAGGAACTAAGAGAAGGTCTACACTTAAAATGCTGTAAGCTGATGGAAGAGAGCTTCTCCTGTTGGCTTAGTTAATCCACCTCTGTGAGAGGCGGTAGCTATGTTGGCGGGAGAAGCTCTCCTGCCAACATGATGCTGTCTACGCCAGCGCTTAGGTCGGTATAACTACATTGCCCTGAGCGACGTAGTTATACCCAAGTAATTCTGTAGTGTCGACCAAGGCTCAGAATCATGTGTTCGGCTCATGGCACTATACCCAAGCACTGATATGGAAGAAGTGGGGTGAGAACATTCATTGAGATGAATGTTGTAGTTCACATGTCTCAGAGCTATTGTTTCAGGCTTCATTCATCTCCATGAGGTGTTCCCATTCAGCTGGGAACATCTCATTGAAATGAATGGGCCACTTCACACCTCTACAATCTTCCCATGATGCAGAGAGGGTTGTGCAAAGCCTTTCTCCTCTACATTAGCCACAAAGTAGAATAGGGAGTCTGTGGCTCAGTTTCCCTTCCCCCCCACCCCCTGTTGCTTCCAACTGTTAAATGTGCTCCTCACAGCCCATTGGCTACCACCTTCTGCCTTCCCTATAGCACCTTGAATTCTTCTGGGGACACACAGAGGCCAGGAGGAGGGCAGAGCTGGTAGCTGAGAGGCAGTGAGACTTCTCAGGGAGGCCCTTCATTTTCCCCTGAAACTCAGCCCCCAACTGGTGCCTCTAAATATGGTGCCTTGGCTTCACAACCATCACTTCCTCAAAACAAAAGGAAAATGCACCCCTAAAACATTGTTTATGCAGAGCTAAGGATAACTGATATTGCCAGAATGTGAAATGCATATCTGAGAAACAGGAAATAAGGTAAAACAAACTTAAACCTCTGAAAACTGGGAGACAAAGAATGGAGGCAATGTGTCTCACACTATGCTCCCACAAAACTTTATCTCTGCCTCCTTTGGGCATTGCCCCGAGTCTGCATGAGCAATCATAGGATTGTACACTTCCTCAGCAGTGTGAAAAATGCACTGGACTAGTCTGGGGGAAAACTCTTAGGTCTTTTCTTCTCTAGGATAAATGTTAAATTTAGGTCAGGCTCACTGAACACAACCTACTTAGGCACCACATACGCTCACGCACTTTGCGTACTCTAGACAAATCAACAAAGTCTTACCAGATGTTAACATATATTAATCCTCTGGGACATCATCTTCAGTGAGTCCTGACTGAGCCTTTGGTACACTTGATAGGAGCCACCTGGCTGCTAAAAGTCCCCAGGGCAATAATGCAGCACAGAAGGCATGGTACTGCCTGAATGACAGTGCAGGTGTGGGATTCTGTGCACACTGAGAATATGCAGTAGTGTTAGAAATAGGGGCAAGGAGGAGCATCACCCATTTCCTTGAAATACCTAGTGAAATGTTAGCTTCTGGAGATTAAAATTCTACAGACATTTACAAAATACTTTTGTATTTTCTAAGATTTTAGAGCCAAGAGAGGCCACTGTGCTAATCTACCTGGACCTACTGCATATCACAGCTCTGGTAAAAGGGGAACCTTTATTCCTCTCCATTCAGCTGCATTTCTCCTCAAATGGCAATCTGAGCTGTGACAAACTTGGATCAATACAGCTAACCCTAACACAGTGAGGGTCAGTAGAAGTATAAGAGGAATTTTTGCATACCCTTGTGTAGAATATAACACAGAAAATGTCAGGTTTTGTTAGGAGTAGGTCAAGTTTGGTTTACCAAAGTTAAGGTTGTGTGGTGTAGGAAATGTTAACTGTAACTCTATATTTCCTGGTTTTCTTAGGCTCAGGTTTGCTTTGCCTTATGTTAAGTAGAATTTCATATTAGGAGCATATTACCCTAGTGTGTGATAGACCATAGGAAATGCCATACTGGATCGGACCAGTGCAGGTTTTAGAATCATAAAATATCAGAGTGGCAAGGGACCTCATCTAGTCCAACACCCTGTTCAAAGCAGAGCCAATCCCCAATTTTTGCCCCAGATCCCTAAATGACCCCCTCAAGGATTGAACTCACAACCCTGGGTTTAGGGGACCAATGCTCAAACCACTGAACTATCCCTCCCCTTCAAGTGTCTTGCACTCTCTTCTGAATCTTCTAATAATAGACATGGTTGAACCACTGATCTGATCCAGATTGATGAAATCTAAGACTTTGTAGGTTTGCATTAGTACCTTGAACTCCACACAGAAACTAAACAGAAACTAGTCAGTGCCGATCCTGAAGTGCAGAAACTTAGCATGTTTCAAAAAGCAGTTAGACATTTATGTGGACGACACTACCAGGTATTCCTGTAATAGTAAATACTAACAAACAAACAAAAAATAACCTTAACCCCAACTTCCAAGAGTTTTAGAAGATAGGAGTTTAAGCCAATCTCTGAATATTGGGGGTTAGGTGAAAACTTCCTAGCAGCAGGCTGTTAAGTTTCTGGATAGAATTCAAAGTATTACAGTTATCATATAAAGCCTCAAATGATTTGGGACATGGTTACCTGAGAAAGCACTTCTCTGTGTGCCATACTTCTGCAGTTGAGCTCAATGGAGGCACTTGAGCTGCATCCCCCTTTTTCTGGAGGGGGCTGCTGGCAAGGCATTCTCTGTCAGTGTTCATTGACTTTGAAATTTGCACTACTATGTGGTCCACCAAAGCCAGGTTTTGTTTACCTTCCAGCTATGTTGTTGTCATAAATATAAAGGGAAGGGTAAACACCTTTAAAATCCCTCCTGGCCAGAGGAAAAACCCTTTCACCTGTAAAAGGTTAAGAAGCTAGGATAACCTCACTGGCACCTGACCAGAATGACCAATGAGAAGACAAGATACTTTCAAAAGCTGGGGGGAGGGAAAAACAAAGCCTCTCTCTGTCTGTGTGATGCTTTTGCTGGGGACAGACAGGAATGGAGTCTTAGAACTTAGTAATCTAGCTAGATATGCGTTAGATTCTGATTCCTTTAAATGGCTGAGAAAATAAGCTGTGCTGATTGGAATGGATATTCCTGTTTTTGTGTCTCTTTGTAACTTAAGGTTTTGCCTAGAGGGATTCTCTATGTTTTGAATCCAATTACCCTGTAAGATATTTACCATCCTGATTTTACAGAGGTGATTCTTTTTACTTTTACTTCCATTAAAATTCTTCTTTTAAGAAACTGAATGCTTTTTCATTGTTCTTAAGATCCAAGGGTTTGGGTCTGTGGTCACCTATGCAAATTGGTGAGGATTTTTATCAAACCTTCCCCAGGAAAGGGGGTGTAAGATCTGGGAGGATTTTGGGGGGAAAGAAGTTTCCAAATGGGCTCTTTCCAAATTATTTCCCTGTTAGATGTTTGGTGGTGGCAGCAGTAAGTCCAAGGGCAAATGGTAAAATAGTTTGTACCTTGGGGAAGTTTTAATCTAAGCTGGTAAAAGTAAGCCATTTAAAGGAATCAGAATCTAACACATATCTAGCTAGATTACTAAGTTCTAAGACTCCATTCCTGTTCTGTCCCCAGCAAAAGCATCACATAGACAGAGAGAGGCTTTGTTTCTCCCTCCCCCCAGCTTTTGAAAGTATCTTGTCTCCTCATTGGTCATTTTGGTCAGGTGCCAGCGAGGTTATCCTAGCTTCTTAACCCTTTACAGGTGAAAGGGTTTTTCCTCTGGCCAGGAGGGATTTTAAAGGTGTTTACCCTTCCCTTTATATTTATGACAGCTGTAAAGTCCATCTTTTCCACTAAGCTTTTAAGGAGGGGGTGAGATGAAGGATGGAGAAGTTTGGGTTTCTTTTGTTATCCTCCACTTAGCTGGTGAATATTTATGTCAGGAGGAGATGATCAGTCCTTTATACTAGATTATGTATTGTGCATTTTAATTTATGGGATGGGTGTCTAAGTATATTTAAAAAAAATCTGGAAGAGTACTGTTTTGCCAAAAAAATCAAGATTTTAATTTTTGGATGGTAACATTTTGTTATTATTTATTTGCAGCAGCACCAAGTATGTTCTTTCAACACCAGAGCAGGGATGTCCTCCTTCATTGACCTCATGATCTAAATATAAACAAGCTGATAAAAGTCAGGTGAGGGATAACTGAGTGGTTTGAGCATTGGCTTGCTAAACCCAGGGTTGTGAGTTCAATCCTTGAAGGGGCCATTTAGGGATCTGGGGCAAAAATTGGGGATTGGCCCTGCTTTGAGCAGGGGGTTGGACTAGATGACCTCCTGTGGTCCCTTCCAACCGTGATATTCTATGACTCTATGAAAGGGAATAACAATGGGCAATCTACAAACAATTCATATACGTTAGCTTTTTCAGAACTGAGTCTTTAAGAGGGCTTTACTTAGACAGGGTAAGGACCTTGCACATTATGGAGGTTGTATGATATGTAGGGGTCAGGGTGTAACTGATTGTATGAGAATCTGACAAACAGAAGGACTGTGCTGGGAGCACTGGCAGACCAGAAAAGAAATGACAACAGGAAGCTTGACAATGGAGAATAAACTGTGAGGGGCAGAGTTATAGAGAGCTTTGAAAGTGGTGATAAGAAGCTTAAATTTGGTGTGATATCAGATGGGAAGTCAAGGGAGGGATTCAAAGAGAAATTGAAAAGCTAAGTGCTATGTTTCTATTTGAAGCACATAGGTATGTTTGGCAAGATAGATCTTTAAATTATCAATAAAACCTTAATGTTGTTAGCGATCTTGTGCTCTGCATTTGTTGCTATTGGAGCAAATCCAAGTAATTGTTTTTATATAATGTAAGCATACAAATAATCAGAATTTAAAAAAAATCTTAATTTTAAATTATAGGGAAACACTAGAGATATGAGGCCTACAATACTGAATGGCAGTTATTATCTGTGAAAATGGCAAAACTCCAAAGAATATACTTAAATTTCTTACCTCAGAACTGCAGAGGCTGATGGCTATATTCACTTATTATTTTCCCTCCCTTTAGCCTTTTAACACCTTACTAATGATTTATCAGCAAAAGAAATAGCTGTTTCAAAGATGTTGTTGTTTGTTGTAGTGAATGTGAGAAAATGTTTACTGTTCTGAAATACCTCCCTAATGTTTTGGAAGGAGAACTCTATTCTCATTGGAAGAGGAAAAACCTTTTTCCATTAGAAGTCTCAGTTTTCAGTCACTTTTAACTTGTCCAGATCTTAACTACTGGGTCTGAAATTTTCCATGTTGGATGAATGCCATAGAGTGATGTTTTTGTTTTTGTTTTGTTTTGAATAGGGTTGCCAACTTTCTAATCCCTGAAAACCAAACACCCCTGCCCTGCCCCACCCCTTCCCCCAAGGCCCCGACCCCTGCCCTTCCCCTTCTTCTGAGGTTCTGACCCACCTCTCCCACACTCCGCCACTTGCTCTCCACTTCCACCCCTGCTGCTCAGTCCTCATCACCTGGGACTCACCTGCTGCCTGCAGAGTCAGGCTGGGAGGAGCTGATGCAGATCCTGCCTGCCTTCCCAATCGGGGCACAGTGGGGGCTGGCAGGGTCAAATACTGGAGTGAGGGGCTGGAGAAGGGAAATTGGGGCACAGCAGGGTGGTCCCCAGAGCAAGAGGCCAGGGCAAAATGGTGACTGGTCCCTGGAGCAAGGGGTTGGGATGGGGAAATTGGGGCACAGTGGGGCGGGGGGGTCTGTACATGGAGTGAGGGGCCTGGGAGTGGAAATTGGGGCACAGTGGGGTGGCAGAGAGTTGGTTCCTGGAGCAAGGGCTGTGGTGGGGAAATCAGGACACAGCAGGGTGGGGTGGGCTGTCACTGGAGTGAGGGGCTGGGGAAATTGGGGCACAGCAGGTGTGTGTGAGGTAGACAGGTTACTGCCCTCTCCCCGTCCCCCGGACAGCACCAATACCAACTTTGAAGCCCGGTACAGGAGCCAGTCAGTTCTCTCCATCAGGCTCGGGGGTGGGAAGATCAGCAGCTGCTAAGCAGAGCCTCTTCTGCAGGGTCCAGCATCAGCTGCTGTTCTTCCCACCCCCCAGTGGCGGAGGCCAGTTACTACAAGTAACTGGACTTTTAGCGTACGGTCAGCTGTGCTGACTGGACGCTGACAATTTCCCTTTTTGACCAGACGCTCTAGTTGAAAACTGGACACCTGGCAACCCTAGTTTTTAGCTGAAAACTAATTTTAAAAATGGTTTGGGTAATCCATGAACAAGATCAGGGAAAAATATTGTTTTGACAATATTGAAAAAAATGAGCAACATTTTTATAGAGAAACTTTAGTGCTGCTGTGCTTTTGAAGAGGGAGTTGCAATTTGGCAGGGTGTCACTCTAATGACAGAGTTGTCTTTTGCTGTCCTTATGAAAACCTACCCAGATTTGCCTGAGTTGTAAGCTTATGAAAATTGTTGTTCATACATGCTCAGTAGAGGTTTGGTAAAGTATGGTAGCTAAATTGTCTGACTTTTTTTCTCCCCTGAGCATGTCCTGTCCCACAGAACTCCTTGAGCAGGACTTTTACAGCAGTTGCTCTTGCCAGATGCAAGGCCTGCTGTGGCTCTGGGCAGCAGGACTGAGAATAGGAAGCTGCTCTCTTCTGTGCTTTCTCTGGTCTGCTGATTCCAAGGCAGTGTGAATGAATAGCAGGAAGCAACCTGATTCAAGTACAGATGAGTGAGCAACAGAATGGGGCAAGGACAGGCTGGGATTATAATGTGGAGAGGGGAAATGGAGAAGGGGAACAGGACAAGCTGTGGGGAAAATAGGAGCAGAGGAGTGCAGAAGCAGGGAGAGGGGGACAAGCGCAGAGAAGGATGGTCTGGGAAGGGGATGGGCAAAAGGATCTGTAAACACTAGAGTACATTCCTCTCCAGAACCTGAAATAGAATCAAGTGGACTTTTTGAGTCCCAGCATTAGTCTGATGTAAGCAATTAACTTTTAATTCCACTGGTAATGTATGTCTTATCCCCCTCTAGTGGTGACTGGCCAATATAAAGAAAACCAGTCTTCTACTACTACTGTCAGTCACCTCAAGTGGTAGAGGGTTGTGGGCTTTTTTAATGAAATATATGAGTTAAAATGAAAAATGTTTACTCCATTATTTGCAATAATAGGACATTGTCAAGGTTGACAGACTCCAATTTAACAGCACTGACATTTACATAGGTGTTCTTAAGTTTTCCATTGATAACATTTTAATTGTTATTGCTCCAATATGTTTACTGTGAGTGTTACAGTGATAAAATCTTAGGGTCTGGTGCTTGGATTGTTATTCCAAGTGTGCACAAGCTCACAGCTTTGCCTGCCCATTTTGTTCTGATAAGCCAGCACAATATTGAATTTAATTAGACAAAATACCTTGAGACCAGCAATTTTGACATAGTCAATACCTTGCAGCTTAAGTGGAGGGGGAGGGATAGCTCAGTGGTTTGAGCATTGGCCTGCTAAACCCAGGGTTGTGCCTTCAATCCTTGAGGGGGGCATTTAGGGATCTGGGGCAAAAATTGGGGATTGGACCTGCTTTGAGCAGGGTGTTGGATTAGATGACCTCCTGAGGACCCTTCCAACCCTGATATTCTATGATTCTATGACCATCAGAGTAGAGGGGATATATCATGTGACAGTGACTGAATTCTGGTATCATTTCATACTTGAGTTTCCTTTATAAAACCCAACAACAGAAACGTCTTGCTTCTAAACCTGTTCTTTATGTACTAAGCATTATTTGTGCTAATGAATAGAAACCACAAGTTCACATAGAAAGATCTAGTATCTGCCTCATTGTTTAGAGATTCATAGATTAATAAATTATAAGGCTGAAATGGACCACTCTGATCATTTAGTGTGACCTCCTGCATAACAGAAGCCATAGCACTTCCTGAATGAATTCCTGTTTGAACTGGAGCAGCAGTCCCCAAACTGTAGGTCATGACCTGAAATGATATACAAAATGGCAGCCTCCACACAGCATGGCCTCACATGTATTATGCAGAGGCTGCTATTTTGTAAAATGGTGGCCTCCTGGTGCAATATTTGTGGAGCAGGTCCGGACAGATTGGCTGTGTGTGGGTGGTTTTGTGGATCCCATTTTGTGTTTTGCACCATCTGACTGTGCAAGCATCCACCTAAGAGACTTGAATCCAGAAGATCCTTACCCGTGTGCAGTAGTCTTATCAACAGAGCATCCTCTCTGCTTGAGCTGGTAGGTACCTGTACTAGACTTTTCTGAGATGTGAATCTGCAGTGGTTTTTAAGCTCTTTAAAGCAGGGCCCATATCTTCTTTTATGCCATCCTGAGCGCTCTGTTGGCACTCGATAAAGAATAATCTTAAATCACTGTCTCTATGCTGCCTTACTATCACTGCACAGAGCCTTACTAAGTACTGGCCTCATTTTCTTAACAGTGAATTCCTCTTTCTCATTTGTGATAAGAGGCACAATGGGCTGATTTTTAGACTGAATATCTGCTTCAATCTCCAGCTCTGAATCTAGCTCAGTTATGAACAAAAAACAAGAGTGCAAGAAATGTGCTCACAAATGAGCCAAGGCTTTCTCTGAATATGACTTCACCAGTGATTTTTGTCAAGAACAAAGACAGGCTAAAACGCCTGCTATGTCACACGCTGTTATCTAACGAAAGCATGAAGCCTAATAAACTTAAATGACATTTGGAAACCTTTCACAAGGATGACATAGGAAAACCAAGGTCATTTTTCCAGTGCTGGAAAGAAGAACTTTCTCATTAACAAATGCAATTCAAGAGAGCCATGTCCGTCTCTGACCATGATCAAAAGGCATAATTTGAGGTGAGTTACTGCATTGCACAAGCCAAGAAGCCTCACATAGTTGGAGAAACTTTGATTTTGCCAGCTGCAATCAATATCATGAAGATAATATGTAGGAAAACCGAGGCAAACAATCTCCATGCCATACCACTATCCATCACAGTGAAGCGAAGAATTGAGGCTATAGGGGCAGACTAGGAAAACACACTGGTGGAGCATCTGAAAAACATGGATGCTGTTGCTCTTCAGTTGCTGTGAGCACTGAGAGTTGTTCTTCTTCGAGAGATGTCCCTGTGGCTGCTCCACTCCAGGTGTTGGTGCATCCCTGTGTCTTCGCTCGGAGATTTTGACAGCAGTACTCGTACCGGTCACGCACGCGCAGAGCCTGCCCCACACGCTGAGTGTGCTTTAATAGTATGCGTGCGTGACCGATCTCCTCCATTCCTTCTCTACCGTCCCCGGACTGAGATGGAGCTCAGCAGACTTGCCTGGCTCTCCAGGTTTTAAGCGCTGCTCTACCTGTAATGGTGCCATCCCTCTTTCAGATGGCCACTCTAAATGTATTAAATGTTTGGGGAAGTCCCACATCCCCCAAAAATGTGCCCACTGCAGCAAGTTAAAATCCAGGGCATGCAAAGACAGGGAACTGCACTTAAAATTGCTCCTGCTGCAAAAATCTCTCAGACCAGCCTCAGACACCGGCTCTGACTCTGCTGTACACCGCTGCCCCCCCGCTTCAAAGAAACAGAAGAAAACTTCAAAAAAGCATCAGTCCCTCTCACCCGCAAAGGGTATTCTCAGGGACAAGAGCTCTCTGGGCAGATCCACTGCTTCCCTCCCGGCGGTCCCCCGGCTGGGTACTTTTGATGTGCTGGGCTTTCAGTTGCCTGCCTCTCACATGGCACCGCTTGGCACTGCAATGGAAGCAGTGCTGATGCATACTAGCCTGCCTGACCCCCCACAGACTCCTCTCACTCTCCCAGCACTGTCAGCCTTTGAGCTAGCTGGCAGTGACAGAAGGCTCAGGACACTGGTGCAGAGGAACCCCTCTTCACAACAAATTCCTCTCGCTCAGCCCTCCCCTCACAGAGGCACTGTGGCGCTGCAATTCACACAGTCAAGGGACCTGCTGGTGTCACCTATCTTGCAGTCACCCCTACTTACCAGCTACTTCTCTCCGGATGCTCAGGCAAGATCCGCACAGCTTTCCTCCAGAGATGAGGAATCTGGGCTGCAGGGAGAATTTTCACCTTATCAGATCTCCAGTCCACAGACCCCAATCAAGAGAGGTCATAGAAAAGCTACCTCATCCTACTCCGAGGGCCCTGCCCCATGGTGCGTGAACCCCTGGATGGTACCACCCATGCCCTTCCCACCACAGTGGCAATATTGGGCTCCATGGGCTCCTTCTACTCTGGACCACACTCATTATACGACTGCAGCCAGGCGTGAGACCTGCTCGGTACCACCAGCTGACGACCCTGCCACTGACTCCAGACACAAGGCAGCCCTGTCACAACCTCAAGAACAATCATGGCCTGCCTCTAACCTGGTAGAACCAGTTGTTCCACCTGATGAAGCATTGCTTCCTCTTCCTCCAGCGTCTTCAGACGACTTCTCAAAATTTCAGAACCTCTTTCAAAGAGTTGCCAATGAGCTACGAATTAACCTGGAGGAAGTTCCTGAACAGCAGCATGAGTTAACTGACATCCTGCAGCCCTCTTCTTCTTCTAGAATTGCAATAACTATCAATGCAGCCCTTCTAGAACCTGCCATGGCCATCTGGCAAACTCCGGTTGCAAGCCTGCCTACCTGTAAGCGAGTGGACCAGAAGTACTTTATTCCTTCTAAGGGCTTGGAATTCCTTTTCACTCACCCAGTGCCAAACTCGTTGGTAGTAGACACAGTCAACCACAAGAACAAACACCAGTTTTCCCCACTCCACCCCTTCTGACAAGGACAGTAAACAATTAGATCTTCTTGGATGTAAGGTATACACTTCTTCCATGTTACAGTTTCGCATTGCTAATTGTACAGCTGTTCTAGCAAAATATGACCACAAAAATTACAATAAATTAATGGACTTTATTGATCACATTCCAGAGGAAAAGAAACAACAATTTAAAGCCATAGTTTCCGAGGGACAAATCATCTCCTGCACTGCTCTTCAAGCTGCCCTGGCCGCAGCCAATACTGTGGCACGATCCACTGCCACAGTAGTTGTGATGTGCTGAGGTTCATGGCTCTTGTCCTCTTCCTTTCCCTGGGAGATCCAGAGTATCATTGAGGATCTCCCCTTCGATGGTGAGAAACTATTCTCCTCCACTACGAATGACATACTCCACTCCATGAAGGACTCCAGGGCAACTCTTTGCTCTCTGGGGAGTCAAACCCCTACAACCAGAAGGCGACAATATAGATACCAGCCTTACCAGCAACTACGCTACCCCACATACACCCAGCAATTCCATAGATCTCACGAGCAATAGCAACAACAGCAACACCAGAGACCCAGATACCAATGCTGCTGTCCCAACTCGTTGGCAGTGTCTTAACCCCCTCTGACCAATAAGCAAATTCAAAGCCTTGGTCAAGGGTATAGAAAACAATATTCCCACTTCAATGCTTACGCCACCTGCCCCTATTTTTGGTCATTGCCTATGCCCATTCTCCCATCAATGGCGAAATATTACCACCGACAAGTGGGCTTTAGAGGTCATCACAGTTGGCTGTTCCATCCCTTTCCTCTCGCCGCCTCCCACCCACCCACCTTCCCTGTCTCTCTTCAGGGACCCCTCTCACGAGCAACTGCTCCTCCAAGAAGTACAACATCTACTTCAATTGGGGGCAGTGGAAATCGTGCCCGAACAACACAGAGGGAAATGTTTCTATTCCCATTACTTCTTAACAGAAAAGAAAACTGAGGGATGGTGACCAATCCTCGACCTCAGGTGGCTAAACAAATTTATCAAAAAGTAAAAGTTCAAAATGGTTACCCTCACCACCATAATCCCAGCACTGGAGCAGGGTGATTGTTTTTGAGCCCTTGACCTACAGAATGCCTGTTTTCATGTGACGGTTCACCCATCCCACAGACGTTTTCTTCGTTTTACCCTTGGTTCGACACATTTTCAATACAGAATGTTGCCCTTCCACCCATCTACCGCCCCCCAAGTTTTCTCCAAACGCCTAGCTGCCCACCTCAGGAAAGAGGGGGTTATAATATTTCCTTACCTCTATGATTATCTCCTCAAAGCCTCAACGCTCGATAAAGCTCGTTGATCCATGCAGCTTACCGTCGCTTGCTTCCTTTCCCTTGGCCTACAAATAAACAAAAGCAAATCCACCTTATCTCCTACCCAACAACTGGAGTTCATAGGAGCACACCTTGATTCCCAAACGGGAATAGCGTCTCTCCCTCTCAATCATTTCAACACCATAAACCTCCTGGTTACAAAACTTCGCAGCAGTTCCCAGGTCACTGCACAAGACTGCCTGCAACTATTAGGCCACATGGTCTTGTGTACTTTCGTGGTCAAAAATGCATGCCTATACATGAGGTGCTTCCAAGCTTGGTTGGCCACGGCTTGCAGACAGAATGTACATGCTTTAAACAAGCCTCTATCCATACCCTTTGGAGCCAAAGACTCCCTCCAATGATGGACAGTTCCCTCCAACCTCTGCTGAGGAGTCCCTTTTCTCCAGGATGCTCTATCACTCATAACGACTACTGATGCATCCCTCATGGGATGGGGAGCACACATGTCCCACCACACAGCCCAGGGGCTATAGTCTTTCACTGAAGCCTCCCTATACATAAACGTCCTGCCGTCACTTCCTCCCGTTCATTCAGAACCAACGTGTTTTGGATAATGACAGACAACATTGCATGCATGATAATCAAGGTGGGCCATTTCCAGCACAAATCCAGGTTTTCTCACCCCCCTACCCCCATTCACACACAAACTCACTCTCCTGCTGGTAATAGCTCATCCAAAGTGAGCACTCTCCCTACAATGTGCATGATAATCAAGGTGGGCCATTTCCAACATAAATCCAAGTTTAACCAGAACGTCGGGGGGGGGGGGTAGAAAAAAACAAGGGGAAGTAGGCTACCTTGCATAATGACTTAGCCACTCCCAGGCTCTATTTAAGCCTAAATTAATAGTATCCAATTTGCAAATGAATTCCAATTCAGCAGTTTCTCGTTGGAGTCTGGATTTGAAGTTTTTTTGTTTTAAGATAGCGACCTTCATGTCTGTGATTGCGTGACCAGAGAGATTGAAGTGTTCTCCGACTGGTTTATGAATGTTATAATTCTTGACATCTGATTTGTGTCCATTTATTCTTTTACGTAGGGATTGTCCAGTTTGACCAATGTACATGGCAGAGTGGCATTGCTGGCACATGATGGCATATATCACATTGGTGGATGTGCAGGTGAACGAGCCTCTGATAGTGTGGCTGATGTTATTAGGCCCTTTGATGGTGTCCCCTGAATAGATATGTGGGCACAGTTGGCAATGGGCTTTGTTGCAAGGATAGGTTCCTGGGTTAGTGGTTCTGTTGTGTGGTATGTGGTTGTTGGTGAGTATTTGCTCCAGGGTGGGGGGCTGTCTGTAGGCAAGGACTGGTCTGTCTCCCAAGATTTGTGAGAGTGTTGGGTCATCCTTCAGGATAGGTTGTAGATCCTTAATAATGCATTGGAGGGGTTTTAGTTGGGGGCTGAAGGTGACGGCTAGTGGCGTTCTGTTATTTTCTTTGTTAGGCGTGTCCTGTAGTAGGTGACTTCTGGGAACTCTTCTGGCTCTATCAATCTGTTTCTTCGCTTCCGCAGGTGGGTATTGTAGTTGTAAGAATGCTTGATAGAGATCTTGTAGGTGTTTGTCTCTGTCTGAGGGGTTGGAGCAAATGCGGTTGTATCGCAGAGCTTGGCTGTAGACGATGGATCGTGTGGTGTGGTCAGGGTGAAAGCTGGAGGCATGTGGGTAGGAATAGCGGTCAGTAGGTTTCCGGTATAGGGTGGTGTTTATGTGACCATTGTTTATTAGCACTGTAGTGTCCAGGAAGTGGATCTCTTGTGTGGACTGGATCAGGCTGAGGTTGGTGGTGGGATGGAAATTGTTGAAATCATGGTGGAATTCCTCAAGGGCTTCTTTTCCATGGGTCCAGATGATGAAGATGTCATCAATATAGCGCAAGTAGACTAGGGGCTTTAGGGGATGAGACCTGAGGAAGCGTTGTTCTAAATCAGCCATAAAAATGTTGGCATACTGTGGGGCCATGCGGGTACCCATAGCAGTGCCGCTGATCTGAAGGTATACATTGTCCCTAAATGTAAAATAGTTATGGGTAAGGACAAAGTCACAAAGTTCAGCCACCAGGTTAGCCGTGACATTAACGGGGATAGTGTTCTTGACAGCTTGTAGTCCATCTTTGTGTGGAATGTTGGTGTAGAGGGCTTCTACATCCATAGTGGCCAAGATGGTGTTATCAGGAAGATCACCGATGGATTGTAGTTTCCTCAGGAAGTCAGTGGTGTCTCGAAGGTAGCTGGGAGTGCTGGTAGCGTAGGGCCTGAGGAGGGAGTCTACATAGCCAGACAATCCTGCTGTCAAGGTGCCAATGCCTGAGATGATGGGGCGCGCAGGATTTCCAGGTTTATGGATCTTGGGTAGTAGATTGGGGTTCCAGGGGTGTGTCTGTGCGGATTTGATCTTGTGCTTTTTCAGGAAGTTTCTTGAGCAAATGCTGTAGTTGCTTTTGGTAACTCTCAGTGGGATCATAGGGTAATGGCTTGTAGAAAGTGGTGTTGGAGAGCTGCTGAGCAGCCTCTTGTTCATATTCCAACCTATTCATGATGACAACAGCACCTCCTTTGTCAGCCTTTTTGATTATGATGTCAGAGTTGTTTCTGAGGCTGTGGATGGCATTGTGTTCTGCACGGCTGAGGTTATGGGGCAAGTGATGCTGCTTTTCCACAATTTCAGCCCGTGCACGTCGGCGGAAGCAGTCTATGTAGAAGTCCAGTCTGCTGTTTTGACCTTCAGGAGGAGTCCACCTAGAATCCTTCTTTTTGTAATGTTGGTAGGGAGGCCTCTGTGGATTAGTATGTTGTTCAGAGGTATTTTGGAAATATTCCTTGAGTTGGAGATGTCGAAAATAGGATTCTAGGTCACCACAGAACTGTATCATGTTCGTGGGGGTGGAGGGGCAGAAGGAGAGGACCCGAGATAAGACAGCTGCTTCTGCTGGGCTGAGAGTATAGTTGGATAGGTTAACAATATTGCTGGGTGGGTTGAGGGAACCATTGCTGTGGCCCCTTGTAGCATGTAGTAGTTTAGAAAGTTTAGTGTCCTTTTTCTTTTGTAGAGAAGCAAAGTGTGCGTTGTAAATGGCTTGTCTAGTTTTAGTAAAATCCAGCCAAGAGGAAGTTTGTGTGGAAGGTTGGTTTTTTATGAGAGTATCCAGTTTTGAGAGCTCATTCTTAATCTTTCCCTGTTTGCTGTAGAGGATGTTGATCAGGTGATTCCGCAGTTTCTTTGAGAGCGTGTGGCACAAGCTGTCAGCATAGTCTGTGTGGTATGTAGATTGTAATGGATTTTTTACCTTCAGTCCTTTTGGTACAATGTCCATCTGTTTGCATTTGGAAAGGAAGATGATGTCTGTCTGTATCTGTACAAGCTTTTTCATGCAGTTGATAGATTTCCACTCCATACGGCTAAATGCAGTGCCTTGCATAATGACAGGTTTCAGAGTAAGAGCCGTGTTAGTCTGTATTCGCAAAAAGAAAAGGAGTACTTGTGGCACCTTAGAGACTAACCAGTTTATTTGAGCATGAGCTTTCGTGAGCTACAGCTCACTTCATCGGATGCATACTGTGGAAACTACAGAAGACATAGAGACAATGAAACAATACCTCCTCCCACCCCACTCTCCTGCTGGTAATAGCTTATCTAAAGTGAGCTATTACCCTAGGAGATGCGTTCCTGATCTCATGGGCTCAACACTTAATGTATCCTTTCCCCCCGATACTAGTTCTCCACAGAGTTCTGACAAAGATACAAACAGATTGTGCCATGGTAATTTTGATTGCCCCGTCGTGGCCCAGACAACCATGGTATCCATTCCTCACCAGCATGTCAATTTATCCACCGATTTCATTGCCTCTCACTCTGAACCTCATATTACAGCAACACGGCCAATTTCTTCACCCCAACTTATCCATGCTTCACCTCAAAGCTTGGTTCCTCCATGGTTCTCAGAAAGCGAACTAGCATGCTCTGAAAAGAGTACTCTAACATAGCAGAACACAATCTACTCGCACCACATATCTCCAAAAGTGGAAACGATTCACGCATTGGTGCTTGAACAACCAAATTCTTCCCATTTCCGCACTTCTTCCAGCACATACGTGATTACCTACTAGACCTTAAGCAATCTGGCCTTTCTTTCAGCTCCTTCAAAGTCCACTTAGCTGCTATTCCAACTTTTCACGACAACATCAATGGTACTTCTGTTTTTGCTTATCCAATCAGCAAGTGCTTTCTTAAAGGGCTCCAATCCCTATACCTGGACATTAAACCTCCTACTCCTCCGTGGGACCTTCACTTAGTATTAATTTGTTTAACGCAACAACCTTTCGAGCCCCTAGCCACTTGCACCCTCTTACACCTCTCTATGAAAACAACATTCTTAGTGGCAATCACCTCAGCCAGACGTGCAGGAGAAATAGCAGCTCTTATGGCGGACCCACCCTACACAACATTTTTTTAACAACCAGGTTACCCTCCGACTACACCCCAAATTTCTTCCAAAGGTACATTCGTCATTCCACATCAACGAACCTATACACCTACCAACCTTCTTTCCTAAATCGCATGCAAACTCCTTTGAATTCCCAATGCATATGTTGGATGTACGCAGGGCTTTGTCCTTTTGTTTGGATAGAACCTTTAGGAACTCTTCCAGACTCTTTGTCTCCATTTCAGAATGATCCGAGGAGACACCTATTTCCACCCAGAGACTTTCCAACTGGATCTCTGCTTGTATCCATCTATGCTATCAGTTAAAGGAGACAATTCCTCCAGCCTGCATCAGGACTCACTCCACTAGATCTGTAGCTACCTCTGTGGCTTTTCTATGCAGAGTCCCTCTGGCTGACATCTGTAAAGCTGCCACTCGGACCTCCGAACACACATTTGTTAAGCATTATGCCCTTACTCAAGCCCCTCTCACTGATACACGATTGGGCAGAGCTGTATTATCTACCACATTCCTACCAGATCCGAAGTCCCTACCTCCTTGAGATATACTGCTTTTAAGTCACCTGGAGTGGAGCACCCACAGGGACATCTCTCTCTCGAAGAGGAGGTTACTCGCCTATGCAGTAACTGACGTTCTTTGAGATGAGTATCCCTGTGGGTGCTCGACTACCCCCCTCTTCCCCTCTACTTCGGAGTTGGGGTAGCCTCCATTGCAGAGAAGGAACTAAGGAGAGCGGTCATGCACGCTTACTATTAAAGCACACTCAGCATGTGAGGCAGGCTCTGTGCATGTGCAACCGGCATGAGTACTGCTGTCAAAATCTCCGAGCGAAGGCACAGGGATGCACCAACACCTGGAGTGGAGCACCCACAGGGACACTCATCTTGAAGAAAGTCAGTTACTGCACAGGTGAGTAACCTCCTCTTATGTACATTTCCTGGCCTTTGTGAAATACACATGGGCGGTTGCAATTCTCGAAGACGTTCTGTTTTCTCTCCCTCTTCCTGGACATGAGATGGTACAAGGAATGTTTGATATGCTACATGGCTGACATGCAAAACAAAAACATCCCATGTGATCACATTGGTGGGTTTTAGACAGAGTTCCATCTGTTCCATGTCAGGCCACAAATCAGGTCTGCATACCTTGCTAAAGAAAGTTGCTCCATCTACTGTGTGGACTCACTGCAGAATGCACAGAGATCAATGGCATCTAAAGCTCTGAATTCAGAGCTAGGTGAAGTTTTGCCCAGGTCTCATCTATTGTGAACTATATTAAAACTCAGCCTCTTCATGAACATCTATTTGCAAAACTGTGTGAAGACATGGGGTCTTATCGTGAGGTGTTACTGTTTCACCCTGACAGGTTTCAGAGTAACAGCTGTGTTAGTCTGTATTCGCAAAAAGAAAAGGAGTACTTGTGGCACCTTAACGACTAACAAATTTATTTGAGCATAAGCTTTCGTGAGCTACAGCTCACTTCATCGGATGCATTCAGTGGAAAATACAGTGGGGAGATTTATATACACAGAGAACATGAAACAATGGGTGTTACCATACACACTGTAAGGAGAGTGATCACTTAAGATGAGCTAATACCAGCAGGAGAGCGGGGGTGGGGGTGGGAGAAAACCTTTTGTAGTGATAATCAAGGTGGGCCATTTCCAGCAGTTGACAAGAACATCTGAGGAACAGTCAGGGGTGGGGGGAAATAAACATGGGGAAATAGTTTTACTTTGTGTAATGACCCATCCACTCCCAGTCTATATTTAAGCCTAAGTTAATTGTATCCAGTTTGCAAATTAATTTCAATTCAGCAGTCTTTCATTGGAGTCTGTTTCTGAAGTTTTTTTGTTGAAGAATTGTCACTTTTGGGTCTCTAATTGAGTGACCAGAGAGATTGAAGTGTTCTCTGACTGGTTTTTGAATGTTATAATTCTTGACATCTGATTTGTGTCCATTTATTCTTTAACATAGAGACTGTCCAATTTGACCAATGTACATGGCAGAGGGGCATTGCTGGCACATGATGGCATATATCACATTGGTGGATATGCAGGTGAACCATGTGCAGTGTGGCTGATGAGATTAGGCCCTATGGTGGTGTCCTCTGAATAGATATGTGGGCACAGTTGACAACGGGCTTTGTTGCAAGGATAGATTCCTGGGTTAGTGGTTCTGTTGTGTTGTGTGTGGTTGCTGGTGAGTATTTGCTTCAGGTTGGGGGGCTGTCTGTAAGCAAGGACTGGCCTGTCTCCCAAGATCTGTGAAAGTGATGGGTCGTCCTTCAGGATAGGTTGTAGATCCTTGATGATCTGTCATTCCACTATTTTGCCCAAGATCCATGTCAATCTGAGAAATACAGTGATTTGTGTTGTCCCATTTATCCTTTAAAAATATTGGTGCAATATTAGCTTTCTTCCAGTTCTCTGGAACTTTCCAGTGTTCCAAGACTTATTGAAACTCAATATTAATAGTACAGAGATCTATTAAATGTCATCCCATTTCTATTACTACAGATTTCAAGGTCATCCAAATCTTGTGGTATGATATTCCAGTCCTCCTCTGTATTGGCAATACTTCTCAACATCCACAAATATTATAAGCACACTCTCATTTTTGGTGCCAAGACCAAGAATGAAAATGTGAAATAAGATCAGTCCCAAGACTGATTCCTGAGGAACTACACTAGTAACTTCCTCCAGCCTGACTGTTCACCTTTCAGCATGACCCATTGTAGTCTTCCCTTCAGCCAGTTCCTATTCACCTTTTAATTCTCATATTAATTCCTATCTTCTTCAATTCAACTAATACTTTCCCAGGTGGAACTGCATCAAATGCCTTACTGAAATCCAGGTAGATTAGATATACTGCATTTCCTTTGTCTAAAAGATCAGTAATTTTTTCAAAGAAAGAGATCATATTGGTCTGTCACGATCTACCTTGTGTAAAACCATGTTTTATTTTGTCCCAATTACTGTTTACTGCTATGTCCTTAACTACTTTCTCTTTCAAAATATGTTCCAAGACCTTGCATATCAAATGTGTTGCATTACAGCTAAATGCAAGATCATACATGTAATATCAAATAATGAAGGTCACACTTGCAGGTTGGGGGACTATGTTGTGGATAGCAGTGCCTCTGACAAGGATTTAAGTGTTATCGTAGATAACCAAATAAACATGAGTACCCAGCACAAGCTATGTCAAAATGGCTACACAGCGTTAGGATTTATTAACGGGGTTACATGAAGCAGGAGTATGGATGTGATGTTACCTCTGTATATAGCATTGGGGAGACTACTGCTGGAATAGTGTGTCTACACTTTATGAAAAATATTAAAAAGTGGAGATGGTTCAGAGAAGAATTACAAGAATAGCTTCTCATCTGGAAAACATGAGTAGTTAAGAACTCTATAGCCTTCATTTCCATTTAATTTTGACAGGTTTCCATGCCTCCTTTTTGGCTTATGTCCTGCCCCCTGGACTCATGTGTACATGTACGCTTTTGGCATGGTTGGCCATTTTGAAAAGAAATTATTTTATTATTTTTATGGGGAACCTTAGGGGTGTTTGTGTGTGTGTGTGTGTGTGTGTGTGTGTGTGTGTGTGTGTATTTTTATACGTTATGGTTAGAAGAAAATTTTTTTTACACACTTTCAGAGAAATAATTTTATAGGCATTTTTAGATAATTTACAAAACAAAGCAGATTATCACAAAGCGTTAAAGGAAAAATGTCAGAAAAGACAGTTTTAAAACTGCAAAAAAGGAAAAAAGAGAAGAGTCCCTTAAATGTATTAACAAGTCTTTTTTTTAAAAAAACCAAACAGCTATGGATTTAGGTTATTTTGAAGTAAAGTCTGAAAAATAATTATATGGTTTTTGAAATAAAGAACAGAACATGTATGTTTAGAGAAAATTAACCAGCTAGTGAGAGAGGCTTGTAGAACATTTGAGAAAAGCAAAAACCTCTTAGCCTGTTACAGAAAGAGGAAAAAATAAAGGGGGAGAGAAAGTTTTAAAGCAGCAAGAAATGCTGTATCACTGACCACTGAGAGAACCACTCTACCCCTGCAGCTATCTCTAGTCAAATGCCAAGAAGTCTGTCAAAAGTCAGCCAGCCTCGGGCAAACAATGCCTCTTGGCTGAGCCTGTAAAATGCTGTTGAGCTTTGTCATAGAAGGCATTTTCCTGAACCAATCATAATGAGCCACATGACCACTAACATGTGGCTATTGACAGTTGGTGTGCTTAAAAAATACAACACTGTGCATAACACAATTTTTTGTAGAAATACCTGCCTTTTTAAAAAAAAATAGTGTTAGCTTGCTTTTTAAAGTTTTGCCCAAAAGGAAAACTGCCCCCAAAACTTATTACTTGTAATGTGTAAAGAAATCTTTAAATTGCACACTTGATACAAAACACACATAGGTTAACTGAAAAGAAATACTAGCTTATGTAAAGCAGTTAACATTTTTACCAGAGGTATGAACGCTGTTTTCCCGCCACAGTTTTCTTTCCTAATGTTTTTTAGTATTTAAATGCTATTAAACCAAGTAAAATTTTAACAAACACACTTTTAAAACAGCAATCAAAAGAAGCACGTGTGAGGATTTCTTTACTAACATTTTTTTTTAAAATGTAGGAGACATTCTTATTTGTTTTTGGTGTTGTACCAGAAAATAAATTACCGGTACCTCCTTTTACATAAAGCCTGTAGCCTTGATCTTAAAAAGTGATAGAATGACCCTAATGAAAGTTTTCTAATCTTTATATCAATTTCTCTTATTCTGTTTACTTAAAGTAATATATTTTTAAAACCCTTGATTATGCTATGTCACTGGGAGCTCTGCAATTTTCACCCCTCCTGTATTAGCATTTATACCTCAGTAATATTTTCTGTTGTAGAAAATAGTGCTTTTTAAAGTTTAGCCAGGGTGCAAAAGCAACCCCAAAATGTTCTTAGAGACTAAAAGAGCTAGTAACCCTTTTTACCAGAAACAAGATTTTGACTTCTGAAAAATGTTTTAACAAACTTTTAAAAAAGAGCTTTGAAGCAGTTTTATAACTTTTAAAGGAAAAATAACCAAAATTCATGTTTTAAGTCTAGTGAAATAAAATTGACATTTGCAAATTGTGGAGAAGCATAGCCTTTTGCTAAAGAATTGAGCAACGTTAGTGAAGGAGCATACCCCCCCTTCTTTTAAAAAATTGTTAACTTTTGCAATGAAAGAATTTTTAACCACAGGATTAAAATTAAATAAAGTTGGTATATCATAAATTTTAAAAATAATGTAAGCATGTTTTTACATTTTAAAAAGTTGCTAAGTTTACTTAATTTCCATAACTAAATAATTATCTCAGTGACACAAATTAAATAAAATTTTTAGTAATTTTATGTCTAAGGACATGTCTATATGGCAAAGAAAAACCTGTGGCTGGCCTGTGCCAGCCAACTTGAGTTCGTGGGCTACGGGTTTGCGGGACTCTTTCATTGCTGGGTAGATTTCCGGTCTTGGGCTGGAGCCTGGGCTCTGGGATCCTCCAGGATGGGTGGACCAACTTTTCTTGGTGAGAGAGACAAGCCTTCGAGCTTACACAGAGCTCTTCTTCAGGTCCAGGAAACATACCCAGAGTGTCACAGCTAATACAAAGTGGAACAGATTGCTTAGTATAAGGGGTAATGCTTGTTGTAGGAGGCCATGGAACATTTCTGAAGACCTTTTTCAAGAAAGGTGGGTCTGTACATATTTGGGCTTGTTTGGACATCTGAATCTTTTAGAAGGTTCATTTCTGAAATGTTCCATCTATAAAAAAAAATCTCATGACAATTTGTGTGGCAGATGGCTGTAGCCCTTATAGACAACGTTTTTCTATACCGGTTTGCACCTTGGTGTGTGGTGCTTACTCTCAAAGGCAATAGGACTGCCCTGATCCTGTAGGGTTGATGGGGGCTGCGCTTTGATAGGCTTGGTCCAAGGGGTTGTGTAGCAGTGTGTTGATCTGTTTGTATGACACAGGGCCCCTTACAGGGAGCTCCAAAAAACATGCTTCACACAGTCATTTTCAACTGACATTTTATTCAAAAGACACATTTATTTTATTTTTACAACATACCCCAGTTTGTTCCTAAATCACACTAGAACTTTTGGGGTTTTCCCTCAACAGGATTTTGTAATTTGCTGAACGAAGACGACGTTCAACATTACACATTAAACATTTATCCATTAGCTCAGTTGCTTCAGCTAAACCTTTATCTTGGTCCTCTGCCTCTGCCACTTTGTCCATCAGGTCTGTCCCTTGAGCTAAATGTTCCTGGATTAAACAGAGGCATTCCAGTGCATATCCCAATGTGATGATAATATTTAAAACACTCTCCAGGCACAAATTACCACTAAGTTTTGGATTTTACAGTTCACATCATCTGGCCAGGGGCATCTATGATGCATCTTGTGCAGTCCTTAAATTGCTTCTCTCTCAGGTAGTGCTTGATGATTCTATGTGCAGCAACTCGTACAATTGCATGCGTAACAGTTTTACAGTTACAGCCTCACGCAGGTTCAATACCATATTTCCTCCTCACTGTTACATAGTACAGGCCTATAGAATAAGCATCTGATTTTGGGTTTGGGCAAAAACAGATCAGTCCCAATCCATTTGCTCCTTCAGAGCTGTCAGTGTCCAGATTCTCCAAGACCTCTGAAGAACACAGCTGCTGAGAAATTTAAAATAAGAAATACGTGTAAGGCATCATTTTACTTTTTTATAGTGCGCTTTTAAAACATTTTATTTGTATGTTAAAAGACTTCTCCAGTTTACAGTTTTTTTTAAAAAAAATTGCCTTGGTATGAGGATTGATCCAAAAAGCTCCAACCAATTGAACAAAGAAGCCAGATCCCCTCTCGCCCCCCAAGCGTTCTTACTTATAACATACCTGTAATTTGTCTCTGTACAACTCTCCATTTGAATCATTTGGGGTCTCCCCAACTCTGATTGAAGTCCAGAGTGTCAAACAAAACTGGTTTCTTCAGTTCTTACAACTTCACCTTATAACATCTCTTCATGAGCTGCTTGACTGCTGGTGTTGTCAAGGGACTTTTAGGTGCTTCCATTTTTAATAAATAGGCCTGTTTGAACAGTTCTTCCTCTTTTATACAATAGTTGCAGAATACTTTCTCAGCCAATAGTTTAGGGCCAATACTTCAAAAGTCCTTTGGTTCCCCTCCCCAAGTAAGGAAGAACTTCTGTTTAAGGGCATTGAAGGATGGACACTATTGTACCTTTAGTTTTGTATTATTTTTATATCTTATACTTTCCTGAGTCAGTTCTCTTACAGAATTAAAACCCAAACCAAAACAAGTTATGTGATAAAAAGGTACTTACATTTTAAAAAGTGGTTAATGTTTTTCCCTATGATTTAAGTGTGTGAAATTGAACAAAATGTATCCTAAAAAGCCATAGACTGACTTCTCCTGTAATCTACATTGGGCTGAATAGGCGAAGCTCGGGCAATGTTGGTCTTCACTAACCAAAAACAAAGTGAAAGAAACCCGCTGCATTTCCTTGCTGGCTAGAGTGTAAATGCTGAAATTCAGTGCAGAATTAATAACTGTCCAGGGAATGAACCAGTCAGCCTTGTATAAAATGGCAAACTCCTGGGTCACTGTTGATTTCTTGTTCATGTGCAAATCCACCTTCTCTTTAATAGCAGGCAAGGCATTATTAATTAATAAATCCACATACTGAGGATACCATCATCTCTGTGCATGTTAGTGCCATCCTAGGCTGCTGGTAATCTTTCATGACAGGCATGAGGAGACTCATCTTTTTCTTGTCTAACATTTGCTAACTGTGCAATTTCTACCTCTCCTGGATATAAAATCTGTTCCAATTTAACCAGTGTCTCAGCAAAATCCTTGGCTTCTGACTGAAAGTCTGGGCGTAGGGCATACCACAAAGGACCCACTGTCATTTGCAAAATCTTTAAACAATCTCTATCATTCAACGGAAACATTTGAGTAGTATTCTCAATTCTTCTAGCATGCAACATAATTAGATCACTCTTAGAAACTCTGTAAATAACCAAGTTTTTTAGCCACCAAATCCAATGTTTTAACATACACTGCTGGCACAGGATGGAGGTCCCTCATCTAATTCCTCTGGATTTTACTAGCTTTTGAGATACTGCTGTTTAATACCCCCATCTGTAGAAAATATGCTACAGGGTTGAAGATTAGACTCCCTCCTTGCTCTTTACTAGCTGCTGCACACAGAAGGTTAGGAAATCCACTCCATTCTGCCTCTGTACAAATGCCTCTGTATTTTCACAAACAGTAATGGATTCCAACATGCCTTGTTCAGCACTGTTAAAAATATCTCTCAAAATTTGAAAGAAAGGGGTATTTGGTGCTGCTAAACTTTACCCCCAGTTTTGCGCCCTCCAGGAGTCCAAAGACTGTTCTTAATCTTGAGGACTCTGTTCTAAACCCTAAAACTGAAATACCCATTGCTCTGGCAACAAAATTACAGGTCTTATTGCAAACCAAACTGTCCTGACTTGAACTGCTCTGTGTCAGAATCTGCTTGTTCTCTGTCTTGAGCTCTGGATCTGGTTAGCACTCCACTATACTCTTGTCCCTGTTCCTTCTGTGTCTCATTTCCTGGTGAAACCATAGTCACGCAGGTCTAGTCTCTCCACGGGCATATATGCTATCAGACAAAACCTTTCTTAAAAGCTGAATATCATCCTTCATCACCAAAAACATCAAATCATCCTCTAAAAGAGGAGCATGTGTACTAAAAACCATGGATCCCTTCATATAAAACAGCATGAAGCTCAGCCACCTTATTTTGTGCAGCTCTCCTACAGATCTCTACATCTTGGTCATGACACCAATGTTCCTCAGCCTTACCTTTTATATGACAAGGCTTTTTCCTTCTATTTCTCAGAATAGTTTTGGATAAAAGGGCCAAGATATCTAAAATTCCAGAATATAATTCTAGTTTGCTCACACTCCTGAGCTACAATAGCAGTGATACTCACCTGTGCTTGCAAATGTTCTTCTAAATTCTTTATTAGTTTTGTAATATCCACCAGACTAGGAGAATGAGGTAGATGAGGCTTTCTTCAGTCAACTAACAGACGTTTCCAGATCCCAGGCCCTGGTTCTCATGGCGGACTTCAATCACCCTGACAGTACACCTTGACTTTAGCAAAACTTTTGATATGGTCTCCCACAGTATTCTTGCCAGCAAGTTAAAGAAGTATGGATTGGCTGAATGGACTATAAGGCAGATAGAAAGGCGGCTAGATCGTTGGGCTCAACGGGTAGTGATTAATGGCTCAATGTCTAGTTGGCAGCTAGTATCAAGCGGATGCCCCAGGGGTCAGTCCTGGGGCTGGTTTTGTTCAACATCTTTATTAATTATCTGAATGTTGGGATGGATTGCACCCTCAGCAAGTTTGCAGATGACACTAAGCTGTGGGGAGAGGTAGATACTCTGGAGGGTAGGGATAGGGTCCAGAGTGACCTAGACAAATTGGAGGATTGGGCCAAAAGAAATCTAATGAGGTTCAACATGGAAAAGTGCAGAGTTCTGCAGTTAGGATGGAAGAATCCCATGCACTGCTACAGGCTGGGGACCGACTGGCTAAGCGGCAGTTCAGCAGAAAAGGACCTGGGGATTACAGTGCACGAGAATCTGGATATGAGTCCACAGTGTGCCCTCGTTGCCAAGATGGCTAATGGCATATTGGGCTGCATTAGTAGGAGCATTGCCAAGAGGTCGAGGGAAGTGATTATTCCCCTCTATTCGGCACTGGTTGATCACCTGTTCAGCCTGATGATCTAACCAGTTTTCTATCCATATTATAGTCCATTCATCCAATCCACACTTTAACTTGCTGGCAAGAATACTGTGGGAGACCGTATCAAGAGCTTTGCTAAAGTCAAAGTATATCACTTCCACCGCTTTCCCCATATCCACAGAGCCAGTTATCTCATCATAGAAGGCAATCAGGTTGGTCAGGCATAACTTGCCCTTGCTGAATCCCCGTTGACTGTTTCTAATCACTTTCTGCTCCTCCAAGTGCTTCAAAATGGATTGCTTGAGGACCTGCTCCATGATTTTTTTGGGAACTGAGGTGAGGTTGTAGTTCCCCGGATTCTCCTTCTTCCCTTTGTTAAAGATGGGCATTAAATTTGCCTTTTTCCAATTCGTCTGGGACCTCCACCGATCGCCATGAGTTTCAAAGATAATGGCCAATAGCTCTGCAATCACATCAGCCAACACCCTCAGCACCCTTGGGTGCATTGCATCCGGCCCCATCGACTTGTGCATGTCCAGTTTTTCTGAGTAGTTCTTAATCTGTTCTTTCACCACTGAGGGATGCTCACCTCCTCCCCATACTGTGCTGCCCAGTGCAACAGTCTAGGAGCTGACCTTGTCTGTGAAGACCGAGGCAAAAAAAGCATTGAGTACTTCAGCTTTTTGCACATCCTCTGTCACTAGGTTGCCTCTCCCATTCAGAAGGGTCCCACACTTTCCCTGACCTTCTTTTTGTTGTTAACATACCTGGAGAAGCCCTTCTTATTACCCTTCACATCCCTTGCTAGCTGCAACTCCAGTTGTGATTTGGCCTTCCTGATTACACCCATGCAGGCTCAAGCAGTATTTTTATACTCCTCCCTAGTTATCTGTCCAAGTTTCCATTTCTTGTAAGCTTCCTTTTTGTGTTTAAGCTCACCAAAGATTTCTCTGTTAAGCCAAGCTGGTCGCCTGCCATATTTGCTATTCTTTCTGCACATCGGGATGTTTTGTTCCTGTGCCCTCAGTAAGGCTTCTTTAAAATATAGCCAGCTCTCCTGGACTCCTTTCCCTCTCACATTAGCCTCCCAGGGAATCCTGCCCATCCGTTCCCTGATGGAGTCAAAGTCTGATTTTCTGAAACCCAGGGTCCGTATTCTGCTGCTCTCCTTTCTTCCTTTTGTCAGGATCCTGAACTCGACCATCTCATGGTCACTATGCCTAGATTGCCCCCCATGATTACTAGATTACTTCCCCTATCAATTCTTCCCTGTTTTTGCGAGCAGCAGGTCAAGAGGAGCACAGCCCGTAGTTGGTTCCTCCAGCACTTGCACCAGGAAGCTGTCCCCAGCACGCTCCAAAAACTTCCTGGATTGTCTGTGCACTGCTGTATTGCTCTCCCAGCAGATATAAGGGTGATTGAAGTCCCCCATGAGAACCAGGGCCTGTGATCTGGAAAGTTCTGTTAGTTGTCTGAAGGACAATCTTAGGCTTAATCTTAGGTTTAATATTAGGCTCTCAAATAACACCCCTTTCCTCTAAGCCATCTCATACATTTCAACAGGAAAATGTTTTTTGGAAGGATCTGAAATGTAAGTCAAAACTGGGTTTATAACAGGAAATAAATTACAACTTTAAATTTGGAGCTGCTACTGCAGTGTCGTAATGTGTCTGTGCCTGTCTGTTTTAGGTATCAGTGGGTAGCCGTGTTAGTCTGTATCCGCAAAAACAACAAGGAGTCTGGTGACACCTTAACAGCTTTATTTGGGCATAAGCTTTCATGTCTGTTTTAGATGGACACATGCAAGTAAGTGCAAGGCCTAGCACAATTTTGCAGTGAGGGCACAGTTTCTTACCAGTGTGGAAAATTACTTGAATAGAAGGATTATGGAAATTCTCCTCCACCCCCAACAGTTTGCTTTGCACTGCACATGTTGGAGTCTACTGAGAAATGGTTTATTGAAATGACAAAGGATTGTGGATTTAACAACATCTTGCCCATCAAACCAAACCTTTCTAATCTCTGGGAATTTTTTACAACCTTCTGAATAGCTGTAAATTTTATCTCCTTAATAGGAGAAGGAATGTACAGCAAATCAAACTAAATCAGACATTATAACTATATCTTAAAAATATTTGGTGTTTTTTAACATAGTTTGAATTTTTATCTTATAACTTTAGCAACATGCATTAAATTTGAACACAGTGGTATCAATATTGATGGTGTGTGTGTTATTTTAATCTTCATTTCAAATGTTTTGGATGAAACATAAAATCAGTTCGAGTTCCTTCCTTTCTTTATCAGAAAGCACAATGTTAACCTATACTGCTTAGACAAATTACAAACCTAGACACTGAGTTTAACATTCCTTTTATGTCAGAAAGCACCAAGGGATCAGGACCTTGATTTTGTTTAATCTAAATGATTTAAAATAGAGATTAAAATAAAATACACGTTGATATTTTTATCTTCTCAAGTGTTCAAATACTATGTCGGCTCAGACAAGTAGGATTACTTAATGTAACCAACAGTTGGGCACAGGAAGAATTCTAAACGCTTGAGTGGGAAAGGGGAAGTGTATGTTTCTGAGAGAGGTCAATATTTCCTGGACATTAGGGTATTTTCTCTAGTATCCGCTAAAACATAGGGGTAACAGCTGGATTTTAGGTGATCCAGAGACTTCAGAGCTGTGTTCTACTCAGTTCTGTAAAAAATATATTGGAAAGACTAGTTTCAGTATGAAGAGTTTGTCATTCAGTCCCTTACATTCTAGGGATTTCATAGCTAAGGCTACGAGTTTGTCACAGAGGTTACAGAAGTCACCGTTTCCGTGACTTTCCGGGACCTCTGTGACTTCTGCAGCAGCCGGTGTGGCTAACTTGTGGGCCACCTGTGGATCTCAGACCACAGCCTCCCTTCCACACACCTCCAGCAACAGCAGGGGTTTGGGTTGAGGTGCAGGAGTGGGTGAGGGCTTTGGGTGGTGCTTACCTTGGGAGGCTGCCTGGAAGTGGCGACATGTCCCTCCCTCAGCTCCTAGTTCTGCCTGCTGCCTCCACTTGCAAGCACTGCCAGTGGGAGCTGTGGAGCCGGCGCTTGGGGTGGGAGCACCGCATGGAGCTGGGAGCTAAGGGAGGGACATTTCGCCATTTCTGGGAGCCACGAGGGGTCAGGTAGGGAGCCTGCTAGCTCTGCTAAGCCCCCACCCCCAGCACCAATGGGGATCCTGCCTGCCCCTCCCAGCAGCGGTAGAGTTCCTGGGCAGCTCCCCTGGAGCCCCCACGGTGTCCCCAGGCCACCCCCCCAAGCATCCATGGTGCCCCCTAGGCTACCCCCCAGAAGTCCCCGTGACACCCCCAGGCCACCCCCCGTCCCCTCCAAGATTTAGTCAGGGTATATAGTACAAGTCATGGACAGGATACGGGCCATGAATTTTTGTTTACTGCCTGTGACCTGTCCATGACTTTTACTAAGAATAGCTGTGACTAGAATGTAGCCTTATTCATAGCCCTTCAAAATGATTGTCAACATAAACCCACACATTTCATAAGGCCATAGTTCTCCTATTACTATAATATGGCAGCATTTCCAGGGCACAGCTGTACATAAGTCTTGTGTGATTGTTTAGAGTGTGTCTGCTAAACAAAAGAGGTAAAATTTTCAAAAGCCCTTCAGTCATTGAATCTAAGTTTTTTGAGTGATGGTCCCTATTGCATTCCACTGAGGGTTATGCACATGTACCAGGCACCTTGAATGGGAACTTTTCAAAATAGTAGTGTCCATTGGTCCATGCATGCACTCCTGCATGGCCTTGTGGTTTTGCCGAAGGTGATAAAGGACCAGGTAGACAGTTCATTCTCACTGGTGCATGGTTGGAGTCGGAGCTTCTGCTTTTTCTCTCTGACTGTACTGCACCTCCTCCAGTGGGATCCGAAGAACATTAGCTATTCTCTTGAGCGCCTCCGGAAATTGACGGTAGTCATTTGGAGGAAAGGAGGGTGTCGATGACAACAAGTGGAATCTCTCTGGATCCATTAAAAAAAGAAAAGGAGGACTTGTGGCACCTTAGAGACTAACCAATTTATTAGCGCATAAGCTTTCGTGAGCTACAGCTCACTTCCTCAGATGCATAGCGTGGAAACTGCAGCAGGCTTTATATATACACAGAGAATATGAAACAATACCTATTCCCACCCCACTGTCCTGCTGGTAATAGCTTATCTAAAGTGATTTCCAGCACAAATCCAGGTTTTCTCACCCTCCACCCCCCCACACAAATTCACTCTCCTGCTGGTGATAGCCCATCCAAAGTGACAACTCTTTACACAATGTGCATGACAATCAAGCTGGGCTATTTCCTGCACAAATCCAGGTTCTCACATCCCCCCCACCCCCATACACACACAAACTCACTCTCCTGCTGGTAATAGCTCATCCAAACTGACCACTCTTCAAGTTAAAATCCAAGTTAAACCAGAACATCTGGGGGGGGGGGGTAGGAAAAAACAAGAGGAAACAGGCTACCTTGCATAATGACTTAGCCACTCCAAGTCTCTATTTAAGCCTAAATTAATAGTATCCAATTTGCAAATGAATTCCAATTCAGCAGTTTCTCGCTGGAGTCTGGATTTGAAGTTTTTTTGTTTTAAGATAGCGACCTTCATGTCTGTGATCGCGTGACCAGAGAGATTGAAGTGTTCTCCGACTGGTTTATGAATGTTATAATTCTTGACATCTGATTTGTGTCCATTTATTCTTTTACGTAGAGACTGTCCAGTTTGACCAATGTACATGGCAGAGGGGCATTGCTGGCACATGATGGCATATATCACATTGGTGGATGTGCAGGTGAACAAGCCTCTGATAGTGTGGCTGATGTTATTAGGCCCTGTGATGGTGTCCCCTGAATAGATATGTGGGCACAGTTGGCAACGGGCTTTGTTGCAAGGATAAGTTCCTGGGTTAGTGGTTCTGTTGTGTGGTATGTGGTTGTTGGTGAGTATTTGCTTCAGGTTGCGGGGCTGTCTGTAGGCAAGGACTGGCGTGTCTCCCAAGATTTGTGAGAGTGTTGGGTCATCCTTTAGGATAGGTTGTAGATCCTTAATAATGCGTTGGAGGGGTTTTAGTTGGGGGCTGAAGATGACGGCTAGTGGCGTTCTGTTATTTTCTTTGTTAGGCCTGTCCTGTAGTAGGTAACTTCTGGGAACTCTTCTGGCTCTATCAATCTGTTTCTTTACTTCTGCAGGTGGGTATTGTAGTTGTAAGAAAGCTTGACAGAGATCTTGTAGGTGTTTGTCTCTGTCTGAGGGGTTGGAGCAAATGCGGTTGTATCGCAGAGCTTGGCTGTAGACGATGGATCGTGTGGTGTGGTCAGGGTGAAAGCTGGAGGCATGCAGGTAGGAATAGCGGTCAGTAGGTTTCCAGTATAGGGTGGTGTTTATGTGACCATTGTTTATTAGCACTGTAGTGTCCAGGAAGTGGATCTCTTGTGTGGACTGGACCAGGCTGAGGTTGGTGGTGGGATGGAAATTGTTGAAATCATGGTGGAATTCCTCAAGGGCTTCTTTTCCATGGGTCCAGATGATGAAGATGTCATCAATATAGCGCAAGTAGAGTAGGGGCTTTAGGGGACGAGAGCTGAGGAAGCGTTGTTCTAAATCAGCCATAAAAATGTTGGCATACTGTGGGGCCATGCGGGTACCCATAGCAGTGCCGCTGATCTGAAGGTATACATTGTCCCCAAATGTGAAGTAGTTATGGGTAAGGACAAAGTCACAAAGTTCAGCCACCAGGTTAGCCGTGACATTATCGGGGATAGTGTTCTTGACGGCTTGTAGTCCATCTTTGTGTGGAATGTTGGTGTAGAGGGCTTCTACATCATAACTACTTCACATTTGGGGACAATGTATACCTTCAGATCAGCGGCACTGCTATGGGTACCTGCATGGCTTAGTTGCTTAGGCAGTTTTGAAAATCCCAACCTTTGTTCTTTTTTTTTTTCTTTTTTTTTCATTTGGCACAGTTTGGCTCTTGGTTTATTCCTAGGATTATCACATGATGATCTTCCTACTTCCCATCCTTTTATTGTACCACTTTGTTAAAATCCTCATGACTTGGAACAATGCAGAACATTTTTTTCTTATCTATAAATATATCATCTGTGATCTTTCAATATATCAGATTTTTCTGAAGGAACAAGAAGAAAAGGTTGAAAATCAGTTATATGAATTTTAAACTACTTTTGATGGTAGACCAGCAGGAATTATAGATCCCGGTTTGTTTGCTTGTTACTCCAATTTCAGAGTAGTTGAGCACAGTTCTATAGTGCTCCATTAAAGGAAGCTTACAAAATATTTACAGCAGAAATTCACATAATCTGTATTGGATATCTGTATTTAAATATCTTCTGTTCTTGTGCTGGTTTAAAAAAAGAAATATTGAAACTGCTGTCAGGCAGTACTTCGGAGACCAGCAGTCAAAAGTTTTCTTTCCTGCTACCAGAAAGCTTTGTTGTCAGTTCAGTTATTAAAACCCTAATTTATTGTAGCACAATAATGCCAGGGTAATTTCTCACTACATGCCATTTTTGACTAAGAGATGTGTTATGGCTCTCAGCACTAAAACAAATGGGTTAAGAACGAATAATCCTTCCTTTTTGGAGGATGTGTAATGCTGAGGATTTTTTTAATGAGATTTATAAGCTTCCTAAGGACAATATTTTGTTTGCCTCAGAGGACAACAGAGCAGCAGTGCTCTTTGTCTTAAATTGTTCAAGTGCTGGTATATCAAAAAGCAGGTAAAAATGGTCCAGACAAAAATGCTGTTTCACTTCATCACTAAATTGGCAAGCATTCTAAGGCCAGAAAGGACCATTGTGATCATCTAGATCACCTACGATATGACACAGGCTATTGGACTTCACTGAATTAATTCCTGCTTCAAGTCCAATAGCTGTGGTTGAGATAGAGTATCTCTTTTAGAAAAACATCCAATCTCGTTTAAAGATTACCAGTGATGGAGAATCCACCACAAACCTTGGTAAGCTGTTCCAGTAGTTAATTATCCTCCCCTCACTCCCATTAAATTTTAAGACTTATTTCTAGTCTAAATTTGTCAAGCTTCAACTTCCAGCCATTAGAACTTGTTATACCTTTGTCAGCTAGATTAAAGAGCTCTCTTTATCAAATTTCTGTTTCCCATGTAGGTATTTACAGACTGTGATCAAGCCACCCATTAATATTTTCTTTGATAAATACACAGTGAGAGACTCAAGGAGGAAAATCTATAAAGCATGTTTTACAATCTTTCAGTTCTTCATGTTCCAATTCTTTAATTCCAGTCCTTCAGTTTTCATGTCTCTTCCATGAACCCTCTCCAATTTATCAGTATCCCTTACTGAACTTTGGAGAACTGGTCACAGTATTACAGTAAGGGATTGACCAGTGCCATATAAAAAGGCAATATAAACCCTCTTCCCCTTACTGCAGATTCCCCTGTTCATGTATCCAAGGATCATTAGCCTCTTTAGCCATAGCATCACACTGGGAGCTCATGTTCAGCTGATTATCCACCATGACCTGCAACTAATCTTGTAAGTATGGCCTACATTTTACCTTACATTTGGCCATATTGAAACATACATTGTTTGTTTGTGCCCAGCTTACCAAGTGATCCAGATCATCCTCTTCATTATTCTCGGCTCCCTCAATCTTTGTATCACCTTTAGACTTTATCACTGATGATTTTATGTTCTCTTCCAGGTCATGGATTTAAAAATGTTAAAAAGAGTAGGGTCAAGAATCAATATCTATGGGACCCCACTTGACAAACCATCCACTCAGTGATGATTCCCTGTTTCACAATTACATTTTGAGACCTGTCATTTAGACAGTTTTTAATCCTTTTAGTGTGTGCCATTGTTTTTGTATCAGTCTAGATTTCTTAATCAAAATCCATGTGGTATCAAGTCAAATGCCTTCCGAAAGCCTAAGTATATTACATCCACACTATTAAATTTATCAACTAAACTTGTAATCTCATTAAAAAGTGATATCAAGTTAGTTTGACAGTATCTATTTTCCATAAACCCATGTTCATTTGCATTAATTACATTACTCTCCTTTAGTTCATTATTATTCAAGTCCCATATCAACTACCCCATTATCTTGCCAAGGATCAAGTCAGACTGACAGATCTATAATTACCTGGATCATCCAATTTACTTTAAAAAAAAGTTGGCACAGTAGTCAGTGCTCCAAGACTTACTGATAATCAGTATTAATGGTCCCGTGAGCTCCTCAGCTAGATCTTTTAAAATTCTTGGATGGAAATTAACTGGATCTGCTGATTTAAAAATATCTAACTTTAGTAGCGTCTGTTTAACATTCTCCAGAGATACTAGTGGAATGGAAATGTTGTCACCATATGATGAGACTAAATAATCTGTTTTTCCCCAAATACAGAACAGAAATATTTATTGAACACCTTTGCCTTTTCTGCATTACTATTGATAATTTTATCATTTCCATTTAATAATGGACCAGAACTATTGTCAGAATTCTTTTTGTTCCTAATCCATTTATAAAACTCCTCCTTACTATCCGTACTGTGCTGGCCATAGATTTCTCCTTATGTCTGTTGGCTTCCCTTATCAATTTTCTACAGTTCCTAACTTATGATTTATATTCATTACTATCAAATTCCCCTTTCTTCCATTTGTTATATATTATAGTTTTATTATTATTATTTATTATTTATATCTGCTTTTACTTCTCCTCTAAATCAGGTTGGCATTTTAACCAGCATGGCTGTTATCTGCACAATCTAGAGCACCCTGCCTTTACCCTACTGAGGGCTCAAGATGTGACTGAGTTAATTTAGGCACCCCCACCCTCTCCATTCCGAGGGCTCAGGAGATAGGGCGCCTACCCTTACCAGTCAGGGGCTCAGGGAGAAACCTGGTCAATTTGAGTACCTGCCCTTACCTCTTCCCTTGGGGCTCAGGGCTCTCTGGATCCGCAGGACCTTTTCCCAGTGAAAGAGTCTTACACAACTGTGCTCTAAACATCTGTTTGTTAGCAACACACACAGAATACATATCACAAGCAAAGCTATTATGCTTACTGCTCTTAATATACAAGCACATTTCACCCAATAGCCAGTCAGAATCTACTTCTCTGGGGGTTCTGATCCACTTACATGTCATGGTCGTGCAAGGGGATAGGGTATGCCACAGCTTGTTGGTTCCCAAGGAGTGTTGTTTTTCATTTACTGTATATACCTCCTTTAACTCTATACTAAATTTATCACATTGTCCGACACCCCTACATAACAAAATTTAACCAATCACACGTGTCCTCCTCCCTGCCCTTCTGTGTGTCCTCCTCCCTGACCAAGTCTCTTATATTTTATCTCTCATGCCAAAATTGTAATTTATTTATGACTTCCCCTGTTTGTGCAGATGGTCAGCATGAATCCACTAGTCAGAACTTATCTTATCTATTACCATTTGTTCTTGAGTCTCTCTGTATTCTCCCTAAAACTTCCCAGTGCCTATGTCTCTCTACTTTACAACCCTTGTTAGGGGACATTCCTGGGGAGAGGGTACTTTATTAGCAGCAGAGAATACTTTTTCTCAGTTTTAGTGGGGAAATCCCTGAGTTTCACCCAAGGCTGGTCAAGGAAAGTTTAGTATGGGAGTGGGTTAGGTCCCAGGCCTGCACAGTCTTCTGTTTTAAGGGGTATTGACTGGACTATTGTGATAAATGAAGGTGTGTGTGTGTGGGGGGGGGGGGAGTAGCTCCCTGACACCCAGCCGCCAGTTAGCTAAAAAATCTCTTATAGTAGCTGTTCTCTACTTGCTTTACCTGTAAAGGGTTAAAAAGTCTGACTGCATGCATAGGTAAAAGGAAGTGAGTGGGCACCTGGCCAAAAGACCTAATGGGAAGGCTAGAACTTTTAAAAATTGAAACGAGACTCCCCTTTTGTCTGTCCATGTTGTTCTCCCAGAGAGGAAACACAGACTAGCAATGCCGTAAGAAGCTTTGAGCCAGGTATGAAAAATCATAGAATCATAGAAGATATGGGTTGGAAGAGATCTCAGGAGGTCATCTAGTCTAACCCCCTGCTCAAAGCAGGACCAACACCAACTAAATCATTCCAGCCAGGGCTTTGTCAAGCTGGGCCTTAAAAACCTCTAAGGATGGAGTGTGGGTGGGAGAAGTATGGAACAGGTTTTTTTGGGGGGTGGAAGGTGGCATTGTTAGGGAGGTGGGGAGCCTCCCCCCATGCAGACTCTTGCTGACCCCAAGTCTCTCCCATTCAGTCAGGCACATCTGCCGTTGTTCCCACACCTCCCCATCCCCATGTGTCCCTGCAGCCTCCTCCCCAATCCTCATGTGTCCCTGCAGCTCCCCTCCCCCATCCCCATGTGGCCTTGCACCCCCACTCCCATTCAGCCCCTGGCTCAATGCTGTCATCCCACTAGCTCCTGAGCCTGTGCCCCAGTCTGTTCCCTGCACTAGCCATTCTGACCCCCAGTCTGTGACCCCCCCCAGCAGCCCCATGTGCCCTACTCTGTTCTAACCTGGCTCCGCGAGCAGGGTGCTGTGATGAATTTTTACTCCTGGGGGAATTCTGTGCCATTGCACATACACAGAATATTTTTTCCCCACAGAAAATACATTCTGCCCATGAAGTACTGCAGTTCCACCTTTTGCCCACCAGAGGCAGCTGTGGTGCCAGAACAGGCAGCTATGTTCATGCTGCTGGCTGTCCTAGTATCACAGCGGCCTCTGGTGGGTGAAAGGTGGAAATGCAGTACTTCTTGGGCAGAATGTATTTTCTATGGAAAAAAATTCTGCAGGACACATGCATTCTGCACATGCACAATGGTGCAGAATTCCCCCAGGAGTAACTCTTCAAAATTACAGTACTGATTGAATATTCTGAGAGTTTACTAGTAAAGAAATTAATATTGATTGAAAAGTGTACTCTTTTACATCTGACATTTTGTTGTTGTTGGCTGTTGTTGTTTTTGTCGAGGGGAGGAGTCCCAAAAAGATGAGCTCGGGTGTTGTCTTTCTAGACAAAAGTTGTCAGAATAAATCTTGAGCAGATCAGATTACACTGATTAAGGTATGTTTAAAAATATTTTTAGCATTAATATCACTTTTAAAAATTATTCTTCATAAGTGAAAATTCCTCTTTCAGCAGAGACTAAAGAATAATGTTCTCTTCAGAGAATTCATGAAGGACTGCCCTCTTTCAAAATAGTCATCTAAATGAGACCGAGGTCACAATTTGCACTCTGCTAAGATGCCCTTGTCAAAATATGAGATAGAGGTCATCACCTGTCATAATCAAAAATGGCCACTGCCTCCATTCTCCTGATCCTCAGTGTTTGATTATGAAGAATAACAGCAGAAAATTACCATTAACTGCAGCTAGAGTCTATACTTGAATGACCAAGCCTAAAAGTTAAATTTTAAAAAGCTATTTAAGGTTGTTATTGTATATCTTCAAATAATTAGAAATCTCACATGGTAGCATTCTCCTTTAGCTTTCTTGTTTACTGTTCATGTGTGAACATTTTAATAATTAAAATATTAAATCTCCCCCAGGAAATTCCCAAAGTTACATTAAAATATTTGAGGATACACTTAAGTAATTTAGGGTAAAATACATTACAGGGATGTTGTAACAATCAATATAAAAGATTTTTTTTGCCTTAAATACTGATGTATAGTTTCAATCTTAACTACATTATAATATAATATATGTTATATTCAGTGCTGGGATGATGCCTCTTTTACAAGTTAACTTAACATTAGGAATGGTAATTAAGCACACATGACATTAAAAAACAAGCATGTTTATTTTTTTCCATTTAAAACTTTTAAATTTGCTCTGACAAATCATTCTATATGTACCACAATATCCAGTTAACAGGCAACTCATAAATAATCTTCACATATCACAATGTTTTTCAAATGTTGAAGGCTGAGAACTTTCAACTCACTTCATTTGTAACTGAAAACCCAATGGAAACATTAATTTTTAATTGAAAAAATCTGTTGACAAAAAATTTTAACCTGCTATTTTAACACAGACTATAATGCCTTTTCTGCAACAGAAAAAATATCTATGGACAAAGCAGTTAAACTTAATTTTAGAAAATTTTAGCTGCTGTAGTAATTCTCTTAAGCCTATTGCTGTCTTCCAAAGGAAATTACAAGTGTGCACTAATCCTTTAGAACCACTTTTATCATTTATGAGACATGCAACACCCAAAGTAGTAAAATATTTATGCCTTTTAGTCACTAAAAATTGAAAGTATGACTAAAACGTGATGATTTCACTTGAGCCCATAGTGTTGCACTGTCTCACATATTGAAGTAAAAACAGACTTTTATTATAAACAATGAAAATAGAAACAATTGCAGTAGAAGTAATTACATATTAAAACAAAAATCACAATAACTCTAAAATAAGTATAGTGTATCTGGAAGACTTGTTACTGAAAAGTCCCTGAAGACATGAAGCGATTAATTTACACGGCAAGAGACTTTAATTAGGTCCCCTGTCCAATGCTTGGTAGAAAATGATTAAAATGCAGGATAAAAATAAGGGAAAAATGATTCATATGCCTTGGAAAATATTTTATTGAGTTAGTAGCTATCCAGAGAGAATTACATGAGAATGAAAGATATTATACTTTGTGATCTGATAGCCATAAGTCTTGCTTCAGAATAGATCTACATTTTTACATATAGAAATAATTTATAGAACATTCACACATATTTATTGTGTCATGCCCCATCTTGAGTATTATCGTCAGGCAAGGGAGTTTGAAACAAACAAAACAATTGATGTTTAATAACTCTTTACTGCAGCTCCAATTGTCCCTAAAGCATATGCTTTCCTTTCTAACAGACACTGAAAAGCTATATGTTCCTCAGCTTCATCCAACTTGTGCTCTTATGAAAAACCTTAATGATGACTTCAGCAATGTTAATGTAGAATAACTCTCAAACTGAATGGAGAAGAGAGTATGATGGTATCGATAGGTTTTGCATAAAAGTGCAAGTGGAGACTTTTCTCTTTTCCCTCTTATTTCTATACTATTAAGGTTTGGGTGGCTAGGCTCAGTATCGATTCAACCTTAACTGTCACTAAATAACCTTAAGTGTCACTGAACAGTGGTTTTGTGTGTGTGTGTATTAATTTATATATTAGCTAGGGATGCCAATTAATTGCAGCTAACTCACGTGATTAATTCAAAAAAATTAATTGCACTTAGAACAATAGAATACCAGGCATTCGCATAGCACTGTTGTAGGTGGCATTGCAAAATATTTACATGCCAGACGCGCTAAAGATTCATATGTCCCTTCATGCTTCAACCACCATTCCAGAGGGCATGTGTCCATGCTGATGATGCTTGTTAAAAAAATAACGCGTCAATTAAATAATCTGTCAATTAAATTAAAATCTCCTTCGGGGGAGAATTGCATGAGGTGGTGGAATCTCCTTCCTTAGAAGTCTTTAAGGTCAGGCTTGACAAAGCCCTGCCTGGGATGATTTAGTTGGGGATTGGTCCTGCTTTGAGCAGGGGGTTGGACTAGATGACCTCCTGAGGTCCCTTCCAACCCTGATATTCTATGATTCTATGTCTCCTGCTCTGTTTTATGCATTCTGCATATATTTTATGTTATAGCAGTCTCGGATGATGACCCAGCACATGTTCGTTTTAAGAACACTTTCACTGCAGATTTGACAAAACACAAAAAAGGTACCCATGTGAGATTTCTAAAAATAGCTACAGGACTCAACCCAAGGTTTAAGAATCTGAAGTAGCTTCCAAAATCTAACAGGGATGAGGTGTGAAGCATGCTTTTAGAAGTCTTAAAAGAGCAACACACTGATGCGGAAACTACAGAGCCCAAACCACCAAAAAAGAAAATGAAACTTCTGCTGGTGGCATCGGACTCAGATACTGAAAATGAACATGCGTCAGCACTGATTTGGATCGTTATCAAGCATAACCCATCATCAGCATGGATGCATGTCCTCTGGAATGGTGGGACATATGAATCTTTAGTGCATCTGGCATGTAAATATCTTGCAACGCCAGCTACAATAGTGCCATGCAAATGCCTGTTCTCACTTTCAGGTGATGTAAACAAGAAGCAGGCAGCATTGTCTCCTGTTTGTCTGCGTGAATGGTTGACCAAGATGTAGGACTGAGTGGACTTGTGGGCTCTAAAGTTTTACATTGTTTTATTTTTGAATGCAGTTTTTTACATAATTCTACATTTGTAAGTTCAATTTTCATGATAAAGAAATTGCACTACAGTACTTGTATGAGGTGAATTGAAAAATACATTTTTTTGTTTTTTTTACAGTCCAAATATTTGTAATAAAAATAAATATAAAGTAAGCACTGTACACTTTGTATTCTATGTTGTAATTTTAATTAATATATTTGAAAATGTAGTAAACATCCAAAATATTTAAAATAAATAGTATTCTATTGTTGTTTACCAGCACAATTAATTGCAATTAATCGTGATTAATTTTTTTAATTGCTTGACAGCCCTAAAATTAACAACATTTTTGTGCACATTTCTTACCTGGCTTCAAAGGCTAGCTATGTTAATGAGTGAACTGGTCTAGCTATCCTTGATATGAGTTAGGTCAACACAGAGCCTTCATAAGGGGAAAAATTGGGCTAATGAGTCTGTTTCTAAGTTTCAACCGCTTTTCTGAGGTAGGCATTGCTGCTGCCTTTGTTTCTAACCATTTCTTATTATCCACCAGGAGATGGGATTCCGAAGGAAAATAGTCCATTTATTAACAGTGCCGAGATGGACCAAGGAAATAGCTATGAAGGGAAAAATATGGCTCTCTTTGAGGTAACTTTCAGAATTTTAAAATAACTTATTTTGAGGAGTAAATTACAGAGCAATTTCAGGTTATTTTTAGAGAGTGAGGAAAAGTAAAAACAATTGCAGCTCTCTGTATATTAGAAATCTGTTGTACAAGACATGTAAACATAATTTGTTTCTTTTAATTGTTTAGTTTCCATGAGGTTGTGTTAATGTTTTTAAAAGTCTGATCAAGAATCACTTTTTAAATTAATTTTGATTAGAAACTTTCTTAACTTATCCACTTCATAATTTATTTTATAAGCAAATTATTGTGACATCCCCCTCTGGCGTTGTCTGGACCGGTGATCTGCTAGGCAACTCCAATCCTTGACTCTGGGAGCCAGCCTTACCCTGCTCTGCTGTGAGAATCTCCATTCTTGGCCTGTTCACGCACAGTCTCTGGCATATAAGCTGCTCCTTGGATTGTGCAACTGAATGACACTAGCCAATACTTCCGGTCCCAGACACAACCCTAGGAACCTCCGTCTTGCATTGTCCAGTTATGCCCACTGGATGCTGCAAGTTTATGAGTTTGACAATTTAACAAAGAAATTGATTTGTACCAGGCTTGTAATCCCAAGGGGAGTCTCTGTCACACTTCAGACCAAATGCACTGCTTCAGGTAGAATAACCAAATACATTTATTAACTATAAAGATAGATTTTAAGTGATTATAAGTCAAAAAATAACAAGTCAGATTTGGTCAAATGAAATAAAAGCAAAACACATTCTAAGCTGATCTTAACACTTTCAGTGCCCTTACAAACTTAGATGCTTCTTACCACAGGCTGGCTGGTTGCTCTTCAGTCAGGCTCTCCCCTTTGATCAGCGCTTCAGTCGCTTGGTGTGGTGTTTGTAGATGTAGGTGGAAGAGAGAGGAAGTGCATGGCAAATGTCTCTCCCTTCTATCATGTCCTTTCTTCCCTCTTGGCTTTGCCCCTCTCCCCTTCAGAGTCAGGTGAGCATTACCTCATTGCAGTCCCAAACTGACCAAAGGAAGGGGGGTGACTCACTCAGAGTCTAACAGATCCTTTTGATGTTGCCTAGGCCAGCATCCTTTGTTCCTGTGAGGCTGGGCTGGGTTTTCCCCATACATGCCCTGATGAGGTGTGAACTACCTCTCTGTTCTTGGAGAGTTTTTGTTGGGCTTGGTTTAAGCCATGAGGATAAATTTTCAGCTTTATGACCATATACATGAAATTATAGCTTATAACATTACTGTAATAATTACTGTAACGTCACTAGAACAACCATGCTCAGTGCATCATGAACCTTCCGAAGACACCCAACATGACAAACTTTGCATTGGATACAACACAATCATTTTTTTCAAAAGGAACATGGGGGTGTAGCGTGTTCCTCCAAGGTACCCTTAGTTTACTGCAAGAGGGTTAGTTACTGACTAGCTTGAAGGCAGTTTGTGTTATAGTTCTCTTGGGATCCAGCCATTAAGGCTATGAGGCAGCATGCCTCAGTTTCCCCAGTCACACACAGAAAACCAGGTTTTTTAAGGTTTCTCTGCTGTGATAAGCTTTAAACCTGTTTACAGGTATTAATTGAAAAGTAGTGTGATGGAGCAGGGAGTATTAACCTGGTAATGTTGCATGGGAGTTTTACTAGTTTACTGTCTTCTGCTGACACGGGGCGTGCCTCCATTTCCCTGGGGTAGTGCATCAATACTAGATGGTGATGGGAAATAAGGGTGTGACTTCACTGAGGGATGATACTTGACGACCAGCAAGTAAAGGATTGTGGCTGCGCTTCATAACCTGAGCCCAGGAAGGGGTTGGAGCCAGGTGATACTTTCTGCCTGGGAAACTGGACAAAGTGTGGAGGAGGGGCTGGGAGTGTGGCTGGGTGAAGCAGCAGGAAGGGGTTTCAGTTTGGAGCTGGCTGGGGAGATGCGGGGAGGCCCAGAACCTGGGTCTGTGCTCTCCGCTCCCCAAGAGGGACCTAACTGAGGGGTCCTGTTTTCTGTACCTAAAAGCTCTGTTTTAGACTGTGTTCCTGTCGTCTAATAAACCTTCTGTTTTACTGGCTGGCTGAGCGTCACGGTGAATTGCAGGAAGTGGGGGGTGCAGGGCCCTGACTCCCCCACACTCCTTGACAAGTAGCATTATCATAGATTTAACATCTGTGTCAAAATTCTTATCCCCAAAACTTAACATTAATGCCAAAATTTTTATCACAGATGGGCATTTACTAGTATCTTTATGATACCACGCCCTCTATTCAGATAGTGTAGTTTGAGGTTAGTTTGTTCGTTACCCATGGTGTTCTTTGACTCTCTCCCATGTAATCAGTCACTAGCTTTTCCTTCCTTCCATTGTTCCCCTCTGAGTCGGCTCTTAATTTAATCACGTTTCTGGAATTTTGGTGCCTCAGGGTCTGGCAAGATAGATGTTCAGGGGGATCCTACACATTGGTTGGCCCTTTGGGGATTGGTCTCCCAACCCCAGGACTGTATATATGCAGAAAATCCAGCTCCCCTTTTGGGGTTATCCTGTGTTCCCCCTTCCAGAACTGAGTCCTTCCCTGCCCCCTGGAGGGCTGTGATCTGTGCTCTACGGGCTAGGTGTGTTTACTCTTCGATCAGATGCTCCTTTTCCCAGCAGCTCTCCCATAATTGCTTTCTGTGTCTCACCAGGGTGGGGTAAGACACCCCCCACTCTGTCAGTTGGGCCATTTGTATTCTCACTAACTACCACCTGGCAATTTTCTTTTCCCAACTCCTCTGTTATCACAGGCATTGGAGCCGCATCTTGATTTAAAGACACACAGTTACTTTCCAAAAACCCTCCAGGAGGTCAGTTACACAGTTCCTTCTCAAAACCTGGGTCACAGGCTGAGTGTCTGGGCGCACAGATGCTGACCCAGCCACCCTAGTGTCCTGGACATCCTGCCCCAAGTGACTAGTGAGGAGACATTCCTGTACCCCCACTATTCCTTTCCCAGTTTCCTCCTCTGGGCCCCCTCCTAAGACAGATTTCTCTGTGCTCCCTAGGAAGGGTTCTGTCTCTTGTTCATCTGCAGAACTCTGCCAGCTAACAACTGGGACAGTTTTCTTAATCACTGACATCACCTCTCCTGCCCTTGTGCCTGAGGGCATGTTGCCTTCTACTGGAAAGGAGCTAGTTTCAGCCTCTCCCACACTTGGAAGTACACTGCTTCCCTGTGTTACAGAGTCACAGGAATCCTCACCCACCTCAGTGGTTTCTGAGATCCCCAGCCCCTTCTCTGGGCTCTCCTCTGGGACACATTTCTCTATGTTCCCAGTGAGGTGCCTGCAAGAATAAAATATTGAGGTTGTTGACTTAAGTCTATACCAGTCCTTTGATTCTTTGTACCCGGCCTTAGAAAATGAAAAACACTGTTCAGATGAGTGTAAGCCTTGTCTTTCCAGGTGTGTCTGATGCTAGTTTGTTGCAGACACAGACCACCTGACTGCATTATAACCAATTGAGACAGTTATTCAGGGTATGATAAATGTAGATACCCTTTTCTCCCTCAGAAAGAATCAGTATCATAGCTATATTAGAGACCCTGAGGGACTGAAGGTAGAATCATAGAAGATTAGGGTTGGAAGAGACCTCAGGAGGTCATCTAGTCCAACCCCCTGCTCAAAGCGGGACCAACACCAACTAAATCATGACAGCCAGGGCTTTGTCAAGCTGGGCCTTAAAAACCTCTACGGATGGAGATTCCACCACCTCCCTGCGTAACCCATTCCAGTGCTTCACCACCCTCATAGTGAAATAGTGTTTCCTAATATGCAACCTAGACCTCCCCTACTGCAACTTGAGACTATTGCTCCTTGTTCTGTCATCTGCCATGACTGATAAAAGCCAAGCTCCATCCTCTTTGGAATCCCCCTTCAGGTAGTTGAAGGCTGCTATCAAATCCCCCCTCACTCTTCTCTTCTGCAGACTAAACATGTCCAGTTACCTCAGCCTCTCCTTGTAAGTCATGTTTTCCAGCCCCTTGATCATTTTCCTTGCCCTCCGCTGGACTCTCCCGAATTTGTTCATGTCCTTTCTGTAGTGGGGGCCCCAAAACTGGATGCAATACTCCAGATGTGGCCTCACCAGTGCCGACTAGAGGGGAATAATCACTTCCCTCGATCTTCTGGCAATGCTCCTACTAATGCAGCCCAATATGCCACTAGCCTCCTTGGCAACAAGGGCACACTGCTGACTCATAATCCAGCTTCTCATCCACTGTAATCCTAAGGTCCTTTTCTGCAGAACTGCTGCTTAGCCAGTTGGTCCCCAGCCTGTAGTGGTGCATGGGATTCTTGCATCCTAAGTACAGGACTCTAAACTTGTCCTTGTTGAACTCATCAGATTTCTTTTGGCCCAATCCTCCAATTTATCTAGGTCACTCTGTATCCTATCCTTACCCTCTAGCATATCTACCTCTCCCCCCAGCTTAGTGTCATCTGCGAACTTGCTGAGGGTGCAATCCATCCCACCATCCAGATCTTTAATAAAGATGTTGAACAAAACCAGCCCCAGGACTGACCCCTGGGGTACTCCGCTTGATACCGGCTGCCAACTAGACATCGAGCCGTTGATTGCTACCCATTGAGCCCAGCAATCTAGCCAGCTTTCTATCCACCTTATAGTCCAAAGGCAGACCAAAGGAAGGGCCACATCTTGCAAACACAGGTTCCCCACTATGAACTGCAGGTATTTGAAGAGGGAATAATGTACTGAGACATTCAAATGTGCTTTTTGGAGATTTGTAGCACATAGAAATAGTCATTTCTAGATTTTCTTGATTGAGAGACGTACTCCACCCAGAATCTTATTGCTGATTATAAAGGAGATCAGTCTAGATCTGGGAGTATGTGCCCATCCTCTTTTGGGAATCCAGAGCTATGGTTTTCAAACATAGGATTCTAAAATTAGGTTTCTAAATCCATATGTAGACTTCTATTAACTTCAGTGGAAGCTACTGATGCTTTGCATTTTTAAAAACCAGGTCACTTATTTATGGATTTAAATTCCTAATTTTAGAATCCTATGTTTGAAAACGTTGGCCCAGTAAATCTGAAATAGGTACCCTCCCAAGGTGGGACAGGTGAAATTGCACACAGTCAAGAAGATATTGAAGGAGTTCCAAAGAGATGTCTATCAGAATAAAGAAAAGAAAATTAAGGAAGGAACATGAAATGTGAAAAGTAGCCACATTGTACCAAATAAAATGCAGTTTGTCCTCAGTAGTTTTAGTCCACGCTGGGTATAGTCTTTCAAACCTGTTCCAAATAAGAGATGAGATATAGACTGGCTAGCTTTTGCTTACTGGAGGAGGAGCTAGAGAAACTGCTTATATCTGGAACCTCAGGTGGATACCAAGAAGTATCCCTTTGCCCTGTAGAGGAAGGGAATGAGCAAAAGGGCTGCTTTTGATCCATACCATTGTCTTCATAGCTATTGCCCCAAGGAAAGAGAGGGAAAAAATGCTCCTATAGGGAGTTTGATCTGGTTTGAAGCTTACCTTATTGCTGTGTCTGAGGCCTCACTAAACAGCTTTAATGCATCAAAGGGACATTGGATCACAGGGATCTTAGAAATGATTTTTACTTCCCAGGATCACAGCCCAGTCTGCATCCTTATTATTCCATTTTCTGTATGCCCTTTCATCCGATTCAGACTCTTATAAATCATCAATACCCTCAGTGTGGCCTGGGTGGAAACATTAATATGGGATCCATTGTTTGACATAGATTTCACTGAGCTCAATGAGCTACCTCTACTCTTTGTTTTCAGTTAAACATTGATAATCAAAGAGACTAGCATTTCATAGATTCATAGAATTTTAAGATTGTTAGGATCATCTATTCTAGTCTAACCTCCTACATATGTAGGCTATAGCATTTCACATAGTGATTCCTGTCTCAAGCCTGTATCTTCAGTTTTGAGGTACAGAATCTCTTTTAGAAAGACTTTCAATCTTGATTTAAAGACTTAAAGTAATGGGCAAGTGATGGTAAGTTGTTCCAATGGAGGGGAAGGTTAAAGGACTAGAGACCCAAGTATCAACCCTACATTGCATCAGAGAAAATGAAGACTTTCTGTATAGAAGTCAGCATTTGGCATTGCAAGCACAGCATGCTGAAGAATCAGAGAGGGCAGTGCAGAACAGGGAAGAAAACTGGCAGTATGTGACCTCAAGAAGAAGGAGGAGGAGAATCCATATACTCCCAATGCAGATAGAGCTAAGAAACTGTTTTCAGGCTCTCTGCACAGGTATTATGGAGGAGAATGGTTTGGAAGAGTCATCTGAAGGAAGGGATCAGAAGGAGACCCCATCGACTGGAAGGCATGGGATGCATTGTCCTAGGGATGGAGGTTCTAAGACCACCACTTCCAAGAGGAGGAGATGGGTGGTGGTGGTTGGGGACTCCCTCATAAGGGGGACATAGTCATCCATATGCCATCCAGATTAGGAAACTTGAGAAGTGTGCTTCTTGCCTGGAGCTAGAATTCAGGAGTTGTCTGCCGAGACCGATCAAGCCCTTGGACTGCTGCCTGTTCCTACTTCTCCATGTTGGCACCCATGATACTGCCAAGAATGACCTTCAGCAGGTCACTGCAGATTATGTGGCTCTGGGAAGAAGGATAAAGGCATTTGAGGTGCAAGTTGTGCTCTCATCCATTCTCCCTGTTGAAGGAAAAGGCTCAGGTAGGGACCACTGAATTGTGGAAGTAAATGTGTGGTTACACAGGTGGTGTTGGAGAGGCGGTTTTGGATTCTTCGACCATGCGATATTGTTCCAGGAAGAAGGATTGCTAGGAAAAGATGGGATCCACATAACAAAGAGAGGGAAGAGCATCTTCGCAGGCAGGCTTGCTAACCTAGTGAGGAGGGCTTTAAACTAGGTTCACCGGGGATGGAGACCTAAGCCCTGAGGTAAGTGGGCAAGTAGGGTACCAGGAGGAAACACAAGAAGGAGGGTGCAACAGGGGAGGCCTCCTGATTCATACTGAGAAAGTAGGGTAATTGGCTCGTTATTGTAGGTGCCTGTACACGAACACAAGAAACTTGGGAAACAAGCAGGAAGAATTGAAAGTCCTGGCACAGTCAAGGAACTGTGATGTGATCGGAATAATGGAGACTTGGTGGAGTAATTCACATGACTGGAGCACTGTTGTGGATGGTATAAACTGTTCAGGAAGGGCAGACAGGGGAGAAAAGGTGGAGGATTTGCACTGTGTGTAAGAGAGCAGTATGATTGCTCAGAGCTCCAGTATGAAACTGGAGAAAAGCCTGTTGAGAGTCTTTGGGTTATGTTTAGAGGTGAGAGCAACAGGGCTGATGTTGGGGTGGGCGTCTTCTGTAGACCACCAGACCAGGAGAATGAGGTAGACAAGGCTTTCTTCGGACAACTAACAGAAGTTTCCAGATCCCAGGCCCCAGTTCTCATGGCAGACTTCAATCACCCTGACATTATACCTTGACTTTAGCAAAGCTTTTGATATGGTCTCCCACAGTATTCTTGCCAGCAAGTTAAAGAAGTATGGATTGGATGAATGGACTATAAGATGGATAGAAATCTGGCTAGATTGTCGTCAATGAGTGATTAATGGCTTGATGTCTAGTTGGCAGCCAGTATCAAGTGGAGTGCCACAGAGGTCAGACCTGGGGCTGGTTTTGTTCAAGATCTTCATTAATGATCTGGACGATGGGATGGATTGCACCCTCAGCAAGTTTGCGGTTGAAACTAAGCTGGGGGGTAGATATGCTGGAAGGTAGGGATAGGGTCCAGAGTGACCTAAACAAATTGGAGGATTGGGCCAGAAGAAATCTGATGAGGTTCAACAAGGACAAGTGTAGAGTCCTGCACTTAGGACGGAAGAATCCCATGCACTGCTACAGGCTGGGGACCGACTGGCTAAGAGGCAGTTCTGCAGAAAAGGACCTCAGGATTACAGTGCACGAGAATCTGGATATGAGTCAACAGTGTGCCCTTGTTGCCAAGAAGGCTCATGGTATATTGGGCTGCATGTATAGGAGCATTGCCAGAAGATCGAGGGAAGTGATTATTCCCCTCTAGTCGGCACTGGTGAGGCCATATCTGGAGTATTACATCCAGTTTTGGCTCCTCCACTACAGAAAGGATGTGAACAAATTCGGGAGAGTCCAGTGGAGGGCAACGAAAATGATCAGGGGGCTGAGGCACATGACTTATGAGGAGAGGCTGAGGGAATTGGGCTTATTTAATCTGCAGAAGAGAAGAATGAGGGGGGATTTGATAGCAGCCTTCAACTACCTGAAGGGGGGTTCCAAAGAGGATGGAGCTAGGTTGTTCTCAGTGGTGGCAGATGACAGAACCAGGAGCAATGGTCTCAAGTTACAGTGGGGGAGGTCTAAATTGGATATAAGGAAAAACTATTTCACTAGGAGGGTGGTAAAGCACTGGAATGGGTTACGTAGGGAGATGGTGGAATCTTCATCCTTAGAGGTTATTAAGGCCTGGCTTGACAAAGCCCTGGCTGGGATGATTTAGTGGAAGTTGGTCCTGCTTTGAGCAAGGGGTTGGATTAAATGACCTCCTGAGGTCTCTTCCAACCCTAATCTTCTATGATTCTAAATTACCATCACTATATATGTCTTATTTCTAGCCTGAATTATTTTAGCTTCATCTTCTAACATTCAAACATTTTGGGCCTGGGCTTGATAAAGAGCCATCTACTATCAAAAATCTTTTCCCTGTGTAGGTACTTCCAGTTTAAGATCAAGTAACCGTTAAGATTTACTTGTTAAACTGAATAGATTGAGCTTGTTTAATCTCTCCTTATAAGGAATATTTTTCAAGGCTCAAATAATTTTTTTAACTTTTTTGGACACTTTCCAGTTTGTTGTTGTTCTTTTTTAAAGGGTGGGCACCAGATCTGGACACATTATTCCAGTAGAATTCTGATTTATGCCATATACAGTGGTAACAACACCTCCCTACTTCTGAAACACGCTAATCTCCTGCTTATACATTCAAGGAATTCGTTTTCTTTTCTTAGTCCCACATAGCATACTGTCAACGCATGTTCAGTTGATTATTCACCATGACCCCCAAGTCCTTTTCTGAATCACTGCTTTTCAGAATACTGTTCCCCATCTAATAAGTGTGACTGACATTCTTGGTTCTTAGATGACTAATTTTGCATTTAGATGTATTAAAGTGCATAGAACCGGTTTACCATGCAATCTGGATCACTCTATACAACTGATCTGTCCTTATCATTATTTATCTCTTCACCGATTTACCTCTTCACAAATTCAGTAGAGGATTTCCAACAATTATTTTCCTGAGTTTAGACAAATGTTCCCCATTCCCAAAAGAAAAATGAAGTAATATGCTGGCAAGCAATAAGGACAAAGTTTAGGTTGTGTGGCTGTGCTTAGTTTGAAGTAGCACCTTAAATTTCCATATTCTGGTTTTCATAATTTTTTGTGATTTTTGTTTTTAATTTTAAGCTAATATTCTTTTGGGGGTTTTGTAGCAAGCCCTTATCTGAAGATTCCTGTGTTTTTAACTGTTGAATGTAGGGTTTCCCTTCTCTCAGAAGTGTACAGTGAGAAGAAAACCCTGTTATGGAAAAGAAAACTTCACTTACCGAAAAAAAAAGAACAAAACCCTTAAAGCAGAGTTATATTTATTAGGGGGAGGAATCTGGGACCAAAACTTTATGCAGTGAGCTGTCTCTTTATAGGATTGTTACCTAATAGTTCATTGCAGACTGGTATAAGAAGATAAATTTCCAAATAGGAATTACATTTTCTATTAATTGAACAAAATGTAATTGTCCATGTTTCCCCTAATCATTTCACATAATATAAAATACTCTGAATTAGGAAACAAAGTGCCACAATTTTTATTATGTACACACTGTACACCCAAAGAAGCTTCAGAAGTGTTGCTAGTAAATAATTGGCTAGATTTTGTGGCAGTAGGTACTGTATGACAGTTAATCAGCATTTGGCATGTGAAGCTTTGAAAACCTGACATGAAATGGCTTATGTTTTAAAATGTGTTTTTATTTGCTATTAAAGTATTGCTTTATATTAACATTTTTCAAAATCCCAACAGGAAGAAATGGATAGCAACCCCATGGTATCATCTCTTCTTAATAAGATAGCAAATTATACCAATCTGACTCAGGGAGTGGTAGAACATGAAGCAGATGAAGACAGCAAACGAAAAGAAATCAAGGTATCCAAAATTTTGAAAATTATAATTATTGTTATTATGTAGTATTTTCATTACAGTGGTAGGCATTGTGTAAACACAAGGGAGGCATGGTTCCTGGCCTGAACAGTTAATCCTTTTAGGGCTGGTCTACACTACAAAGTTAGGTCAGCTTAACTACGTCACTCAGGGCTGTGAAAAAATTCACAATGCAGGCCTGCTCTGCACTAGGAATTTACATTGGCATAGCTAAATCTCTCAGGGGTGTGAAAAATCCACATCCCAAGAGACATAGCTATACCAACCTACCCCCATATAGAAAGTGCTGGGTTGATGGAACAATTCTTCTGTCAATCTAGCTAGCGCCTCTTGGAGAAGTTGATTTACTACATTGGGCGGGGGGGTGGAAGGAGTACTTGTGGCAACTTAGGGACTAACATTCATTGGATGCGATGAAGTGAGCTGTAGCTCACGAAAGCTTATGTTCAAATACATTTGTTAGTCTCTAAGGTGCCACAAGTACTCCTTTCCTTTTTTTGTGGATACAGACTAATACGGCGGCTACTCTGAAACCCGTACATTGATGAAGGATCCCCTTCCGTTGCTGTAGTAAGTGTCTGCACTATAGTAGTGCAGCTGTAGCTGTGCTGCTTTAGCACTTGAAGTGTAGAAGTACCCTAAGAGCATGTCTAGATTGCAGCTGGGAGGGTCCTTCCCAGAATGTATAGACAGACATGCACTACCTCTGCCTGAGCTAGCCAGCTAAAAATAGCATTGTGGCCATGACAGCTTGAGCTAGCCACCTGAGTATGTACCCAGGGGTCAGGCAGGTTTGTATTCAGGTGGCCAGACTGAGCTACCACCCATTCTGCCTCTGCCATGTTGCTATTTTTAGTATGCTAACTTGAGCAGAACTAGTGTGTGTCTATTTACCTGTGCTGGGAAGCACGCTCCCAGCTGCTGTGTAGACATAGCTTAAAAGACAAACTGACTAAAGGTAGGGGAAAGGGGCACAATGCACAAAGTGGTTAAGCTGGTGATAGAAAACATCTTAATAAATTATTAGGGCTGTCAATTAATCGCAGTTAACTCATGCAATTAACTCAAAAAAATTAATTGCGATTAATCGCACTTAAAACAATAGAATGCCAATTGAAATTTATTAAATATTTATGGATGTTTTTCCACATTTTCAATATTGATTTCAGTTACAACACAGAATACAAAGTGCACTACGCTCAATTTATATTATTATTTTTTTATTATAAATATATGCACTGTAAAAATGATAAAAGAAATAGTATTTTTCAATTCACTTCATACAAGTACTGAAGTGCAATCTCTTTATTGTGAAAGTGTAATTTACAAATGCAGATTTTTTTTTTTTTGGTTACATAACTTCACTTAGAAACAAAACAGTGTAAAACTTTAAAGAATACAAGTCCACTCAGTCCTACTTCTTATTCTGCCAATCAATAAAACAAACAAGTTTGTTTACATTGACAGTAGATACTGCTGCCTGCTTCTTATTTACAATGTCACTTGACAGTGAGAACAGGTGTTTGCATGGTACTTTTTTAGCTGGCACTGCAAGGTATTTACATGCCAGATATGCCAAATATTTGTATGCCCCTTCATGCTTCAGCTACCATTCCAGAGGACATGCTTCCATGCTGATGACTCTCATTAAAAAAATAATGCGTCAATTTTCTGAATATATTTCATGTTATAGCAATCTTGGATGATGACCCAGCACATGTTCATTTTAAGAACACTTTCACTGCAGATTTGACAAAACGCAAACCACAAAAAAAAAAGAAAAAAGAACCTTCTTCTGGTGGCATCTGACTTAGATGATGAAAATGAACATGTGTCGGTCTGCACTGCTTTGGATCATTATCAAGCATAAGCCATCATCAGCATGGAAGCATGTCCTCTGGAATGGTGGTTGAAGCATGAAGGGACATACGAATCATTAGCACATCTGGCACGTAAATATCTTGCAGTGCCAGCTACAACAGTGCCATGCGAACGCCTGTTCTCACTTTCAGGTGACATTGTAAACAAGAAGCAGACAGCAGGGTCTCCTGCAAATTGTAACCAATTTTGTTTGTCTGCGTGATTGGCTGACCAAGAAGTAGGACTGAGTGGACTTTGTTTTATTTTCGAATGCAGTTTTTTTGTTTACATAATTCTACATTTGTAAGTTCAACTTTCATGATAAAGAGATTGCACTACAGTACTTGTATGAGGTGAACTGAAAAATATTTTTTTGTTTTTTTACCGTGCAAATATTTGTAATAAAAAATAAATGTAAAGTGAGCACTGTACACTTTGTATTCTGTATTGTAATTGAAAGCAATACTGAAAATGTAGAAAAACATCCAAAAATATGTAATAAATTTTAATTGGTATTCTATTGTTATATATTGTTTCTAAGGCCTCTAAGAAGAGGGCCGTCTCCCCTACACTGTCCAAATCAAGTGAAACTCAGTGCCCCAACACAGATATGTTAGGAGTTCACAGGGAACATGGGTCCAAACCTTTGGTACCAAGGGCCAAGACTCCCCTAAACAGACAGCCACAGAAGGGGCAGCACTGGCAAGAGAGAAGAGGGAGCAATCACTGGCTGCACAGTTGGTACCACAGTGCAGCAGCAAAAAGGATTCAGCCGTTCTGATGTCCACTGCCCAACCTAAATCAGTGCTATCCGCTCCACCAAGAGGTAGCAGATCCTCCCACTCACCTTCTGCTAGATCAGGGTTCACTATCCTGGATGACCTGGCTATTTATTCTGACTCAGAGTTGCTGATATTTGTGGAACTGGTCATCTCCAGGGAGATACCCACACTGCTGGTGCTCCATTCACCAATACCATCAACCAGCCGAGGGAGTTATTTCAAGGCATACTCTGTCTCCGCCAGTGCCAATTCCTCCAGTGAACTAGAGACTAAGACAGTGCTCCCGCTGCCCACTCTGAGCCACAACATTAGCCCAGATAGGGATTCCTGACTCTCCTGGGCACCCTCACATTCCTGAAAGACAATCTGCAGGGCTTGAGATCACTGGCATCTTCCCCCTTGGGCATCAACCTCTTACCCTGGTGGGATTCCTGGTATTCCTACGGCAGACATCTCGACTCACAGGTATCTCGGGGAGGTACACACACAAAGATCACCATAAAGGGAAGATCTTCAGCCCCCTCATTATGAGGAGGAGAATCAACCTGAGCAGACAAACCACTCAGTTCCTCTGTGGCACTTTCTTCCTCATTCCCTGATGAGGCAGTGACATTGGCTTCTCTATTGCCACCCGATGACTACAAGCAGTTTCAGGACTGCTTGCTGAGGATTGCAGAGTTGCTACAGATTCCCCTGGAGGCAATCCAGGACTCTACTTATGAGCTGCTTGACATCCTTCAAATTGCAGGCCCTAACAAATAGATACTTTACATTAATGAAGCGATAATGGAGCCAGCCAATAGGATACGGCATATCCCAGCCACTTGTGCCCCCACCCTGAAGGGGGTTGAGAGAAAGTACTTTGCACCATATAACAGGACAGAATATCTATTTTCTCATCCTGCTCCGAACTCCCTGGTGGTTCAGGTGGTTACCAAACTCAACAGGCTACACCATCTCAAGTCTACTCCTTCTGATAAGGATGCTAAAAGACAGGACTTGTTCAGGTGGAAGAACTTCTCTGCCAGTCTTCGGTTCCACATTGCCTGTTATCATGCTTTATTTTCTACATAAGATGTTATTAATTATGACAAACTATCTGAGTTCAGCAACAAACTTCAGTTCAGGCCACAATTTCAGGACATCATTGGTTAGGGTAAACTAATAGCCATGTTGACACACCATGCCTTGTTAGACATTGCTGTGACACTTTGCCCTGCTCACAGAACAATGGCCTTACTCTGGCTTCCATCATCCCACTTACTCCATGCAGGGTGACCCCAACAATTTTTCTGGTCCTGAATCTGCCCAAAACCATCTCCCCTGCAGTGTCCAGTCCCTCTTAGTGGACACTCACAGAGGTAACACCAAATTTGCTGCCTCAAAAGAGCCAGTACACACAACAGCTTGTTCTCCTAGCTAGGGTTATGCACTCCTCCTTAATATACAAAACTAAGATGGTTGTGTAATAAAACAGGAATAAGTTTATTAACAAAGATTTAAGTGATTTCAAGCAAGAACGAAAGAGATATGAAAGGGTTACAAACAAAACAAAACAAAAAATCCATTTTCTAATGTCTAAAACTTAATTCTAGCATAATACATCTTTGCCTAACCTAATATCTTACTCACACCAAGTAATCAGCATTCTCCAGCTTGATTAACAAGAGGACCAATCTTTCTTATATACAAAGCACTGACTCTTCTCTCAGGTGATGGATACCTTAAAGTCTTTCAGCAGTTCCTTACATCTCCCAAATTTGTTTTTGTCTTCAAAGTCAGGAAGCCATTCTGGGGGCTTAACTATGTGTGTCCACCAGGTAGCCAATGCCACGTTAACTTTGTCATCTCCTGTGGTTTATGGTGTACATGATCTTCCTGTAATCTCCATTGCAAACGAATAGCCCATTTTACCAGTCCCTGGTCATACCTGGCATGGTTTGCAATTGAGCCAAAGAGGTGTTTGCATTTCTTCTTTGTTGGATACAAACTGTTTTGTCTCCTTTGTCTGTTTATGCTCTCCAAAACATAGTATCAGACAGTATCCATAATTTCACATGCAGTGTTGTTACATATATTTCACAATGACATTAATGACCAGTGTGGTATTAGTTTTCAAGTAATGTATTACAAATCACCTTTTAAATAAATATGAAAACTGTGTGAGAGGTGTATTGAGCTGGTCAGATCAGGTGATATTTACTGTTACATACCAGGTGTATGTATACCATCTGGTGCTGGGGTGCTCTTATGGTCACAGATCATAATTCTGCTTCCTGCTCCATGGCAACTTCAGTTGTCATGAAACGGGCCTCATGGCTGCCATCTTGCCAGGTCCCCAAGTCGGTTCAAGTTATTGTGGAGGACTTTCCCTTTGAGGGCAACCTTTCTACAGTCAGAGAGGGTCTGAGCCTCCCAGGAAGCATTAGAAACTGCAACATAGCCACCCTGCCATCATCTTCCTCTCAGTCTTATCTGCTGCCAGGAGATCATTTGATGGGACCTTGGGAATTACCCACAGTGGAATACAGATAGGCACCATTAGTGTTGGCTTGGCCTCGTCAAGGAATACTTGTAAAGCCCTCATAAGCTGGTCTCCCATCTCCGAATGTATTGTGATAGCAAGACTTTCACATAGACATGGCAACATCACTATCATTGGTGCTTGTGCACCTGCTATTCTTGCCAACAAGGAGGACAAGGAACAATATGCATGAGTCATGTATAATGTAATCAGAATAGTAGCCACACACAACATTATCATTGTGTTACCCAATGCCAATGCCATGCTGGGACCAGATGCTAGATCAGCTTGGCGAGAAAGTGTTGGGGATTTCTTTGTGGATGTGACCATGAACAATAATGGTGAGTGACTGCTCAAGCTTTGTGCTGAAACTGGACTCCATATTTCTAACACGGATTTCCAATGAAAAAACATACATACATGGATTTGGTATTAGAATGATGGAGAAACCGGCAAAGAGCTAGACCATGGTCTTATATCTAGTCAGTGGAGAAGCTGTGTACACTATTGTTGGGTGCTGAAGTTGGCAATACTGACCACAGGTTGCTTGCGGACATGGGGAAACTGAAGTTGAAGGCAACTGAAATCAAGACTTCCATTAGTCATTTAGTCACAGTACAAAACCAGGCTGAAATCTGCAAACCATTTGATGTTCTAGCCCTTGCAGATGAAAATTTTGAACACAAGGAAATCAATAATTTGTGGGACTGTTTCCAGTCTTCTATTATGGACGCTCTCAACAGAGTGCTGGGGAAAATGTGCCCAAGCCCCAAACATCAATGGATCCATCAACAGACCCTGGATGTCACAGATAAATGACATATGGCTCACTTAAACAGGAACAACCAAGACTACTGATGCCTCAATGCCTTGTGTAACACAGTTTTAAAGCAGGACTAGGAGATGTTTAGGCAAATAATGCTCGATTGATGGAAGCTGTATTGGCAAAAAATGACTATGATGCTATCTATAAAGAATTGTGCACCTTAAAAGTTGGTCCACAGAACACCAGCTTTCTTATCGGCAATGGATGCAGTAATATAGTCCACACGTAGGAAGAATGTGTGAATAGATGGCAGAACACTTTCAGGAGCTTCTTAACCACCCCATAAAATCTCCCCAGCTCCAGCAGGATGTGAAGAGTGGAGTAACCACCCCATATGTAATGTAGAGGATATCACTGTTGAGGAGGTTAGAAGCACATCCCGTAAGCTCAAGTTCTGCTGGTGTTTGTTGTATAGCTACTGAGCTAACCAAGCATGTTGGAGATTCCATCTTGGAGTGGCAGACCCATGTTATCAACAAAATACGGATTAAGGAGAAACTACCTGCCTACTGGTCCTGTGGAATTATTCTTTCTTTTTGGAGATGGAAAGGTGATGTTCTGATGTATTCCAATCACCATGGCATCGTGGCATGGTGATTGGAATACATCAGAACGTCACCAATCGTGGCATTTAATTGGTATACAAACTGTTCACAGTGGTTCTTCCTGAGCATGTTAAACCCAACATAAGCAATCTATGGCCTCTACAGTAAGCCAGATTTGTGCCCATCTGATCAACCGCAGAGCAGAATTTTACTGTTAGATAAATTATTGAAAAAGCTTAAAGAGTTTCTGCGCAGGAAGGATGAGGTGTATATAGCCTTTATTGATTTAAAATCTGCCTTTGACTCTGTTGATCATAGCTCTCTTTGGCTCGGCCTGGAAGCTGCTGTGCCTGGCAAGCTCCTCAGCCTCTAATAGAAATGCATTGCCAAAGTGAGAGCTGTTTCTGGTTAGATACTAGGATGTTCAACGGGTTTGAATACAACTGTGGCATCCATCAAGGAAACATGGCTACCCCATATCTTTTCAACACTGTAATTGACCATGCAGTGCATGATTTCTATATAATAGACCTTGAAAATGGGGATGACAGGGCTGCGTTTGCATCCTCATGAACTAATCTCATCAGTGCACTGAATATATTTATGGAAGAAGGAAATAGGCTTGTGTGACAGTCTGTATCCCTATAAAAAGAAAAGGAGGACTTGTGGCACCTTAGAGACTAACCAATTTATTAGCGCATAAGCTTTCGTGAGCTACAGCTCACTTCCTCAGATGCATATCGTGGAAACTGCAGCAGGCTTTATATATACACAGAGAATATGAAACAATACCTATTCCCACCCCACTGTCCTGCTGGTAATAGCTTATCTAAAGTGATTTCCAGCACAAATCCAGGTTTTCTCACCCTCCACCCCCCCACACAAATTCACTCTCCTGCTGGTGATAGCCCATCCAAAGTGACAACTCTTTACACAATGTGCATGACAATCAAGCTGGGCTATTTCCTGCATAAATCCAGGTTCTCACATCCCCCCCACCCCCATACACACACAAACTCACTCTCCTGCTGGTAATAGCTCATCCAAACTGACCACTCTTCAAGTTAAAATCCAAGTTAAACCAGAACATCTGGGGGGGGGGGTAGGAAAAAACAAGAGGAAACAGGCTACCTTGCATAATGACTTAGCCACTCCAAGTCTCTATTTAAGCCTAAATTAATAGTATCCAATTTGCAAATGAATTCCAATTCAGCAGTTTCTCGAGCGAGAAACTGCTGAATTGGAATTCATTTGCAAATTGGATACTATTAATTTAGGCTTAAATAGAGACTTGGAGTGGCTAAGTCATTATGCAAGGTAGCCTGTTTCCTCTTGTTTTTTCCTACCCCCCCCCCCAGATGTTCTGGTTTAACTTGGATTTTAACTTGAAGAGTGGTCAGTTTGGATGAGCTATTACCAGCAGGAGAGTGAGTTTGTGTGTGTATGGGGGTGGGGGGGATGTGAGAACCTGGATTTATGCAGGAAATAGCCCAGCTTGATTGTCATGCACATTGTGTAAAGAGTTGTCACTTTGGATGGGCTATCACCAGCAGGAGAGTGAATTTGTGTGGGGGGGTGGAGGGTGAGAAAACCTGGATTTGTGCTGGAAATCACTTTAGATAAGCTATTACCAGCAGGACAGTGGGGTGGGAATAGGTATTGTTTCATATTCTCTGTGTATATATAAAGCCTGCTGCAGTTTCCACGCTATGCATCTGAGGAAGTGAGCTGTAGCTCACGAAAGCTTATGCGCTAATAAATTGGTTAGTCTCTAAGGTGCCACAAGTCCTCCTTTTCTTTTTGCGAATACAGACTAACACGGCTGTTACTCTGAAACCTGTATCCCTATGTTCACCCTTTTTACAAAACTATAATGGATTTTGTATAAAGTATGCCTTGGGGGGGTATCATTTGAAAACTCATAATGTGCTGATCATTATTGTCCTGGTAAAATATGTGTGGCCATATTGTATGAAAAGTTATAAGATTCTACTGTACAACTTTACTGAGACATGCTCCAAGTTCAGAAAAGCAGGCATAAACCAATTCATCAGAGACAAAAGACAACCTGGCGCTTCAGTCAGGTGTCAACAAAATCAAATGGACTATCACTTGGTTAAGCGGCCATTCTTTGGGAGGAAAAAGGGTGTGAGCAAAAAATTTCCAGGCTGGCAAAAAAACTCCCCAGATTACCTCTCCTCCCTTTCTCTCTGCTCATGGCATCAACAACACCCGCAGAACAAGATGGTAACACTGAATTTGGAGAAGGGTCCTGACTGAAACATGTGGTGAGAGAGACTTTTGCTTTATGTTCACTTAGCTTGTTACATTAGGTATTAGTATGCGTTTTACCTTTTATTTCTTTGTATCCAATTCTGACTTTTATGCCTCATTACTTGTAATCTCTTAAAATCCATCTTTCTGTAGTTAATAAACTGGTTTTATTATTTTATCTAAACCAGTGTGTGTTTGGATTGAAGTGTTTGGGAAATGGACGTATCATTTTCTATTAATGAAATGACAGACTTTATATGAGCTTGTATTGTCCTGGAGGGTGCTGGGCAGTACAAGATGCACATTACTGGGGGAAAGTCCGTGATTGGGAGTTTGCTGTTGTTGCCCGGCTGTATAATTCATGGGTGGCTGGCTATTGCATTCATACCGTATAGCTGGGAGTGATTTACATGCTGGTGGCTGTGTGTGAGCAGGCAAGTGGTGTAAAAGGCATCTCAGGATGGAGAATTATGGGGACACAGCTGTCCATCAGTCCAGATTGTATCCTGGGTAATGTCACAGTTTGGTCTTTAAATCAGATGGAAGAAGACCAAACTGATGAAAGCAGCTGATGAACCTCTACCCCTGCCCATCGTAATTGATGGAGAAGAAGTTTGATTCATTGACTCGTTTGAGTATCTTGGTTCCATTGTCACCACAGAGGGAGGTTGCCTTGCTGACATGAAACATCAAATCAGAAAGGCTCTGAGTGTTATGCGCACTCTTTGGAAGCCTCTGTGGTGTCAACTAAGATGCATATCTATCAAGCAGCAGTGACTTCTGTCCTTTTGTATGGCTCTGAAATCTGGGCCACAACAGAGACACAAATGCACCAGTTGGATACTTTTAATATGAAACAGCAGTGATATCTTGAAGGCATATGGTGGTTTCATCATGTTACAAACAAGGATGTGAAGCATTGAACCAACCAGTTTCCATTGTCTTCCCAAGTGACTTAGTGCTGGCTCAGGTGGCTGGGACATCTGCTCTGTATGCTAGAGTTCATACCAGCCTGCCAGCTTTATGCATTCAATCCAACAAAAGCTGGATGGAAAAGACCTTGTGGACAGCACATGTTGGAGTGATGTCATGTATTCTGATCTGGCCCACCTCAGCCTTAATATAGAGCAAGCCGCAATACTGGCAGGAGACTGGGCTCTCTGGAAACAGATGATCCAAAGTGTGCACTCTACACTCTATGAGCGGAGAATGAGTGATTGACCATCACTCAAAGAAAGAAAGGTTACTTAACTTACAGTAATTGGATAGAGTTTAGGTACCATAAGACCATGTAGTCTGACCTGTATAATGGAGGCCATTTAATTTCACCCAGTGACCCCCTGTATTGAGCTCAATAACTTGTGTTTCATTAAAGACTATCTTCCAAAAAGGCTTGATCTGACAACTTCAAGAGATGGAGGATCTATCGCTTGTCCTTAGTAATTTGTTCTAATGGTTAATCATCCTCACTATTAAATATTTGTGCCTTGTTACTAATCTGAATTTGTCTGACTTCAGCTTCCAGTTCTTGGTTCTTGTTAAGCCTTTATAATGTTAGATTAAAAAACTGTTTAATACTTGGTATTTTCTCCCCATGAAGGTACTTATACACTGTAATCAAGTTGCCTCTCAATCTTCATTTTTATAAACTAAACAGATTAAACTGGAAGTCTCTCATTGTCAGGCATTTTATTTCAAGCCCTGGAATCATTTTTGCAGCTCATTTCTGAACCCTCTCCCATTTTTCAACAACCTTTTTGAAATGTGGACACTAGAACTGTACACAGTATTCGTCTCACCAGTACAATATATAGAGGTAAGAGTACCTCCCTACACCTATTCAATATTCCCCAGTTTCTACATCTAAGAAGCCCATTAGTCCTTTTTGCCACAGCATTGCACTAGGAGCTTACGATCAGCTCATTGTCCACCATGCCCCCTCAAATCCTTTTCATAGTCACTGCTTCCCAGGGTAGAGTCCCCCATCTGGTAGGTGTGTCGTGAATTCTTTGTTCCTAGATGTTTAACTAGATGTTCCTAGATGTTTAATGGGGTCAGCTCATCAAGTGATCCAGATTGCTCTGTTTAACTAACCTGTCCTCATAACTGTTTACCACTCTGCCAATGTATGCTCTTGGTATTATTTAATACTTTCTTTATTAGAATGTCATGCTGTACTAAAACAAATGTCTTACAAATGTCTGAGTATATTACACCCATGCAGTTATCTTTATCAATCAAACTTGAAATATCATCAAAGAATGAAATGAGGTTATTTGACAAGATCTATTTTCTGTAAAACAGTATTGACTGGCGTTAATTATATTCCAATACTTTAATTCTTTATCAGCTTTTCCATTATCTTGCCCAGGACTGATACCAGTCTAACTGGCCTGTAGCTACCTAGCTCATCCCACTTGACACCTTTGAATATTGGCACAACATTAACCCTATTCCAGTTTTATGGAATGTCTCTGGTATTCCATGGTTTGTTAAAAATTAAGATCTTCTCAGCTAACACTTTTAGGACTTGTGTGTGCAATTTATGTGGGCCTACTGATTTTAAAATGCTTATCCCTAGTAGATGCTGTTTAACATCCTTTTTAGTTACTAATAGACTAGAAAAAACTTCATCATCCTCATTTGATATGAGTAAAACATCCTGCTTCTTTCCAAATACAGAATAAAAATATTTATTGAACACTTCTGCCTTTTCTGCATCATTAACAGATTTACTTTCTCCATCTAGTAATGAACTTATACCATTCCTATGATTTATTTTGTTCCCAATATATTTTAAAAAAATCCACCTATTGTTCTTAATCTTACTAGCTATGGATTTTTTTCTTGTGTCTTTAGCTTCCCATAATAATTTTCTGCATTATATAACCTCTTATTTATATCAATTTCTATCTTTTCTCATCTGTAATATATTGCTTTTTAATTTCTAATTTCTGTCTTCTGTGACAGACCCAGACTGGTTGGGTGCAGGAGTCTGGTAGAAGGAAAACACATTGGAAACTGGATGAATAGTTTTCTGTTTCCTGAGCGACCAGGGCAGGGGCCAGAGCAGTCAGGAAGGTGCTACAAGCAATTAAGTCAGGCAGACTCCATAAGGCACCTGGAACCAATAGAAGCAATCAAGGGAAACAGGCTAATCAGATCACCTGAAGCCCATTTAGAACCAGCTGGGACTAGTTTAAAAGGAAGCCCCTTCAGAGAGGCCAGCTGGTAGGAGCTGGGAGTAAGCTGATGTGTTGTGGGAAGACTAGAAGTAAGAAGGTGCACAGTAAAAGAGCCGGGAGAACAAGCATGGTCAGGTACCAAGGAGGGTGCTAGGCGGGGCCGTTTGGGGAAGTAGCCCAGGGAAGGGCTATAGCTCCGGTAGTATAGGAAAACTACTTGTTGCCACTGTCAATTAGGGTCCCTGGGCTGGAACCTGGAGAAGAGGGTGGGTCTGCGTCTCCTACCCCACATTTCTACACAAATGCTCCCTGAGTAGGAAGACAGGGGCTAAAGAGGGTTCTTACACCAAACCCGTTGACTGACCGATCATGAAGGTGGCTCAGTAAGCTGTAACCCTTGCCTCTGAGAGGGGAGAGAGGCTACACTGAGGGTCACAAAAAACCTCTGAGGCAAATCCTAACCACCTAGAAGCGCAGGACCCCCCGAGGCAAAGCCGATGTCCTGCCACACTTCACAGACACATTCAGCCAGAAAAATTGTCCTTTTTTCTTGATTGTAGAATTGTGGATTTTCACAATCGACTAAACTTATTTTAAAGAGCTTCAACTTCTAATTTTTATTCCTAATTTCCCCCAAACCATTTTGCTCATAGTTTTCCTCAGCTTTGGGAAATAATCCCTTTTGAAGGAATGGTTAATTAATTCATCTTTATCCATCATCGTGAGGTCCAAAACAGAGCAACCTCAGGTTGGGTCCAATACCTTTTGTGTTAGAAAATGATCATCTATAATTTTTAGAAACTTTAATGATCATTTACATCTAGCAGCATGGAACCTCCAGCATATGTCTTCCAAATTGAAGTCCCCCACAACAGCACAGGTTTTATTCCATCCAGTGCAAACAGCTGTTTAAGGAGTAACTCATCCTGTTGTATGGTTTGATTTGGTGTTCTGTAACAGAGTGGCGCTCCATCTTTCCAGACTACTGTACCCCTTTCAGGAGTCTGATTTGTCTTGAGTACTGCTAAGTTTCACGTCTCTTAAAAACTATTTGCTTACAAAATCAGCCATAAAAATACACAAATGTCACAGCACACTATTACTGAAAAATTGCTTCCTTTTTCGTTTTTACTATAAAATTATAAATTAAATCAATTGGAATATAAATATTGGCCTGCCCTGGTCGCTCAGGAAACAGAAAACTACTCATCCAGTTTCCAGGGTGTTTTCCTTCTACCAAACTCCTGCACCCGACCAGTCTGGGTCTGTCACAGAAGATAGAAATTAGAAATTAAAAAGCAATATATTACAGATGGGAAAAGATAGAAATTGATATAAATAAGAGGTTATATAATGCAGAAAACTTAATTTCAGTGTATAATATATAGAGCAGTATAAACAAGTCATTGCCTCTATGAAATTTTAGTTTTACTGACTTCGCTAGTGCTTTTTGTGTAGTCTATTGTAAAACCAGGCAAATATCTAGATGAGTTGATGTACCCCCTGGAAGACCTCTGCATACCCGCAGGAGTACACATGCCCCTGGTTGAGAACCACTGCTGCAACAGGTTCCCCAGCAGTACTTCTGCCTTAGCTTTGTTAGTTAGTGCATTGACCCATAGTGATTCAATATCTTGTGGATCTGAGTTATTAATAAGTCTAAATCAAGTAATGGTATATTTGAAGTAGGGTTCCACCTCCCCACTCACCTCTTTTACCTACTATCCTTGCTGAATAGGTGATAACCAGTGATTTTAACATTCTAATCATGCATATCATCCTACCAGTTTTCAGTAGTGTCACTTACATCAAGTTTCTTCTAATCAATCAGAATTTCCAGTTCATCTTGCTTGTTACCCAGATTCCTAGAATTGGTATAAAAACAAGCCCTCCCCCTCCCCCAAGAAAAGCAGGGAGGTGAAGGGACAAAATTAGAAAGGCCAAGGCACAAAATGAGATCAAACTAGCTAGAGACAAAAGGGTAACAAGAAAACATTCTACAAATACATTGGAAGCAAGAGGAAGACAGGGTAGGCCCGTTACTCAAGGGGCTGGGGGGAGGAGAGGGTATGGGGAGGGGAGAGGGGGAAGGACAATAACCAAAAATGTGGAAATGGCAGGGATGCTTAATGACTTCTTTGTTTCGGTTTTCACTAAGAAGGTTGGTGGTGATTGGATGTCTAACATAGTGAATACAAATGAAAATGAGGTAGGATCCAGAATAGGGAAAGAACAAGTTAAAAATTACTTAGACAAATTAGATGTCTTCAAGTCGCCAGGGCCTGATGAAATACATCCTAAAATACTTAAAGTGCTGACTGAGGAGATATCTGAGCCATTAGTGATTATCTTCTAAAAGTCATGGAAGATGGAGGAAATTCCAGAAGACTGGAAAAGGGCAAATATAGTGCCAATCTATAAAAAGGGAAATAAGGAAAACCCAGGGAATTATAGACTAGTCAGTTTAACTTCAGTACGTGGAAAGATAATGGAGCAAATAATTAAGCAATCAATTTGCAAACCCTTAGAAGACTATAAGGTGATAAGTAACAGTCAGCATGGGTTTATCAAGAACAAACTGTCAAACCAACCTAATATCTTTCTTTGATAGAGTTAGAAGCCTTGTGGATGGGGGGAAGTGGTAGATGTGATATATCTTGAATTTAGTAAGGCTTTTTATACTGTCTTGCATGACTTTCTCCTAAACAAACTAGGGAAATACAACCTAGATGGAGCTACTTTAAGGTGGGTGCATAACTGGTTGGAAAACTGTTCCCAGAGAATAGTTATCAGTGGTTCACATTCAAGCTGGAAGGGCACATCAAATGGGGTTCCACAGAGATCAGTTCTGGGTCCAGTTCCATTCAGTATTTTCATCAATGAATTAGATAATGGCATAGATAGTACACTTAAAATTTGCAAACAATACCGAGCTGGAAGGGGTTGCAATTGCTTTGGAGGATAGAATTAAAATTCAAAATGATCTGGACAAACTGGATAAATGGTCTTCAATAAATGCAAAGTACCCCACTTAGGAAGGAACAGTCAGTTGCACATGTACAAAATGGGAAATGACTGCCTGGGACTGTGGAAAGGGATCTGGGGGTCATAGCGGATCACAAGCTAAATATGAGTCAACAGTGTAACACTGTTGCAAAAAAAGCAAACATCATTCTGGGATGTATTAGCAGGAGTGTTGTAAACAAGACATGAGAAGTAATTCTTCAACTCTACTCTGTGCTGATTAGTCCTCAGCTGGAGTATTGTGTCCACTTCTGGGCACCACCTTTCAGGAAAGATGTGGACAAATTGGAAAGTGTCCAGAGAAGAGCAGCAAAAATGATTAAATGTCTAGAAAACATGACCTATGAGGGAAGATTGAAAAAAATGAGTTTGTTTATTCTGGAGAAGAGAAGACTGAGAGGGGACATGATAATAATTTTCAAGTACATAAAAGATTGTTATAAGGAGGAGGGAGAAAAAATGTTCTCTTTAACCTCTGAGGATAGGACAAAAAGACAAGAGCTTAAAATGGAACAAGGGCAATTTAGGTTTTACATTGAGAAAAACTTCCTAACTGTCAGAGTAGTTAAGCACTGGAATAGGTTGCCTAAGGAGATTGAGGAATCTCTGTCACTGGAGATTTTTAAGAGCAGGTTAGACAAACACCTGTCAGCGATAGTCTAGATAATATTTAGTCCTGCCTGAGTGCAGGGGATTGGACTAAATGCCCTCTCAAGTCTTACGGTTCTATGATTGTATAATGTATGCACACAAAAATTATCCATTTTAGCCTTATAATTTCTTTCTTACATTTCATCTTCCATACTTTATACTAATTTCTATTAGCTTCCTTTGGATTGTACTTCTATTTTCTGACTTATACCTATGCAAACTTACTTAGGCACCCTTCTGTGTATATATTATGATACAGTCTTTAATTACATGACCATATACTGCTTTCTCCACAGACCCTGCCTCTTTCAGTGTACAGAATTGATGGAGCACTGGGAATGAATTTGGGTTGTGTAGGTGAATGAGGGTGTTGTCTGTAGTACTCCTACTTCATTTGCTGAAGTTGAAAGGTGTGTATGGTGAATAAGGCAGGGGACTGCAGGTAGAGAAAGGATGGTCTTATGGTTAAGGGAAGTGAATGTCATACTTCAGCATTGAATTCTATCTCTGCATCTGCTACAGAACTGTGTGATGCTTGTCATTTTTCTCTGATGACGGTAATGATTGTTGTATGAGTTTAAATGTTTTTCTCATTGCGATGTATTTAGATAACCTGGGGAAAACAGATTCTTTTAAAAGTCTGCACTGTACATAACTATTGTTTACATAATCCTAGTTTGTTTTTATAATTTTCTTGAGCTTTCATGAGCTTGGAGTACAGTGGAAGTGGCACATGAAAGGTCAATGGAGAGTTGGAGGAAGTGGAGGGGTGGGAGAGAAAATTAAGGAGAGTTAGGCTTTGTCTACATTCAGAATTTATGCATTAATATAACAACATTGATTTAATTAGACTAGTGTGAACAACTAATATAGACAGGCTACACCAGTTCTAGGTCAGGTTTATACCAGTGTACTTTAATTTGGTTACCCTGGTATTAGCCACACCATTTCATAATGCAACCCATCAACACTGGTTTGTATCAGTGTAATTAAATTGATGTAGTTATACTGGTAAACAAATTTCTTAATAAGAAAAGGAGTACTAGTGGCACCTTAGAGACTAACCAATTTATTTGAGCATAAGCTTCACGAAAGAACTCCTTTTCTTTTTGCGAATACAAACTAACACGGCTGCTACTCTGAAAAAAATTCCTTAATGTAGACAAGACTTTAGGCTCTTTATATTGCCTTGAGGAACATTTGTTAACTGATTAGAAGCATCATTACACAAAGGCTATGTCTACACTAACACTTTTGTTGGTATAACTTATGTCGCTCAGGGATGTGGAACCCCCCCCCCCACCAACATAGCTAGCACCGCTCATGGTTTAATTATGTCAGTGGGAGAACTCTCTCCCATTGGCATAGCTTGGCTACACGAGCGATCTTATAGTGGCACAGCTGCATTGGTGCTGCTGTGCCGCTGTAAGCTCGCTAGTGCAGACATGGTGAAAGAGAGGGGTCCATTTATGTATTCTAAGCTGTGGCGAGTGGCAGCAATGCAAATAATGTCTATACAAGGCTGTAGGTTACATAAAAGAGGAATAAAACAAGGTCTTCATACATATGTTGATAAACCAACTACACACTATATTTCTTGAATTTTTAAAAAAGTGCATGGGATTACTTTAAAAATCATATGATTTATGACTTTTTAACTTTTTGGGTTGTAAACATGGGGGGTGTAATTATATTTTTTTACCCCTTCCTTCTTTATTGTTATATGTGATCTCTCCTCTCTTTTTCTCAGTTGTCTTGGCTCTCTTGCTACACTCCGTTCTATGGTGTGTTTTGGGGTCAAAGTGAAAGTAATTAGAATTCTAAGATTTTGACAGAGACTCATTATATTTCCTTGGATTTTATTTGATAGATGTTATTTAAAAAGATAAAATATCTGTGTTTAAAGTAGAAATAAAGGCTCACTGACTTGTTCATATCAAGTGAAATTATTTCTTTATTCCATGTTTGACAATCTAATCTACCAGACCAAACACAAAAATAGGCTGCCTAATTGAGAAGTCAGACTGAGCTGATATACAGTGATACGAAGTACCAGCACTTTACAGTGGTGTCATCATTTTCTATGGAATTTAAGCTTTCATTTAATTAAAAAAAACCACAAAAACAAAAAAATAACAAATACCCAGTTGTTTTAGACCTTATAGAAGTGAAGAAAACTTTCCAAGTATAAACCATTAGAGTGGTCTCTCATTGTGCCTACAGAACAAAGGTACAGTCAACAAGTCTGAATGACTGGAGTTACATATTGACAATGGTTTAATTTTTTTTAAAAATGGAAGATTTAAGCCTCAGTGGGATGTGTTAGGTGCTCAGTACTTTTGAAAATCAGATGTCTTGTTTAGAAGCCTAAGTATGTACTTAAGAGACTAACCTTAGGCTTGTGGTTTTGAAAAACCTGGCCAGTGTAAATGTCAGGGTTAACTGCTTCACAGCTGAGCACTTCTACAGAAAAGTAGACAGAGGTTGGGATTCAGAGTGGGGCCTGAATAGAGAACTGTCATTTATATTTTTAACATCTGGCTTGATTTTGAATTTTGATCCCTGAGCATCAAAAATGAAATAAAGGAAATATTAACAAATGTGCCATATTGAATCAGATCTGTGGTCCAGCATCCTGTCTCAAACAGAGGCCAACACCAGATGCTTCAGAGGAAGCTACGAGAAACCTCATGGCAGGCAGATGTAGGATGATCTGTCTCACCTTAAGGTCTCCTCCTAATTCTTAACAGAGACTATCTTAGTGCATAAAAGGTATTCTGTTTTTTTTTAAATGCTGTGTTTTATCTAAAAACTAGAATCTTTTTTTTAAATGCTGTAATGTTACCTATAAACTAGAAATCCTGAGGTCTTCACTCAGTTTTTGCTCACTCCTTACTAAAAAAAAGACTTTTTGTTACAAGTCATTGTGAATTTGCTGGATGAGGTGTTAAGATACCTGGTCTTTTGTTTGGGAAGAAATATTCTAGGTGGAATTTATATTTTGTTTGTTTCAGGCTCCACGTATGGGCACTTTTATTGGTGTGTACCTTCCCTGCTTGCAAAATATTTTGGGAGTCATTCTTTTCCTACGTTTGACGTGGATTGTTGGAACATCTGGAGTTCTTGAATCTTTCATCATTGTGTTCATGTGCTGTGCTTGTGTAAGTTAATATTTAATTGTCTTATACATTTAAAGTTAAATCCTATTCTATGCTACTGCCAGACCAACTCCCCTGTCCCCCTGCTTGCACAAGCAGCAGGCAGAACCCTTTTATAGAGTTCAAAGAGCAGTACAGGTGGGCGTTAAGGTGGGCTAAAATACTAGCTTGCCTTTTATGTCTTTTAGCGTGTTCATTTATGCATAGACTTTAAGTAGTGTGTATGTTGAAATTCAGTTGCAATGGGCACCCTACACTGAAAAGGTGCAGCAAAGTGAGCCCTCCCGCACTATTTCTGCCTTGATTGATGGGACACACTGCTGTCTCTTTGCTTATTAGAGCTGGTCAGAAATTTTCTGACAAAATGGTTTTATTGTCAGAAACTGCAATTCACTGAAACAAATGTTTATGAAAAGGTATCAGGTTAAGCAAAACTTCCATTGGGAAATGTTTCTTAGATTCCCAGGATGGATTTTCTGATCAAAAAGACAGATACAGAGAGATGGACTCCAGAATAGCCAATAACTCAATGGTGAGGCCACTCTCCTGGGAAGAAGATGATCCAGGTTCGAGTCCTTATTCTGCCTGATTCAGAGCAGGGACTTGAACTTACAACTTCCACATCCCATATGAGTCTCATAACCACAAAGCTATGGGTTTTTCTGAAGTTGGTGTGTCTGAATCTCTCCTATTAGAACTGTTCCACTTTGTATAACTAATTAAATATTCATTGGACCAGAGAGAGAGAGAGAGAGACTGGCTTTATATATGGGTGATTATGGCACTCACATGGGACATGGGAGACAAAGGGACTAGAACATGTCCTAACCTTAGGCTGGGCTAGTATGGTGTATCTCTTGATTTTTTGAAAAACTGTTTTTTGGGGATTTTTGGAAAGGTCTTAGTTTTGTCCCAATGCAAAATGGAAAAAGTATTTTGAAATTTAAAAAACTTTCATAGAACAGGGAAACCATTTCTTGCCCAGCTGCACTACTTATCCTCATTGAATTGATCAAAACAAGATTCAGTCTTAAGTTTGTAAAATACTAATGTTAGCGCCATTTACTCAGTAATTAAAATTGTATTTCATGGTTCTCATTAAATCAGTCCTTAGTATTTGTTCTTCTCTTGATTTATCCTCCTGCTTTGTGTTTATTTAAATTTGGGTAAGAAGGAATTACTTTTCAAAATTTCACATGAAACTCTGAAACTTAATTATTAGCAGTACTGTGATTTACTTGTAGCTCAAGTTCATAAATGTAATTGTTTTGGAATATGGAGCTAGAAGTAAGATACATAATGGTAATGATGGTAAAGATACACAATGGTCATTTGTTACTAATTACTATTTAATGAGAACAATATTTTCTTTGGGTTGTTTTCTGGTGAATATTGAAAGTCCTCAAGGTTTCCCCTTCTTTCCAGTTATATATTCAAAGGCTCTGCTTTGAGCTGACCCATACTTCTAGATGTATTAAACAGTTGTTCAGTCTAAGACTCAATGCTCAACTGACTTTGGAATCAATTAGCTTAGTTAGGAAAAAAAGGCATATAACTTGAGTCCCTGTCACCACAAAGACATAAAGATATTTTCCAATTTCCAGCTTATTCCCACTAGACCATTGGGCTTGTCCATCATTTATAGTTTTTAAAGAACTTTATTATCTTAAATTAAACATTCTTAATAATGGTCTTTCCACAGACTATGCTGACTGCAATTTCAATGAGCGCAATAGCAACAAATGGCGTAGTTCCAGGTATTTACAATTTTTAACCTGAATCTTAAACCTAAAGTAATTATAAATGCACTTTAAAGGATTTATATGCAATATATATATTATTAAAGCTGTACATTTAAAGACCTAATGTGACGGAGAATCCACCATATCCCTTGATAAATTATTCCAATGGTTAATTGCCCTCGTGGTTTAAAAATTAATGCCTTATTTCTAGTCCACAATTGTCTAGCTTCAGCTTCAAACCGCTGGAACTTGTTTTTCCTTTTTCTGCTAGATTAAGAGCAGTCTGAAATAAGAAATCTCTTCCTCATGTAGACCATGAGCAAGTCACTTCTGAGACTTCACTTGGATAAACTAAATAAATTGAGAAGCTCTGTCTCTCACTTTAAGGCAGGTTTTCCAAGTCTGAAATCTTTATTATAGTTCTTTTCTGAATCCTTTCCAATTTTCAATTTCTTTTTTGAATTGAGAACACCATAACCATTGGAACAACTTACCTACTGATGTGTCAGATTCTCCATTACTGGAAATCTTTAAATCAAGATTGGTCATTTTTTAAAAGATATGCTTTAGCTCAGCCAGAAGTTATGGACTTGATACAGGAATTACTGGGTGAAATTGTGTGACCTGTATTATGCAGGCAGTCAGACTTGATTATCATAATAGTCTTTCTTTTCTTAAAATGTAAGAATCTGTGCAATAAAATTAGTCTGTAACATACACAGGGTACTGCTATACATGACATAACATTTCAGTAGAAAAAATAAATGGAATCCTTTTACACAAAGTGACCCTACTTCCTGCTTTTTCACATGATATCCCCTATTATCCTAGGAACTTCTTTCAGGACTCCTGAAATGTCATAGAATCATAGAATATCAGGGTTGGAAGGGACCTCAGGAGGTCATCTAGTCCAACCCCCTGCTCAAAGCAGGACCAATCCACAACTAAATTATCCTAGCCAGGGCTTTGTCAAGCCTGACCTTAAAAACCTCAAAAGAAGGAGATTCCACCACCTCCCTAGGTAACGCATTCCAGTGCTTCACCACCCTCCTAGTGAAAAAGTTTTTCCTAATATCCAACCTAAACCTCCCCCACTGCAACTTGAGACCATTACTTCTTGTTCTGTCATCTGCTACCACTGGGAACAGTCTAGATCCATCTCTTTGGAACCCCCTTTCAGGTAGTTGAAAGCGGCTATCAACCCCCCCCCCCCAAAAAAAATCATGTGTTCCAGTCCCCTAATCATTTTTGTTTCCCTCTGCTGGACATTTTCCAATTTTTCCACATCCTTCTTGTAGTGTGGGGCCCGAAACTGGACACAGTACTCCAGCTGAGACCTTACCAATGTTGAATAGAGGGGAACGATCACGTCCCTTGATCTGCTGGCAATGCCCCTACTTATACAGCCCAAAATGTCATTGGCCTTCTTGGCAACAAGAGCACACTGTTCACTCATATCCAGCTTCTCATTCACTGTAACCCCTAGGTCCTTTTCTGCAGAATTGCTGCCTAGCTATTCGGTCCGTAGTCTGTAGTGGTGCATGGGATTCTTCCGTCCTAAGTGCAGGACTCTGCACTTGTCCTTGTTGAACCTCATCAGATTTCTTTTAGCCCAATCCTCTAATTTGTCTAGGGCCCTCTGTATCCTATCCCTACCCTCCAGCGTATCTACCACTCCTCCCAGTTTAGGGTCATCAGCAAACTTGCTGAGGATGCAGTCCATGCCATCCTCCAGATCATTAATGAAGATATTGAACAAAACCGGCCCCAGGACCGACCTTTGGAGTGCTCCGCTTGATATCGGCTGCCAACTAGACATGGAGCCATTGATCACTACCCATTGAGCCCGAGGATCTAGCCAGCTTTCTCTCCACCTTATACTCCATTCATCCAGCCCATACTTCTTTAACTTGCTGGCAAGAATACTATCGGAGACCGTGTCAAAAGCTTTGCTAAAGTCAAGGAATAACACATCCACTGCTTTCCCCTCATCCACAGAGCCAGTTATCTCATCATAGAAGGCAAGTAGATTAGTCAGGCATGACCTTCCCTTGGTGAATCCATGCTGACTGTTCCTGATCACTTTCCTCTCCTCTAAGTGCTTCAAAATTGATTCCTTGAGGACCTGCTCCATGATTTTTCTAGGGACTGAGGTGAGGCTGACCGGCCTGTAGTTCCCAGCATCCTCCTTCTTCCCTTTTTTAAGGATGGGTCTGTCCCACTTTTTCATTTAATCAAAATGTTTTGTTTCTTAATGTTTCTTGAAGATCTATTGCTATACCAAGTAGAATTTGGTCTGTGTTACATGAAACGAACAGCCCAACTGAATGAGCATTTAGTTGGATGAACAGTGTTTGGAATGAAGAGAAAAATGTAGACTTTATCAAAGCTGTTCCTTTGCTCAAAGGGAAGGTTCTTAACACTGTATCAGTGTTCAATGATTAACTCAGAACACAAAGTTATTGGAAAAAATTCTCCACTTTGAGAAATAAGCATGTGTCACTGTTGAGTCAGAAGCTGGGAAGTAGCAACATCAGCACATCTTTGTAAAAAGTGTATATTGGGCATTTTATATGACCCAGGACACTAAAAAAAGTCTCTATGAGGAGGGATGATGATGACAAAGGGAACATGTTTTCCCTTCTCCTTTCTCCCACCAAAATTATTTTTTCCTACCTTGTAATGTCCCCTTTTATTTCTGTCTGCCCAATATTTGAGGAGATATAAATGAAAAGGCATCTCCCTCTGGTAAATGGTAAAGAAATAAGAAATGACAGTATGGTAATATGGACAAAACAAAATTTTGGGCCAAAATTACTTTGGGGAAGGACAGCAAAAGAGGATCCAGTGGGATGGTGTTAGGGGTCTTACTGTAGACTCCCTGGGTCAGAAGCAAGAAGGGACATATGAATCTTTAGCGCATCTGGCATGTAAATATCTTGCAATCCTGGCTACAACAGTGCCATCCGAATGCCTGTTCTCACTTTCAGGTGACATTGTAAAGGAGTGGGAGGCATGATTTCCTGTAAGTGTAAACAAACTTGTCTGAGTGATTATAGACTATAGGGGAGGGATAGCTCAGTGGTTTGAGCATTGGCCTGTTAAACCCAGGGTTGTGAGTTCAATTCTTGAGGGGGCCATTTAGGGATCTGGGGCAAAAATTGGGGATTGGTCCTGCTTTGAGCAGGGTGTTGGACTAGATGACCTCCTGAGGTCCCTTCCGACCCTGATATTCTATGATTGGCTGAACAAGAAGTAGGACTGAGTGGACTTGTAGGCTCTAAACTTTTACATTGTTTTAGTTTTAAATGCAGTTATTTTTTGTACATAATTCTACATTTGTAAGTTCAACTTTCATGATAAAGAGATGGCAGTACACTACATTACTTGTCTTAGGTGAATTGAAAAATACTATTTCTTTTGTTTCTTTTTTACAGTGCAAATATATGTAATCAAAAATAAATATAAAGTGAGCACTGTACATGTTGTATTCTTTGTTGCAATTGAAATAAATATATTTGAAAGTGTAAAAAACATCCAAAAATATTTAAATAAATGGTATTCTGTTTGTGATGGGTTGGATCACAGAAAACTCCTTGGGACTGCCAACTGATGTGATAAGGCTAGTTCTGGCCCTGCTTTCCCTGCCAGCTTGGGACCTCAGCACCCGAACACAGACCCAGGTCTGAATAACATCCCACAAACTGCAGGCTTAACTGAAAACAGTTTAAGAAGTGTTCTTGTCTCCAACACTCAGATGCCCAAGTCCCAATGGGATCCAAACCCCAAATAAATCCGTTTTACCCTGAATAGAGCTTGTACAGGGTAAACTCATAAATTGTTCGCCATCTATAACACTGATAGAGAAATATGCTCAGCTGGTGCCCCCCATTAATTAATAAGTAAAAAGTGATTTTGTTAAATACAAAAAGTAGGATTTAAGTGGTTCCAAGTAATAACCCACAGAACAAATTTCAGAGTAACAGCCGTGTTAGTCTGTCTTCGCAAAAAGAAAAGGAGTACTTGTGGCACCTTAGAGACTGACCAATTTATTTGAGCATGAGCTTTCGTGAGCTACAGCTCACTTCATCGGATGCATACCGTGGAAACTGCAGAAGACGTTATATACACACAGAGACCATGAAACAATACCTCCTCCTACCCCACTGTCCTGCTGGTAATAGCTTATCTAAAGTGATCATAAAGTTGGGCCATTTCCAGCACAAATCCAGGTTTTCTCACCCCCTCTCACCCCCTCCCCCAAACTCACTCTCCTGCTGGTAACAGCCTATCCAAAGTGACCATTCTCTTCACAATGTGTATGATAATCAAGGTGGGCCATTTCCTGCACAAATCCAGGTTCTCTCACTCCCTCACCCCCCTCCAAAAACCACACACACAAACTCACTCTGCTGCTGGTAATAGCTTATCCAAAGTGACCACTCTCCTTACAATGTGCATGATAATCAAGGTGGGCCATTTCCAGCACAAATCCAGGTTTTCTCCCCCCTCCACCCCCATACACACACAAACTCACTCTCCTGCTGGTAATAGCTTATCTAAAGTGATCATCAAGTTGGGCCATTTCCAGCACAAATCCAGGTTTTCTCACCCTCCGCCCCCCCCCCCCCAAACTCACTCTCCTGCTGGTAATAGAACAAAGTGAATTACCCAGCAAAATAAAATAAAACATGCAAGTCTATGCCCAATACAGTAAGAAAGTTATTACAGATGAAATCTCACCCTCAGAGATGTTCCAGTAAGCTTCTTTTACAGACTAGACTCCTTCTAGTCTGGGTCGAGCAATCACTTACACACTTATGGTTACTGTCCTTTGTTCCAGTTTCTTTCAGGTATCCTTTGGGGGTGGAGAGGCTATCTCTTGATCCAGCTGAAGACAAAATGGAAGGATCTCCCAGGGGTTTAAATAGACTTTCTCTTGTGGGTGGACACCCCTTCTTCCCCCTGTGTAGAATCCCAACTACAAGATGGAGTTTTGGAGTCACATGGGCAAGTCACATGCCCATGAATGACTTAGAACTTACAGGTAGCAGCCATTGTTCACATACTATCTTGAACATCCTCAGGTAGACTTCTTATGTGGATTGGAGCCTTCCAAGATCCATTGTCCATTAAGTGTTTCTTGACTGGGCACTTAACTTGCAAATTCCTTTCTAAAGAAGCTGCCCAAATGCCTTACTAAGGCTAATTAAAATCAAACAAGTACACAGCCAATATTCATAACTTTGAATACAAAAATGATACATGCATACAAATAGGATGAATATATTCAGTAGATCATAACCTTTGCAGAGATATGTTACATGGCATATGTAGCATAAAACACATCCCAGTTATGTCATATTTACATTCATAAGCATATTTCCATAAAGCATTATGGGGTGCAACGTCACACTGTTATTGTTTGACAGCGCGATTAATTTTTTTAATCATTTGACAGCCCTAAATTTTAGACTTGGTTTTGGTAAATAGTGAGAAAATAGTGAGAAAATAGTGAGAAGAGCTGGTTTTAGGAAATAACCTTGGATCGAGGTTCATGAGCTGATTTAGTTTAAATTAAATGTAAGGATAATCAAAACAGGTCATCATCTATGGTTTTTTATTTCAAAAGGGAAATTAAGGGAATTAGTTGAAGTCAATTGGACTGAAGAGCTCAAGGACCTAAATGTGGAGGAGGCTTAGAATTTCTTTAAATCAAGTATACAAAACTATCTGAAATTTACGTTGCAAGGAAGGGGGGCCGGGGGAGGGGGAATTTTAGGGAAAGGTTCCAGATCCAACTGGGTGAATAACTACATCAAAAAGGTTAATGAAAGTAGAGAGTCTCTAGGGAATGGAAACAGGGATTGAAAAAGCAATATCTTGCAGGTTAGAAAATGAAGGAACAAAGTAAGAATTGCTAAAAAGTAGAGCTAACTTTTGCCAAGAGAATTAAAATAAATAGGTTTTTTAAATTATATAAATAAAAAAAGACTCGGAAAGGATGAAGTTGGACTGCTATGCAGTGTGGTGGGGAACAGATTAAAGATAATCTAGATATGGCCGAAAACCGAAATGAACACTAAATGTGGTGTGCTCGCTGCTTGACTGAAATATAACGTGTGCTTTGTTTGTTTGTTTGGGGGACCGAGTACTGCCCGTGTGTGTGCTGAGCCTAGCAGCCTGCTAGGCAAGGCTGAGAGCTTCTTAACGAGGCTGTAATCCTTAGGCCTTTTAGCACCCATCAAAACTTAACTAGGGAATGAGGCTACTCAGGGCTACTCAGGGAGACCAGAGCTTAAGCCCTCTCCTAAGCAGCCAGAGGAGCTAGGGAACAGGAGCAGCTAACAGGGGAGTTTTGCGAGGGTGTTAACAGGGGCAGTGTGAGGGGGGCTAGAACTCAATATTCTTTAAACTTAAAAGCCAAAAATACCCCCTTGATATAAACAAAACATCAACAACTGCAGGGAAATGCAGGCAGAAGTCCAGCAATAGAGTGGGGGCTACCCAGTTTATTGCACCCAATGCAGCATGTATGATTACCTGTCCTATGGGCAGGTGGCGTATGTGTGCATTTGGTGCAAGGAGCTCCTAGCCCCTAGAGATCTTGTACGGGCTTTGGAGACCAGAATGGCTGAACTGGAGGAGCTGAGGGAGACAGAGAGGTACATAGATGAGACTTTCTGGGACACAGTAGAACTGTCCCACCCCCAGTCTGACAGCCTCTGTGCTGTTGAGGAGGATGAAAGTCCCAGGGAAGGAGAGCATCTAACTGGAGCACAGAGAAACAATCCCATAGTTGGGACCCTCCTTCCAGATGATGTTGTGGTATCCTCTCACACTGAGGATACCTCTCCAGGGGAGGGAACTCCAGCTATTAGAAAGAAGCAGGTATTAGTAATGGGCCCTGCTTTGAGCAGGGGGTTGGACTAGATGACCTCCTGAGGTCCCTTCAAACCCTGATATTCTATGATTCTATGGGAGATTTGATCATTAGAAACATAGATAGCCAGGTTTGCAATGACCAGGAGAACCACACGGTGACTTGCCTGCCTGGCGCAAAGGTTGCGGATCTCTTGAGATATCTAGATAGACTTATGTGTAGTGCTGGGGAGAAGCCGGTGGTCATGGTACATATAGGTACCAATGACATAGGGAAGGATAGGTGAGAGGTCTTGGAGGCCAAATTTAGGCTGCTAGGTAAGAGATTGAAGTCCAGGACCTCCATGGTAGCATTCTCTGAGATGCTCCCAGTTCCACATGCAGGGCCAGTTAGACCGGCAGAACTGCAGAGTCTCAGTGCGTGGATGAGATGATGGTGTAGGGAAGAGGGGGTTAGATTTATTAGGAACTGGGGAAACTTTTGGGATAGGGGGAGCCTATACAGGAAGGAGGGCTCCAGCTAAACTAAAATGGAACCAGATTGCTGGCACTTAACATTAAAGAAGCCATAGAGCAGTTTTTAAACTAAGGGCTGGGGGAAAACCGACAGGTGCTGAGAAGTACATGGTTGGACATTCCTTAGGGGAGGATCTATTAATGGAGAATGGGGGGAGGGATCTATTAATGGAGAATCTCTTAATGGAGGATCTATTAATGGAGAATGGGGGGGAGGGATAGCTCAGTGGTTTGAGCATTGGCCTGCTTAAACCCAGGGTTGTGAGTTCAATCCTTAAAAGGGTCATTTAGGGATCTGGGGCAAAAATTGGAGATGGTCCTGCTTTGAGCAGTGAGTTGGACTAGATGACCTCCTGAGGTCCCTTCTAACCCTCAGATGTCCTAGTGAGGGAAAGAGGATGGAAAATGATAAAATACAGGCAGGGTCTGAAACAGTCAAATAAAAAATATCCCATTTAATTACATCATGTAATGGCAGACAGCCAAAAGGAGACAATTTTTATAGTGCTTATATACGAATGCTAGAAGTCTAAATAATAAAATGGGTGAAGTAGAGTACCTTGTATTAAATGAGGATATTGATATAATAGGCATCACAGAAACTTGGTGGAATGAGGCTACTCAATGGGATACAGTAATACCAGGGTACAAAACGTATTAGAAGGACAGAACAGTCATGTTGGTGGGGGAGTGGCATTATATGTGAAAGAAAGCATAGAAGCAAATGAAGTAAAAATTGTAAATGAATCAAACTGTACCATAGAATCTCTATAGATAGAAATTCCATACTCTAATAATAAGATTATTATTATATAATAATATATAATTATTATAAGGCGGTAAGGATATATTACTGACCACCTGACCAGGATGGTGAAAGTGACTGTGAAATGCTCAGGGGGATTAGAGAGGCTATTAAAATAAAAAACTCAATAATAATAATGGGGGATTTCAATTATCCGCATAATGACTGGGTACATGTCACCTCAGGACGGGATGCAGAGATAAAGTTTCTTGACACCTTAAATGACTGCTTCTTGGAGCAGCTGGTCCTGGAACCCACAAGAAAAGAGGCAATTCTTGATTTAGTTCTAAGTGGAGCACAGGATCTGATCCAAGAGGTGAATATAGCTGGACCGCCTGGTAATAGTGACCATAATATAATTAAATTTAATATCCCTGTGGCAGGAAAAACACCACAGTAGCCCAACACTGTAGAATTTAATTTCAGAAAGGGGAACTACACAAAAATGAGGAGGTTAATTAAACAGAAATTAAAAGGTATGGTGCCAAAAGTGAAATCTCTGCAAGCTGAGTGGAAACTTTTTAAAGACACCCTAATAGACACCTCAACTTAAATGTATACCCCAAATTAAAAAACATAGTAAGAGAACCAAAAAAGAGCCACCATGGCTAAACAACAAAGTGAAACAAACAATGGCAAGCAAAAAGACATCCTTTAAAAAGTGGAAGTTAAATCCTAGTGAGGAAAATGGAAAGGCGCATAAACACTGGCAAATGAAGTGTAAAAATACAATTAGGAAGGCCACAAAAGAATTTGAGGAACAGCTAGCCAAAGACTCAAAAAGTAATAGCAATTTTTTTTTAAAGTACATCAGAAGCAGGAAGCCTGCTAAACAACCAGTGGGGCCACTGGACGATCGAGGTGCTAAAGGAGCACTCTAGGACGATAAGCCTATTGAGGTGAAACTAAATTAATTCTTTGCATCCGTTTTCACGGCTGAGGATGTGAAGGAGATTCCCAAACTGAGCCATTCTTTTTAGGTGACAGATCTGAGGAACTGTCCCAGATTGAGGTATCATTAGAGGAAGTTTTGGAAGAAATTGATAAACTAAACAGCAATAAGTCACCAGGACCAGATGGTATTCACGCAAGAGTTCTGATGGAACTCAAATGTGAAATTGCAGAACTACTAACTGTAGTCTGTAACCTATCATTTAAATCAGCTTCTGTACCAGATGACTGGAGGATAGCTAATGTGATGCCAATTTTTAAAAAGAGCTCCAGAGGTGATCCTGGTAATTACAGTTCTCAGAATGGAGAGAGGTAAATAGTGGTGTCTTCCAGGGGTCTGTTCTGGGACCAGTCCTATTCAACATACTCATAAATGATCTGGGAAAAGGGGTAAACAGTGAGGTGGCAAAATTTGCAGATGATACAAATTTACTAAAGATAGTTAAGACCCAGGCAGACTGCGAAGAGCTACAAAAGGATCTCTCAAAACTGGGCAACAAAATGGCAGATGAAATTTAATGTTGATAAATGCAAAGTAATGCACATTGGAAAGCATAATCCCAACTATACATGTAAAGTGATGGGGTCTAAATTCACTGTTGCCACTCAAGAAAGAGATCTTGGAGTCATTGTGGATAGTTCTCTGAAAACATCCACTCAATGTGCAGCAGCAGTCAAAAAAGTGAACAGAATTCTGGGAATAATTAAGAAGGGGATAGATAATAGGACAGAAAATATCATGTTGCCTCTATATAAATCCATGGTATGCCCACATCTTGAATACTGTGTGCAGATGTGGTTGTCCCATCTCAAAAAAGATATATTGATTTGGAAAAGGTTCAGAAAAGGGCAACAAAAAGGATTAGAGATATGGAATGGCTTTCGTATGAGGAGAGATTAATAAGACTGGAACTTTTCAGCTTGGAAAAGAGACGGCTAAGGGGAGATATGATTGAGGTCTATAAAATCATGACTGGTGTAGAGAAAGTAGATAAGAACATAAGAATGGTCCTACTGGTCAGACCAAAGGTCCATCCAGCCCAGTATCCTGTCTACCGAGAGCGGTCAATGCCTGGTGCCCAGAGGGAGTGAACCTAACAGGTAATGATCAAGTGATCTCTCTCCTGCCATCCATCTCCACCCTCTAACAGAGGCTAGGGACACCATTCCTTACCCATCCTGGCTAATAGCCATTGATGGACTATCCTCCATGAATATATCTAGTTCTTTTTTGAACCCTGTTATGGTCTTGGCCTTCACAACATCCTCTGGAAAGGAGTTCTACAGGTTGACTGTGTGTTGTGTGAAGAAATACTTCCTTTTATCTGTTTTAAACCTGCTGCCTATTAATTTCATTTGGTGACCCCTAGTTCTTGTGTTATGAGAAGGAGTAAACAACACTTCCTAGTGCTGTGTGCTGAGCTTGTGTTTGTCTGTTTGTTTGTCTGTTTTTTTGTTTGAAGGACCGTGTGCTGTGACCGGCAGTTGGAAGCTGTGAGCTTCTAAACAAGGTTTGAAATCTAGAAGCCTCTGTTCATTGGCTGAGCCTTAATCAGAGGGTGGAGCTATCAAGAAGGCCAGGGCTTTATTAAGCAGTGAGCATGCTACCAGGGAGCTTTGTGACCAGGGACCGCTAACAGGGAGTTTCAAGAGGGAGTTTGGAAGGGGAGTGGAAAGGGGGTGAGGTACACTTGCCATTCTTTAAAACCTTTAAACTAAACTATAATCAAAACTTCTTGATTTAAGCAAAAACCCTATCATTAACCTAGGTAGCTGTAGAGAGAATGCAGGCAGAAGCCCAGCAGCAGAGTGGGGGCTATCCTGTTTATTGCACTTGGTGTAGCATGTATGATTACCTGCCCTGTGGGCGGGTGGCATATGTGTGCATTTGGTGCAAAGATCTCCTGGCCCTCAGAGACTGTGTACGGGCTTTGGAGGCCAGGGTGGCGGAACTGGAGGAGCTAAGGGAGGCAGAGAGGTAAGTTGATGAGGCTTTCCGGGACACTGTAGATTTGTCCTACCTCTGGTCAGACAGCCCCTGCGCTGTTAAGGAGGATGAAAGGCCCAGAGAAGGAGAGCAGTCAATGGGAGCAGAGGGAAACCTTCCCATAGTTGGGACCCTCCTTCCAGATGATGTTGTGGTATCCTGGTGGGGGAGGGATAGCTCAGTGGTTTGAGCTTTGGCCTGCTAAACCCAGGGTTATGAGTTCAATCCTTGAGGGGGCCATTTAGGGATATGGGGATTGGTCTTGCTTTGAGCAGGGGGTTGGACTAGATGACCTCCTGAGTTCCCTTCCAACCATGATATTCTATGATTCTATGATCCTCTCACACTGAGGTTACCTCTCTGCGGGAGGGGACTCCAGGCATTAGGAAAAGGCAGGTGTTAGTAATGGGAGATTTGATCATTAGAAACATAGATAGCTGGGTTTGTGATGACCGGGAGAACCACATGGTGACTTGCCTGCCTGATGCGAAGGTTGCGGATCTCTCAAGGCATCTAGATAGACTTATGTGTAGTGCTGGGGAGGAGCCGGTGGTTGTGGTACATGTACGTACTAGTGAGATAGGGAAGGGTAAGAGAGATGTCCTGGAGGCCAAATTTAGGCTGCAAGGAAAGAGACTGAAATCCAGGACCTCTATGGTGGCATTCTCAGAAATGCTTCCAGTTCCACACGCAGGGCCAGGCAGGCAGAGCTTCAGAGTCTCAATGTGTGGATGAGACAATGGTGTAGAGAGGAGGGGTTTAGATTTATTAGGAACTGGGGAAACTTTTCAGGAAGAATGGACTCCACCTAAACCAAAGTGGATCCAGACTGCTGGCACTTAACATTAAAAAGGTTGCAGAGTAGTTTTTAAACTAAGAGATGGGGGAAAGCCGATTGCTGCAGAGGCGCACGTGGATCGGACAGAGACTTCTCTTTGAGGAGAGTCTATTGATAGAGATTCTCTAGGTTTTAGTCAGGAGGAGAGGATGGAAGAGGATAAAGTATGGGCCAGATCGACGAGAAACATTCACATAAAGAACCTGACACATCAGAAAAGGGCAGACAAATAAACAGTGACAAGTTTTTCAAGTGCTTGTACACAAATGCTAGAAGTCTAAATAATAAGATGGGTGAACTAGAGAGCCTCGTGTTAAAGGAGGATATTGATATAATAGGCATCACAGAAACCTGGTGGAGTGAGGACAATCAATGGGGCACAATCATTCCGGGGTACGAAATATATCGGAAGGACAGAACAGGTCGTCTGAGGGCTGGGCAGTGGCACTATACGTGAAAGAAAATGTAGAACCAAATGAAATAAAAATCTTAAATGAATCCACGTGTTCCATAGAATCTCCATGGATAGTAATTCCATGCTCTAATAAGAATGGGGATCATTATCGACCACCTGACCAGGACAGTGATCGTGACGATGAAATGCTAAGGGAAATTAGAGAGGCTACCAAAATAAAAAACTCAATAATAGTGGGGGATTTCACTTATCCCCATATTGACTGGTTACATGTCACCTCAGGATGAAATGCAGAGACAAAATTTCTCAATACTTTAAATGACTGCTTCTTGGAGCAGTTGGTACAGGAACCCACAAGGGAAGAGACAACTCTCGATGTAATCCTGAGTGGAGCGAAGGATCTGGTCCAAGAGGTAAATATAACAGGACCACTTGGAAATAGTGACCATAATATAGTAACATTTATCATTCCTGTGGTGTTGGGCTGTTGAGGTGGTCACGGTTTGCCATTCCGGCCAATGGGAGCTGCAGAAAGCCGCGGGCCATGGGGATGTGCTGGGACAGTCAATGTAAACAAAATGTCTCGCAGTCCGCCAGTGGATTTCCCTGACGGGCCGCATGCCGAGGGTTGCCGACCCCAGATCTAGATCATTCCTGACAGGTGTTTGTCTAACCTGCTCTTAAAAATCTCCAATGATAGACATTCCACAACCTCCCTAGTCAATTTATTCCAGTGCTTAACCACCCTGATAGTTAGGAAGTTTTTCCTAATGTCCAATCTAAACCTCCCTTGCTGCAATTTAAGCCCATTGCTTTTTGTCCTACCCTCAGAGGTAAAGAAGAAAATTTTTTCTCCCTCCTCCTTGTAGCAGCCTTTTATGTAATTGAAAACTGTTATCATGTCCCCCCTCAGTCTTCTCTTTTCCAGACTAAACAAACCCCATTTTTTCAATCTTCCCTCATAGGTCATGTTATTTAGACCTTTAATCATTTTTGTTGCTCTTCTCTGGACTCTCTCCAATTTGTCCACATCCTTCCTGAAGTGTGGCACCCAGAACTGGATACTGTACTCCAGTTGAGGCCTAATCAGCGTGGAGTAGAGTGGAAGAATGCCTTCTCGTATCTTGCTTACAACACTCCTGCTAATACAACCCAGAATGATGTTCATTTTTTTTACAACAGCGTTACACTGTTGACTTATATTTAGCTTGTGGTCCGCTATGACCCCAGATCCCTTTCAGCAGTACTCCTTCCTAGGCTGTCATTTCCCATTTTGTATGTGTGCAACTGATTATTCCTTCCTAAATGGAGTACTTTGCATTGGTCCTCATTGAATTTCATCCTATTTACTTCAGACCATTTCTCCAGTTTGTCCAGATCATTTTGAATTTTAATCCTATCCTCCAAAGCACTTGCAACCCCTCCCAGCTTGTTATTGTCTGCAAACATTATAAGTGTACTCTCTGTGCCATTATCTAAATCATTAATGAAGACTTTGAACAGAACCAAACACAGAACTGATCCCTGTGGGATCCCACTCTTTATGCCCTTCCAACATGACTGTGAACCACTGGTAACTATTCTCTGGGAACGGTTTTCCAACCAGTTTTGCACCCAGCTTATAGTAGCTCCATCTAGGTTGCATTTCCCTAGTTTGTTGGTGCGAGACAGTATCAAAACCTTTACTGAAGTCAAGATGTGCCACGTCTACTGCTTCCCCCCATCCACAAGTCTTGTTACCCAGTCAGAAAGCTATCAGGTTGGTTTGACGTGATTTGTTCTTCACAGATCCATGCTGACTGTTACTTATCACCTCATTATCTTCTAAATATTTACAAATTGATTGCTTAATTATTTGCTCCATTAGCTTTTTGGGTACAGAAGTTAAGATGACTCGTCTGTAATTTCCTGGGTTGTCTTTATTTCCCTTTTTATAGATTGCACTATATTTGCCCTTTTCCAGTCTTCTGGAATCTCTCTCATCTTCCATGACTTTTCAAAGATAATCGCTAATGACTCATATATCTCCTCTGTCAGCTCCTTGAGTATTCTAGGATGCATTGCATCAGGCCCTGGTGCCTTGAAGACATCTAATTTGTCTAAGTAATTTTTAACTTGTTCTCCCCCTATTTTAGCCTCTTCTGATCCTACCCCATTTTCACTGGTATTCACTATGTTAGATGTCCTATCACCACCACCCTTCTTGATGAAAACTGACACAAAGAAGTCATTAAGCATCCCTGCTATTTCCACATTTTTGGTTATTGTCCTTCCCCCCACAAATTGAGAAATGGGCCTACCCTGTCCTTGGTCTTCCTCTTGTTCCAATGTATTTCTAGAATGTTTTCTTGTTACCCTTTATGTCTCTAGCTAGTTTGATCTCGTTTTGTGTCTTGGTCTTTCCAATTTTGTCCCTACATACTTGTGTTATTTGTTTATATTCATCTTTTGCAGTTTGACCTAGTTTCCACTTTTTGTAGGACTCTTTTTTGATTTTTAGATAATTCAAGATCTCCTGGTTAAGCCAGGGTGGTCCCTTGCCATACTTTGTATCGTTCCTACACAGTGAGATAGTTTGCTCTTGTGCCCTTAATAATGTCTCTTTGAAAAACTGCCAGCTGTCTTCAGTTGTTTTTCCCCTTAGACTTGCTTCCCCTGGGATCTTACCTACCATCTCCCTGAGTTTGCTAAAGTCTCCCTTCTTGAAATCCATTATCTTTATTTTGCTGTTCTCCCTCCTACCATTCGTTAGAATCATGAACTCTATCATTTCATGATCACTTTCACCCAAACTGCCTTCCACTTTCAAATTCTCAACCAGTTCCTCCCTATTTGTCAAAATCAAATCTAGAACAGCCTCTCTCCAGTAGCTTTCTCTACCTTCTGAAATAAAAAATTGTCTCCAATACATTCCAATAACTTGTTGGATAATCTGTGCCCTACTGTGTTATTTTCCCAACAGACATCTGAGTAGTTAAGTCCCCCATCACCACCAAGTCCTCTGCTTTGGATGACCTTTTTAGTTGTATAAAAAAAAGCCTCATCCACTTCTTCCTGGTTAGGTGGTCTGTAGCAGACCCCTAAAATAACATCACCCTTGTTTTTTTACCCCTTTTATCCTTACGCAGAGACTTTCCACAAGTCTGTCTCCTATTTCCATCTCAATCTCAGTCTGACTTGTTATGCTTTGATTTATAATCACTTAAAATCTATTTTTATAGCTAATAAATCTATACCCCACTGGATATTGCAGTCTTTAATATACAGGTTTGTCCTTTAAACCTGGGCCAATCTTCTGTGTTAGAGTCTTGTCTTCTTCTCAGTGTCTTAGTTGCTTGCAGCATAGGTGGAGCAGAAGAAGGGCATAGTATATGTCCATTCTGTTTTATACTCTCAGTCCATGTGCTTGTAGAACACAAGTCCAGGCATGTCTGTGGGGCATTGCTGAATCTCTCCCAGCAAGGTTAAGCAAATCCCTTGGTGGGGCCTGATGCAGGTGGGTCATTGAATTGTAGCTCCCTTGCTGGACAATGGCTGTTGATGGGCTGTGTCACACCCCGCCTGGCCATTGGTTACTTTCCTTGATGTTGCCTCTGGGGAGCTAATATCTGGCTGATTCCGGAACTTACAGCATGTTTTAGTGACCATCATACTACACAATTCTCATAACTTCATATGCATTAATGATATACATATATATGGACAGAGAAATGACTTTCAGCAGATCATAACCTTTCCCCTGATACCGTACAAGGCATGCTTTATATGTAAGATCACAATTATATGAAAATGAGGAATATGAGGGTTACAGCAGGCTCTCCCAAGGTATAGAATGTCACAGAAGTATCGTCTTCATCTCTGAGTTGAGAACATGGAGATTCAAAAAATTTCTGGCCTGGATTCTAGAAGTACCCACTCCTGAAAAAATGGTTTGTACATCAGGAATAAAGGGTAAAGATTGCAATGATATTCCAGGTAAGGAAATAAATGACTAGATTCAGAGTCTTCATTGGCTGCCTGTTTCAGTGATGTGCTGGGCCCTGATTGGTGGGAAGAATGCCTGTTAAATCAGCCAGAGAGTACTGTGGTTTCTGACAGCAACAACCTCTCTACATCTCCTGTTTCAGACCTTGATACAACTGCAACAGGCCCATCACAACCTCATTTACTTGAGTATCCAAAAACTGCTTTTGGTCAGCAAACTTATTCATTTATATAAGAATATTACGAAACATTTTCATTTTTAGAGTACAGTAAGCAGGCAGATGCAGTTTTCTGCTTTCCTTGCAGACAGTTTTCCAGTGGTTTTAGAGACCCTGCATTCACTGAAAACGGAGAAAGGGACAGGAAAAATATAGGAAAAAAGCATCAGAAATATATACAATCTGCTATACACAAGCAGTGTTCTGAAAGGTTGCATTTTTTCAAATAGTCAAAAGACGTGGGCTCTGTAATGGCACAGTTTTCAAATTCTCACTAGATGGTGTTACATGAAAACAAAGCATATGCTATAAAAATCACCGATTTACTGCTTTACTTGGCTAAACAAGGAATTGCATTGCGGGGGCACAATGAGAGAAGAATCAGCAAACCATGGAAACTTTCCAGAATTATGCAATTTGTTTTCAAAGTATGATAAAGCATTTGCAAAAAAAAAAAAAAAAAAAGCGGGTTTTTTCAGTCTCACAAGCCTTGTAACTCAAAACGAGCATTTACAAATTGCTGCTGATATTGTGAAATCAGTCAGAAGTCTCAGGGGACTGGGTTTTTTACTGTTCTTGGTGACAAAGCATGCACTGTGACACAGCAGAAGGGAGGTATATAAGCCCCGGGATGATCAGAGCCTTATTTTCTGTGGACTAAGGAGAGGTAAAAACCCCTGCTTCAGTCAGACAAGAGAGGGGAAGGAAAGCTGACTGTAGTTTAGAAGTGTAGTGGTGTTGACCAGAGAATCAGAGTACCAGGGGAAGGGAGACCCTGCCCAAGGGGAAAGAGGATAAGAAGCTTATGAAGCTGAAGGGGCTGGGACTAAAGTAGGGGGCGGATCTGGGTCTCTTACCTTTTCCCCTTCTTTCCCTCTCCAGGGCACTAGTGGAGCCCAAGAATAGGGGCAGGGACCCTGACCCACCACACTAAGGAGAAGCGCGGGACTCACCACAATAGCGTTGGCCATTTGCCGTAGCTGTTTTAAGCAAGAAGAAATACACAGAAAATCTGGAAATAAAGGAATGATTTCTAGGATTTGTTGATTGTTCTAAGTGAGGGGATGCTATCACAACATTAAGAAGTTCTTACAAGCATCAGGGATTGCAAACTTGTCAGTAAAAGCACAGTGTTATCATGGGGCCACTGTAATGGCAGGTAATGTAAGTGGAGTACAGCAAAAAATGCTGCAACATCACCCCACTGCTAGACACTGAGTGGCTCATAAATTGAATTTCGTTTTATTTGAGGCCTGCAAAGTAAACCGGTCAGCAACAGGATTTTTTTTACACTGTAGAGGGCTGGTTAACCTTCTTTTCACAACCTAATACACACCATGCTTACTTAGAGGCCTGGAAGATGCTTGGAGTGAAACTGGATTTGTGTAGTTTAAGTAACACGAGATGGGCATGCAGATAGAAAAATGTATCTGCTGTAAAAAAACTCCTTAAGAGCACTTCTTAGCAGTTTGTTGGGACTGTCAGAGCCTGATGCCGGAGCAACTCAGCTAAGGGGTGCCAAAACGGCATGGGAGGGGTCAGGGGACCAGGACCTTATCACTTTTAAAAGTGGTTCTGCTGCTCGCTGGCTGGCCCAGCTGTGGGACTCCTCCTCCCGCTGTGCCAAGGTTGGAGCAACTCAGCTAAGGGGTGCCAGAACAGCAGGCGGTCAGGGCCCCATCACTTTTAAAAGTGGGAGGGCTTTTGGAACGCTTGCCTCTCTTATGAACAGAAGTTTGTCCAATAAAAGATATTACCTCCCCCACCTTCTCTCTGTAAAAGGACAAAATTACACATTTTTGTGTAAAACAAGGAATCGTTGAAATCATAGTTGCTGGATTCATCTGTAAGATGTGTACCGCAAATACAATTGAATTAACTACCTTACAGGCACAGTCTGTTCAGTAATCAGCTAAGAGTCCCTTCAAAGAGACTCATTTGTTTTCCAGATATGGGAAATGGAAAGTAAAATTTAAGGAAAGAAGCATGGTTTGGTGTTGAAAGCAGTTAGGAATATGAAGGTCTGGGCTTTTATTAATGGTCCTGTCACAGACTTTCAGTGTGACATTGGATCCGTCATTTAAGACTTGATCTCTATGGGAGTCTTTCCATTGATTTAAAAAGGCCGCGGATAGGTGACTTAATCAATCTGTTTCTCCATTGGAAAAACAGGGATAATACGACTTTCCTGCCTCACCGGGGTATTGTGTAGCTTAATTCTTTGGTTTTTGTTAGGCGCTTTGAGGTCATCAGATGGAAAGTGCTTTGGAAGTGCAGTGTTTTTACAGTTCCAGAACTTCATGCTTCATTCATCCAGTACTGTATGCACTTCTCCTGGATCACAGAAGAGAGTGATTTTAGCTGGGACTCCTCCTCTCGCTGTGCTGATGCTCGAGCAACTCACTTAAGGGGCACCGGAACCGGGGGGCCCAGGGCCACATCACTTTTTACCTTCCTTAAGGGCGAGTGATGGGGTGGGGAGAGACGGAGAGCAATGAGTGGTGGGCAGGGGGACCTTGGGTGAGGAGTTGGAGAGGAGCAAACAGTGGGTGGGGGGCCTTTGGGGAGGAGGTGGAGAGGTGCAACCGGCAAGTGGGGAGACCTTGGAGGAGGGGACCAAGCAGGGTACGGGGTGGTGCGGGGATGGAGCGTGGGTGGAGCCTCTGGGGGAGGAGGCTGAATGGGGGCAGAGTCTTGGGCAGAGCAGGGGGTGGAGCCACATTTTGGGCACTCAGTCCCCGCCCCCCCCCGTTTCTAGGGAACCTCGTTTCTAGAGAACTTCCTACACTCGCACCCAGCTTCCCAAAATGCAGGAATCACACACTGCCTATGATCAGAGGTAGTACCAGCCTGCAGTCAGGAGGAAAGAGTAAGGGTCAGAGTCAGGCTTCAATCGGAGAACAGAGATTAGGAGATGAGCTAAGGTCTGGAGTCCCAGCATGCCTGAAATCTGGGACACCTTCCAGGGTTAAATAGGGCATTTGGACAGTCAGAGGCCCTCAGGGTACTGTCACCCTGGGTTTCGTGGGCAGTACTTCCTGCAGTGCCTACTCTCACAGTGCTTCCTGGCTGTAGTTCTGCATGGCCTCCTGGTGACACTGTGGAAACACTGAGTGTCCCAGACTCTGCCCATTCAGGTTCTAGTCCCTGGCTCCTTACAACTGCTCCCCATTCTGAGATGGAGCTTTACCTTTGGACACACCCAAGTAAAGCTACTTTTGGCCTCATGTAGATTCCAAACTCTGAGAGATGTCTGTCTCTTAACCCCATTGTCTTAGTTGATAGAGCATGGTTATGCTTTTCCCTAATTGACAGAGTTTTAAGAGTCCTCTGACCTGAAGTCTTTAGCTTAGCTGACATCTCCAAAATTGAGGTTAGTCAGAAATAGGAGATAATGGGGGTGGAGAATCGAATATGTAATATCCATCAACAATTCTACTATGATAGTCTTGTCATTAGTGAGTAATTTTGATGTTCCCCATGCACACTGAATGTCAATCAAGTGCTCCTCTGGCTTTTGTGTTTTTTGAAGCTTTGGTGCCCTATGAAGCCAGAATCTTTTGACATCAATTTGTGTACATCAAAATCCTCTGGATACAGCCAACAGTGGTATTTTTAGCGTCATTCCATCTACTATAAATCTCTTGAAATTGAAAAATGTGTTTTCATAGTGTTATTAAATTTCCTTTGATCTAGGCATATTCACCACATTATAGTTTTTCTAGTACCACCATATAATGTGTCCAGTTATTTTGTTTGATTGACTGATTTTCTTTATAACTTTTAAATTCTCTATGCATGTTAGTTCCATGCTGAATCTGAGTAGCTCCTGTGAATTCTCGATAGTCTGGTACTACCTACAGTACACTCAGTGATGGCAGCATCCTTATCATGCTACTTGAACATATCACTTAGCATTCCAAAAATCCAGATTTGATAATGGTTATAGGCATAATGTTACTAACTTGATCTTGAGTGCAAATGGTGCTGTAATAGGTGGGGCAACATTGGTGTGTAGACAAATGGGGGAGATATGTCCTTAATTCAACTGATTTAATCAAAAGTACAGTCCAATTCCTTTGGCATATTGTTTTGTTTTACATTGTGTAAGATATCTCATTTTTATTTGGTCATCTTACTTTTTAATGGCTAATAGAGATTGAACTTCCATGTCTCCATACTCCAGCTGAGGCCTTACCAATTGCAAGTAGAGTGGAACAATTAAATCCCATGACTTACATACGACATTCCTGTTAATACTTCCTAGAGTGATATTTGCCTTTTTCTTAACACCATCCCACTGTTGACTCAGATTCAAGTTGTGATCCCCTATAAATTCCAGATCCTTTTTTGCAGTATTATTGCATGGCCAATTATTTCCCATTTTGAAATTCATATATTTGATTTCTCCTTCCTAAACCTAGTACAGTAAAAGCTGTGTTATCCGGCATGTTGGGGTAATGGGGGTTCCAGTAAGTGAAAAATGCAGGTTAACTCAGAGGGAGGAAGTTTGGGTGTGGGACGGGGTGAGGGGCTGGGGTGCGGGCTCTGGGAGGGAGTTTGGATGTGGGAAGGGGTTTGGGGCACAGGAGGGGGCTTGGGATGCCGGATCCAGGGGCCGCTTACCTTGGGTGGCTCCCTGCAAACAGTGACCTGTCCCGGCTGTTCTGAGGTGGAGGCGCGGCAGGCTCTGCACACTGCCTGACCCCAGCCCCAAGTGCTAGCTTTACAGCTCCCATTGGCTGGGAACCATGGCCAATGGGAGCTGTGGGGGCGGTGCCTGGGGTGGAGACAGTGTGCAGAGGTGTCTGCCGCGCTTCCGCCTAGGAGCAGCTGGGACAGGTCGCCGCTTGTGGGGAGCCGCCCAAGGTGACCACCCCCCCCCCGGATCTGGCACCCACCTGCACCCCCTCTCCTACCCCAACCCGCTGCCCCAAGTCTCCTCCCGCACCCAAACTCCCTTCCAGGGCCTGTGCTCCACACCCTCTCCTGTACCCCAACCCACTGCTGGTCCCGCGCCAACTGGATTATAAACTGGAATTTCAATGAAGATCAGAAATGTTGGTTTATAGAACTTTCCAATTGGTGATGTGCCAGATAAAACAGCTTTTACTATACTTTGCACTTGTCTTTACTGGATTTCATTTTATTGATTTCAGACCAATTCTCCAATTTATCAAGATCATTTTGACTTCAAATCTTGCCCTCCGAAGTGCTTGCAAGCTCGCCCAAATTGGTGTCATCTGTAGATTTTACAAGCATGCTCTCGACTCCATCATCCCAAGTCATTAATGAAAATATTGCACAGTACCATACTTAGGACAGACCCCTACAAGACCCCATTTGAAACATCTCCCAGTTTGATATTGATAACTACTCTTTGAGTATCGTTTTTCAATCAGTTTTTCACCTCCTTATAATAACTTCATTTATATTTCTGTAGTTTTCTCATGAAAATGTCTTGTGGGAATGTGCCAAAACCCTTACAAAAGTCCCGATATAGCACAACTACTGCTTCCCCCCTATACATTAGGCTGGTTACTCTAACAAAGAAGGAAATTAGATTGGTTTGACAATATTAATTCTTGAAAATCCATGTTGACTATTACTTATTGCTAAGGGTATGATTCTGTCATGGATGTCATCGGTTCTGTAACTTTCTGGGACCTTTGTGACTTCCTCAGTGGTAGGGTGGAGCAGCTGTCAGCCTTGGGGCCACTGAAGCAGTGACCCCAGGGCAAAGCAGCAGGCTCTGTGAATTTTTGTTTATTGCCCACCACCTGTCCCTGACTTTTACTAAAAATACGTGTGACCGAATCTTAACTTTACTTATTGCCTTATTGTCCTCTAGGTTTGAGCAAATTGATTGTTTAATAACGTGTTCCAATATCCTTCCAGGTATTGAAGTTAGTCTGGTCTATTTTTCCACACCAATTGCTCTTTATTTATTTTCTTGGTTCAGTTAGGGTTTTCATTTGTGACTTAGTAATGTCTGCAGTTCTGAAGATTATTATTTACTTGTATTAATGTAGAACCTAGGAGCCCTAGTCATGGACCAGGACCCCATTGTGGTAGGTGCTTTACAAACACAGAACAAAAAAGATGGTCCCTGCTTGGAAGAGCTTACAATAAAAATAAGAGACAGCTGATGGATACAGACAGTATGAGACAACAATGAGACGGTATGCATCATCATGATAGGCAGTGATCTCTGCATACAAACAGCCGAACAGTTGTCAAGTTTTCTGTAGACATCACAACAACGTGAAATATATCACGTTTGTAAATCTTCATAAAGACTATGTCTTCCAAACTCATTCTTAAAGATGAATCTTTAAACCTTCATTGCTCCTTTCACCACATGTAGTAAGAAATACACTCTTTTAATCTTAGCTATTTTTAACAGAGTTTTGTTTGTGAATTTGCCAGCTTTTTGAATGAGCACAGAAGTTTGAATAAGATTGGTATATACTACATTACCCACAGGAGGGGAATCCTTCTGCAACAGATCTTCTGAGGCTCATCAAAATGGGGGCTGTCCTCTTGCAAATTTTAGCAGGTCTATAGGAGTGGGGGTGTACTGCAGAAGAAGGATGGGATATGGGATTAATGGAGGGAAAGTGGAGGAAGATTGTATCAGCCTTGGAAACTGCAAGAGCTTTAAAAAAAATTCTAAAAATTGTGAGTATTTAACATTTTAGCATGGATAAAAGACTCTTCTTTTTCTTGTCCCCTTCCATGCTCCTCTGTTCTCTGTAACCCTTTGTCACTGATGTCCCTTTCCTCCATTTATCAGCACTCTTTAAGACTGTTTTGTAAAGGCTCTACATGCTCTTCCTCAAGTGCTTGCTTCTGCATACCATAAGGTATGCGGGGGAATCACACCTCTCTGAACCCTGTGGCCATCTGGCTATGCTTCTTTAGACTGGAAGAGTGCCATAGGGTATTAGGCATCCCCACCTCTATCTAAGTACTCAGGAGTAGCTCTGTAATATGTCTGGCTCCTGCATAGGTATGATGATGTTGGTGGGGAAGGAGTTGGGAGAAGAACAAACAGAATTCAGACCAATACTTTAACTTTAATTTCAATATGTTGAGTTAGTACCATGTTACACACACTATAAAGCATAAGAAAATAAACCTCTAGTATTATTATTAGTATAGGTTTCAGAGTAGCAGCCGTGTTAGTCTGTATCCGCAAAAAGAAAAGGAGTACTTGTGGCACCTTAGAGACTAACCTGTTTATTTGAGCATAAGCTTTCGTGAGCTACAGCTCATGAAAGCTTATTATTAGTATAGTAATTTTAATCTAGTATTGCCAGGTTAAAATTTAATATATTTTAAAAATGTAGATATACTTACCAGTGTTACTTATAACTTTGGGCATGTCTACACAGCAAAAGTTGTGCATGGGCTAGCCTACTTGAGCTAGCTTGAAGCTAGCTAGCATGGGTAACAATGATAGTGAAGACAGCAAAGAGTGGGCTAGCAAGTTAATTATATACCCTGGGTCTGTGCCAGACTTGAACTACACACACTGAAGTCTGCATTGCTATTGTTACCCATGCTAGCTGGATTAAAACTGAAACAATATGAATAGTCTAATTTACTTTTACCATTTATGACATTAGTGTATTTTATATTAACTTTGTTAGACAATTAAAAATATAGTTAGCAATTTGATTTGTTCTTATTCCTTTTCTAATTATTTTTACTTTCTAGCTCTGATATTTGAATAGAATGAAACAATATTTTGGTTGCAAGCACTGCAGGTGAATGCTACTCCTTTAAAAATATTGTTTCCATTTAAATTTCTTTAAAAAAAAATCTGTTTCTTATGCAGAGCAGAAATTTGAGTTGCCAGGTTAACTTAGGTCCCAAATTTTGGTTGGAATAAACAATTTTTACAAAAATATTATATCTAAATTTGGGACCTAAGTTGACTTGGCAACTCAAATGTATTGTCTAGGATGTGATGTGCATCTCTCAGGGTCTGACTTCTTTTAAATTTTACTTTTTTTTGTTTCACAGCAGGTGGCTCTTACTACATGATTTCAAGATCTTTAGGGCCAGAGTTTGGCGGAGCAGTGGGACTCTGTTTTTACTTGGGTACAACTTTTGCAGGAGCGATGTATATTCTTGGTACCATTGAAATTTTGTTGGTAAGTATTTTATCTTTTAAGATTGACTATATTCCAGCAGTTTTTGGAGCTAATAGAGCAGATATACTCAACCTAAAATGCATTCCAAGTCACCGTTATTTTTTAAAATGTTTTGTTGATATTTATCGTTTGAGATGCTGACTTTCTTTCAAGGAATCTAGCATGGAATGTGTTTAAGGAATAATTTGTCATCTGAACAATAGGAGTATATCATCTTGTCACCTTGATTGATTGCTCCTTCAGCCCTTGTATAGATTGCGCCAATCACAACATGTCTTCCATTCTTCTCATATCCAGGCCTTCCTTCTCCATGTGCGGCCATGTCTTTTCATGATACAATCTTCCCATCTCTTTGGAGATTGGCCAAGTGGTTTCTTCAGTTCCAATGGGTACCACTTGGCGACAGCTGCAATCCATTGATTGTCAGTGAGCCTTGCTATATCCCCAGCCCATCGCATTTTACTGTGCCTTCCCTCAACAATGATGTCCTGCACTCCACTCTGCTGTCTGATCACTTAACTGGGGACTCGGTCATGGATTGAAATTCCCAGAATTCTTCCTTCCATTGCCCTCTCCGTGACAGACAGTTGCTGCTCCTCTGTCTTCATCAGCGCCCATGTTTCACTGCCGTACAACATTGCTGGCAATATGGTTGAGTTGAAGAGGCTGGCGCGTGTTGCCTTGTTGATTTTTCCTTGGAGGACATCCTTGATAGAATTGAATGTGCATGAACCTGCTTTCTTTCTTCACAAGAGTTCACCTTCCTGATCATGGTGCATGTTAATTTCTTGGCCCAAATAGACATATTGCTCAACTTCTTCTATTTGTTCTCCCTTGATTGTTATTTGGGCTTTTGGAAAGGTATCCGACTGCATACATTTAGTTTTGGAGTGGTTAATTTTAAGTCCAGCTTGGCTGCTTTTTGTGTTGAGTTCTCGCAACATTTTCTATAGTTTGATAATATTTTTGGCAATCAACATAATATTGTCTGCAAATCTGAGATGGTTTAACTGCTCTCCGTTGATGTTGATTCCACCCTTCCAATTCATCCGCCTCATTATCATTTCAAGGCAGGCTGTGAAGAGTTTAGGTGAAACTGTGTCTTTTTGTTTCACACCTTTCTTAACTGGGATGCGAGGGGGAGTGTCAAATAAGGTTATATCTGTAGTGAAGTCAGAATTTGCTTCCTTTAATAGTTTGATATAGTTTGTGTTGATGCCCTGCTCCACAAGAGTTTTTAACACTGCACTGATCTCTATGCTGTCAAAAACTTTTTCATAGTTGATGAAGGCAATACATAAGGGGAATTTGTATTCCCTTGCGCAGTCCAATAGCTGGTTTAAAGTGAAACTATGGTCCATTTTGCTGAAGTTCCTTCGAAAGCCTGCCTACCCTCTTGGCTGCTGCTCATCCAGACTCTGTGAGAGTCGGTTTGTTATTATTTTGGTGAACAGCTTGTAGACATGTGAGAGCAGGCATATTGGATGATAGTTCTTTAGATCTTTATGATCACCCTTCTTATACAGCAGAACGGTATTGGACTGCTTCCACCTAGATGGTATCTTCTACATTGCCAAGTAACGGCTGAACCTCTGAGCAAGGGTTTCCCAGAGGTTTTGGCCGCTAGCTCTTATCATTTCGACTGTCAGTCCATCTTTACCTGGGGCTTTTCCTTCCTTCATTTGGTGAACTGTCTGTCAAACTTGGCTGACGAGGATTGGGAGTACATGCTCTTTGGTCTCTTGAAGTGTTGGTACTGGGACATTTATCTGAGATGTGAACAGTTTGGCATTGAAATGTTTGCAGATTGCTTCCATCCCTGTTCTGTCAATTACTGGTTTTCCGTCCCTGTTCTTCAGCGCCGTTATTGTTGACCTGCACAGTGTCAATTCACTTTTGCATTTTTTGAGGCTTCTGTGACCTTCAGCTGTCTTTAAGAGCCTTTCATTTCGGTACTTCTCAAAGTCCTCCTTTAGTTTTCTTCTTATCAACTTGCAGAGGAGGGAGTACTCAATTTGTCACCATCATTTTGCTTCATATTCCTCCACTTCTCGAGCAAGTTCTGCGTTTCCTTGGCGATTCTTCCCTTCGTTCTTTTTGGTCTTTCTTTCTTGGCTAATTTCATGCATTGCCTCAACTTATCAGTGAAGTTTTTATAATCCTCATCGCAGTTATCTATAAGACTCCAGTTTTCCTTGGAAATGTTTGCTTTCAAGATTGCCTGATCGAATATTTTTAGTCACTGTCTCTGATTTGCCATCTGTAGTGCTTACATAAAAGAACAGAAAAAAATAATGTTAATAGTTCAGGTTGCTCTGCTCTACATTAATAACATTTTCTTCAAAGAAAGTACACATTAAGTTGTTCCCCTTTTTCTAAAAAATCCAAAAAGAAAAGCATATGTTTAAAGGAGCTGTACTTTTAACATTTGTATATTCCTTGTATGTACATATGTATGTCAGTTAAGGCTATATGATAGTTTATGAAGCCATGGATGTTAACAATGTGTTGTGGAAAGAGGATAGTAATAGATAAGAGTTGATAAGTTCTATTTTGGTGTAGGTTATGAAACAGAAGTGTAGTTGTTAACTGTAGTTATTTATTTCTTAGCTTTTCAGTGTTTGAGGAAAATGTTATTAAAGTAGCACAAAGTAACATTAACTAACATTAAACAATGTTCTTTTTCTGTGAAGTTCCATAGTTTTTAAAAGAAATTGTGTAAATTGTCAATGAAAAATAAATAGTTAAAAATGGCAATAATATAGAGAATGTGGTGACTGCAGTGAGTGTTGGAGAAATGTTGACTTTAGATGAAATGTGGCCATTGGAACTTGACAAATCTGTTGTTGTGTAAAAGACATAGGAAACTACCTATCAAGGAAAGTAGTCCTTAGTTAATGCAGTTTTTTAGAATGGACAATGCTAACTCAGTGTTGACAGAGTAAATAGGAACACTGGAATTTGACACATTTATTTCCTTGTATATACATAAGTGTCTTGCTAGCAAGCAATATCATCACACATCATTAATGCAGAAATTTCAAATTTGACAACATTTACTACCATTATTAGACTATTAACAATATTTTCTGTTTACTAAAGTTTCACTTTAAGCTATGACTATTTTTAGGTCAATGAATCATATACTCTAAACCAGTGGTTCTCAAAGCCGGTCCGCCGCTTGTTCAGGGAAAGCCCCTGGCGCGCTGGACCAGTTTGTTTACCTGCCGTGTTTGCAGGTTCGGCCGATCACGGCTCCCACTGGCCACGGTTCACCGCTCCAGACCAATGGGGTCTGCAGGAAGGGCAGCCAGCACATCCCTTGGCCCGGGCCGCTTCCTGCAGCCCCCATTGGCCTGGAGCAGTGAACTGCAGCCAGTGGGAGCCGTGATCGGCCGAACCTGCGGATGCGGCAGGTAAACAAACCGGTCCGGCACGCCAGGGACTTTCCCTGAACACGTGGCGGACCGGCTTTGAGAACCACTGCTCTAAACCCTAAAAAGAAAATGGCAATTGGTGAGTCCCTAGGGGTTCCTAACTTTTGTTCTCTTTAAAATTATACTGGTGTATTTGATAGTATTTTCATCAATTGTATCTTCTTTTTATTTTCAAATGAAATTTTAACACATAATTACAAATTCCCAAATAACCATAAAATACTTTTAAAATCTATATGATTGTTACACAAAGTTTGTGTGTGCATGTGTGTATGTAGTAGGCCTGTCAATTAATCGCAGTTAACGCATGCGATTAACTCAAAACAAATTAACATGTTATTTTCTTAACAAGTGTTAATCACACACCTCTGTAGACTGGACTCCGTGGCGGACAGGGAGGGAGGCATCAGCTGTGGCAATTTGGGATAGCTGATTAAACACCTTCCAGAGGTGAGAGAGGAGCACAGCCCCCTGGCACCTGCTGCACAGGGCCAGGCTTAGGCATGAGTGAGGGGAGCCACTACCCAGGGCGCCTGTTTAGGGCAGGGGTCCCCTCCTCCCACTGCCATGCTCCACTGCTTCTCCCACCACTCCCTCCCTCCCCCCCACCATGGAGCTGCCTCTAGCCAAGCTGCTCCAGACAGGGAGCCTGCATCCTGTCTGCTGTGCACAGCAAGGGCAGGGGGAGATGCAGGGGGGCTGATGTCAAGGTGTCCCTCTCCCCCTGACTATGTACCTGGTCGCCACTGAGCCGGGGTTGGGGGACAGGGGGAGCCTGTCTGCTGCTGCTTCTGGCTCAGGAGTGAGTGCTGCTACTGGAAAACTGTTCAAGCTCCTGAGTGCTCTGCTTAAAGAGACGGACCCCCCCTCCCACAACACACACACGCACGCGCGCACACACACACTGTTTCTCTCTTTCTCTCTTTTCCCCCAACACACACATACACACACTCTTCTCCCCCCGCACACTCTCTCCCTCCAACACAAACACACATACACTCTCTCTCTCTATCATCCCCAGCACACACACATACACGCTTTCTTCCCCAACACACACATACAGACACACACACTCTCTCTCTCTTCCCCAACACACACACAATATTGAAAAATACTATTTATTTTTAGCTTTTTTACAATGCAAATATTTGTAATAAAAAATAATGTGAAGTGAGCACTGTGCATTTTGTGTTCTCTGTTGTAGTTGAAATCAATATAATTGAAAATGTAGAAAACATCCAAAATTATTTAAATAAATGGTATTGTTTATTGTTTAACAGCGTGATTAAAGCTGTGATTAATCACAACTATTTTTTTAGTTTTGCGATTAATCAAATTAACTTTTTAAATAATTTGACAGCCCTCGTATGTAGAAAGAAAGATATATAATCCATCACAAAAGTACTTAGAGACCATTAATTTTGCACAATTAAGCATCCATAAATCAAGAAAATACAAAGATAACATTTCATTGGTAAGTGCATGCATTATTATATGGTCTTTAACTATGTAATCAGATACTCTTTATCAGATATTGTGAAATAATTTTTTTTTGTAATACCTTAGATACAGGTGCAGCAGATTTCCTACCTCTCTTTGTCCTGAATAAACTTCAGAAAACAATGCAAACTCCATACATTGTGCATTTCTATATCAAGTAACATTTCTGGAAATAGGTTTTCTCCAAAAATACAATAAAGAGTATGAAAATCAGATATATAATGGGATCCTGGTTTTACTTTAACTACAGTATGATGTTTCTACCAAGTTACACTTTAAATTTCTCGGTGGAGTGATTTAAGCAGCTGATTTAAATCACTTGATTTTTTTTTTAAATCATTCATTTAGGTTGAGGTTTTGTAACACTAATTCAAAAAATTGTGCTATTGTAACTTCAGAATAAACTTTATAATTAACTAAATTATAATTACTATTTTAAAAATATTACTGCTAATAAGGTGTCATATTTGAATTTTACAAAAAAGAAAAAAGGAAAATTAAGGCCCTGATCCTGCAAGCTTAAGCAGGTATGTAACTTTCGTCACATGAGTAGTCCCATAATTTAATTGGAACTACTTAGTGTACACACAGTTAAGCACATGCATAAGTATCTGCAACATCTGGAGCTAAAGTTGTATTTTTGTTAAAAAAATTTTTTCTTAGTGATACCATTTGAACTAAATGATACAGAATGCACTGCATCCGAGGGTGCTAAAGGAGTTGGTGGATGTGATTGCAGAGCCATTGGCCATTATCTTTGAAAACTCGTGGCGATCGGGGGAGGTCCTGGATGATTGGAAAAAGGCTAATGTAGTGCCAATCTTTAAAAAAGGGAAGAAGGAGGATCTGGGGAACTACAGGCCAGTCAGCCTCACCTCAGTCCATGGAAAAATCATGGAACAGGTCCTCAAGGAATCAATTTTGAAGCACTTAGAGGAGAGGAAAGTGATCAGGAACAGTCAGCATGGATTCACCAAGAGCAAGTCATGCCTGACATATCTAATTTCCTTCTATGACGAGATAACTGGCTCCGTGGATGAGGGGAAAGCAGTTGACATGCTTGACTTTAGCAAAGCTTTTGACACGGTCTCCCACAGTATTCTTGCCAGCAAGTTAAAGTAGTATGGGCTGGATGAATGGACTATAAGGTAGATAGAAAGCTGGCTAGATCATTGAGCTCAATGGGTAGTGATCAATGGCTCCATGTCTAGTTGGAAGCTGGTATCAAGCAGAGTGCCCCAAGGGTCGGTCCTGGGGCCGGTTTTGTTCAATATCTTCATTAATGATCTGGAGGATGGCGTGGATTGCAGCCTTAGCAAGTTTGAAGATGACCCTAAACTGGGAGGAGTGGTATAGAATCATAGAATCATAGAATATCAGGGTTGGAAGGGTCCCCAGAAGGTCATCTAGTCCAACCCCCTGCTCAAAGCAGGACCAATTCCCAGTTAAATCATTCCAGCCAGGGCTTTGTCAAGCCTGACCTTAAAAACCTCTAAGGAAGGAGATTCTACCACCTCCCTAGGTAACGCATTCCAGTGTTTCACCACCCTCTTAGTGAAAAAGTTTTTCCTAATATCCAATTAGATATTGGTATATAATATAATGGTATAATGGTAGATATGCTGGAGGGTAGGGATAGGATATAATGGTAGATATGCTGGAGGGTAGGGATAGGATACAGAGGGCCCTAGACAAATTAGAGGATTGGGCTAAAAGAAAGCTGATGAAGTTCAATAAGGACAAGTGCAGACTCCTGCACTTAGGACGGAAGAATCCCATGCACTGCTACAGACTGCGGACTGAGCGGCTAGGCAGCAGTTCTGCAAAAAGTACCTAGAGATTACAGTGGATAAGAAGTTGGATATGAGTCAACAGTTGTGCCCTTGTTGCCAAGAAGGCTAATGGCATTTTGGGATGTATAAGTAGGGGCATTGCCAGCAGATCAAGGGACGTGATCGTTCCCCTCTATTCGACATTGGTGAGGCCTCATCTGGAGTACTGTGTCCAGTTTTGGGTCCCACATTACAAGAAGGATGTGAAGAAATTGGAAAGCATCCAGCGGAGGGCGACAAAAATGATTAGGGGACTGGAACACATGACTTATGAGGAGAGGCTGAGGGAACTGGGATTGTTTAGTCTGTGGAAGAGAAGAATGAGGGGGGATTTGATAGCTGCTTTCAACTACCTGAAAGGGGGTTCCAAAGAGGATGAATCTAGAACTGTTCTCAGTGGTAGCAGATGACAGAATGGGGAGTAATGGTCTCAAGTTGCAGTGGGGGAGATTTAGGTTGGATATTAGTAAAAACTTTTTCACTAGGAGGGTGGTAAAGCACTGGAATGGGTTACCTAGGGAGGTGGTGGAATCTCCTTCCTTAGAGGTTTTTAAGGTCAGGCTTGACAGATCCCTGGCTGGGATGATTTAGTTGTGGATTGGTCCTGCTTTGAGCAGGAGGTTGGACTAGATGACCTCCTGAGATCCCTTCCAACCCTGATATTCTATGATACTTCTGACTCTATCATCAGAAGAACAAGCCTTTGTGTTCTCATTAAACAGCTGTTGTATAGCAAAATACTTGTACTCTTACATGCTATAACCTTTACAGTTGGAATAAGAATTTCTACTGACATTGTTTAATTACAAGCTGTTTTCTTCAGATATAGTCTGTGCTACATAATATAAGAAATATTAAACACTGAAATATTAAAAATTGGTCACATTTTCAAATCATGTTAATTGTAATGACCTGTAACTGAAAAAGAGTTTGTTTAACTTTATCTTTGTTTAACCTTTAACTTTATCTCTTTTACCTAAGAATAAATCAGCCAATTTTCAGTCTTAATTAGTCTTTGTTGTGAAGCTATAGGGGGCTATAAGAAAGATGTATTATGAAACTGTGGTTACAATTTCAACATTGAAGCCATGGCTATGACTCCATAATAAAAAACCTTCGGAAATAACTTTTTTCTTAATTGTATTGTCCTCCAGCAGATTGAGGAACTTATTTGTTTCTTCAGATTCAATGTCCTTTTTTCACTGTTTGTATATCTATGCCTCTGATACAGGGATCAGCACTTGAAAGACTAAAGGTAGTATGTATACCAGATAAATTCTCTAACATAAATGTAAGATCTGTAAACTCAAGAAAATGTAGTTATTGTGAAAGGTTGGGCACCTTTTGAAGAAAGTTTTAATATTTTATTTGTTTTCTTTTGTAGACATACATTTCTCCCAATGCTGCTATATTTAAAGCAGAAGATGCTGATGGAGAAACAGAAGCTATGTTAAACAACATGAGAGTTTACGGGACATGTATTATCGCTCTGATGGCCACAGTAGTCTTTGTAGGAGTTAAATATGTCAACAAACTTGCACTGGTCTTCCTGTCTTGTGTGATTCTTTCCATCTTTGCCATTTATGCTGGCGTTATTAAAACTGCTTTTGACCCACCAGACTTTCCGTAAGTGAAATACTATTTTAAGTGCTAAAGTGTGTAAAGATAGATTATTACTGTAATGCCTTAAATATTTTGTACCAAATTCTAGAATATGAGTACAATAGATGCAACCTAAAACTCTTAAAAACATTTTGGTAGAAAAAATTGGTAATTGTGCACCTAAGTATCTATTCGGTTTCATAATTTACCCATTTGTCCACACAAATGTGTTTCTGTATCTACAGAAGTGGTAACTGATTTTTGGCATACATTCTCATTAGAATATTTAAAATTCTGAATATTTTTATGGACTTCAATCTCTCAGTGAGCAAGCATACCTTTTTTTTTTTTACATAGTGCAAATATAATTATTCCATTTAATTGAAATAGATCCAAAAAAAGAAGTAAATTGTGTTATAGTCCATTAATGAGAATTCATCAGTATATACTTTTTCTAATAAAAATGTTTCTAGTCTTTTCTTATTTGCTTTGGGGGGTTTTGTGGTGGTTTTTAAAATGTAGTTGTGTAACTATGTATGTCTTTCTCAAAGATTTTCCTCTTCAATTAAACTTGCCTTCCTCCTCCTCTTAATATTTATATCTCACTGGAGATTGGATTTCCAAAAGATATAATCTAAGAATTACTCTGGGAAAGTTCTATGCCCTGTGTTATACAGGAGGTCAGACTAGATAATCATAACAATCCCTTCTGGCCTTGGAATCTGTGAATCTATGGTGAGCCTCAGGCCTGCTCTACAATAAAAATTTAGGTCAACCGAGCTACTTTCCTCAGGGGTGTAAAAAATCCATATCTCTGAGTGGCATATTTAAGCTGACCTACTCCTGGTGTGGACAGTGCTAGGTTGACAGAAGAATTCTTCTGTTCATCTAGCTACCGTCTCTCGTGGAGGTAGATTACCTACGCTGATGGGAGAACCTCTCCTGTTAGAATAGGTAGTGTTTACACTGAACAGCTACAGCAGCACAGAGTTTCAAGTGCAGACAAGCTCACAGAAAGCTTCAGGGTAGGGTAAGTGAACCAAATTTGGAGTCTTTATTTATTTATTTACTTTTACCCAGACTTATGCCTGGTCTACACTAGGGGGAGGGATCGATCTACGTTACACAACTTCAGCTACGTGAATAACGTAGCTGAAATCAACGTACTTAGATATACTCACCGTGGTGTCTTCGCTGCGGTGAGTCGACTGCTGATGCTCCCCTCTCGACTCCACCTGTGCCTCTTGCTCCGGTGGAGTACCGGAGTTGATGGGAGAGCGCTCAGCGGTCGATATATTGTGTCTAGACTAGACACGATAAATCGACCCCCGCTGGATCTATCACTGCCCGTCAATCCAGCAGGTAATGTAGACAGGCCCTTAAAGATCAGACCACTGATGAGCTATGGGTCAAAATGGTCCCAGTCTATCAAGTTTTACCCAGGGTAGTGCATGACACTCACTAAATCTTTTGGTGGACCCAAATTCAGAACAGTATTTAAGAAAAAGTTCATTTTTTTAAATGGTGCATGTGTCAATACAGACAAATAGTCAGAGAGTTTCTAATCCCACCATTTTTTTTTACGCTTGATTCTTGTAAGTGCTCTACAATTCAAATGATTAATCGGATTGTTTTGAACTTTGCCTCATGGTCTGTAGGGTAGCTTTAATGATCTAAATTTTAAGGGGTTCCTGAGTTAGAATCATAGAATCATAGAATATCAGGGTTGGAAGGGACCCCAGAAGGTCATCTAGTCCAACCCCCTGCTCAAAGCAGGACCAATTAGTTAGTCCTCCACCCCTCCAAAAAAACCCCTCAGTTTCCTTCTGCCATTTTTACTATTAAAAGGAGAGATACTGATGGCTGGAGGAATCACAGATCTCTTGATGGCTGTGAACTCACCCTGCCATTCACATATCTAAGGATAAATTAATTGCAAGCCCCATCTAAGAAAGACAAAAGGAGTTTTGAGTGACTGGAGGTTGCTGCAGATTGCAAGTCATCGGTTTCAATTCTAGTTTGGAGGGAATGTAATCAAAGTCTTTTGGGTGGAAAATTAGACAACTGAATGCTTCCTGGGAGGTGAGGAAAAGGGAGGGGATGGAGGAATAGGATGAGAGGTGTTTGGTGGTGCAGCAAGGGGAGGGCGGTTATGGAAAGGAGGATAAATAGGGATTAGTGGTTAGGGAAGGGAGAGAGGTTGAGGGCTCAGGTGAGGAAAGTGTGGAATCCTGCAGCTTGGCCAGTGCACCCCAAACCCCTGCACCCTCAGCTCTGCCAGAGCATCCCACCTCTGTACCTCAACCCCCTGTAATATCACCCCTACCTGCACACTCACCTCTGCAAGTTCACCCCAACCCCCTGTGCTCCCAGCTGTTAGTGCACCCTAACCTGTTTGCACCCACACCTCTGCCAGGGCACCCCAACCACCCTGCACACCCAGCTCTGCTAGTGCACTGCAACCCAACCCACTGCAACCCCTGCTCTGCTAGTGCATCCCAAGCCCCTGCATTCCAACCTTCCTGCTCCTCCCAGTTTTGCCAGTGCACTGTAGCCCTTCATCCCAAGCTCCTTTAGGGGGCCTAAGTGTTTGAAGGAAAAAATTAGCCATATGAATGCTTCCTAGGAGGGGAAAGGTAATTGGGGGCAGAGGAGAGGAAAAGGGAGGGGAGGAGAGAGAAGAGGGGTTTGGGGCTGCACTGAATCCCATCATCACACTGTGGGTGGACCCCGCAATACAGCAGTGAGTCTGAGCGGAGCTGCCCACAAAGGCAGCACTATCTGAGCTGGATCCAGCTCTAAAGTAGTCTGAGTGAGCACCAGTGCCCACTGCCTGGGGAGTGTGACTGCTGATGTGCTGGTGGGCTTCATTTTGCTGCTGACTGGAGCAAGGAATAGATGGGCTGCCCGTGCTACCGACTGGACAGTGAAATCTTTATTAAAATGAGCTCAGCACTGTGATCATTGCTGTCCACAGTAAACTGTGGACCCACCCAAATTTCCACTCCTAGCTACATCACTGTTGTGTAGATGTGCAGTCTGGAATGTGACCCTGGGAGCCTTGCATTGCCAATTAGAAAAGCCACAACATATTATAACTCTCATCAGGCCTGACACACACATTGCACCAACTCACTGTTGTCATAATCTGTATCTAAAAGGTGTTGTGTAAGGTATCATATGTAAAATGATAACACACTGGTCATTAATATTGTGTGATGTATATATAGGTGATGTATAAATAGTTATAGGTGTGTGCTGGAAATTCTTTCCTAAAATGTGTTTTGAGAGGCATTGCTTAAGCCCACCTGTCCTAGACAAAGGAACATTGTTTCAAAGATTTGACTGTGTCTCCAATGTAAATTAAACAAGATGAGACCAAAGACAGTGAAAAACACATTTACAAATGAGGTAAACAAAGTCATCAGGGGAACAAGGGAGGGGTGATGACCCTTTAATAATCTTGATAGGGGATGGAGACTGTGTATCCCCAGGAAATTTTCCTGCCTCTTGAAACAGGGTCAGTGAGTTTTGGTAAGATACAAGCAGAGGCAAAAAACCATTATGTTATGTATGCATCACTAGATGGATACCAGGGCCATAGCTCTTGTATTCTGAGAAACTTGGATGTTTCAGCAAAGAAGATTGAAGTCTTTGGGAAATATGTGAGAAACCTAGACAAAGATTGTAACTTGCTGAGGTTAAGTTTGTCATTGGAAAGCGTGTTTTGTTTTTTCACTTGTAAACATAACTGTGTCTTCCGTTCATACCAATTATCACTTAAATATATGATCTTTGTTAATAAACTTATTCTTGTTTCATTACAAGACCATCTTAGTGCTGTGCATTTGACTGAAGAATAAAATCCTCAGTCCAATACCAGGTTGATGAATGTTCTGTCTCTTTGGAGACAGCAAATTTGATAACTTCTCTGAGGGTCCAGTAAGAGGGACTAGACATTGCAGAAAGATGTCTCTGGGAAATTCAGGAATTGGGATTCACTGTTATCTTTAAGGCAAGGTTTGGACTGGCAGAGTCCTGAGGAGTTTGCTAACAAGACAGATAAGCTGGTGTGTCAGCGGCCTCACTCTTAGCTTAGTAGCACAAGTTCACCCTTGCTGAGGCAGAGCGGTAACACACTGGCTCAGGGTTCTGGGTGTCCCAAGCAAAGAGTCACATGTAAGGATTACAGTGTGCATGCACCAATGAAGGGAAAAAATTAGAGGGTTTCTATATTGGCATTATATACTGTCCTGGGTAGTTTGAGGGAATGTGCCAATACCATTGTCCCTAGTGAACACCTGCACTGAATTTTCTCTTTTGAACCTGTACAGTAAAAAATTTATAACTCATGCTGCTTGCTACAAGTTGTATCTGTTATATTTTTTATATTATGGGGAGAGTACTGTGAACACAGCAGAACAGTCTTGGTCTTACCAAAATGTTTTTATATTGTGTGGGGAGGAGCTGCAGATAGAGGTATTTGTGTGTGTGGTTGGGTGGGGAGACAGGGAGAGGGGTTGCAGCTGCGGAGGGATTGGGCAATGGGGATGGATTATAGACAAGTCTTAGATTGGTAGTTTCAGAAAATCTGTATTTTACTAGCCCTTTTTTAGAGTGTGTAGGGGTGGGATGGCAAGTGGCTACTTCTGGTGTTGGGGCAGATCATTGTGGTGTTTTCAAAGACATGTAGTGCAGAGATTTGATGGCTGAGGGAAAAGAAATATGTGCACGGCCAGGATTGCCAGTGTGTGGATTCTGGGTGATTCCTGGATCACAAGGTTGCAGAAGTTTGGGGGAGAGCAAAGAGTATACCATGACATGGGCATTGCTGACCACAGGCTGTTTTGGTTTGGTATGCAAATTGTGGGACATGATATGTACAACAGCCTAAATAACTACTAGATACTACCAGCAGCACATCTTTTCCCAGTCAATAATGAAGAAATTCAATGGCAAAAAGACGATAATGCAGAGTTAAGGCTATTGGTGATATGTTGTCCCCTTGCAGAACACGGAGTTGAGCATAATTCAAACTTCTGAAAAACAGGAAATGAAGAATTAAGGTTGCCCATGTAGGATCCAGTGTGCATTGTTTCAGTGTAGAATTGTGTATTCCACATAATTAGCAGGGCACAGGAGTTTTATTGGAAAGGGTATATTCAGTAGCAAGCTGGGACATAAGAGCAGTCTTAAGCGTTTATTATCTGCATGCACTCCAGGTAAAGTGCGTGTGGTTGGTGTCAGCTATACTGAATGGTGGAGGCAGTAGTGTCAGATCTGTGTGACAGTAGCTGTGATTTGTGATATGTGAAGATCTATGTTTTGTACCCTATTATGCATATGAGGAAAGGGAAGACGTTCATGTGTACCTCCAGGATGCATCATTTCTATGCAGAATTGTATTGGTTACATCAATAGCAGGGCATAGGGCTTGCAAAGGATATTGTCAACAGTGAGGTGGAATACAAAAGGATTCTTATACTTTCATGATGGTTAAGTGAACGCGTAGGTTGAGATGGTATCCTCTGAGTATGTGTGAGGAGGCTGTAAAAGGCTTGTGAAGTGATCCTTAAATTGTATGTGTGTGATATCTTTTTCTGGGGAGTTGGCTAAGTGCTTGAGTGTGCACCAGCATTTGGAACCTCCTGAGTCTTAGACTGCCAAGGAGCAGCGTGAGTATGTGCTATGTCAATATTAAGACATTTCTCAAAAAGGGTACAGAGAAGGTGGTAAGAGCAACTTTATCTCCCCCTTTTAATAGTGTTAGGTGGAATCCTGTTGGTGAAAGTGACTGGGCTGGAAAAGGAGGTGAAGATCTCATATATTCAGCAAAAGTCTGAGTTTTGCTCCATTCAGCATTCTGCAAGGGGGCAACATACCACTGAGCAACTTTACAATTCTGCATTAACATAGTTTTTGCCATTGAATTAATAATGTTATAATGTGTATAATGTGTGATATGGTAAATGAAGAATTTGCTAGAGAATAGACTATAGATTAAGTTAAATGAGAACAAATTCACTACAGAGAACCAATTCTACCCTTATTTTATTTCTTTCACATCTAGTATTTGTCTTCTTGGAAACCGTACATTGTCAAGACACAGCGTTGATATTTGTGCCAAATCTATTGAGGTAAACAATGAAACAGTGACAACGAAGCTGTGGAGTCTCTTCTGTGATAGTCCCTCACTTAATGCCACATGTGATGAATACTTTAACCTAAATAACGTGACAGAAATTCAAGGGATTCCTGGAATTGCTAGTGGAGTTCTAATTGGTAAGTCTGAAAACGGAGCCAGAGATGGGACACTAGACAGGGAAGGCTCTAAGTTACTACAGAGAATTGTTTCCCAGGTGTCTGGGTGCTGGTTTTGCCCAGATGCTCAGGGTCTAACCGATCACCATATTTAGTATCAGGAAGGAATTTTCCTCTGGGTCAGCTTGGCAGAGTCCTTTGGGTTCTTTGCCTTCCTCTGCAGCATGGGACATGGGTCACTTGCAGGTTAAACTAGGGTGAATTTCTGTAACCGGAAATCTTTAAATCATGATTTGAGGACTTGAGTAATTCAGCGAGAGGTTGAGGTTATTGGTCTATTACAGGAGTGGGTGGGCGAGGTTCTATGGCCTGTAATGTGCAGGAGGTCAGACTAGGTGATCATGGTGGTCCCTTCTGGCCTTAAAGTCAATGTGCAGTTAAACTTTTAAATTTTTTGTATGGTATTAGTGTAGGCCATAACAGTTCTAACGTGCAGGGCGTAAGATGTCTATAATTGTTTCTGTAACTCATGTATCTGTAGACTGCTCCCTCCTATCACTGTATTTCAGCACTGTTTGGTTCTTAGAAATACTTCATTTTATGGTACGTGGACACTTGTTTAAGGGTAACTATTGTATCAAATAACAAAAAAGTTAAAAATACCAATTAAAATGCAATGTAATTATAATAGTTAGCATTTTTGTACACTTAGTGCTTTACACCTTCAATATGCTGTACGTTCATTAATTCTCAAAACCCTACTATATGGTAGGGGTAATGGTTGGAAACAGTAAAATACAGAGTTTGTGACTTGTCCAAGGTCACATGGCAAGTCAGTGGCAGAACTGGGATGAAAACTCAGCAATTTCTAGCTTCCGGTCACACATTTAGTTCAATAGACTTCTAACAGAATGTCAGGAAGCTCCTGTTGTCCCATTCTGTTAGCAGTTGTGGGAACCCTGCAGGCTAATTTCTGCTGTTCTACTGGATCTTTAGACTCCATCTGTATGTAAGAGGGGTGACAGTAGGCTTCCAGCAGAGATTGTTTCTAGGTTCTGGAAAAGAGAAGTCTTGAAGGAAGGAACCTTTAAGAGCTGCCAAGCCAGGGGGAAAGCATATGATTTGGGGTTCAGGTAGTGTGGGTTTTGAAATTGTTTAATGAACAATTCCCAAGGAAGCATTAATTCTTGATTCTACAAGTACGTAATTTTTTTTAAGTTGGTGGGGACTCCAGCAACTTACTACTTCTGTCAAAATTCAGTAAAAGATTTCAAGAAGGATCCAATATAAAATGTATATGCACTTACAATGATCATTCTTCAATTCCAAACCCTTATATTCCATCACTCTGAACTTCCTTAAAATGTTTTCTTTGTGGCTGTAATTTTTCTTGTGAGAAATGTGTTAGGCTTTTTATTTGTGTTTTGTAGTACATCATATGAATATCTGCTAGTTTTCTGAATGCATATATTTAAAATTATATTTATTCTGGTAACATTTTACAATATGCTCAGAAAAGTTTAAAGCAGCTTTTATTTTGGTACAGACTAATATAATTTCATTTTGAAATAAAAATTTTCTAATGGTTCAGGTTAGCATACTATGTCCATAAGGTTGTTTTCCTTAACTTCAAAAAAAAATAAAAATTGTACTTTGGCTCTATGCCATGAGGCCTTCCATCATTATGTACTTTTCTGATGGGTAGCCACTCCCATATTACAAGCATCAGCTAATCTTTGGGATTGGATGTCCATAAATCACAGATTGGTCATTTAGAAAGATATGTAGAGTTCAAAGGCTTTGCATTTTCCTTTTTGTGTAGTATAGGAAAACATATTTTTATACAGTAAATAAATGAAACTGTTCTCTAGATAGAGATAAAAATAGGGCTTCATGCTTTTCTCCTTTTTTTGAGGAAGAATATAGTAAAAACTCACAAATAGGAAAACATGCTTTTAGGTAATGAATACAAATCTAATCAAATTAAATAAAAAACTTCAAAGTTTTAGTGACTGTAAAATAAAATATTTTTATTTCTTCAAGCAAATATTGCAAGAAACTGTTACATGAGTTAATCATATATATATATAACATTGGTGTTCTACATCCATTGTGAAATGTATTCCAAAAATTGCTCCTTTCAGAGTTATCCAATAAAATTTATTTATAGATAGATAAATAGAGATAAAAATAAAAATGCAGGGAGAAGGAAAAAAGCAGTGCACCCCACTGATTGTATATTATGCATAGCCTTTGATACTGATCATCCCCAAGTATTTTTCAAAGCAGCCAAATGTCTGCCCAGGTGTAACAGCCACAAAAATTAGCTGGCACTCATAGTATGGAGAGTGGCCACCTGTCAAAAAAAAAAAAAAAAAAAAGAAGCTGATAGAAGATACCATAGGGTTACTATTGCCTTTTTCCTAGTGTTTTAAGAAATGTTCCCAAAATGCCAAGAGTTTTATACCCAGCGAGGTCACCCAATTCATAAGAGTAGATCTTTGTTTAAATTACAAGTAATATTGTATGCTTTGTTGTTATATAAAAATAAATGAGATAAAAACTGTAGTATGTCTACACTACAGAAAGAGAGCTACTGTCCTGTAGCATCGTATTGTTGATTCTTCCTGTATCAACGAAAGGGGGTTTTCTGTCAAAGTAATCAATCCATCTCTTTGAGAACCAGTAGCTAGGTCGATGGAAGAATTCTTCTATCAACCTAGCTGTCTCTACAATGAAGGTTAGATCAACCTAATTACACCACATAAGACATGGAATTTTTCACAGCTGTGAGTGATGGAGCTAGGTTGATCTTATTTTTAGGTCACTTTTGTTTGGATAGCTCTCATTTATTAGGTGTTTGTACAGCTCTCACTTATTTCCTTACAGATAACCTGTGGAGTACCTATACAGACAAAGGATCAATTGTTGAAAAAAAGGGTCAGCCATCAGTTACTGGAACAGAAGAGACAAAAGTTGGAGGACTCCCATATGTTTTTACAGACATTATGACCTACTTCACAATGCTAGTAGGGATTTATTTCCCATCTGTGACAGGTAAATACAGTGGTTTTGCATGAAGAGATATTGCTGTTGTTAATTGTCATTTTATTGTTGGCACTGCACTTCCCCAATTTTGGTTAAAAAGTATTATGGCTAAGTTATTTAATTATAATGTCAGAATACAGGGGAGGCACAGTCTACCTTGTTATTTCAGTGGACTACAGTCTGAGGCAGAAACCATTTAAAGCAGCATTTTCTAATTTTTTGAAAGCTGAGTTCCCTTCAAGAAGATGAAACCAATTGTCTCTTCCCAGGGCTTCATGCATTGCTAAAGGCCTAAGCAAAAGAAGTGCTAACTCAAAGATTGTGCATATCTTCATAATATAATTTTCTCTTTCTTGAAGTGAATGGGGCAGTTTACCCATCTGAGCTACTGTTCCAGGTTTTCTGCAAACTTAGGCTGACATCTTTTTATCAGTTTACATTTTCAAGGTTCTCTTTTCAACTGAAAGAAGGTGAAGACATCTAGAGGCTTACTGTCACAGAAGTGCAGCTAGTCTCGCAACCATCCCCTTCCTGGTCTTGATAGATTTATATGGAGGTAGTTTGATTCATAGAATCATAGAATATCAGAGTTGGAAGGGACCTCAGGAGGTCATCTAGCGAAGTCCAACCCCCTGCTCAAAGCAGGACCAATCCACAACTAAATCATCCCAGCCAGGGCTTTGTCAAGCCTGACCTTAAAAAACTCTAAGGAAGGAGATTTCACCACCTCCCTAGGTAACACATTCCAGTGCTTCACCACCCTCCTAGTGAAAAAGTTTTTCCTAATATCCAACCTAAACCTCCCCACTGCAACTTGAGACCATTACTCCTCATTCTGTCATCTGCTACCACTGAGAACAGTCTAGATCCATCCTCTTCGGAACCCCCTTTCAGGTAGTTGAAAGCAGCTATCAAATCCCCTCTCAGTCTTCTCTTACGCAGACTAAATAATCCCAGTTCCCTCAGCCTCTCCTCATAAGTCATGTGCTCCAGCGCCCTAATCATTTTTGTTGCCCTCCGCTGGACGCTTTCCAATTTTTCCACATCCTTCTTGTAGTGTGGGGCCCAAAACTGGACAGGCCTCACCAATGCCGAATAGATGGGAATGATCATGTCCCTTGATCTGCTGGCAGTGCTCCTACTTATACATCCCAAAATGCCATAAGCCTCCTTGGCAACAAGGGTACACTGTTGACTCATATCCAGATTCTCGTCCACTGTAATCCCTAAATCCTTTTCTTCAGAACTGCTGCCTAGCCACTTGGTCCCTAGTCTGTAGCAGTGCATGGGATTCTTCCATCCTAAGTGCAGGACGCTGCACTTGTCCTTATTGAACCTCATCAGATTTCTTTTAGCCCAATCCTCTAATTTCTTTAGGTCCCTCTGTATCCTATCCCTACCCTCCAGCGTATCTACCTCTCCTCCCAGTTTAGGGTCATCTTCCAACTTGCTGAGGGTGCAATCCACTCCATCCTCCAGATCATTACTGAAGATATTGAACAAAACCGGCCCCAGGACCGACCCTTGGGGCACTAAGCTTGAAACCAGCTGCCAATTAGACATGGAGCCATTGATCACCACCCGTTGAGCTCGACGATCTAGCCAGCTTTCTATCTACCTTATAGTCCATTCATCCAGCCCATACTTCTTTAACTTGCTGGCAAGAATACTGTGGGAGACCATGTCAAAAGCTTTGCTAAAGTCAAGGAACACCACGTCCACCGTTTTCCCCTCATCCACAGAGCCAGTTACCTCGTCATAGAAGGCAATTAGATTAGTCAGGCATGACTTGCCCTTGGTGAATCCATGCTGACTGTTCCTGATCACTTTCCTCTCCTCTAAGTGCTTCAAAATTGATTCCTTGAGGACCTGCTCCATAATTTTTCCAGGGACTGAGGTGAGGCTGACAGGCCTATAGTTCCCCAGATCCTCCTTCTTCCCTTTTTTAAAGATGGGCACTACCTTGGCCTTTTTCCAATTATCCAGGACCTCCCCTGATCGGCATGAGTTTTCAAAGATAATGGCCAATGGCTCTGCAATCACATCAGCCAACTCCTCTAGCACCGTAGGATGGAGTGCATCTGGCCCCATGGACTTGTGCACGTCCAGCTTTTCTAAATAGTCCTGAACTACTTTTTTCTCCACAGAGGTCTGGTCACCTCCTCCCCATACTGTGCTGCCCAGTTCAGTTGTCTGGGAGCTGACGTTGTTCATGAAGACAGAGGCAAAAAAGCATTAAGTACATTAGCTTTTTCCACATCCTCTGTCACTAGGTTGCCTCCCTCATTCAGTAAGGGGCCCACACTTTCCTTGACCACCTTCTTGTTGCTAACATACCTGTAGAAACCCTTCTTGTTACTCTTAACATCCCTTGCTAGCTGCAACTCCAGGTGTGATTTTGCCTTCCTGATTTCACTCCTGCATGCCTGAGCAATAATTTTATACTCCTCCCTGGTCATTTGTGCAATCTTCCACTTCTTGGAAGCTTCTTTTTTGTGTTTAAGATCAGCAAGGATTTCACTGTTAAGCCAAGCTGGTCACCTGCCATATTTACTATTTTTTCTATACATCAGGATGGTTTGTTCCTGCAACCTCAGTAAGGATTCTTTAAAATACAGCCAGCTCTCCTGGACTCCTTTCCCCCTCATGTTATTCTCCTAGGGGATCCTGCCTATCAGTTCCCTGAGGGAGTCAAAGTCTGCTTTTCTGAAGCCCAGGGTCTGTATTCTGCTGCTCTCCTTTCTTCCTTGTGTCAGGATCCTGAACTCGACCATCTCATGGTCACTGCCTCCCAGGTTCCCATCCACTTTTGCTTCCCCTACTAATTCTTCCCAGTTTGTGAGCAGCAGGTCAAGAAGAGCTGTGCCCCTAGTTGAAACACCTTGAGGGGAATTGGGCAGGGTTTCCCCTGCCCCCATTCCTAACTCAGTCATTTGCATTTTGACGGATCACCTGACTGTTGTGAGCTTTCTTAGGTAACAGAAGGGGATACTTTCTAAAATATTTCCCAGTAAAATATCAGAAAGAATGTTGTCTAACATTCCCACTGCTAGCATCCCCAAACTCTCTTGGGTCTTTACAGAGATTTCGGATAGAGGTGGGGAAAATGGTTTTACCCTTGGCATTTTATCCACATCTAGCTGCCTCCCAGGTTCTAGTGTGGTTTTATCTCATGTGGTTTGACTAGGATATGGGCAGTGTGCTGTGTTCCTCCATCCCTGGAATATCTGCCCAGTAACTTTCATCCCCACTGGGGATCTGGTGTTTCTGTACCCATAAGGTACAGCACAGTATATGTACTTGTCTTTTTGTTCTGTTTATACAGCACCTAGTCCAGTGGATCCTTGTCTGTGACTTAGGATTCCTAGGTTATGATAATACAAATAATAAATAATAATATGTACTGGTGCCTGAGGAGTGAAGTCAGCAGTATGTACGTTGTACACCCCAGTTGAACTGGCTGTGTAATTTCTCCCCCTCCAGAGGCTGAACAACAGAGTTAACTCTCTACTTTTGAAGTTCAAGCAGGGCCCCCTCTCCACCCCGCTCAGTGTACAGACTGGGTAATTCCAGGGGAGATAAACCAGTGTATGACAGAGATGATGCCACTTCTCCCCACTCCTCTGAGATCCCTCTGGGATGGTATCCTGCTGCAGTAGGTTCTCACCCCTGAATGGGTGATTCTGCTTGCCTCATCCCTCTTATGTTTCCTATCAGCCCAAGACATCTGTCTATGTATTCGTCAGCCAGTTTACTGTCTGTGAACACATCTCAGGGCTTTCAGTCTATTAACCAGGATTTTAGGGCATATAGGTACAAGGTGTAAAACTGCTCAAGTCCCATTAGCTCATAGACCTTCTGAACAGTTTTCTTGCCCCAACCACTACTCCATTTTATTATGTAATCCCTAATTTGTGTTTCAACTTCAGAAGACTAGTTTTTATCACACTTTTTCTGAACCCCCTGAAATTTCCTTCTGTACAATTTGTGTGACAGTTCAAATTTTTCAAGCAAGGCAAGTTTAAACTGAACAAATGTTCTGTAGTCCACATAATGGAATGCCAAATGTTTCCTCAGTTATATTAGTTTTTGGATTGTTGCTAAACATAAATATTGTATTTAAACTCTTTTTCATAAAGTAATCACTATTCATTGCTTTTATGGTATAAAATTTGGTTTTATTCTTTTTTTTTTTAGGTATTATGGCAGGATCAAACAGATCTGGAGACCTTAGGGATGCTCAGAAATCTATTCCTACTGGAACAATTTTGGCTATTTCAACTACATCCTTTATCTGTATCCTTTGTGATGTGTTTTAATTATTTTCTTTCTTCCAGTGCACACTATTAAGGTGGAAGTGTACATGCCTTAGGATTTTCCTTTGAAATTTCACTGGGGAGTCATTCAAGTTTGCTGAGTTTAAAACTTAGCAGGAGCAAAACAGAACCTAAACTGAAAGAAATTCTAAATATTTTCTATTGATTTCCCAAATTCCAAATTAAAATTGATGCTATTGTGGTGGATAATGCAGGATCCTGAAACCACCCTGGTCTACCCAGTAAATTACCTTTATTTTGGCCTGATCAGTGTGGCCATTTGAAAATGTGATAGTGTATGAACTGCCAGGGAAAGAAACTAATGCTATACAGCATTACAAAATTAGGAATCCCAGAGTCTTCTTTTATGAAATGCCAAATTTTGTATCACTTGAAGTTACTTAAAATATGAGAAAATATTTATCCCTATGGTTGAGTGTGTACCCATAAATGATGTAATCTAATCTAATCTATGAAGTTCGTTATTTTCAGCACTACATTGGGGTAAAGTATAGAATAAATACAGCACATCATAAAGAAATATTGGCAAAAGTCAGCTAATCCTTGATTAATCTTATTTTTGTGAGAAAGCTGGAAGAAGACAAAAAAAGCAATGTTCTGAAATTTTTTACAGATTCTTAGGTAAAGTGGAGTTTGATTCTTCTCCAAATTATACTACAGTATAATCTGTTTTTATCTTCCTTCATTCTCAATAATAGATCTATCCTGCATTGTATTGTTTGGTGCATGTATAGAAGGTGTGATATTAAGAGATAAGTATGTATATTTAATTTCCATCTTTATAAAGTGTACATGTTTTATGTATGCTCATAAATTTTGATTATTGGAATGAAAATATGTTTGAATAGGTTTTATTTTGGAAATTTAATTTAGATGGTGTGCGTTTATGCGACAGTTAACTTTGCTAAATTTCCTAATTTATACTATTCTTTTAATAAAAACAGACAAGTCAAAGTTGAAGAAGAAAAAATAATGAAAATATGCTAAGTACACACCTAGCCTTAATTATGCATGCTTATGTTTCTGAATACACTACCTGGAGATCCACCTGAAAATCACAAAGTGTATTAGCTAATGCAGAACACAGAAGCTCACCTTTTGAGTAGCGCATGTTATTGGGACCATACTGCACCTGTGTTCTGTGCTGTGCACTGGCTGCCAGTTCCTGTCTTGCTGAAATTAGATTATAATTAGTACCTTTATAGACAGGTTTCAGAGTAGCAGCTGTGTTAGCCTGTATCCGCAAAAAGAAAAGGAGTACTTGTGGCACCTTAGAGACTAACCAATTTATTTGAGCATAAGCTTTCGTGAGCTACAGCTCACTTCTCACGAAAGCTTATGCTCAAATAAATTTGTTAGTCTCTAAGGTGCCATAAGTCCTCCTTACCTTTATAGAGTTGTAACAGATTGCTTGGAGGGCCACGTGGCCTAGTGTTTTGCATCTGACTTCCAGCCCTTTGTTTCCCTGGTCAAGGTGTGTCAGTCCTTCAGGCAGTGAGGGTAGGAGGAATCGGGCCCTCCCAATCCACTGACCCTGTGTGAGTTGACTCCTGAACAGGGGCACTGCAAGTAGGGAGTCTAAAGCCACTGTCCTGGGCTACTTTCTACCACCGTCCCTTCAGTTTGTGGAATGGCCTCTAGAGTTCAATTTACTGGGGTGGCTTGCCTCCCATGGCAGCCTCTCATGGATCTTGGGCAGCATCCTGCTGCAGTTCCTGGGCATGTAGCAGAGAATTTTCAGGGACTCAGTTGTATGTATGCACTGGCACCATGTGGTGTGCCTTTTTCTGCACATCCAGAGGTGACTTTTTTTCAAAGCTGTGTGCATATGTAGCTTCAAAATGAGGACTGACGCGCGTATCCCAGTGTCTGGGCATGCACAATTCAAAGATTTTGAAAATTGACTTCAATGCATAAGGCTTCTTGCTCTGTCTCTGCTGTTCCTGGCCCTTGCAGGCCTGAGAAGAAATAAGGTGGTCTTAGCTTTACCTTTTTTCTTTTCTCTGCCAACTGCTCTGGCAAGCCTGAAAATAAATGAAAAATAATAGGCTAGATACAATGCATTTTTACTAAATGAATTTTTACTAATCTTCAAACATTAAAAGTGACCTTCAAATTTTTTTAAAATAAGTTAATGCATACCACTTTTTAAAAAACTGGATGACATCTCACATTTCTTAAGACTCTCCTAAGCTCTCTCACCTTAATTGAACCCCCTGTGGACTCATGCATGGATCCATAGGCAAGACAGTATCAATTATCTCAAGAAACTATTGGAACTAGATTGGGCATCAGCTACTATGTTATGAAAGCACCTGGCTCCTAGTGCTGATTTTCTTTGCTCATTCTCCTGATAGACATCTTTCAAAAATTGCAGAGACTCAAGCAGCATGTCAGGCTAAAGGCATATGTATATAGTTGACTGGCTAATTCTAGTTGCCACCCCCACAAGTTATCTGTCTTTACTCCCTCTGCCTGTACTTCAGAGAAAACCATCATAACATTACCACTTTTTCCTTAGCACTCCCTCCCACCTCCCATCACAATAACCCTCTCCTATCTGCTATTTTTCTTTAACCGGAACAGCTAATCTAACAACTGTTAGTGGAGGACAGCTTGCAGGCTGCCTCCATGCTTGCACATGCCCAAGTGTCTTAAGCATATCTAAACAATGTTAATAATAGGCCGTTCACATCTATAACCAGGTTATGACACTACCTCACCCACTGAATTTTCTCATACATCATTTGATACTCATGCACTGTGTATGATCAACCATTTATTTTGAAAACAATATTCATATGTATCTCCTATTTGTGTCTCTGTATATATCTGCACGACAGGGTTTTCAACAGCACAGGCTTTTGAAAATCTGGCTTCTAGTATCATGGCTGTTATTCTCATTACATGGTAATTAGTTCAATACCACAAGCGATACAGAGCGTATGAGTAAATATCTTGCTACTGGTATAAACAATGTAGTGAGCCCAGATAATATGGAAGTCATGTCTTGTAAAGACACATGTAGTAATAATGATTATTAAATCACAGTTGTGTTGTAAAATTTAGCTGCTCCATTCTTTAATAGTATAAGAAAGAGGATAAATCGGTTGGGTAAACCCAAACACAACCTGATTAATTTGTGGAGTATCATTTATTAAGTGCTAAAACAGACTTAGAAATGTGTATATTGAGCTATAAGAGAAGAATTATCACTTTAGCATCCACTGCTCTTTCTCATTAATTTATTTGATCTTTCCCCCAAGGTTTGGAGAAGCAGTTAATGGAAACCTAGTGATTGGTACGTTGGCGTGGCCTTCTCCATGGGTAATTGTAATTGGTTCATTCTTCTCTACATGTGGTGCTGGTCTACAGAGTCTTACTGGTGCACCCCGGCTGTTGCAGGCTATTGCAAGAGATGGCATAATACCATTTCTTCAAGTGAGCTACTTTTTTCAGTGTTTTAAATGCATTTACATTTAAATTGCATTTATATTGTTGACTAAAATATATTTTAATTATTTTTATTCCTGTTACCACTGCAGAGCCATGAAAGTGTGATGGTATGTCTATTCTGCAATCCAAGGTATAATTGCAGCTAGGGTAGACCTACCTATGCTAGCTTTACTTGTGCGAGCATTGCTAAAAATAGCAGCGTAGATATGGTGGTGCAAGCTTCAACAATGTGAGTTGGTACTCAGGATTATGAATGGGCTTGTAAAGCCTGCACTGAACTCCATGTCACCTCAACTACACTGCTATTTTTAGCAATGCTAGCACAGGTAAAGCTAATGGAGGTATGTTTACCTGACCTGCAGTCACACCTTGGATTGCAGTATAGACATACCTTGAGCTGAAGCTAGATTTTAATTGCATTTTTAAAAAAAGTAAATCAAGTTGCATTTGCAGAGCACACTCTACCCTTATGTATCTCTGTGCTGTTTTATTGTCTTTATTCTTCAAACAATCAAGTTGTGCACTATGAAACTGAGGCAGAATTGGCCCCACAGAAGTTTTTACGAGGGGAACTGCACAAGCCAGAAAATAACTAGCAACTTAACTTTCAGATTCCAGTTCAGGCACTTTTTATTTGTAAATAGAGTAAATTTGATGTGGACAGGGAACTACATGATACTGTTTTGGAGTCACTTATAGAAAAGGTTGAGAGCAACTATTTAAGTTCTTACTCATTCTGCAAATTATATAAATTAAAGTTATAACAGCTATTTCCCTGCTGTTCTGTCATTAGCTCTGAACTTCAAGGCCTGGTTGTGACTGAGATGAAGATTATGTAGCTTTTCTCTGAATTGGATAGTTTGGCAAGTGTAGAGTGTACAGTCTCCCAGGTATTCTAGTGCCTGGGCAAAATTGGGTGATGCATGAAAAGCCAGACCATCTTAAAGAGCTTGCAAAAACAGTAACCTCCCCATTGATGAAGCGGTATAAATCAAGTTATTAAGGTACTGCATATGCTTGGTCTCTTGCTGGGTGCATCTTTGTGCCTACACTTACATATAAAAGCAAAGGACGAAAAATGCCACCATCCAGAAAGACAATGCAAAGACTTTTGTAAGGCACTATACCTGGAATTAACTGAAAAAGCCTACCTAGAAGTGACAGCTGTTACAACACTCTGTGGGTGCCTGCTAAGGAATAGCGGAGAATGGCGGCTGCTGGCCAGACACCCAGCTCTGAAGGCAGCTTCGCTGCTGCCAGCAGCAGCGCAGAAGTAAGAGTGACAATACATTATACCATGCCAATATTACTTCTGCGCTGCTGCTGGCAGCAGGACTGCCTTCAGATCTGGGTGCAAGGCCAGCAGCTGCGATTCTCCAGCAGGCCAGCCATTGCTTAAATTGTGCTAGGGCTTCTCCAGCACCTCATGCATTACAAATTAAGCTCTGCCCCCATTTCCCTCCTTACATGCTACATTCAGTATGCACTGTAGAGTTTCAAATTATGGATAAGTCACTATGCAAGCTTTTAGTCACTGACTACAGTGGAATGAGCAAATAACCCTATAGCAGCACAAGATAGTTCATCATCCCTGCCTCTTAGTCCAGCCAAAATAAATATTAAAAACTATTAAAAAACCTGTAAATTAAAATTAAAATGAAAACATGGCTGCAGCAGAAGCAAAAATGTTAACTCAGTCATTTTCCTTTTATTCTGACAAATTCTCACTCTTTTGGACAAGACTGGAAAATGACTATTGTTAGGAGGCATAGAAAAATATTCAACAGTGGGTAGATACTTGATTGTTTTGGTTTCTATCTCTTAAGGATAGAATGGGCTGGGCTTGTTCTGAAAGGCAGTGCTGCTTTTTTTCTCATGAGACTTGGCAACGGCTGCTGTTGGCCGGCAGGGAGCTGAGCAGAGACAGGGCCAACCAGCAGCTCCTCCTAATTCCCCACATTATATAACTTGTCCAAGGGGATAGGAGCTGGTGTGAGCTCTAGAGAGGCATCATCTAGTGTATGATGGTGGCGGTAATGGGAGGAGTGGGGGAACAACCTTTGGGAGAGGAATTAAAGTGGGACAAAAAGAAAAGGAGTACTTGTGGCACCTTAGAGACTAACCAATTTATTTGAGCATGAGCTTTCGTGAGCTACAGCTCACTTCATCGGATGCATACCGTGGAAACTGCTGTAGCTCACAAAAGCTCATGCTCAAATAAATTGGTTAGTCTCTAAGGTGCCACAAGTACTCCTTTTCTTTTTGCGAATACAGACTAACACGGCTGTTACTCTGAAACCTGTTAGAGTGGGACAGGCTCAGTTAGGGGAATCTGAGGAGGGGACTGGGGCTGGGAAGAAGTTGTATGAATAGAAGGGAGTTGGAGAGAGGTGTGGGGAACTTGTGGGTGAGGAGAAGGGAGCTAAGGAAGGAGGGACTTGGTGGAAGGAGCTGAATACTGGGGACACAGAGAGAATAGGGGCCAGGACAGGGAGAGGTGAGAGGTGAATCAAAGAGACAGATGGGGGGGCAAGAGAGAAATGTAATCGTTTTGAGGAGTAAATAGAAAGGGGATATTTGGCAATGAGGGAACAAAGGGTGGGATGACTGCAGAGGTTTCACAGGAGGAGAGAATGGTCTTGAGGAAAGAGGAGACTGCAAACGGAGGGACATGAGAGTTGTCTGCAGGAGGATTAGAGAATTTGTAGATTGGGATGGGTTTCAAGGGAGATGTTTAGAGATGATGAAGTGTTTGGAGGTAGAGGGAAGAGAGCATGAAGAATTCACAGTGGTGCAAAGGTGTGAGGGAACATGAGACATTGAAATACGGCAAGAGATGTTTGAGGAAAATTAGGGTCTAGAAAGAGAATGAGAGTTTGAATGAAAGAGATGGAAGATTGAAGGGTCTCTATAGGGAAAAGGGAGGGACTGTTGTGGTATGGAGAATGAGAGTGAGGAGAAACTGGATGTTTAGAAAGAGAACAGGTGGAGGAAACATTGGGGTTTCAATCCTTATGGTGATGTGGAGAGAGGAGAAGGGAACATATACTGCTGTGTGTATTCTTTGGAACCTTGAGAGAAGACTTTGTCCCTGCTACCCCCAACAACTTTATGCGTAAAATTAGCTGAGTGGATCTGGCCATGAGCTCTCTCATATCCCATGTCTCAGCAACTGGGCTCCTTCTACTGATTTATGGTAGGGTTCTCTGTAGGTTCCCACGCTCTTTCTTTTGTTTCTTGTTTTCTTTTTTTAATGCAGTATCAAGAGACAGGCCTGTGATTAGAAATGTCATGTTGTTTCTCTTCCCCATCCCTGAAATTTTAATTTTGTATTATAAAAAAAAATAGTTTTCCTACATCAAGTCTTAACTCATGTAAATTTTCTTATTTAATATATAAGAGAATCTGCTCATGCATGTGCATTTCAAATAACTTTAAAAATGGCTTTAACCAGTTTAAATTTGATGGGCTTTGTTAAAGTTGGTTTCCCTTTAGTATATTTTGAGAACTATATATTGAACAGATTTACTCATTTTACTGTATATTTTAATTGAATTAGGTATTTGGTCATGGAAAAGCAAATGGTGAACCAACCTGGGCATTACTTCTCACTGCTTGTATTTGTGAGATAGGAATTCTCATAGCTTCCCTGGATAGCGTAGCACCAATTCTTTCAATGTAAGTATGCATGTGAAACTTGACATTATTTTTTAAAAGCTTAATATATTGTTGAAATTGAGTAACTTAGTTATCAAGACTTTTTCTTGTCTTTGAAATACTTTTCAGATCATATTGTTAGTAAAGCTCACAGTTAACCTGAAGAGAATCTAGACTGACAAAATATGATAAAAGCCTTAGGCTAATGCTAAATTAAATCAATGCTTAACTGAAATAGACTTCTATATGTTATTTGACTTAGTACTGCAGACATTCCCATAAAAAAATTAACACTTTCTGAAATCAACACAGACCATATTAAATGGACTCAAATCTAGCTAAATGAGAGATTACACAAACTAATTCTGATTATGGAGTTATCATCTAGTGGGGGAATTTCTAGTGAGATCCCACCAGGATCTGTTCTTGTCTTAATGCTATTGAATATTTTTACCAGTGATTTGGAAGAAAATATAAAATCATTGATGGTAAAGTTTGCAGATGCCAGAAAATAGGTGAAATGGTAAATAATGCCGGGGACAAGTCAGTTCTACAGAGCAGGGTGGGTCACATTGGCTAGGTGGGCTCTCTTGAACAAAATTTATTTTAGTCCATCTAAATAAAAGATCTTACATCTGGGAACCAAGAATGTAGGTAACATTTATAGAATAGAAGACTGTTTTGACAAGCAGTGACTCTGAAAAGGACTTAAAGGTTATGGTGGATAACCCTATGTGATACAGCTAAGACAGTAAATGCAATACTTTCATAGACTGCTAGGCCAGAAGGGGTCACTGTGATCATCCAGTCTAATCTCCTGGACAGCAGAGACCATAGAACTGTCCCAAAATAATTCCTAGCAAGTATCTTTTAGATAAACATTCAATCTAGATTTAAAAATTGTCAGTGATAGAGAATGTACCACAACCCTTGGTGAGTTGTTCCAATTGTTATTCTCACTGTCAAAAGTGTACACCTTATTTCTAGTCTAAATTTGTTTAGCTTCAACTTCCAGCCATTGGATCATGTTATATTTTTCTTGGCTAGATTGAAGAGTCCATTATTAAATATTTGTTCCCCATATAATGTGGGTACTTATAAATTGTAATCAAGTTAACCCTTAACCATCTCTTTGCTAAATTAAATAGATTGAACTCCTTGAGACTATCACTTAAAGGCATGTTTTCTAATCCTTTAATCATTCTCCTGGCTCTTCTCTGAACCCTCTCCAATTTATCAACATCTGCATTGAATTGTGGACACCAGAACTGGACACAATATTCCAGCCAGTGGTCACATGCCAAATGCAGAGATAATATTAACCTCTCTATTGCTGCTCAAGATTCCCCTGTTTATGCATCCCAGGATAGCATTAGTGTTATACTTAGAAGCACATGGAACCTTTTTAAATGGGATAAGTCCCATGGCAATACACCCTTCTTTTATAGTAATAAGTTCCCATACAAGCCTATGGACCTTGCTGTGTCACACTGGAGCTGTCAATCACAAGGTATTCAAGGTTGTTCTTAATTAGCATTATTTTGAGTTGTTACTAGGAGGATCCACAGCTGTTTCTTATCTTGTCCCTCTGGCTCAACTTCTTATCTTGTCCTTGGGGTGTATGCCTTTGCTTAGGGTCATCCATCCCGGTGATTCTGGTAATAAAGTTTGTGCCTCTCGACTCCTCCACTCCCCTCTTGACTATTCAGCCCAGCTGTCTCTTCTCAGTTAATCAGTATACCTTACATTCTTTACTCACACACCAAACAGGATATAATGCAATAATTACAGCCATAAAACTTCTATCCTTCTAAGAACAATCATTAGCACAATCAGCAAAGAATAAACTCAGAACAATTTCTTCTTACTAATTCAAAGCTAGCAAAATGGAAGACAATTTACTTGAGACAATTTCTCCCCATTAGACTTTTGGCCTACATTAGCCCTTTTTGACCACAGTGTCACACTGGGAGCTCAAGTTCAGCTGATTATCCACCACAACCCCCAAATCTTTTTCAGAGTCACTGTTTCTCAGGATAGAGTCTCCCATCAAGTAAGAATGGCTTGTATTCTTTATTTCTTGGATAAGTAAGTAAGGAAACATGGTGTAGATGTAGAGAGGTGGTATTACCTTTATATATGGTATAAGTGAGACCTTACTGGTATACTGTGTCCAGTTTTGATGTACACACTTCAGAAATGATGCTGACAATTGGAAATGGTTAAAAGAGCTGTCAATCCATCTATTGTGCTTGTATCACCCTAATTATTGTGGTATCTGAGTGCCTGACAGGGTATAATGTATCTTTCTAGTGTTATAGCTGTGCTAGTCCCAGGACATTAGAGAGGTGAGTGAGGTAATATCTTTTATTGGACCAACTTCTGTTGGTGAAAGAGACAAGCTTTTGAGCTACACAGAGCTCTTCAAACAATAAATCATAGGCTTAGAAGATAGTGATGTAACGTATGTTTAACTCAATAACTCATCCTGAAAACCTCTTTCATATTTCTTTCAATCAGGTTAGTTTCTCTAGTAATTTACCCACAGTATCGCAATAAGCAGCTGTTTTCCATACTTTTATATTTTAAAATATTGCTAATGTCAAATTACTTTCCTATTTTAAAGGTAATTCCAGTACCTTTGAATAAAATGTAATAAAATGTGGGGTGGTTTTACATTGACAGTAAGCTAGACTAAATCTTACAATATACCAGTGACCATAGCTATTGCATACAAAACTGTCTCTTGCCTTAAAACTTTAAGTATCAGGGGGTAGCCATGTTAGTCTGTATCCACAAAAACAACAAGGAGTCTGGTGGCACCTTAAAGACTGACAGATTTGTTTGGGCAAAAGCTTTCATGGGTAAAAAACTTACTTCTTCAGATGCAGCATGCTTATCCACGAAAACTTATGTCCAAATAAATCTGTTAGTCTTTAAAGTGCCACTGCACTCCTTGTTGTTTCTAAAACTTTAAGTGCATCAGTAGCATTTTTCTTTTTAAATTTTCTCCTATCTGCAGTGATATCTTTAACCAAAAGAATTATGTGTAAACAGTTACAAAAAAATGACTCATCATTGTCTAAGAAGGATGCTTAATTATTTGATCTGAACACTTTATGGGCACAGCTTTAATCTGGTGTTTGTCTATGTTTTAGAGAGGAGAAGGGAAATAAGAAGGGACATGCTAAAAGTGTGTGAAATAATGCAACAGGGAATGTAGACTGGGCATTTTTATTAATCTTTTCTAAAATACAAGGCCAAAGGGACAGTCAGTGAAATTAAAAGGATCTAAATTTAAAAGTAAAAAAAAAGAAATGCTTTTTAACAAAACATATCACTTGTGGAACTTAGTCACTACAGTATAAGATTCTACAAAAAGATTAGTAAAACTCTAAAAAGGATTAGAGTTTTATATGAATAACAAAAAGATGCCTTAAGTTACAATAGCAAGATTTTTGATAAAAGTTTTATGAGGGATATAAACCCTGTTTCTTGTTTCAAGGTATAAGCAAAATTCTAGCTGATTGGAGATAGGAAGAAGCTTTCCATGTTGATAGCTCATTCTTTGATTATCTACTGAAGTGTTTATTGCTTCTTCTTTTGAAACATCTGGTACTGACCTATCAGAGACTGGATAGTATATTAGAAGAATCACTGTTCTGATCTGGCTTTGTAATTCCCATGTTCTGATACTAATCTGAACTTTCTGTAAATATATTTATTTATCCCTACTCTCTTGATAGATTTTGTATGTGAGACTGTAGAGTTCATTTCCCAGTTAAAAGATTTGTCTTTCTTTGCAGGTTTTTTCTAATGTGCTATATGTTTGTGAACTTGGCCTGTGCAGTGCAAACTCTTTTATGCACTCCAAACTGGAGACCTCGTTTCAAGTACTACCATTGGTAGGAAATCTTTTTATGTACACTTCTTATTTAGAAGAGCCAAATCTAATGGCTTAATTTTGGTTTTTATTTGTTGTTTGCTTTGCATTCATTGGACATTTTCGGTAGTAAAACTGTTTTCAACAATTTATCACAACATTAATACAAGATGAAAAATTACAGTAGAGGAGAGGGTTTGGAAAAATATTTTTTTCCCTGTTGATTTCAGTTAGTTCTAAGTTTGATGCAGATGGGAAGCAAGAGAGAAATAGTTATGAACAAGAACACACATAATGATAGTTGTAGTTAAAGGCACATAGGGATCTATTTCAGGAATGGGTGAGGTTCTGTGGACTGCAATGTTCAGGAGGTCAGACTAGACAATCGCTTCTGACCTTAAAGTCTATGAGTCTATGAACATAACCTCTGTGCAGCCTTAATTCAGCCCCCTTAGTGAATCTATTATCATACAATCTTTAATTACACACTTACATACATAATTACATTTCTACAGGACCCATTGCTCTAGTCCTAAAAAAACCAGTTATCGGAGCACATGATTTTGCCATATAAATGATAGTTATTTTGGACTTAAAGTGGATGCATTGTGTGAAATTCTGAAGTAGTATGCAAATTCCCAGCAAATATCTGTGAAACTCACTGACAACGTGCGTGCTTCAACCCCCTCTAGTTCTGGTCGACAAAGAGGATGACAGCCTACTGCTGCTACTACTGCTGTTAGTTACTTCATTAGCTCAAGGGGCAGAGGTCTGTGCTATAGATGTTAAGGTTCCAACTGTGCTGAAGGCTCACGTCAGTGTCAATATTATTTCACGTGATTCAATTTTTTCCCCTGTTTTCTTTTTAAAAAATCTATGAAATCACATACAGAAAACTATGATAAAAATAAAAAGAAAAGGAGTACTTGTGGCACCTTAGAGAAGTAAGCTGTAGCTCACAAAAGCTTATGCTCAAATAAATTTGTTAGTCTCTAAGGTGCCACAAGTACTCCTTTTCTTTTTGCGAATACAGACTAACACGGCTGCTACTCTGAAACCTATGATAAAAATGTTAAGGTTGCAAAGCCAAGTTCTCAAAAGTTAGGAAATGTCAGAATTAAGTTCGCATTTTATAGATGAGGAAACTGAGACATGCAAAATTAGTTGCCTATGGCCATACCTGAGTCAGTGACAGAACCAGGATTAGACAGAAGGCTTATTGACTCCCAACTCTGTGCACTTTCTTCCAAACCACACTCTTGTTACTATCCGTGTTATTGTGTATCTACAATTTCCATTGGCTATAGTTGCAGTCATGAGTGCTCACTGCTTCTGAAAAATCAGGTCCAAGATGTCTGAAGTTGGGCACTCCAAAAAAAAAACAACAAAAAAAAAAATGAGAACACAATTAGTAGCAACCCATGAAAGCAATGAAGAAATTAGAGCTTCTGTGAAAAAGGTGATAAGAATCTTTTAAATATGGAAAGTGTTAGGCAAGTTAATGATTTAATTAGTGTTGATGTGACATGCAGGAGTGCTACAAAGAGACTTATTTCTTTTTTTAAATTTCCTGTTTCCAATCATCTGATATGGATCAGGATTACCCTGTCATGTGGCGGGGTCATTTCACTGTGCCCAGTGGCACTATTACACATCTTCTCTTTCATTTGAAAAGCAAAAGCAAACATGACATCATAACTGAAAAAAAAGCCTTGCTGCAAACTAATAGAGCCAACATCCTATTTTTTTATAAAATGTAAACAGATTATATGACACCGTACCTTCCCCCTAACCCTTTCAGCCCCCAAAACATCAATCAACTACTAAATTTTAGTACTGCAGCACTGTCACTTGAGCTAAAGGACTTTAGCTGGAAGCATGAAAAGGCTGTTATCCTCTCCTGACCAGCCACTGGAAGAGGACAGACAACATATTGAAAGAGAGTTACATGTGCTGAAGTAGCCTGCTTTTACAGACACCATAGCCAAGGACATATATTTGGCAAATTTTCTGAGGGATAGCATTGATAAGTGGTTCAGGCTTGGATGTGCCCTATTTGAGATCATAGAATCATAGACTATCAGGGTTAGAAGGGACCTCAGGAGGTCATCTAGTCCAAGCCCCTGCTCAAATCAGGACCAATCCCCAACTAAATCATCCCAGCCAGGGCTTTGTCAAGCCTAACCTTAAAAATATCTAAGGAAGGAGATTCCACCACCTCCCTAGGTAACACATTCCAGTGTTTCACCACCCTCCTAGTGAAAAAGTTTTTCCTAATATCCAACGTAAACCTCCCGCACTGCAACTTGAGACCATTACTCCTTGTTCTGTCATCAGCTACCACTGAGAACAGTCTAGATCCATCCTCTTTGGAACCCCCTTTCAGGTAGTTGAAAGCAGCTATCAAATCCCCCCTCAGTCTTCTCTTCTTCAGACTAAACAATCCCAGTTCCCTCAGTCTCTCCTCATAAGTCATGTGTTCCAGTCCCCTAATCATTTTTGTTGCTCTCCGCTGGACGCTTTCCAATTTTTCCACATCCTTCTTGTAGTGTGGGGCCCAAAACTAGACACAGTACTCCAGATGAGGCCTCACCAATGTCGAATAGAGAGGAATGACACGTCCCTCGATCTGCTGGCAATGCTCTACCTATACATCCCAAAATGCCATTGGCCTTCTTGGCAACAATGGCACACTGTTGACTCATATCCAGCTTCTTGTCCACTGTAACCCCTAGGTCCTTTTCTATAGAACTGGTGCCGAGCCATTCGGTCCCTAGTCTGTAGCGGTGCATGGGATTCTTCCATCCTAAGTGCAGGACTCTGCACTTGTCCTTGTTGAACCTCATCAGATTTCTTTTGGTCCAATCCTCTAATTTGTCTAGGTCCCTCTGTATCCTATCCCTACCCTCCAGCGTATCTACCTCTCCTCCCAGTTTAGGGTCATCTGCAAACTTGCTGAGGGTGCAATCCACACCATCCTCCAGATCATTTATGAACATATTGAACAAAACTGGCCCCAGGACCAGCCCTTGGGGCACTCCACTTGATACCGGCTGCCAACTAGACATGGAGCCATTGATCACTACCCGTTGAGCCCGACAATCTAGCCAACTTTCTATCCACCTTATAGTCCATTCATCCAGCCCATACTTCTTTAACTTGCTGGCAAGAATACTGTGGGAGACCGTGGCAAAAGCTTTGCTAAAGTCAAGGAACACCACGTCCACCACTTTCCCCTCATCCACAGAGCCAGTTATCTCGTCATAGAAGGCAATTAGATTAGTCAGGCATGACTTGCCCTTGGTGAATCCATGCTGACTGTTCCTGATCACTTTCCTCTCCTCTAAGTGCTTCAGAATTGATTCCTTGAGGACCTGCTCCATGATTTTTCCGGGGACTGAGGTAAGGCTGACTGTCCTGTAGTTCCCAGGATCCGCCTTCCTCCCTTTTTTAAAGATGGGCACTACATTAGCCTTTTTCCACTCATCCGGGACTTCCCCAGTTCACCATGAGTTTTCAAAGATAATGGCCAATGGCTCTGCAATCACAACCGCCAACTCCTTTAGCACTCTTGGATGCAGCGCATCCGGCCCCTTGGACTTGTGCTCGTCCAGCTTTTCTAAATAGTCCCGAACCACTTCTTTCTCCACAGAGGGCTGGTCACCTCCTCCCCATGCTGTGCTGCCCAGTGCAGCAGTCTGGGAGCTGACCTTGCTCATGAAGACAGAGGCAAAAAAAAAGAGATCTGGATTCCCAACTTGTGATCAGTAATAAGTTCTATGAAGTTCACAGAACTGTTAACACCAGGTTGTAGTATTGAGTCTACAACTAAGGGTGAAATTTTGGTCCCACTGAAGTCAATGGGAATATGATTCCAGGATTTTCCCTTGGTTCAAGCATCATGCATTTTCCCTTAGGCCAAAGGGTATTTTAATTGGGAGGAAAAAAATAATATTTATTTTATCTATGTCTTGTTTGGAGTCTCAGCTCTTTGTGTGAACTGCTGAAGTGAAATGCCCTGAGATGGTTGCCTAGAGTGTTAATAGAATTTTGGGGATGTTTGGCAACAAACCAAAAACAGGCTGTGCCTTGTGAAAAACAGATAGGAAGTTGGAATTTTTGACACCTTGTAACTTGGCCAAATCTAAAGAGATTTTCTTGAAGCCAACAAAAGGCATCTTGTTTACTCCAGGACAATCCACTTGCCAAATTTCAAAGGCTTGCTGCGAGTATAAGAGCTCTGCAAAAAGAGTGTGTAAGAATTTTTAATAAAGGAATATAGTATACAGCCCAAATCTGTCATTGCTGGTATTCATCAGATAATCTTTTGTTTATAAACCTCATCCTATTTCTGCCTGGTGTGATTTAAACAAAAACCACAAACCTCTGCATGTTTATTTAATGACCAATTCTTATTTGTATATTTGTTCTTTTAAAACCTTTTGTCTGCTTATATTTTATTTTTTAAACGTCTGCCTTTTTGTTTTTCAACTTTGACATTTTTTTTTACCATTTTAAGTCCCAATCTGTCTTTTTTTAACCTTTATATAAAAAAGGTTTCTTAGTCTCTTACCACAACAGATACTTATCATACACCAGTTTTTATTAGCACATGACATACTTAAGTCACCATATCAGTAGATATATCATACTTCATTGACTGAATTTAACAAGAATATTGTTAATATTGGCTGTTTTTACATGGATTTATATAGATAATATAAATAATGAAGAATATTTTTTGAAGTTTAAAATAGACTTGAAAGTTATAGATGTTAAATAACGTTAAGACCTGTTTAAAACTTGAAGAGAGTTGTAGGCACAAGTAGAGAGATTCAGAATTGAACATTGAAGGCATAAATTGAATATTGTATTCAGTTTTCAGCATTTTCAGAATGATTATTAAAATTGTTGACAATGCATTTAAATTATGAAATAGCCTTTTTTGTTAGAGAGGTCTTTCTGGGAGTTAGTTTAATGGAAGAATTGACTTTGTAGTACATTTGCAGGCATGTTATAAATTCAAAAATGTGCTTCTTTTTAGGGCTCTTTCATTCCTGGGGATGAGTTTATGTTTTGCCTTGATGTTCATTTGCTCTTGGTACTATGCTTTGATTGCCATGCTAATTGCAGGATGTATTTACAAGTACATAGAATATAGAGGGTAAGAGGATGTATTTTATTCATTTGTTATATTTAATTAATTTTTTTATTGGGGAATTAATACCAGGAAAATATGAAATGTTACGCTTGAATGTTAATGTCAAGTAGCAAGCTTTAAAAAGTGACATGGTCTTGAAGCCCTAAAATTCCAGCTGTTCTGCAGGAAATTTCAAGGAAAATGACATATGTGCGTATGTATGAAAAAGGCACTCCTTTCTGCAAGGCAGATGGAATGTCAAAGTACCAAGACGCTCTGTGTCTGTTTATACAAACACATAATACAGAGAAAAGCCAGAAAATTATTTGACATCTGGGAAAATGTCTTGCCGAGAGAGACTTGAGTTCATTTTTAGCTTATCAAAAAGATCAAGAAATGACTTAATTAGGGTGTATATATACCCTTATGCAGGAAAAAACAGGTATTAAAGGCACAAAAAGAGCCAATGTCTCGAACCTGAAGACAGATAAATTCAAATTTTTTAATTAGGCACAAGTTTTTAACTGTGAGAGTAATTAAATATTGATACTACCATGGGACATGGTGGAACAATTGATTGTCATTCTCTTTATAACAGCCCTTAACGTATTTGACGACTGTTATCAGATCCACTCATAGTCTTCTTCTTTTGAGACTAAACATGCCCTGTTTTTTAAACTTTTTCTCATATGTCAGTTTTTCTAAACCTTTTATTATTTTTGTTGCTCTCCTCTGGACTCTCCCCAATTTATCCACAGCTTGCATAGACATACCCATGCTAGTTCTGTTCCAGCTTGCAGAACTAACTTGGGTGTGTCTATTTGAGTTTGGTATCTCACGACCAGCTCCAATTGTAGATGAAATTTAGATGAATAATCTTTTGTTTTGTATTCTTTTTCTTGCTGATCTTCAGTGAAGTATGCTGTTTGGTCAAACAAAAAATATACAGATGACTAGGCACCATTGACTAGGCACCATTGGAGACAAAGAAGCTTGTAAATTGTCTTGCATTAATCTAAATTTTGGAAATAATGAGATGAACATAACATTCATGATCACGTGTATTATGTGATATCTGGAAAATATTTTGTGCTACTCAAAATCTGGTTATTAATGGAGTAACTCTGATATCCAGTTAGTCTGTGAATAAAAATTAATCAAAAGTGTGCATTCTTGTGCATAGAGAGTCCTGTAATCTAGAAATCATGACTGATGGATTGACCAAGACCATAGAGGCAATTGATATGTTCAGTTTTTGGTGCCAGAACTTTTTCCCCCTTCACTGTTACATCTGCTCAGCAAGTGCATCACAATTTTTTTTGCTGCCTCTGTAAATAGCTGTTCTGAGCTCTCCAGGCCTCAGACTTTGGGCTGTGAGGGCAGTCTTTCCTTTTTTTCCCTGTTCTTCCTCTACTTCCTTATCCTTAATATTAACATGGCACCCATTAAATGGATTTAAAAACTAGCTGATAGTTCTCAATTAAATAGTAATTGTAAACAGGAAATAATTATTAAATGGGTATGTTTCTATGGAAATGCCTCAGGGATTGATTCTTGGCCCTATGCTATTTATCAATTACCTGGGGGATAACATAAAATCATCACTGATAAAGTTTGCATATGACACAAAGATCATATGACTCATAAACAGTGAAGAGGACAGGTCACTGATTCAGAATGATCTGAATTGCTTGGTAAACTGGCCTCAAGGAAAAAATATGCATTTTAATGATAAATGTAAATACACACATTTAAGAACAAAGAAGGTATACAGAATGAAGCAGCGACTCTGAAAAAGATTTGGGGGTTATGGTGGATAATCAGCTAACTGCGTGCTCCCGGTGTGATGCTGTTGCCAAAAGGGCTAGACCCTTGAATTCATAAACAGGGTACTATCAAGTAGTAGTAGAGAGGTTATTTTACTTCTGTATTTTGCACTAGTGCAAACACTACTGGAATACTGTATCTGGTTCTGGTGCCAACAATTCAAGAAGGATGTGGAAGAATTGGAGAGAGTTCAGAGAAGAGCTATGAGAATGATTAAAGGATTAGAAAACATATCTTACAGGGATAGATGCAAGGAGCTCAATCTATTTAGTTTAACAAAGAGAAGGTTTAGGGGTGACTTAATTACAGCCTATAAATACTTACATGGAGAACAAATAGTTGTTAGTGGGCTCTTCAGTCTAGCCGAGAAAGGTACAACAGAATCCAATGGCTGGAAGTTGAAGCTAGACAAATTCGGACTGGAAATAAGGTGTAAATTTTTAGTAGTCAGAGTAATTAATCATTGGAACAATTTACCAAGGGTTGTAGTGGATTCCCCATCACTGACACTTTTAAAATCAGGATTGTATGGTTTTTCTAAAAGATTTGCTCTAGGAATTACTTTCAGAAAGTTCTATGGCCTGTGTTGTACAGAAGGTCAGACTAGATGATCACAGTGGTCCCTTCTGGGCTTGGAATCTATGAATCTATAGCAGGGGTTGGCAACCTTTCAGAAGTGGTGTGTCGAGTCTTCATTTATTCACTCTAATTTAAGGTTTCGCATGCCAGTAATACATTTTAATGTTTTTAGAAGGTCTCTTTCTATAAGTCTTTAATATATAACTAAACTATTGTATGTAAAGTAAATAAGGTTTTTAAAATGTTTAAGAAGCTTCATTTAAAATTAAATTAAAATGTAGAGCCCCCCAGACTGGTGGCCAAGCCCCGGGCACTGTGAGTGCCACTGAAAATCAGCTCCCGTGCCACCTTTGGCACGCATGCCATAGGTTGCCTACCCCTGATATATAGGAATCTATGAAGGATAAATTTAAGCAATCTTGCCTGAACTTGTGAACTCAGACAGGAAGAGTGGTTCCCCACATCTTGCAGATCCCATGTGTAAAGTGTCCTTGACTACATTAATGTACCTGGTGGACATATTTGGCAAAATGAATGCACTGAAACTAATACTTCAAGGTAGGAATACAAATATACTAGTTATGAAAGAGAAAACTGGGGGAACTGATAAAATAACTTTGTTATTGGAGTTGCCACATTGAAAAGGAAAAGGAGTACTTGTGGCACCTTACAGACTAACCAATTTATTTGAGCATAAGCTTTTGTGAGCTACAGCTCACTTCATTGGATGCATACTGTGGAAAGTATAGAAGATCTTTTTATACACACAAACCATGAAAAAATGAGTGTTTACCACTACAAAAGGTTTTCTCCCTCCCCACCCCACTCTCCTGCTGGTAATAGCTTATCTAAAGTGATCACTCTCCTTACAATGTGTATGATAATCAAGTTGGGCCATTTCCAGTACAAATCCAGGTTTTCTCCCCACCCCCTCCACAAACCCACTCTTCTGTTGGTAATAGGTTATCTAAAGTGATCACTCTCCTTACAATGTGTATGATAATCAAGGTGGGCAATCTCCAGCACAAATCCAGGGTTTAACAAGAACGTCTGGGGGGGGAGGGGGGAGGAAAAAACAAGGGGAAATAGGTTACCTTGCATACCTCTTCCCCCCCCCCCCCCAAGGTTCTTGTTAAACCCTGGATTTGTGCTGGAGATGGCCCACCTTGATTTATCATACACATTGTAAGGAGAGTGATCACTTTAGATAAGCTATTACCAACAGGAGAGTGGGTTTGTGGGGGGAGAGAAAACCTTTTGTAGTGGTAAACACTCATTTTTTCATGGTTTGTGTGTATAAGAAGATCTTCTGTACTTTCCACAGATGGAATCCTGCCTGCCAGCTTGCTGGGTTGCTAAGGAGTCTGCGTCTTCTGAGACTTGTGGCTCCAGGGCAGACAGCCATGCCAGGATGTCCAGGCTCCATGCCATGAGCCTGGAAGTCCTAGGTGCCCTGGCTCTGCAGCAGGGAGCATGGAAGCCTGGACGTTTTGGAAAGCGCTTCCAAGGTCTACAGCTCCAGGGCAGTGGTGCCATATGGACTGCCTTGGGCCAGGGAGACACCCTTCCAGGGCTTCCAGATTCCCACTAGCTGACCGAAGTGTCAGGAAGCCCTGGGTCCCCAGACAAGGGCAATCTGCATGATAGGGCTGCTTCAGAGCCACAGAAGCTTCCAAATGCTAATAGCAGTGATGAAGCCAACAAGAACATTAATTTCTGACAGCAGCTGTCAGGGTTGGGGTGCAAATTTTGTTTCAGAAACACCTTATGTTGGTGTTGCTAAAATGATTTTTTGGGGATATTTCTGGTTCTTGGAAAAGTTTAAATAAAATAAGCATGATTTTATTCTGATTTGGAACAAAACCAAATTTCATAAAATGAGAAATTTCCTGCAAGTGGAAATCCCATGTTTTGGCCAGTTCTATATTAGACCACCCATGCATTTTGTCTAGCATATTATTTATCTTTAACCTCTTAAAAAGCAGTCATAGTACTCTGAGGAGAATAAAAATATCTGGAGCTTACTGATGCCAAAATAAGAAAAGAACAAGGAACAGTTTTATATGCTAAAACAAATTCCCTGCAGCAGAAAAATTCACAGTATAGCTCAAATTCTGCAATGAATTCCTCACAATTGGGGCCAAACTAATTTCTGGCTAGGGTGACCAGATAGCAAGTATGAAAAATCTGTACACTTTTTTTCAGAGGTTGGGGGGGTACAGCTGCATATATAAGACAAAGCCCCTAATATCGGGAGGCTCCAATAATATCGGGACATCTGGTCCCTATTTCTGGTTCTCTCAGTTCTGATATAACAGTAGATAGGAGAGGTATAGAATGAATGAGAATGGACGAGGATGAATGACCATGAAGTGATCATAGCATTTCAATAATCAGTGGAGCTCATAGCTTCCCACAGGTTATAGGCACCAGGTAATGAGGTTATTCATAGGTTAGTCTCCAGAAACATCAGTAACAGTTTTGATTAAGAAAAGGAGTACTTGTGGCACCTTAAGAGATTGAGAGTTTTTGGTTCCTATTCATTCCTTTTGCTAAGGAAAATCCTTGCAAAAAAGGCATCTCGTCAGATTGTATATTGAGTTTTTTAACCAATCAAGTCTCGCATTCATAGATCCATAGATTCCAAAGCCACAAGGAACCAATATGATCATTGTCTGACCTCCTATATCACACAAGCCATAGAACTTCCCCAAAATTATTTGTACAGCATATCTTTTAGAATAACATTCAATCTTGATTTAAAAATTGTCAGTGATGGAGGATCCACTGCTTACTTACTCTGCTTCCACTATTTACTTATTTCAGAGTAGCAGCCGTGTTAGTCTGTATTTGCAAAAAGAAAAGGAGGACTTGTGGCACCTTAGAGACTAACCAATTTATTAGAGCATAAGCTTTCGTGAGCTACAGCTCACTTCCTCAGATGCATATCGTGGAAACTGCAGCAGGCTTTATATATACACAGAGAATATGAAACAATACCTATTCCCACCCCACTGTCCTGCTGGTAATAGCTTATCTAAAGTGATTTCCAGCACAAATCCAGGTTTTCTCACCCTCCACCCCCCCACACAAATTCACTCTCCTGCTACTCTCACTATTAAAAACGTGTGCCTTATTTCCAGTCTACATTTGTCTAGCTTCAACTTCCAACCATTGGATCACGTTGTATATTTCTCTGCTAGATTGCAGAGACCATTATTAAATATTTGTTCCCCATGTAGGTATTTACAGACTGTCATCAAGTCACACATTAACCTTCTCTTTGTTAAGCTAAATAGATTGAGCTTCTTGAGTCTATCCCTATCAGGCATGTTTTCTAACCCTTTAATCATCCTCATAGCTCTTCTCTGAACTCTCTTAAATTTATCAACATCCTTGAATTGCGAACACCAAAACTGAACAGAGTATTCCAGCAGTGATTGTACCAATGCCAAATACAGAGGTAAAATAACCTCCCTATGCCTATTTGAGATTCCCCTGTTTATGCATCCAAGATTTGCATTAGCCCTTTTGGCCACAGGGAGTTTGTACAATTTTTTTTCTGAGTCACTGCTTTCCAGAATAGGGTCCCCCATCACGTAACTATGGCCTACATTCTTTGTTCCTAGGTATATACATTTACATTTAGTCATATTAAAACCCATATTGTTTATTTGGGCCCAGCCTAGTGGTCCAGATTGCTCTGTATCAGGGTATGTTGACATAGTGCGTGGAATCGAGCCTCCCAGCCTGGGTCAGCAGACTCAGGCTCATGGGGCTCATGCTACCACACTAAAAATATCTCTGCAAGCAACTCTTTGAACTTGCGTCTTGGGCTGGAGCTTGGGATCTGAAGCCCCGCCCCCTTCTCTAGGTTTTAGAGCCTGAGTTCTAGCCCAAGCTGCAGCATTTACACAACTATTTTTAGTGTGGTAGCATAAGCACAACTCTGTCAATCCAGAGTGGGAGGCTTGCTGCCGCGGGCTGTGTAGATGTATTATCAGTGACCTGTCCTCTTCATTATTTACATGGGGAGCAAAGGCTCCATTGCCAGTTCTGTAGCGAGAGGAATGATTTTTTTTTTGGTCTTTTGCCAGTGCTCAAATAGCTAACATTTTTATTTAATTTTCCCACCTAAAATATGATTATTGGATTTAGTTTGTTAAATCCTTAGGTTATGGGAGTAACAGGACCAATTTTATGAGGCGAATTGTGAGTAACACTGTACAATCCTTCATATAGGATGTCTTTTTTTAATGTGTTCTGTCAGCTAAACAAGTCATTTCATTATAAAGAGACTGTTTTATATTGCATTAGAAAAGGTACTCTGTTAATGCAATCCCTTTTTCTATACCTTGAAGAGCTGAAAAAGAGTGGGGTGATGGAATCAGGGGGTTATCCTTGAATGCAGCTCGCTATGCTTTACTTCGGGTTGAACATGGTCCTCCTCACACGAAAAACTGGAGGTAAGAATCCATGAAGTCCCCCTACTTTAAATATGAATAATTTTAGAAGTAGGAATGTTGCTGATGATGAAACACTGTGTAGATTTCAGTAATCTTAAAACTAGTGCAGGATTCATAGAGAGATATTATGTTTATAAAACAACTAAACTAATAGCCAAAGTTCACTGAAATTAGAATTGGAGTTTGCACATTGCAGTGTGTAACAAGCCATGCTCCGTTCCCACCCTGTCATGCCTAGAAATGTCTGACTCTCCAGTGAGTGGCACCTCCACATTATTTTATTTATATTCCTGCCACCAACCCCAATACAATCTTGTGCAGCCAAATACGCAGAGTAGTTTCTTGCCTGTCCCTCAGGGCCAGAGAGGAACAGTGATATCTCTCCCTTGCATACTGTGCTCAACTAACCAAATTTTTTCTCCCTCACTTCCTTTCTGTGTCTTCTTTTATAGTTTCATCTGACAGCTAAGTGGCTCATCAGCCTCCCAGACTGGTCAGCCAATTAGCTGCAGATTCCACAATCAGTCTTCTCCAGGGGAACTAATCAGTGCTTAAGTGATCACAGGGCTGGGTACTTGTTAGCCTCCTGTACTCTGTCACACAGTTATTTTTAGTAATTTCTTAATTTATTTTACTTAATAAAATTTCAACTAAATCCAAGTTGATTATAAGTGGCTCCACTACACTTATTTAACATGAGGTTTTATTTTTCTTAATGTTAATGGCCGTTTCTAAAATCCATGTTTTATTATATTTATTATAATGGCACTTCTTGATAATTAGACTTTGGAAGTGACAAGTGGGATAAAAGGCCTGATTATTTCACATTAATTAGACATTTTTTAATGTTAGAATATTAACCTCTGAGTGCAATATTTCTGGGAACGTCCTGATATAGTCTGATGTTGTACTGGTGTAATTGAAGGTAGAATTTGATCTTGCCATTAGAATTTAATTAACAATTATGTTGATATTGAAGAAAGAAGTAGAACCCTATACTCTCTCATAGCTATTTTGGATTTATAGCAATGACAAATGTCAGAAAAATAATTTTGTCAATTAAGTAAGCAGATTTGACTCTGAAACAAGAAGATTGCTGAATAAGTAAGCAGATTTGACTCTGAAACAAGAAGATTGCTGAATAAGTAAGCAGATTTGACTCTGAAACAAGAAGATTGCTGAATAATTAACAATCTGCCATTTTTAAGAGTAAAGCTACAACAGAAGGTCAGCAGAGAGTGCTATATATCTCTATAGATATTCTACATTATCAGTTCTCTGACAAAGTTTGATGACCTAAAATTTGTCTGGGCTTCTTTGCTTGATAGTTTATCTTGTTTGCAATTGAACACTAGAACATTTGATTATTAATGATTCTGTTATAATTTTAATTTTCTAGTTGTCTTTCTTTTTTTTTTTTTTTTTTGAATACTGCAGACCTCAAGTCTTGGTTTTGTTGAATTTGGACTCGGAACAGGTGGTTAAACACCCTAGATTGCTTTCTTTCACCTCTCAGTTGAAGGCTGGTAAAGGATTGACTATTGTGGGCTCTGTACTACAGGGAATCTACTTGGACAAATACATAGAAGCTCAAAAAGCTGAAGAGGTATGCAAAAGGCAACTTGCAAATACTTACAGGTTCTGTTTAGATTCAAGTTTCAATGAAATGGTGCCAGGATTTTCTGAAGAATTAGCATTTTGCATCAATATGGGCTGCTGTAAAGCATTTAAGCAAGGTTAAGTTTTGACTCAAAAAATTTAATGCTTTTATATACTAAAATGAGCTTAGTGATTGGAATCGAATTATGAAAATTCTTTATAAAATTTAGAAGGATATTATTATATCTAGCTATTATTCTGCTAGTTTTCTTAGGATAAATCCAAAGTAGGATCAGGAGGGCTCAGTGGTCTCCCATATGGAGTGGTAAAACACATTCACATAGTGGTTCATATAGAGTGGCTGACTCTAAAAAATGTATTTATTTCAGTGATCACCTTTAAAAACTGGATAATGTTATTGCAATACTACCTCCACTTTAGCATAGGGAATGCCTAGAAAATTCCTTGCTAATATTTAATTAAAAAAGCAATTTAAAAGGTTTTGAAGATGCTTTCATGAGCTTGTCTACACTGTGCATTGGTGTGCACCAGGTAGGATGTAAATTCTAGTGCGCATCAACATGTCTCTAACTGGCTGTGTCGACCCTACTGGTACACACTAAAAGTTGCCTAGTGCACACTGATGTCCTGTTTTATACAGTTCTACACGAGTGCACAGAAGGGAATTTCTAGTATGCACCAGCAGGTCTATGCAGCCAGTTAGTGAGAGACATGCTGTTGCATGCTAGACTGTACACCCCAGCTGGTGAACACTACCTTACTATGTAGACAAGCCCCTGTATCTTAGTGTGATATTGACTTTATCACAATTACTACTTTCCTATTCCTACATGAAGTATTGTGGTGAGCTGATATCACACTGTTTAGTGTTAACCACTGTAGGAGAGTTGTAAGTCAGATTACCTTTTACTATGCCATTCAAATATTGCTCTACGAAAAATATGTATGTATCTTATTTGGCCATGGAACAGTCCTAATATTTTACTTGGTTAAAACATACAGTTGAAATCAAACTCTTTATATAACAGTTTTTAAAATGCCTTTTTTACAAAATGAAGAAAACTGACTAATCTGGTAGATCTTTGAAGTGACCAGGTCTTCATTCCTTAGGTCATTATAATCTTCCTAATGTAATAGGAAGTGATATTGTCATTCTGGTTGTGAAACCTAAGGAAGTAGAAGGATATAAGTTGGCTGTGAACAGGGTCATCAAGCAGGGGCACCAGAACAGGAGGGCCAGGGGCCATGGCCCTCCCACTTTTCACCACGAGACCCCACCCCCTTCCCATCCTCTTCCCCCCCCAAGCTCCCATCTCCCTAGTAGGCCAGCAGCTGATGGAGCCCAGCTGATGGAGCCCGGGCAGTTGTGGTCCACATTGGCTCCCCACAGCTGCCGCATGGCTCTTGGAACCACAGCCCAGCCATAGTAAGAACCATGTGGGCAGTTGTGGGGAGCTGGAGTGGACCATCCATCTTCCTGCAGTGCAAGGGGCCCAAGAGCAGCCTGGAGGATTTGCACTGTCTCCCCACAGCTGCCCGTGCAGCTCTTACTATGGCCGGGCTGTGGCTCCAGGCCCCACCCCTTGGCCGGAGCCAGGTCAGGATAAGAGCTGCACGGGCAGCTGTGGGGAGCTGGGTCCCTCCACCTGCCCTGGCAAGGGGCCCAGGGGGCAGGGACATGGACAGGGGGCTGCTTCGGCCGACCCTGACCCCAAGTGGGGCAAGGCCAGGCTCCCTAGCCCCTCTCCGGCTTCTGGCTTGGCCAGGGGCGGGGCCTCCGGGGGACAAGGAGGGGCACTAGGGGAAGGGGCAGCATCTTGGGGAAAGAGGATAGCCAGGAGTATTGCTTGTAGCATTTTGATTGTGGGATGGCATTTACAGTTTCTTGGATGACTGTGCTTATGGCAGTCCAGGCTAATACTGTGTCATCCAGGAGCGTGCCAAGTGCATAGAATTTATTTTTCACTGTGACAGAGTACTTGTTAGCAAATGCTGAGTCTTCACAGATGCATTGTGCCTTATGTATCATAACAGGCATGCTCTTATGTTGAAACCAGGGAGTAATTGCCATTTTAGCAACAAGGAGATGATGGTCATTATTTGCCAGGGGTTCTGCACCTCTGTAGACCCACTATGCCCTTATTATACCCTAATTCCGGACCAAGTTATGGTCCAGCTCCTTCCTCATCCAGCCATTGTTAGACAGCCAGGATCCCAAGTACCTGAACCAACTGCTGGTGATGACAATATTGTGAGAAGAGCAAAAGGAGAGTAATCGTCTAGAGTTATCATTTATAGTTCCCAAGCAAAATGGCCCAAGAAAAATTTTGAAGACATTTCTGGGGCAACTTGGTGAGAAGTTCATATCTCTGAGTATAATAAATTTGTCATGCAAAGGAATGGATTGTGTCACTGCTGCTAGTTGCTGATAGAATTCATCTTTATTAACATCTGTAGTTTCCTCGGTGGGAGTGTAGGCTACAATGATGGACAGCTGCCCATGGTGATGCCTCTACCTGGCATATAGCAGTCAATCAGAAATAGAGTGCTACATTGTGTAATATCTCTCCCTGAAAAATGACTGCTTCTTTCAGAATGAATGATAATGGGAAAAGTTGTACCTCAGGGTTTTAATATCCCTGCTGTATTGTAGCTTCATGTAGGGTCCTATTTGTAGACCCATGTTAATGTATCACTAATTTAATTGAATAATAAAGGCATAAATAATTTCTATGAGGTTGGCATATAAAAGAAAAGGTTGCAGCCTTCTTGCCAGGTACAAGCAGAAAAAGCACTCTTGGTAGTGGATGCTACCTGGACTTCCATGAGCAACCAAGAATTTAACATGATCCCCCTAGTTATAAACTTAATAAACAGCAAGTACTCTGTCCTTTAACTGATATAGCTGATCTCTACCAGTTCTTCCAGTTGGCTTCCTTTTCCTGCAGTAGAACCTCAGAGTTATGAACACCTTGGGAATGCAGGTTGTTCATGATTCTGAAATCTTTTTAACTCTGAACAAAATGTTGTGGTTGTTCTTTCAAAAGTTTACAACTGATCATTGATCTAATACAGCTTTGAAGCAGAAGAAAAATGCTGCTTTTAACCATCTCAATTCAAATGAAACAAGCACAGAAACAGTTTCCTTACCTTGTCAAATCTTTTTTAACTTTCCCTTTATTTTTAGTAGTTTACATTTAACACAGTACTGTACTGTGTTCGGTTTATTTATTTTTTGTTTCTGTTGCTGCCTGATTGCATACTTCTGGCTCCAAATGAGGTGTGTGGTTGACTGGCCAGTTAGTAACTAAGGTTCTACTGTATTTGTATTACATTTGATTTTATCTAAGTTCAGTTTGTTAGCTAATTCTCATCCCTGGTCCCAGTTTCGGCTAGAATTATAAAATTATTAAACTTCAGTGGCTGGGTCCAATGAATTTGAGGCATAGAGCTGTGGGTGTGTTTTACATCCTAGAGCAGGGATGGGCAAACTACAGCGCTCGGCCAGGGGGCTGGCTTTTGGCAGCACCAAGCGGCACGGCCTTGCTCCAGAGCTCTAGCCGGGGCACAGGGTTGGGGGCCAAACCACGTGGCTCTTGGAAGCCGCGGTATGGCCCTGCTCCAGCTCCTACACTCTCCAATGGGAGCTGCAGGGGCGGTGCCTGTGGATGGGGCAGCGTGCAGAACTTCTTGGCCGCGCGCGCTGCCACATAGGAGCCGGAGAAGGGACATGCCAGTGCTTCCAGGAGCTGCTTGAGGTAAGCACCACTTGGAGCCTGCACCCCCTGAGCCTCTTCCCACACCCCAACCCCCTGTCCCAGCCTTGATCCCCCTCCCACTGTCCAAACCCCTTGATCCCAGCCCGGAGCATTCTCCTGCACCCCAAACCCCTCATCCCCAGCCCCACCCCAGAGCCCGCACCCCAACCCCAATTTTGTGAGCATTCATGGTCCACCATACAATTTCTATTCCCTGATGTGGCCCTCGGGCCAAAAATGTTTGCCCACCCCTGTCCTAGAGGCATCACAATTCACACATAACAGCCTCATGTACATATTGAACAAGAAAGATGACAGAATTAAAAAAAACACCATGGAACTCTGCATGAGGGTGTTGTTGGAGTAGATGAGCAATTGCTCAATATCACTCTACCTTCTGGAACCTATCAGAAACAAAGCCACTGAAGCAATTCTGTCTACCCCTTCCGAGGTTCCAGGGCATGTCAAGAATAATTAATGGCCAATGGTATCAAAGACAATGTACTTCATTCAGTGTGATCCCCCTTTTAATTTTTTTTTCAATTTTTCCCCCTCTGAATAAAATTCAAAGTAAAAGACCAAAGGGGCCATCTGTCAGTCGAGAATAGATGGGGCTCAGAAGTGCTCTGGCCATACTCCTTTTATTGCAGGCATGCCCAGTATGCTGGAGCTGGTTCTGTAGAAGCCAATAATGTTTACTTGCCAGCTGAGAGCTCCCCAACACTGGAAATTCTTTGAAGCTGCAACCAATTAAACTTAGGTTTTCTCTACACTAGCACTTTTTTTGGCAAAACTTTTGTCATTCAGTGGTGTGAAAAAACCACCTCCCTGACTGACAAGTTTAACTGACAAAAGCACCGGTGTGGACAATGCTATGTCGGCAGGAGAGCATCTCCCACTGACATAGCTACCGCTGCTTGTTGGGTGTGATTTGATTATGCTGGCAGGAGAGCTCTCTCGCCGGGATAGAGCAGCTACACAGGAGACCTTACAGAGGCACAGCTGCGGCGGTACAGCTGTGCCACTATAAGGTCCGTAGTGTAGACATAGCCGTAGCAATTTATTTTGAATGAGCATGACAGTCTGGATTTTAATAAAATATATTCTACTTATAGATTCAAATAGGTATTGGCACATTTTTCAGGTAAATACAGGTACTTCCTTGTGGTCTCTTTTAGGTGAACTGACCTGATTAATTTGTGTCTCAGTATTAAGGAGTAAATCTAATTTTCAGATAAAGGAGGTGATAATTATCTCAGTAATTGGATTTCTTTCTGTGTAGGCTCATGGGTTTCATTATTCTTTGTTCCCTCTCATTTTTTCTTAATCTAATTTTATAACTTTGTTTTGCGATCTGATAGCTGAATCTAAATTTTCATGGAAGGAGTTCAAAGAGCTTATCTTCAAAATTAATTGTAACAAGGTACTGATTAAGATTTTTTTGGATTTTCTTCTGAGATAACTTTGGGGGTCTATAATACAATGATGATAGAATTATGTCATTCAAAAAGAAATTCAATTACTGAGCTTACTGCCATATTTCAGAAACTCTAGGGGTTCATAAATCTTATTAAATGAAGGCTTCCACCCAGAACAACAGATTCATTTCTTTTAAAATATCTTAGTAAAAGCTATATGAAACTGAATTGATTTATCAATATGAAGATTGTAGTTTTAATGAATTTATTCAGTTTAATGCATTTTATTTTTTCTCTTTAAAAGAAAATTTGATCTATAACAGTGTTTCTCAACCTGGTAGGTTAGGACCTCTATAAGGAGCACAGGGCAGAAGAGAGGAACATTGGGAACACTACCCTGGTCATTATCCATGATATGATCATATTAAACTACTAGAATAGTACAAAAATTAAGTATGGATATCACTTCTGTTTTTTTATTTTAACCAATAAATACTGATAAAATACCCCTGATATAGATAGATAAAATATGAAATCTGTACTTGTCCAATAAACACTGCAGAAGATCCAGAAATGGTAGATTATATCTATGGATGTACAGCTTGTCTACAGAGCGGTAGTATACAGGAGTATGATTATTAAAGTACATTAATGTGTTGGCAAAGCACAGACCGTGCTTTTTCACACAAGGGAATATTACAAAGAGATTAATTATTACAGTAACATATACTGTATATTGTAGTATTATACGGTGTATAATATACATTATTCATTACAGTATATACAAAGAAATAGCCCTAAACTCCTGATTTTTGACATCTATATAAAATTCAAAAATTGCTAAAAATAACGCTCCCCAAAACAGGATGAATAAACCCAGAAAAACAGAAGCTCTAAGTATGGCATAGCACCTAGCATTTGTCTGATTATTTACTTACAATAAAACAGCTCAAAGTTTTCTTTTAAAAAGTCATTGCTTTGTCATAACCTGGGAGAATTTGAAGCCAGATATAAAAATAACAATTTTAGGGAAGACTTGCTTAACTTGCATTCCTAAAATACTCTCAGTATTTGTCAAACTTACAAAAGTATTCTCTGTAGGCACCTGTCCTGTGCTGAGTACCTATCCCATAAATTAAAATATACAACAGTATAGAATGTAAAGGACAAATAATACACATACAAATAAATATTCACTAGACTATTATTTCACAAATGGTGCATTGCGGGAAAGTCTAGATGGGTTTTGTCTGCCACGAATGCCTCAGCCCCATGCTCTCACTTCCTGCTGGCAGCAGCACACAGGAAGCATTTCTGGGGCACGGGTAGGGCAGGATAGGCTGCTGAGTGTTCATTTGCTGGCTCCAGCCACTTCTCCCACACTGACAGGTTTCAGAGTAGCAGCCGTGTTAGTCTGTATTCACAATAAGAAAAGGAGTACTTGTGGCACCTTAGAGACTAACCAATTTATTTGAGCATAAGCTTTCGTGAGCTCCAGCTCACTTCATCGGATGCATTCAGTGGAAAATACAGTGAGGAGATTTATATACACACAGAACATGAAAAAATGGGTGTTATCATACACACTGTAAAGAGAGTGATCACTTAAGATGAGCTATTACCAGCAGGAGAGTGGCGGGGAGGGGGAAGAAAACCTTTTGTAGTGATAATCAAGGTGGGCCATTTCCAGCAGTTAACAAGAATGTCTGAGGAACAGTTGGGGGGGGAGGGGGATAAACATGGGAAAATAGTTTTACTTTGTGTAATGACTCATCCACTCCCAGTCTCTATTCAAGCCTGAGTTTGAATCCAGTTTGCAAATTAATTCCAATTCAGCAGTCTCTCATTGGAGTCTGTTTTTGAAGTCTTTTTGTTGTGATATTGTGAATATTAAGTCAGAGATCGAGTGACCAGAGAGATTGAAGTGTTCTCCGACAGTGGACGCGTTATTCCTTGACTTTAGCAAGGGTCGGTCCTGGGGCTGGTTTTGTTCAATATCTTCATTAATGATCTGGAGGATGGAGTGGATTTCACCCTCAGCAAGTTTGAAGATGACCCTAAACTGGGAGGAGAGGTAGATATGCTGGAGGGTAGGGATAGGATACAGAGGGACCTAGACAGATTAGAGGATTGGGCCAAAAGAAATCTGATGAGGTTCAACAAGGACAAGTGCAGAGTCCTGCACTTAGGACGGAAGAATCCCATGCACTGCTACAGACTAGGGACCGAGTGGCTCGGCAGCAGTTCTGCAGAAAAGGACCTACGGGTTACAGTGGATGAGAAGCTGGTTATGAGTCAACAGTGTGCCCTTGTTTCCAAGAAGGCCAATGGCATTTTGGGATGTATAAGTAGGGGCATTGCCAGCAGATCAAGGGACGTGATCGTTCTCCTCTAGTCGACATTGGTGAGGCCTCATCTGGAGTACTGTGTCCAGTTTTGGGTTCCACACTACAAGAAGGATGTGAAGAAATTGGAAAGCATCCAGCGGAGGGCGACAAAAATAATTAGGGGACTGGAACACATGACTTATGAGGAGAGGCTGAGGGAACTGGGATTGTTTAGTCTGTGGAAGAGAAGAATGAGGGGGGATTTGATAGCTGCTTTCAACTACCTGAAAGGGGGTTCCAAAGAGGATGGATCTAGACTGTTCTCAGTGGTAGCAGATGACAGAACAAGGAGTAATGGTCTCAAGTTGCAGTGCGGGAGGTTTAGGTTGGATATTAGGAAAAACTTTTTCACTAGGAGGGTGGTGAAGCACTGGAATGGGTTACCTAGGGAGGTGGTGGAATCTCCTTCCTTAGAGGTTTTTAAGGTCAGGCTTGACAAAGCCCTGGCTGGGATGATTTAGTTGTGGATTGGTCCTTCTTTGAGCAGGGGGTTGGACTAGATGACCTCCACAGGTCCCTTCCAACCCTGATATTCTATGATTCTGTGATTCATAGGCCTTAGGCCTACTATGCCACTGGACTTCTAGCAGTTTAAAATCTCCCAGATTGGCTTCAGTAGCCTCCAGGAGATTGAGCCTGATTCGGGGAGACTCACGGCCATGCCGAGAGGGTTGGCAACTGTAATCAGCCACCTGGGAGTGATTGCAGCCCAGCCATAGGGAGAGAGAAGGGCCAGCTAGGACTGCAATAGGGAAGGGGTAGGAATGGGACAGCAATAGCAAGAGGGTTGGGAGAGCTGAGCAGGGGGCTTGGGCTGGGAAGGGTGGAGCAGGAGGCAGGGGATGGGTAATAGTGGATCCTCAAAAAAGATAAAATGAAGTTGGAAGGTCACCTTAGTAAGACGTTTGGGAACCACTGCTCTTGACTCATTCAGCCTTCAGCCCATCCCTGCTTATGAAGCACAAGATAAAGAGTGAGCTTTGTAACATACCTACAAGCTAGCAAAGTAGACTATGCCAGATCAAGGTCAGCAGTGCATTCCGAAGTTGAGGAAACTTCATGGAGGACACTCTGCCAACAGACTCTCTGTCATTTAATCAAGTGGGCTCCAGCTGAAGTGGCCTGTGCTGATCTCAGTTGTGACAATATGACAAGGGGGGAAGAGGTGATCTCTCAGGTGACTAAATCCAAAACTATTGAGGGCTTGATAGATCAAAACTGATTCCTTGAATTCTACCCAGAAGCTTATTAGAAGCCAGTGTAAATCCTAGATCTTAGAACGCCTGTTTAATGTGTTTCCAACATGTAACTGCTGAATAAATTAATCACAGCATTCTACATTAGCCTACGCTTCTTATAGTTCTAAGGGACAGCCTAATGTACAGTGCATGATAGTTGTAGTCTAATATTGAGGTGACAAAAGCATGGATAATTATGACAAGGACCTCTTCTCATGAGGCACAGATGGAAAAATCTCTCTTGGCCACATCAAGGAGCAGAGTAGAATCTAATAACACACCCAAATTTATGCAGATATGTTATTGAGGCAGTGTGCCCTTTATTTATAAGAGATGCCATAATAAATTCCTCAAAGTCTTTCAGCAGCTTTTCCCAGCCCACCAACAATATCTCTTATCTTGTCTGGATTAAATTTCAGACAGTAAATGGAGACTTACTCCAGACATAGATCAAGAAGCCCCAATCCAAGCTCCAGTTTCATTTTAACACTCGGTAATTAATTCCATATCTCCAGCTGGGGCAGTTTTGGAGACTTAGAGCTGATTGCTATTGACATGCTGAATGCCTTTACAGCCCATTCATCCTTATTAAGCCTCCCAGCAAACTCATATACACATTAAACAAGAGCTATGACAATATAGACCCTGTGGCACTGCTTGGGAGAAGATATTCTGAGCAAAAGAACAATTACAATTAACCTTTGTTAAGATAAGAATGGAACAGCTCCAGTGAAGCTTCACTCACTTGTGCTATCATGTGCAAACAATTTAAGAAAAGCATGGTCTGAAAAACTGCTAACAATAATAATCAGCACAAACACATTGGTTTTTATCCATTGCTAGAAGTTAATACAACTAGTGCAGTTTCTACTCCATGTCCACAACTCAGTTGACTTTGATGTAAGGACTCTTAAAGCCCTCAGATTTGCACTGCTACAGCCTTCTCAATGACCTTCCTCGGAGGTTGGATACTGGTCAATAGATAACCAAATTGTCAATACCAGAAGTTGCTTTCTTGAGCATTGGCCTCACAACAGTTTCTTAAAGAGCTCCTGGCATCCTTCTCCATTTTCCAGAAATACTGGCTATCTTAACCTATAATGGACCCAGTACCTCCCTACAGGCCTTCACCAGCCAACAAGGTTATGCAAACCATAGCCCACACCAAGCATTACTTATTATGAAATACTGGGCAAAGTGACTCAAACACTGTGTTACTCATATTCCATTCCCCCTTAAGAAACAAAGACTTCTGTGTGCACAGAGTGATTTTAAAACGTGGGTTTTACAGTTATCATAGCACCTGGTTCATTCATTGGGTTGAGAGAGTAAAACAATGTTCCTTGATGTCATATTCCAGTGTATAGCATCTTATTGTTACTTTAGTGCAACGATTAACTATGGTATTTATAATTATTTCCTTTAATATATTCCCACGTCATCTTCAATTTCTTATTTTTAATAGAATATTAAATCCTTAATGGGGGTAGAAAAGACCAAAGGATTTTGCCAGATCGTGGTATCTCCCAGTTTTAGAGATGGAATGTCCCATTTGATTCAGTCTGCTGGTCTGGGAGGGATGACACATAATACAGTCCTGATGGCCTGGCCACAGTCATGGAAACAGACCGATAATCCTTTCTCATGGAAAAATTTTGTTGGTATGTATTCTCTTAGTTTTATTTATGCCATTTTAATGAAAATATATAATGGTAATGTATTTTAAATGTTATTTTGTAAACTTGTTACCTGGAAAAACAAATGTCAGAGATTTATATGTAGTTCTACTGTAAGACCTACTCAAAATAGTGGGCTAATATTAGTCCCATTGAGGTCAATGAAAACTGGTGGGTGCTCAGCACTTTTGAAAATCAACACACTTTATTTAGATGTCAAAATATGGACTTCAAAGCCTAACTTTAGGCTCCTATTTTTGACAGTTTTGACATAAATAATTATAAAATTGGCCCCTTCTTATTCAAGAAATTTACTTCTTGTGTGCATTCAAATTCTTACAAAATTCTTTTATCAGCCTTTACTCCTTTTAGCCTGCTGAGCCAATACAAATAAGAAGGCAAAGCAAATGGATTCTGTTCTTTCTTGTGCATTATTATTTGAATTGATTATTAAATTCTAGAGCTGGCAAAAAATATATTTTTTTTTCAGTAAATAAAATGCATATTCTTTATTGGAGCATTTCTAAGCAAAACGATACTTTGATTTAAAATAAAAAATTGTAATTTTCTTTTTGATTCAAGTTACAAAATATATTTTTTAAAACATTTTTTCTCTTTCTTTTCCATTTTTTGCCACTGAATGAATGATGTGGGTTCACTTTTTCCTCTTTTCTTCTTTTCTCATTTTGCAGCTCTGTAAACTTTTCAAATTGGAGAAATTTTGAGAAGTTAGAGAAGAAAAAGAAAAAAAAGAGAGGAAAAAGTGTCAGGGGGAACTTGAACATTATTCATTGTATTGTACCACATGACAAAAGGAGAGAAAAATGGGGGGGGGAAAGAGGGCAAAATTAAAATATGAAATTTCAAAAAAAAATGATCAAAAATTCTAATAAAACCAAATTTTCAGTTAGAAACAAAACAAAAAGTTTAATTTAATTTTGTTCTGAAATTTCCACTCTAAAATTTTTGGTCAAAAATATTTTCTTAACAAAAATGTTTCAATAAAAGCCCATTTTTTTAACCAGCTCTACTACGTTCCAATCTGTTACATCAATGAAAATGTATTTAAGGCCGTGGTATTGCTCACATCACCAGACACACGATTTAAGGACAGTGGGATTGCATGTGGCTACTGAGGGTTACATTTGGCTTACATAACCTTTTATTACAGGTGGTGATTAGTGTAAAGGATCTTTTATCTCAGAACCTAGATTCTACTGTTTTCTTTAAAATAAAAAAAAATGTTGTTATTAACATATAATTAAAATATAATCATTCAAATTATACAAATATTTATCCTTATTAATACTAACTGTATAAATTCACATTTCAACACACGTATTATAAATCTTTTTCATAACATATCTCACCTTCTAATTCCACCTAATATGAATGAAGAAAGTCTCAAGCCTCTAACCAGGGATCACACAAATATCATGTTGGAAGTTCTAGTCTGTAGTCAGTTACACATGTTGTCCAAATATGAACAGTTACTGAGATTACCACATGAAATCTTTCATAAATGTTTGCCTTCTTCTATTGTTTTTCCTCTGTAAATCATGTAAGTTATCATTAAATCGTACATACGTCCCTTTTTATGTAATGTAATTGCAGTCGTTTCGGTCCCAGGATATTAGAGAGACATGGTGGGTGAGGTAAAATCTTTTACTGGGGCAGCTTCGGTTAGTGAGAGAAAGCTTTTCTTCTTCAGGTCTGGGAGTACCTGTGCTGTGTGGCTCAAATAGTGCTGTGTGGCTCAAAAGCTTCTCTCTCTTACCAACAGAATAGTGCTGTGTGGCTCAAAAGCTTCTCTCTCACCAACAGAAGTTATTCCAATAAAAGACGTTACCTCACCCATATTGTCCTCGTTATGCAAATCATGTGCCCTGCTTCACTTCTGCTTATTTCTCTACATTTGTTTCCTTTAAAAGATCCATTTGTGTTTACTCCACTTCTTATAATTGTCTATATATTTATTTTGTTCAAACTCCAAAAATGGTAATAACATTATTAAATCTGTTTGATTTAATATAAAGCTCATTTTTCCATTGCAATGTTTTCTTGTACTTTTTCTCCGTGCCATTAATGTTGAGGATTGCCTGCTGTCACACTGTTTGTGGCTCCTGAGTGGCTCATGACAGTCAGGGCAGACTGTCAAAAACAGGGCAGACACCCCAGATTGGTGGTGTGTTCTACAATTAGTTTTCACCAAGTCAGTTACAATGTGAACTCCTGGAACACTATAACAGTTTTAACATGGAGTCACAGACAGTCCCCTTAGACTCTTCAGTCTATCTTGCCACTCAATCAAACTAGACTTAGTGGTAAAAAATAGTCACCTAGACCAAAAATCACACCATAGTCAGGTTGCTGCCAGTCTCAAGAGACCAGTCACTTACCCCAGATCTATTGGTACTCTAGATCTTACATCAAAAACAACGCCTGTAGCCAATCCTATAATAAACCATTTAAAGGTTTATTAAATAGGGAAAAGAAACGAGAGTTATTTTCAGGTTTAAGCAAGCAAACATATACACACAAATGAGTTATTACCTATATCCTAAGAGTGACAGAGTTGTAGTGATCTGTCAATTCAAAGTGTCTTTTAGGGTTGACCTAGGGATAACCCTATGGAGTTCTCTGCCTCAGTTTGGAGTCTCTGGCCCTGTCAGAGTTCAAATAGCAAAGAAAGAGATGGAAAATATTCCTGTGACTTTATTTCCTTCATTCAGCTTCCAAGTCCACAGGAAGAGTTTCCTTGCCTTGCACATAGCATTTCTGAGGTGCAATAGGGCCATTAACCAATCCTTCATGTTTCGATGTTCCTTGATGGACCATCTAATTGTGATATTCCTGGATGGGTAAGGGGGACGATTCCAGTGCCTGGGTTCACAGCATCAGAGCAAACATTTTAAAAGTTATAAAAGCAAAACTTACATATTTTCTTATAACATGGAATACCAACATTACAACTGAGATTAATGCATGCAGCAACTTACAAGCATTTCAGAAGAGTCTAAACACTACATACATTCTTATAAAACTAAACCTATTTTGAACAAAACTAACATACATGTGAACTGGTCTTGTTATCCAGCACAATCTGGGGCACCCTGCCTATATCCTACAGAGGGCTCCAGGTGTGACCCAGTCAGTTTAGGCACCCCCACTCTTTTCTTTCCGAAGGCTCATGGCATAAGGCACCTACCCGTACGCACGGGGCTCAGGGAGAAACCTGGTCAGTTTAAGTACCCACCCTTACCCACGAGGCTCAGGGCTCTACAGGTCTGCGGAATCTTTTCCCAGTGCCTTACACTTAAGAGCCTTACACAGCTGTGCTCTAAACATCTATTTGTTAGCAACACACACAGAATACATATGCCAAGCAAATCTATTGTGCTCACCACTCCCAATGTACAGACAAATTTCATCCGATGGCCAGTGAGGATCCACTTATCTGGGGTTCCTGGCACCCGCACACATCACAGTCGTGCAGGGGATACTATATCTTGCAGCTTGTTGTTGTATTGCAGTAAAGAGTTGATTCCCAAAGAGCTTTGCTTTTCATTTACATTATATAGATAAAACTAGCTACCTCCTTCAAATTTACTAAACCTATCACATTATCCCACACCCTAACTAACAAAATTTTTAACCAATTACACACTGATGCAATCACATGCAATCCCACTGTCCTGTGTGTCATCCTTCCTAACCAAGTATTTGTATTTTATCTTTCATGTCCAAATTGAAACTTATTTGTGACCTTCTCTGTTTGTGCAGATGGTCAGCATAAATTCACTGGTCAGAACTTACCTTATCTCTGTGCCATTTGTTGAGTCTCTCTGAATCCTTGCTAAAATTTCCCAGTGCCTGGGTATCTCTACTTTACAACCTTGGTGGTTATAACTCTTGTTAGGGATGTTCGGTCCTTTATCAGCAACAGCAGCAGCAGCAGATTATCCTTTTTTTTTTTTTTTTTTTACAATTCTAGTGGTGACCTCCCTGAGTTTCACACAAGACTGGTTTAATATGGGGGGATTGATTAGGTCTCTGGCCTACAATTACCCGCCGTGATGATGCTTTCACCCAAGCAGTCATCACTACCATGGGATACCCATGTTACATTAGTAGGTTACACTTCCTGGGTATGGTGAGCAACAGTGTTAGTTAATTCGCATGTTGGCCATCTTGTATCTTCCAGGTGATTCTTCTTACACATTCTGCCAATATCACCATGCGTAAAAGCAAAGCCAATTGGATTCCAATTATCACCACTATGGGGTGAATCATTGTATTAAAAGCTCCAGTCGCCATAGGCAACCATTCCAATAATGTTTCCCACCAAGGGTTATATTCTGTTTCAGCAATGGTTTTTAAAAGCTTGGTCCTTGTTGATTGTTGTGCTGCATCACTGCAGATTGTTCTTTAGTGCATTTTATATATTGGAAATGGTCTTGCAACACAGAGTGAATTAACAGTTATCAAACTAAACTTATTTTCAGACCTATATTAACAAATCTTATATCACTAAATACATGGACATTGTACTGCAAATGTTGTACAATCCAAAGGGGTACGTACTATTCAAAATTACAACTGTTAACTTCACTAACATTACAAAAACATCTTATTACTTAAATATGTCATAAAACATACTTCATTATTATTTACAATAATTTCCAGACAATGTTTTCTAACACATATTACAGCCTTGACCTACATAAATTACAGCTGATTTTTGTTCTGTAAACACATTAAACATGCACCTTTGAGTGCACTTGGTTTTATCGTAAAAGTAACTCCTTCCTTGTTTGCAAGTTTTGGTCCTCACATACATATCCTAAATCTTCATGAGCTATACATTGGGATACATCTATGTTTTTTCATTGTTCATATTTTTGGTGGGTCCATGCATTAAAAAAGGGAAGATGGAGGATCCTGGGAACTACAGGCCAGTCAGCCTCACCTCAGTCCCTGGAAAAATCATGGAGCAGGTCCTCAAGGTATCAATTCTGAAGCACTTAGAGGAGAGTAAAGTGATCAGAACAGTCAGCATGGATTCACCAACGGCAAGTCATGCCTGACTAATCTAATTGCCTTCTATGATGAGATAACTGGCTCTGTGGATGAGGGAAAAGTAGTGGACGTGTTGTTCCTTGACTTTAGCAAAGATTTTGCCACGGTCTCCCACAGTATTCTTGCCAGCAAGTTAAAGAAGTATGGGCTGGATGAATGGACTATAAGGTGGATAGAAAGTTGGCTAGATTGTCGGGCTCAACGGGTAGTGATCAATGGCTCCATGTCTAGTTGGCAGCCAGGATCAAGTGGAGTGCCTCAAGGGTCGGTCCCGGGGCCAGTTTTGTTCAATATGTTCATAAATGATCTGGATGATGGTGTGGATTGGACCCTCAGCAAGTTTGCAGATGACACGAAACTGGGAGGAGAGGTAGATACGCTGGAGGGTAGGGATAGGATACAGAGGGCCTAGATAAATTAGAGGATTGGGCCAAAAGAAATCTGATGAGGTTCAACAAGGACAAGTGCAGAGTCCTGCATTTAGGACGGAAGAATCCCTTGCACTGCTACAGACTAGGGACCGAATGGCTAGGCAGCAGTTCTGCAGAAAAGGACCTAGGGGTTACAGTGGACGGGAAGCTGGATATGAGTCAACAGTGTGCCCTTGTTTCCAAGAAGGTCAATGGCATTTTGGGATGTATAAGTAGGGGCATTGCCAGCAGATCGAGGGATGTGATCGTTCCCCTCTATTCAACATTGGTGAGGACTCATTTGGAGTACTGTGTCCAGTTTTGGGCCCTACACTACAAGAAGGATGTGGAAAAATTGGAAAGAGTCCAGCGGAGGGCAACAAAAATGATTAGGGGACTGGAACACATGACTTATGAGGAGAGGCTGTGGGAACTGGGATTGTTTAGCCTGCGGAAGAGAAGAATGAGGGGGGATTTGATAGCTGCTTTCAGCTACCTGAAAGGGGGTTCCAAAGAGGATGGATCTAGACTGTTCTCAGTGGTAGCAGATGACAGAACAAGGAGTAATGGTCTCAAGTTGCAGTGCGGGAGGTTTAGGTTGGATATTAGGAAAAACTTTTTCACTAGGAGGGTGGTGACACACTGGAATGGGTTACCTAGGGAGATGGTGGAATCTTCTTTCTTAGAAGATTTTAAGGTCAGGCTTGACAAAGCCCTGGCTGGGATGATTTAGTTGGCAATTGGTCCTGCTTTGATATTCTATGATTCTATGAGGGTCCACTGAATACATTACTAGGTAGTATCGGATATATATTAATAGTGTGGATAGGGTAGACAGATATTACATATGCTTGAATGGTCATTTATTTGATCCTTATAAAAAGTAAAGTTTACCAATTTTCACCAAGATGCCAGTTGTCTTTTTTCCTGAGTGATATTTTTTTCCACAACAACTTTTTATTTCCAAAGGCAACTTTTTTGTTGTTTTTTTTTGTTTTTCGCATGCCTTCTCAGATCATTTGGATGACTATTTGCTGACTCATTTCCTGGGCCTGTGTACAGGCTAATGCTAAGGATACATTTCCTTGTAGTGTCTCCGTAGTCACTGCTAAAAGTAATATTTTTTTTTCACCTTGCTATTGCCATACTATCAGTATTTTAGAAAATAATTGTTGCCCCATTCCTAATTTTAACAAGGTTGCACTGAGGGGCTTTTCCAGTTCTTGTATTTCTGCTGTAACATAACTTAATTTATTTGCGAATACCTTCATGTTAATAGTATTCAGTATTCCAACTTCTAATCCCATTCCAAAGCAGTTTCCAATACACCCCTTGGGGTTCTTTTCCTTATGGATTTTACGACATACCATAATTTTAAACATGCTGCCTATCCCTTATGGAGAGTTTGTACATATGAGGCACATTGAGGTATAACCTTGGATACATTTAACTCAGTGAGATCCAGATCAATTTGTTTTAGAGATTGTATTGGTGTTACAATAACTCATTCCCTATGATTCAATTTTACCACATGTGGTCCATTCAATGGATATCTTCTTGTTTTTTCATATATCAGCTTCAGTTGCAAGTACCTTAAAATACAGTTGTACCTAAATGCTTTGCAACGTGTACTTACCTAGCTGGGTAGAAGCAGTATGAAACGTGGTCAGACACTGATTTCGTAAGTGAACTTTAGGCTGTTTTTAAAATATATTTACTGCCATGGGTTTCTTTGATCCATTCTGGGGGTTCCATTTTCCCTATATCCCTAGTATCCATTTGCCAAGGTTTATTTTTACAGTTCCCTTACACTCAAAATTGCTGCTCAGAGGGAATAGTCAGTGTATTGGGACTTTACTTCCAGATTTGAACCAATTTTAGGTTTATTGAATTCCCTTAATGCCCTGATGTCAATGTCCCTTCCTGCCTGCCAAACAAATTCAATAGCAGCTATATCTTCATTGGGCCTTTATTTTACTGCTCCTTATAGTAATTAGGAAAGGTGTTGTGATACCCTCCCTTTTTAATGCCCACCACAGTAATGCTAGCAACAAGACAAACAACACAAATCTTCACAATCTTCATTGCGACAGTAGATGTATAGTATTTTGGTTTGATCTTCTGCTGATGCCAGCTTTTTCTAAAGTACTGAAAGACAAAAAACATTTTTTCTACCCTCTTTCGGGGGAGGCAGATTATTGCTTAAAATACCCCTTCCTTTTACAAATCTCCTTGCTGATTACAGGCAAAACAAAGAAATTACCTCCATACTTTCCTGTGTTTTTGTTTTATAGGCAGGCCAGGTTTCAAGAGGTGGAGTGAATAGGAAACCAAGAAGTTCCAGAAAGCATCAGGGAATGTCAAAGTGTAGTTTGGGTGGGGGCCTGGAAAACAGTTCTGAATTTGCTGCAGGGGAGGGCAGGCATGCATTTGTTCTGATGGCAGTCTTATGAGGGACTTAAGCATTTCTGCTGCTCCATTACTTTTATCATTTGCTTAGTGGCATCCTTAACAAAGTCCTGGTTTTCTTTTCTGTCCTGCCTTTCAATTTCTCTCCACTCCCTGCATTCCCTTTTTTTCTGCATCAGAGTATTGCAGGACCTCCTGGAACATGTCCTCCTTGCTCCGTCTTGACTGCTTTCTTATCTGACAGAGGTGCTTCGCTGATGTTTAGGGGGTTCCCCTGAAGGCCACATCTGCAGAAGCACAAGAAGCAACACACAGAAGCATAATTGTTAGTTCACACACAGGATTGAATCACTACAGTTCAGCATACTTCTTGTAACATACCAAGCACTTTCTCACTGTCCCTTGGCAAGCACACATCTCAGCAAACACCTGAGGCATGGGAAGTTTAGCCCAGGTGGGGAGAGGGAGTGAGACTTTGTACCTGGGATAAACAGTAGTGGTGTTTATGAAAGAGTCGTGGTGCTGATGACTTGGGACAGTATTGTAAATTCTTGACCCCTTTTCCACAGGTGGGGGGTCATTGAAGCAGATATCTCACTCCTGAGGGCAACCAGGGAAACAAGGCTGTATCAGCTGCATGCTTTTGACTTCCAATCCGATCCCTATGCTGCTCACCTGTGTGCCCCTTTGGTTCCTGCACAAGTGATTGCAGAGTGACATGGAAAAGTTTTATTCAAGGGGGAAGGAACAGGGCAGCTCTGCCAAGGAACCTCCAGAGAGGATTGCCGAGTATTTCCAGGAAAGTTTCCTAGAGATCTCTCTGAAGGATTCCTGTGAAATCTCAGTGTGCATCAACACACTGTTTGTTTAGCTGCACACGGAATCGTCCAACAAACAGAAACACAGCTAGCCTTGTCCATTTCTATCTTTTCACCCATCAGGTAACTGAACACCATCAACTCAAAACAAACACTTACCAGGGGTCTCCTCTCCTGCTTCTTGTTCACCAGAGTGGGAGTGCAGGACTGGCTAGACCACTCCAGAGTGGAGAACAGTTCTTGACTGATCTGACCACCTGGCGACCCCACCATGGGCTCCGCAGTGTACTCTAACTCCACCTCCTCGGCCACGACCTAGTCCTCTGGGTTAGGTCCTCTTTCTACCACCTCAAGCCCTGCTGAAGTGTCCACGGTGCTGTTGGTAGTGGAGGTGGGGTTGCTGCCGAGGATAGCATCAACTCCTTAAAGAACCGGCAGGCCTTTGGCATAGCATCCTAGCAACGGTTTCCCTCACTTGCTTTCTGGTACACCTGCCTCAGCTCCTTTATCTTCTTTCTGCACTGCACCGTGTCCCTATGATACACTTTTTCACACAAGCCACAAGAAATCTTCCTGTAGGTATCGAAATTCCTAAGGCTGGATTGCAGCTGAGACTGGACAGCCTCCTCTCCCCAAATACTAAGCAGATCCAACAGCTCTGCATTGGTCCAAGCAGGAGACCATTTGCTGTGTGGAATTGCCATGATCAGCCGGGAAGATGCGATGTGAGCTCTCCACACTGATCAAACAGGAAGTGGAATTTCAAAAATTCGTGCGGCTTTAAAGGGGGAGAGGTGGAAGGTTGTTTAGCTGGCTGCAGGGCAGAGGACGGAGTTCAAACTGCTGATGAGAGTGGGCAGGATTGGCATTGTGAGACACCTCCTGGAGTTCATTTACAGCGGCAAAACCAAGGAGGATATCTACACTGGCACTTTGCCGCTAAAATTTTGGCACAAAAACCCCTGTGTCTGTCATCAAAGTGGTTATATTTTGTCACCAAAACAAGTCAGTTTTGTTGTCAAACGTGGCATTGCAATGTGTACACATCCACTGTTTTGATGACAAAAGCTGCCTTTTGCCGACAAAATTGTACAGTGTAGACAAGGCCTTAGCTACCAAGTACAATCTCTGCAACACAGCTGCGTTAGTTTGCTGTTTCAAACCCCACATTTGTTCCTCCAGTGTCTATGGCTTTTGTTTGCCTGCCAAATGGATGGCAGGATTGCTCTTCTTTGCTGCAGTTAATTGTTCCTGGGCAACTCCGTGGGTTAATGCATTAACTTTAGATATTAACCCACTCACTCTCCATTTTTCACTTTGAAATTCTTTTTTTATCCACTCCCCTGGGATCAAGTTTTTATCCACTCTTGTCTCTTAAGATGGTCTGTTAACTCTGCTACCATCCACAATTCCTGCCATTCCCTTCTCAAGGGGGCATATGGCTCTTCTGGGAAGGCATTGGAGAGAGGGGTATGACCATCCTGGATCTGTCCCCTCAAGATCAGCCCAAATATTCCCACCCCAAGTATTCTCCCAGGGGACTGAAGTACCCCCGGTGTCTGCACCTACTCCTCTCTTTACTGCTGCCACAATGCCTCTCTGAGCTCCCAACATATTTTCCAGCTTCTCTATCTGCTGTCTATCTCCAGTCACTGTTTGCATGGGCCTGATCCTGCTTTCCTCAGAGAACTGTTCCTTTCCATGGGCACGAGCCTTGTACCACTACCCATTTAGCAAGGAAGGTGGGCTCCCCAACCAGCCTCCACTGCTCCTGGTCCCCTTTCTTGGTGTCTGGGGTGGTAATTCTGCCATTAGGTTGCGAACCTCAGCTGGCAGAAGGATACCAGTATTCTGTCTGACCATTATGTTTGGCTCAATCAGTTCCATCCAAATGACCTAGGTTACCTGCATTCTTCACTAGTCTGATCTCCAGATAGGAGATTATCAGCTCTTATATAATGCCTCCAACCTTGGCAAGAGTTGGCATCTGGCCTGCAAGTATCACACCTTGTTTTTCAAAAACAAATGATCTCACATCTACCTTCTCATAATAATTGCATTATCTCTGCGTCCTTCCCTGAGTTAACTTCCTTTGCACAATAAATTAATGGAATCACCATGGTTTCTGTTGGTAGCATAACTTTATTTATCTTGAAAATATCTATTCATATTCTCCTCCAAAATTCTGTTATCTTTGGACATTCCTTCCATAGATGCGGAAAAGTCCCTATAACAGTGGTGGGCAACTGTGGTCTGTGGGCCACATGCAACCCATCAGGGTAATCTGACTGCGGGCTGCGAGACATTTTGCTGATGTTGACCATCCGCAGGCACAGCCCCCTGCAGCTCCCAGTGGCTGCAGTTCACCATTCCCGGCCAATGGGAGCTGCAGGAAGTGGCGGCCAGCACGTCCCTGCGGCTTGACACTTCCTGCAGCTCCCATTGGCCAGGAAAGGTGAACTGCAGCCATTGGGAGCTGCAGGGGGCTGTGCCTGCAGACGGTCAACATCAGCAAAATGTCTCGCAGCCCACAATCAGATTACTCTGATGGGCCGCAGGTTGTCCACTACTGCCCTATAGTGACTATATACCTTAATCAAACACAAGTTATTAGGCTTATTACAGGCATAATTGGATGAAATTCCATGGCCTGTGAAGGTTATAGAATTAATCTTCTCCAACATTAATAACAACTCCCTTTTTAATGTATCTTCCTTAGCTTAATGGCTGTAACACTGATAAAATATTTTGTAATAATTGTCCTTATCATTACACAAATTCATTTTGGCTCTCCTCCAGATATTTTTCCATTGTTCTAAAATTATATCTATTATGAAATATTTTTTTTCCCATTTTTCACTAGAGGTAGTCCTGTCTTCCAGTTCCATCAGCAACAATTCATTGTATCATGTGAACATCAGGGCCTTAGAATTGGCGTTACCTACATTAGTGTTCTTATTTTCATTAATAGTCTTCTGAATCTTTTGCTTCCTAGATGGGTTATGATATAATGATTTAGTTCAAAATAAGCCAAAGCTATTATATTATAATGTATTATATTAATATTCTCCATGAGTTCTTTGATGGCATTGATTTCCATAATTTTATTATTATGGTATAGCTGGCTAATGTCTATATATCCTTTTTCCTTCTATACTTTGTATATTAGAATTAGATAACTCAGTTGAAATTGTGGCATGTCTCTAATAGATAAGCCGGGGATGGGGGGGAGAGAAGGAGCCCTCTTGTTTGTATCAAATTCCATATCCGAAGGGTTGTTGTGGCATCTGCATTGTCTCCCTTTTGTGTTAGTCTAACAATTTTTCAGTAAAAAGATGAATGAACTAAATTTATATTTTCTTGCGGCCACAACCTCCTGTGCAGTGATGGGGGAGTTGAAGGGGTGGAGCAATGGCCCCTCCCCTGAGGCTGCCCTCCTCTGCCAGAGGAACGGGTAGCTGGTGCGAGTTCCCCACCTTCCTAGGAGTGGTGGAGGTCAGGCTTCTGGCTTCAGCTCTGGGGTGGCAGGTGCCAGGCTCCGGCCACAGGGCTTCAGGCTCCATCTCCCATTATGGGGGCTTCAGGCTACAGCCCTGAGCTCATTCCCATCCATCGCCCTGGCCCCCACTACCTCCCTACCTATCTCTCCATCCATGGCTTGCCAGGGCTGCATAAGTCTGCTGTGAAAAGTGATACATACAAATATACATATATCAGTTTTCACAAAAGCAGCCTTACTAGCTATCAAGGCTAAAAAAAAAAAACAGCCAAAAAAGCAAAAGAAACAACAACAAAATGGACAAGAATGTGCAGAGCATCTTATTTTGTTTCTATTCTGTTTAGTTCCAGTAAAGAACTAAAGACAGAGACAAGTGTACATTATTTTTATGATTGAGTCTGAAAAAAACCCCTACAGAAATAAATTACAATGATTTGGATGTGTATATGTTCATATTTATTTGTTTTTCCTAAAGTTAACTAAGTATTTTAGGAAAAATTGTCAGAGCGGCCACCAAAAAATTTCTTGTGAGAACCCCTGGTCTAGGTAATACTTAATCCTGCCGTGAATGCAGATGACTGGATTAGATGATCTCTTGAGGTCCCTTTCATTCCTTCAGTTCTATGATTCTTTGAGTTGATTGCACATGTCCATTGCACTGCCAGTGCATGTGCATTCCAGTGCACAGTTTTCAGAGAGATTTTCCCTTAGCAGTACTATATGGGGCAGCATGAGCACCCTCTGTTGTCTCATGCACTGTGCGCAGGCATAAAAGGTAGAGCTGCCCCCGACCTTCTCTGTTCTTTCCTACTGCCCGTGATGGTTGTTGAGCTCTCTTCTTGGCTTCTGCAAGTCTTTTAATCTAGCATGTAAATCGTTCCCGTTTTAGAATCTCTATGATTAGTATAGTTTAAAAAAATTTTTTTTCTGTTGTTGTGACGCCCAGTCTGGGACTAGTCCCAGCACCAGACATATGCTATGCTGTCCAGTTTCAAGCTCTGCCACTCTTGTGGTAAGGCAATACCTTTCAGTGATCCTCACCTGTGAAGGGGTCCCTGGAGTGCAACCTGGACTGTCGGACAACTGTGCTCTCCAAAACCCACCAGCCTGGGGTATTCCTCATACTGTGATGCTGATGTCAAGCTGCAAGTCTCTGATAGGCACTGCACTTACCCAGACATCCATAAGCAGGGCCATACCCAACTGAGTTACATGAATGATCTCCCAGCCATTCATGAACCATCAAGAAGGAGGCTCCAGCCAGTTCCCCCCAGCTCCTCAGTCTTGCACCCCAGAACTGTACCGTCTTGCACTGGTCAGAAGTCTGGCCAGTTAACCTGAGCTGAAATTTCCCAAGCACTTCAACCAAAACACACTGTTTTAGGTAAAATATAAAACAGATTTATTAACTGCAGAAAGATAGATTTTAAGTGATTATAAGTGGTAGACATAAAGATTAAAGTAGTTACCTTAAGAAAATGAAAAGTAAACACACATGCTAAACCCTAAACTTTCAGTAAAAAGAAAAGGAGTACTTGTGGCACCTTAGAGACTAACCAATTTATTTGAGCATAAGCTTTCGTGAGCTACAGCTCACTTGTACTCACTCTAAGATGCCACAAGTACGCCTTTTCTTTTTGCGAATACAGACTAACACGGCTGTTACTCTGTAAACTTTTAGTCTAAGCAAGAGTTGAATCAAACAGCTTTTCTCACCCTGACAGGTTAGAATTCCTAAATACACAGACTGGAACTACCCTTCCCCCCGACAAAGTCTTTGTCTTCCACATGTTCTTCCAGGTGTTGAGATGGGGGTGGGGGCGGGGGTAAGAAGGAGAGAGGCCAAGTGATGATATTGCTATCTCTCTGTCATACTTTCTTCTAGCTTGCTGGAAAGATCTTTACTGTGACGTGAATTAGTCTTCCCCTATGGTGTATGTGTCTCCTCTAAGAAGTCTCTAGGATAATGAATTGTGTGTTGATGAGCCATTAACACTGTCTGGCTATTAATGGCTACTCCTTTGTTGTAATGGAAAGGTTGGCTGTGGGCATCTCCCAACCTCACAACATTTCAGTAACACACACATATCAAAACTTCATAACTTCACTTACAATGATAGCATGTACAATCCAACAGGATATTAATATTCAACAATCAAGACTTTAAAAATGATACCATACAAGGTATATTTTGTACAAAACATACCATAATTATAAGACAGTGGTGAATATGGGAGTTGCAGGGTGCTTCTTTGAGATACAGAGTGTCACATCACCTCAGCTGATTGTCGGAGATGTAGCATCTGTAAGGGCTTTAAATACTGCTTCAGGAAGGACAGGATAGCTAGATTTAAATATCATTAGCCTGCATAGTGTTCCTTCCTCACGTCAGAGGAAGGGGCATGTCGGTGTTAACTGACAATAAGATGATTATGTTTTATGTAAACAAACAGGGCAGGACCTGGTCCTCACTGCTCTGCTAGGAAACAGTTCTACTTTGAGACTTCTGCATTATCAACTCTATACTTCTGAAAGAGGCCTACCTTCCAGGGCCTCAGAATATGCTGGCATGGTCATCTAAGCAAGTTGAAACACCAGAGTGGTCCCTTTGTCCAGACATAGCACAGTCCATTTTCCAGCTCTCAGGAATTCTCCAAGTAGATCTGTTTGCAACAGCAGATAACAGAAAATGTCACCAGTTTTGCTCCGGGAGGGCCCCAGGCCAGGTTTAATAATAGACACTTTCCTGATGCCATGGTCATTGGTCTCATGTATGCCTTTCCCCCTTTGCTTTTTCTACCCAAAGGCCTATCAAGCAAGACAAAGCACTTATACTGATCACTTATACTGATACTTATACTGATCACCCTGCACTGATACTTATACTGATCACCCAGCACTTATACTGATCACCCTGCCATGGCCCCATCAAAACTGATTTTCTGAGGTCTCAGACCTATCTATCTGTTTCCCCCACTGTCAATTCTGCTTCACCTGGACTTGATTTCACAAAATCATGGCTGCCTCCTCCACTCCCACCTTCCGGCCCTTCACCTGATGGCCTGGGGGCTAGGTGGTTAACATCAGCAGAGGAATCCTGCCCTAGAGAAGTTCAGGATGTTCTTCTGAATAGTAGAAAACCATCAACTAGAACTACTTATCTTGCTAAATGGAAAAAGGTTTCCATGTGGTCCTTGCTTCTGTTCAGCACATGCTGGATAGCTTATGATGACTGGAAAAAGGCTAATGCAGTGCCCATCTTTAAAAAAGGGAAGAAGGAGGATCCGGGAAACTACAGGCCAGTCAGCCTCACCTCAGTTCCTGGAAAAATCGTAGAGCAAGTCCTCGAGGAATCAATTTTGAAGCACTTAGAGGAAACGAAAGTGAACCTTAACAGTCAGCATGGATTCACCAAGGACAAGTCATGCATGATGAACCTAACTGCCTTCTAAGACAAGATAACTGGCTCTGTGGATAAGGGGAAAGCAGTGGATGTGTTATTCCATGACTTTAGCAAAGCTTTTGATATGGCCTCCCACAGTATTCTTGCCAGCAAATTAAAGAAGTATAGGCTGGACGAATGGACCATAAGGTGGATAGAAAGCTGGCTAGATCATTCGGCTTAATGGGTAGTGATCAATGCCTCCATGTCTAGTTGGCAGCCAGTATCAAGCGGGGTGCCCCAAGGGTCAGTCCTGGGGCCGGTTTTGTTCAATATCTTCATTAATGATCTGGAGGATGGCGTGGATTGCACCCTCAGCAAGTTTGCAGATGACACGAAAGTGGGAGGCATGATAGATACGCTGGACGGTAGGGGTAGGATACAGAGGGACCTAGAAAAATTAGAGGATTGGGCCAAAAGAAATCTGATGAGGTTCAGCAAGGACAAGTGCAGAGTCCTGCACTTAGGACAGAAGAATCCCATGCACTGCCACAGACTAGGGACCGAGCAGTTAGGCAGTAGTTCTGCAGAAAAGGATCTAGGGGTTACAGTGGACGAGAAGCTGGATATGAGTCAACAGTTTGCTGTTGTTGCCAAGAAGGTCAATGGCATTTTGGGATGTATAGGTAGGGGCATTGCCAGCAGATTGAGGGACGTGATCATTCCCATCTATTCGGCATTGGTGAGGCCTTATCTGGAGTACTGTGTCCAGTTTTGGGCCCCACACTACAAGAAGGATGTGGAAAAATTGGAAAGTGTCCAGCGGAGGGCAACAAAAGTTATTATGGGGCTGGAACACATGATTTATGAGGAGAGGCTGAGGGAACTGGGATTATTTAGTCTGCAGAAGAGAAGACTGAGGGGGGATTTGATAGCTGCTTTAAACTACCTGAAAGGGGGCTCCAAAGAGGATGGATCTAAACTATTCTCTGGTAGCAGATGACAGAACAAGGAGTAATGGTCTCAAGTTGCAGTGGGGGAGGTTTAGGTTGGATATTAGGAAAAACTTTTTCACTAGGAGGGTGGTGAAGCACTGGAATGGGTTACCTAGGGAGGTGGTGGAATCTCCTTCCTTAGAGGTTTTTAAGGTCAGGCTTGATAAAGCCCTGGCTGGGATGATTTAATTGGGAATTGGTCTCGCTTTGAGCAGGGGGTTGGACTAGATGACCTCCTGAGGTCCCTTCCAACCCTGATATTCTATGATTCTGTGATTCTATGTACTTAAAACATCAAGACTGGCAATAAGCTCAATCAGAGTACACTTAAAGAAAAGGAGTACTTGTGGCACCATAGAGACTAACAAATTTATTTGAGCATAAGCTTTCGTGAGGTACAGCTCACTTCATCAGATGCATTCAGTGGAAAATACAGTGGGGAGATTTATATACATAGAGAACATGAAACAATGGGTATTACCATACACACTGTAACCAGAGTGATCACTTGGCACCCTGGCAGCAGGATTGTCTGGCTATGTAGACTCCCTTCTCAGGCCCTACGCTACCAGCACTCCCAGCTATCTTCGAGACACCACTGACTTCCTGAGGAAACTACAGTCCATCGGTGATCTTCCTGAAAACACCATCCTGGCCACTATGGATGTAGAAGCCCTCTACACCTACATTCCACACAAAGAGGGACTACAAGCCATCAGGAACAGCAAACCCGGTGGCTGAACTTTGTGACTTTGTCCTCACCCATAACTATTTCACATTTGCGGACAATGTATACCTTCAAATCAGCAGCACTGCTATGGATAACCGCATGGCCCTACAGTATGCCATCTTTTTTATGGCTGACTTAGAACAACCCTTCCTCAGCTCTTGTCCCCTAATGTCCCTGCTCTACTTGCGCTACATTGATGACATCTTCATCATCAGGACCCATGGAAAAAAGGCCTTGAGGAATTCCACCATGATTTCAACAATTTCCATCCCACCATCAACCTCAGCCTGGACCAGTCCATACAATAGATCCACTTCCTGGACACTACAGTGGTAATAAGCGATGGTCACATAAACACCACCACCATACCGGAAACCTACTGACCGCTATTCCTACCTACCTGTCTCCAGCTTTCATCCAGACCACACCACACGATCCATTGTCTACAGCCAAGGTCTAGGATACAACCGCATTTGCTCCAACCCCTCAGACAGAGACAAACACCTACAAGATCTCTATCAGGCATTCTTAGAACTACAATACCCACCTGCTGAAGTGAAGAAACAGATTGACAGAGCCAGAAGAGTACCCAGATGTCACCTACTACAGGAAAGGCCCAACAAAGAAAATAACAGAACGCCACTAGCCATCACCTTCAGCCCCCAACTAAAACCTCTCCAACGCATCATCAAGGATCTACAACCTATCCTGAAGGACGACCCATCACTCTCATAGATCTTGGGAGACAGGCTAGTCCTTGCTTACAGACAGCCCCCCAACCTGAAGCAAATACTCACCAGCAACCACACACCACACAACAGAACCACTAACCCAGGAACCTATCCTTGCAACAAAGCCCGTTGCCAACTGTGCCCACATATCTATTCAGGGGACACCATCATAGGGCCTAATCACATCAGTCACAAAACCAAAAATTTGTGGTTTAGTAAAGCATATCTTTCAGAATGGCATTCAGTCTTCGATAGTTTGCTCCAATAGTTAAGCATTTCATTGTTAAGATTTTGAGCCTTATTTCAAATTTTAATTTGTCTAACTTTTATTTCCAGCCATTGGTTCTTGTTATGCCTTTCTCCACTAGGTAAATGAGCCCCTTAGTACCGGGGTATTTTCTCCCTATGAAGGTATTTATATTCTGTAAGCAAATCACTTCTTAATTTTATTTATTTATGAGGTGTACTGAGTAGTTGAGGCCAGCTGAGACTCATGGCTACATACCAGGGAGCTCCAGGCCATCTGGTACTAGGGCAATCTTAGGGTTGCAATAGTATTTCAATATCTGTCTCACCAATAGCTTACAAAAATAAAATCACTTACCTACTTCTGTTCATTCCTCCATTGTTTATATATGCAAGGACTGTTTAGCCCTTTTTGCCACAGCATCACACTGGAATCTCCTGTTCAGTTGTTTGTCGACTGATACCCCTAACTCCTTTTCAGAATCACGGCTTTCCAGGATTTGTTGTATGTAGTGTTTTTGTAGCCGTGTCAGTCCCAGCATATTAGCAAAACAAAGTGGGTGAGGTAATATCTTTTATTGGACCAACTTCTGTTGGTGAGAGCTAACAGAGGTTTTCTGTCTCACCAACAGAAGTTGGTCCAAAAAAATATTACCTCACCCACCTTGTCTCTTTGTTTTCCAGGAAACAGTCATTCATTACGTAGGCACAGCTAGCATTCTTTGTTCCTTGATGTATACATTTACATTTGGCTGTATTAAAATGCATTTTTGTTTTGCTTACCAAATGATCCAGATCACTCTGAATAACTATCCTATCCTCTTCATATTTTCCTCTTTGCCAATCTTTTTGTCATGTGCAGTTTTGTCAGCAATGATTTTACATTTCCTTCCAGATCATTGATAAAAATATTGAATAGCAAACAGTCTACTACTGATCCACACAGAACCCCACTACAAACCTCCTATTAGTGTGCTATATTTTATCATTAGAATGTGATGGGGTATTGTCAGGGTTCCTTCCCCACTCTGAATTCTGGGGTACAGATGTGGGGACCCACATGAAAGACCCCCTAAGCTTATTCTTACCAGCTTAGGTTAAAACTTCCCCAAGGCACAGATTCCTTTCCTGCCTTGGGATCGCTGTCACCACCAAGTGATTTAACAAACAATCAGGGAAAAGACCACTTGGAGTCCTATTCCCCCCAAAATATTCCCCGAAGCCTACACCCCCTTTCCTGGGGAAAGCTTGAGCAAATATCCTCACCAATTGGTTACAATCCTTCCTGATGCGGGGAGGAGGGGACGCTGATCTGGTTGGGGGAAGCGGGGGAGATAAACTTCCTCTCTGGGAGGGAAAAGCCCCTCAGGCAGGCTTAAACTGGGTGTGGGTGAGAGGGAGACAGCTTTAAGCTGGGCAAGCCTTACTTTCACAGGCATGAGAGCTGGCCATGGAGAAGAGCCCATGGGGAGCTTGAGGCTAGAAGTATTGGTGTTGTGTTCCCCCCTCCTGTCTCCTCACACATGGGGGAAGGGATGCAGCGCCCTGGGACCTGGGTCAGAACCGTAGGGGTTGGGACCTCCCAGACCCCGCATGTGAAGGGTCCAGGCACAGGCAGGGTCCGTGCTGGGGGAGGCTGCTCATTTGCACCTGGGGCTGGGGCTGCAGTGAAGCCCCTCTCACCTCTGGCCGTGGCTGGGCGCACCCAACTGGCTAGACAGAGCATGGGGAGGGGGCAAGCTGCTGGCCCCATTCCAAGTTCACTCATCAGACACAAGGGCAAACTTTTCTTAAAGGAGCCATGTCTTTTGGTTTGTCCCTCTATCCAGCAGTAAGGGGGTCTGCAGCTGGTTTCTCCTGGCTGGAGGGGAGCATAGGTTCTGGAGGAGACACCAGAGTGGGCTGAGAATGGCTGGCTTGCTCCTTGAGAAACACCCGAGCCCGTACTCCCCCACCCCTACTCAGATAGGCCCAGAAGCTGCCATGCGCTAGCTGCTTGTCCCCCCTAGCCCAGCTCCCTCTGCCCTGAAAATTAAAAGGACTCACACATGCCTGCAATGGGAGCCCTCTGGGAGCTTCAGCCACGGCAGGGGAAACAGCTGATAGGCGGGGACTTCGCGCCAAATGGCTGATTGGCTGCAGCCAGCCAAAGAGCTGATGAGGGCTGCTGCCCATGCTAAACAGCTGATTGGCAGTTGCCAACAGCGGATCTCCCCGGTGTGTGCAGAGCACCCACTAATTTTTTTCTGTAGGTGCTCCAGCCCCGGAGCACCCCCAGAGCCGTCACCTATGATCCTGACCTGGCCTGACTCTTGTTCCTGAACTCAAGTTTGTCTTCTGCTTCTGATCTCCCGGTATCCTGAGCCAGCTGAATCTTGACTCCTGTTTTGTGACTGTGGACTCTGGCTCGAACCACTATGTCTGGCTGCCCCTGACTGGGCCGTGACAGCTTGTTCAGACCACAATAACCCTATAGGACTGAGCTCTGTGTGAGAACGATGGACGTAGCAACACCACTACAGCCACCAGAAGCATCAGACTTGCCCAAATGGTCCCTCTGCCTCCAGGTGGATAATCAAACACTGCAGGCCCAAGCTGCGCAGTTTATCAGGGAAAACCAGCAATTGCCGGAGCAAGTTGCTCCCATTGAGACACCTACTGAGGGAACTACAGAACCCTATTTAAGCCAGCAGCAGGAACAGGAACCTTTCAGAACCACAGGACTCCTCCCTGTTCTGGACTGTATACCTTGTGCATCCTTCTCCCACTCCCACAGCTTGATTTCCTGACACCTTGACCTTGTATGACTCCTAGTATCTGATTCGTGGTTCTGATCTCCTGTCTTCCTCTTGCCTCTTACCCACCGGAATCCTGACCTAGCCCGATTCTGGTTCCTGACTTTTGTTTCTGACCTCAAGTTTGTCTCCTGCTTCTGATCTGCTGGTATCCTGACCCAGCTGATTCTTGACTCCTGTTTCATGAGTGTGGACTTTGGCTCTGACCACTAGGTCTGGCTGCCCATGACCCACCTGTGAGACTAATAATAGTCTCATTCTTTAGTTTCCTGGTGATTGAATCCTGTATCATTTTTTTCCATTATTTTGCCTGGGGTTGACATCACATTATAACAAGCCTGTAATTACCTGGATCAAACCACCTGCTCTTTTTGAATATTTGCACATTACCAATCCTCTGGAATTTCCTTGGTATTCCAATACCAATTCATTAAATAAAAATTAATAGTAGCAGAACAGAGGTCTCCTCAACCAACTCTTTTAAGATTCTTGGATGCAAGCTGCCTGGATTTCCTGATTAAAAAATGTGTATCCTTAGTAGATGCTGTTTTATGTTTTCCTAAATTACTAGTTCATCATCTTCCTGTGATATGAATACATCATCCTGCTTCTTTCCAAATACAGAACATATATTTATTGAACACTTCTGCCTTTTCTACATCATTATTAACATTTTTACCATTTCCCTCTCGTGATATGATATTTTTTGGTTTCTGACATAATTCACATTATCCTTGACCCAGCTATCCATGGATTTTTCCCTGATATCTTTAGCATCCCTTATTAGTTTACTTATCTTATCAATATCTAATTTTATATTGATTACTGTCTACTTTCCCTTTTTTTCATTTGTTACATATGAAAGTGTTTGTAGCTGTGTTGGTCCAAGAATATAAGAGGCAAGGAAGTAGATTGTATCTTTTATTGGACCAACTTCTGTTGGTCAAAGAGAAAAGCTTTTGAACAATATACAGCTTTTCTTCAGATCTGCTGTTGCTTAAAAGCTTTTCTCTTTCATCAAGAGAAGTTGGTCCAATAAAAAAGGTAATAACTTCACCCACCTAATCTCTCATATATGAGGGTGGACTGATATAAGTCAAAATGATTTAAAACACTGATTTTAACCATGATTTAATTCAGCAAGCACAAAATGTTGATTTCACTCCTTAGTTTTGCATTTGTACTTTTCAGTTATTTTCCTAAAGACCGGTTGATTCTAATTCGTTGATAACCATTAAAACATCTTGATTTGCAATTAAATATAAGCCTTTACATAAATTAGGTACTTATTTTTGTAGGAGGATACACTATGGCTTGGTCTACACTATAAAGTTAGGTAGACATGAGTCACTTTGCATTAACCCATTTGTGCATGTGTCTACAATGAAATTTGTCTTTGCCTGACATAAGTGCCCCATTATGGTGATAAAACCACCTCCCCTGAAAAGTGTTGAGCCATGGTTGACCTACTGAGGTTAATGCTGTTCAAGTGTAGGCACTCCGTGACTTGACAGTGACCTAAAGTTAGCAGTTAGTGACGTAAAGTTAGCAGTTCTCCTGCAATGCTCCATTTCCTGCAACGCTGGCCATTCTGGTCATAATTGTGAACTCCATTGCTCAGGGGTCACAGAAACCAGAAGCCACTGCCATGGATTTTTGGAATGCCTTTTCCTGATTGCTCACTTTACTGAGTATACCTAGTGGCTCTCCCTCGTGTTCAACTGCCAACTAGCCATGATACTAGGAGTAGGATACTAGATCTGCTGCCTTCACAGTGAGCTGTATGCCATACCTGGTGGAGACCCCACCAGGACCCCACTACCATGGATACCTCAGAAGACGCAAGACCACCCACACCATGAACAGTGAGGAAGAGCAGAGGGAAGACAGAAATGTTTGAGACACCTCCACAGTTTAGCCAGTCCCACCAGCTGAGCACGGGTACACCCAGTGAAGAGGCAGTGACCTCAGGTAAGTGTGTGCATGTATTTTTCCTTACAGTGCTTAAATATAAAGATGGCACCTGGCCCATCCGCAAGACACACACATTGCTGTTTCATTCTTTTACTAGTACGAGAAAAGGTAGCAGTACAAAAAATAGAAGTAGAGTTGGTATGTGCTTTTCATTCCCTTTTTGGGTTAGGTGGGTGTGGGGAGAAGAGGGTACCATGCGGAGCAGTTTGTTTATATACACAGAGATGCCCATTGTATCTTCCTGAGAGATCTCTGAAATTTTCATGGAGATACTCTGCAATCCAGTCCCAAAGGCTTCTAGGGATGGCTACCTTATTTCTTCCTCTGAGATAGGACACTTTCCCACATCAGTCTGCAATGAGTTCAGCTGGCACCATTACAGTACACAGGCTAGTGGCATGCAGGCCCAGGGGGTGAGGCCCAGGCCTCAGGAGTGAGATATCAGCTAAAATCACCACCAGCTTTGGAAAATAGTGCCAATATTCAATGCCATTGCCCTATATTCATACCCATGGAAGGTGGACCAACATTTTATTGTTTCATGCAATTAAAATTCTTTCTCTTTCCCCACTCCCAATCCCTATGGTTGGAGCTGGAGAGCAGTGCTCTGCAGAGGGTTCCCAAGGCTGAAGTGTCAATAGTTATGTCTTATTACACTTTTTTATGGGGGTAAGGGAAGGGAATTTTGAAACGTGTCTCTCCCTTTCTGTTGTGACTATAAATCCAATGACACATCTCTGTTTTTATCAGCAGCTTCTGGCGTGGCAGCCTGGAGGTGTACCCTCTCCAGATCCCCAGAACACCTGACCTTGATGAGAAGGAAAGAGAAGAGGACTAGGAGGATGTGTTCTGTGAGATCCTGCAAGCCAGTGCTGCATAGGACTGTAAACAAAGGGCCTGGAGGGTCAACATGGCAGATGGCCTGTAGAAGGGAAGAGGAGACAGGAGAAAGGCCTGGGAACCCCATAAGGACATGCAGTGATATGCATTTGAACATAATGAGTCTTCTGAGGCAGCAGCATATCCAAATGCTGCAGACCCTGGTTGACCTACAGGTCCCAAAATCCTAAAGTCTCCACCCTTTTCAGTTCTTTGAGAACTCCATGGTAGCATCTCCTTACATTCCCAACATACCACTTGGTATCACATGCTGCATCCTTACTCCTACCACTCCATGCCAGGGAACAGCAAAGAAAACCACAACTTCACACACCCTGACCTGTGAGAACTATGGTTAATGTATGAGTAGTCACAATGGACTATACTTGTGCACTGAAGCAGACAGAAATGTTTGTTGCCTTTCCAATTTCAAAATCCGAGTCTGTTAATTTATGTTAAAGGTTTGTAATGCATTGCCTCTTGTTTTTTGCGCATTGTTAAACTGCACTCTTTTTGCCACTCAAGAAATTTCTGTTTATGGAAAATTGAATTATCTTTATTAGTTTACAACCCATATTGCAGAATGCATACGAATACTCAAAGCACCCAGCACTTGTAAAGCACCACAGAACTCCTAGTTCAAGAAAACACACAGTCCAATATTTATAATGGTACAGCAAACGTAACATAATCCATAGTTTCAATAAAACATCTAGTCAAATTTATAAATGTACCTCAATCATAATTCCTAACAGAACGCAAAACTCCTGGCCCAGAAACCACTGCAACACAGAACAATGGCTGACTGTTAAAGTGCTCTTTCAAAACTTTCTTCAGTTGCACAGTTCCTTGTTAAGCACTTGTAACAGCCTCACTGTTTGACTCACTGTTCAAAGTCAGCAGACAGCTGCTCCACCTCTGCTCTCCACCCTGGCAGCAGCTTTTCTCCCTTTTGCCTCACAGATATTATGTAGGACACAACAGGCAGCTACCCATTGGGATATTTTTGTCACTGAGATCCATTGTATTGAGTAAACACCTTCAGTCTATTAAAATCACATTTGACTATCATTCTGAACCTGCTGAGGTAGTAGCTGAATCATTTCTTGGTGCTGGTTGAGGTAGCCACACACAGCTTCATGAGCCAGGGAAACAAGGGATAGACTGGGTCCTCCTGAATCACTATTGTCATTGCCATATTGTCAGTGGTAGTCTGCCGGTTGGGAAAGAATGTCCCGGCTTGCAGCTTTCTGACCAGTCCTGTGTTTTTAAAGATGCAAGCACATCTTCCCTGACCAGTCCACAGTAATACTGGTGAAGTATCTCTGGTGATCCACCAAAGCTTGCATATCCATAGAAAAATAGAGCTTTCTTTTGATGTACTCTGTGCCAACGTAGGATATGTGTACCATCTATCACCCTACCAGAATTTGGGAACCCCATTTGCTGCTAATTTATCCACTGTGTCCTGCACATTGTTAAGAGTCACAGTTCTGTGTAATAGGAGATAATTAATAGCCCACATGACAACAACCACCACTGTAGATTTTCCAACTCCAAAATGTTTTCCAACTGACCAGTAGTAATCCAGTGTTGCACACTTCCAGAGTGTAAGCACCACTCGCTTCTCCACTGTCAATGGAACTTTCATTTTGGTATCCCTGTTCTACAGGGCTATGGTGGGCTCAGCACATAGATCCAAAGATGTGATCTTTCACATCTGCAGTTTGTCATCCCACACTTGAATTATGATGCAAACCCACCAGTCAGTGTTAATTTCTCAGGCCCAGAAGTGGCACTCCACTGTCAGCAGCGGCTCCATGAACTCCATCAACAATCTTGAATTGTTTGCTGTGTCCCTGAGCAAACTGTTTTTGCAGTACTTCTTGTGGGTCTGTAAATACAGGAGAATTGTGTGTCCTGTATTTCCAGTGTTTGAGAGAATAGTGCAGACCTCTGTGGGACTCAATGTGTCTGTCAAAGATAATGGACACCAAAAAGTGCTGAGTGTGTTGGTGGGAAAATTTTTTAAAAGCACAAAAATTCTGGGATATGGATAGCATGGAATAAGTTGCATGCTGGAAACTTAACTCCTAGCTCCCAGAGATCTTTGGGCAAGTCATTTCTGTCCCAGAACATATTGCAAACATTTCCTAAAAGGCACCATGTCAGATGGTGGCACATGGTACACTGATACCTAGCTGTGATGAACTGCATTGTGCATTGACACAAGAACTCCTGGTGAGTACACACAATGCCAACGCAAGGAGCGAATTATGCACGAGTGATATACAAATTTTGACAGCTGAATGCCAATATAACTTGCATCAACAAAATTTATAGTGCAGATGTAGTGTAGTGTGGCCGATAGATATACACATAATATATATATATATTATTTAAGCAATTATCATAGAATCATAGAATACCAGGGTTGGAAGGGACCTCAGGAGGTCATCTAGTCCAAACCCCTGCCCAAAGCAGGACCAATCCCCAACTAAACCATCCCAGCCAGGGCTTTGTCAACCCTGACCTTAAGAACTTCTAAGGAAGGAGATTCCACCACCTCCCTAGGTAACACATTCCATTGTTTCACCACCCTCCTAGTGAAAAAGTTTTTCCTAATATCCAACCTAAACCTCCCGCACTGCAACTTGAGACCATTACTCCTTGTTCTGTCATCTGCTACCACTTAGAACAGTCTAGATCCATCCTCTTTGGAACCCCCTTTCAGGTAGTTGAAAGCAGCTATCAAATCCCCCCTCATTCTTCTCTTCCACAGACTAAACAATCCCAGTTCCCTCAGCCTGTCCTCATAAGTCATGTGTTTCAGTACCCTAATCATTTTTATTGCCCTCCGCTGGACGCTTTCCAATTTTTCCACATCCTTCTTGTAGTGTGGGGCCCAAAACTAGAGACAGTACTCCAGATGAGGCCTCACCAATGTCGAATAGAGGGGAACGATCACATTCCCTTGATCTGCTGGCAATGCCCCTACCTATACATCCCAAAATGCCATTGACCTTCTTGGCAACAAGGGCACACTGTTGACTCATATCCAGCTTCTCGTCCACTGTAACCCGTAGGTCCTTTTCTGCACAGCTGCTGCCTAGCCATTCGGTCCCTAGTCTGTAGCAGTGCATGGGATTCTTCCGTCCTAAGTGCAGGACTCTGCACTTCTCCTTGCTGAACCTCATCAGATTTCTTTTGGCCCAATCCTCTAATTTGTCTAGGTCCCTCTATATCCTATCCCTACCCTCCAGCGTATCTACCTCTCCTCCCAGTTTCGTGTCATCTGCAAACTTGCTGAGGGTGCAATCCACACCATCCTCCAGATCATTTATGAAGATATTGAACAAAACCGGCTCCAGGACCGACCCTTGGGGCGCTCCACTTGATCCTGGCTGCCAACTAGACATGGAGCCATTGATCATTACCTGTTGAGCCCGACAATCTAGCCAACTTTCTATCCACCTTATAGTCCATTCATCCAGCCCATACTTCTTTAACTTGCTGGCAAGAATTCTGTGAGAGACGGTCTCAAAAGCTTTGCTAGAGTCAAGGAACAATACGTTCACCGCTTTCTTCTCATCCACAGAGCCAGTTATCTCTTCATAGAAGGCAATTAGATTAGTCAGGCATGACTTGCCCTTGGTGAATCCATGCTGACTGTTCCTGATCACTTTCCTCTCCTCTAAGTGCTTCAGAATTGATTCCTTGAGGACATGCTCCATGATTTTTCCGGGGACTGAGGTAAGGCTGACTGTCCTGTAGTTCCCAGGATCCGCCTTCCTCCCTTTTTTAAAGATGGGCACTACATTAGCCTTTTTCCAGTCGTCCGGGAGTTCCCCCGATCGCCATGAGTTTTCAAAGATAATGGCCAATGGCTCTGCAATCACATCCGCCAACTCCTTTAGCACTCTCGGATGCAGCGCATCCGGCCCCACGGACTTGTGCTCGTCCAGCTTTTCTAAATAGTCCTGAACCACTTCTTTCTCCACAGAGGGCTGTTCACCTCCTCCCCATGCTGTGCTGCCAAGTGCAGTAGTCAGGGAGCTGACCTTGTTTGTGAAGACAGAGGCAAAAAAAGCACTGAGTACATTAGCTTTTTCCACATCCTCCGTCACTAGGTTGCCTCCCTCATTCAATAAGGGGCCCACGCTTTCCTTGTCTTTTTCCTTGTTGCTAACATACCTGAAGAAACCCTTCTAGTTACTCTTAACTTCTCTTGCTAGCTGCAACTCCAGGTGTGATTTGGCTTTCCTGCATGCCCGAGCATACTCTTCCCTGGTCATTCGTCCAATCTTCCACTTCTTGTATGCTTCTTTTTTGTGTTTAAGATCTGCAAGGATATCACTGTTAAGCCAAGCTGGTCGCCTGGCATATTTACTATTCTTTCTACACATTGGGATGGTTTGTCCCTGTAAGCTGAGTAAGGATTCTTTAAAATATAGCCAGCTGTCCTGGACTCCTTTCCTCCTCATGTTATTCTCCCAAGGGATCCTGCCTATCAGTTCCCTGAGGGAGTCAAAGTCCGCTTTTCTGAAGTCCAGGTCTGTATTCTGCTGCTCTTCTTTCTTCCCTGTGTCAGAATCCTGAACTCGACCATCTCATGGTCACTGCCTCCCAGGTTCCCATCCACTTTAGCTTCCCCTACTTATTCTTCCCAGTTTGTGAGCAGCAGGTCAAGAAGAGCTCTGCCCCTAGTTGGTTCCTCCAGCACTTGCACCAGGAAATTGTCCCCTACATTTTCCAAAAACTTCCTGGATTGTCTGTGCACTGCTGTATTGCTCTCCCAGCAGATATCAGGGTGATTGAAGTCTCCCATGAGAACCAGGGCCTGTGATCTAGTAACTTCTGCGAGTTGCCGGAAGAAAGCCTCGTCCACCTCATCCTCCTGGTCCGGTGGTCTATAGCAGACTCCCACCATGACATCACCCTTGTTGCTCACACTGCTCAACTTAATCCAGAGACTCTCAGGTTTTTCTGCAGTTTCATACCGGAGCTCTGAGCAGTCATACTGCTCCCTTACATACAATGCAACTGCCCCACCTATTCTGCCCTGCCTGTCCTTCCTGAACAGTTTATATCCATCCATAACAGTACTCCAGTCATGTGAGTTATCCCACCAAGTCTCTGTTATTCCAATCACATCATAATTCCGTGACTGTGCTAGGACTTCCCGTTCTCCCTGCTTGTTTCCCAGGCTTCTTGCATTTGTGTATAGGCACTTGAGATAAGTCTTTGATCGTCCCCCCTTTCTCAGTATGAGGCAAGAGCCCTCCCCTCTCGCACGCTCCTGCTCGTGTTTCCTCCCGGTATCGCACTTCCCCACTTACCTCAGGGCTTTGGTTTCCTTCCCCCGGTGAACCTAGTTTAAAGCCCTCCTCACTAGGTTAACCAGCGTGCTTGCGAAGATGCTCTTCCCTCTCTCCGTTAGATGGAGCCCGTCTCTGCCTAGCACTTCTCCTTCTTGGAACACCATCCCATGGTCAAAGAATCCAAAGCCTTCTCTCCGACACTACCTGCGTAGCCATTCGTTGACTTCCACGATTCGACAGTCTCTACCCAGGCCTTTTCCTTCCACGGGGAGGATGGATGAGAAGACCACTTGCGCCTCAAACTCCTTTATCCTTCTTCCCAGAGCCATGTAGTCTGCAGTGATCCGCTCAAGGTCATTCTTGGCAATATCATTGCTACCCATGTGGAGAAGCAGGAAGGGGTAGAGATCCGAGGGCTTGATGAGTCTCGGCAATCTCTCCATCACATCGTGAATCCTAGCTCCTGGCAAGCAGCAGACTTCTTGGTTTTCCCAGTCAAGACGGCAGATAGATGACTCAGTCCCCCTCAGGAGAGAGTCCCCGACCACCACCACCTGCCTCCTCCTCTTGGGAGCGGTGGTTGTGGAACCCCCAACCCTAGGACAGCACATCTCATGCTTTCCAATCGGCGGAGTCTCCTTCTGTTCCCTTCCCTCAGATGTATCATCTGGTCCACTCTCCGCATTAGTACCTGTGGAGAGAACATGAAAACGGTTGCTTACCTGTATCTGCATTGCTGGTACATGGACGCTCCCCTTTCTTCTTCTGGAGGTCACATGCTGCCAAATTTCTTCACCGTCCTCCTGTCCCCGCAGTGCAGCCTGCTCTGAATCTTCAGAACGTTGTGTCCGTAGAAGCGTATCCTGACGTCTGTCCAGGAAATCTTCGGTTTCTGTTATGCAATGCAGGGTCGATACCTTATATAGCTTAACATATATTTATTCAAATTTTTATGCTTTAAATCTTTTTATTATGTTAGAAAATGGTGAATGACACATTTCTTGTTTACTAGATGCTGATTAAATTTTTACTCATAATTTCTGTCACTCTGCTTTTGGATGGAAATTGGAATTCAATTTAAAATGAACAAAAACGTGATTTCCATATTTTTTTATTAGTTAACTAAACTATCTTAAGTGTATTGAATACAAAAGAAGAAAAAGTAAGTTTATCAGAACTTGCTTTGCATTGAAAACTAACTGGTTTATTAAAGCTAACTGCTATTAAAACTAACTGGTTTATTAAGATACTAAAGTATTATCTTTAGTTAGTGAACTGAACTAATTGTTTCTGGTCATCATGCCCTTCCATATTTTTGAACTAGTTGATCTCATCCTCTTGCACCTAGTTTATATTCAGAGATTAGAAGAAGGAAACAAATTTTCCTGCTTTTTCAACCTCCAGTTATTTTCTCAACTTTCAACTGATCTAGTTGAAAAACTGAAAAGAAAGATAGTACCGGTATTATCTCTGCACCTGTGGAAGAGGATACTGCTGTCAAAGCCGAATTAACACTTTACCAAACTCTGTTTCCAGGTGCTTAGCCAGTGACTTCCACCAGTTCTGTGGTCTGACTTTCTTTAAAACTTCAGCAGCACAAATATACCATGTCAATGTTATTTTTAAATTTAATTTACATTATTTTAAGTTATGGTATTAATATAGGTTGGCATATTTTCAAATTTCAAATAGGTTTATTTTTCAAATAAAGAAATCTTATTTAAATTAAACAATCAATTTTGAAAAAATGGTTAATTTTTATCCACCTTGTGTGGATGTGGATGTGTGAGATTGCTGTCTTTGCTTCCTCTCTTAAGCAGGATAGGCTTTTAACCAGAATTATCCTCTTTCACAATAGTGGCATTGTGGATTTTTGGCCATCTAATAGTCTTCTTCAGCAACTCCGAATTTTCATTCAAATTTTCTGATTTCAGATACAGTCCGAGAAACAACAGCAGCACAACAAGCTCTACTGGTCGCTAAAAACATTGATTTGTTTCCAACAAATCAAGAGCGCTTTTCTGAAGGGAATGTAGATGTGTGGTGGATTGTTCATGATGGTGGCATGCTGATGTTGCTTCCTTTCCTGCTTCGACAACACAAGGTACAGTATATGACTCAAAAAGGGAAATCTTGTCTTAGAAAATGAGTAGGAATGACTTTTCTTTCACTAAGCATTACATAAAATTACTAAATAAATTCTTATATACTTTTTTACTTAGCTGTTTAAAGGACTGTGAACAGAAGGGGAAAAATTATTTCTACGTTTGTCATATAAAATGCCTTTTCCCTTACATAGGTGTGGAGAAAATGCAAAATGCGTATCTTCACTGTTGCCCAAATGGATGACAACAGCATTCAAATGAAAAAGGACCTTCAGATATTTTTGTATCATCTTCGACTTAATGCTGAGGTGGAGGTTGTTGAAATGGTAAGCTCCTATATATTTTATCTGTTACCTGAAAACCTTGAACTAAACTTGGAAGTTCTTCTTCAGACTCCTAGAATTTCTTTTGCCTAATGACATTTGGAGGGTAAACTAAGTAAGGGATTGTAGTATTTGGCCTAAAATGGCAGGAAAAGCAAAATTTAATGTTCCTACAGCAATGTTAACTCAACCACATAATGCATCCTATATATTTTATGGTGTATTTTTTACAATATAAGCAGTAATAGGTCACACATAGGTCAAATACTGCACATATGCAATATGGTTGAGTTAAGGTTCCATATTGTACCTTAACACGTGTGTTTTCTGACTGTGATTTTAACTGGGCAACCTTAATATTGCATTACCATAAATTTTTGTATTTCATTTCCTAGTTACTTTAAAAGAGTGGAGAGAAAAAATTCCCTGTTGTTGTTTTATAAATATAAATTACACACAGAAAACTATATTAAAAATACTCAAAACTAAGGAAAGAGAGAATTCATGTTGCCTGCAATCTCAGTTTGACCCCCTTGTACGTATGCTTTATGATACAGGTTTTAATTACATGATCACAAACTATTTTTTCCATAAGACCCCGCCTCATTCAGTGCACAAGATGGAAAATATTCATTGAATGAGCAGCTATTCAAAATTTTGTTTTATCCATAGAGTTTAATGTGTGACCCCCGTTTTGTTCACTGTACACTATTCAAACCCTACTATGAATACAGAATTATGAATTTCCTCATAGTCTTTTCTTTGGCACTGATTAGAATAAGTATTGAAGTGCTTCAGCAACATTAATTAATTTTCATAATACCCCATGAGACTGGGGCTATTATTCCTATTTATAAACTCAGGCACAAAGAAATTAAGGCAAACATTGTCAAAAGTGTCCACTAATTTTGGGTCCCCAATCTGAGATGATTATGGCCTCATTTTTAAGTGATTTTAGTATTGTACAGCACTTTATATGTTCAAAGCACAGCTCCAATTGACTTCAGCTGTAGGTGTGAATGTTCAGAGCTTCTGCAAATCAGGCCCCAGATACCTCATGTTGGGCTAAAAAAAAAGAGGAACACACAATTAGTGACACCTGGGAAAAGTTTGGTCAACATAACTTGCCTAGTATAGGAATTCACTGGCAGAGATGAAGATTTGAAACCAGTTCTCCAGGGCAGCATTCAGTTGCCTTAGCCATATGACCATTATTTCTCTTCCTGTAATCCCCTGCCTCATTGACTACACACCTTCCAATTTCTGCAACAAATGAGGCAGGAGAACAAACAAAGAACAATAGTCTGTGATCACTACGCACACAGGGGGCTGAATTACATTTGCACTGTCATAGTCAGGAAGGAGACATGCTGTAGTGCTCTGTATTAGAGTTTCTTAAGGGTGATGGCTTCATGCCCAGACATATTGAATTTCTTTAGGCCAGGCAGAAGGTGACAGAGATGGGTATATCTAAGGCCAAGTCATCATCCACCATGATGTGACAGACTGTTCTAGCCAACAGGAGATGGTAGAAAGTTGTGGATGCTGCTATGTGAGAGCTTGTGATGAGCAAGGAATCCAAAAATAAGTTCTAAATGTCTCCTTTCCCAGCCAGTCCCATTCTGCCCCCCAACTCTGGCTTACAGTCTCCACATCCAATCTCAGTCTTTCCACCCCTACTCTCAGTATTTCCACCCCTACTCTCAGTCTCCTCACTAGGTTCGATGTCCTAATTCCCTTACACCTTCCCACCCTAGGCTCCTTGTCCCTGTCTCCTTCCAAGCCACTCTCCCTCTTCTCCACTTCCTTCTCAGTCCCAATCTACTACCTCCACCTCCCTCTCCCTCTCCCTCTTGTCCCTTCTGCATTCAGTCAGGCAGCTTCCTCCTCCACATTACCTGGGCCCAGCAAAGGAGCCTTGAGGGCATAAGAGAGATTGTCTTCCTGCTATCAGTTACAATGCTCAGTGGAGAGCAGGAGCAGGAATTGCAGGAAGTCCTTCTCAGCCTCTGAATCTCTGGGATGGAGCATGTTCAGTCCCTCTGTGGCAATGGTGCATGTGCAGTCCAATAAGAACATAGGAGCTGTGAGGGATGGAGCATGCCTAATTCAGAAGGGATTTTCTGGTAATCTAGCTGCCAAATTCTAAGAGCATGAGATTTTTCAAAGGTTTATAACTTGGCCAAATTTGGGGAGATTTTTACAGGAATGGAAAAAGGCACATCCCTGATGACAGGGTGACATCTATGCCAAATTTCAAGCCCTTGCTTCAAAGCATAGAAGAGCTAGAGCTTTTCAATGAAATGGTTGTAAGAATTTTCTTAACACAAGCAAAATGTATTTGGCTACCTATGCCAACCTATCACAAATAAAATAAAATCAGACAAAAACATTGACAAAAAGATTCACTGCCAACAAAAGATTCTCCTAGCTCTTAGTTTTAAATTCCCACTCAATATCCATGTTTTCTTGATCAAGGGTCTCTAACAACATTTTTTTTAAATAAGCTGTCATTTTACCCTCCCTCTTCGTCTCACCCCCGCCCCACCCGCTGGTGGTATTTACCATCCACTCCAAAAGTGTCTCCAAAATATTTTCCCATTGATTTTCACCAACATATAGGGGCATGTACCTAATTTAGAGGTGTCAGCTTCTCCATCACTTCAGTGAGCAATGCCAGTGGAAAGTCAAGCAGAGAAGACTCCATTTTTCCCTACTAGGCAGAGTCAGAAATTGCTATGTGTGGTTCCAAGCTATTTTATCCACAAAATAATTTGAAGATTCCTTGAAGCAAAAATGCACAATCCTGTCCTCTGAAGTAAGCAAACCCTGATTAAGCCAAGTGCTTTACCACCTGAAACTGCTTCTCTAGTTGGAATTTTGAAGCTGCTTTGGTGGATGTGAAGAAACAGAGCCACAGCAAAACTTTGCAAAAATTCTCTACGTTGCTATTGGTCAAAGTGTCAGCAGGACTTCCAACACCAGCAGTTTACCCATCTTCCTTCTTGGTTCATGAGTTGCAGGTCTCCAGCGAGGATGAAGCTGAAGAGATGATACTTAAGAGTCACTCTCTGGTTACTCAAGGATAAAAAATTATTGGAATGTCTTAGAGGCCTCATTAGTACAGTGCCTCTCAGCAAAACAGTATTCATTCTGTGCACCTTCTGAAACCTAGTAGAATGCCTCACCCTCTGAGACTATGCAATTAAAACAGCTCCTTCATTCCAGGGGGGAGAGGTTCCCCTGGATGTGGCATGACATGGTTGCCATCTCCACACATTCCCAATCCAACCCAAGCATAAGTTCCAGAGTGAACCAAAAAACAGAAACAAGGAGTCTGGTGGCACCTTAAAAGCTAACAGATTTATTTGGGCATAAGCTTTCGTGGGTAAAAAACCACTTTTTCAGATGTATGGAGTGAAAATTACAGATGCAGGAATTATATACTGACACCTGAAGAGAAGGGAGTTACCTCACAAGTGGAGAACCAGTGTTGACAGGGCTAATTCAATCAGGGTGGACGTAGTCTACTCCCTATAATAGATGAGGAGGTGTCAATTCCAGGAGAGGCAAAGCTGCTTTTGTAATGAGCCAGCCACTCCCTGTTGCTATTCAAGCCCAAATTAATGGAGTTAAATTTGCAAATGAATTTTAGTTCTGCTGTTTCTCTTTGAAGTCTGTTTCTGAAGTGTTTTTGTTCAAGTGTCAATACTTTCAAATCTGTTATAGAATGTCCAGGAAGACTGAAGTGTTCTCCTACTGGCTTTTGTATGTTACCATTTAAAAGAATAAATGGACACAAATCGGACATCAGGAATCGTAACATACAAAAGATTCCAGAAGGTGCTCTGAGCCCTCCAAATATGAATTTTCTGGGGTCTCTTCCCCTACTCACCTCCTCAGTGGGCCTGTTGAAATCCCTGGACAGCCTGTGGGCACCAACTCAATGGGGTTCTCATCTTCATGTTTCATGTTTAGACATTCCTCAGGCTCCACGACAACCACCAGCATCACAACTCCAAATAAATCCTCCTCCTTCCTGGGGGACGCAGTGATGCCACCACCACCTTCCTATGCAGATGATTTTAGGTTGTTCTGGGGCAGAATTGGAGAATCTTTTCAACCTTTCACTGAAGAGTACAAGAATCCCAGCACTTTGTCATGGACTTTCTTCATACCACCCCCTCAAGCCAAGATTGCACTGCCTGTTAACCAGGCACTCTTCTCACTAGCCCGTAATATGTGGTAGACCCCTGCCACTTTTGCACCTACCTGCAAATGGGCAGACAAAAAATATTACATACCAGCCAAGGAACTGTAATATTTTTTCTCTTATCCCATTCCCAACTCCTTGGTAGTGGATACAGCTAACGAGATAAACCACCGAGCTCGCTCAAGATCCACACCTTCTGATAAAGGAGGATGTTATTCTTCCACTACTCTCCATTTTGAGGTGGCAGATTATCAAGCCCTGATGGCAAAATATGGTTTTAACAGTTCTATTTCAAACCCATGGAACCTCCTCCAAGGAGGCCCAGACTCCAAAAGAGAGTACCAGCTCAAACAGCAACCCTCCTTACCCAGGCCCCCTTCCAAATGACTGTTTTGACAATTTGGTCAAGGGCCACAAACAATCCCCTTCTGTGGATTTGCTGACCAAACCAGTCTTCCACTTCCCCTTTAGGGACCACATGTCACAATTTTACCTTCTTGGGAGCTTATCACCACTGACAGGTGGATTTTAAAGGTGGAGGCTACGGGATATTCTATCCATTTCTATGCTATGCCTCTCTCCCATCCCCATCCCTCTCATGAGAATCTTTTAAAGCAGGAGGTTCAATCCCTACAGCAGTTGGAGATGGTAGTCAGTTCCCCCAGAATTTGTGGGAAAAGGGTTTTATTCCAAATAGTTCTGGTTCCCAAAACAACATGGTTAGAGACTGATCATAGACCTCTGGAACCTGAATACTTACATCCTTTCACAGCACTTCAGGATGGTGACTTTTACTTCCATAAACCCAGCCCTGAATCAAGAGGTTGGTTTATTGCCCTCAGCCAGCAACACACATATTTTCACAGTGCTGTGCACCCTTCCTTCAACTTTCTCTGCACTTCTTCATTGGCTCAGAATGCTATTAATACCTGTGTTTCCCTTCAGACTCTCCCAGCCCCATGGGTCTTTACAACAGTCTTCTCAGTAGTGGCAACTCACCTGTGTCAAGACAGTATTAAAGTCTTCCCCATCTGGACAACTGGCTTCTGAAGGGGCACTCTGCTTTAGAGGTCCAGTCTACAGCCAACAAGGCTCTAATGCTGTTCCAATTCCAGGGCCTTCGTATCAACCTGAAAAGTCCACATTAACACCTGTTCAATGGATAGACTTCACTACCACAGGGCGGATTCTCTGATATATCCAGTCTGGTCACTACCCTCCAGCTGAGTCTCCAGACGATAGTAAGGACCTGACTTCAACTCCTAGTTCCCATGTTGGCCTCAACATTTGCCACATCACATGCAAAACTAAATCTCCAATGCCTTCAGGCCTGGCTCAGAACCATTTACACATCAAACAAGCACAGTCTTAGTGAGAAAGTTTCCATACCCTCACGGGTGCTGGACTTCCTCAGGTGGTGGCAAGACCCCTTGCAGATCTGTCTGGGAGAACCATTCTCATACCTGCCACGAACATGAATCATCATGATGATGTGGGGAGCCCACTTGCAAAGATCTACTGCATAGGAAAGATGGTCTCCACAGGAAATATTGTTTTACATCAAAGTTTTAGAGCTACAGCTGATTTGTTTTGCATGTCAGGACTAAACATTTAGGGACACCATGTCAGAGTAATGATAGACCACAGTACAACGATGTACTATGTAAATCAACGAGGGGGAGCAAGATCCCAGTCCTTATATACGGAATCTCTAAAGCTACGGAACTAGTGCATTGCCTGCCATATAGAGATTTCCACTGTTTACCTATTGGGTATCCAGAATACGGTGGCAGATGCCCTAAGCAGAAACTTCCACCAGGACCACAAGTGGTTGCTCAACAACCTGATATTTCACATTTGTGGAGTTTGGGGCCTCCCCACAGTGGATCTCTTTGCCAACCAGACCAATACAAAATGCCACATCTTTTGCTCCAAAGGGGCACTATGTCCCAACTTTTTAGGAGATGTCGTACTACTCCTCTATCCTTGCCCCCTCCTCTATGCCTTCTCTTCAACAATGCTACTCCTCAGGACATTAATCAAACTGTGGTAGAAGCAGGTAAGGGTCACCTTAATAGTGCCTTCTTGGACAAGACAAGTGTATTATTCAGCTCTTCACCTTTTTGTAGAGATACCTCACCGTCTTACCCTGAAATTGAACCTCCTAACACAGAACTTGGGCATCATGAGCCACCCCAACCTTGTATCACTGATCTTCAAGGCCTCGATGTTCTCAACCTTAGAGGTGGACTGTTCATCTGAAGTACAGTCCGTAGTACTAAATAGTAGAAAGTCACCTGCCACGTGAAAAGCTTAACTGCAGAAGTGGAAATGCCTCCTGTCCTGGTATTCCTGTCAATCTGTAGACTCTCTTGAAGCTTCTGTCTCCAGGATGCTTGATTACCTGCTTGAATTAAAAACACAGGACTACCTATGAGTTCTGTCATGATATACCTGGCAGCTATTATGGACTTTAATTTGCCTTTTGAGGGCCTCTTATTTTCGGGTCATGCTACCACTGCCAGATTGCTTAGGGGTTTATCTAATCTGTTCCCTCATATTGGGACCCCACATCTTCTTGAAACCTTAATTTAGTTCTCAGTACCTTAAGGAACCCTCCTTTGGAACCTATGGCAGGCAGATTTGTTCCCCCATCTTTCCTGTAAGACCTTTTCCCTGATAGCTGTCACCTTGGCTAGAAGGGTGGGAGGGCTCAGAGCTCTCATGGCTGACCCATCTTACACTGCCTTCTATCATGTTGAGATCACACTATACCAAATCCTTGGTTTATGCCATATCAGGCAAGATAACTGTCTGCCAATGTTCTTCCCCAAGCTTCACTCCTCCACAGAAGTGACATGCCTTCACACTTCAGATGCTCACAGGGCATTTCCAGATTTCCCCTAGACTGTTCATATCCTTTTCTGAATGAATGAAAGGACAATTGATCTCTTCTCAAAGATTATCAAAGTGGGTGGCATCATAGCCTGAAACAAGATTGCTGTGGTACAACTCCCCCTCAAAGTGGCAGCATACTCCACTAAGACTCAGTCCATTTCTATTACCCTCATCAAAGACATCCTTATCTCTGAAATTTTCAGGGTCGCAATTTGGTCCTCAGTTCACATGTTCTCAAAACATTACAATATTCTTTCTGTGCCAAGATAGACACAACTTTTGCTGATGCTGTCCTCTGCACCATCTTGGATCTGCCTCCTCAGCACCCCCTTCCATGTTGAGTTACTGCTTGGGAGTCTGTGGTTGAGCACCCATAGTAACATATACTCAAAGAAGAAGGAGAGGTTACTTACCTTTCAGGAACTTGACTTCTTCAAGATATTATCTCTCCAGGGGTGCTCCCCACCCTCTTTCCCCTCTGGCTTTGTAGTTGACAAGGAACTGGAATGGTGGCGGGTCCACTTCTCCCCATATTTCCTCACTCCAAAGCATGAGGCTGTATAGAATCATAGGGTTAGAAGGGACTGCAAAGGTCATCTAGTCTAATTCCTGTGTAGTGTAGCATGCAGGCGCAGACCTGCAGACACTGATAACTCAAATCTCTGGCTGAGAGTGCAAGGGCATGCTCATATCCTATGGTAGCGCACCCATAGGGCCAACACTTCTCAAAGAACTCAAGTTACTGAAAGGTAAGTAACCTCTCCTCTGAGTTTCCAGTTTGAGAGGGGACTGTAAAGGCAAAGAGAATTAGGATCCTACTCCAGTGAAGTATAGGCATAACTTTAAGCACATTCGTAATCCCATTGATTTCGGTGAGATTACTTATGTTCTTAGAGTTACCCTTTGCTTAAATGCTTTTCTGAATCAAGGCCTAGGAGAGGCTTCAAGAGATTCATGAAAACACTAGCTTCAAGAGCCATTTCAGTGAGGGAGTCGAGGTTGTGGGTATTGAAGCCAGGACTGAGTGATTCATTTGACCCATGATGCCATGAAGGATATGTGTTACACTTGCTTGGGGTGCCCAGGATGATGAGTCCCCTTGTTACCCCTCTGCTTCAGCAAAAGTGAGAATAACTTGTGCTTAACTGACACCTCCAGTCTGTCACCCAAACAATCTCTTCAGGGCTCTACTAACCCCTTGCTTTGCCATGCAGGTTAGTAATAGGTGCACCCCGGTTCCATGCCCCTCTGAAAGCATCCCCCTGTAGTTTCCAGCCCTTGTCACTGGATACTCACAGAAATTACCAGGTAAAATATTCCTGAAGGAACAGTCTACACACAGCTTGACTGGTACTTCTCAGGATCAGCAACATATAACATCACAGCACTGAGATATATGTATAGTGAAACAATCGTAAATTTATTATCAAAGATTAAGATTTAAGAGATAGTGAGTAAGGATAATAAGTGGAAACAGAAATGGTTACATATAATACTGACGTATAACATGCTTCTTATAGATTAAACTTAACTTTAACAGGCTACCCATCTGCCTAGAAGCAGTCTTATCTGACCTAAAGCTTTCTTGCAGCATTTCCAACCAGGACCAGTTGGGATCTCATTTTCATGAATGTAATCACATTGCCTGATTACTTCTTTGAGTTCAGGATAACAGGGTGCTGTCCCTGTCCCCCAGTTACAGAACAACAAACCTTCAAAGTGCACCCCAAGACAAAGCTTTTTCCCCCTGCTGTCCTCTTCCTGTTAAATCTCATCTGCATTTAACTAAGACTAGTGTTTGTGATTGAGACAAATACTTGATTTACATGTCCACAGATAGATGGATAAACAGCTCTGGTCTGGCAAAGTCATCTTGTAGTCCATGTTGGTTTGTGTTTTTTGTGAAATTTTCAGATTTGGTAATGTATTTACAGTAATGGAGAAGAAATTGCTGTCTTCTGGCATTTACTAATTTCAATCTAAATCCAGGTGATCCTTTCAAAACCATGTTAAAACCATTTCTTTCAGAGATTCATTTTGAGTAGTGATTTACCTCATGAGTTCTTTAGAACTGCCACACATATATTTGCAAAATATTACCTTCTGAGAACTTCTTTGTGCTTCTTATTTGCCAAAATGCCAGTTTTATGCTTTGTATTTTGTTGTGTGTGAAATAACTATTTCTGGTATTCTGTGGTTCTAATGTACTTTCAGTTTGATTAATGCCACTACTTCTTCCAGTCATAACAACCTCAGTTAGAATATTTTACTAATTTGTAAGAGCATATTTTAAATAGATATTTTTATTTATTTTGTTCTCAGTAGGAATGTTATCTCTATTTTGTTATATTATATAGTTTCACTTAATTTTTGTTCAATGTCTCAAGACACAAAGGACCATATTCTTTATTAAAGTCTTGCCTCTTTACTCTTCTTTGGTGCATAAAAGGACTGCAAATTGTGTGGAATCAGTCCCCCAGAAAATACCCCTAGTGTTAGCTTGTTCCCTAGGCAGTGTAGAGTTTGGGTCAGTTCTGCACTACGACCACTCCCCTCAAGCCCTCCCACCATTGGATGCATGCTAGAGGTGCAGTTACAAGCCTGTGCATTAGCAGGTTGGGGCCAGAATACAGGAGGTGCAAAGATGGTTTAAAAGGTGGCCTTTAGCCCATCCTCATTCCTGCAGTCTGTATAAGAACAGAACAATGGAAAGTCTTGTATCTTAAATTTTTCTGATATGATACAGTGTCTAGTGGCATATTTTTGAAGGAGTATTTTAATACTGTGTAGACTTGAAAATTAGAATTCCAAAGCATTGAAAACAGAAGACATTTAGATATTGGAAATACTGTTAGGATATAAATTAACACAAATTAAAGCAAACCCCAAGATGTTACCCAAATGATGGGGCGGGAGGGGGGTTGTAAATGAGATTTTTCTCCTTTTAATGATGGCATACTTATTTTGCAGTTTGAAAATGATATTTCAGCATTCACATATGAGAAGACTCTTATGATGGAGCAGAGATCTCAGATGTTAAAACAGATGCAGCTGTCTAAGAATGAAAGGGAAAGAGAGGTAAACAATTTAACTTGACTATAAACTTTATGAAAACCAGTATAAGCAAGTGGAAATGGTAATGCTAGGCCATGATCTCTAACAATTTCATAACAAGTAAATAAAATAAAACCTCTTTTGTTATGAATTATGTACTGGTTTATCAGTTGTAAGAGAATATTTGATTTACTTTATCTTTTTGTGTAATGAGTCATTAATATTAGCTCTAAACAATACTGAAATACTAGAATTACTAGAGTTCCAGAATAACTATAACAGTAGATTGGAGTTTAAAATACTGCACTAAAAGCATCTGTGTTTGCATGCTTGTCATCAAACATATCTATTTTCCTGGGTTTTAAGGATTTTAAAAATTTAACTGAAGAATTTTAAAATATATTATTTTGAGTTAAATAGATGATGCAACCTTATACTTTTCAGTAATACTATTTTTGCCATCTTGTCAGCGTTTGAAATCTGCAAGACGTGATAAAGCAATTAAGAAAATTACGCTATATATCTAACATATAGCAAGGATTTTTAATGAATCCGTAAACTCTGAGGTCGTACCCTGTGACCGGAGAATTGCTAATATAGTACTATGACATTATCCAGAGTACAATTTGGACTGTTGAACAGCTGTGTCCCCTTTAATCGCTAGCCTGGGGTGCCTTTTACACTGCTTTGCTGTCAGAACAGCCACTCTTGGCCTGCTCACACAGCCTTCAGCATGCAAATTTACTCACAGCTAAACACGTGAGCACACTGACTAGTCACTCATGAATTACATACAGGGTGACACCTGCAAAGTCTTAGTGTCAGACTTTCCCCCAGTAATGTGCATCTTGTGCTGTCCAGCACACTACTGAACAATGCAAGCTCATAGAAAGTCCGTCATTTTGTCAAAGAAAATGATATATGCACCAGCCTTGCTATCCCACTGTCTCTCATTTTTATATCATCTTCCCCTCTTTGAGGATTACCCCCAGCTGGGGTGTAGGCAACACATAGTCTCTTGTGGATGTGAGGGTTGAACTGTCTCTGTGATGAAATGTAAATTTCTTGTTTACACCTTCCTGTTGATGAAGAATGACATTGATAGCTGTTTAACACCTAAGTGGGGTACTAGGGTGTCTTTGTCTCTGAAAAAATGTTTTGTGACTGCTTTGGATCATGTTATAACAACGATACATAGTAGAATCTAATAATTTCTCATACAATATTGATACACACATTTTGCCAGGACAACAATATTCAGCAGATTATGAGTTTTCAAATGATATCTCACAAGGTGTACTTTGTACAAAATTTATCATAGTCTTGTAAGAGTGATGACCAAAAAAATATAGAACATCACAAGTACCTGTTTTTAAGAAAGGAGAGAAAAGTGATCTGGGAAACTATAGGCCTGTTAGTTTGACGTCAATTGCCTGCAAGCTCTTGGAACAAATTTTGAAAGAGAAAGTAGTAAGAACATAGATGTAAATAGTAATTGGGATAAAGTACAACATGGTTTTACAAAAGGCAGATCATGCCAGATCAACCTGATCTCTTTCTTTGAGAAGATAACTGGGTTTTTCTGGACAAAGGAAATGTACCAGATCTAATCTCCCTGGATTTCAGTAAGGCATTTGATACAGTTCCAGATGATAAATTATTATTTAAATTAGAGAAGATGGGAATTAATATGAGAATTAAAATGTGGATAAGGAACTGCTTAAAGGGGAATCTACAACAGGTCATATGGAAAGGTGAATTCAGGCTGGAGGGAGGTTGGTAGTGGAGTTCCTGAGGGATGAGTCTTGGGACCTTTCTAACATTTTTATTAATGATCTTGGCACAAAAAATGGGAGTGTGTTAATAAAATTTGCAGATGAGAAAAAGTTGGGAGTTTGTCAATGTGGAGGAGGACCGGACTATCACACAAGAAGATCTGGAGGATCTTGAAAATTGGAATAATAGAAATGGGATGAAATTTAATAGTGCAAAGTGCAAAGTCATGCACTTAGAGACTAACAAGAATGTTTGCTATATGCTGGGGACTTATCAGTTGGAAGCAACAGAGGAAGAGAAAGATCTGGGTGTACTGGTTGATCGCAGGATGACTATGAGCTGCCAACGTGATGCAGCTGTGAAAAAGGCTAAAGCAGTCCTAGGATGCATGAGGCAAGGTATTTGCAGTAGAGACAGGGAAGTGTTAGTACCATTATACAAGGCAGTGGTAAGACCTCATCTGGAATACTGTGTGCAGTTCTGGTCTCCCATGTTTAAGAAAGATTAATTCAAACTGGAACAGATGCAGAGAAGGACTACTAGGATGATCAGATGAATTTGAGTCTCCTACCTTATGAGAGGAGATTCAAAGAGCTTGGCTTATTTAGTCTAACCAAAAGAAGGCTGAGGGGAGATACGATTGCTCTATGTAAATACACCAGAGAAATAAATACCAGGGAGGGAGAGTTGTTTAAATGAAGTGTTACTGTTGACACAAGAAAAAATGGATATAAACTGGTCATCAATACATTTAGGCTTGAAATTAGATGAAGGTTTCTAACTATCAGAGGAGTGAAGTTTTGGAACAGCCTTCTAAGGGGAGTAGGGGTAGCAAAAACCTAACTGGATTCAAGACTGAGCTTGATAAGTTTATGGAGGGTATGGTATGATGACTCTGCCTACAATGGCATGTAGCTGATCTGTGATTGCTAGCTGCAAATATCTCCAATGGCCAGTGATGGGACACTAGATGGGAAGGGCTCTGAGTAACTACAGAGAATTCTTTCCCAGGTCTTGCACACATGCTCAGGGTTTCCATATTTGGGTTGGGAAGGAATTCCCCCCATCTCCCCCTGTCAGATTGGCAGAGACCCTGGGGTTTTTTGCCTTCTTATGCAGCATGGGGCATTGGTCACTTGCAGGTTTAAATTTGTGTAAATGGTGGATTCTCTGTAACCTGAAGTATTTAAATCATGATTTGAGGACTTCAGCAACTCAGCCACAAGTTAGGGTCTGTTACAGGAGTACGTGAGTGAAGTTATGTGTCTGCAATGTGTAGAAGGTCAGACTAGATTATCATGATGGTCCTTTCTGGCCTTAAAGTCTGTGAGTCTATAATGTTTCAACATTTTAATTTAATTTACTGCAGGAAAAAAATCATGGCAAAACTGTTGCATAGCTTTATTCATAAAAATGTATTTTTAAAATAAAATATATTCATGCAACACTCTGGATTTTGGCACATATCTGCACCATGTCTTCAATCCGTCAGTGAAAATCTCTTAAATTCATTTCTGCTATTTAAATCTCAATATTCTTGAATAATCTTATGCACCCCGAATGCTCTCTTATTCACACATGTAAAAAAATACTCTTTTCTTCTTTTTTTAACTTCATGCTTATATGATAGTGTTGTCATCTTCAAAATACATGCATTCATTAATGCTCACAACATGCCTGTGAAGTAGGGAGGTATTATTCCTTTTTAACAATGGAGAACTGTCACACACAGGTGAGATGGCCACATAGTCAGTCAGTGGCAGAGATGCCAGTCTTGTATTAGAAAACACTGCCTCTCTAACAGATAAGCCCTCTTATATGTTTCCTTTATGAGAGTGAATTCTGAATTACTTTATAGTCACTTCACTTGGAAAAGTCATATTCCCGTTAATTTATTCAAAGTAATAATAATAAGTCCATAAATATTTATAACATTGCATAGAAATAAAGTCAAATGAAAGTTCTGTCATATCTAATCCTAGTTTAGAAGGGGGCTTTGAATAGTAGTTGCCATGTGGGAAACATCATTAAGCAGGGGTTTCTAGTGAGGCTCCATAGGAATCTGTTCTAAGCATAACAGGGTTCAATATTTTTATCAGTGATCTGGAAGTAAATTTTAGGGAGGTACAAAAGTTGGTGGAGTGGTAAATAATGATGATGACAGGACAATCATACAGAGTGAACTGAATTGCTTGATCAGGTGGGCCCGTTCAAACAAAATGCATTTTCTAATACAACAAATGCAAGTCATACATCTTGGACCAAAGAATGCAGAACTTACCTACAGAATGGGTGACTGTATCCTGGAAAGCAGTGACTCTAGAAAGGGATTTAAGAGTGTCATAAATATAAAGGGAAGGGTAAACCCCTTTGAAATCCCTCCTGGCCAGGGGAAAGCTCCTCTCACCTGTAAAGGGTTAAGAAGCTAAAGGTAACCTCGCTGGCACCTGACCAAAATGACCAATGAGGAGACAAGATACTTTCAAAAGCTGGGAGGAGGGAGAGAAACAAAGGGTCTGTCTGTAGTCGTCTTGGCCGGGGACAGAACAGGAATGGAGTCTTAGAACTTTTAGTAAGTAATCTAGCTAGGTATGTGTTAGATTATGATTTCTGTAAATGGCTGAGAAAAGAATTGTGCTGAATAGAATAACTATTTCTGTCTGTGTATCTTTTTTGTAACTTAAGGTTTTGCCTAGAGGGGTTCTCTATGTTTTTGAATCTAATTACCCTGTAAGATATATACCATCCTGATTTTACAGGGGGGATTTCTTTATTTCTATTTACTTCTATTTTTTATTAAAAGTCTTCTTGTAAAACACTGAATGCTTTTTCATTGTTCTCAGATCCAAGGGTTTGGGTTTGTGGTCACCTATGCAAATTGGTGAGGCTTTTTATCCAACATTTCCCAGGAAAGGGGGGGTGCAAGTGTTGGGAGGATTGTTCATTGTTCTTAAGATCCAAGGGTCTGGGTCTGTAGTCACCTAGGCAAATTGGTGAGGCTTTTTACCAAACCTTGTCCAGGAAGTGGGGTGCAAGGTTTTGGGAAGTATTTTGGGGGGAAGGACGCGTCCAAACAGCTCTTCCCCAGTAACCAGTATTAGTTTGGTGGTGGTAGCGGCCTGTCCAAGGGGTAATATTTTGTACCTTGGGGAAGTTTTGACCTAAGCTGGTAAAGATAAGCTTAGGAGGTTTTTCATGCAGGTCCCCACATCTGCACCCTAGAGTTCAGAGTGGGGGAGGAACCTTGACATGGTGGCACAGTGGTGGGATTAACCTGAAATCATTTTGAGATCCAGTTGAGATTTTTTGAACTAGAAATACAGATTTTAAAAAGGAATTTTTAGGAAGTCCAGAAGGCAGCTTTGAAACTGAAAGCAGCTTGGTTTCTCTCTGCTTTGTGGCCAAGCAGAGACAAAAGGGGATTATCTTGTGAATTGCAGGTTTTCTTTGCCTGGAGGCACGGTACTTAACTCCTGCAGGGAAATTCACAGTCTTCCAACCCAGAGGTTTTTTTTTTTTTCTTCCTAAAAGTAAATAGGGGGTGTGTGCTCTACCCATTTGCCTGGAGACAAAAGTAGCAGGGTTTTTTTTTTAGGATTTTGATTTTTTTTTGTTTTACAAGGAGCACAGGTTTGAAAAGAAATTTTTTTCTTCTTTGGGCTGGGTAAGCAGGTTTCCAAGTAGTTGGAGGTTTTTTGCTTTAATTTGGGCCCAGAGCAGAGACAAGGGAATTGTCTTTTTCTGTAGGCTGACAATCACTATCAGAGAATAGGTATTCTATTCCAGCACAGCAAAATTTTACAGCCAAGTTTTGTTTGTTTATTTCTAAACCTCGGGTGTAAAGTTAGTTAAAAACAGAGAGGTTAGAATGGCCAAATCCTCAGCTCGACTACAGCTGGAATTAGCCAAATTTCAGGCTGAGGAAAAACAAAGGGAACATGAAAGACAGATAGAACTCATGCAGCTGAAGAAGGAACAAGAAAGGGAGGCAGAACAACACCAAGAGGCTGCCCACAAGAGGGAAATGGAGGCAAGGAAGCATGTGGAGGAGGAGAGGGAAAAAGAGAGGAAGCATGTGGAGGAGATGGAGAGGATAAAGGCCCAGCAGAATATACCAACAAACCCTAGCAATCCTTCTCCAGGTACCACTTCCCATCCCAGAAAGTTCCCCACCTACAAGGCAGGTGATGATACTGAGGCCTTCTTAGAAAACTTCGAAAGGGCCTGCCTTGGGTACAACATCTCTACTGACCAATACATGGTAGAGCTGAGGCCGCAGCTCAGTGGACCCTTAGCTGAGGTGGCAGCTGAAATGCCTAAAGAACACATGAACAAGTATGAACTGTTTAAATCCAAGGCGAGAGTCAGAATGGGGATAACACCCGAGCAGTCTCGTCGGAGGTTCAGAGCCCTAAGGTGGAAACCAGACGTGTCATTTACCCGACATGCCTACCACATTGTAAAACATTGGGATGCCTGGATATCAGGAGCAAGTGTTGAATCTCCAGTAAATTTGCCCTTCCTAATGCAAATGGAACAATTCTTAGAGGGTGTTCCTGAGGAAATAGAAAGATACATCCTAGATGGGAAACCCAAAACTGTAATTGAGGCAGGAGAGATTGGAGCCAGATGGGTGGAGGTGGCAGAGAAGAAGAAAACTGGTCGCAGTTGGAGCGGAGACCAGAAGGGACCACCCCAGACCACACCCTATTACCGGGGGCCGCCCAAAGCCCCACCTACCTCCCAAAGAACCCTCCAGACCCCTTATCGTCCCACCACCCCGTTCTCCAGCAACCCTCCTCGCCCCAGTGACCCGTCAGCTGGACGATGTTTTAAGTGTAACGAGCTGGGGCATGTAAAGGCCAACTGCCCCAAGAACCCCAACAGATTACAGTTCATTGCACCGGAATCACACCAGAGGTCCACAGGCCCAGATACCTCCCAGATACCCTTGGAGCAGAGGGAAACTGTGAGTGTGGGTGGGAGGAAGGTCACCGTGTGGAGGGACACCGGAGCACAAGTGTCAGCTATCCATGCTTCCTTAGTGGACCCCAATTTAATCAACCCAGAGATCCAAGTGACGATTCAACCCTTCAAGTCCAACTCTTTCAATTTGCCTACAGCCAAGTTGCCTGTCCAGTACAAGGGCTGGTCAGGAATGTGGACTTTTGCAGTCTATGATGATTATCCCATCCCCATGCTGTTGGGGGAAGACTTGGCCAATCATGTGAAGCAGGCCAAGAGGGTGGGAATGGTCACCCGCAACCAGGCTAAACAAGCCGTGAGGCCTAGCTCTGTTCCGGAAACTTCTATCAGGACCCAGTCAGAGGTGATGGACCTGGACCCCAGGCCAATGTCTGCAACAGCAGTAGTGCATCCAGTCCCAGAGACCCAGACGGAACCAGTCCCAGAACCGGAACCAGCCGAACAACCAACACCAGACCCCGTGTCAGCACTGAATCCAGTACTTGCAACCTCAACACCAGAGGGCCCCACCGAACCTGAACTGGCAGCAGCCGATAACCCTACACAAGAGGCTCAGCCGGAGCCTGAATCCCAACATAGTACACCAGCGGAGAGCGGTTCACAGTCAACAGAACCAGCTCCATCCCCTATATCGCTTCCAGAGGGACCAAGCCTAGGTCCACAATCCCATGAGGAACTGATGTCTCCAGCATCAAGGGAACAGTTCCAGACCGAACAGGAAGCAGATGAAAGCCTCCAGAGAGCTTGGACGGCGGCACGGAGCAACCCACCGCCTCTCAGCTCTTCTAATCGATCCAGGTTTGTTGTAGAAAGAGGACTTTTATACAAGGAAACTCTTTCTGGAGGACACCAGGAAGACTGGCATCCTCAGAGACAGTTGGTAGTTCCAACTAAATACCGGGCCAAGCTCTTGAGCTTAGCCCATGATCACCCTAGTGGCCATGCTGGGGTGAACAGGACCAAAGACCGTTTGGGGGGGTCATTCCACTGGGAGGGAATGGGCAAGGATGTTTCTACCTATGTCCAGTCTTGTGAGGTGTGCCAAAGAGTGGGAAAACCCCAAGACCAGGTCAAAGCTCCTCTCCAGCCACTCCCCATCATTGAAGTTCCATTTCAGCGAGTAGCTGTGGATATTCTGGGTCCTTTTCCGAAAAAGACACGCAGAGGAAAGCAGTACATACTGACTTTCATGGATTTTGCCACCCGATGGCCGGAAGCAGTAGCTCTAAGCAACACCAGGGCTAAAAGTGTGTGCCAGGCACTAGCAGACATTTTTGCCAGGGTAGGTTGGCCCTCCGACATCCTCACAGATGCAGGGACTAATTTCCTGGCAGGAACTATGAAAAACCTTTGGGAAGCTCATGGGGTAAATCACTTGGTTGCCACTCCTTACCATCATCAAACAAATGGCATGGTGGAGAAGTTTAATGGAACTTTGGGGGCCATGATACGTAAATTCGTAAATGAGCACTCCAATGATTGGGACCTAGTATTGCAGCAGTTGCTCTTTGCCTACAGAGCTGTACCACATCCCAGTTTAGGGTTTTCCCCATTTGAACTTGTATATGGCCGTGAGGTTAAGGGGCCATTGCAGTTGGTGAAGCAGCAATGGGAGGGATTTACACCTTCTCCAGGAACTAACATTCTGGACTTTGTAACCAACCTACAAAACACCCTCCGAACCTCTTTAGCCCTTGCTAGAGAAAACTTACAGGATGCTCAAAAAGAGCAAAAAGCCTGGTATGATAAACATGCCAGAGAGCGTTCCTTCAAAGTAGGAGACCAGGTCATGGTCTTAAAGGCGCTCCAGGCCCATAAAATGGAAGCATCGTGGGAAGGGCCATTCGTGGTCCAGGAGCGCCTGGGAGCTGTTAATTATCTCATAGCATTCCCCACCTCCAACCGAAAGCCTAAGGTGTATCATATTAATTCTCTAAAGCCCTTTTATTCCAGAGAATTAAAGGTTTGTCAGTTTACAGCCCAGGGAGGAGACGACGCTGAGTGGCCTGAAGGTGTCTATTACGAAGGGAAATGTGCTGGTGGTGTGGAAGAGGTGAACCTCTCCATGACCCTTGGGCGTATGCAGCGACAGCAGATCCAGGAGCTGTGCACTAGCTACGCGCCAACGTTCTCAGCCACCCCAGGACTGACTGAACGGGCATACCACTCCATTGACACAGGTAATGCTCACCCAATTAGGGTCCAACCTTACCGGGTGTCTCCTCAAGCTAAAACTGCTATAGAACGGGAGATCCAGGATATGTTACAGATGGGTGTAATCCGCCCCTCTGAAAGTGCATGGGCATCTCCAGTGGTTCTAGTTCCCAAACCAGATGGGGAAATACGTTTTTGCGTGGACTACCGTAAGCTAAATGCTGTAACTCGCCCAGACAACTATCCCATGCCACGCACAGATGAACTATTAGAGAAACTGGGAAGGGCCCAGTTCATCTCTACCTTGGACTTAACCAAGGGGTACTGGCAGGTACCGCTAGATGAATCTGCCAAGGAAAGGTCAGCCTTCATCACACATCTCGGGCTGTATGAATTTAATGTACTCCCTTTCGGGCTGCGAAATGCACCCGCCACTTTCCAAAGACTTGTAGATGGTCTCCTAGCGGGATTAGGAGAATATGCAGTCGCCTACCTTGACGATGTGGCCATATTTTCGGATTCCTGGGCAGACCACCTGGAACATCTACAAAAAGTCCTTGAGCGCATAAGGGAGGCAGGACTAACTGTTAAGGCTAAGAAGTGTCAAATAGGCCTAAACAGAGTGACTTACCTTGGACACCAGGTGGGTCAAGGAACTATCAGCCCCCTACAGGCCAAAGTGGATGCTATCCAAAAGTGGCCTGTCCCAAAGTCAAAGAAACAGGTTCAATCCTTCTTAGGCTTGGCCGGTTATTACAGACGATTTGTACCGCACTACAGCCAAATCGCTGCCCCACTGACAGACCTAACCAAAAAGAAACAGCCAAATGCTGTTCAGTGGACCGGAAAGTGTCAGAAGGCCTTTAACAAGCTTAAAGCGACACTCATGTCTGACCCTGTACTAAGGGCCCCAGACTTTGACAAACCGTTCCTAGTAACCACAGATGCATCCGAGCGTGGTGTGGGAGCAGTTTTAATGCAGAAAGGACCTGATCAAGGATTCCACCCTGTAGTGTTTCTCAGCAAAAAACTGTCTGAGAGGGAAAGCCACTGGTCAGTCACTGAAAAAGAATGTTATGCCATTGTCTACGCTCTGGAAAAGCTACGCCCATATGTTTGGGGACGGCGTTTCCACCTGCAAACCGACCATGCTGCACTAAAGTGGCTTCACACCGTCAAAGAAACTAACAAAAAACTTCTTCGGTGGAGTTTAGCTCTCCAAGATTTTGATTTCAACATCCAACACATCTCAGGAGCTTCTAACAAAGTGGCTGATGCACTCTCCCGTGAAAGTTTCCCAGAATCAACTGGTTAAAATCGTCCTTGAGATGTGGAAAATATTGTTAGTCTTTATGTACTTGGTAGTATATTTAGAGATGCATGTGTCTTATTAACTCTGTTTTCCTAGAGCTCCAGGAAGAAATCCCAGCCAGTGTTTCACCCTAGCTGAGATTTGGGGGGCGTGTCATAAATATAAAGGGAAGGGTAAACCCCTTTGAAATCCCTCCTGGCCAGGGGAAAGCTCCTCTCACCTGTAAAGGGTTAAGAAGCTAAAGGTAACCTCGCTGGCACCTGACCAAAATGACCAATGAGGAGACAAGATACTTTCAAAAGCTGGGAGGAGGGAGAGAAACAAAGGGTCTGTCTGTAGTCGTCTTGGCCGGGGACAGAACAGGAATGGAGTCTTAGAACTTTTAGTAAGTAATCTAGCTAGGTATGTGTTAGATTATGATTTCTGTAAATGGCTGAGAAAAGAATTGTGCTGAATAGAATAACTATTTCTGTCTGTGTATCTTTTTTGTAACTTAAGGTTTTGCCTAGAGGGGTTCTCTATGTTTTTGAATCTAATTACCCTGTAAGATATATACCATCCTGATTTTACAGGGGGGATTTCTTTATTTCTATTTACTTCTATTTTTTATTAAAAGTCTTCTTGTAAAACACTGAATGCTTTTTCATTGTTCTCAGATCCAAGGGTTTGGGTTTGTGGTCACCTATGCAAATTGGTGAGGCTTTTTATCCAACATTTCCCAGGAAAGGGGGGGTGCAAGTGTTGGGAGGATTGTTCATTGTTCTTAAGATCCAAGGGTCTGGGTCTGTAGTCACCTAGGCAAATTGGTGAGGCTTTTTACCAAACCTTGTCCAGGAAGTGGGGTGCAAGGTTTTGGGAAGTATTTTGGGGGGAAGGACGCGTCCAAACAGCTCTTCCCCAGTAACCAGTATTAGTTTGGTGGTGGTAGCGGCCTGTCCAAGGGGTAATATTTTGTACCTTGGGGAAGTTTTGACCTAAGCTGGTAAAGATAAGCTTAGGAGGTTTTTCATGCAGGTCCCCACACCTGCACCCTAGAGTTCAGAGTGGGGGAGGAACCTTGACAAAGAGTCACAGTAGACAATTAAAAAAGAGCTCCCAGTGTGATGCTTTGGCAAAAAGGGCTAATGTGATTCTTCAATGAATAAACTGGGGGAGTAGGGAAGTGATTTTACCTCTGATGCAGCATTGGTGAGACAGATACTGGAATACTGTGTTCAGTTCCGGTATCCTCACTTTAAAAAGGATATTGAAAAATGAAGATGGTGCAGAGAAGAACCACAAAAATGATTTGAGAAAAAGTGCTGTACACAGAGATTTAAGAAGCTCAGTCTCTTTAATTTAATCAAGAGGTGACTTGAACACAGTGTGTAAGTACCTTCACAGGAAGAAAATACCAAATAATAAAGGGCTCTAATCTAATATAGCAGAGACAGTTATAATTAGAACCAATGACTGGAAGATAAAGGTAGACAAAAATCTGTGCCTTGTTTCTAATTTGAATTTAATAGTAAGGGTGATTAACCATTGAAACAAACTACTAAGGGAAGTGGTGGATGACCTGTCTGTTGAAGTCTTCAGATCAAGACTGAATGCTTTTCTGGAAGACATACTTCAGTCAAGCTCGAGTTATTTGACTCAATACAGGAATAACTGGATAAAATTCAATGGCTGGTGTTATACAGGAAGTCAAAGTTGACTATATAATGGTCCCTTTTGGCCTTAATTCAATATTTCTTCTTTTTTATTGCTCTTGTTTGTGGTTGTGTTAATGTAAAAACACACTGGGTCTGGAAGCCCCCAAATGATTTCCTGCTTCTTTTGTTGATGGCTTGTTCTCTCACCTTCCAAAACACTACATCCCAGTATACCCCAGATAGTGATATGAATCTTATATGTAGATGATTGCATTCAGGCACCCAGGGAAAAGGGACCTACTTAGCCTGGGGCTAATATATCTGCCTTCTATTACTCTCCTATAGCCTGGCCTGACCCTGTCACAATATATTCAACATACCTTGGCAAAACCTAAATGTAAACTGAACATATATCAATAGTTGTTTAGTAATCTTATTACGAGTGTTTGAGTTTGGCTGTTCAATACATGTTTTGTGTGTGTGTGTTTTTTCTAAAATTATTTTTGGGTTTGTGTAAAAATTCTTGTCTGTTACCAAGAAAACAAACTCATTAACTTACTATGGAGCTAGATTTTTACATGTGTGACCTTCTATTGAAGTAAATATCTTTTTCCTTTTGTGTACAGTCTGCTTGTTTGAGTACAAAATAACTCTTTGATCTCTGTTTCTTTTAAATTCAAAGTAGTGCTTCAACCAAATTTTAGAAATACATCGCTATGCTAATTTGTGCAAATGAGCACCATGTTTGTAAAAGGCAAACACAATTACATAGTGGCATCTGTATCTGTTTTCAGAATACTCCCACTTTCAGCTATTTAAATAAAGACAAATTGTTATTTGAGTAGCATAATTAATTATATCCTTTTTTTGTATGCTGGTTGTACTTGGTGACCTTCACGTCCCAGATTCAGAGCATCACTGATGAGTCTCAAGGCTTAGTCAGAAGAAAAAGCTACTCTAGTCCACAGCCCATTGGTCAAGATATACAGGCTCTGCTGCCTAATGACAATCCAGAAGAAGAGGTAGTCTGAAGTAGTACTGACTGGATATTCCATTCTCATTACAACACTTACAGTGCCACTTTAGAAAATGTAGTACTAAAGACTGGAAATGAAATTGCAGATTTTTTTCTCTAAAGCTTTCAAACTTTTTACAAAACATTTGCCCATTTTCCTCCTATAAATAAATAATTGCGGTTAAACAAAATTGATGCAGGTAGTGATGTGATAGAAAACAACCTTTTTGTCCTCTCCTTTCTCTTGTCTGGAAACAATCCTCAAGAAATTTAGATTTTAGTATTACCTACTATGATTTATTTTTATTATCACGGCACTATCTTTTGTGTATATACCTGCTATTACAAACTGTCACTATACTACATCTTCTCTCATTTATAGATTTTCCTGAGAAGTAATGTCTGGAATTTCTAAAAGTCTCAAGAAAATTAGCAAAGATATCTTCAACTTCTCCCTTCTCATTTAAGTAATTTCTAGAATTTGAGGAGTTCAATTGAGAAGCATATTTTACTCCTTCAAAATATTTAAAATAAAAATTGCATTTAGAAGTCTATCATGTATCAGGCAGCATATAGCCAGTGCTGAAGCATCTCTAAGTCCATTTAGTCAGAAACCTAGCATGAAATTCTGGCCCCCCTGAAGTCAATTTCACTGTTGGAGTGCAAACCTCCCCCTAAAGATATACTTCTCAAAAATAGAGAGCAACACTATTTGTATAATTCTGGTGAAACATCTGAATCTTTACACTATAAATGTCACTCATCAATTTCTTTATTAGTTCAATTATGATGAAAATATGGCACTTTAAATGTTTATGTCCAAAGATGGGTATCCTAGTTTGTGGCATTACATTAGTGTTTCTTTATATTCCACATACTTTAGACACTGTGGGCATATTTGTGTTAATTTCCATTTAAGCAATGAAATAAAATCCAAGTATCTGTAACACAAAATATTCCCTCCCTTTGCATTTTTTAATGTAATTGTAAATGTCTTCTGTTCCATAACAGTGAAAGACAGTTAGACATTATTGCTGTCCTAAACAGGGACATTGATATTTTTTATTTCAGATACCAATTCAGTGTTAATTGTTTCTGATATCTCTGCTAGTGCTACTTAGTGCAAAGTATTTGCAGATATATTTTTGGTCTTTTTTTCACTCTTAATGGGTACCCTAATCACAGCTTGGAAAAACATCTTTTTAAACATATGGAAATTCCCAGGAAAATCTTCAAATTAGAATTGAAGTTGCACAGTAATTTGGACTCAAATTTTCATTAAAGCAAATTGTCTTTAGTTTTAATTATAAAAATAAGCCTCTCAATTAGACCCCAGTAAACACAAATGAATAACTTCATGTATCTGAGTAGTTCTGTTGGCTTCAATGTTAAAGTTAAGCATGTGTTTGCAGCATAAGGTATCATAGTTTGTAAACCTCTTGGGGCTGATCATGCTCCAATTAAAGTCTGTCAACTCCCATTGATTTAGGTTGTGCAGATCAGTGATTTAAATTTCTTTGTCTCTCTAAAACGACTATATTTTGACCTGTTCTCTTTATTTTATTTTTTTTCAGGCTCAGTTAATACATGACAGAAACACTGCGTCCCATTCAGCAGCGGTTGTTAAGTGTGATACTGCTGCTGCTACACCTGAAAAAGTGCAAATGACCTGGACTAAAGAAAAGTTTATAGCTGAAAAGCACAAAAATAGAGAAACAAATATAACAGGTTTTAAAGATATCTTCAACATGAAGCCGTAAGTACAAATGTGATTTTAATAAGTTTCTGGTTTTATCCTTTTTCTGGTATTATTTCAGGCCTCATCGTGTAAAAACGTATATGCATGCCAGTAATTTTATAGACAGGAGTAGTGCCACTGAAGTCAAGGGCAGAATTTACATGCATACATTTTTACAAGATGAGGCCCTACGTGAAGCGTAGAGGAGGCGAATGTTTGGGCAATAAGTGCTAATTTGGGTGACTGATACATTTGCATTACTTGTAACCGTGCTTTAGAGGAAGCATTTTCACATTTTACATTTGTCATATTACACGTATAATGTTCTTATTGAAAATAACTGCAAAGAAGATGCTAAATATTGTCCTAAGAAATTCATTCAATCATGTACTCTAATTAAACAGACTTAGGCCCCACTCTTGTGAGTTACAACAGATTGGTGGACCCCTGTGCCCTCAGAAGTCAATGAGATTCTACCCAGGTACCAGGGTTTTCCCCACATATGTAAGCTGCAAGGCAGGAGCTTAAGGATATGCCTACACTGCAGACAACTCCTGCAGCAGGGAGTATCAGAGCCCAGGTCATCTGACTTGGGCATGCACTATGGGATTAAAAATAGCAGTATAAACATTCTTGCTCAGGCTCTGAGACCCTACTCCATCCTAGGTTTCAGAGCTCGGTCTCCTACTCAAGCAGGAACATCTACATTGTTATTTTTAGCCCCATATTGCAAGCTGAAGTTAGTTGACCTGGGCTCTTGAGACTCACTGCCATGGAGGGGTGGGGAGGTTTACTGTGTAGATGTGTAAGTTTGTAAGAGCTAACCTTTAATAATAATAATAGTAAACTGAAAGTCAAATGAACTTAGATCCTCTTGAAAATGAAACTTCTGTCACTTAGGAGCCTGTTTTCTTTGGAATTTTTTACCTATTCCAAATGCAGAATATCAGTTTGGTTATGATAGAGTTTTACTTTAAAATACTGTTCTCTTCAGAAGCTGTACTAGAAACTGACTTATATTTTACTTAAAATTGTTGTTTTTTAAATTATTTTCTGGTAGCAGACCTTTTGATTCATGCAAAAACATAGATTGACATTTTTTATTTAGATATTAGAACTCTAAAATTATACTACTTGTCAATGAGGGAAAGTTTAATTCAGACCACAAAAGTTGTACAGTGTTTTATCAGCTGAAGTTGCTATATTTAAAAATGCACCAAATAGCATAAAGCAATGTAGTTTCATGTTTGTTTCTCTTCCATGTAGAGAGTGGGGAAATCTGTAAGTCAAATCTGATTTAATTTAGGCTGTGTTCCCTGGTTCTTGTGTATTATTATTGCATGTTTCCTTTAAAGTAGTTGCTTCCCATGATTTACAGTATGCATATTGTGCACATATTGTGATTTGGCATGTGAATATAATTAGCATAGTATTTCCTGTCAGCTTTTTCTGTTTTAGTTCCTATACCTTATCAGTTTTTTATTTCAGAGTAATTCATAGTATACATATAAGTTTCTCAAAAATGATGGTCAATGTAGTCAATAGCAAAAACTTTCGTTAAAAACCTGACAGTATTTGGTTGCAAAATAAGTGACCTTCATTTTTTCTAATTATCTTCTTAGAACACTGAATGTATGTATTAAACATTTTAATTATGATTATGCTACTGTATGGCACTGTGGGCTGAAAAAATGAGACTGAGACTTGTTAAAAAATTGTATTATTCAAAAAGCCTGCATTTCCCAACTGGTAAACTGTAGATTTCCTTGTACAATACAACCCTCCCCCACCCACCACCCCCACACACATACTCTTCATTTGGGCTATAGGAAGCAAATAAATTTACCAACAGATTCATAAAACCAGATCATGTAGCTGTCCAGAGGCAGTTTATCCACCCCGATGGAGCCACTAGAAGTACTCTACTTTTCCTCCTCTCTTTGTTCTTGGGTTTTCTCTGTTTTGACAGAAGTGCTAAAAGACATCCTCTACCTTACACCGAATTCTGTCTTTTGTTGCTGACTTTGTAGCTCTCTCTCTATGATCTTTGATTTCTCTCTCTCTCTCTCACTCTTTGTCATCTTCTAGCTACCATAATTACTTCCACAGAATTGTAAACAATGAAGTAAATCCTTCAGGTTAAAAAAATCTGTATCCAAATTAATCTTATTATTATTAGTTTGATAGCACCCAAAAATGTGTTAGGCTCTTCATAGAAAAAGTAATCTTTGCCCCCAAGATCCTGCAATCTAAATTTAAACATTACACAATCAATGATCATGGCAAACAGGTAGGGAAGGAATAGGGTAAATAGTAAATAGATATTGCTGCCCGCTACTTGGTAAATAAGAAGTAGGCATTATCTCCCGTAAATGTAAACAAACTTGTTTGTCTTAGCAATCGGCTGAACAACAAGTAGGAATGAGTGGACTTGTAGGTTCTAACTTTTCACATTGTTTTCCTTTTCAGTGAATTTATGTAAAATAAATTCTGCATTTGTAAGTGGCTCTTTCATGATAAAGAGATACTTGGATGAGGTGTATTGTACATGATATAGTACTTGGATGAGGTGAATTGAAAAATACTATTTCTTTTGTTTATCTTTTTTACAGTGCAAATATTTGCACTAAAAATAATAATATGATGTGATCACTGAACACTGTATTCTATATTGTAATTGAAATCAATATATTTGAAAATGTAGAAAAACATCCACAATCTTTATAATTAATTTAAATTGGTATTCTATTATTTAACCGTGAGATTAAAACTGCGATTAATTGCAACTATTTTTTCATGTAGTTAATTTGTTTTGCATTAATCGCTTGAGTTAACTGCAATTAATTGACAGTCCTAGTAAATATGGCTGATGGTTACAGGCATAAAATCATGTGGTTTATCTGGATTTTAACTTTGTTTCCAAAGCCACAAACCTTGGAATTATACATCTCCCTTTTTTATTAATCTGCCTATCATAGCTGGTGATATATTGCCATAATTTATCCTTGAGACTGCTTCTGTTCTAATCCTCATTCATGCCCTAATCAATTCCTAACTAAATCCATCATTTTCTTTTACAGTCTTCTCACATCATTATCCTTTAAACTACAGAGAATCCCAAAAGTTGAGTCCAAACTACAGTAGAACGTCAGGCTTACGAACACCTTGGGAATTGAGGTTGTTCATAACTCTGAACTGTTTGTAACACTGAACAAGACGTTATGGTTGTTCTTTCAAAAGTTTACAACTGACCATTGACTTAATACAGCTTTGAAACTTTACTATACAGAAGAAAAATGTTTTTTCCCCTTTATTTTTTTTTAGTAGTTCATGTTTAACACAGTATTGTACTGTATTTGCTTTGTGTGTGTGTGTGTGTGTGTCTGCTGCTGCCTGATTACATACTTCTGGTTCCAAATGAGGTGTGTGATTGGTCAGTTCATAATTCTAGTGTTCTTAACTCTGAGGTTCTACTGTATTTTCTTGTTCCAGAAAGTGCCAGTCATCTGTCACCTTCACTGAGTTCCTATCCAACAACTTCTCCAATTAATAATTTCTTCATGTTAGATATCCCTTTTATAGGAAAACCTTACGTGTTGGATGAGAAATTCTGTTCTCACAATTTTGCTGTAATTTGAAGGCATCTGAGGGGAGGGAGAGTCACATGGACAGTCCCTTTCCCTTCTTTTACTCCCCCTCCCTCACCCCAAGCCAAGTCCAAGAGATGCTGTATTTATAAGGTAGCTTTTCTGGAGTCCCAGAGAATGAGCTATAGCCTTCTTCTGCCTGCCAGACAACCCTCACTCTGCCAGGGCCTTGAGTCAAACCAGCATGCCAGGGCCTCATCACCCAAATGCAACTCTGATATCTCATTAAAACTACAATGTTAAATAAAAACATATGGGAATTAGCATAGGTCAGCACAGCAGTAATCCCATCGACAAAAGACATCATCGCTGCTTGAGAAGGGGGCTTCCTTCCAAAAGATCCCACATACCATGAAAGGTCTGCATAGAGTTTCAAAGCTTCAGTTGTGGCCATTTAGATGACAGGTGTGCCTGTCATTTGTAAGCAAAATGTAAGCACCTTTCTTGTGGCTGGTGGGAGCAGAAGTGATATCTGCTTATGTGGAAAACAAAGATCTTAGAGGCAGTCACTGAGCAGCACAGTGGAAGTCACCCAAGATGTCTAATAATTTTTACTGAAGCCAGGACAAAACTGATTTCAATAGGACTACTCAGAAAAATGGAACAGCTCTGCAATACCCAAGACACCCTGATAAATTCTGATATCTGGTCATTGTATCTATTATGTCCATTTCTATATCTTTTCACACCAGTGAACTCAGAAGCCTGTCCATATAACTTATTTCTAGAGACAGAGACAAACAACAAGGAGAAAAATGTCATAACAAAACCATTGTGAGATTAATTAAAAGAATGATTAAATCATAGAATCATAGAATATCAGGGTTGAAAGGGACCTCAGGAGGTCATCTAGTTCAACCCCCTGCTCAAAGCAGGGCCAATCCACAACTAAATGATCCCAGCCCATGGTTTTGTCAAGCCTGACCTTAAAAACCTCAAAGGAAGGAGATTCTACCACCTCCCTAGGTAACGCATTCCAGTGCTTTACCACCCTCCTAGTGAAAAAGTTTTTCCTAATATCCAACATAAACCTCCCCCACTGCAACTTGAGATCATTACTTCTTGTTCTGTCATCAGCTACCACTGAGAACAGTCTAGATCCATCCTCTTTGGAACCCCCTTTCAGGTAGTTGAAAGCAGCTATCAAATCCCCCCTCATTCTTCTCTTCTGCAGACTAAACAATCCCAGTTCCCTCAGCCTGTCCTCATAAGTCATGTGTTCCAGTCCCCTAATCATTTTTGTTGCTCTCCGCTGGATGCTTTCCAATTTTTCCACATCCTTCTTGTAGTGTGGGGCCCAAAACTGGACACAGTACTCCAGATGAGGCCTCACCAATGTCGAATAGAGGAGAACGATCACGTTCCTCAATCTACTGGCAATGCCCCTACTTATACAGCCTTCTTGGCAACAAGGGCACACTGTTGACTCATATCCAGCTTCTCGTCCACTGTAACCCCAGGTCCTTTTCTGTAGAACTGCTGCCTAGCCATTTGGTCCCTAGTCTGTAGAAGTGCATGGGATTGTTCCATCCTAAGTGCTAAGACTGGTGGTGTCTTTGGGTGTTATTGCCAACAACTAACCACTTTGCTACTTTCTCATATAGTTTCCCATTATGAATTGAATTTCATTCAAAGATTTTATAGTATGACTGTCGTTTAACTTATGCTGGGATTTTCAAAGGAATTTAAGGGAAATCCCACTGTATCTGCAGAGTCTTGCTACAGTGCATTTAGAAATGCTATAACAAAGATTGTGTCTGAATTTCCATTATAAATCCTTGTTTTGCATTCTTCCCTCAATTAGATTTCTAGGAATCTCTATCAATCTATATCCACTCCTTGGCTTAAATTTCACTTACAAGGAAATTGTCCTGAAAGCAGTACTCATGTTTAGATTTCATTTTATTTTGAAGGAAAGTATTACCAATTTTAAGTTAAAAATTATAGCCCTTCTTTCATAAACCATCAAAATTGGACTTGATTTTTAATAAATGAGTAACTATAATTATAGAAGTTAAGATGTACTGAGATCTAAGTTTAATCCTTTTAGGCATCTCCTTCTATTACAAGTATGACATTTTCAGCTAATTATCATAGTTCACAAATTTATCTGTGGTGTACAGATTAAAATAGTTATTGGTTACAATAACATTTTTACTGTAGAAAAGTTTGTTTCTGTACTAGGAATCAGTCAAATGTGAGAAGAATGCACACTGCTGTGAAGCTCAATGGAGTAATATTAAATAAGTCACAACATGCTCAGCTAGTTTTATTGAATATGCCCGGACCTCCTAAAAACAAAAAAGGGGATGAAAACTGTATCCTATGCTTTATTGTTTTAATGGTGAAGTATACTATATTACAAAAAAGTAACAATATCATATAGATCAACAGTTGCATAAATTAAAGTTGTTATTGCTATGAATGAGTAGAATGAGCATGTGTATATCTGTTTATATGTATATAGGGGCTGTGTGCTTTTTTTGTCTGTACTGTGGCTTTTTTGTTCGTATTTTAACTAGAGAGACCTATGCCTTTAAGACCAGCACTTGCAGAATGTTTTCATGAAACCAAAAGTAGTGGGGGAGAATGTTGTCTTTGCTTAATGATAACACTCGTATTCTGGGTTCAGTTTAATCTAAAATGCTTAGATAAAAATAATAGAGTTTAATACCAATTTTATCTATTTATTAGTATTTCTGGGGTGCCTACATAGATCCCAACATTTATTACTCCTTCGTGATCTGAGCTGGGAGGCTCTTTGCATGCTGGGACCTAAAATGGTTGTGGCTGCACTTCATGAAAGATGAATGTGTTAGGTGCTTTAGGCAAGTTATTGGATGCAGCTGCTGCACTTGCACTTTGGATGCAGGAATACAATTTATTAAGGGTTTTTTAGTATTATGTTTAAAGGTTGTTTTATTTCTTGTCTATAATCTTAAAACCTTGACTTGATTGTCCTCCAGACATGGAGTTTTTGGAAGTTTTGACAGAAGGTCTGAACAGAGTTCTCTTAGTGCGAGGTGGTGGACGTGAAGTGATCACCATTTACTCCTAATGCTGTTACAGAATATGAACAGATTAACTGCGGTAATTTGAACAGTTGAAATGAAATTACCTGTGTACTTGAAATGATGCACCAGCTGAATCTTCTGATCATGTGTTCTGCTTTCTTTCAAAGGAATCTATCTGAAATTATTTACTACATAGATTTATCTTTATAGAAGAAATTTATATATTGTAGTATTAAATAAATGCTAAATATCAGGAGGGTATTTTTTTAAGCAATCTTGGTGTGAGACCCAAGAAGGGAAAGGTAATTTTTATGGCCGATGTAGCAACTAATGTTTTAAATGTGCATAATCAGAGAAAAAACAGAATCTGCATTTTTAGTAACATTAATTGTATTATTTTGCTTCTACAAAAGGATAATTAAATTATGTTAAAACCTTCCAAGTTTATCAACAAAATATGAAATATTTCAAACAAGAAACCCTGGTCTTATTATTTTGTCCTCTTGACAAATGCTGCTGTGGTGCATCTGTGACTGTTGTGATCACAGTTTCATCTTAGGTCTCCTGGTTCATATTGATTCAGAAATATGTACAAACATTTGACATATTTAATTATTTGACATAAAAGGAATTACCTGTTTTCAAAATTGGTTAAATAAAAATTCACAATTCAGCCATTACTAACTACTATAATTCTTTGCATGGTGACAAGTATCAGGGGGTAGCCGTGTTACTCTGTATCCACAAAAACAACAAGGAGTCCAGTAGAAAGAAAAGGAGTACTTGTGGCACCTTAGAGACTAACACATTTATTTGAGCATATGCTTTCGTGAGCTACAGCTCACTTCATTGGATGCATTCAGTGGAGTCCAGTGACACTTAAAGGCTAACATATGAAGACAACATACGAAGACACACATATGGTCTGAAGAACTTCTGCCTTGCAATCTGAAATCAGCTTAAGCCCTAACTCATTTTCCTCTGCATTCTTTACACCCCACACTCATTTTGTGTTGGAGCTGACTGTATAGCTTTAAGCTGATGCTAAATAATTTGTTTGGGAGTGGAATGTGGGGGTGGTTTTTTGAAATTAAAAACTTGCTAGTGTGAAATGTTAGACTTGAGCCGGGGGCCCTCATCTGTGTATGGCAGTGTGACGTTAGAGCTGGCCTCACACCAAAATTATCGATGCTTTGTCTGCTTAGGTGGAAAATTTGAAATTATTATTATTAAAGACAAAAGCCAGTAGAACACTTCAATCTTCCTGGACATTCTATAACAGATTTGAAAGTAGCTATACTTGAACAAAAAAACTTCAGAAACAGACTTCAAAGAGAAACAGCAGAACTAAAATTCATTTGCAAATTTAACACCATTAATTTGGGCTTGAATAGGGACTGGGAGTGGCTGGCTCATTACAAAAGCAGTTTTGAGTCTCCTGGAATTGACACCTCCTCATCTGTTATTGGGAGTGGATTACATCCACCCTGGTCCTCCACATGTGAGGTAACTCCCTTCTCTTCATGTATCAGTATATTTATGTCTGCATCTGTAATTTTCACTCCATGCATCTGAAGAAGTGGGGTTTTTACCCCCAAAAGCTTATGTTCAAATAAATCTGTAAGTCTTTAAGGTGCCACCAGACTCCTTGTTACTATAATTCTTTTACATTACCTTTTTTGTATGTTCATCTAAACTTAACTTTGCTGACTTTACTAAGTTATAAAAAAAATGTATGACCCCCTTTGCACCGCTGCTATGTAAGGATAATCTCCAAATGGAGGTGAAGGTATTCTACCTACTATTTCACACACAGTTCTTTAATGCTTGTAGCACACTGCATTCCAGTGATCCCAGGGTTAGTGAATGGCTCCTTGGGGGCTATTGCATTTTGGAGCAGTCTGAGAGCTGAAACCAGGACTTGAGAATTTTAGCTATCTCCTGTTTAGATGATGGATATAGCAAGTGATGGGGAAGAGAACAGGGACAGTAGGGCATTTATATATCATATGTCTGTGATTCTGCCTTGTGATGGGTGATGATTTTCGACATACGGCATGCAATAGTCAAATTCAAATGATAAAACTGAAGTGTAGGAAATAAGGAGGCTCACTTTGACCAGTTAAGTGTAGTCTTTTGCTTTAAATTAAATGCAGGGACAGTCACCCTATTTCTTTTCATTATTTTTATTTCTTGAAAGAAAATCTGATTTTCTGAAAACTGACCTTTTTTATAAAATACATAAATGAAGAATTTCTTTGCCAACTGAATTGGGAGTAAACTATTAAATTTGTAAATATTTGTTTTATATAGTATTTTTCAGCTTTTTGTTAATAATACACCTCTGTGCATTATGACTGGCCATAAAATTAAGTTTATAAATTACATCTTAAAACTATTTGTCACTGCCCAGTGTTTCTTGATACTGAAAATATCTGGCCACAAATACTGCAATAGCACCTAGGGACTATACTAGTTTAAGGGATGTGGCATAATTACACTAAAGACAAAGTGCAATGTGTAAAATAAAATATGTTTGTTATTTTGTGCAGGGAACATAATTTCATGTTTTAAATGATAGATCTGCCAATATATTTTCAGTAAGCATTTCAGCTAAATCATTTTTTCCACAAATTTCATTGATGAAGTATATATTCAGTCATAGATAAAAATGGCTTATAAAATGTATTCTACTTATCAACTCATTTTACATTTTGTTTTGTTTGTACAATACTATTTACTGTTTATAGTCTCTATAAAGAAATATTTTTACACACACTTATAGCAACCTTAGAAGTAAATGCTGTACATTCCAGGCCCTGTTTTGAAAGATATCTTCAATAGTTTTGCTGCAGTATGTCTAAACTTGCACATTTTTTGTTTTATGCTTTCTTTTCAGTTCTCTGGTTTAGAATATTAGAGTATGTGGTCAAGTAGTTATGTATACCAAAGCTCATTCAATATTATAACTGAAACACACATCCTAGACTCCTAGATAGATGTCTGGGACTAACCCAGTGAATAAAAAATGTGCAGTGCAGGTGCAAAATGTGTGTCCCTCCAACAGATCCACTGCCGGGACCCTTCAATTCCACCAGCTCCCCCCCTTTTCATCCAGGTCCCTCCAGCAATTCCCTTGCCAGGACCTTACCAATTCCAGCCAATTCCAGGAGGACTTCCAAGTCCCCCTTTTCATCCAGGTCCCTCCAACAATTCCCTTGCTGGGACCTTACCAATTCCAGCCAATTCTGGGGGGACTTCCAAGTCCCCCTTTTCATCCAGGTCCTTCCAGTAATTCCCTTGCCGGGACCTTACCGACCACCCCCCCTCATAGGAAGGGTTAAGGTGGACTATGATGATGGGGGCGTTGGCTCTCTGCTGTACCTATCATAGGAGTCCCCAACTGCCCCCTGGCTTGCTCAGTTACCAAGCACCTCTCCTTAATTCCTTTTCCAGGCCATTTTTCCGTTCTTTTGTGCCTTAATTTATGGAGTACCTGCACTGAACATCCTCTATACAGTTAAATAAAGAGTTGCGACATATGGCCTACCGCCTGTGCATGAACAGAGCCCACCTGAACCTGCTGCAAGGAAGGCAAAAAGCCCCCCACTGCACAAGGCCAATATGGTGGTAAGGGAAAAATTCCTTCCCAGACCCCCTTAGCAGGGCGGCTAGCATAGTGTCCACAGCAGATATAGCTAAACACCTGGCATATTTGTTACATAATGAGGGAGGGAGGGAGGATGGGTGCTACCCAGCCTGTTCCAGGTAAAGAGAGTGGCCAAGCCCATACTGATCTTTTTAAACCCCCCATTACTAGGTGGTGAGTCATCCAGCACGCTGACTGCTCTTCCAGCAGTCTTTCGTCTCCCCTCCTCCCCACAGCCTGAAAGCAGTCATCCACCATGCTGACTGCTCTTCCAGCAGTCTTACGTCTCCCCTCCTCCCCCCAGAAAATGCCAGAAAGCTTTGCCCTCCTCTCCTGGCCAGCCAGACAACCACACCCCTGCTTGAAGTGCACCGTGGTGATTATGAATATGTACCTAAAAGAATGTAGAAACTATTGGTTCTGAAATAGCAGAAAGAAATCCATCTTCTCTTGGATGCAATACCATAAGCTACTCTAGCCATTAATAAGAATTAGGGGTACACATCGAAGTGCAGCATTTTTCAGTGTATGCAAATATGGCTTTTAACTTAATAAGTATTTTTTTTTCAAATATGAAAGTCACAATCCTTGAAACTAATAGTTATGAAAATTAAGAAAATGAATTATGGCTACAAGAACATTTTGCAAAAAGAAAAGGAGTACTTGTGGCACCTTAGAGACTAATAAATCGGTTAGTCTCTAAGGTGCCACAAGTACTCCTTTTCTTTTTGCGGATACAGACTAACATGGCTGCTACTTTGAAACCTGTCATTATGAAAAGAACATTTTGGTATTACAGCATAAGTACTTGCCAGATATAGATATCCTAAGTTACCCTAAGGTTATTTTTTGTTTGTACTAAAATATTTGCAAGATCATTATCTTATCGCTATACGAAAAACTTTTGTAAATGTTTAGAAATGACAATGTTTCCCTTTGTTTGTGTAGGTGTTCACAAATAAATAAAACTGTCTGAAACCACTGTCTGTACTACACATTCTTGTTGATACTCATGTGAAAAACAGTTGATGGGGAAGATACACAATACTTTAAGCTCTGTCAGTACTAACCAAGTAATTTGATTGATGTCACGTGTATCGTTTCAAATTTAAATATAAAATTATTTGACAAAAAAAGACTGGTGAATAATAAAAATTACAAGAACATACAGAATTTTTCACAAGTTGAATCCAATGCAGGACCAAATGACATAAACTGCTACATTAAAAAAACAAAAGCAAAACACAGCTAAATTAAGTCAATCCATGTAATATAAATAGATGTAGATGCAAATAATTCATGAAGAGTAATGCCAAATAGAGTGGGTAGAATTCTTACCACATGTGTGATTAGATGAAAAACATTCCCTGTATAGAGTGACTAATAAAAATTAAAACCCTGCTTAGACTATTATACCCATCCACAAGTATTTGTTTTATTATATTATTATTATTTTATTTTTTTAATCTATATAGTTCACAGTTTTCTAATGGAAGAGGAAAACACAACTAATTTCCCTAAGTAAACACAGACATTTCAAAGAAGAGCGGATTTTGATTACCAGTCTTCAAAAAGTACTTTGGAGCTACACAACTAGAAAATATTGCATAGCATGCCCAGAAGCTAATTTCTACCATATAGCTAGGAATTTTAAAAATTGCACTCCTACTCTTCTTACACAGAGTCAGAAATGCAGTTTATTACCATATTAATTAATATACTTGAAATTATATAGTTATGATTTATTTAAAGTAATTTATTTGTTTGTGAGCACCATGTGTGGGAACAGGAAAGAATCCCCCCACACACGCCCCTGGGCAAATTGGCAATGACCTTGGGAGTTTTTGGCCTTCCACTGCAGCATGGAGTGCAGACTGATTGCCAGGATCGTCTGGGTACATCTCAGTTAATCAGTTTCCATTGCAGGGCCCTTGGGCATTAATGCACCTCCATCCCTTCTATTCTCTGCTTGTGGCACTTAATAGTTTAGTCTCCTGAGGACTATAATGCATTGATGCAGCTGCATCTCTGTAAGCTCTCTAGCATAGCCACTCTAAGCCGACAGGAGACAGATTTCCTGTTGACTTAATTAATTCACCCACAATGAGCGGGGGGCAGCTATGTCAGCAGGAGAAGCTCCAACATAGCACTATCTACACCAGTGTTTAGGTTGGTGTAACTTATGTCACTCAGTGGGGTGGCTTATTCACACCCCTAGTGACATAAATTATACCAACATAAGTGGTAGTGTAGACATAGCCTTAGTTTAATTTTAGTTGTTGGGATTAGTGTGTGAGTGCTGGGTGGTGTTGGTGGCATGTGATATACACGTCAGACTAGGTGGTCTGGTGATCCCTTCTGATCTCAAATTCTATGACTATGAGTATTGTAACATACTTATGATTTATTTAAAGTCATTTTTGACTGTTTACACATTCTTACAAAACATAGGATGTCTTTGAAGATTGCATTTATATTTCCAAAAGTTGAGATATAATTAAATCACAATTATTTATATTTTCACCTTTTGAAGCGTTATTATCTGAAAATCCTATGATACCATATTTTAGGTAATCTGAAAGTTAAGTAAATGACAAATGTACCTGGCCCAACAAGTGGGCAATAAGCTCTCTCCTGTGAGATGGAAGGTAACTATTAACCAGGAAATAATTCTTTGAAATTTCATTTAAATCATTTAAAAATCATATCATTTAAAAAAAAATCCAATCTTGATATAAAAATTGCCAGTAATGGACAATCTACCATGGCCCTTGCTAAATTATTCCAATGATTGATTACTCAACTGTTAAAAATGTGTACCTTATTTGTAGTCTAAATTTGTCTAGCTTCTGCTTCTAGCCGTTAGATCTTATTATAACTTTATGTGCTAGAAGAACCCTCTGTTATCACATTTCTGTTCCCCTTATAGGTACTTCTAGATTGTGATCAAGTCACCCCTTCACCTTCTCTTTGTTAAGCTAAATAGATTGAGGTCCTTCAGTCTATGACTATAAGGCATGCTTTCTAATCCTTTAATCATTCTCATGGCTCTTCTCTAAACCCTCTCCAATTTATCAATATCCTTTTTGAATTGAGGACACCAGAACTGGACACAAGATTACAGCAGCAGTGGCATCGGTGTCAAATACAGAGGTAAAATGACTTATCTGCTCCTACTCCAGATTCCCTTTTTTATGCATCCAAGAATTTCATTAGCACTTTTGGCCACAGAATCACACTGGGAGCTCAACTTCAGCTGGTTACCCAGCATTATCCCCAAATCGTATTTTGAGTAACTGATTCCCAGGATAGAGTCCCCCATCCTGTAACTATGGCCTACATTCTTTGTTCCTAGATGTATATGTTTATATTTAGCCATATTAAAATGCGTATTATTTGTTTGCACCTAGTTTACCAAGTAGTCCAGATTGCTCTGAATCAGTGATGTATCCTTTTAATTATTTACCACTGTCAAGGTTCCTCCCCCACTCTGAACTCTAGGGTACAGATGTGGGGACCTGCATGAAAACCTCCTAAGCTTACTTTCACCAGCTTAGGTTAAAACTTCCCCAAGGTACAAATTAATTTTATCCGTCGTCCATGGATCTCCACTGCCACGACCAAACTCTAACTGGGTTTACTGGGAAACGTAGTTTGGACACATCTTTCCCCCCAAAATCCTCCCACCCTTGCACCCCACTTCCTGGGGAAGGCTTGGTAAAAATCCTCACCAATTTGCATAGGTGACCACAGACCCAAACCCTTGGATCTGAGAACAATGAAAAAGCATTCAGTTTTCTTACACGAAGACTTTTGATAGAAGTAAAGAAATCACCTCTGTAAAATCAGGATGGTAGATACCTTACAGGGTAATTAGATTCAAAACATAGAGAATCCCTCTAGGCAAAACCTTAAGTTACAAAAAAGACACACAGACGGGAATAGTCATTCTATTCAGCACAGTTCCTTTCTCAGCCATTTAAAGAAATCATAATCTAACAGATACCTAGCTAGATTACTTACTAAAAGTTCTAAGACTCCATTCCTGGTCTATCCCCGACAAAAGCAGCATATAGACAGACAGAGACCGTTTGTTTCTCTCCCTCCTCCCAGCTTTTGAAAGTATCTTGTCTCCTCATTGGTCATTTTGGTCAGGTGCCAGCGAGGTTACCTTTAGCTTCTTAACCCTTTACAGGTGAGAGGAGTTTTCCTCTGGCCAGGGGGGATTTTAAAGGGGTTTACCCTTCCTTTATATTTATGACACGCCCCCAAAATCTCAGCTAGGGTGAAATGCTGGCTGGGATTTCTTCCTGGAGCTCTAAGAAAAACAGAGTTAATAAGACACATGCACCTCTAAATATACTACCAAGTACATAAAGACTAACAATATTTTCCACATCTCAAGAACGATTTTAACCAGTTGATTCTGGGAAACTTTCATGGGAGAGTGCATCAGCCACTTTGTTAGAAGCTCCTGAGATGTGTTGGATGTCGAAATCAAAATCTTGGAGAGCTAAACTCCACCAAATAAGTTTTTTGTTATTGCCCATGGCGGTATGAAGCCACTGTAGTGCAGCATGGTCGGTTTGCAGGTGGAAACGCCGTCCCCAAACATATGGGCATAGCTTTTCCAGGGCGTAGACAATGGCGTAACATTCTTTTTCACTGACTGACCAGTTGCTTTCCCTCTCAGACAGGTTTTTGCTGAGAAACACTACAGGGTGAAATTCTTGATCAGGTCCTTTCTGCATTAAAACTGCTCACACCACGCTCGGATGCATCTGTGGTTACTAGGAACGGTTTGTCAAAGTCTGGGGCCCTTAGTACAGGGTCAGACATGAGTGTCGCTTTAAGCTTGTTAAAGATCTTCTGACACTTTTCGGTCCACTGAACGGCATTTGGCTGTTTCTTTTTGGTTAGGTCTGTCAGTGGGGTGGTGATTTGGCTGCATTGCGGTACAAATCGTCTGTAATAACCGGCCAAGCCTAAGAAGGATTGAACCTGTTTCTTTGACTTTGGGACAGGCCACTTTTGGATAGCATCCACTTTGACCTGTAGAGGGCTGATAGTTCCTTGACCCACCTGGTGCCCAAGGTAAGTCACTCTGTTTAGGCCTATTTGACACTTCTTAGCCTTAACAGTTAGTCCTGCCTCCCTTATGCGATCAAGGACTTTTTGTAGATGTTCCAGGTGTTCTGCCCAGGAATCCGAAAATATGGCCACATCGTCAAGGTAGGCGACTGCATATTCTCCTAATCCCGCTAGGAGACCATCTACAAGTCTTTGGAAGGTGGCGGGTGCATTCCGCAGCCCGAAAGGGAGTACATTATATTCATACAGCCCGAGATGTGTGGTGAAGGCTGACCTTTCCTTGGCAGATTCATCTAGCGGTACCTGCCAGTACCCCTTGGTTAAGTCCAAGGTAGAGATGAACTGGGCCCGTCCCAGTTTCTCTAATAGTTCATCTGTGCGTGGCATTGGATAGTTGTCTGGGCGAGTTACAGCATTTAGCTTACGGTAGTCCACGCAAAAACGTATTTCCCCATCTGGTTTGGGAACTAGAACCACTGGAGATGCCCATGCACTTTCAGAGGGGCAGATTAAAGCCATCTGTAGCATGTCCTGGATCTCCCGTTCTATAGCAGTTTTAGCTTGAGGAGACACCCGGTAAGGTTGGACTTTAATTGGGTGAGCATTACCTGTATCAATGGAATGGTATGCCTGTTCAGTCAGTCCTGGGGTGGCTGAGAACGTTGGCGCATACCTAGTGCACAGCTCCTTGATCTGCTGTCGCTGCATACGCCCAAGGGTCATGGAGAGGTTCACCTCTTCCACACCACCAGCACTTTTCCCTTCGTAGTAGACACCTTCAGGCCACTCAGCATCATCTCCTCCCTGGGCTGTAAACTGACAAACCTTTAACTCTCGGGAATAAAAGGGCTTTAGAGAATTAATATGGTACACCTTAGGCTTTCGGTTGGAGGTGGGGAATGCTATGAGTAAATTAACAGCTCCCAGGCGCTCCTGGACCGTGAATGCCCTTCCCACGATGCTTCCATTTTATGGGCCTGGAGCGCCTTTAAGACCATGACCTGGTCTCCTACTTTGAAGGAACGCTCTCTGGCATGTTTATCATACCAGGCATTTTGCTCTTTTTGAGCATCCTGTAAGATTTCTTTAGCAAGGGCTAAAGAGGTTCGGAGGGTGTTTTGTAGGTTGGTTACAAAGTCCAGAATGTTAGTTCCTGGAGAAGGTGTAAATCCCTCCCATTGCTGCTTCACCAACTGTAATGGCCCCTTAACCTCACGGCCATATACAAGTTCAAATGGGGAAAACCCTAAACTGGGATGTGGTACAGCTCTGTAGGCAAAGAGCAACTGCTGCAGCACTAGGTCCCAATCATTGGAGTGCTCATTTACGAATTTACGTATCATGGCCCCCAAAGTTCCATTAAACTTCTCCACCATGCCATTTGTTTGATGGTGGTAAGGAGTGGCAACCAAGTGATTTACCCCATGAGCTTCCCAAAGGTTTTCCATAGTTCCTGCCAGGAAATTAGTCCCTGCATTTGTGAGGATGTCGGAAGGCCAACCTACCCTGGCAAAAATGTCTGCTAATGCCTGGCACACACTTTTAGCCCTGGTGTTGCTTAGAGCTACTGCTTCCGGCCATCAGGTGGCAAAATCCATGAAAGTCAGTATGTACTGCTTTCTTCTGGGTGTCTTTTTCAGAAAAGGACTCAGAATATCCACAGCTACTCCCTGAAATGGAACTTCAATGATGGGGAGTGGCTGGAGAGGGGCTTTGACCTGGTCTTGGGGTTTTCCCACTCTTTGGCATACGTCACAAGACCGGACATAGGTAGAAACATCCTTGCCATTCCCTCCCAGTGGAATGACCCCCCCAAATGGTCTTTGGTCCTGTTCACCCCAGCATGGCCACTAGGGTGATCATGGGCTAAGCTCAAGAGCTTGGCCCGGTATTTAGTTGGAACTTCCAACTGTCTCTGGGGATGCCAGTCTTCCTGGTGTCCACCAGAAAGAGTTTCCTTGTATAAAAGTCCTCTTTCTACAACAAACCTGGATCGATTAGAAGAGCTGAGAGGTGGTGGGTTGCTCCGTGCCACCGTCCAAGCTCTCTGGAGGCTTTCATCTGCTTCCTGTTTGGTCTGGAACTGTTCCCTTGATGCTGGAGACATCAGTTCCTCATTGGATTGTGGACCTAAGCTTGGTCCCTCTGGAAGCGATGTAGGGGATGGGGCTGTTTCTGTTGACTGTGAACCGCTCTCCGCTTGGACACTATGTTGGGGTTCAGGCTCCAGCTGAGCCTCTTGTGTACAGTTATGGGCTGCTGCCGGTTCAGGTTCGGTGGGGCCCTCTGGTGTTGAGGTTGCAAGTACTGGATTCAGTGCTGGCAATGGGTCTGGTGTTGGTTGTTCGGCTGGTTCCGGTTCTGGGACTGGTTCCGTCTGGGTCTCTGGGACTGGATCCACTACTGCTGTTGCAGACATTGGCCTGGGGTCCGGGTCCATCACCTCTGACTGGGTCCTGATAGAAGTTTCTGGAACAGAGCTAGGCCTCACGGCTTGTTTAGCCTGGCTGCGGGTGACCATTCCCACCCTCTTGGCCCGTTTCACATGATTGGCCAAGTCTTCCCCCAACAGCATGGGGATGGGATAACCATCATAGACTGCAGAAGTCCACGTTCCTGACCAGCCCTGGTACTGGACAGGTAACTTGGCTGTAGGCAAATCGAAAGAGTTGGACTTGAAGGGTTGAATCGTCACTGGGATCTTTGGGTTGATTAAATTGGGGTCCACTAAGGAAGCATGGATAGCTGACACTTGTGCTCCGGTGTCCCTCCACGCGGTGACCTTCTTCCCGCCCACACTCACAGTTTCCCTCTGCTCCAAGGGTATCTGGGAGGTATGTGGGCCTGAGGACCTCTGGTGTGATTCCGGTGCAATGAACTGTAATCTGTTGGGGTTCTTGGGGCATTTGGCCTTTACATGCCCCAGCTCGTTACATTTAAAACATCGTCCAGCTGACGGGTCACTGGGGCGAGGTGGGTTGCTGGAGAACGGGGTGGTGGGATGATAAGGGGTCTGGAGGGTTCTTTGGGAGGTAAGTGGGGCTTTGGGTGGCCTCCAGTAATAGTGTGTGTCTGGGGTTGTCCCTTCTGGTCTCCGCTCCAACTGCGACCAGTTTTCTTCTTCTCTGCCACCTCCACCCATCTGGCTCCAATCTCTCCTGCCTCGATTACAGTTTTGGGCTTCCCATCTAGGATGTATCTTTTATTTCCTCAGGAACACCCTCTAAGAATTGTTCCATTTGCATTAGGAAGGGCATTTACTGGAGATTCAACACTGACTCCTTATATCCAGGCATCCCAATGTTTCACAATATGGTAGGCATGTCGGGTAAATGACACGTCTGGTTTCCACCTTAGGGCTCTGAACCTCCGAAGAGACTGATCGGGTGTTATCCCCATTCTGACTCTCGCCTTGGATTTAAACAATTCATACTTGTTCATGTGTTCTTTAGGCATTTCAGCCGCCACCTCAGCTAAGGGTCCACTGAGCTGCAGCCTCAGCTCTACCATGTATTGGTCGGTAGAGATGCTGTACCCAAGGCAGGCCCTTTCGAAGTTTTCTAAGAAGGCCTCCGTATCATCACCTGCCTTGTAAGTGGGGAACTTTCTGGGATGGGAAGTGGTACCTGGAGAAGGATTGCTAGGTTTTGTTGGTATATTCTGCTGAGCCTTTACTTTCTCCATCTCCAGTTCATGCTTCCTCTCTTTTTCCTTCTCCTCCTCCACATGCTTCCTCTCTTTTTCCTTCTCCTCCTCCACATGCTTCCTTGCCTCCATTTCCCTCTTGTGGGCAGCCTCCTGTACCTCCTTCTCCAGCCGCATGAGTTCTATCTGTCTTTCATGTTCCTTTCGTTTTTCCTCAGGCTGAAATCTGGCTAATTCCATTTTTTGTTGTGCCGTGGATTCTGTCATCCTAACCTCTCTGTTTTTAACTAACTTTACACCCGAGGGTTAGAAATAAAATAAACAAAACTTGGCTTTAAAATTTTGCTGTGCTGGAATAGGATACCTATTCTCTGATAGTGATTGTCAGCCTACAGAAAAAGACAATTCCCTTTGTCTCTGCTCTGGCCCCAAATCAAAGCAAAAAACCTCCAACTACTTGGAAACCTGCTTACCAGCAGCCCAAAGGAAAAAAAAATCCTTTTCAAACCTGTGCTCCTTGTAAAACAAAAAAAAAATCAAAATCCTAAAAAAAACCTCTTGCCACTTTTGTCTCCAGGTAAATGGGTAGAACATCCCCCCCCCCCGCCCCCCGTTTACTTTTAGGGAAAAAAAACTCTGGTTTGGAAGACTGTGAATTTCCCTGCAGGAGTTAAGTACCCTGCCTCCAGGCAAAGAAAGCCTGCAATTCACAAAGATAATCCCCTTTTGTCTCTGCTCTGGCCCCAAAGCAGAGAAAAAACTAGCTGCTTTCAGTTGGACCTCCTTTCCAGCAGCCCCAAAGAAAAAAATTTACCTTTTTAAACTCTGTATTTCTAGTTCAAAAAATCTCAAATTGATCTCAAAATGATTTCAGGTTAATCCCACCACTTTGCCACCATGTCAAGGTTCCTCCCCCACTCTGAACTCTAGGGCACAGATGTGGGGACCTGCATGAAAACCTCCTAAGCTTACTTTCACCAGCTTAAGTTAAAACTTCCCCAAGGTACAAATTAATTTTATCCTTTGTCCTTGGAATATCTACTGCCACCACTAAACTCTAACTGGGTTTACTGGGAAACGTAGTTTGGACATGTCTTTCCCCCCAAAATCCTCCCACCCTTGCACCCCACTTCCTGGGGAGGGTTTGGTAAAAATCCTCACCAATTTGCATAGGTGACCACAGACCCAAACCCTTGGATCTGAGAACAATGAAAAAGCATTCAGTTTTCTTACACGAAGACTTTTGATAGAAGTAAAGAAATCACCTCTGTAAAATCAGGATGGTAGATACCTTACAGGGTAATTAGATTCAAAACATAGAGAATCCCTCTAGGCAAAACCTTAAGTTACAAAAAAGACACACAGATAGGAATAGTCATTCTATTCAGCACAGTTCCTTTCTCAGCCATTTAAAGAAATCATAATCTAACAGATACCTAGCTAGATTACTTACTAAAAGTTCTAAGACGCCATTCCTGTTCTATTCCCGGCAAAAGCAGCATACAGACAGACACAGACCCTTTGTTTCTCTCCCTCCTCCCAGCTTTTGAAAGTATCTTGTCTCCTCATTGGTCATTTTGGTCAGGTGCCAGCGAGGTTACCTTTAGCTTCTTAACCCTTTACAGATGAGAGGATTTTCCCTCCGGCCAGGAGGGATTTTAAAGGGGTTTACCCTTCCCTTTATATTTATGACAATCACTCTTCCAGTTTTTGTGTGATCTGCAAATTGCATCAGTGATGACTTGTGTTTTCTTCCAGGTGATTGATAAAAATACATATGGCCAAGAACAGATTCCTCTTGGACCGCACTAGAGAGATACCTGCTCGAAGATGATTCGCTATTTACAATTCTATTTTGAAACCTATTGGTTAGCAAGTTTTTAATTCATTGAATGTGTGCCATGTTAAATTTGTATTCCAGTTTTTTTAACTAAAATATCATGCAGTCAGTAAAATAGCTGCCATTTAACATCCTCCTGAATTACTTGGAATAGAAAAAAGAGTGCCATCATCATCATGCTACACCATCAGTTCCCCAACTCACCCCGCAGAATAGAACAGAAATATTTATTAAACACTTCTGCATTGTTATTTCTAGTTCTAACATTCCATCTAGTAATGGACCAATACCATTGTTAGAATTCTTTTTGTTCCTATTAAACATAAAAACACCTTCTTATTGACCTTAATTCTTTGGGCCTTGTGTTATTGAATGGGATTATTTTTCATTTTACTGTTTCTCTTCAGTTCCTACCTGTATGGCATCATCTTCTCTTCTCTCTTCTTTACTAGAATATAGAATATCCCCTTTAATAAATCCTCTCCAAGGACTGTCTCTGTCCAAACTGTGTGCTCCTCTACACCGCTCAGTTTCCCCGCAGTCCTCAGTTTAAAATCTCCTCTACAAAGTTTTTCATTTTAAAAGATAGCAATCTGGTTCCATTTTGGTTTTGGTGGAGCCTAGACTTCTTACGCAGGTTCCTCCTTTTCCAAAAGGTTCCCCAGTTTCTAATCAACCTAAGTCCCAACACCATTGTCTCATCCATATCCTGAGTTAACTTATCTAATATCTTATCTAATTGGCTAAGTGGAAAAAAGTCAACTTTTCACATTTTTTGTTTGTTTGTCAAAAAGTCAATTATTCATAAAAGAACTCCAGAAGAAATTTTGTGAAAAGTGGGAAAATACTGATATTTCCACTAAAAATCAAAAACTATTTTTGCCACAAAATTAACATTTTGCATAAATAAAAAAAAGATTTTTGACATAAAAATGGAAATGACCTGTTTTTTGGCTAAAAATAAAATGAAAAACAAATTTTTGACTAAATTTTTTTGGCTAAAAAGTCAATTTTTCATGTAAAAGAATCTTAATTTCCAAAACCAGGAAAAATAATATTTTGGCTAAAACTCAAAAACAAATTTGCCAGAGCTGATTTTTTTGCATTAAAAAAAATTGGAAAATAGAAAAAAGTCTCTGCTAAAAAAATCTCAAAAACATGCTAAATACTGGATTTTTGCATAAAAACTGTGAAAAAATTGACTAGTCAAACTAAACTTAATTAAATGGAAAAAATGCTTTTTTCAGCTACTAATCAAAATAAAAGAAAAAATGAAAACAATCATTTTTTGGTAAAACAGAAAAAGTTTTCAATACAAACTCAGTTTTTTCCACAAAAATAGAAAAAACTGAAAAAATTTTAAAAAAGATATTTCTGCTACAAATTGAAAAAAAAAAAAAAGGATTGTTCCACTAAAAACTGAGGGAGGGGGAAGGGGGAATTGACAAAAGTTGATTTATTGAATAAAATCAAAAATAACATTTAGAGGAGAAACAAAAACAAATATGTTATCTAATCATTGAAATTTTTGCTAAAAAGTTGATTTGCATTAAAAATGTAAAAAATGTAAGAAAATGGGAAAAATCTGTGAAAAACAGAATGTTTTTGCATAAGTACATTTTTTGCTTAAAAGTCTCCAATTTTTTATAAAAAGGGAAAATATTTCACTTAAATATCAATGTAATCCTAAAAATGATTTTTCTAATACAATTTTTTAAAAACTTTTTTGCAAGAAAATGGGGGGAAATCAATATTTTCAATAAATTACACAAAACATTTGGGGGAAAGGTAAAAATCTGTTTTATCACAATATCAGGATAAAAATTGTGAAAAACTCAAAAATAGCATAAACTCAAAAAAGTCCTACAAAAATGGAAAAAAGCTTTTTTTGTTAAAAAAAATATTTTGGAAAAAATCCATTTTTGGCTGAAGATGAATAATGGAAAAAATGGAAAAGAATTGGTTTTTCAGCTAAAAATAAAAAAATTCAAAAAAGAGCGGAATCTATACTTCTGCTAACAATAAACATTGCAAAAAATTATCAATGTTTTGATAAACCTCAAAACATCATTAAAAATAAACAATAAATATAACTAAAAAAATGTAAAAATTTGCATGAAAAAGATTTAAAATTTGGTATAAAAATAAAATTTATAGACTTTCCAGAATTTCATTTTTCACATATCAATTAAAAAAGATGAGGCAATCCTGAAGGAGAACATTTCTAGGGAAGATTGGAGCCTCCTGGGTGACTGTGATGGTGATTATGAGAACTTCAGTAAGAGACTGAAATGGCGTGTGAAAACAGCTGAGTGTGAAAGACCAAGAAGAGCTAGTGGAAGAATCTTGGAGAATACAAAGACTTTATTGGAGAAGAGGAGGAAAAGCAGCAGTTCTGCAGAAAGGGACCTGGGGATTACAACGATCGAGAAGCTGGATATGAATCAACAGCATGCCATTGTTGCCAAGAAGGCTAATGGCATATTTGGCTGCATTAGTACATGCATTGCCAGCAGATTGAGGGAAGTGATTATTCCCCTCTATTCGGCACTGGTGAGGCCACATCTGGAGTACTGCGTCCAATTTTGGGCCCTCCCCCTACAGAAAGGATGTGGAAAGATTGACAAGAGTCCAGCAGAGGGCAACAAAAATAATTAGCCGGCTGGGGCACATGACTTATGAGGAGAGGCTGCGGGAACTAGGCTTATTTAGTCTGCAGAAGAATCATAGAATCATAGAATCATAGAATATCAGGGTTGGAAGGGACCCCAGAAGGTCATCTAGTCCAACCCCCTGCTCGAAGCAGGACCAATTCCCAGTTAAATCATCCCAGCCAGGGCTTTGTCAAGCCTGACCTTAAAAACCTCTAAGAGAAGAGTGAGGGGGGATTTGATAGCAGCCTTCAACTACCTAAAGGGGGTTTCCAAAGAGGATGGAGTTCGGTTGTTGTCAGTGGTGGCAGATGACAGAACAAGGAGCAATAGTCTCAAGTTGCAGTGCGGGAGGTCTAGGTTGGATATTAGGAAACACTATTTCACTAGGAGGGTGGTGAAGCACTGGAATAGGTTACCTAGGGAGGCGTTGGAATCTCCATCCTTAGAGATTTTTAAGGCCCGGCTTGACAAAGCCCTGGCTGTCATGATTTAGTTGGGGTTGGTCCTGCTTCGAACACAGGGTTGGACTACATGACCTCCTGAGGTCTCTTCCAAACCTAATCTTCTATGATTCTATGATATGCACATCAGTGACCCAATCCTGCACTGAGATCTGTTACCATAGACCCCTGAGCCTTTGGGGAATTCCACTGCAGAACTAGGGCCTAAGGGTGGTGGCAGTTGGGCAGCAATATTTTATGCATTCTCATTGTAGCTTTTGTCTTTGAATATATGTAATTCGTACATTTTAAGCAAGACAGGGAACTGATTGGCAAGATCCCCTGGGAGAATAACATGAGAGGGAAAGGAGTCCAGGAGAGCTGGCTGTATTCTAAAGAATCCTTATTGAGGTTACAGGGACAAACCATCCTGATGTGTAGAAAGAACAGTAAATATGGCAGGTGACCACCTTGGCTTAACAGTGAAATTCTTGCTGATCTTAAACACAAAAAAGAGGCTTACAAGAAGTGGAAGATTGGACAAATGACCAGGGATGAGTAAATAAAAATTGCTCGGGCATGTAGGAATGAAATCAGGAAGGCTAAATCACACCTGGAGTTGCAGCTAGTGAGGGATGTTAAGAGTACCAAGAAGGGTTTCTTCAGGTATGTTGGCAATAAGAAGAAAGCCAAGGAAAATGTGGGCCCCTTAATGAATGAGGGAGGCAACCTAGTGACAGAGGATGTGGAAAAAGCTAATGTACTCAATGTTTTTTTTGCCTCTGTCTTCACGAAAAAGGTCAGCTCCCAGACCACTGCACTGGGCAGCACAACATGGGGAGGAGGTGGCCAGCCCTCTGTGAAGGAAGAAGTGGTTTGGGACTATTTAGAAAAACTGGACGTGCACAAGTCCATGGGGCCGGATGCATTGCATCCAAGAGTGCTAAAGGAGTTGGCGGATGTGATTGCAGAGCCATTGGCCATTATCTTTGAAAACTCATGGCGATGGATGGAAGTCCCGGAAGACTGGAAAAAGGCTAATGTAGTGCCAATCTTTAAAAAAGGGAAGAAGGAGGATCCTGGGAACTAGAGGCCGGTCAGCCTCACCTCAGTCCCCGGAAAAATCATGGAGCATGTCCTCAAGGAATCAATTCTGAAGCACTTAGAGGAGAGGAAAGTTATCAGGAACAGTCAGCATGGATTCACCAAGGGCAAGTCATGCCTGACTAATCTAATTGCCTTCTATGAAGAGATAACTGGCTCTGTGGATGAGAGGAAAGCGGTGAACGTATTGTTCCTTGACTCTAGCAAAGCTTTTGACACCGTCTCTCACAGAATTCTTGCCAGCAAGTTAAAGAAGTATGGGCTGGATGAATGGACTATAAGGTGGATAGAAAGTTGGCTAGATTGTCGGGCTCAACGGGTAGTAATCAATGGCTCCATGTCTAGTTGGCAGCCGGGATCAAGTGGAGTGCCCCAAGGGTCGGTCCTGGAGCTGGTTTTGTTCAATATCTTCATAAATGATCTGGAGGATGGTGTGCATTGCACCCTCAGCAAGTTTGCGGATGACACTAAACTGGGAGGAGTGGTAGATACGCTGGAGGGTAGGGATAGGATACAGAGGGACCTAGACAAATTAGAGGATTGGGCCAAAAGAAATCTGATGAGGTTCAACAAGGACAAGTGCAGAGTCCTGCATTTAGGACGGAAGAATCCGTTGCACCGCTACAGACTAGGGACTGAATGGCTAGGCAGCAGTTCTGCAGAGAAGGACCTAGGGGTGACAGTGGACGAGAAGCTGGATATGAGTCAACAGTGTGCCGTTGTTGCCAGGAAGGCTAATGGCATTTTGGGATGTATAAGTAGGGGCATTGCCAGCAGATAGAGGGATGTGATCGTTCCCCTCTATTCAACATTGGTGAGGCCTCATCTGGAGTACTGTGTCCAGTTTTGGGCCCCACACTACAAGAAGGATGTGGAGAAATTGGAGAGAGTCCAGCGAAGGGCAACAAAAATGATTAGGCTTCTGGAACACATGACTTATGAGGAGAGGCTGAGGGAACTGGGATTGTTTAGGCTACGGAAGACAAGGATGTGGGGAGGGGGGGGATTTGATAGCTGCTTTTAACTACCTGAAAGGTGGATCCAAAGAGGATGGATCTAGACTATTCTCAGTGATAGCAGATGACAGGACAAGGAGTAATGGTCTCAAGTTGCAGTGGGGGAGGTTTAGGTTGGATATTAGGAAAAACTTTTTCACTAGGAGGGTGGTGAAACACTGGAATGCGTTACCTAGTGAGGTGGTGGAATCCCCTTCCTTAGAAGTTTTTAAGGTCAGGCTTGACAAAGCCCTGGCTGGGATGATTTAGTTGGGATTGGTCCTGCTCTGGGCAGGGGGTTGGACTAGATGGCCTCCAGAGGTCCCTTCCAACTCTGTTATTCTATGATTCTATGATTCTAAGACATATGCTCTTGGAGCTGTTTAGAACTCTTAGCTATATATTGAAGTATTGGCTGCCCTTATGCACACAGAGAGGATGAATTACAAATTCCCTGAGCCCTTCCATACTTTGCTTAGAAAAAAAGCCCACTCCACATGTTTTCTAAGTCAAGTATGTGTAATGCATAATCTCTTGTTCATTAGTAACACTTTCAATAAACTAGACCCTCTGGACTTTTAATATTTAACTCCATATTTTTAACATAAACTTTTTTTATTAAGTAACCTCTACTTTGTAAAAATATTGAAGTAAAAGAAAAAAAGCCTCCATTAACACTGAGTCATTGTTACACAAACATTTTAGTCATGGTTCGTTAGCTCAGTATTATGATGCTAACTGTGATGATCATGGACTCTATTCATATATCTGTCATTTTCTGGCCCGAATTCATTACAAAAACAAGATTTATAATCCTGAAAATATTTTTAATTTTCAATTAGAAAACTTCTATTTTTTTTAAATGAGAATATTGCCAATTTACTATTTGTCTTGAATCCCTTAAACTTTAAAGAAAAGATTATTTACAATAAAGCATATTGCAGCAAATGCTTATCACAGTACAGCTTGGTTAGTTGTACCAGTCATCTTTTTGCTTTAGTTGGCAGTACAGAGAGTAAGTTTTAGCACAGACTTATAATGTTTTTCTTATGCCATGTAACAAATAAAATGTTTTGACATTTATTAAATTTCAATCATGTCCCTTTGTTATAAAACTGAACTCATAAATTCTCATTTAGACATTCTGCTTCCCAGCATGACTAGGTACAGTGGGTTATTAACAAGCTATCCATTTCTTATTCAAGATATCATAATTGCTTTTATGTTGTTTTGTCCACAACTTACCATTAGTCTTGTCAGAATTGTAGATCTCCCCCTTAAGTTTATATTGCGTGGCATGTGTGTGGCAAGGGAAGGGAAGAGGTGGCAGTGGTTAGTGAATATAATTTTACCAGTGAATTGCCTCTGCTTGTTTTCTTTCCTTAGTATATTCACTGATTACCTATATTTGATAACTGCCAGTCCTAAAATAAATAAAATGGGGTCGGGGAGGGGGCGGGGAGGAGGAAGGTACCGAACCACTCATCCCTCTTATGAAGCAGGAAGAAAAATCTCTGTCTGCAGTCCTTGCCTTGAGGAAGGGTGTCCTTCCCTGTTGTTCAGCTTCCCACATATTAGTTCATTCTGCCTGCAATGACCATCCACACCTGCCTCCATTTCTTGCTGCTCAGCATCTCTCTCTCTCTCCTCTGTACCCTCCCCGCTGAACAACAACAAAAGACTAAAACAGGAGACTGAGGATGGAGATAAGGGCATAGGTACTGGAACTAAGGGTGCGTGGGGTGCTGAGGCACCCCCTGACTTGAAGTGGTTTCCATTATATATAATGGGTTTACAGTTTGGTTCAATGGCTCACAGCACCCCACCCCTATAAAAATTGTTCCAGCACCCTGGACAAGGGTGGAAGAGAATGGTGGACTGGTATAAAGTGCTTGTATAGGAGAGTGAGGAGTCCACCATTTTGAAAGATCTAGCCCATAGTTGGTTCTTATTAGTTTTAATCTCTCGCTAGCCATAAATCTTGTGAGTTTCCCAGCCCGGCTTCACAAATTCAAGATATTTGGTTTGTTGAGAAAAGCTTTGCTAAGTATCTGAAATTTTCGCTTTCTGAGGCATATGATTTTGCACATGGTTTCTCCAAGTACAGTGCTTAAGAATGACTCCTCACTACCCTGCACCTTTGTTCTCCCTATCCATAAGTCCTTTTGTTTTTGGTTATTATTAGGGCTGTCAAGTGATTAAAAAAATTATCGTGATTAATCGCATTGTTAAACAATAATAGAATACCATTTATTTAAATATTTTGGATGCATTCTACATTTTAAAATATATTGATTTCAATTACAACACAGAATACAAAGTGTACAGTGCTCACTTTATATTTATTTTTATTACAAGTGTTTGAACTATAAAAAAACAAAAAGAAATAGTATTTTTCAGTTCACCTAATACAAATACTGTAGTGAAATCTCTTTATCATGAAAGTTGAACTTACTAATGTAGAATTATGTCCAAAAAACCCTGCATTCAAAAATAAAACAATGTCAAATTTTAGAGTCTGCAAGTCCACTCAGTCCTACTTCTTGTTCAGCCAACTGCTCAGACAAACAAGTTTGTTTACATTTGCAGGAGATAATGCTGCCCGTTTCTTGTTTACAATGTCACTTGAAAGTGAGAACAGGCATTCTTATGGCACTGTTGTAGCTTGCACCGCAAGATATTTACATTGCATATGCGCTAAAGATTCATATGTCCCTTCATACTGCAGCCACCATTCCAGGGGACATGCGTCCATACTGATGACGGGTTCTGCTCAATGACAATCCAAAGCAGTGCGGACTGACGCACGTTCATTTTCATTATCTGAGTCTTTTGTCATTATCATAGTCATAGCCATTATCATAGTCATCATAGCCATTATCTATTTCTTTTGTTTATCATTTTTACAGTGCAAATATTTGTAATAAAAATAATTTATACTTTCATTTAAATTACAACACAGAATACAATATATATGAAAGTGTAGAAAAATGTCCAAAATATTTGATATATTTCAATTGGTATTCTATTGGTATTCTATCAATGGGGGAGGTTTAGATTGGATATTAGGAAAAACTTTTTCACTAAGAGGGTGGTGAAACACTGGAATGCGTTACCTAGGGAGGTGGTAGAATCTCCTTCCTTAGAGGTTTTTAAGGTCAGGCTTGACAAAGCCCTGGCTGGGATGATTTAACTGGGAATTGGTCCTGCTTCGGGCAGGGGGTTGGACTAGATGACCTTCTGGGGTCCCTTCCAACCCTGATATTCTATGATTCTATGTTTTACAGTGTGATTAAAACTGCGATTAATGACGATTAATTTTTTTTTAGTTTATCGCGAGTTAACTGCGATTAATCGACAGCCCTAGTTATTATTGTTTTTCTATTGAAAAATTCCTGGGTTTTTTACAAAAGCTATTTTTTGGGGAGGAGGGAGGTTAACAATTTTCATCCAAGTTTTGAGCCACTCAAGTACATGAAAATACTGATTATGTTAAGAAAAACCAATACATTACATTAGGTAGATGTCGTTTTGTTAATAATAAATTAGTCTAAGTGTTAATATCAGGCTGGGTTTGTTAAAATAAGTTAAAATAGTAGAAGATACACACACATATACGCACACAAATGTGCATGCATATAAGTACATACTTTTAAAGTATAGTTCATTAAATAAACCATGGAATTATACCTCTTTTACTTTCAATACTCTTATTTTGCTCTATTTGTTTGGTTTTTTCTATCTGCCATCCCCCAATATTCCAGAAATTTACCCAAAAAACTGAAATTAATTTCACCTGTTTTTAATTTTTGTAATAAACACTGATAAATTCCTGGGAATTTTTAAACAAAATACAAAACAAAAACAAAGAATGTAGTCTATCCATCATGGAAAGTGAACTATATGGCTAGATAGGGGACTTGTAAAGTGAATTTATTTGAGAAGCAACCTCTCAACTGCTTCTTCCCTAGACCAGCGTGTGCCTACTCATGTACCTACCAATTGCTATGTAACATACCAATCTCCTCATTTCTCTCTCTCTCTCCCTCAACCTACCAAGCTCTGTCCTCAGTCCCCTAAAATGATTCCCTGCTTGCCTCTTCATCCATCATAGCTTTCTGTGTGCCTGTACACCTATAAACCTACATAAGGGTCATCCTGAGTTAATTTCATGATGCCCAAAACATAAAGAGAAACTACCATCAGTTATTAAATCCTGCTCCCCCAGCCACACACCTCCACATCTACCCAAATAAAACTAGTAAAAACTACTGGTTATTTGAAACACTAAAATCTTTAACCATATTTGGGCCAAACCATTTTAGAATTAAAACAAGGAGAAAAATTACAGGAAAGTGCTGAAGAAGTAAATTCACCAGTTTTTGAGCCTTCACATGCTTTGTCTAATTTGCCTCCTGAATTCTAGAAAAAAACTTAGCCTGGCATAAATTTGTGCCTGTCAAATATCAGGTTTATTGTTTTCAGTTTTGTAAGGCTGGTGATAGGGTTATAATGGAAGGCTAGCTTCAAACTTATCTATTGAGCTTCTCTCCATAATTAACATACCACAGAGTACATAATTTCAAAGTTCCAAAACTTCCCACTGTGCACAAAAATATTTCAAAATTTTAAAATTATTGACATAGACTATGACTGCAAAAGCAGTGTATGGAGTGCTTTCATAGGTTCAACATAATTTTGGGTATAATCATGTTCGGGACACTGGGCACTACACTAGGTAACTCGGGAGGGTGGAAGACCACGAGTGTCAAGGAAGCCCTCCTGCTCTAGGCCCGGATAAACCAAGGCCCCTTTGCTCCTTGAACCCTCTGTGATCCTGCATAACACTGAGGAAGCTAGCACACAAACAGACAGGTTTGCACACAGCTTGCTAGCCAAGGCCAGCTTCGGCCTGGGAAACAGATAGATAAGGCAGAAATGTTTATAGAATCATAGAATCATAGAATATCAGGGTTGGAAGGGACCCCAGAAGGTCATCTAGTCCAACCCCCTGCTCAAAGCAGGACCAATTCCCAGTTAAATCATCCCAGCCAGGGCTTTGTCAAGCCTGACCTTAAAAACCTCTAAGGAAGGAGATTCTACCACCTCCCTAGGTAACGCATTCCAGTGTTTCACCACCCTCTTAGTGAAAAAGTTTTTCCTAATATCCAATCTAAACCTCCCCCACTGCAACTTGAGACCATTACTCCTCGTTCTGTCATCTGCTACCATTGAGAACAGTCTAGAGCCATCCTCTTTGGAACCCCCTTTCAGGTAGATGAAAGCAGCTATCAAATCCCCCCTCATTCTTCTCTTCTGCAGGCTAAACAATCCCAGCTCCCTCAGCCTCTCCTCATAACTCATGTGTTCCAGTCCCCTAATCATTTTTGTTGCCCTTCGCTGGACTCTCTCCAATTTATCCACATCCTTCTTGAAGTGTGGGGCCCAAAACTGGACACAGTACTCCAGATGAGGCCTCACCAATGTCGAATAGAGGGGAACGATCACGTCCCTCGATCTGCTCGCTATGCCCCTACTTATACATCCCAAAATGCCATTGGCCTTCTTGGCAACAAGGGCACACTGCTGACTCATATCCAGCTTCTCGTCCACTGTCACCCCTAGGTCCTTTTCTGCAGAACTGCTGCCTAGCCATTCGGTCCCTAGTCTGTAGCTGTGCATTGGGTTCTTCCGTCCTAAGTGCAGGACCCTGCACTTATCCTTATTGAACCTCATCAGATTCCTTTTGGCCCAATCCTCCAATTTGTCTAGGTCCTTCTGTATCCTATCCCTCCCCTCCAGCGTATCTACCACTCCTCCCAGTTTAGTATCATCCGCAAATTTGCTGAGAGTGCAATCCACACCATCCTCCAGATCATTTATGAAGATATTGAATAAAACCGGCCCCAGGACCGACCCCTGGGGCACTCCACTGGATACCGGCTGCCAACTAGACATGGAGCCATTGATCACTACCCGTTGAGCCCGACAATTTAGCCAGCTTTCTACCCACCTTATAGTGCATTCATCCAGCCCATACTTCCTTAACTTGCTGACAAGAATACTATGGGAGACCGTGTCAAAAGCTTTGCTAAAGTCAAGAAACAATACATCCACTGCTTTCCCTTCATCCACAGAACCAGTAATCTCATCATAAAAGGCGATTAGATTAGTCAGGCATGACCTTCCCTTGGTGAATCCATGCTGGCTGTTCCTGATCACTTTCCTCTCATGCAAGTGCTTCAGGATTGATTCTTTGAGGACCTGCTCCATGATTTTTCCAGGGACTGAGGTGAGGCTGACTGGCCTGTAGTTCCCAGGATCTTCCTTCTTCCCTTTTTTAAAGATTGGCACTACATTAGCCTTTTTCCAGTCATCCGGGACTTCCCCGGTTCGCCACGAGTTTTCAAAGATAATGGCCAGTGGCTCTGCAATCACAGCCGCCAATTCCTTCAGCACTCTCGGATGCAACTCGTCCGGCCCCATGGACTTGTGCACGTCCAGCTTTTCTAAATAGTCCCTAACCGCCTCTATCTCCACAGAGGGCTGGCCATCTCTTCCGCATTTTGTGATGCCCAGCGCAGCAGTCTGGGAGCTGACCTTGTTAGTGAAAACAGAGGCAAAAAAAGCATTGAGTACATTAGCTTTTTCCACATCCTCTGTCACTAGGTTGCCTCCCTCATTCAGTAAGGGGCCCACACATTCCTTGGCTTTCTTCTTGTTGCCAACATACCTGAAGAAACCCTTCTTGTTACTCTTGACATCTCTGGCTAGCTGCAGCTCCAGGTGCGATTTGGCCCTCCTGATAACATTCCTACATGCCCGAGCAATATTTTTATACTCTTCCCTGGTCATATGTCCAACCTTCCACTTCTTGTAAGCTTCTTTTTTATGTTTAAGATCCGCTAGGATTTCACCATTAAGCCAAGTTGGTCGCCTGCCATATTTACTATTCTTTCGACTCATCGGGATGGTTTGTCCCTGTAACCTCAACAGGGATTCCTTGAAATACAGCCAGCTCTCCTGGACTCCTTTCCCCTTCAAGTTAGTCCCCCAGGGGATCCTGGCCATCCGTTCCCTGAGGGAGTCGAAGTCTGCTTTCCTGAAGTCCAGGGTCCGTATCCTGCTGCTTACCTTTGTTCCCTGCGTCAGGATCCTGAACTCAACCAACTCATGGTCACTGCCTCCCAGATTCCCATCCACTTTTGCTTCCCCCACTAATTCTACCCGGTTTGTGAGCAGCAGGTCAAGAAAAGCACCCCCCCTAGTTGGCTCCTCTAGCACTTGCGCCAGGAAATTGTCCCCTACGCTTTCCAAAAACTTCCTGGATTGTCTATGCACCGCTGTATTGCTCTCCCAGCAGTTTAGCAAAAACCAGTAACAAATAGGACCAAATAAGGCAAGGCTCGGGCAATGCTACTGAGGAAAAACACAACTGGCTGCTTTAGCTGATTGGCTACGGTATTGTACGGGGCAACAGGTAATTGGTTGCATAAGCTTGTGTAGTGAAATAGGCAAAGGTATAAAATGTATACTGAAATCTGCTGCACTGCTGCAGGATTTGAGACAGCTCAGTCTCCCTGCACCCTATTTGGAGCTCCAAATAAATCTCTCTGCTTCTCCACCCTGTTGTGGTCATTGGCGCGACGCACACCAGGCAACGAACCAGCTGTTGCTTGACTCGGGCACTCTGTGCTGGCAATAATCATTATATTACTCCATTTGTGCAGTGTACCAAAAAAAGTGGATAAAAGTATAATCTTTTCACAAAACTAGACATACTACAATATACCAAGATCAGAACAATTTAACTTTGTTAACTATCCAGTAGAATGTGAACAAGAAATAATCATGCCTTCTGTTATATATTCTTTTACTGTGAAATATAACCAACTTGATTTCAGGCACGAAGTGTAATGTTTAATAAAAACTCAGGAGTCAGGCTTGTCAGGAATCAAGCAATTCCATTTATTAATGACAAAGATGCAGTGAACTTCCTAGAAGATATGCAAACTAAAACAGGCAGAGTTCAAAATAACCCAGGAGGAATAAAGATTTTTGCTGAGGGTTATGCAAAGAAAAGTCAAATATGTAAATATAAAGAATTTTGCATTTAGAAGGATAGCTATGAAAACTTTGAGGAAAAGTGTCAAAGTATCCGGAATATTAACACTGTGAAGTAAGAGAAAGATGTGACTTGATCAGGGTTATTTTATTTGTATGACTAAATATCCCAAAGTGAACTGAAAAAGATACATTGCATGATATGAACAGACCATTTATTTGATAATTTACATTAATTCTGAATAAAAGGTGAAGTTTTTCAAACAGACGTGGATGAATCCTCTCTGACTATAGTGAAATAAGTTAAAGTCTGAGCCATCAATGAAAATGAGCTACTTTGTCCTTAAATTACAAATGCATAGTTCTTGATTAAAGCTCATTTTCACAGTTCATAAAAGGAAAATTGTTCTGATTGCTTGGGAAAACAAGTAAAACTCTTATCTAAGCTACAGTGAAAAAAGGTAAGGTGTTTGGTAAAACATAAGACTTCAGTTAGCTGGTTGTACAATCCTGAAAGAGTGGGAAATCATTACGGCAGGGCCAGCACATTTAGTCATTCCCACTTCTTGACATCTAGATATTCTGTTTCCCAATACCTCTTTCAGTCATCACTGAAGACAATAGGGATTGCCTGAAAACTACAAGAGTTTGATAAACATAACAAGCCAGATTCATGGAAGATACATTCCCAAAAAACTTGCTTGTATTCATCTGTCAGGAATGATCAAGATTCAGTGCTAATAATTGAGGTGTTATCTTAGTTAAATGTTACCTCATTCTGTTTGAAATACTTAGTCATCTGAGTATTAAATACATGTTCAAAGGCTAGGGTTAGTGAATTAAGATAATGTTACTATCACTAATTAAGTTCAGAATCCATGCACTTTATGCCAGTGAAAGCTTTTGAACACAGGCCTACTTATGATGAAAGGAATGCTGTCAAGATAAAGATTATTTATTAACATTTCCCCCCAACCTATGTTAATAACACCTTAGATTCTTTTACATTTCTTCAGGTTTTAATAATCTAACTCTCTTTTATCCTTTGATGCTATCTGTTTACTTCCTTCATCTTGAACAGTGAAACTAGACTGGTCAGTTTCACTTTCCTTTAATACTATATTTTAATTTCTGATTCTTGGGCACAAGTGCAATGCTGTTGAATCTTGAGGTTCAATAGTGCAATGGAAGTAAATTAAAATGAAAACTGATTTAGCTGAAATTAAAGAAAACCCCTAAACATACAAACATATTATTTCATATTAATTTATGTTAAATTCTTTAACAGACATAGGTGAGATTTTCAAAACTGGGTGCCAAACATTAGGCTTCTAACTCTATATTTAGACACCTAAATAGGTAGCCTAATTTTTCCAATGTGCAGAGATTGCAGATGTTTAGCAAACTTCCATCTTCAGGACCCAATGAGCAAAGTGTAAACAGATTTCTGAAGAAGTTATTCCCGCAAATGATGCTGTTAGTTTAAAAAAACAAAACCAGAAACACACACAAAAGGTCACACTCCTCTGCCTCAAAGGAACACAGAGAGAAAATCACTTTAAACGCCATTTTTGTCTGGGCTTTTGTGCTCTTTATCAGTGCTTTAGATATGGTGCTGTATAAATGCCTAAGAAAGATGTATTGGTAGTTATTAAAGATGGGTTATGAATATCAAATATTCTAGAGAAGGGTTTGCCAAAGGAGGCCTGAAGTAGGCATTTCAGATTTGTTTGATTACGTGATCTCCTAGCTTACCCAGGGAACAGTTTTTATAATGCTGAAGTGAAGAAACAGATTGACAGAGACAGAAGAGTACCCAGAAGTTACCTACTACAGAACAGGCCCAACAAAGAAAATAACAGAACGCCACTAGCCATCACCTTCAGCCCCCAACTAAAACCTCTCCAACTCATCATCAAGGATCTACAACCTATCCTGAAGGACGACCCATCACTCTCACAGATCTTGGGAGACAGGCCAGTCCTTGCTTACAGACCCCCCCCCCCGCCCAACCTGAAGCAAATACTCACCAGCAACCACACAACAAAACCTCTAACCCAGGAACCTATTCTTGCAACAAAGCCTGTTGCCAACTGTGCCCACATATCTATTCAGGGGACACCATCATAGGGCCTAATCACATCAGCCACACTATCAGAGGCTCGTTCACCTGCACATCTACCAATGTGATATATGCCATCATGTGCCAGCAATGTCCCTCTGCCATGTACATTGGCCAAACCGCACAGTTTCTACGTAAAAGCCTGGTACTTCTACATATGCACCAAGTGAGCCTAGGGTACTACCCACTTTACCTAGAGAGAAAGGAGGGGCTTGTGGACTAGGAGTCAGGTGATCTGGGTTCAATTCAATTCAAGCTCTGCCACGGTATTCATCTGTGACCTCAGGAAGCTCATTTACTCTCTTTAAGACTCATTTCCCCATCTGTAAAATGGAGGTAATAATATTTCTCTACCTCACAGGGGACTTGTAAGGTAAAATTCCTCACTGCTGCTTTTATCCTCTGATACTATGGAATGGGGAGCATACAATTTAATTAACTATTAAATAAAAATAACTATGATCTACATTCACAAAGGAACTGAGGTATAGTGATGCTTAGCCTTGCTATGCTTCATTTATAGGTGTCTAGAAAATCACTGCAATTCACAAAACCTGAGTTAGGCATCTATGCTCCCTATCCAACTAGAGTAAACCCAGCTAGCCCAAATCTGTTGACTCAGGATGAGAGACTCACTACCATGGGCTCCAAACTGTGTGTAGACATACTCATAGACACCTTAAAATGGGATTCACAAAAACCAGCTTGCTAGGCAGTGCCTCACCTAAGCTAGGCAATGGGAGGTGCCAAGCCAGGATGTGTGTCCTAAACCTTGCTCCTCTCAGGAAGTTTGGCACCTAAGCCTGGGCTGCAAGGAGGTGTCTCTTTTTAGGATTTACAGCTGAAAACCCTCTCCTGGGGTTAGGCACCTACAATGTTTGTGCATGAGGCAGGGGAGAGGAGGCGAGTGCCCACCTCAATCATATCTTTAGCCCAGTGGTAGGATACTCATCTTGTCTATGGGAGACCCCCAGTTTAAGTCCCCATCCACCTGCAGGGAAGAAGGGATGTGAACATCTCATCCCTAAATGCCCTAATCTAACAGGAGACATTGAGGCAGCCCTACCATCTACATCAGAATACCCTGTAGCCCAGTGATTAGAATACTCACCTGAGAGGTGGCAGATCCCTGTCCAAATCCTGTTTCCCCCTCGGGTGGAAGCGGGACTTAAATAGGGGGTCTCTACATCCCAGGTGAATCCCCTAACCGTTGTACTAAAAGTTATGAGGGAGGTGTCTTTCTCTCTGCAACCATTTCATGTGAGCTCACCTCTAGGGAGAGTGTTTTGAGTATTGGCTCCTATTTTTTCAACTGTCTTACTCCAGAAAGGACTGATTCTTATATTTATCCTGAATGAAGGGCAGATGTCATGCCCACCATCTTCAGTGATGTTTCACCCAACCTCCAGCATCATAATCACTTCCCAGTTGCAGAAAAGTGTAAAAGTCAGATGTGCTGATTTGTTGATATAATAGATATGAAATCATATGAGGTCACTGTTAAGGTTTTGCATTAAACTGAAAGTTGATGAAGTTGGGGTGTGTATTGCCTAAGAGTGTGAGGCTGTGGCATGCATCAGTAAGTTCTGTGTGTCCATAACACTTCATCCCCATTTTAAAAGTACTAATAGTATGTATACCAAAAGCAACCCTCCATGGTGAGAGGAGAGCATATAACCTGTCAGCTGGATGGAATCTCTCTATAGGAATCCATGTGATTTCCAAAACGCTGTAGCTTTCATGAAGTTCTAGAAACAGCCAGAAGCAGCTTGCTTGTGCCTGTATTACAGCAGCCTATTGCATCCCCCCCTTCCTCTGGGTCCCACATCCCTGTCTATATGAGCATGCTTCTCACTCTTTAAACATGCTAATATGGGGCATATGCCATCTTGCTCAGCATCAATGATTGAACTGGGGTTCTTCCCAGCTGAAAGCGGAAATATTTACAGCTTGTGCTAAAGAACCAGACTCCCAAGTTCTGAGCTGTTAACAGAGGCACATCTTCTGTGGATTGGGTGCAGAGGGGAACACATACCACACACACTGACCAGTGGGGGTACAGAGGCAGAATGTGTGACAAATGACTGAAAGGTGGAACATGTATTTTGGGAAATGACACTATAACTTTAAGAAGTAATGGGATTTGAATCTATGAGTTGTATGTACACTATATAGTTCAGCATTGTCCCTTAAGGTTATTTGTACTGCATCTCTTTTCAAAAGTCCAATATCTCCAAATATTCCATCGAATTCTTCCATCTTTCTCACTGGGCCCATCATGGCTGACATGCTGTGGCTGAGAAAGATGTTGGTCGGTGATCCTTTGATCACATACACCCTGAATGCAAAGCTTTTGTTAGTTGTTTCTATGGTGAACAGGCCAATGCAGTTCAGGATATTTTCAGGGCTTGTCAGAGCTGTGTCAGGTGACTTCAGCTCTGGGAGAGGTTGAAGGTGATTGTATGTCTCTTCTGAGATGGCTGTGATGTCTGCCCCTGAGTCAATTTTAAAGTCAATAGCCTTGCTATGAATATTCAATTTCACTGCCCTGGCAGTATCTATCAGCCACATCATCAGAGGCTCATTCACCTGCACATCTACCATTGTGATATATGCCATCATGTGCCAGCAATGCCCCTCTGCCATGTACATTGGCCAAATCAGACAGTCTCTAGGCAAAAGAATAAATGGACACAAATCTGACATCACGAATTATAATATTAAAAAACCAGTAGGAGAACACTTCAATCTCCCTGGACACTCAATAACAGACTTAAAAGTGGCAATTCTTCAACAAAAAAACTTCAAAACCAGACTCCAGTGAGAAACTGCAGAACTGGAATTAATTTGCAAACTGGACGCCGTCAAATTAGGCCTGAATAAAGACTGGGAGTGGATGGTTCACTACAAAAATTAATTTCCCCGTGCTGATACTCACACCTTCTTGTCAACTGTTTGAAATGGGCCAACTTGTTTACATTGGCGTCATTAGCACTACAAAAGTGATTTCCACCCCTTATTGTCTACTGTTGAGAATAGCGCACTTCCACCTTAATTGAATTGGCTTGTTAGTATTGACCCCTCACTTGGTAAGGCAACTCCCATCTTGTTATATGCTGTGTATTTATACCTCCCTACTGTATGTTCCACTCCAAGCATCTGATGAAGTGGGTTTTAGCCCATGAAAACTTATGCCCAAATAAATTTGTTTGTCTCTAGGGTGCCACAAGGACTCCTCATTGTTTTTGCTGACTAATACGGCTACCACACTGAAATGTGATAACCTACAGTTTAATAGATTTCAGTTGCTATTGGTAAGAGAATGTTTTCTATATACGCACATTAAAACTATTTCTTAGCTAATTAAGACACCATTTCAACTGGGATTAGTGTATGTTGTAGAATATGTTTTATAGTATATATAATGAATTACTGAGTTAAATGTTAAATAAATGCAGGATTTACATTTGTGCTCCTATCATAATGGAAAATGTCACCTTCCCAAGGAGAGCCACCCCAGACTTTTCTCTCTTTTGTTGAAAGAAAAGAAAAAAGGATCACCCTTGATTGTAAGTTAGTGAGTTAACCCTCTCTTGCATTCTGACTCATTCTTCTCTCTCAGTTCCTTTCCATGATAATATTTTCTTTGTCTTTATCTCCGTGAATCCTTTTTCCTCCTCTTCCATTTTCATTTCATACATGACCAACACTCCAGTAAGTTGTTACCATCATTATTATCTATTTTTTTCTATTTTACTTTTTTATTTTTGGTCTAAATAATGATAACTGGTCACTTTGGCCCTTAGTGTTTGGGTATAATGTTTTCCTTTTAAAGCTTTCCCATTATTGTTCTGTGTGCATGTATCAAGGGAATTCTCTTTCTCTGGACATTCGCCAGTCAGCCCCTTTGCAAATTTGTATATTTTGGAAGCAAAATAAATGAATAAAACGAATTGGTAGCATAAATGTATTACAAAACTCATACCTCACTATTACTATTCTTACGTTGTTATTTGTGATCTGAAGCTAGGCCATTTTTTCTAGTTTTGAATATGATTATCTTGATAATATAGCTGAAGTTTCACAGGTGTGACAAAACAAAAAGGGAGTTTGGCTAAGGTAATCATAGATGTGAGTCTTCTGTCTCACACTATGTAGGACAGCCTTAACATTTTGCATACTGTGATGTCCTAACAGCTTGATATGCTATCCTGTGCATTCTTCGCTACCACCTTGTGTATGTCTTTAGGTACTACAAGTGTTTTATTAGGTTGTTGCTGGTCAACTTTTTCTGAACACAGCCCTTCTACAGGGGAGCAGGAAGCGAACCTTCACCTGTGAAGTCAGAGGCGCTGACTTTTCAAAGTGCCAGGGGGTGCTTGATCCCTGGCTGTGCCCCAGGACCCACCCCACTCCACCTCTTCCCTCAAGGCCTTCCCTCTTTCTGCGCCTGCTCCACCCTGACCTGCCTGTTCCCACCCAGTTCCTCCCCCTCTCCCGAGCGTGCTGCGTCCTTGCTGCTCCCCCTTCTCCCACCCTCCCTGCATGCCGCGAAATAGCTGATTGTGGCAGGCGGGAGGTGCAGGGAGGGAAGGAGAGGCACTGATCCGCAGGGCCCACCGGTGGGTGGGAGGTGCTGGGGGGGACAGCTTATAGGGGGGCTGCCGGTGGGTGCTGAGCACCCACCATTTTTTCCCCGTGGGTGCTCCAGACCCAGAGCACTCATGAAGTTGGCGTCTATGTGTGAAGTACAAGCTTGCATGCCTAAAACAGACAGGCAGGGAGTGGGAGAGAAAAGAGAAGTAGTTCTGTGTCTGAGGGCCAGATAACACTGTCCAAAAGACCTTGGGATAGTGGAGTGGGGGTGACGAGGGGCTTAGCATGATAACATTGGTCAAGCAAACTGACCAACTGACAGAATGATGCATATACAGTGCCTTGCTGACTGGCTTAAATGCCTCTCAAACAAAGTTGTGCAGAGGTTGGCTTTGGGGAAATAAAATTATAAAGTTACTGGGCCAGATTCTCAGTCTTCTATGGCTAGTCTGTATGTAAGTAGCCTTAGACAAGCCAGGCAAGGCCACTGGAGGATTCCCCTTTTAAAGTGGAAAATCCCAACTGGCATAAAGCCATATGTGCCAACATCTGAAACAAAAACAACCCTGGTAGATTCCAATATTTTTTTAAAAAGAAATTGGATGTGTTGGTATGCGTAACTGTGCATAGACACATTGCCTGTTCAGCCCACTCACACCAGCTCCAGGCATTCAATATATTTTCACTCCAGATGCTCTGCAGAGGCATACAGCACCTGGAGAAACCCCATGAAGAGGGAACCCGTGATCCACCCGTCAAATTCCTTCTCCTGGTTGAGAGACAGGAGGGCAAGAGACAGAACATCACTATATGGTAGATGGAGTAGGTCCTAGACCAGATAGATTGTCAAAGACGGTTTACCTTGGACTGTGTAGGTCTGCTCTGGTTGGATCATGTCTGCCAGCACAGACTTCAGCCACAGCAAGATGGCCTTTGCTATGTTATAGTACATGCTGAAGAGTGATATTGGTTGCCAATTCCTGAGGTCATGGAGGACTCCCTTTTTGGACAGCAGGGTGAGTACAGCCTACATGCATGACAGAAGGAGCACCCTGCTACCTAAGGACTCAGCCCAGATGGTGGCAAGGTCCGGGCTGAGGATGTCCCAGAACACATGGTAGAGTTCCATGGTTAGCCCGTCAATGCCTGGAAATTTGTTGGTGGGCGTAAGATGGAGGGCCCCAAGGAATTGGCCAGAGAAAGAGGGTCCTCTAGATGGTCTTGGTTACCTGTGCTGATTATAAGGCGCTTGTCCCTTATTGGTATGAAGGGTGCCATCCTCCTTGAGGAGGTAGGTGATATGCTTTTTGGCACCCCTCTTTTTCTCCAGAGCATAGAAGAAGTAGGAGCCACAATCCATCTCCTGAAAGAGCTGGATGCAGGATTGAAGAAAGGTTCCCTGTGCCTGATGGTTATTAAGGTTTGTCCTTCTCTTGACAATCTCTGCACAGAGAGTGCCCCAGGATGAGCAGCCGCCACTCCAGCTCCAACTGCTAAATTGCTGCATCCCTCCTTCAACTGCCCCCCGGGTGTAAAAGCGACAGAGGAGGGCAGTGTTAAAGTCCCCACCCAGGCCCAGGCACTTGCAAGGATCCAAGGTGCTGAGGAAGATGGATGCCTGCCAATTGAACTGCATCCACTCGCATAGCAGGGCTTAGATGTTAAGAAGTTTGAGGATCAACTTCTCCACACAACCAGGAGGTGCAGCAGGCATCCCAGCATGACCTGGGGCTGTAGGTCCAGGGAGAACAGGGTGGCCACCCACTCCAGCCGAGAGTGTAGTGTGGTGGCTGAAATACACCCTGTCCTGCCACTCCAGTTGCCAGCTGGCTTCAGCAGCTGGATTGGTGTTAATCTCCTGCAGGAAGAGTACCCCACACCACACACACAAGAAGGAGAGTACCTGGCACCTGCGAAGACTCTCCCAACAGCCCCTGATGTTCAGAGATGCAGAGGTGTTAAGTCTCATTGTGCAGCTTGAGGGTCCTGGCCACTGGTCGCTGTGCCACCCGCCCCCCAGGGAACCACGCAGCAACATGTTGTTGATCCCAAACGTGATGAGGAAAGCTGTGGGCCTATTGGTAGACTTTCCTTTTATCCCTTTACTCTCCCACACCAAGACCCTCATGCCCTGGAGAATGTGAATAAAATTCTCCCACTGCTGGAAACCAAGCTGCACCTTCTTCCTCGAGCTAAGTGTGTCTGACAGGAACTGACCCAGCTTGTCCCATTGCATAGAGGGGGGCCAAGAGCTCTGCAGACTCACGGACTCTCTTTTAGGTATGGGAATGGTTGCCTTAATGGTCACGGAGCCCTGGCACAGCATCACCCATACCACATGGTCTGTCTTGCCTCCTGACAGAGATGTGAGCATCAGAGGGAGCACAGCAGCCCCCACTGGAGCAGGGAAAGGGCCAGTGGAGCAGTATTCCCTCCAATTCTCTTTCTTTGATTATTTTTGTAATTCTTTGTGCTATTGCCTTACTTCTTTTATACTTCATTAGATCTTCACTATTCATTGTATTTGTTGCTTTTTATAGGCTTTGTTCCTTCCTTTAAGTGCCATTTTGAACCCCTCATTCCACCATGGAAGTGAGTTTTTAGTTTTGGGATACTTCAGTATCCAAGGTATGGCTACAATAGCTGCTGCTATTAATCCTTTTTTTACGTTATCACTGAAATTCTCTCTGTCATCATTCACACAATGATTATTTACAAATTTGGTACATTTACTTGTAAATAGGAGCTCCCAGTTAGCTTTCTTAAAATTCCAGGTGAGTAATTTTCCTTTACCTTACCATTGAAAAGTAATAAGTATAGAGAAATGATCACTTTCCTTTCCTTCTCCCTTATATATTTCCAAGTTGCATTTATTTGCAATATCTCCTGTTATAATTCCCAGGTCTAAGCAGGAAAAGCTACCATCTTCTGCATTAAATCTAGTTGTGATGCCATCATTTAAAACCACTAGATTGTTCTCATCAATGACCTTTTCTAACCATGCACCATTTTCATCAGCTATCTTACTTCCCCATGATTTATTATGTCTATTTAGGTCACCGCATATAATATATGGTCTTTTATAATTTTTTGCTATTTCTTGTATCTCTGAACTTTCTAATTTCCCACATGGGTTATAGGTATTATAAATCCTCAAAAAATATTACTCTTCTGCATTGGGATTTCAACAGCATTATATTCTAGGCTTGCTTCATCATTCTGTGCTACTATGTAGTTTAATCTTTCCCTTATTAAAGTACAAGTGCCTCCTCCTCTTCTGAGTTTTTGGTCTTGCCTAAAGAAAATATATACACTGGAATTTTAAAAAAACACACAGTTCAACCAACCATGTTTCCTAGATACATATGACATCTGGTTTAGTTTTCATTTCAAGGATATTTTCTTTGAGTTCTTCATGATGTGCTATCAAACTGTGTACATTCCAACAAAAGATTGAGATCCCCATACTACTCATATTTCACCATTAACTTCATTCAAAATTGCATGACTACAGTCTATTGACAAGTATGTTTTAATTGCCCTTGCTATAATTTTCATTTTTTTCTGATTTTTCCCAGTTTATAATTTATGATTGATAACTTTTTCATAAGTAGTAGACCATCGCCTATTCTTTCTGCAGCGTTTGTTAACAACTTTTGACTTTTGTATCTCTTTAGGTTGCCTTGCCACAATTCACCCTTAGTTACTACATTTGACTTCTGTCCCCTCTATACAATTTTCATAGGAATGCTCTCCCTCAAATTTACCGCATCTCATTTTCTCTTTAGCAACAGCTGCTATATGCCCATACCATTGGCACTTATAACACCATATGGGACATGGGATATATGGCTTGATTCACAATATCTGAAACCATAGAATTACTATCTCAGGTAGAATCGCTCTGTGACAGATTTATGTTACCAATCTGCCTGAGGCGTCAGGTGATCAGGCTGAGGCCGCAGGATCATTGGGGAGGAGATGAAGGAGCACACCAAGTGACTAAATTTTAAAGCTTTATTAATAAAATAAAGTAAAATAACAGCGGAGAGTGATGGGTGCTCCCCACGTCACTCAGAGGAAGGAAGAAAGCGTTAGTGCCCCAAGCCCTAACCCACTTTCATACTCACACACGCACTACCTGAGGCTGTCCAAGCCCGGGTGTAATGTAAGAACAAGAGGGGGAAGGGTCGATGAGAGTTCTGTCCTGTGCACAGGTCACCCTGGGTCCGCTGTTGATCTCCGACCTGCCCTGGCTCTTGGGAGGATTTTTAAGTGCTTGGTTCTTCTGGGGGGCATTCCGTTCAAGGACCTCTGTCCCCCGTGCTCTTTGTACCAGTCCAAACTGGCTTTTTGTGGCTTCCTCAGCTTTCCCAAAACACATTGGCTTCAGGGATGGGAGATGGTTGTTTTCCCTTCACCGTCTCACTCGTTTTCGCAGCCCCAGCAGTTCAGTTCTGCAACTCTCCTTTCTCACAGCTGGTCGGGGTTGAAATCTCGACCCCCATCTTTCTTGGCAAGTAGCAGAGAATCTGTTGTGTGCAGTGGCCTTGGGCTGGAGTCAACCTCTTACTTGTGGACCTAGCTGGAGTGTCGAGTTAACCCGTTCCCTTCTCTCTTCCTCCCCCTTTGGCCTCTCACAACCTGCAAAGAAATCTTTAACTCTGCACTCACACCTTCAACCCTTCCCGAGTTCCTTACAACTACATATAAAAGCATTAGCAATATATAATGCTCGTGCTTACCCAGGGTACCCCCTGGGGGGGAGTTATATTGTGACAGTCCCCCCCTTGACCCCGAATCAACATTCTGTTGTGAGGGGTCACCACTTAGGTTTCCACCCTCCGGTAAGGAGGAGTTCTAGGCTACCCTTAGCTGTACGGTTATGACACGCCCCCCAAATCACAGATGGTGCTAGATAGCCTGTACCACACTGGCTATGATTTCTTCCTGGAGCTCTAGGAGAAAACAGAGTTAATAAGACACATGGACCTCTAGATATACTACTGATTACATAAAAACTAACAATATTTTCCACATTTCAAGGACGATTTTAACCAGTTGATTCTGGGAAAATTTCATGGGAGAGTGAATCAGCCACTTTCTTAGAAGCTCCTGAAATGTATTTCAAAATCAAAATCTTGGAGAGCTAAACTCCACTGAAGAAGTTTTTTGTTATTGTCCTTGACGATATGAAGCCACTTCAGCGCAGCATGGTCTGTTTGCAGGTGGAAACGCTGTCCCCAAACGTATGGGCGTCGCTTTTCCAGAGAGTACACAATGGCATAACATTCCTTTTAGCTGATTGACCAGTGACTTTCCCTCTCAGACAGTTTCTTGCTGAGAAACACAACGGGATGGAATTCTTGATCCGGTCCTTCCTGCATTAAAACTGCTCCCACACCACCCTCGGACGCTTCTGTGGTTACTAGGAAAGGTTTGTCAAAGTCTGGGGCCCTTAGCACAGGGTCAGACATGAGTGTTGCTTTAAGCTGGTTAAAGGCCTTTTGACACTCTTCAGTCCACTGAACTGCATTTGGCTGTTTTTTTGGTTAGGTCAGTCAGTGGGGCAGCGATTTGGCTGTAGTGGGGTACAAATCGCCTGTAATATCCAGTCAAGCCGAAGAAGGATTGGACCTGTTTCTTTGACTTTGGGAAAGGCCACTTTTGGATAGCTTTCACTTTGGCCTGTAGAGGGTTGATAGTTCCTTGACCCACCTGGTGTCCAAGGTAAGTCATTCTGTTTAGGCCTATTTGACACTTCTTAGCCTTAACAGTTAGTCCTGCTTCCCTTACGCGCTCAAAGACTTTTTGTAGATGTTCCAAGTGTTCTGCCCATGAATCAGAAAACATGGCCACATCATCAAGGTAGGCAACTGCAGATTCTGCCAATCCTGCTATGAGACAATCTACAAGTTTTTGGAAAGTGGCGGGTACATTTCGCACCCCGAAAGGGAGCACATTAAATTCATACATGGGTGACGAACGCTGAACTTTCCTTAGTGGATTCATCCAGCAGTACTTGCCAGTACCCCTTGATTAAGTCTAAGGTAGAGATGAACTGGGCATGTCCCAGTTTCTCCAATAGTTCATTTGTGCATGGCATTGGATAGTTGTCTGGGCGAGTTACAGCATTTAGCTTACGGTAGTCCATGCAAAAGCGTATCTCCCCATCTGGTTTGGGAAGTAGAACCACTGGAGATGCCCATGCACTGCCAGAGGGGCGGATTACACCCAGGTGTAACATATCCTGGATCTCCCGTTCTATAGCAGTTTTAGCTTGAGGAGACACCCGGTAAGGTTGGACTTCAATTGGGTGAGCATTACCTGTGTGAGTGGAGTGGTATGCCCATTCAGTCAGTCCTGGAGTGGCAGAGAACGTCGGCGTGTAGCTAGTGCACAGCTCCTTGATCTGCTGTCGCTGCATACGCCCAAGAGAGGTTCACCTCTTCCACGCCACCGTCACTTTTTCCTTCGTAGTAGACACCTTCAGGCCACTCAGCATCATCTCCTCCCTGGGCTGTAAACTGACAAACCCTTAATTCTCTGGAATAAAAGGGCTTTAGAGAATCAACATGGTACACCTTAAGCTTTAGGTTTGAGGTTGGGGATGCTGTGAGATAGTTAACAGCTCCCAGGCACTCTTGGACCGTAAATGGCCCTTCCCACAACACTTCCATTTTATGGGCCTGAGGCGCCTTCAAGACCATGACCTGCTCCCCTACTTTAAAGGAATGTTCTCTGGCTTGTTAATCATACCAGACCTTTTGCTCTTCCTGAGCATCTTTTAGGTTTTCTCTAGCAAGGGCTAAAGAGGTTTGGAGGGTTTTTGGAGGTTGTTTACAAAGTCCAGAATGTTAGTTCCTGGAGAAGGCATAAACCCCTCCTATTGCTGCTTCACCAACTGTAATGGCCCCTTAACCTCATGGCCATACTCAAGTTCAAATGGTGAAAACCCTAAACTGGGATGTGGTACAGCCCTGTAGGCAAAAAGCAACTGCTGCAACACTAGGTCCCAATCGTTGGAGTGCTCATTTAAGTATCATGGCCCCCAAAGTTCCACTAAACTTCTCCACCAGATCATTTGTTTGATGGTTGTAAGGGGTGGCAACCAAGTGGTTCACCCCATGAGCTTACTGCAGGCTTTTCATGGTCCCTCCCAGGAAATTAGTTCCATAAGGATGTCGAATCCATAAGGATGTCGGAGGGCCAACCTACCCTGGCAAAAACGTCTGTTAATGCCTGGCACACACTTTTAGCCCGGGTGTTGCTTAGAGCTACTGCTTCCGGCCATCGGGTGGCAAAATCCATGAAAGTCAGTATGTACTGCTTTCTTCTGGGTGTCTTTTTCGGAAAAGGACCCAGAATATCCACAACTACTCACTGAAATGGAACCTCAATGATGGGGAGTGGCTGGAGAGGGGCTTTGACCTAGTCTTGGGGTTTTCCTGCTCTTTGGCACACCTCACAAGACCGGACATAGGTAGAAACATCCTTGCCTATTCCCTCCCAGTGGAAGGACCTCCCTCAAATGGTCTTTGGTCCTGTTCACCCCAGCATGGCCACTAGGGTGATCATGGGCTAAGCTCAGGAGCTTTACCCAGTACCTAGTTGGAACTTCCAACTGTCTCTGAGGATGCCAGTCTTCCTGGTGTCCACCAGAAGTCCTCTTTCTACAACAAACCTGGATCGACTAGAAGAGCTGAGATACAGCGGGTTGTTCCGTGCTGCTGTCCAAGCTCCTCGGAGGCTTTCATCTGCTTCCTGTTCGGTCTGGAACTGTTCTCTTGATGCTGGAGACATCAGTTCCTCACTGAATTGTGGACCTGGGCTTGGTCCCTCTGGAAGCGATGCAGGGGATGGAGCTGTTTCCATTGACTGTGAACCACTCTCCACGGGTGCACTATGTGGTATTTCAGGCTCTGGCTGAGCCTCTTGTTTAGGGTTATCTGCTGCTGCTGCCCGTGCAGGCTTGGTGGTGCCCTCTGGTGCTGGAGCGGTAGACGGGGTTGCAAGTGCTGGACTCAGTGCTGGCAATGGTTCTGGTGCTGGTTGCTCCGCCAGTTCTGGATTTGGGACTGGCTCTGGCTGGGTCTCTGCGACTGGATCCACTACTGCTGTCACAGATGTTGGCATGGGGTCCGGTTCCACCACCTCAGTCTGGGGCTCTGGTAACACAGACTGGGCCCTTGTTGAAGGCTCAGAAACAGAACTAGGTGTGACATCTCGCTTAGCCTGGCTGCGGGTGACCATTCCCACCCTCTTGGCTAGCTTCACATGGTTGGCCAAGTCTTCCCCCAGCAGCAGGGGAATGGGATAATCATCATAAGAGTGTAAAAGTCCACATTCCTGACCAGCTCTTGTACTGGACAGGCAACTCGGTGGTAGGCAAGTTTAAAGATTTTGACATGAAGGGTTGAATCGTCACTTGGGCCTCTGGGTTGATGAATTTGGGGTTCACTAAGGATTGGTGAATAGCTGACACCTGTGCTCCAGTGTCCCTCCATGCTGTAACCTTCTTCCCACCCACACTCACAGTTTTCCTTCGCTCTGAGGGTACCTGGGAGACATCTGAGCTTGAGGACCTTTGGTGTGACTCTGGTGTAATGAACTGCAGTCTATTGGGGTTCTTGGGGCAGTTGGCCTTCACATGCCCCGGCTCATTACATTTAAACATCGCCCAGCTGACTGGTCACTTGGGTGAGGTGGGTTGCTGGTGATGTATGTGGTGGGATGATAAGGTGTTTGGGGTTTTCCTGGGGATGTAGGTGGGGCCTTGGGCTATTCCCAGTGTTGTCTCGGGTTGCCCCTTCTGATATCCGCTCCAACTGCTACTAGTTTTTTCTCTTTTCCGCCACCTCCACCCATTTGGTTCCAATCTCCCCCGCTTTGATTATAGTTTTGGGCTTTCCATCTAAGATATACCTTTCTATTTCCTCAGGAACACTCTCTAAGAACTGCTCCATTTGCATTTGGAGAGACAGATCTTCCAGAGATTTAACGCTTGCTCCTGATAACCAGGCATCCCAATTTTTTACAATGCCGCCACCTCTGCTAAGGGTCCACTGAGCTGTGGCCTCAGCTCCACCAGGTACTGATCTGTAGAGGTGCTGTACCCAAGGCAGGCCCTTTCACAATTTTCTAAGAAGGCCTTTGTATCATCGCCTACCTTGTAGGTAGGGAATTTTCTGGGATGGGAAGCGGTACCTGCAGAAGGATTGCTAGGGTTGTCTAGTATATTCTGCTTAGCGCTTTCCATCTCTAAACGTTTTGTCTATAACTCCAGTTCATGCTTCCTCTCTCTTACTTTATCCTCCAGTTCATGCTTCCTCTCTCTTTCTTTTAACTCCAGGGCTCTCTTGTGGGCAGCTTCTTCTGCCTCCAATTCCAAGCACTTTAAGGCCATCCATATATCATGTTCTTTTTGTCTCTCATCAGCTTCGAATCTGGCTAATTCTAATTTCTTTTGGACGTCACTGTCAGTCATCCTAGCCTTTCTGTGTTTAATCTAGCCTAACCCAAGAGCTAGAAAGAAAAAAAAAACACTTGTGAATTCCCCTGCAGGAGGTTAACTACCCTGCCCTCAGGCAGAGAAAAAAAACAACAACTCCAGCTGCTCAGAGCTTAAAAAAAAAATCCTTAAAAAAACCCCGCCCTGCTTTCCAAGCAGCCAAAACGGGGGCGGGGGGGGGGGGGGGATTGTTCTTTTAAAATCCTACTGTGCTTTTGGTTCAGAATGATCCCACCGTGCTCCTACCATGTCAGGGTTCCCTCCCCACTCTGAACTCTAGGGTACAGATGTGGGGACCTGCATGAAAGACCCCCTAAGCTTATTTCTACCAGCTTAGGTTAAAACTTCCCCAAGGCACAAATTCTTTGCCCTTGGATGGTCTGCTGCCACCACCAAGTGATTTAACAAAGAATCAGGGAAAGGACTACTTGGAGTTCCTATTCCCCCAAAATATCCCCCCAAGCCCTTACATCCCCTTTCCTGGGGAGGCTTGAGAATAATATCCTAACCAATTGATTAAAAAGTGATCACAGACCCAAACCCCTGGGTCTTAGGACAATAGAGAAATCAGTCAGGTTCTTAAAAGAAGACTTTTATTTAAAAAAAAGTAAAAATCACCTCTGTAAAATCAGGATGGAAAATAACTTTACAGGGTAACAAACAATTCAAAAACATAGCAGAACTTCCTCTAGGCTTAGTTTCAAAGTTACAAAAAACAGAAATAAACCTCCCTCCAGCAAAGGAAAAATTCACAAGCAGAACAAAAGATAATCTAACACGCCTTGCCTGGCTTTTACTTACAATTGTTGTAATATGAGAGACTTTTAGGATTGTTTATAGGGGAAGGAGTTTTCTGACCTGTTGCTTCTCCACTTCCCAAGAGAACACACAAAACAAAGCCTCCCCCCTGCTCCAAGATTTGAAAGTACCTTCTTTCCCCATTGGTCCTTTTGGTTAGGTGCCAACCAGGTTATTTGAGCTTCTTAACCCCTTACAGATAAGGAGGAATTCTAGGCTATCCTTAGCTGTATGGTTATGACAGCCTCTACTATGACTAAGCGAAAGAATGCATGGACATGTGACTTGCCCATGGGACTCCAAACACCATCTTGTTTATTGTAATTTTCCACAGTGAGAACAATGAGGGTATGTCTACACTGCGAAGTTTTCGACATAAGTTTTGTCTTTCATGGGTACTTAAAAAAGCCCCCCCACAAAAGACAAAAGTTTTGCTGATGCAAGTGGCAGCAGGGCTGTCCTTACCCATATGCAAAGTACACAGCTGCGTAGGGCACCAGGAAATTTCTCTTCCCCATGGCCCCCGCTCTGCTCTGCCCCAGCCGTGCCTCTTCCCACCCCTGCTCCGCCCCCGCCCTGCTCCCACTCCACCCCCTTCCCCTGAGGACTGCAGCAGGGGTCGGGCCTGCCCTGTACTCACCAAGTGGCGGGAAGTGGAGCGACCAAGTCCCAACCTGCTGTGCTCCGCTGGCTCCCAGCTGTGCTGCTGGTAAGTGCTGGGGGGGCAGTTCCCCCCAGCCCTCAAGTCCCAAGGCTGAGAGCCAGGGGAGCAGAGCGGAGAGGGCTGAGGCCATGTCACTCCACTTCCCACTGCCCCGTGAGTGCAGGGTCGGGCCCGCCCTGTAGTCACCAGGCGGCAGGAAGTGGAGCGACCTGGCCCCAACCCGCTCCGCTCCAGCCCCAACCCTGCCCCTCAAGCCTGTTCGTGCTCTCCCGCAGATGCCTGGGGCCAGCCCCCCCATTCCTCCTGCAGAGGCCTGCAGAAGGCACCAAAATGGCTTGGGACGGCCCTGAGTGGACAAAGCTAACACTGCTCATGGGGCTGGAAGTATTTTGTCAGCAAAAGTGCTGATGGGTTTCTCTTCACTTGGCAGAAACTATAAAGGCCCTGGAAACATCTCCATTTTGCCTCTTTCCTTCTCAAACCTCCAGACTACGATGAACTTGTACTAATGGGAGCATTCTAACCAAAGGACCGAAGACCTTCCAGTGATTTGGAAGCAACCAGAGACTTAACAAACCAGCAGTTTATTCCATCAGTGCTACAAGCCTGATCCAAGAACTTTGCAATTGTTGTATGTATTTGTTTCCTTTAATCAAATCTTTCTTTCTTTCTTTCTTTCTTTCTTTCTTTCTTTCTTTCTTTCTTTCTTTCTTTCTTTCTTTCTTTCTTTCTTTCTTTCTTTCTTTCTATAAATAAACATTTAGATTTTAGATACTAAAGGATTGGGAACAGTGTGATTATTGGGTAAGATCTGAGTTGTATATTGACCTGGGTGTGTGGCTGGTCCTTTGGGATCAGAAGAACCCTTTTGTTTGATTAAATGGGTTTTAAATAACCACTCATCATTAAGTCCAGTGTTTTTAGTTGTGATTCAAGGACCGGAATGCCTAAGGATACTGCTTTTCTGAATACTTGTTAGCCACTGTGGTGAAACAGAAGTTTACTTTTGTTGCTGGTTTGGTATATCTTATGGAAGAATAACCACCAGTTTTTGGGTACGTCTGTCTTATTTCTTAGCGGTTTTCAGTTGTGACCCACAGAGGCACGGTGACAGTTGTATACTGACATCTTATGTTAACCAAACTTTATAGTGCAGACACAGCCTTGGGGATAACCCTGTGCATCACTGACTTGCATGAAGACCAGGAGGCCCTGAATCAGGGGACCACAACTGGATCTCTGCAGCAGCCAGTCTCTGCTATGTCCATGCCTGATCATGGGCGGTGCTAAGCATGCTCCACCTTCCTGGAAGTCAGTGGGGACAGAAGTTGCTGAGAAGGGGGCAAGCATCGTCCCACCAGCTGAGGCCCTATATTATTAGGTCAAAAATTCCAATCTTGAATGCCTGGAGGTAGGCACTTGAACCCATACTTAGGCCTCTAAATAAAAGTCGTTGGATTTCCAGAGGTGCTGTGCATACGCCATCCCCATTCACTATGATGATAGCAGGACCATGCCCAACAACTAGTTTTATGATTCAGAATAATCAGTACAATGACTTCAGTGTCAATACATTGTCTCTCTTCTGCAGACTGGGACTACAGCTGATATGCTGAAATACAGAAATGCTGAATTCTTTGCCCTTTATACAACAATAAGCATGAAGAAACTATAGAGGCATAGTGGAGTTCAAAATCAGTGGTGATTCCGGGGTTGGCCGATGAAGGCGCAGGGCCAGAGCCAGAAGGAGAGAGCAGCTGCTGCGTGCCGCACCATGGGCAGCATACCAGGCAGGCAGTGGCTGGAGGCTGCCTGGGAGAGTGGACTAGTGGCTCCCTATGCCAGGGGGACTGGAGCAGAGGCGCACCCCACCAGGAAACGTGGGATGGGGCATAGACACCGACTTCCCCTCTTTTCCCTGGGTGCTTGACCTCCTTCTGCCCCCAGCCCCGCCCCCACTCCACCCCTTCCATGAGGCTCTGCCCCTCCCCCGGCTCGTCCCACCCCTTCCCTGCCCCCCTTTCAATTCCTTCCCCATAGTCTCCGCCCCAACTCCACGCCATCCCTGCCCCTATTCCAACTCCTTCCCCAAATCCCCGCCCCGCCTCTTCCCTGCCTCTTCCCCTGAGTGTGCCATGTTCCCGCTCATCACCCCGGAGTGTACTAATGCCGCCAAACAGCAGTTTGGCGGCGGCTGAGCGGGAAATGCTGGGAGGTAGGTGGAGGAGTGGGGACACATCACGCTCAGGGGGGGAGGAGGAGATGGGGCGGGGCGGGGAACTTGGCTGCTTATGGGATGCTTAAGTCAGTGCTTATGGGATGGGGAGGGGACAGGGAAAGCGCAGGACCCCCGGGTTGGGACGGATCACGTGGGCAGCGGGTTAGGGAGGAGTCACGTGAGGGAGTCATGTGGGGGGCGGGGACGAGTCACGTGGGGGGGTCACACGGGCAGGTCACATGCCCCCCTTTAGCTGGTGCCCCCTTTGTGACCCTCCCACTAGTCGCTGTTCAAATAACCATAGCTTACTAAATATACACAACATGCAAGCATGCTCAGATTTCCAATTAGGCACAGTAGGGACGTGTCTAGGGGTGCCGGTGTTCTAGGGGTACCTAAAACTGGCTTAAAAGTTTCATTTTTTATGGAAAACACAAAGGTCAGCTGTAGGTGGTGGTGGTGGCGGTGGGGCACTGAAGATGCTGTGCCTAGGGGTGCGTAAGGTGTAAATCCAGCCTTCCATGCAAGATTTAGCTATGTAGTCATTTATACATACACAAGCATGTGCGCACACGTATGCTTTGGCTGGTTTCTAAAAAGCAAGTACCTTATATCTGACCTTGAGAAAATGAAATAATAAAGGAAATAAGGAAAGGGAGAGGTAGTGAATGTGCCTTATTAATGATGTATCCTGGATTGTTTATATTTGATTAACCTGGAAATGTAGAGATTTTATTTAATAAATCAATGAAGCACTATGCCAAAACTTTTGTTTTTGTTGCCATGCTCCCTTTTTCTAAAACCCCATGGGTAAAATCCTTGTAGTCCGTCTGGCTACACAGTAATCGCTCTCGTTCCCGCGTTACTCTGGCCCCAAGGCAGCCGGCCCTGCTCTCCAGGACAGCGACCCGCGTCCTTCCCACGCTGCTGCCGCTCAATGCCCAACACAGCTGTGTGAAATCACCTGGGGCGGAAGCACCATCGCAGCCCAGAGCCCTTCGGAGCAGCTCCCACTCCCACAGAAGCGCACGGGACCGCGGGAGCCTAGCAGGAAGCGCCGTCGCTCTTCCAGCCCCTTTGGGGATGCCCCAGAAGACTACAGCTCCCAGCACGCAACGCTCGAGAAGAGTGGCCGCATTGCATGATGGGACATGCAGTCTCAGACTCTCAGCCCCCAGCCCACGTCACGGGGAGGCGGGAAGGGTCGCTCTCTCTCCGCAATGACTGCCGGTGAAGCGCCGCCAATCGGCCCCGGCAGCGACCCGCCCTAACGTAGCAGGACCCAAGCGGGGCTCTAGGGAATAGCCTGTTTGTAAACATGCCCCTGTCCTGGGCGGCTGCCTGTAGAACCCCTCGTTAATCCGGGTCTGAGCGGCTCTACGGAGCGAGCCCCTGCCCCGGCCAACAGTGCCTCAAGCCGGCTGGTGTCTTCCGCTCCCGAGCAGGCAACTGGGCGGGCACCAGGCGGGGGGCGGGGGTGGGTCCTTCCTGGCACTTGCGGCTCGGTGCGTTTGTACCGCGTCTGCCCCGGCCCAGCGCTGTGCTGCCGGGGCTGGGGGCGGATGGAGGCGCGCGGCGGCAGGGCACGGCGGCTGCCCAGGGTGAAGCGGCTGCGGGACTGCAGGGCCGGTGTGGGGGACTCGGCGCCGCGGGGACCATGATGCCCGGAGAGGCGCCGGCGGCGGGGATCGCGGCCGAGGCTGCCACGGCCTGTGCGAACTGCAGCGCGCTCCAGCAGGTACCAGCATTCCGCGCCTCCTGTCCGCCCGCCCGGCTCAGGCCGGGACTGTCGCCCCCCCCCCCCGGGCCGGCTGGGACCGGTATCGGCTGGACCCCGCTCCCTACAGTTATGCAGGTGGCGCCCAGCCACCTGCGCTCCTGCCTGCGGCGGGACCTGCTCCTGTTTTCTGGTGCTCGGTCTGGGCGGGCGGCTCTGGCTCCCCCGCTGCCTCTGGTTAGAGCCTAGCGACCTTCCTGCTGCTGTGACATTTAACCACAGGGCGTGGGCAGAGCCAGTTCTATCTTCCCTCTGCTTGCTGGAGGCTCCGCAGCAGCCCTCGCTCAGCTGATTGGGAGCGTCCTTGGCCTCCACCGGAGCATGTTGAATTTTAAGTCTTAAAAAGAATTAGTTTAATTCTCAATCTTTGTATCTTGAACCTTAATGTGGCGGGCAGGTGCCGAGCCCTCCAGCTGTCAGTAGCCTTTCAAGGGCAATAGAGTGGGTAGGAACATGGGTTGCGAATGTAAATAGCAAACGGAAAGAAGCCCCGTCACATCTGTTTCAGAAAGAGTCAGAAAAAAGCTCAGGTCTCTATTGTCACTTTTCTCTAACAATTCCACTAGTGTCACCCTTTCTTCTGCACTTTTGGATTTCCTAAGTCTTGGATAACATGCACTTCTTCAGCTGGATTTTACAAAGATTTTCTTTTTGTAAACTGATTTGATTGCTTTTCTACCTAATCTATTTATTTTACAAATTTCTACAGCACTACAAGTGTGTAAGGTACTTCACAAAAAAGAAAATGGCAGCGTTTCTTCCCAGACCAGTTAGTATTACTCTGTGCATATGTGAGCTCATACTCACGCATGTAGTTCTCTTGACTTTAGTGGCACTCAGCAGAGGCTCAGTGGTCTGTCTTTCTATGGAGAACTCATTGCAGAATTGGGGCCTAATTTAAGAATAAGAAAGAGTTATAGAAAGGGAGGCTGAAGGTGTTAAGACCACCACTTAAATTAGTGGTGCATGCATCTTGAGGGATATCCTGGGTTTTTTTGTATTTGGTTATGATTTTGAGTAGACACATCACTAGACATTGGCAGTACCAGGAGGGATGAGATGGAGTGCTGATGAGAAGTGCAGTGGGGAAAGTAACTGGAATATTTCCTCATGGGTTGTATTTTCTAAATGGACAACCTACCCTAATTCTCAATTACTGACGGACAATCTTCACTCACTGCTATATTTGCTTTCCTCAAACAACTCTCTGTATAACTTTTCATGACTGATGTTACCGAATACTTGGATGCTAATAGCTAAACTAGGGCTATCAGGTGATTTAAAAAAAATTAAACTTGAATAATCATGGTGTGAATAATCATGGTGTTAATAATAGAATACCATTTCTTTAAATATTTATGTATGTTTTCTACATTTTCAGTTATTTTGATTTCAGTTACAACACAGAATACAGAGTGTACAGGGCTCACTTTACTTTTATTTATTGGAAACATTTGCACTATAAAAAAGACTGCAATTCACCTCATTGAAGTACTGTAGTGCAATCTTTTTTTATCATGAAAGTTGAACATACAAATGTAGAATTCTGTAAAAAAGAATAACTGCACTTTACAATAAAACAATGTAAAACTTCAGAGCCTACAGGTCCACTCAGTCCTACTTCTTTTTCAGCCAGTCACTCAGACAAACAAGCTTGTTTACATTTGTGGGAGATAATGCTGCCCGCTTCTTGTTTACAATGTCACCTGAAAGTGAAAACAGGCATTCGCGTAGCACTGTTGTAGCTGGTGTAGCAAGATATTTATGTGCCAGATGTGCTAAAGATTCATGTGTCTCTTCGTGCTTCGACCACCATTCCAGAGGACATAGTCCATGCTGATGATGGGTTCTGCTCGATAACCATCCAAAGCAGTGGGGACTGACGCATGTTCTTTTTCGTCATCTGAGTCGGATGCCACCAGCAGAAGGTTGATTTTCTTTTTTGGTGGTTTGGGTTCTGTAATTTCCACATCAGAGTGTTGCTCTTTTAAGACTTCTGAAAGCATGCTCCACACATCATCCCTCTCAGACTTTGGAAGGCACTTCAGATTCTTAAAACTTGGGTTTAGTGCATTTTGTAAAATCTGTTGTGAAAGTATTTTTAAATTGAGCAACATATACTGGTCATCTTCAGAGACTGCCGTAATGTGGAATATATGGCAGAATGCAGGTAAAACCATGGAGCAGGAGACATACAATTCCCCTCCAAGAAGTTCAGTCTCAATCCTGCACGGCTCAAGTAGTGTTTCTAGCTTTTGCAGTTTTTCCAAATCCTTATTTATTGGCACTGATAGATGGTGCTTTTGAAGAGCTAATGTGGATGTGATAGCGGCTTTATTGCAAAGCAGGTGCTGAATCATAGCCAATGCGGAGTTCCATCTGGTTGAAATATCTTGTATGAGAAGTTCTTGTTTCTTTCCATTTGCAGCTTATTGTATTCCTAGTTCTGTACTGTTATCTAGACTTTGTTTGAAATGGTCTACAAGTTTTCTACATTGTGCCAACACGTTTTCAAAACCACCATCGTTGAGCGTTACTGTAATGGATCGCTGCAGACTGTGAGCAATGCACATCATGTGTTCAAAAGGCAAGTGACTGGCTGCTGCTACCATTTTACGTGCACTGTCAGTACTAATTGATGTTACATTTTCTTGAATATTCTGTTCTTTCACAACATCCATGAAGCAGTCTGCATGTGCTTCAGCATAATGTCTCTCTTCAGTATGAGTTACTGTTACAGCAAATGACTGCAGTGTCCATACGGCATCGATAAGGTGTGCAGTGACACCAAGATAGCTATGATTGTTCAGGGATGTCCAGTGATCACCAGTTAAAGCAACAGCTAGTGCATTTTTCAGAAGCTCCAACATTGTAGTGTTCTCCTTGTCATATAGGTCATTTTTTTGTGATGCAAAGTGTATGTCGGATTGGAAGATGCAATTTGAGTAATATCTCTTAGTCCTCTGTCATTTTACAATGTTGAGTAGTCTGCAGTCCATAGCTATCCACTTTGCAATAGCATTGGTTAAGGTGTTGTACTTTGTTTGATCCCTGGGCTTGTAGCGATCCTGAAACTCTGTAATTGTACTCTGTTGCGGCTGGCTGGATTAATTTGATGGTGGTGGATTATCTGTAGCACAAGATCCGGATGCAAAAGCATGCTTAGAACGTAGGTGGTACTACAGGCTTGAAGTGCTTCTATGGTATTGGAACTCAGCCTTGCAATAGCTACAGATAAGTCTTTTTAGCCAAAGAACCATCTGGAAGTATTTTAAATATAAACTTCCTAGTCAAAACACCTGAACTGTTGCTACTTTGTTCCATTACCTTTTTAAATCAGTCCAGATCATGAAAACTCAGTAGAACTGTGTCAATGTCTGGAATAATTCAATATAATCAATATATTTGTATACTGTTCAAAAGAGTCCTTGCCACAGATATGGAAAGATTTTTCTCTCAGGATTAACATTCAGTAGGGGAGTGAATTGTGCAGGAGGCTTTTTTTTCATCTGCTGCTGCTGCGTAAGCCTTTTATATACTATTTTGTATGCCTCCTTTAGAGGAGTGTTGGCTTATTGAAGGGGTGAGATATTTTTTTTTTTTGACTCCGTACTCTGGAGATGAGAGGTGTGTGAGTTCTTGATGCTGCTCCTATTGGAGTGGGTTTCTGAGCTCACCAGGTTCACCTCCTGTCCAAAGAGAGTTTCATCTTAGAAATCTGCATACAGTGTTGTGGGGACGACCTTGGAGGGGAGAAGTATGCAATGACTTGTGCAGGAGGAGGATGAGGGAGGTGTCTTGCTGGTGCTGCTTCTGGAAGGGTGGTTTCTGGTACTGGGCTCGCCATGTTCGCCTCCTTTTACTGAGTTAGGTGGGCTCCCTTCAGCAAAGTGAGCCTTTGTTTACAAGGGAGAGTGGATTTTAACCTCAGGGACTCATCGTACTGCAGGGGTGGAGAGGCTGGGGCAGGGAGGCTGAGCTCTCCAGGCTCATGTTCTCTGTGGGGTACCCCCGGAACAAGTGGCCAGCTAGGGGCAATGGGGCATGATTCAGGGGGGTTGGTCCTGGGTGTGGGGGGCCAGCTGGGCACAATAGGGCGCAGGCTGGCTAGGGTGACGATACGTCCCGTTTTGTCCAGTACAGGCCCCTTTCTCAGCTCTGTCCCGGCCGTCCCTCCTTTTTCACCAAAACTGGGCATTTGTCCTGGCAGCAAGGCAGAGCAGAGAGAGGCGGCTGCTGCCTGAGGGGTTAGCTGAAGATAGGACTGCCTGCCACCAGGAAAGTGGAGAAATTTGCTGCTGGCGTGGAGTGCTGGCTTCAGAGCTGACCCCTGGGTGGCACGGAGGTGGGGAGGTAAGCCTCAGCCGGGGGAGGCACGGAGCTGGGGGGAGGATTCAGCCCTAGCTGTGCATGGCATGGAGCTTGGGAGTGGGGGTCAGCCCCATGTGGCATGGAGCTTGTGGGGGAGGGGGCATCAGCTCCGGTGCCATGTGGCGGGGGTCATCCCCAGCCCCAAATGTGGATGGCACAGGTCTGGGGCAGGAGACCCCACCAAGGGCAATGTGGCGCTTGGGGGTGGGGGCGCTCAGCCCCAGCTGCAGGCAACATGGGGCTCGGGAGGGGGTCAGCTCCCGACTTCAGGGGGGGCCAGCCACAGCCCCAGGCGGCATGGGGCTGAGGGGAGTGTCAGCCCCAGCTGTGGGCAACATGGGGCTCAGGATGGGGATCAGCCCCCAAACTCGGGGGTACGGGGGTCAGCCCCAGCTCTGGGTGGTGTGAAGCTCGGGAGTGGGGAAGTGGGAATCAGCCCCAGCTGTGGACATTGTGGAGCTTGGGGGGGGGGGGGGGGCTTGGGCGCCACATGGCTCAGCCCCAGCTGCAGGTGACATGGGGCTCGTTTTGGGGGGGGGGAGGGGATTAGCCCCAACTGTAGGCGGCATGGGGATCGGGAGGTAGGGTCAGCCTAGTTTTTTGGGGGGGGTCAGCCCCCGAGCTCAGGGTGTGAATGTAAGTCCCACACAGCATGGGGCTTGGGAGGAGGGGTTAGCCCCAGTTGCAGGTGGCACAGGGCTGGGGGGTGGAGAGATCCTGGTATGGGCAGTGCGGGGCTCAGCCCCAGCTGCGGGCGGCATGGGGAGGGTGGCTCGGGCAAACCCTTGGCCACCCTGTTTTTACTTCTAAAAAATACTTCTCGGCTGGAGCTGGCATGAGAACCACATGCATCTTTCTGTAGCCTCTTCTCTTTCTGCCGCCCTCCGGTGGTGGCTTGTGTTACTTTGTCTGACCTGAGGTAGGTACTCTGAAGCAGTTTATGCTGCGCGCGTTAAAAAAATTAATGCGTTAATTGTGTGCATTAATGGCACGCTTTAACGGCGGTTAATTGACTGCCCTAATCTAAACTGACAGGTTTCAGAGTAGCAGCTGTGTTAGTCTGTATCCGCAAAAGGAAAAGAAGTATTGTGGCACCTTAGAGGCTAACAAATTTATTTGAGCATATGCTTTCATGAGCGTCCGATGAATTGAGCTCACAAAAGCTTATGCTCAAATAAATTTGTTAGTCTCTAAGGTGCCACAATACTCCTTTTCTTTTTGCTAATCTAAACTGTATTGTTAAATTTATTCACCTAAATTTGGGTTATTGCTGATTATGCACTATATGTATCGTATGACTTTAAAAACAAACTTTGTATTTGTGGATACTCTAAGCACTATACCCAGATGTACAGACACTCTTTTCTTAACCTGTGTACTATATAATTTTTGAACAATTACTAATTCTTTCTTCCCAAGTGGCAGAAACCTAGGCGATAAATCTTGGGAATAGTGTTTGCAAAGTAAAGAGTAGTTCTGGATTTCTAAGAGGCTGAAATATTGTGTATTTGTCAAAAAAATTTGCTTTGTTTAAACGAGTCTAACTCTCCAGAGTCCAGAATGGCAGAGCAGTTTTCCAAACTGTTGTCTTTACCTCATCTTTCATAAGTGTATCCTTTCAATTCACATACCTTTGGATTTCGGCAGTGTTCATTTAAAATAGCCCATGTGAAAATTTGGATCTTCAATTTTTCATTGTAATTTCTTAAAACTCAGAGGTCCATATTTTCAGTAGTATTAATCAATAAATCCATTTTAGATGAAAGATAGGCTTCTCCGGTAGGATGTTTTTTAAAGAAAGTTTGAATTGGAAATGAGCATTAGCATTATCAGAAATATTTGAATTGTAAATTAGAAAACCATTGGACATAGATGAATTAAGAGAACTGCGTTATGGTTTAGTTTAGTTGTTTTATTGTTTGTCAGGATTTAATGTGGGGCATAAAAGAAAAAAGACATTAGGTTAACCAGTCAACTTGAAAATATATAGAATGTTAGTATTTGACAAGTTTCCTCAGTTTGGAGCGTCTATAGTGTCTGTGTACTATTTTTGGTGTGAAATTTCTTTGCCAACTTGAGATTTTTTTTCCTTACAGAATTTAAATGAATATGTAGCTGCATTGATTGCACTGAAGCAAAAAATAATTGACACAGAGTAAGTACAACTGATATATTTTACACAAAAACATTTTTACTGTTTTAAGCTAGTAGTTTTTTTTTAAAAAAATACATTTTATAGCAGTATATGACTGTTTTAATCTATTGTCCATTGTGGTTGTTGGTTATCACAAAAAAGTAGAATGGGCATGGTTTCCTCAGGAAAGAGCTCAGGTCTAAACTATAGAGTATTGCATTTTAGTTTTTACTTGCAACATGTGAAGTGTGTAGAGAGGCTTAGCAGTGTGTCTTCAGACTTGCTGTCAGTTTTGCTTTCATGTCTGTACTACTGCATACTCCTGGGGGAATTCTGTTCCACTGTGCATGCAGAATTTGAGCAGAAATTAATGCTGTGCGCGCAGAATTTCCTTCCCTCTGCTGCCTCCACCCCGTTCCCCAAATTGGCTGCAGAGCTGCTGGCCACCACTAGGGTGCGCTGGATCTGGCAGAGCCAGCCCAGCTCACAAATAGAAGACGCTGTAGGAGGGACGGGGAGGGAGCTGGAGGGTTCCTGGAAGCTGCAGTTCCTGGCACGCCCTGAAGGAAGGAGGCAGCTGTACAAGCCTGAGACCCAGCATCAGGCTATTTCTCCTTCTGGATCCCAGGACTCTGGAGGTTAGGGGGTGCAAGTGTCTGGGTGATGGCATGGCTGTGCTCTGGGGAAGCAGGGGGTGTGAGTGCCTGGGCTCTGAAGGGATAGGGGGTGTAGGTGTCTGAGCTGGGGGAGACCCTGTAGCTAGGTGCTGGGGGTGGCCCTGTGGCTGTGCTCTGGCAGAGGACGGGGTGCAGGTGTCCGGGCTCTAGGTGGCCCCACAGCTGGGCTCTAGTGGAGAGGGGGTGCGGGTGTCTGCGCTGGGGTGGGCCTTGCAGCAGGGCTCTAGTGGGGAGGGGTTGTGTGTGTCTGGGTTGGGGTGGGCCCACAGCTGGACTCTGGGGATTAGGGAGTCTGTGCGAGTGTCTGGGTGGGCGGGGGCTCTGGAGGATATGGGGTGCGGGTGTCTGGCCTCCCTGTTGGGCTCTGTGGCCGAGGGAGCTGAGAAACAGTGGTTTCTTTACTTCTCTACTCCTGGGGGAATTTTTTTTTGTGTCTGTATTGTCACAGACAGTTGCTGACAGGTATTTTGAAATAAATTACCAAATAATTGAAACTGGCATGATTTTTTGACAAATAAAATATGCAGAATTTTGCAGAATTTTTAATTTTTTGGCACAGAATTCCCCCAGGAGTAACTACTTATATCAAACAAATCTTTGAAAGTAAGAGAGTGTTCGTTTTTACCCAACATGCAGTAAGAAAATTTGGTGGAAAGCTTCTTTGGAGGCAGAGTCCGAGAATTAAGATTTTGTTCTACTGTCCACTTTTTCTCAAGAAAATTTAGTTCTGTCATTAAGATGCTAATCCCTGTTACAAGTTGTTAATTATATTAAATATAATATACTGGAGTGAGGTCAATTTATCAGAAGAGCCAAGTCATAATTAAATTAAGAGAGGCTATAGGTACTCTTAATAGCCTAAATTGAGAAGTGTTGCTGAAGAAGCTTAAATTGAAAATGTTAGGAAAAAATAAAGTTAATGACGTCAAATCCACAACCTTAGCATTGTGTTCAGATTTGACTTTTTCAAAAAGCCTGACAAAATTTAAAAATGGAATCTTAAAACTTGATTGTCCAGGTCAGATTCAAAAATGAATTGAAAGATCACCCTTGTAAACAACTTATTCTTTTCTTTCTACAGCCATTTGCTGACAGAGTATCAACAGAAGTGTAATGATATCCTTTGTTTCTGTATTTCTCTTAGTGTTTTGTTGTATTTACATGTGAACATTTCATTTGACAGATAGGGCTTTGGGGAATTTATGAAGTTAAAAATTAAGGTTAGAAGCTTATTTGTAGCAAGTACTGCTTATTCTAAAATATTGAACAACTGAATCTATAGAGTCTATTGGAAAAAAATTGGACTTCAGAAGTGGAAACTTAACATGCCTGAGTTTTGGCAATTTCCAGTATTTTTTTTAAATTGGGTCTATAGTGAAACTAGGGGTTGAGAATTATTGCTTGAAGTGCTTAACAAAGTCAGTGATTCTACATAGGTATTGTTTTTTTCCCCAATGTATTTACTTCATATAATACTTTACTTTGTCATACTTGTTTAACGGTACAACAGAATTGTTACATTACTTTTGTTCCTCCGAGTCATCTTCCATTGGGAAGGGTGTATTGACTTGATATTTCTTCACAGTTGTTGAGATTCCAGCATACTACTTCCATTCTTGACACTTTTTTGAGAAAATTGTGGTAAACTTACTACTTTTTTTTCCCTTAACAAGGTATCACAGCTTCAGGTGGCTGAAAGGTAAGAACAAAATTCAGTTTTAGGTCTGTTTAAATCTCTGCTTGGTTTGGTAATTGTTCTGAAGTAGGCAAGAGGGGTATTTATCAATGCAAAGTAATGGACACTTACATGGCCATTAATTGACTCCAGTTTGCAATATTCTCCCTGTGTAACTTCGACGTAAATGGCCTGTCATAGTAATGGCAGCTGCCTGGGGCTGCTCTTTGACCAACACTGCTGTTTGAAATCTCTGCAGTGCTACAACTCCATCCTAGGCATGTCCACTGTGCCAAAGCTTTGAAAGGATTCTCTGAGGACAGACTTAAGTCTGTCTTCCACAGTGTCCGTGCTGGGGAATCTTACCCCCAGGTAGATTCAGGATTTTGAGGCCTTTTTACATGACACAAAGGGGCCTAAGTGGAGGTGAGGTTCTTGCCTCTGGTATGGGTTCAAAGTGAGGGGTCTAGGGACTCAAATGCATTCAGTGGAAAGGGCTGAATTATATTCTTATTTATGGTCTGTGAGCCAGTATGGGAACTTAAGCTTACCCACTCCACTCGTTTCTCTTTAAATCTGACCCAAATTTTCTATGAGGAAAGCATATTACCTGGAAAAACGCTAAGTTGGCTCACACACCAAGAATGTTAAAGTAATTGGAGAGACTAGGTGGGTAAGATAATCTTTTATTGGACCAGCTTCTGCTGCTGAAAGAGACAAGCATTTGAGCTTACGCAGAGCTCTTCAGGGCCAGCAAAACGTATTACTACACCCACCTTGTCTCTAATATCCTGAGACTCACACAAGTACAACAATAAAGCAAACAAGTAGCTGGAGAGCATTTTCAGCTGTCTTGTAGTGGAAAGCAAAGTAGCTGCTGTTTCGGGAAATACAGCACTGAGTTCAGACTTGAACAAAATCTATGTTTTTTGGCTGAATGTTCTGTAGTCTTTGTCCATTTCAGAGAGAATAACACTCTTCGTCACCAAGTGGAACAGATGCTACAAAAAATCTCTCCTCTAGAAAAGTGTCAGCAAGAGTTGGGGTCTCTGAAAGCAGAATTGGAAGAGAAAAAGGTATGCTGAAAAGTATGAGGATTGTTTAAAAGTTTACAAAATCTTTGTTTAAAAAATGCTTTCTTGCAACAGACTAACTGATTTTTTGCCGCTAGTTTTATTGCCAGTATCTTAACTTTAGTAGTGACTAAACAACATCTTGGAGTGATCTCACCTCTCCCTCAAACTGCTTGGCAGCTCTGAGTCATAAATTTTCAAATTCTGTCACCTTTACTCTGAAAGTAGACCTATTGTAATCATATTACTGACATTGAGTAGTACCTTTACTGTGAAAGTAACGTAGCCTAATCTGCCCAACGCTGCTAGGACAGCCTTTGTAGACTTGTGGGAGGGGGGCAATTTACAGCTCTACAATACTTCATAAACATTTAGGAAATCCTCTTTAATGTGAGGTTTAAAATTGGCTCAAGTGTAACAAACTTTACGGAATGTCCCCAATATCTAGCAAAGTGTGAAGATATTAATGTGTAACTTCAGAATTTATAATGTACATGGCTTGCATACATGTGAGCCTATCGTTTTTCAAGCTCAGCTGGCTCATTACTTGGATGGAAGACAATTCAATTCCTAGGATGCCATGGTACTTGGTTTTGGCCATTGAATATGACACACTCTTCCTCTTGAATCACTAAAAGAACAGGAGTACTTGTGGCACCTTAGAGATGAACAAATTTATTTGAGCATAAGCTTTCATGGGCTAAAGCACACTTCATCAGATGTATGCGGTGGAAAATACAGTAGGAAGAATCAGTGCTCCTGAGTGGTGGTAGAGCAGAGGTATTGAAAGTGCTGTGGTAATTACTTGAAGATTGCTGATGCTTTCACACTCATGGAAATGACACCCTGTGGTGTCTCAAGCACAGAATCCTCTTTCAAAGCTGTCTAGTTGGACTGCCTCCGTATGCCTTGTAGTGGCATTAAATGTGTGCTTGAGACTACGTAAGAACTAGCAGCATCCACCTGCCTCTGTGCCTTCACCTGCGCTATGCAGAGTACTCAAAGAACCCTTTGCAGTGTCTGCAAAAACAACGAGGAGTCCTTGAGGCACCTTAGAGACTAACTAATTTATTTGGGCATAAGCTTTTTGTGGGCTAAAACCCACAGCCCACGAAAGCTTATGCGCAAATAAATTTTAGTCCCTAAGGTGTCACAAGGACTCCTTGTTTTTGCTGATACAGACTAACGCTCTGAAACCTGTTTGCAGTGTCTGGGTCTGCACCACAGACCCTTACTTTCTGTGCTTTTATTACATATAATTAAGTAGTTCTAGATATTGCAAATTGCATGTTGTTGAGTGCTCAGGGTCTTGCCTTAGTAAAAGAACCATGTCGGGGCTTCAAATATTGTGCCTTGTGCCAATTTATTTTCCCTGAATTGGGAGGAGGGATAGCTCAGTGGTTTGATCATTGGCCTGCTAAACCCAGGGTTGTGAGTTCAATCCTTGAGGGGACCATTTAGGGATCTTGGGCAAAAATTGGGGATTGGCCCTGCTTTGAGCAGGGGGTTGGACTAGATGACCTCCTGAGGTCCCTTCCAACCCTGATATTCTATGATTTCTGGGTCCAGTGTGTTCTCAGCTTGTGGGAGATTCTCTCTCTGGCACAGTGTTTGGAGTGCAAAGCATTCATGCAAGAGGCCATTGGTACAGACAACTTTGGCTCTGGGCCAAGCCCACAGTGAAGAGCTTGACTTTCTGCCTATGATGGGCAGTGAGTGAAGTGTCCCATTTAATTGGTATATGAAATGATTCCTTCAGGTGTAGGTAATATATAAAATGGGTTTCAGAGTAGTGGCTGTGTTAGTCTGTATCCGCAAAAAGAAAAGGAGTACTTGTGGCACCTTAGAGACTGACAAATTTATTTGAGCATAAGCTTTCGTGAGCTACAGCTCACTTCATCGGATGCATGCAGTGGAAAATACAGTGGGGAGATTTTATATACACAGAGAACATGAAACAATGGGTGTTACCATACACACTGTAATGGGAGTGATCAGGTAAGGTGAGCTATTACCAGCAGGAGTGGGAGGGGGGTGGGAGGAGGGGAAAAACACAAAAAAATCCTTTTGTAGTGATAATCAAGGTGGGTCATTTCCAGCAGTTGACAAGAATGTGCGAGGAACAGTAGGGGGGAAAAATAAACATGGGGAAATAGTTTTACTTTGTGTCATGATACATCCACTCCCAGTCTTTATTCAAGCCTAATTTAATGGAGTCCAGTTTGCAAATTAATTCCAATTCAGCAGTCTCTCATTGGAGTCTGTTTTTGAAGATTTTTTGTTGAAGAATTGTGACTTTTAGGTCTGTAATCGAGTGACCAGAGAGGTTGAAGTGTTCTCTGACTGGTTTTTGAATGTTATAATTCTTGACGTCTGATTTGTGTCCATTTATTCTTTTACGTAGAGACTGTCCAGTTTGTCCAATGTACATGGCAGAGGGGCATTGCTGGCACATGATGGCATATATCACATTGGTAGATGTGCAGGTGAACGAGCCTCTGATAGTGTGGCTGATGTGATTAGGCCCTATGATGGTGTTCCCTGAATAGATATGTGGGCACAGTTGGCAACGGGCTTTGTTTCAAGGATAGGTTCCTGGCTTAGTGGTTTTGTTGTGTGGTTGCTGGTGAGCATTTGCTTCAGGTTGTGTGTGGGGGGGGAGAGTCTATAAGCAAGGACTGGCCTGTCTCCCAAGATCTGTGAGAGTGATGGGTCGTCCTTCAGGGTAGGTTGTAGATCCTTGATGATGAGTTGGAGAGGTTTTAGTTGGGGGCTGAAGGTGATGGCTAGTGGCATTCTGTTATTTTCTTTGTTGGGCCTGTCCTGTAGTACGTAACTTCTGGGTACTCTTCTGGTTCTGTCAATCTTTCTTCACTTCAGCAGGTGGGTATTGTAGTTATAAGAGCACTTGATAGAGATCTTGTAGGTGTTTGTCTCTGTCTGAGGGGTTGGAGCAAATGAGGTGGTATCATAGAGCTTGTCTGTAGACAATGGATTGTGTGGTGTGGTCTGGATGAAAGCTGGATGCATGTACATAAGTATAGCGGTCAATAGGTTTCCGGTATAGGGTGGCATTCATGTGACCATCGCTTATCAGAATTATAACATTCAAAAACCAGTCGGAGAATACTTCAATCTCTCTGATCACTCGATTATAGACCTAAAAGTCGCAATTCTTCAACAAAAAAAACTTCAGAAACAGCCTCCAACGAGAGACTGCTGAATTGGAATTAATTTGCAAACTGGACTCCATTAAATTAGGCTTGAATAAAGACTGGGAGTGGATGTATCATGACACAAAGTAAAACTATTTCCCCATGTTTATTTTTCCCCCCTACTGTTCCTCGCACATTCTTGTCAACTGCTGGAAATGACCCACCTTGATTATCACTGCAAAAAGTGTTTTTGTTTGTTTGGCTTTTTTTTTTTTTTGGCCCCCCTCTCCGGTTGGTAATAGCTCACCTTTCCTGATCTCTCTCGTTGATACAATGGGTGTTACTATACACACTGTATGTTCTCTGTGTGTATAAAATCTCCCCACTGTATTTTCTACTGCATGCATCCGATGAAGTGAGCTGTAGCTCATGAAAGCTTATGCTCAAATAAATTGGTTAGTCTCTAAGGTGCCACAAGTACTCCTTTTCTTTTTATAAAATGGGTTGTCATCCTTTGGAATGAAAGCTTCTATATAAAGTAATAATGTATTCTTATTTTTAGCCAGTCTATTGAGGGCATTTAGTGCCTCTTTGAGCTACTAAAATACTTTATAAAAGAATTGTGGGTTGTCTTTGAAGGTTATAGTTGTTTTGTGTGCAAACTGTATACATTAGAGCAAGAAGATCTCTCAGATGTTCTAGCCCATCCCTCTACCGTTGTTCTTTGAAAATACTTCAAGTATACTGATTGTACTGGGTCCCTGGAGTTAAAGGGTCATAACTCTATTGTGTGGCTAGAGCCTGATTTTCATAGCTAGAGAGTTTTGAGGGCTGCTACCTTACAACAGCTGATAGTATATTCCATTTTGTGTTGGAAGGGTACAGACCCTACTACTGAGAGTTCCTTTTCCCTACTTCTGATAGTAGTGCTCATCTTCATTATTGCTCTTTCCACAGTCATTTTAATCAGGCTCAACCTGATAAAGTTAAGCATTTGGAGACTTTTCTAGCATTTGAATATAGGTTACTTGACCTAATTTGATCCTTTTGCTTTCCTCAACCTATAATATATTTGAATACTTTGAGGAGACGTTTTCAGCATCTTTTGGTGTGCTTGGGTGCCTGGATAATTTGGATGATTGTGACAAAGTCTGAATTTTCTGTCAGATTTTTATGAATCCTGTATGAGTCATTGGGGCCTGGCAAATGAAAGGGCTCTCTTCCAGGAGGCTGTTACAGGCTGGGGCATTGATGAGACTCTGATAGGCAAGTAGCAGATAGACTGTTGCATAGGATTCTCAGCTGTTCTAGCTGTTATGGAGAGACCTTGCCTTTTAGTATAGGGAAGTCCAAGTGGAGTGGAAGGATTATACCGCTTCACATGACTTGATTTTGTACTGCGTGATTGGTAAAAGCATTACATGTTTTTACTTAACAGAAGCTCTGGCTTCTTGAGGCTTGAGTACATATCTTACTGGAGTGCTGAACTCTCCAGCTCCTATACTCCTTAGGAGAGATGGGTTGTGCCCAGAATTGCAGAAGTTATGCCTTACTTCTCATGGCAGTTTGAACACTGGTTCTTGCTCACTATTTGGTGCTTGACTTTGCCTTTAATAGTTTTCCTTATTTCACTGTTTGGCTGAGGCTGTCTTGGAGACTAAAAAACATTTATGGATACTGCTATACAACTGTGGGAATTTTCTAGGTTCATTAACTAATGCCTTTGGAGAAAACAATTACCTTTAAATCATGGTTTCTGATTTTATACGTTGAATTAAATCCGCACTTATGTATTCACTGTAGACAGTACTTTGGGGATTCATTCATTAATGTCCTTAGTTTCTTTTGTCAGCTAGGGTTAAGTGGTGCTGTCACCTGTTCAGCAAGGGCAGAATGTACCATCCACAGTGTTCGCACAGTTGAGTAGAGTTTAACATCTAGTTAGGTGCTGGGAACACAGACAAATACAGATGTCACAGCTTGTACCTTCAGAAAAAACGAATCCTAGCTGAAACACATCCTTTTCTGATTTGTTTTTATTCCTCAGTAGAGTGTGTTCCTTGATCACTGTCCATTTATGTACTATAGAACAGGCAAAACTCTGCCAATCCACTGTTTTCTGTCCACTATAAGGACATGCTTTATTGTCATTTTCTTCAGAGTTCTCTCAAGATTTATCAGCAAACTCATCTGGAATATGCTCGGGTGAAAGAAGAAATTGCTAGAAATGATGCTGTGTAAGTGAGTCTTTTCTAAAAACTTACTCTTGTCTGTCATTTCTATGAAAATGCACAAGCTATCTGTAAATTGTCAGAGATTGTGTTTTTGTATTTACTCTCTTTATATGCAAATATAATAGGGGGAGCTGGCATCAACACCTGTTGTTAAGGTTGCCTAATGCTTCCCATGGGAAGACCCTATTTTCAGTTGCTTCTGACTTGCTAGATTTTAACAATTTTGTGCTGAAATTTTTCTTGATAGTTTTTCATGTTTCAGGATAGTTTTGTTTTGAAAGTTTTTCAGCAAAGATGGTGTAGCCATTTGCGAGTGAGAGCATGTAGTTGGCATACTGAAAATAGAAGTGTAGCTGCAGTGGTGTGAGGGGCTAGCTGCCCCGAGTATGTACCTGTGGTCTTAGATGGGATCATACTTGGGGTAGCTAGCCTGTTGCACCACCGCAGCTGCACTTCTATTTTTAGTGAGCTATCTCAGTCAGAGCTAATATGGATATGTCTCCTCCAACTGGAATTTACATCTTCCAGCTCCAGTGCAGATATACCCTTAATAAAATCTTAAGTTAATGTAACTAAAGTAAGATTTGGGTTTTGTGTAATGACTTCACTTTACACTTCCTTAGTGGCTATGGAATTCTACAGGAATAAATGACAGTACAGAAGATCTATAAAATTAACATTATTTTATTCTGTAAATATTGTGATGCTAATTTAGCAATTTCATTGTCTGCCTATGTAATATCCAACTACTTATTTGCTTATAAATGCATTAGTACATTTTGTTAATTGATCTGGAAACTGATTCCCCAAAGGACTAAGCATTTATAAAGCTTAAAAGTTCAGCTGTCTTTGACTAAAATGTGTGAAGGAAAAAGTCTGATCTCTTCTATAAAACCACATCTGTGTCAGAAACAGTTATCATGGGAATCTTAATATAATGTGGGCCTTTGCTGTGAGGAAAAAATTACAGCAAAGGATGTTAAACCTTTGGATTGGATGTTAAACCCTCAAATTGGGATATGCCATTGTTAAGAGAACGTGTAATCTTAACTCGGGCATTGCATCTGTGTAAGAAGAATTTATTTGAAGTTAATCTAGTTACACTGATGCAATTTTTCTAATATCGAAATGGCCTCTCTACTTTGTTTAAATACATTACAATAGACTTAATCATGTAGTATTTTTTAAATATAATTTAAAATACTCTTAGTCCATAGTTATCTGTTGGTCTCTGCTTTAAGAAGTTGGGTAAGCATTATTACCCTCTTTATCAATCATAATTAAACGCAACGATGTGAAGAAAACTTCCTGAGAGGTACTATGATCTAGTAAAGAAGACCTCAGAAATCCTGTGTTTTTATCTTTGTTCTGCTATAAATTTCTGTTCATTTTTGGGCAAGTCACTGAAGTCAGAATTTTTGCGATTTGGGGTACCAAAAGTTAGGCACTTACAGCCATATCTAAACACTCTAATACTCTGAATAAACAGGCTCTGCGACATAGGATTTCCTGAGTTCTAGTCCCCTTTTCAGTGACCCATCTTAATTCGGCTTCATTTCAAATCTTGTTAAGCACAGACTCTCTCCACCTTTTAGGGCAGGGGCCTTCAAACTGTAGGGGGGCACAGAGGAATGTTCGTGGGGGCAGCTGCCTCTCCAACTGTTGGCCTGGCCCCGGGCCCAGCTGCCGTCATGGCTCTGCTCTCTGCCCTTGACCCAGCCCCACGGCTCTGGCATCTGCCCCTGGCTCTCAGCCTAGCTGCGACTGCAGCCCCAGCCTTGGCAGTGCTTGGATGGGGTAAGGGTGGGTGTAGGGTAAAAAGTTTGGCAATTACTGTTATAGATGGAGTAGCTAAAGCACATACAAGTTAAGCCCAAATATTCAAACTGTTGCTTCAGATAAAGTATCTAAACCCATATTTAGATACCTAACTCAGTGGCCTGATTTTTCTCTTTCCCCCTCCCTTCTCCCCCCCATGCAAATTTGAGCACTTCTGAGAAATAGTTAAATCCTTAACTTTAGGCACTCATGTTAAAAGATTTTGGTTTGAATAACTTAATCTATGAAATGCTGAGTTACTTTCTCCACAAAAACTGTTGGATTTATTTGTAATTCAGCTGGTCTCTTACTGAGATCTAAATATAGAATAATTTTTTAAAAATATTTTTTATTTTTTTATTATGATCAGGAAGAAGAAACTGGAAGCCAAAGTGAAGAAACTGGAAGGTAATTGTCACTTTTTTATATTCAAGTTACAATATTAGTGGCTCACTTAATCTTTTTTAAACCTTTTATTAACGCAAAGTTAAAATCGAACATTAACATATGACATCACTTATTCAGGATCAGGTTAATATTTAAAGAACTTGGCTAAAATTCTCACCTGATGGTTGGGGAGCCTGCATCCTTTGACTACGTTACAAAGGGTGACCAGATTTCTAAATGCCTATCCTCCTTTTGGTTCTTCTCTCATGTCTGACCTGATGTGAAATCTTTTTCATTACAAGAACAGTTCATATTTTACTGTATCACAATTCCATAGGAGGAATCACTTTTTTTCAATAATGTGAAATACAAAGTCTAGCTGCTAACAATAAAAAAATTAATTTCATTCTGTTTAAAATGTAGACCCTTTACTAGAGTATCTAGTAAGCAGGTGTGGGGATCTCTGGGAAGCCAGCATTTTGTCATAAAATGAATCTCATAAATAACTTTCTCCCAAAATCATCAAATTCCTGTACACAGTCACGACATGTGCAAGTATATTCCCCTTTCCCTGCAAGCCCTCCATCAGAGCACAGCCCTAGTAGCAAAAATGTGATGGATATTAACTGGAGTCAAATGCCGTCTATACAGTAATTTATAAAATTTTCTTTGTTTTGTGCAAATTGAAGATACCCTTTTTCCCTTATAGAGACCCACTCATGCAGATCAGCTTCTTTGTCCAAATCCCTCTCCCATCTTTTCATCTGGATTGTTTTCTTATCAACAACTTTTTCAATCAAAATTGTGTATATCTTAGAAATTAAACATTTGTTCCGGCTTGCTCCTGGGTCAGCTCCTCAAATTTGTTTAAATGTCTAGATAGAGCTGCCTCATTCAGACTGCACAATAAAATGTTTGACTTGTAAATATTGAAACTATGGGATCTTCATATTACTCACATTATTACCCATCTTGTGGTATGATGTCAAATCAGGACCCAGGAACGGCTATCCAGTTGTGTAACAGATTAGAGATTATTTTTACTAGTATTTTTGACAATTGGAGGAATTAAATGTTAGTATCATAATGACCTGGGAGGAGGAGATAATGGTGTGGTTGAGCAACATTCAGCAAGGAAGGAACAGATTTTAGAAAAATGGATTTGATCATTGGCTGGATGTGAGGAGGGGAAGGAGTTGAAGACGACCTCCAGTTTGCAGACCTGGGTGACATGAAGGATATATTAATGTCAGTCACAATGGAGCATGAAGGTAGGAGAAAGGGTTTGGGAAGAAAGATAAGCTCTCTTTTGGCCACGTTTATTGGCTCTAAAGCTGAAATATCTTAAGGATAATAAAGTTGAGAATGAACCATAGCGTACACATCTCTAATGGAGAAGAGGCTTTTAGTTGGTGCTTTACAAAATGCAGAAATTAGACTATAACTCCAGAATCTCCTGATTCAGCCTTGGTGCAAGTGAGCATGGCTCCCACTGAAGTCAAAGGGATTTGCATCTTATGTAGTAGGACTGAATTTGACCAGATTCCTTTGCAACATCAACACATTTTTATTTTTTATCTAACTTCTAATTCCCTAGCCCCTTCATTAAATAGGATAATAGGGCATGTGAAAAATATCATCACCCAGTTGAGAATGAACCATAGCGTACACATCTCTAATGGAGAAGAGGCTTTTAGTTGGTGCTTTACAAAATGCAGAAATTAGACTATAACTCCAGAATCTCCTGATTCAGCCTTGGTGCAAGTGAGCATGGCTCCCACTGAAGTCAAAGGGATTTGCATCTTATGTAGTAGGACTGAATTTGACCAGATTCCTTTGCAACATCAACACATTTTTATTTTTTATCTAACTTCTAATTCCCTAGCCCCTTCATTAAATAGGATAATAGGGCATGTGAAAAATATCATCACCCAGTTTGGACCTGCCTTTCCTATCTGGGGAATATGGGGCTGTATTTAAGTTCATGAGTGGTGGTTCATATTGCGATGCTTGGGTGTTGTCTTATTGTAACTTTAAATATACATCTAGTGTGTTCTAATCCTGGTAAAATACTTCAGAAGAAATCACGCATACATTGATGGATCCCAGATAAACTTTCAAAGTTTAACAAACCAAAAATGCAGTGTGTTTCTATAGGTCTGCATTCTACACTTATATTTGCTGGTTTCAGGTGCTTTGACTTGTGCATTAATAGTCTCATGCCTATGGTTCTTTTTCCTTAAATAAAGAGGCTGCAACAAAGCATATGCAAGACTTCAGACAGTTGAAGACTGAAAAGAAAGTTCTTGAAAAGGAGCTAAAGAAGGCACAGGTAGTAATTGGCAACTTTGGGGGGGAAAATCTTTCTGTAGTATTTCTAAAAAAAAAAGTAGATACAATAACTGTGAATTTTATGAATATCTCAGTTTGAGGTTTTCAACTATACTAGTATAGTAAGATCTTGAATTAGCTTGGGGATATTGAATTACAACACTTAGTATTTTAGTTGCTGTTTCAGACCCTACACAGCATTTATTAAGTTAGTGCACTTTAAATAAATATTGACCAAAGATCATTGGTCTTTTCAATGTGATTATTGTAAAATATATATGTATTGCATAGCAATTTAACGCAGTTAATTAATGTTAAACAGGAAAAACGTGATGATTTTCCCAAAGAAAAATGCAAAAAGGGTGAGTTTCCAGTTTTTGTTTGCCTTTAGATTTATAGTTGTATTTAAACTGTTACTTTCTGTATGTTATTAAACTGTATATATTCTTTTCAGTGTTAAAACATGCAGAGACGCAGAGTGCAAGAGAAGGTCCAGTAGCAAACATAGACAAAGGTACACTTCTGTTAGACTTTCTTCTGTGCAGTACAAATGGTTCAAAACATACTGTAATTCTGCAGGAATATATCTTGCTGTCTTGGCAGCAGTATTTTTAGCAGTACAGATGTTTGAAATGGATTTATAATGAATATATATTATAAAAGCAGATTTAGCTGGTATTAGGAATGAAAAGCAAAATACTTTTATGAGGGAATATACACTACTAAAGTTGATATGCAATTTATTTACATTATTTCATGTGAGAAGGTTCTAAAGACTTATTTTAAGTTGTCACTTTTTAAAACAATTTTTCACTTTTCATACGCAAACACCACTTAGCAATTACCCAAAATCCAGCCTGAAAACAACAGACTGTAAGATATCCCATCATCTCATTCCATTTTCCAGTGTCCTCAGTTCAGATCGTGAAGAGGCAAGTAAAGCAAATAAAAGAAAATATGAATCAAATCTTCGGTGGTGTTTGTCAAACTGTAACAGGCTATACCTTCCCCAAGGAGGCAAAAATCCAGGGAGAATGGACTAAAAGAAGGGAAATGAAAAATTTCATCATAATGAATCACTTCTGCCTTGCATAAAGCTAACACATCTGCTGAATATTCAGTAGACTGTTCTGTTCTTTTCTTTACCTCTCTAATTCCAAATGGAAATTGCTGAGCAAGCAAAGCAAACACCGTCCTGACTGTAACCTTCTTCCAGAATGCATTTTAACTGCTGAAGAGGGATTCCTCACTTTAAGTGAGGGTTTCCTAACTGATTGTACTTTTGCAACTCACATATGTGCTTTTTTTGAATACCAATTGTTTCAGTTTTTAAAAACTACTTAAAAATTTTTGATGAACACAAAAACAGGAGAAAAAAAGGAAACACTTCCCTTTTTTTCTGACCAGTTGTATTCCTTGTTTTAGAGCATTTGTATACAACTTTAAGTACAACAAAAATTGTTTTTTGCAAAATAAGTCTGACATTTGTTAATCAATTGCACTTAACTTCATCCTTCTGTTTCTAATTTGGTGTGTAAATGGATACTACTTAAATTCAGTTTCAGGAAGTGAGAGGGCTTTGCTGTTAATGAGAAGTTTTTTTGGAAAATAGCTGCTAAGTAGATATCTCCAAATCAGAGAACCCATAAATGACAGGTGGCAGTGGAAAATACCTAATGTACATAATATGCCTATTTATGTGATAGAGGTCATGATGAAGTGTGACACCACAGCAATTTTCAAACTTCAACAAAGCTACATGGTGGTAATCTGACACAAACTATCAAAAGTAAACTTGTTCCAGCTAGCGTAAAATGTATTGTTATGTCTCGAGTTGTGTGTTCTTCCTTACCAGTGACACTGATACAGGATACACATAGGGTGCACGGAGAAAGGGATGGAAAATGTTATACTGCTATTACATAAAACAGTGGTACACTCTCATCTGGGATGCTAAGTTCAGTTCTGGTCACTGTATCTAATAAAGGATATAGCAGAAATAGAAGGATTCAGCAACAGTGATAGAAATGCTTAGAGACACGGAAAACCTCCATATAAAGAGAGGGAAGATAGGGACAACTTATTTTATAATAGAGATCAAAATGAACGGACATCATATAAATATATTCTTGTTTTGATGAGCTCATGAATAAGGCTATGTTTCAGTCATGGGTATTTTTAGTAAAAGTCATGGACAGGTCACGGACAGTAAACAAAAAGTCATGGCCTGCGACCTGTCCATGACTTGTATTATATGTCCTTGACTAAATCTTGGGGGGGCCCTTGAGCGCCAGCAGGCGGAGGCAGTGCGCAGAGCTGTCTGGCCACATCTCTGCCTAGGAGCTGACGGAGGGGGATGTCGTCGCTTCTGGGGAGCTCTCTGAGGTAAACATGACCCTGAGCCCCCTCCCACACACAAACTCCTGCTGCTGCTGTGGGAGGGGGGCATGGTGGCCGGAGATGGCCCCAGCAGCAGCCGGTGCAGCTGGCCCAGGAGCTGCCTGAGCTGCTCGGGTGGCTCCTGGATCAGCTGCTGCAGAAGTCATAGAATCATAGAATATCAGGGTTGGAAGGGACCCCAGAAGGTCATCTAGTCCAACCCCCTGCTCGAAGCAGGACCAATTCCCAGGTAAATCATCCCAGCCAGGGCTTTGTCAAGCCTGACCTTAAAAACCTCTAAGGAAGGAGATTCTACCACCTCCCTAGGTAACGCATTCCAGTGTTTCACCACCCTCTTAGTGAAAAAGTTTTTCCTAATATCCAATCTAAACCTCCCCCACTGCAACTTGAGACCATTACTCCTCGTTCTGTCATCTGCTACCATTGAGAACAGTCTAGAGCCAACCTCTTTGGAACCCCCTTTCAGGTAGTTGAAAGCAGCTATCAAATCCCCCCTCATTCTTCTCTTCTGCAGGCTAAACAATCCCAGCTCCCTCAGCCTCTCCTCATAACTCATGTGTTCCAGTCCCCTAATCATTTTTATTGCCCTTCGCTGGACTCTCTCCAATTTATCCACATCCTTCTTGTAGTGTGGGGCCCAAAACTGGACACAGTACTCCAGATGAGGCCTCACCAATGTCGAATAGAGGGGAACGATCACGTCCCTCGATCTGCTCGCTATGCCCCTACTTATACATCCCAAAATGCCATTGGCCTTCTTGGCAACAAGGGCACACTGCTGACTCAAAGTCACGGAGGTCCTAGAAAGTCACAGAATCCGTGACCTACATGACAAACTTGCAGCCTTAATCTTGGATGGTACAGAGAAGTGGAGTAAGTGCTCCTATTTACCGTTTCACATTATACAAGAGCAAGTGTATAATCAGCAAAATTGAAAGGGAGCAAATTTAAAACTGATAAAATGGAATTTTTTTTTCATGATGTACGGTTGCCAAAGGAGCTCATCACAAGAAATCATTTGGTATGTCTACCCAATTGGAAATGTGAATCTTGGTGTGCGTGGACAGATTTCCCCTAGCTACATTAGCTTGGTTGCTAAAAATAGCAATATGAACATTACAGCAGACTTGGGAGTTAGTCAGGCTTGGACTTGGGTGTTTAGCCTGAACTGCTGCCCTTGTTGAAATGTCCACGCTACTACCTTTAGTGTGCTAGCATGAGTCTCTCTGCCTGTGCTAGTGGATCACCTCCCAGCCTCAGTGTAGATATAGCCAATGAGGCCAAGAGTTTATGAAGATGCCAAAAATGGCTGGAGATATATATATATATATATATGTGTGTGTGTGTGTATATATATATATATGTATATCTAAGTACATATAACAAGTATCCAAAATTTCATTAGTAATGTGTTTATAAAAAAAAAAAAAAGTCGTGAGAGACAAACCTTTGTACTTCAGGCTGTAAACTAACCTGTGAAGGAGTTATGAAGAAACTTGCTCTATTAACAGATTCTTCTATAATTTCACACTTCAGAGATTCTTGCACTTTCCCTGAAGCAACTGCTATTGACCTACAGAATTAGGTAGACCATTGGTCTGATCCTGTGCACCTGTACATGTGTTCATAAGGTTGTTAGCGTTCTCTTCATTTTTTGCTTTTCTTTTTAGTGCTGCTATAATTGTATTTTCATTATTTAACCATTTCAGTTTACACCCCTCTGAAAGTTAACACTCAGAGTATCGATCTGCCTGCATTTACTTAATTTCATGTGCTTTGTAGTGCCTTTTAAATAAGTTCTTTGTCTTAATATTGCAACAGGAAATGGCATGTAGGTAATTTTTAATTTACTAAAAGCCTCCATTAATTTTAAGTTGATTGAATCTGCTCCCAAATTTCTTGTTTCATTTCTATCTCTCCTGAATTTACTGAGCTCTGTAGGAGGAGAGAAAGTCATGGCTGGCACAGTGCATGGGGAGGTGCAGGCCAGGGGCTTAGAGACCAGAGAGCCCTGCACCTGCCTGCCTTAGAAGCTCAGTATGGAGAGCATTTTTCTTAGAGTCTCAAGGCTCTCTGTGGGGAGGAGCAAGCAGTGGACTGGGGCATGGGCTTCTCATGAACCACAGCCTCTCTACCCCCTGTGAATCCTACATGCAGCAGTATATAACTTCGGTTCATCTATACCATTCTTGCACTAAGTGTTAAGCCACTGACAGAGTGAGGACAACCTGCTGCATAATTCAGATCTGATCTACTGCTTAGGATATTGGGCCTTGATTGTAGCTAAGCAAATGTGCATGAAAACATACAATTATTGTATTTTCTCCAAGTTCCTACCCATGAGAAGAACCTGCGTGAAGGACCGTTAACTCCTGGATTGGGTATCTAGGATATATTTCCCCAGATAAAATGGTTGCTTTACATTTTTTATACTTTTAGTTAATATATAATACTAGATTTTAGTATTCTCTATTTTACTGTATTCATACATGTATGCTTGCTTAGAACAAAAGTGATATGACAAATTCCCAAACTTAAAAAGCTATTTAATTGTAAAGTATTTATTTTTAACAGGAAAAATAAAGCTGCTGTTGGAGGAGCTCTGGATGTGCATTGACAGCACAACAGGAAAAACACAGAACCACGAACATGATTATATCTTGGGTGAGAAGGAGCACAAAAAGTCTTGGAATGCTGTTGAAACTTCCTTCTTTTTTTTTAAATCTTTCTCATTGAGAACAAATTGTATTAATGACTGTTTTTTTTCCTCAGCAGCTTCTGTTCAGGGTCACTCAAGGATGCCTGAAAAAACAGGCAACTTATTTACAGAAGGTATGTTGCAATAGGTTTTTAATGTATTTGCTATAAAAATAAATGCACTAATTCAGGCTAAATGCTACTGTATTATCTCAGAACATTACAAATTAACTATTTGAAAAGTGTTATGCTAGGTCTTAAGTGCTTGTCTACACTGGCAAGTTTTTTTGATGAAACTAATGTCGCCAAGGAAAAATCGACAAAAGCAAAGGCGCCAAAGTGTGTGTACGTTTGCTCCCTCTGTCAACAGATCGTGTCTGCATTTGGGGTGGCAGCAAGAGCAATGGACTGTGGGTATGTATCCCGCAGTGCCTGGCGACACCATCTGTCTCTTGGTGTTGTGGGAATGCGGAAATGGAGCGTGGCGCATCCTGGGATGTGCAAAATGTACCATCATACACCGCTTTGTGTCCCACCCCTCCAAAGGTCTCGGGCTTCCTTTTGCGACATTTTCCCAACTGTCATTCTTTTGTAGTGCACGCCAGCATCTGCAGTGAGAGAGGATGGATCCCGCGCTTCTCTCCTATGCGCTGTTAGTTGTCATGAGGACATTGTGCATGGCAGCACAGTTACTTGCATAGTTAGTCACTGTTAGCAGAGGGTGAATTGCAGGCACCCGAGTGTGATATGGACGGCAGCAACTTAGCAGTGCTTTGTGCATTCACAGAGCAGCTGCGTACGGTAGACCAGGGGTGGCCAACCTGTGGCTCCAGAGCCGCATGCGGCTCTTCAGAAGTTAATATGCGGCTCCTTGCATAGGTGCCGACTCTGGGGCTGGAGCTACAGGTGCTAATTTTCCAACGTACCAGTAGTGCTAACTGCTCAACCCCTGGCTCTGCCCCAGGTCCTGACCCCACTCCACCCCTTCTCCAGAGCCTGCCATGCCCTTGCTCCTCCCCCTTCCCCCAAGAGCCTCCTGCACCTTGTGAAACAGCTATGATTGGGGAGGGAGAGGGAGGCGCTGATTGGTGGGGCTGCCAGCGGGCAGGAGGCACTGGGGGCGGAATGGGGAGAGCTGATGGGGAGACGGCTGATATGTTGTTGTGGTTCTTTGGCAATGTACATTGGTAAATTCTGGCTCCTTCTCAGGCTCAGGTTGCCCACCCGTGCGGTAGACCATCGCTTTTGGGCTAGGGAACTAGCACTGATTGATGGGCTTGCATTGTCCTTGGATACAGAACTTTAGGATGCGTAAAGCAACCTTCATGGAGCTATGTGCTGAGCTGGCCCCCGACCTGTGGCGCAAGGACACCAGATTGAGAGCTGCCCTTCTGGTAGAGAAGTGTGTTGCAATCGCTGTGTGGAAGCTGGCGAATCCAGACAGCTACCTGTCAGTTACAAATCAAAGTGGATGGGAACCTCGGAGGCAGTGACCATGAGATGGTCAAGTTCAGGATCCTGACACAAGGAAGAAAGGAGAGCAGCAGAATACGGACCCTGGATTTCAGAAAAGCAGACTTTGACTGCCTCAGGGAACTGATGGGCAGGATCCCCTGGGAGAGTAACATGAGGGGGGAAAGGAGTCCAGGAGAGCTGGCTGTATTTTAAAGAATCCTTATTGAGGTTGCGGGAACAAACCATCCTGATGCGAAGAAAAAATTAGTAAATATGGCAAGCGACCAGCTTGGCTTAACAGTGAAATCCTTGCTGATCTTAAACACAAAAAAGAAGCTTACAGGAAGTGGAAGATTGGACAAATGACCAGGGAGGACTATAAAAATACTCAGGCATGAAGGAGTGAAATCAGGAAGGCCAAATCACACTTGGAGTTGCAGCTAGCAAGGGATGTTAAGAGTAACAAGAAGGGTTTCTACAGGTATGTTAGCAACAAGAAGGTGGTCAAGGAAAGGGTGGGCCCCTTACTGAATGAGGGAGGCAACCTAGTGACAGAGGATGTGGAAAAAGCTAATGTACTCAATGCTTTTCTTTGCCTCTGTCTTCACGAACAAGGTCAGTTCCCAAACTACTGCACTGGGCTGCACAGTATGGGGAGGAGGTGACCAGCCCTCTGTGAAGAAAGAAGTGGTTCAGGACTATTTTGAAAAGCTGGACGAGCACCAGTCCGTGGGGCCGGGTGCGCTGCATCCGAGAGTGCTAAAGGAGTTGGCGGATGTGATTGCAGAGCCATTGGCCATTATCTTTGAAAACTCATGGCAATCGGGGGAAGTCCCGGATGTAGGGCCCATCTTTAAAAAAAGGGAAGGAGGAGGATCCAGGGAACTACAGGCCAGTCAGCCTCACCTCAGACCCTGGAAAAATCATGGAGCAGGTTCTCAAGGAATCAATCTTGAAGCACTTATAGGAGAGGAAAGTGATCAGGAACAGTCAGCATGGATTCACCAAGGGCAAGTCATGCCTGACTAATCTAATTGCCTTCTATGAAGAGGTAACTGGCTCTGTGGATGAGGGGGAAAGCAGTGGACATGTTATTCCTTGACTTTAGGAAAGCTTTTGATATGGTCTCCCACAGTATTCTTACCAGTAAGTTAAAGTATGGGCTGGATGAATGGACCCTAAGGTGGATAGAAAGCTGGCTAGATCATCGAGCTCAATGGGTAGTGATCAATGGCTCCATGTCTATGAATGTCACGGGTAGTAAGAGAGAACTGAGAGGTGGGCATGCTTGCTCCGTATCATATGCCCTGGGATGGGAAGATACGAGAGCATGCAGGCATGCAGTTCTGTTCAAAATATTCTGATTTCATGTGCAAGATGTTGCACTACCAGTGGGATCTATGTACAAAACATCTCAAAGAACCACAGATACTGAGAGTTATGTAACTTTTTTCTTTTCCGTTCTATCTGGTACATTAGCTTTTTGTGTCCTTGGAGATGGCAGTCAGAATGTGAAATGAGAACTGTGATGTTAAAGACCACTTCCACTTCTTGTTTTGTCTAAATCTTGCGTTTTGAGTTCTTGAGGACAAGTTCTGCCTTTGTTTTTTCTGTACAGTGCCTGGTACAATGGTGTCTTGATCCTTGGAGTCCTTAAGCACTTATATTATGAAATAATAAACTATAACATCACAGCATTGCTTTGTGTGTCAGTTAAGATTGGGTCTATGCTTAACACACCATGCAGTCTAAAAAGCAAGGGAATGAAAAGTTAAGGCAACAAGCAGTTCTCTACCCAGAGAGACATTTCACCAATCGCCATACACCACAGAGAATGAACTGTAATTTTGCCCCAGTAGGGATGCCAGCCTTCTGTCACCCTCTTCCCTAAATTACACTGTCCCCACCGCCACAAACAGTTTAAACTTCTGTCCCTTCTGCACGCTTTTCTCTGAAACGACACACACCTAGGTGTGGGAAAGTATTTGCTGGAAGGCTGGAGTCTGTGCTGGCACATATGTTTGCAGAATCTCGGGCCTATGCCAGTAAAGACACTATACTACACATTGTTCTAATATAAAATTATGAAAATTATGAGATGCTGCATGTGTATCTAGGGTTATAGAAATATACGTGAAATACTACATTATATAGTTCTAGTGCATATATGGCAAATAGACATAGTTAAGGTTGTTCAAGCAGTTTTGATTTTTTGGCCTTTCCTGACTCGAGTTCTTAACTGTACATCCTTAATATTCCCAATATCTTTTTGACATGATAACGTATAATTATATTTGAGAATATATGAAGGTCTTCATTTTAATCCTAGTTCATGAACAATGTTTTTGAAAATGAAATTTGTTGGTGCTTCTTCCAGTTATCTTTGAAAATATTTAGAAAATCGTGATCAAAATATGTTTAATCATAAAATAGTATTAACTTGATTAAAACAGAACGAAAAATACAAGAACCAGTTATATTTTTGTCTTTTGTAGAAGTTGCACAAACCCACCAAAAATTCAGGAAATCAGACAGCAAAATGCTTCACCCTCATTCTTCACCGGAAACCACTGAAAAACAAAGTTCCTTAACAACTTTGCAGATAAAAGTAGACAAGGAGCCTTCTGGAAGTGATCAATTTGAGAGCAAGACCACTGAAGAACGTCTTCAGGACTATAATGGTGACAGTGCTTTTTATGAGGACAAAACTATAGAGGTGGTTGTACAGACAGACTTAACAGACAGTAGCTCAGAGTCCCCTGATCAGGAACAAGAACAGCTTAGTGGAAACTTGCTTGATATTTTGAACTGGGCCAGGCCTCTCCCGCCTCTTCTATCGCCAGTATGTTTTTCACCACTGGCTACGCAGGTGAGTTATAGTAAGACTGAATTGGCAAAAGCTCAGCTTCTCTAGTACTGCAAAAATAATTAAAGCGATTTGATAGGCTTGTCTAAAGTATTAGTGTTTGTCTAATTTCAAACACTTTACAGGGACTTTGTCACAATGTTTAGATCCAAATTTAGTTAATATTTGCTGAGTTTAAAATTCTCTCTCTCTCCACAAAATAGTGTGACACATCTCTTGTAATGCAATAAGCGTGAATGACTAAAATAGTGGCATGACAATCAATAAATATACAGTACTATATACATTACAATCAGAATGTAAGTAACGAGTGTGGAGGTGACTTTTGAGTCAGTAAAGTCCCCTGCATCCAGTACTTCTCATGGACTTGGAAATTTTTTAGTTTGCTATAACTGCTTCATTAGGCACTGTTGCCTGTTTAGCAAGGTTACCATTGGAAATCTGAATTTGAGAGCAAAACTCTCAAACTTGAGTGCCTAGAGATGTACTTGTTTGATTTTAAGAACCTAACTTCAGGCACCAAGCATTGAAAAGTTGGCCGACAGTAACTTCAGCCTCCTTGTTTTATTGGTGCCTGATGTAGTCCTTTCTCCTTTCCTTTCTGTGTTACTCATTATTCCACAGTTTGCTCTAAGATATCAACTGGTGAAAAGGTAGACACTGAGTTGTTCTTTTGCCATAAGTGTCCCCTCTAGGCCATTATTAGAGAACATTGATAGAGAGACTTGTAATTCTGCTGTCCAAGCTGTACCTGTTTAAGTGGTTACATTGCATAAGTTCCCAGTGCTTGCCAGTACATTCACTGAAAAAAATATTATAGCCATAGAATTATACTGAATTTGAAAAACTGCAGTTTGAAAAACTGTCCTTTTTGTATCTTTTAATTGAAGGATACTCTGTTTGGAGAGTCCACTGATTCCAGTGATGAAGAAATTGATCATAATGCTCACATTGTGGAAAGTATTTTAGAAGAAGGCAAAGCAGAGTCACAGAGTAACTGTAGCTTTGTCAGTATGAAAGAAAGCAATGAACATGAGAAATCACATGAACCTCATGACAGAGAAATCTCAACTAAAGTGAGAGAGAATGAAGAGATACCAATTTATATAGACACTTTCACAGCAAAATTAAGATACGTTAAGAAGAAAGATGCTGAAGCAAAGCAAACTGAGATGACTGTTTCAAGTATGAACACGTTGGCCAATGAAGAACATTTCGAAGAGGACTCTGAGAATATAGGGCCTGCAAAGATAGACATAACACTGAAGGTAGCAACTCGTAAACTGGAAGCCATCAATGAGAAGGAAGTCCATACTGACGAGATACAAAATGAAGATAAAACCTCTTCAGCTATGTCATCTAACTTCCAATACTTGCAAGAAAAATCTAATGAACTAGTACAAACAGAGAAGACTACAGTTATAAATTTAAATACTACAGCCAATTCTGAACCTATGAAAGAAGGGTGTAGTGAATTAATGGAAACCGAGGAAGCTGAATTACCAGGAAAAGTAGAAACGCCAAAACCAGCATCCACTCTCAGAGGTGATGCTCACTTGCAAACTGAGGAACCCATTTTTGCAACTGAAAGTGTTTTGGTAACCCCTGAGAATTTTGAGGAAGAGCCTAGTGAAGTGATGAGGAACGAAGAAATGGAAAATGAATCCAGCGACATACAAACAAAATCTAATGTGATAAAAACAACACCCTGCATAGAAGAGCACATTGAAAAAGTAACCAAGGAGGAGAGAATAATAGCTACAATAACCACAAAAGGATTCTGTGTAGAGACAAGTAGTGAACCAAGTCATAATGAAGAGGAAGATGTGAGATCTAGTTTCAGACATTCGAAATTCCTTTCTGGAGCAGAGCATGATAATGAATTGATGTGTCAATGTAATGGTGCAAGAACATTTCTGCAAACTGAAATAGACACTAAAGCTAAAGATATCTCCACTAAATCACAATGCTCTGAAGAAAAAATCAGCAATGAAGAGACACTGGATAAACAGTTTGAGCATATAAAACAACATGGAGTAAATGAAGAGGGTGGACTGGAAAAAAATAATGCTTTTAGACATGACTCATTTATACTTGCCACTGAAAGAAGCAGAGATTCATTATATATGGATAGGGAAAACCATACTGCAGAGGTATGCAGAACTGCTTGCTCAGTGTCTGCAGAAGATGGAGATGGGGAACTGCTCAGAACTGGAGAGCAGTGTGTTGAGGTCAATATAACTCAGCCTGAACAAAATATTTTCTCTGGTAGTTCAGTAAACAAGGAATATTTTCTAGAAGCATATACATTTGCTAAATCACTCCATGTTACGGAAGTTGGAGAATTACAAGATGCAACGGAGGAAAGGTGTCTACAAGCTAAACTAGACCATGAACAAAAAGATGCTAATAACCTATTGCAAAAGAAACCAGATTTTGAAACTACGCTTATGTCACGAAATCCAGCATCTGGTATAAATGGAGAAAATGATCCATTAGAACCTGAAGAATTAGTTCGAACTAATCGTGTATTACTTGCACCAGAGTATGTCACAGAAAGAACTAGTGAAATGAGGCAGGCTAAAAATACATACATTGTATCGGAACAGAGGTCTTCCAAATTTCAAAATTTTATAAGAGTATTTGAATCTCAGGAGATTGAAATGGAACATTTGAAACTTAGAGAGAGAAGCAGTGATCCATTACAAACTGAGAAAATAGATACTGTGAAGTCTGTCATAACGGAAAGTGAACACCCTTCTTGGGCACAGTTTTTGAAACCTCTGGATTCATGTTCAGTAACTGAAAATTCTCAGTGTGAGGAAATAGAGAAATTAAATGACAAACCATTTGAGAGCATGGTGATTCAGAACTGTAACAGTTCACCTGATCTGGAAGAGAATAGTGTGGAGGAAGTAGAGATGAGAAACCAGATTCCAGATGTCTCAGACCAGGTTGTCTCAGAAAAGGATTTTATTGGAAAACCAGCTTTACCCATAAAAGATGTCTTGCAGACTGGAAGTATAGATAGTAAAAAAATTAACTCACCTGTCACAGCAACTTTGGAGAGCACAGCAGCGTTCATTGATTTTACTGCTTTCAGTTTTCAGGTGTGTGGTGAACCTTTCAAACAGAATTGTCAAGCGTTTGACGCTAATAATGAAGAAGATTCTATTACAGCACTTAGTACTGCTTCATCCCTAACTAGAAGAAATGAAAACTGTAATGATCATGATATTCAAAGTATGCCTAATTATTCTGTAGGTAATTTGGTGAAGAGCAAGACAATACATAATGATAAAGAAAAGATCAAGCCACTTGATTGTCCCAGTAATAAATATGAGAATAAAAGTAGAACAGAAATTGAAAATGAAAAGGAGCAGCCAAATGCCAAAGAACCACAAAATACGTTGGTAAATATACAGATCTTCGATAAGAGTTCTGTTGACAGGGGTACACATGTGGAAAAGGAAGCTAGTCTAGTTTTTGAAGAAGCAGAATGTGAAACATGTAGCCTGAAGGAAATTGGCACAACTCTTTCTGTAATAAAAGAAACTTCACCTCAGAGAGTGGAGCCTCTTTGGTCTTCTGAAGGTCAGGTCCGATCTATAGAATACAGGCTTGATGAAACCATTAAGAACAATGACAAAGAATTGAACATCGTTAAGCTATTTGGAGAGACAAATGGGAACAAATCTTCTAAAAGTACTTCTGAGGTTCCAAAGGAGACAAATGAATCTGAAGAGGAAGACTTTCCTTATAGAAAGGTCAAGTATACAAAAGAGCATGAACGTTTTTTAGTGTCCAGTGAGAAATTGAGAACTTTCAGGATTTACTCAGTGGATGTGCCAGTAATTCACACAGCTGTTGATGAAAATGACCAAGTGTGTGAATTCCCTCCTTCAGTGTTCTCAGATGCACTAGCAGATATGCCTATGCCTTGTATAACTCACCATTCTCCAAGTATTGTGAAGAAGCAGTCATGTTTAACAGAAAAGGTTTATCCTAAAGGCAAACTTTTCTCAGCGCATGGAATTGTATTCCATAATAATGAAAATAATGAGAGAGCATCTGAACATAGAGAAAATTCTAAAACAGTTGGGTCAGCATCTGGCAATGAGAATAGCTTGATAAAATTAGAAGAATCGTCTACATCTGCTGAGGTATCGGAAAAGATCCCCACAAAACAAACTACTTCAGAAATTAATTTATCACACTATATGTTAGCCAAGTGCTCAGAAATCTACAAACCTGTTACAAAAAATAGTAAATTAGACACACATCTGTCTGGCAATTTCTTACAAATAAATGGTAATGAAAAACTTGCATCAAATATGGAACAAAGTGTGTCATGTGATGCTGGCATAGAAGGGTCTAAATCACATACAGTGTTTTGTGAAGAATTAAATGATAAACAAAAAGAAACTTATGTTGCTTTTGCCTCAGCAGATATCGACACAAATATTATTCAAGATGGCTGTCAGTCTTGTTTTGATGACCGTTACAGTGATGTTTTTCTTAAGGAGACACATTTTCAAAGAAAAGGTAGAAAGTTTTTGACAGAATTCGATCAGCATCCAACCGTGTCCGATGAAATATCTGACCCTAGACCCGTCAATGAAACCTCTAAATCACAAAAAGCAATATTTGAAAACACCCACATTGTGGACTCAGAGTCATCTCTAGATCTTATATCCAAAACCAACAGTAGATTGAAGTGGGAAGTCCAGGAACCATCAGATGTCTTAAATGCTTCAGCCAAGACATCAATCCAAGCAGGCCAGGGCAGACTAACACAGAGATTACTTCAAGGTAAAGGAAAAAGAAAAACTCAGCAGGTCCAACTAACCCAGCCAGTTCTAGCCAATGCTGATACTTCTACACCAACCAAACGTTCATCTGAGACCATCAATAAAATTAGACAAGAGATGGGTCCACCTTTACCTCCCCTGCTCCCACCTCTAATAACTACCCCTCCAAGAACTGTGCTTCCTGTTTCTCCGATAATGTCTTCATCTAGCCGGTCCTCTCTGCCATCTCCTCTTGATGGTCTTATTTCCCCTCTAAGAGTAACTCCATTTCCTCCACTAATGTCTCCTTTGTCAGATGCTCCAAAGTACAAATCTCCCCCTATATTTTCCACTTCATCTCCCTCAGAGACAGCAGTTGGTCGAAGAATCCTGTCCTCACCTTTGCAATTTTGTGCTGCCACACCAAAGCATGCACTTCCCGTGCCAGGAAGATTTCCTCCAACTGCAGCTGGTAGTTCTGCTTTAGATGCTCCTCAGGAGAACTCTGTGAAAATCTTGGACACTATGTATCCAGAGCTATCACCAAGAGCAAGAACACTCAACATTCTCAAAGGTAACATTCAGCCCACCGGGCATGCCCCTTCAGAATACAAGAATGTACCAGGGCCAGTGAGTCAGTTCAGTGGGTTCAAAGCAATTTCTTCTACATCCACTGCTTTTGTTAAAACAGGGAGTAATTCAGAATCTCACAGTAATAAAGATCAAAAAGATTCAGGGAGTCAGAGTCATGTTGGAAAAAGGATATTGTCAGCCTCTATGCCGAGAAGTGCAAAGCGGCTGAGGCTAGACAGTGAATTGCCACAATTGGAGACCAAGGAAGATGTTGCAATCAAAGCTATAGGAGACTTTAATATTGAAGTACTGAGTGCTGCAGGTAAAACTGTCTCACTCAGCAATTGTGAAATTAGGCAATTAGCAGGCAACTGCAATTCAGAATTGCCTTCACCAGTAGAGAATATTATTGATCCTGTGACTTTGGCACTGAAGAAAATTGCTGAATCCTGTTTTGACCTGTTACCTGTTATTTGGAGTCATGTGTACGTGGGAAATATTTCGAAGGTCCCGGTAATGAGAGATGAAGAGAAAGAAGTTGTCTATGAATTTGGTATCGCAAACAAGGTACATAGTGTAATTCTGAATTTCATATTTTAATAATCCCCTTTGTCCAAATAGAATACAAATGTGTAATAAATTAGACTAAATTAGCAGACAGGCCAGTTGTAATGCAGATATTTATACTGTCAAAATGATCATAGCAAAAGGCTGCAAACTTTTGAAGGTATTGCCTGGGTTTGGTTAGTCTAAAATATCCCAAAACTTGCCTACCCAATTTTCACTGTTCATCTAGGGGTTTCTCCACTTATGTGCCAGTCCTATTTAATAGGATGTTACTGTAAGTCTGTGTTATCTCATAACTTGAACATTTTTATTTTCATTTTATTTAAAGGGCAATGAAAAGTCACATTATTCCTTCTGGTTTGCCTCTGGTTTATTATACTTTTTTGGTAGGTCTGGCCTCACCTTGGGTACTAGTATTTTTATCTTTTTAAATTTGTTGCAAGTTTCACCATGTGCCTTTTTAGTACAATTACCAAGAGCATTTCGTTCAAGGACAATGTCACAACTGTTTACTCAGCATACACCCAAAATAATACTTGTGAAGTTCTATCAACTGTACTGTGGATAATGAATGTTAGTAAAAATCGCTTTTGTGTGTTACAGCATTTAGCAGAGTCACTGCTGCATGCTATTCTCAATAAACTGAAGACTCAGAAGATGTCTTTGAACCACAATTTTACTCAGGCTTTATGTAGAGTATACGTAGGAATCTGTCGGCAGTTGGGAGATTTGGAAAGAGCTCGCCTCTTCTGCTACAGCTTACTTAAGGAAGGTATGGTGTGACATAGCCATTTTGTGTTTGTATGCTTTTTCTTTCTAGATTGTTTTCATCACATGCTTCATAGATATTAAACTCCAACGAAAGCTGTTTAAGCAAACAATCCCAAAACACTTTGTAGTTCTAAGAACTTGAAGGTGAATATCAAAAATTAAAATTGTCTGCATTGATTTTTCAGTGTTCAAGTTTAGAGAAATGCAGAATAAACCGTGTAAATAGCAACAAATTATTTAAATTTTTATTTAAATCTAAATAAATCATAGCAAAACGTTTGTTTGCAACATATGATTGCTTAACATTCTGTTTTAAACACTGTTAGAATCCCTGTCCTACTTGGTACATTTATCTCATGGGAATCACAAAGGGGACTTGCTGAGAGTTCTAATCTTGTTCTCTTGGAGCACCAGGATTTTCTTAACCCTGTAGCCTGCTTTTGCATTGGCCTTCTTCCTGCAATCTTGTCTGATTCTCAAGAAACTTTCTAACCTTCACTGCTGTCTTGTTGAGAACAAACATAGCACTTGCTTGCATGGTGCAGGTGGTGATGAGATATTTCAGTAGAGTTCACTGGAGAATCAGAATGATCATGAAGATAATTTCTTCATGTTCACCAGTATCCGCTTCCTTCCATCCATGTGTGCATGTATTTCTTTCCCTCTGTCCATGGCTATGGAGCTCGTAGTTAAAATTCTTCATATATGGTTTATGCATGATGAACATAAATGCTGCTAATGTCTTTAACATATGAAGAAATCCTTCACTAACAGGGTACAGTACACTGTTAACAGACAAGGTCACATTCAGCATACTGTATTGATACCAAGTTCTTCGGGTGATTGTCCACATAGAGTCTGCTCACTGAGTATGCACATTTTGTATGCAAGATTGGACACTTTTGGCCATGAGAGTTAGTCACTGGTATGCCAGATTAGGTAGGTATCTCCAGTATCAACCTCTCCTCCACTGGCTGTAAAATGAAAGTTTATTCCTTTGCTGGGTATAGTAGGGACTCATCTATCACCTGTCCACCTTTCCCTCCATGGGTAACACAGTGGGAGTCAGGAAAGGAGTCGAGAGGATTCCATGAGAGGCAGAAAAAAAGACTTGCTCCTCATAAGGAGCACCCCTCCTGACACCTGTCCCCCACCAAGTGTCCCCTACTTCAGTTTTTCTACCTTTAGCAGCCATGGCCCTATTGGACATCCAGAGTGTACAGCCATACTCCAGAAAGGCTGCATCACCCTCTGTTTCTTGGGCTAGTTCATTCTCCCCTGAAGAGACGAATTAAATCACCTCAGATAAACTAGCTGGTGCAGTCTTGGATACTGTAGAGGCGAGAAAAAGATAATGAAGAAGAGCATCAACTGTGAGAAGAGCTGATCCCTGCTGCTATCATCTCATTCTTCCCAGATGAGGAAGTGAATCTTTCTATAGCTGCATTGGTGGATGAATTCAAGGTGTTGAAGGAGCTCATGAAACACATGGTGGAGACCTTGGATATACAGTTGGAGAGGTAGCGCAAGAGAAATAACAAACTCTTGCACATCATTCATGCTTCTACACCAGAGGGATCACCATGCCCGTAAATGAGGAACTACTGCATCTACAGTGGCTGCTTCAAAATGAGTTGACAGGAGGCATCAGGTGTCTGTAAGGGGTTTGAATATATTTACACCCATCTGGGACTAGGTTCACTTGTAGTAGCAGCTAGTCAGGAGAGATTCAAACTTAAATCTACTCAGAAGGACACACAAGAAATTGGATCTCTTGAGTTTTAAGGTGTACTTGCCAGCTAGCCTCCAGATGAGGGTGATTAATTACCAGTCTTGCTCTCCAAATACGACTATTTTTATTTCAGTTTGTAGACAGTCTCACAAAGGAATAAGACAACACTTATGATGTGCGGCTTAAGGAACTCAACCAAAGGCAGAAAAAGTTGAGAGGTGACCTGGTTACTGGTTATAGGTACTTATAAATAGAAAAATATCTGATATTGCAGGAAGGGGGTTCAACCTTGCTGCCAAAGGTATAACAAGATTCAGTGGTTGGAAGTTGAACCTTGAAATAAGATATGGTTTTGCAGCCGTTAGAGTAATTAACAATTATCAGAGGCTAGTGGTGGGACTCACCTTCACTTAGTCTTTAAAGTGATGTTAGATATCATTCTAAAGAATAAGAGATAATCCAGTTTGTGGGAGAAATTCTGTAGTCTTTGTGTGCGGGGGTCAGAATGGATGGTTGTGTTGACCATAACGCAAGAATTGGGGGTCATGCAATGGAATTAATAGGCAGCCAGTTTAAAACAAACCTAAGGGAGTATTTCTTCACACAGTTCAGAGTCAACCTGTGGAACTCCTTGCCAGAGGATTTTGTGAAGGCCAGAGGTATTACTAGATTCAAAAATGAAACCCCACACAAAAGGGGAAACAATGCAACTAACTAGACAGTGTCAACTGCACAAAATAAACTGAAATATCTTTGTCAGATCTCATACTCTTGGGTTTATCTTTAACAATATGGCAAAAATCATTAATTTGAATTGCGCTACCAGTTCCTACAATTCCTATTTAAAAGATGAATGATTTTGAAGGTACTGTGTATATGCCAAGATTATATACTAATCTTCTGAAAATTATTTTAGTAAAGTAGCTCAAAAATTTGTTTTAAATGTGCTAATTTGTCTTGTGTACCTGTTATACACACTGGAAAAATTAGGAGAAATACCTGTAAGGAGTTAGCCTTTGCAATCTGAGCAGTAAATTTAAAAGGGTATTCAGAGGTTTATCTTTTTTGATTTATCCTTTCTCGTTTCTCTTCCAGACTTCCCAGAATCTGCCAAATTAACTTTGTTTATCACAAATGTGTGGGACGATATATTCTCCTTCCAAGGCGTGATTAACAAAGCTATGCAGTTAGTTGTCAGGAAACGTGCACGAGGAGAGGTGCTGAACTGTCTGCGTGCTTATCTCAGTTGGGAAAAGGTAACTTTCACTTTTACTGTTTGGGTAGGTCCCTTATGCCTGCACTGATTCCTAGGAAAGATCAAAGCCTAATTATACAGCTTGCAGACTAAAGGCAAAGAAGGCACACTGTACAAGTCCCCCACGTAATCTGTTAAATTTCACAACTAACGCTGCTGCTTTTTATAGCTTTTTTTACTACTGTCAAGTCTCATTCTGTTAAAACCTTGATGGTGTATCTTTTTTCTTACTAAACCTTTTTCTTTTTTAAACTTTGCCTGCAAGTCTATTAGCTTGTCCCTGACCTTCCTGTTTTAACTCTGATTTTATAAAACCTTTCCCCCCTCCCTCCCAATCTTAACTCTCACTATCTCTCATACATGACCCCATAGCTTTCCTCTCTGCTCCATCCTAAAACTCATCACCCCTTCCATACCTTCCCCCACCTTATCTCTATAGAAATAAAGGCCATTGTTGTCCCGTCCCCCCACACATGAGATTATTTTTCTGGGATGACCTATATAACTCAACTGTGGTTTTGCTACTAACAAGTAATATGGCCATCTCACTCATGCTGATAAACCTTTGTAACACACCAACACTTATATGCATACACAGTATGTTTCATATCTAATGTAATGGGCTATAGTTACTTTAGTGCATAAAAGTATTACATTTCAATAACTACATTCCATTTGACGTAGTAATATGAGTTGTCTCCATTATAAACTTCTGAATCTGTCTACGTTTCATAAAGGACTTGTCTTTAGACAAGTTGTACTGCTTTATACTGTTATATTTAATGGTGTAAACTTCCTTGTGTAGAAAGAGTTTTATATATTGGTATAAAAGTGTATTATACCAATACAACAATTCCCGAATGTGAAAGGGAATAAGCTACATTGGTATAAGACACCTTTGTACAGTATAATTGTGTCCAACACTATAGGTTCTACCGGTATAACCATTTCAGTTTAAAAAAAAAAAAAAAAAGGCGCACACAACTGTGTGTAGCTCAGGCCGAAGAAAACAGTAGTATAATAATATACTTCTGAGCAAAATGTGTAATTACTGATTCTTTTGGGGTTTTTCTAGTTTTCTTTGGTGCCATTGCAGTGACTATTTCAGCAACTTTCACATCATTTCTCATTTATGTTCTGTAAATCCCTATGAACTGGAAGTTTTGGCTGGCAGTGCATGTTTCTCTGGGACGGATTCTTCCAACAGTGCAAAATATTAAATGGTTTGAATAAAAAGAACTGCTACCTCTAAAGTAAGAGATGAGTGATTCTAGAGGAGTTGGAGCAGTTCTAGGCTGCTTCAGAGCATGTTTCTGAAGTGGTTGTTTTGTTTGTTTTGCAGGGTCCTTCAGATTTCTTAAATTTATAGCATAATTTACAAGTCAGATGAAGTGTAAATTTACACCTTAGCTAAAATGTTTGTTTGAGTAACATGCCCAGAAGCGAAGACTAAACTGAACAACAAATTCTATTTATAAATCGTGCATATCCTAGCTGCTTCCTGAGTTGTGGATCACTCAGTTTTATAAATGTTGATGCAGATTAACTCTGAATAGGATAAGATGTGTAATCATTGCGTGGTACAGAGTTTTCTTAACTTGTGGAGGGAAGGGGAAGAATTTTAAAACCAATTATTTTGGGTATTTAACAGTTTAAAAATTGCTATTTATCTTCAGTTTGCTTTACTCTGAAAATTTTGGTAAATGACAAAATAACTTAACATTAATGTTCTAAAGAGCTGGCCCTATACCACTGCAGCAGCAATTGGAAACATCTGGGTGCTATCAGAGCATCTGTAGTAGTGTAGGGCACGAAGAAGATCAGGCTGGATTTCTCCCATAGCCCCTCAGACCCAGCAGATGAATATGCTAGCATCCTCTCCCGTCTGCCCATGGGGCAACCACATAAGGCAGGAGGCCCCCTACATCCAGCAGGCAGAGGTGAGAACTGGTCTGGAGACCCAGTGTGTGATACCAGCGACTTATTTCCACTCTGAGATCAGCATACTCTTTCTGCCTGCTAGTCTCATTCGTCCTATATCTCAAGTTGTAGGAGTTTATGCAGTGCTGGAGGATTAGGGTTCAAACCTGCTGATGATGCATGATGGGGCAGTAGTTACAATTGTATAATAGACATGTTTATTTTTTTCCTTTTAAAAAATCCCAATAAACCTTAAAAAGTTGCATACAAAAAAAATCTGTCTTTAAAATATAGATTGCAGGTCAAGTACTCAAGAGTTTAAAAATGCCACATTTACAGTTGCCTGTACAACCTTAATTTTGCCTCCTTGTGTGTTTGCATTATGATGCAGTCTTTAATTTACATGATCACATATTTGTTTTTTCCGATAGAATCCCTTTCTCATTCAGTGCACTGGGTGGATGCAGAAGGGAGCAGAATTAAGGTTGTAAGGCAATCTTAAAATTGGTACTTCTACTTGAGGGCCTCTGAATTGCCACTCATAGAATTTGACACCTCTGGCATTGAGCTTCTGAACTGCCTTGAAAAACAGTATCTGTTGGGTGAGGAGAGATCTCGTATGAAGGGGACATCATTGACCTGCCCTATATAAGGGAGTGCACCCTCCACCCCACAAGCATTTTCCTTTGTCACTGCCACAGATGGAATGGAACTCATTCTGTTGTGTCCTCAGGTCAAACCCTAGCCTTGTACATTATATTGCAAATAGCGTAGTGTAGTTTGTTTAGTTGTAGTATAAATAGTCATAACCTGCTGTTGGGACTGGGCCCCTTACTGAGATTGTGTTGGATCTTGAACCCCCTAAAACCTACAAGCGGTATACCTCTTGCCCAACAATCATACCAGAATCTGAGACCCACATCCAGTCCCTTCTGTGTGGATGAGGCCCACTCTGCTACCCAATGTACATCTTGCTCTGCCTTCATTCTCGGGACCAGAAGGGGGAGAGATGTTGTGGGTCCAGGCTTCTCTCTTGCCTGTTGTTGCCTAGAGCAGGGATCAGCAACCTTTGGCACGTGGCCTATCAGGGAAATCCGCAAGGGCGAGGAGGGTTTGTCTACCTGCAGCGTCTGCAGGTTCAGCCGATCGCTGCTCCCATTGGCCACGGTTCGCCGTTCCAGGCCAACGGGGGCTGCAATCTGCCGAACCTGCGGACGCTGCAGGTAAACAAACTGTCCCGGCCCGCCAGCAGATTTCTCTCATGGGCCGCGTGCCAAAAAGTTGACGATCCCTGGCCTGGAGCCTGATACTCTAATGGGCCTTTTGGTAGTACCGAATGAGCCCAGCTTGTGTGCCAAAATCTTGTTGTAGGATTCAAGAGAGATTCCCCCTGCTATGGGTTTAACAGCACCTTCTGCTAAGGTCTTGAGACCACAATCTCCTTGGCCCTTTACGGGGAGTGGATCCCTCAGATATCACCATTGGCACAGGAAAGTTTTAAGGGCATCAGAGATTCTCTGAACAATCAGTGCAGACCGCACAGTGTTTGCTAAGGCAATTAGGTCTGATGTCCTCATTGACCTATATCTCATTGTTTGCTCGTCTGAACATGAGATCTTTGCAGCTCTAGGTGGCAGAACACTGCACACTAAATATGCACTGCTTTCAGAGGAGACAGACCGTCCCTCTTCAATTGCTCCAACAGCTTTCTTGGTGGTAGAACAGGAACAAAATTCTCCAGGAGGTATCATTTACTCTGCCCCATCCCTTTTAATCGTAATAATCACTGATGTGTCTATTCTGGACTGGGGTGCACATTGTTCCTAGAATCCAAGGCCAGAAGGGACCTCAGTGATTATCTAGTCTGACCTACTGTGTAACACAGGCCACAGAACTTCTCCAAAATAATTCGCAGTGTACATCTTCTAGAAGGATAACCAGTATTGCTTTAAAAATTATCAGTGTTGGACAATTCATTGACCCTTTGTAAGTTGTTCCAGTGATTAATTCTTTGGCAGTTAAAAATGTACACCTTATTTCCAGTCTGAATTTTTCTAGCCTCAAATTCCAGCCATTGCATCATGTTATACCATTTTCTGTTAGATTGAAGAGCCCATTATTAAATATTTGTTCCCTGTGTAGGTACTTATAGACAGTGATCAAGTCACCCTTTAACCTTCTCCAAACCTCTTCAAGTTTATCAACATTCTTGAACTGTGGATACCAGAACTGGGCACAGTATTTCAGGCCAAATACAGAGGTAAAATAGACTCTCGACTCCTATTCGAGATACCCCTGTTTATGCATCCCAGGTTTGCATTAGTTCTTTTGGCCACAGTGTCGCTCTGGGAGCTCAACTTCAGTTGATCAGCCATTATGACCCCTGAATCCCTGTTTCCCAGGATAGAACACCCACTCAGTAAGTATGGCCTACGTTCTTTGTCTCTAGATTTATATATTTACACTTAGACATATTAGAACGTGTATTGTTTGCTTGAGCACAACTTAACTAGCAATCCAGAGCACTCTGTATTAGTGACCTGTCCACTTCATTATTTACCACTCCAATATGTGTCATCTGCAAACTTTATTGGTGATGATTTTGTGGTTTCTTCCAGGTCATTAATAAAAATGTTAAATAGCATAGGACCAAGAATTTATTCCTTTGGTCCCCACTACAAACATACCTGTTGAATAACGATTTCTCATTTACAGTTATGTTTTGAGATCTATCAGACAGACCGTTTTTAATCCATTTAATGTATGCCATGTTAATTTCATATCTTTCTAGTGTTTTAATCAAAATTTTGTGCAGTATCAAGTAAAATGCCTTACAGAAGTCGTGTATTACATCAATACTATTAGCTTTTATCAACCAGATTTGTAATCTCATTTTAAAAAAAAATCAGGTTAATTTAACCACATCTGTTTTCCATAAATCCATGTTGATTGGCATTAATTATATTACCTTTCTTTAATTCTTTATTATGCAAGTCTCCTATCAGCCACTCTAATATCTTGCCCAGGGTTGATGTCCGACTGATAGGCCTATAAATTACCAGGGTCATCACATTTACAGTTATTAAATATTGACATGACGTTAGCTGTTTTCTGGAACTTCCCCAGTGCTCCAAGACTTACTGAAGATCGGCATTGCTGGTCCAGCCAGGTCCTTAAAGACTCTCGGATTTAAGTTATCCGGACCTACTGGTTTTAGAATGTGTAACTTCAGTAGCTGCTGTTTAACATGCTCCTGAGGTACTAATGGAGTGGAAGAAGTAGGATACTTTATCATCTGTTTTTCTCCAAATACGGAACAGAAATATTTATTGAACACTTTTCTACATTATTAATGATAATTCTACCATTTCCACCTAGTAATGGACCAATACAATTGTAAGGATTCTGTTTGTTCCTAGTATGCTTAAAAAAACTCCCACTTATTGCCATTACTCTTCTGGCCATAAAATCCTGTTTGTGATTCTTTACTTCCCTTTTCAACTTTCTACAATTCCTACCTTCCCATTTATATTCATCGCTATCAACTTCCCCTTTCTTCCATTTGTTTTATATAACTTTATTTTTGATAGCTGGCTTCACTTCCCCCCAAACCAGGTTGTTTTTAACCAGTCTTCATCAGTTGGGGCTTTGTGTATCTAGTAAAGTGTTCTTAAACAATTCCCATTACCATTCACATTTTTCTGATTAAATTCTTCCTCCCAGCTGATTTGTCTCAATTATTTTCAGCTTTGTGAAATTGGCCCTTTTAAAGCACCAAATATGCATAGCATTGATCTGGATTTTATTCTATTAGCACATTATAAATGTGATTAAGTCATGATCATTTGTACCTAAGTAATCATTTTTTAGTTCTGTGATCAGTACTACTTTATCTGTCAAGAAGAAATCTAATATAGAATTCCCACATGTTAAGACATCCAAGTGTAAGCCCTCTGGAACATCTGGAAGTCCAGAGGCTGTGTTAGCTTACTGAAGTTCAGGGCAGTACAATGGGTCCTCAAGACTTGGAGTGGTCTGTAAACACCTGTTCTACATAGCCATGTATTACATCAAGAAGCAGGAGGGGAGCATCTTCTCTGGTCTTATCTGAAGACACAGGAAAATGGGCTGTGGTACATCCAAAGTCGAATCTTTTCTGTTGTGCTGCACCTGGCAAAGAATGAAAATGGAGAGGAAGATTTTTTTGTGATCCTTGAAACCCATTGTGTCCAGAGGACAGATGCAACCACCCAGTAATGGACCTCTCTGTGTCTGAACACAACTTCAAATTCCCACATACCTTGCACAAGAGCACTGAAGCTTCCTCTTGGATAGGTTTCGGCTCTGTTGGAACCAACGCTTCTTTTTTTTAAAATGACTTCCCTCCCTTTTCCCTGATATCTAGCATTATAAAGAAGATCAGATTGGACAGAATCAAAATTGTTAGTTCTTTGAGGAGTGTCCCTGTGAGTGCTCCACTTTTAGGTATTTGAGCGCCCCTGCGCTTCTAGTCAGAGATTTAAGGTAGCAATGCCCTGGTTGGCCACGCACACGCTGCAGCCAGCGCATGATGCTCTGTGTGTAGCCATCCCCCAGTTTCTTCTTTGCTGCTGTTGGCTTCGGTCGGAACAGCTGCACCTCAGAATACTTTTCCTCAGAATATTTTTTCCTTTCCTTTTTTGCCTGAAATTACCCCTTCTCTTCCCTGTGGGGTTCCTGTCTCTTCCCTTTTCATTTAAAAGACAATAACCAGAGACTCTCTTCAAACGGCTATGCCTGGCTCTCCAGGCTTTAAACATTGCCTCACCTGTAGACTGTCAGTACCAGCTTCTGATGGACACTCCCAGTGTGTTCGCTGCCTGGGGGAGACTCATGTTATGCAGAAGTATACCACTGCAAAAAGCTAACGTCAAGGACCAGAAAGGCTAGGGAACTCCAGCTCAAACTGATGCTTTGGAGAAATCCCTGTGTCCTGCCTCTGACCATGAGCAGGGGACCCTTCCCTACCAGCTCACTCACTCACCAGCTGCCGTGTCGGACATGGGATGCTCCTCTAAGACAAGCACAAAGGACCCAGCCCTCATGAAAACAAAGAAGCGGGCTCACTCCTCCCCCCGCCAGGGAGAATCACCATGCAAAAAGTAATCTCTGACCGCTAAATCTGCCCTGGTACTGTCGGCACACAGGGCCTCAGGTTGCAAGTTAAGACTGTGAATTTCCCTGCAGGAGGTTAACTGCTCTGCCTCCAGGCAAAGAAAACCTGCAATTCCGTTTTGTCTGTGCTCTGGCCCCAAAGCAGAGAAAAAAATAGCTGCTTTCAGTTGGACCTCCTTTCCAGCAGCCCCAAAAGAAAAAAAAATTTCCTTTTTAAAATTTGTTTTTCTGGTTCAAAAAAAATCTCAAATTGATCTCAAAAGGATTTCAGGTTAATCCCACCGCTCTGCCACCATGTCAAAGTTCCTTCCCCACTCTGAACTCCAGGGTACAGATGTGGGGACCTGCATGAAAACCTCCTAAGCTTACTTTTACCAGCTTAGGTTAAAACTTCCCCAAAGTACAAAATTATTTTACCCTTGGATTTCCACTGCCATCACCAAACTTTATCTGGGTTTACTGGGAAACATAGTTTGGACACGTCTTTCCCCCCAAAATCCTCCCAACCCTTGCACCCCACTTCCTGGGGAAGGTTTGGTAAAAATTCTCACCAATTTGCATAGGTGACTACAGACCCAAACCCTGGGATCTTAGAACAATGAAAAAGCATTCAGTTTTCTTACAAGAAGACTTTTAATAGAAGTAAAGGAATCACCTATGTAAAATCAGGTTGGTAGATACCTTACAGGGTAATTAGATTCAAAACATAGAGAATCCCTCTAGGCAAAACCTTAAGTTACAAAAAAGACACACAGACAGGAATAGTCATTCTAGCTATTTTCTCAGCCATTTAAAGAAATCATAATCTAACACATACCTAGCTAGATTACTAAATTCTAAGACTCCATTCCTGTTCTGTCCCTGGCCAAAGCATCATACAGACAGACACAGGCCCTTTGTTTTTCTCCCTCCTCCCAGCTTTTGAAAGTATCTTGTCTCCTCATTGGTCATTTTGGTCAGGTGCCAGCGAGGTTACCTTTAGCTTCTTAACCCTTTACAGGTAAGAGGATTTTTCCTCTGGCGAGGAGGGATTTTAAAGGGGTTTACCCTTCCCCTTATATTTATGACACACCCAGTGCTTCTGTACTGCTCTGTACACCCAGCTGCAGAGACAGTGCTACCATCGTCAGCCAAGACAACGACAGACACCGGGGCAATGTGCCATGTCCCAACCATCTACTTCTAGACAGGCATTTTTTAAGTGTTGGTTGAGGGCATGAGAGTCCCTCACATTCCATTATCGCAACCATCTCCCGATTCCAGTCCATTTGGAGACCGCCTAACACCTTTCTCTTCGGTCTGGGCAACCATTACATCGGACAAATGAGTTCTGGAGATTATACGCAAGGGCTGTTCCATACCCTTCACCTCTATTCAACAAACCCACCCGCCCTTCCCTGTCCCTCTGCAGGGACCATTCTCACGAGCATCTACTATAGCAGGAAATCCCCTCCTGCAACTCAGTGCTGTAGAACCTCTATCTCCCAAGCACAGGAGGACTGGGTTTTATTCACACTATTTCCTCATCCAAAAGAAAAAGGGCAGCTGGAGGCCCATATTGGACTTGTGCAAGCTAAACAAGTTTCTCAGAACTCAGCGTTTCAAGATGGTTACCCTGGCATTGGAGAAGGGAGATTGGCTCTCAGCCCTCGACCTCCAGGATGCGTATTTCCATGTTACCATACATCCTTCACGCAGACATTTCACAGTAGGCAACCTACATTTCCAGTACAAAGTGCTCCCATTTGGGGCTTACCGTGGCCTGCGAGTTTTCTCCAAAGTCCTCGCTGTAGTCGCAGCCCATCTTCACAGATAGTGGATAATTATATTCCCCTGTCTGGACGATTACCTGTTGAAAGTGTCTTCATGCCAACAGGCGATGGACGCTTGTCGCTCACTGCAAATCTGTTCATAAGACTAGGCCTACAAATCAGTGCCCTAAAACTCACCATAATTTTGATCCAACAGTTGGAATTCATAGGTGCCCACCTGGACTACACCACAGCATTGGCAAGTCTACCCCAACAACACTTCCTCATATTAATGAACCTCATAGCAACTATACAAAACAGCCCGCAGACATCCGCCAGGTTATGTCTCCAACTTCTAGGATACATGTCAACAACCGCATTTGTTGTGGAACATGCACGACTTCATATGAGGCACCTTCGGGCATAGCTCCATATAGTATACATTCCTCACAGACATTACATTCACAAGCGACTGACCATGCCCACCACGATAAAGAACTCGTTATCTTGGTGGACAAACCATTCCAATATCTGCATGGGTGTCCCATTCCAACGACACACCCCATCAGTAACGATAACCAGGGATGTGTGTCTCCAGGGCTAGGGGGCACACCTGTCTGAACATATCATCCAGGGCAGATGGTCCTCCATGGAGTCCATGCTCCACATAAATCTGTTGGAGCTCCGGGTGATCCACAATGCATGCCACCATTTTCTGCTCCTCATTCACAACAAGATGGTGGCCAAATTGTCTGTAAGGATCTGCACTATGTTTTATATCGGTCACCAAGGTGGGGCTCGATCTTACCCACACTGCACAGTCAGTTCACCTTTGGGAGTGGTGCATCTCCCACAACATAGTTCTCAAAGCGGCCTACCTACTGGGAAGCCAAAACATCACAGCGGATGAGCTACGCAGAAACTTCTCCCAGATACATGAATGGGAAATGGACCTAGAAATCCTCACCACTATCTTCCAACACTAGGGTTCCCCAAAATAGACCTTTTTGCAATGCCCCACAATACAAAGTGCCCTCAATGCTGCTCCTGGGCAGGACTCAGGGAAAACTTCCTCGGGGACGCCTTCCTCATGAAATGGGAAGCATCTCTAATGTACGCTTTTCCCCCGATTCCTCTGATATCTCTTGTCCTTTACAAGATAAAACAGGACAGATCCCGAGTAATCCTGATCGCACCACCATGGCCTAGACAAACTTGTTTTCTCTACCTCAACCAGATGATTACACCACCATCACGGTCCCTCCCACTCGTACCTCACCTACTCACACAGGACTCAGGTAGTCTCTGCCACCAACATCCCGATCCTCCATCTCAAGGCATGGCTAATTTGTGGCTGACACCTCTGGAGGCAGGCTGTTCCACAGAGGTCCAGGATATTTTGATGAACAGCAGACTATTAACCACACAAAAACCATATGCTCAAAAGTGGCGTCATTTCTTACTATGTTGTGGAGGCAAACAATTTTCCCCTTGAACAGCCTCATTACCTGCAATACTTGAATATATGCGGACCTTAAAAAAAATCAGGTCTTTCTATAAGTTCACTCTGGGTACACTTAAGTGGAATGGAAAGCTGTGATTGCAAAGTACATGGCCTCACTATATTCGCACTTCCTCTCATTAAACGCTTCTTCAAGGGTATACAGAATACTTACCCTACTGTCAGAGACCCTATTCCTATGTGGGACCTTAACTTAGTCCTATGTATCCTCATGGGCAAACCTTTTGAGCCTCTGGCTACCAGCTCACTATTACACTTGTCCATGAATGTTGCCTTCCTAGTCGCAATTACATCTGCGTGACGGGTTGGAGAGCTTGGTGCCCTGATGGTAACTTCACCTTACACCATATTCCTCAAGGACAAGGTAATCCTTCGCCTACATCTGAAATTCATACCTAAAGTGGCCTCATCCTTCCATCTCAACCAGCTCATCTACTTACCTGTATTCTTCCCAAAGCCACATGCTGACATCAGGGAAGCATCTCTTCACACGCTGGGTGTTCGTAGGGCACACACGTTCTATATAGATAGAACAAAGACATTCAGAAAATCCACCAGACTGTTAGTTTCCACAATGGAACGATCTCAAGGACTAACCATTTTCAAACAATGATTTTCAAAATGGATATCTGAGTGCATCTGATTATGCTACCGCGAACATGACCTAGAACCCCCCTCTGGTCTTCACACGCATTCCACCAGGGCTATATCCATATCACTGGCCTTTCTTAAAGATATACCCATCATTGATATATATAAAGCAGCTACCTGGGCATCACACCACACCTTCACCAGTCATTATGCTATAGAGAAGCGATCAGCTGTTGACGCTCATTTCGGAGAATCAATGTTATCCGCCTCTCAGTAAATATCTCCAAAGCCCCTCCTTCCACTGAAAGGTACTGCTCCATAGTCACCTAAAAGCGGAGCACCCACAGGGGAAGAAGAAACAACAACTACTCACCTGTGCAGTAACTGAGGGTCTTCAAGATGAGTGTCCCTGTGGGTGCTCCACTACCCCCCTCCTCCCCTCTGCAGCAGAGAAGGAACTGGGGGGCAGTTGGATACGCGCTTGCGATACCCACTCCGAGCAGAATGAGCGTTGCCGACCAGGACACTTCTACCTTAAATCTCCTATTAGAAGCGTAGGGGCGCTCAAACACCTAAAAGTGGAGCACCCCCAGGGACAGCCATCTCAAAGAACCTCAGTTGCTGCACAGGTGAGTAATCGTCTCTTCTAGCGTGGCCTTGTCAGCACTGGCCTGAGAACCTATGTCTCAGATGTTCCAAGCCATATTACTGAAATGCTATAAACAGAAATGAAGCAGTTCTCTGTTTGGGCCACTAGTCAAGGACTAATCCCATTTGAGCTGGGGTCCCTGCAGTCCTAGAGTACCCTGTACACCTTAAGTTTCAGGGCGTAGATATAGCTTTCTTAAACGTCCACATGGGAGCAGTATCTACTTATTGTAATTACATGTAGTGTAGTTGTAGCCATGTCAGTCCCAGGGTATTAGAGAGACAGGGTGGGTGAAGTAATATCTTTTATGGGTCCAACTTATGTTGGTGTGAGATACAAGCTTTTGAGCCACACAAACTCTTTAGGTGTAGAAAAGATATGCTGAGTGTCATAGCTAAATGCAAGATGGAACAGATCCATTTAGCATAATTAGGTAGCACATATTGTAAGGGACCATTTGAGGTAGAGCAGTCCATTAACACCCCTGCAGTCATAGGACAAAAAGAGGGGGATAGTGGGTTACAGATTATGGTTTATTACAACAAATCCAGTGTCTGTTCAGTCCATGATTTTTAGTATCTAGCAGAGTTATGAATTTTATCTCCCAGGCTTGTCTTTTGAAAGTGTTGTGCAAGTTTTCTTTGAGGATGGGGACAAGGACTGATAGGTCAGGCATAGATTGTAGACACTTATACACTCTTCAGGGACTAATGCACTACCCCCACAAGTATTTGCAGTTACAAACCATCTTTTCAAAACAGAGTAGGGTTTATTAGTCAGCTGGAACATAGCATTCAAAGTCCTTATGTTAACAGAGAAATAAAGGTTAAAGCATAGTCCATTCTGGTCAAGCCAGAGCAGATCACCAGCCAAGTACAGTGGATTCTATCTCAGGCTCTCTCGGACTCACTTGTTTGTCCTAGGAGAGAGCAGCCAGCTTCCTCCAGAAGCCCACACTTTATCCCTTGCTGTTCATGTCTCAGTCCTCTGTTCTTAAGCTGGGGTCTCTGCTCAGCTTCCGTGATGCATGGTGGGAGGAAAATCTCCTTCCTCTGTGTTATTTCCTGGGTGTCAATGTTCTGGCCACTGGGGCTTTTTGTTGTCTCCTTTGAATTCAGTATTGATCTGTTACTTTCAGCGGGTTTCAGCCAATTCCTTAGTGACCCTAATCACTGCAACCCAGACAGCAAGGTAACTCATGTCCTGTGCTGCCCCTAAGAGAAGACTTAGTCCTGGGGGATGGAGGTGGGTTAAGTACTAATTATAGAGGGAAACTGAGGTGCACATAAGATTCATAAAAAAATGCAGAAAATTCCACTTTCACACATGGTAAAGGTGTCCCATCCCCCCCGCCCAGTTAGTGAGCTCTCACCTTCATGGACCTAAAGCTTACCCTGATTAAGTTGATGGGCCCTACTTATGTGTATCTGGCACAAGCCTCTTGAGTGCTTTTCTATCAAAATGGCCATCTGCTAGGAGGGTGCATGAGCTTAGGCCACTCCACTTCGTATTATGGTACGGCAGTAGAAAGTCACCATGATGCCCCATCCTAGCTTTGTGTCTAAAGTGGTCTCAGATTCCCAACTATCTCCTTCATGTTCTTCCCTAGACCCCATTCCCTTGCAGGGGAAACTCTTCTCCATATTCTAGATGTAAAAAGGATGCTTTGTTTTTACCTGGAAAATACCAAGCTCGTTAGAAAATCCTATAGGTTATATGTAGTATATGGGGAGATGAATGATGGTTCACTGGTTATGGCACTAGCTTGAGACCTGGGAGATCTGGGTTCAAGTACCAAAGACTTCCTATGTGAACTTGGGCAAGTCACTTAACCTCTCTGTTGTTCCATGCCCCATCTGTAAAACTGGGATAATAGTATTTCCTTACTACAGAGGAGCACACTTACATCTCTGCTAGAAAACCAGTGTCCCCTGGTTTAAAGAGTGACTCCACTAGAGCCAGCACTCCATTAGTGGCATGCCTCTGGCAGCTTCCCTAGTGGAGATGTATAATGCAGCAACTTGAAGTTTAGTGTACACATTCACCAATCAGTACTCTTTGGATTTAGCTTTGTGCTCTGATCCCCAGTTGTGGAGAGCGGTCCATATTTAGCTAAGAATTCCTTGCCCACAGCCATCCTGGTGGGACACCACTTGTTAATCTCCTTGAAATGGGAATACAGAGCCTCTCAATCATGAAAGAGAGGTTACTTATCAGTATCTGTTCTTCGAGTGCTTGCTCATATCAATTCCATTCTAGATGTGAGCACACCCATATGCAGTGTCTTTGGAGATTTTTGCCTTAGCAATATCCATAGGGTTGGCTGTGGCGCCCCCTTGATAGTGTCACGCTCATACGCTGGTATATTAGGCGCTGCCAACCCTATGCCCTCTCAGTTTCTTGCTGCCTGTGATGGTTGGAGCGCCTTGTCTTGCATCGCAAGAGCATTAGTGGTTCTTATAGTCCATTGCTCTGTCTCCTTTGTTTTTAGTTGTTGGGTACTTAATTATACCATTAAGTTAAGTGTTAGAGTAGTTTAGTAGTTAGAGTCCTGGCAGGGGCTTCACCTCGGAATGGGGCTTTAAGCCATGCTCATCGTACAGCTTGCTGATTCCCATTAGTGACCCCCCTATGATAGCTGTTTAAAGTGTTTGGGGGAGTCCCACAGAAAGGCCCAGTGTGCTGGATCTCCAAAAACTTTCACCCTCAAACTCAAAAGGAGCAGAATATTCACTTGACGGCCCTCCTCGTGGAGACGGCGCTTCATTCTACCTCAGAGCCCTCTCAATCGGAATCCAAACTCAACACTTTGGCATCGGCATGCAGCGCACCACCGGCACCGTTCCCCCTTACTGGCACCTAAGAAGCGGTCAAAGTCGATGTGGCCGCCAGCACCACAGAAAAAGGGGGCTTCAGGTTAGGCCAGGTGCCTGCCGTGGAGCTACTTGAGGTAACACTGCAGTCGGACCCCCAGCTCAGCCAGGGACCCACCTCCGACTCTGGGAGTGGCAGGGGGTCAGCCCCTTGTAGGGCCATTGGTGCCCAAAGAGGGCCTGGCCGCCAAAGAGCAAGTAGACTGGCAGGCACTGCAGATGCCAAGCCAGGTGACAAGCCCTCCTAAGGCCCCGGCATCTTCGGGCAAGCCAGTTATGGGACCCCCTTCTAAAGTAGCCTCGGTCCCCTGTCAGAAGGCCCAGGTCCCTGATGCCAAGGTCTTCACCTATGAGGCACGGGACACCTGAGCCATGATGCCGATCCCTGTACCCACAGTACAATTGGGCCTCCTACCAGAGATCACCAAGGTGCAGATCACCATTGTCTTGACAGTCTCCCAGGCTTCAATTCCCCCCCCCCCCGCGTGCAGGATTGTTCCCGGTCGTGGCACTGTTCTGACTCCCTAATACTGCTCTTCGGGCAGGCACCGATCCTCACCCTCTCCTTACCGGTCATTGACGAAGGTCAGTCGGCAGTATCAGGCATCTATGCTCCGACCTGGTCACCGGAAGGGCAATAGTCCAAAGGACAGTTCAGCCCCCTCACCTATAAAAGGCGACTTGCCACTAGGCAATGCGACCAGCACGGCTCCTGCAGCAGTGGCGTGGAGGCAGGGAGAGGGGCCCACTCAGTGGCAATATTGGAACCAGTGGGGTGTACCTGTTATGGTGGTCCAATACTCACACCCTTCTTCCCCGGCACACAAACTACCCCCGCCATTACTGGAGTCAGAGCACGGTGCCAAATCTGATGTCAGGGTGGCACAGTGGGCACCAATGCCCTAAGAGCTGACTGCAGACTAGCAAAGGGAAGCCACCCCTCCCCTTGCAGTGCAGTAGTCTCTCATCTCTGGATGAAGTGGTGGTGGGCCTCTCGCAAACTAGCATCCCCTCTGACAACTTCAAGGAGTACCAAGCCATGCTCAAAAGGGTGGCTGTCAACCTGAACTTGGAGGCTGAGGAGCTAGGGGAGGAGGCAGACCTCTTTAATGTCATACCCTCCTCCACCCTGGCCCGAGTTGCGTTACCCAGCTATCCAGGGGTCCTAAAAATTGCTATGTCTGTATAGCACACCCTCTCTTCCATTCCGCTTATCTACAATAAGACGGAAAAGAAGTACTATGTCCCAGTAAAGGAGTTTGAGTACCTGTACACTCACCTTGCAGTGGGATCCCTGGTCATCTCCACTGTCCATGAAAGGGATAGGCAGGGCCAGGTGAGTGGCACACCAAGAAATAAAGATGCCAAGACACTGGACTGGTTTGTCAGGAAAATTCATTCCACAACCAGCCTGCAATTTTGGGTGTCTAACCATCAGGCCCTGCTAGGAAGGTACAACTTCAATCTGTGGTACTTTTTGAGCAAGTTGAAGGAGGGCCTCCTACAGGATCAAGCCCAGGAGTTTGCCTCTTTGGTGGAAGTGAGCAGAGGGGTGGCGAGAGGCACCGTCCAGTAATAAAAAGATTGGTCCCAAAACTGATTCCTGCGGAACTCCACTGGTAACCTCCCTCCAGCCTGACAGTTCACCTTTCAGTAGGACCCACTGTAGTCTCCCTGTTAAACATTTCCTTATCAACCTTTCAGTTTTCATATTGATCCATCTTTTCCAATTTAACTAATGATTCCTCAAGTGGCACAGTATCAAATGCCTTACTGAAACTGCATTTCCTTTGTCTAAAAAAATCTGTCATTCTCTCAAAGGAGGTGGTCAGGTTGGTTTGGCACAATCTACCTTTTTTGTAAAACCATGTTGTATTTTGTCCAATTTACCATCGACCTCAATGTCCTTAACTATTTTCTCCTTCAAAATTTTTTCCAAGACCTTACATGCTACAGATGTCAAACAGGCCTGTAGTTACTCAAGTTGCAGTGGGGGAGGTTTAGATTGGATATTAGGAAAAACTTTTTCACTAAGAGGGTGGTGAAACACTGGAATGCGTTACCTAGGGAGGTGGTAGAATCTCCTTCCTTAGAGGTTTTTAAGGTCAGGCTTGACAAAGCCCTGGCTGGGATGATTTAACTGGGAATTGGTCCTGCTTCGGGCAGGGGGTTGGACTAGATGACCTTCTGGGGTCCCTTCCAACTCTGATATTCTATGATTCTACCCGGATCACTTTTTTTTTCCCTTTCTTAAAAATAGGAACTATGTTCGCAATTCTCCAGTCATACGGTACAACCCTTGAGTTTATAGATTCATTAAAAATTCGTTAATGGGCTTGCAATTTCATGTGCCAATTCCTTTAATATTCTTGGATGAAGATTATCTGGGCCCCCCCGATTTAGTCCCATTAAGCTGTTCGAGTTTCACTTCTATCTCAGATATGGTAATATCTACCTCCATATCCTCATTCCCATTTGTCATGCTACCATTATCCCTAAGATCCTCTTTAGCCTTATTAAAGACTGAAAAAGTATTTGTTTAGATATTGGGCCATGCCTAGATTATCCTTGACCTCCACTCAATCCTCAGTGTTTAGCGGTCCCACTTCTTTCTTAGTTTTCTTCTTATTTATATGGCTATAGAACCTTTTACTATTGGTTTAAATTCCCTTTGCAAGGTCCAACTCTACTTGGCTTTTAGCCTGTCACTTTATCCCTACATGTTCTGACCTCAATACGGTTGCTTTCCTTGCTGATCCCTCCCATCTTCCATTCCCTGTATGCTTTGTGCTTTTTCTTAATCACCTTTCTGAGAGGTTTCAGAGTAGCAGCCGTGTTAGTCTGTATTCGCAAAAAGAAAAAGGAGTACTTGTGGCACCTTAGAGACTAACCAATTTATTTGAGCATAAGCTTTCGTGAGTTACAGCTCACTTCATCAGATGCTGTAGCTCACGAAAGCTTATGCTCAAATAAATTGGTTAGTATCTAAGGTGCCACAAGTACTCCTTTTCTCTCTGAGATGCTTGCTCATCCAGCTTGATCTACAACTCCTGCCTATGAATTTTTTCCCCTTTCTTGGGACGCAGGCTTCCGATAGCTTCTGTAGCTTTGATTTAAAGTAATCCCAGGCCTCCTCTGCCTTTAGATCCATAAATGCTTCAGACCAATCTACTTCCCTAACTAATGTCCTTAATTTTTGAAAGTCAGCCCTTTTGAAATCAAAAGCCCTAGTTGCAGATTTATTTTTGTTAATCTTTCCATTCAGTTTGAACTGAATTAGCTCACATCACTTGAACCAAGATTGTCCCCTACAACCATTTCTTCTATGAGGTCCTCACTACTCACCAAAACCAAATCTAAAATGGCATCCCCTCTAGTAGGTTCAGCAACTACTCGATGAAGGAATCCATCAGCTATCGCATCTAGGAAAATCTGAGCCTTACTATTATTACTAACACTTGTCCTCCAGTCTATATCTGGGAAGTTAAAGTCTCCCATGATCACACAGTTCCCATTAGTATTTACTTCATTAAAAACATTAAAGAGGGTCTATCGATCTCCAAATTAGATGTCGGCAGTCTATAGCACACCCCAAGCACTATCCCAGGGGAGGCTCTAGTAGTTTTCTTCCCCAGTGTAATTTTTGCCCAGACGGACTCTATCTTATCCATTCCATCGTTTCTTATTTCTTTACATTCTACCTCATCATTGATATACAATGCTACTCCACCGCCTTTGCCTTCATTTCTGTCTTTCCTAAATAGCACATACACTTCAATACCCATAGTCCAGTCATGACTACTATTCCACCATGTTTCTGTTATCCCTATAATATCTGGTTTCACTTCCTGCACCAGTAGCTCTAGTTCCTCCATTTTGTTACCTGGGCTCCTCGCATTGGTGTACATCATCTTAATTTTTGCTGTTTGGCCTCGCTCAAATTCTGTACCCAATTAGGCATGGCCATTCTACAGCCAGTATAACCTACTAGACTGGTATCCACACTGCCCTTCCTCCTTATATACCTTCTCCTACCCATGGCTGTATCCTTTCTTACTTTGTTTTCTTCCCTCACAATGCTAAAATCCAGTGTGGAGATTACCTGGACATCTCCCAACCATCTCCCCCAAATTCCTAGTTTAAAGCTCTCAATCAATTGTGCCAGCCTCCATCCTGGAAGTCTATTTCCTTCCCTACTCAGATGAAGTCCATCCTGAGAGAACTGTCCTCTGTCCATGAATGCCTCCCAGTGGCCATACATCCCAAAGCCCTCCTTATAGCACCACTGCCTAAGCCATCTGTTGGCGTCATAATCTTGTCACACCTTTGTTGGCCTACTCTAGGAACAGGCAGAATCCCACTAAAGATCACCTGAGTCTCAATTTCCTTAAGCATCTTCCCCAGCCTAGCAGTCTCCCTTAATACTTTCCAGCGAGAATCTAGCCGTATCATTTGTTCCCACATGAAGGATAATTAGGGGATTCTTTCCCGCTCCCTTTAGGATCCTTTTCAACCTCAGGGCTACATCCCGTATCTTAGCACCTGGAAGACAGCACACCCTTCTATTCTCTGGATCAGCTCTGATTACAGGCCTGTCTATTTTTCTCAGTAAAGAGTCCCCGATCACATAGACCTGCCTTTTCCTGGTGACGGTACTATTCTCCAGTCTATCCCCTGTTCCCTCTGGCTGCAAGTTCTTTGCATTCCTATTCTCCCTTGCAATCCTCTGCAACCTCTCCTGTATCTTCCTGGGGCTCATATTTGGTGTAGTCTCCATTGACTCTTTATCTTTGAAAACTCGTGGCGAACCAGGGAAGTCCCGGATGACTGGAAAAAGGCTAATGTAGTGCCAAGCTTTAAAAAAGGGAAGAAGGAGGATCCTGGGAACTACAGGCCAGTCAGCCTCACCTCAGTCCCTGGAAAAATCACGGAGCAGGTCCTCAAAGAATCAATCCTGAAGCACTTGCATGAGAGGAAAGTGATCAGGAACAGCCAGCATGGATTCACCAAGGGAAGGTCATGCCTGACTAATCTAATCACCTTTTATGATGAGATTACTGGTTCTGTGGATGAAGGGAAAGCAGTGGATGTATTGTATCTTGACTTTAGCAAAGCTTTTGACACGGTCTCCCACAGTATTCTTGTCAGCAAGTTAAGGAAGTATGGGCTGGATGAATGCACTATAAGGTGGGTAGAAAGCTGGCTAGATTGTCGGGCTCAACAGGTAGTGATCAATGGCTCCATGTCTAGTTGGCAGCCGGTATCAAGTGGAGTGCCCCAAGGGTCGGTCCTGGGGCCGGTTTTGTTCAATATCTTCATAAATGATCTGGAGGATGGTGTGGATTGCACTCTCAGCAAATTTGCGGATGATACTAAACTGGGAGGAGTGGTAGATACGCTGGAGGGGAGGGATAGGATACAGAAGGACCTAGACAAATTGGAGGATTGGGCCAAAAGAAATCAGATGAGGTTCAATAAGGATAAGTGCAGGGTCCTGCACTTAGGATGGAAGAATCCAATGCACCACTACAGACTAGGGACCGAATGGCTAGGCAGCAGTTCTGCGGAAAAGGACCTAGGGGTGACAGTGGACGAGAAGCTGGATATGAGTCAGCAGTGTGCCCTTGTTGCCAAGGCGGCCAATGGCATTTTGGGATGTATAAGTAGGGGCATAGCGAACAGATCGAGGGACGTGATCGTTCCCCTATATTCGACATTGGTGAGGCCTCATCTGGAGTACTGTGTCCAGTTTTGGGCCCCACACTACAAGAAGGATGTGGATAAATTGGAGAGAGTCCAGCGAAGGGCAACAAAAATGATTAGGGGTCTAGAACACATGACTTATGAGGAGAGGCTGAGGGAGCTGGGATTGTTTAGCCTGCAGAAGAGAAGAATGAGGGGGGATTTGATAGCTGCTTTCAACTACCTGAAAGGGGGTTCCAAAGAGGATGGCTCTAGACTGTTCTCAATGGTAGCAGATGACAGAACGAGGAGTAATGGTCTCAAGTTGCAGTGGGGGAGGTTTAGATTGGATATTAGGAAAAACTTTTTCACTAAGAGGGTGGTGAAACACTGGAATGCGTTACCTAGGGAGGTGGTAGAATCTCCTTCCTTAGAGGTTTTTAAGGTCAGGCTTGACAAAGCCCTGGCTGAGATGATTTAACTGGGAATTGGTCCTGCTTCGAGCAGGGGGTTGGACTAGATGACCTCCTGAGGTCCCTTCCAACCCTGATATTCTATGACTCTTCCCCTTTTCCTATAGGGCTAGCCGCTCTTCTCTTCTTCCTTGCCCTTCCACCTTCAGTGACTACCTGCTGAGCCCCTTCTTCATTTTCCAACTCTGCTATTCTTGAGCTCTATTTCTCCTTCACTAGCCCGTCTTTTCCTCTGCCTGGTTCTTTTAGTCACATGCTTCCACTGACCACTTTCCTCACCCAGCAGTCTCCCCTCAGAATTCCTCAGTCCTGCTTCCATCTGCAAGTCTTGAGCTTTTCCCTTCATATACCTCAATGTCTTTGCTCCATAATCTGCTTGAACCCCTTTCTAAACTCAACCATACTTTCCACCTGCATTTCCAAACCTCGGATCCTTTCCTCTATCAGATGGCATTTCATGCAGACAAAACTGTTACCAGGGACCCCGTCCAGGATAATATACATACCACAGCTTCCACATCCAGTCATGTTCATTGTGTCTTCCGCTACATGGGTCACTCCTACTGCTGCCTCTGTAATAGCCTTCCCACCTAAATCCTATTAATCTGGGAAACAAAACCACACCAAAACACCACCACCCACAGCAGAAACAAACCCCAAACAAGCACCACAATACAAACTCCCCTTTCAAACTCCCACTGAAACTCCCCTGTTTACAGCTCAGTTTGCTGGCTCCTGTGCTGCTACAGCTGTCTGTGACTTGCCCTTGGTGAATCCATGCAGACTGTTCCTGATCACTTTCCTTTCCTCTAAGTGCTTCAGAATTGATTCCTTGAGGACCTGCTCCATGATTTTTCCAGGGACTGAGGTGAGGCTGACTGGCCCATAGTTCCCCGGATCCTCCTCCTTCCCTTTTTTAAAGATGGGCATTACATTAGCCTTTTTCCAGTCCTCCGGGCTGTCCCAGGAAATGCAGGTTACCCTCCAGGATCTCCCGTTTGAGGGATCAGGGCTCTTTTTGAAGCTGACCGATGCACGGCTCCACGGCCTTAAAGACTCCCGTGCCATCCTCTGGTCCTTAGGCCTACCCACCCATCAGTAGGCTAGAAAGTGTTCCATCCCCCACTGTCAAGGTCATGGGGTTTCCCTCAGTCCAGCTCCTACAGGAAGGTGGTCAGAAACTAAGAATTTAAATGGTGTCACCCTTTATCTTCCCATTCTTCTACCCAGCCTGATTCTTCCAGAGGCTAAGGAAGCCAGAAGCTGGCATTTTGAGGATGCTCCTGAGGACAGCGCCCCAGTCACTTCCCATGATGCACACACAGACCCCCCTCCCCCGCTCTTTCTTCAACTACCTGCGCCTCTTCTGGTTGCAGTTGATCTTGGACCGTTGGGTGCTCGACATAATGTTTTCAGGCTACACCCTACAGTTTGTGGCCGACCCTCCCTCCCATCTCCTTTCTCAGTCCCTCCTCAGGGACCTTTCTCATGAGCAACTACTCATTCAAGAGATTGAGAACCTCCTATGCCTGGGGGGCAGTAGAGGATGTCCCTCCGGACTTGAAAGGGAAGGGGTTCTACTCCTGCTATTTCCTATTCCCCAAAGCAAAAGGGGCCTCAACAAGTCTCTCAACAAGTTAAAGATCTGCATGGTCTCTTTGGCCTCCATTATTCCCTCTCTGAATCTGGGAGAGTGGTACGCTGCCCTCGACTTAAAGGATGCATATTTCCATTTTCCCAGGGCACAGGTGTTTCCTCCATTTTGTGTTGGGCCACTGCCATTTTCAATTTACAGTGCTGCCCTTCAGTCACTCGTCAGCCCCAAAGTGTTTACAAAGTGCATAGCACCTGAGGCGCCGAGGGGTTCAAATTTCTCCATACCTTGACGACTGGTTAATAAAGGGTCAATCTCAGGATCAGATATGGTATCATCTTGACCTGGTTTGCTCCACCTGTTGTGACCTGGGGCTGTTAATAAAAGAGAAAAAAAGTCTACCTTAATTCCAGTGCAACACAGTTCATTGGAGTGGTCCTTGACACTACTCAGGCCAGAGCCTTCCTCCCCCAGGCTTGGTTCCAAGCCATGGTGGACCTGATCTTATGCATGCAAGTCCATCCCCCCCACCACTGCTCACACGTGCCTGAAATTGTTAGACTACATGGCGGCCTGAACTTACATGGTCCAGCACACGTGGCTCCACCTCAGGCTCCTGCAGGCATGGCTGGTGTCGGTCTTCGTCCCCAACAGAAATAGTATGGGCCCTGTGATCAGGGTCCCAGACCACTTACTCTTGTCGCTCACATTGTGGCAGAATCATAGAATATCAGGGTTGGAAGGGACCTCAGGAGGTCATCTAGTCCAACCCCCCGCTCAAAGCAGGACCAATCCCCAATTTTTGCCCCAGATCCCTAAATGGCCCCCTCAAGGATTGAACTCACAACCCTGGGTTTAGCAGGCCAATGCTGAAACCACTGAGCTATCCCTCCCCCTAAAATGCTAAGAATCCACCAGGTTGGATGGAGTTCCCTTCGCAGTTCCGTCCCTCTTGATGACCCTAATCTCCGATGCTTTGGAACTGGGGTGAGAGGGCAATTTCAGTACACAAGATCTTGGTCAAGTCGATATCGCTCCCTACACATCAGCATCGGGGAGCTGAGAGAAGTTCGCCTGACTTGCCAAGCCTTCCTACCTCACATAAAAAGCTGGGTGGTCCAGGTCCTGATGGACAACACAACGGCTATGTTTTATATCAAGAAAAAAGACAGACCCAGCTTGTCTGCCCTTGGCCAGGAAGCCCTCAGGCTCTGGAACTTGTGTGTGCAACACAACATCCATCTTGTAGCCACACGCCTCTCTAGGGCCAGGAACGCTTTGGCAGATCACCTCAGCAGGACCTTCTCGTCTCATCACAAGTGGTCCCTCCATCTAGAAGATTCCCCAGGTGGACATGTTTGCATTCAGGCAGAACAGGAAGTGCCATATTTCTGCTCAATTTGGAGGATCGACAAAGGCTCCCTGTCGGATGCTTTTCTGCTCCTGTGGTCGGGGGCTTGGTTATATGCCTTCCCCCAATGCTGCTAATTCAGAGAGTCCTTACCAAGATCAAGCAGGACAGGGAGAAGGTGATCCTCATAGTGCTGGCTTGTCCGTGCCAGCACTGATTTGGCACGCTGCTGGACCTCTCGGTGGCCGCTCCATTACTGCTTCAGCTCAGGCTGGACCTGCTGTCCCAAACCCACACGTCAGGGACCCCGTTCCTCCAAGGGACCTGAACTTGCACTGTTTCAGCTCATGAGACCCCCCTTCGAACCTCTGGCTTTCCTGATCTCTCGTCCTTTCCTGGAAGGTTGTGTTCCTGGTTGCAATAACATCTGCCCGCCCGGTCTCTGAGATTACAGTGCTTACCTCAGAACTGCCCTACATGGTCTTTTACGAAAACAAGTTCCAGCTGCAGCCACATCAGGCTTTCCTGCAGAAGGTGGTCTCAGTTTCATATGGGACAGTACATTTACTTGTCTTTTTTTCCAAAGCTGCATAAGTCAGAGGAGGAGCATAGGTTGCCGTCCTTAGATATCAAGAGGGCGCTAGCTTTCTACGTTGAAAGGACCAAGCCATTCTGCAAGCTGACAATCTTCAACTTGCGGAATGTGGCCAACAGGATGAAAAGTCATCTGGTGTCTGCTCACAGAATTTCTTCTTGGATCACTGCCTGCATTCACTGCTGCTAAGATCAGGCAAAGGTGCCCCCTCCAGTGATTGTAACTGCCCACTCAACCAGGGCGCAAGCCTCTTTGGCAGCTTTCCTAGCTCAAGTGCCTATCCAGGACATCTGTAGGGTGACCACTGGTCGTCCGTCCACATGTTTATGTCCCATTGAGCACTTACCAGCAGGCCTGGGATGATGCTGTCTTCAGTAGAGTAGTGCTGCAAGCCACTAGACTGTGAACTCTGAGCCCACCTCCAAGTCACCTAGAATGGAATCTACATGAGCAAGCACTTGAAGAAAAAACGGTTACCTACCTTTTCGTTACTGTTCTTTGAGATGTGTTGCTCACGTCCATTCCATTACTTGCCCTCCTTACTCCTCTGTTTGAGTTGCCAGCAAGAAGGAACTGAGGACGTAGGGTTGACAGCGTCTAATATGCCAGCGCCATGAGTGCAGCACTCAAAGGGGTGCCGCAGCCAACCCTACAGATACTGCTAAGGCAAAAATTTCCAGTGACTGCGCACATGGGCGTGCACACACCTAGAATGGAATGGACATAAGCAACACATCTCTAAAAACAACAGTTACGACAACGTAGGTAACAGTTTTTTCTTTGGAAGTTACCTCTGTGCATTCGTGCTACTTGCCCATCTTCCCCTCTGCCTTAGAGTTCTATATAATATCAGGGTGCTGCAAGTAGAAGGAAGGAACTGAGGCGGTGGTAGCACTCCCTTATGTGGAGTAGGGTGAAGACATTACCCTCATGTGAGATCTCTCACGATCACCCTTTCTCCCCCAATGGATGTGGCTTTTCAAAGCAGTTCTATCAGTGCACAGGACATCATATTCCATAAGTGGAAATACACAGAAGCAACTTTAGAAGAACAGGTCCTGGTAAGTAACAGCTCCTTTATATAAAGATCCATATTATCCAATCAGAATTACCCCGTCTATGAAAGTATTAAATCTCTCAATTTCATTCAAGGTCACAGTATCAGTTTAGTGTAATGCATAATCATTCCAGAATTTACTGCTGTTCTGTTGTAACAATATCTGTCCTGAGAAAATTAGTCCTGCACCTGGATGTTTAAAAAAAATATATCTGCATTTAAATCCCCTGATTATTCTAGCTTCAGTTTAGATGTGCAAAATAGTTTTTAATCACTTGTTACTTAGCTAGTTTGAAATATCTTTGACACACTTGCTTGGAAACTAGCCTCTAGTAAGGATTAGACAATCCTTAGATTAGACTTCAAAAATTCAGTAAATCTGAGTTGTGAGCAAAAATGCCTTTTTGCAGTGGAAAAGGTTCTCTCACCCGAGCATAATTTAAATGAAAATGTTCTAACTGCCAAAAAAAAAAAAAAAAAAATCATGTTTGGAATGACACCAGCTATAGAAAAGGAAAATACTGAGTATATACAAATGGGGTTATAATTCCAAAAGTAATCAAATTATAGTATTTATACAAAATGAATTCCTGTGAGAATAGTGTATGGTGGTTTTGCCTGCTGGCCATTTTTAGGATCAGAAAAGTACACTCAGTTCTGGATAGTTGCCTTTTCCTGTTTTAAGATAAATTGATTTTAATTTTCCAGAGTCCACCTTTGGATACAGGCATTATGGCCTCAAGTCTGCTTTTGGCACTACAGTTGTGTCCAAAAATGGAATTCCAGTTGAGTGAGCGATATGGAGAAGATCTGAGTGAAAGCACTTGGGAATGTATACTTGCTATTGATCTCCTCTGCTGTCACTTGAAATGGAGTTGGACGCATGACAATATCATAAGGTATTGTGCTACTTACTCCTTACTTCAGAATGTTAAATTTTTCCTTTTCATTATATTCAAAAGCCAGTTCTTTTGCTTTTAACCTATGAGCTTTAAAAACAAAATCCTGTAGTGATCATTTTATGTTTCTCTAACTGATGACAATCCAGGCTATAAAATGGCTACTGTTTTTGGTAGTTTCAGTCCATAGTAGAACAGCAACAGTAACTAGTCAAAAATTATTTACAAAATTGTTTGATACTATAGCAAGAAAACATCGGTGTGAAACTGTGTGTTACCAGAGTGGTTTACTTTGTAAATGGATTTAGGAGCACCTCTGGGACTCTTGGCTCAGCTCAATGTATAAGTGGAAATAAAATGCTTGATCTTCTGAAGATGATAGTTAGTTTCCAACAGACATAAGAGTGACTGGAAAATACAACTAAAAATTGAAATGCATTGTATTCAAAACTGCTCTAGTATTGAACAGCTGTAACCCAGCCACACTGTGACAAGTGTAATATCCTGGGTTTCTGCCTCAGGAGGCAAGTCATTTCTCTAACAGGTTAATTTAAACGAACAAACAGCTGCTCAGGGGTTGGGAATGTATAAGTTCCAAGTAGATGAATTATTGAGCAGGTGAGATTGTAAAAGGTGCATGATAAATTATCTCACAGCTCTTTAATTTAATTTTATCCTATAATTATCATCAACACTATACCATATGTTTTCAACACGTCTTCTTTCACAGTAAAGAGCTTTGGCCTGTCATGGATCAGTGGGTAAAGCATAGGAAAGGACATGAGACTGTTCCACCTACTCCAGATATTATTGTAGCATCAACACTTAGGCTAATTGGTGAGTACCATAAGTTTTGGTTGAACTCCTTCTTTGTATAAATAAACCCTCTGAAAATGCCTGGATGGCTTCTGGAAGCTGGAATTGAAGTACTCACACATTTTTGGCTTTTGAATTTCATTGTTACTTTAAATGTGATGATTCACCACTGTCAATAACTAAGTAAATATTTCTTCTCTCTATGCTGTCTGTGAAGATCAGTTATATTGATATTAGGGCTGTTAATTAATCAGTCAACTCACACGATTAACTCAAATTAATTGTGGTTAAAAAAATTGTGATTAATCACACACATAACAATACCAGTTGAAATTTATAACATTTTTGGGTCTTTCTACATTTTCACTATTGATTTCAATTACAACAGACTACAAAGTGCACAGTGCTCACTTTTTATATTATTTTTGATTACAAAATATATGCACTGTAAAAAATGATAAACAAAAATATAGTATTTCAGTTCACCTCATACAAGTACTGAAGTGCAATATATTTATCGTGATAGTGTAACTTACAAATGCAGATTATTTTTGGTTACATAACTGCAGTCAAACAAAACAGGGTAAACCTTTAGAGCCTGTAAGTCCACTCAGTCCTACTTCTTCTGCCAATCGCTAAGACAAATAAGTTTGTTTACATTGATGGGAGATACTGCTGCCTGCTTCTTATTTATGTCACCTGAAAATGAGAACAGGCGTTTGTATTGTACTTTGGTAGCTGGCGTTGCAAGGTATTTACATGTCAGATATGCTAAACATTTGTGTGCCCCTTAATGCTTCAGCCACCATTTCAGAGGACATATTTCCATGCTGATGACGCTTGTTTAAAAAAAAAAAAATGCGTTAATTAAATTTGTGACTGTACCCCTTGGGGGGAGATTTGTATGTCTCCTGCTCTGTTTTATCAGCATTCTGCATATATTTCATATTATAGCAGTCTTGGATGATGACCCAGCACATGTTGGTTTTAAGAACACTTTCACAGCAGATTTGACAAAACATGAAGGTACTGATGTGAGATTTCTAAAAATACCTATAGTGCTCGACCCAACCTTTAAGAATCTGAAGTGCTGTCCAAAATCTGGGAGGGACAAGGTATGGAGCATGCTTTTAGAAGTCTTAAAATAGTAATACACTGATGTGGAAACTACAGAACCCAAACCACGAAAAAAGAAAATCAACCTTCTGCTGTGGCATCTGACTCAAATGATGAAAATGAACATGCGACAGTCCACACTGCTTTGGATAGTTATCAAACAGAACCCATCATCAGAATGGAGCATGTCCTCTGGAAAGGTGGTTGAAGCATGAAGGGACATATAAATCTTTAGTGCATCTGGCACATAAATATCTTGCAATGCCAACTAAAACAGTGCCATGCAAACACCTGTTCTCACTTTCAGATGACAATGTCAACAAGAAGCGGCCATCATTATCTCCCGCAAAGTGTAACCAACCTTGTTTGTCTGAGTGTTTGGCTGACAAAGAAGTAGGACTGAGTGGACTTGTAAGCTCTAAAATTCTATAATATTTTTGTACATAATTCTACATTTGTAAGTTCAACTTTCATGATAGAGATTGCAGTACGGTACTTGTATTTTTCAATTCACCTCTTTTTTTACAGTGCAAATATTTGTAATCAAAAATATAAAGTGAGTACTGAACACTTCGTATACTGTGTTGTAATTGAAATTTGGAAATATAGTAAGCATCCAAAATAATTAAAATAAATGGTATTCTATTTAACAGCGTGATAATTTTTTAACACCACAATTAATCATTAATTTTTTTAATCGCTTGACAGTGATATGTATTTAATCTTGTGAGGAGAGATTACTACGGCTTCATGCCAAGCTGTATAGGAGATTTCTAATGATTCAATTACTATCTATGTCTGTTAGTAAAAAGTAAATAGTTCTTAATGTACACTTTTTCCACAAGGGGAAAATTCTGGTGCCCCTGTATTTTAGGGTTCTTCAAACTTTCCTCTGATTTTCTAGTAGATTCCTAACCTTGTATAAACCATCTCTTTCTCCTATCATGATTGTGCAGCACTGTGACCACAGAAGGAATTGCTTCAATGGGAAAGTAAAATACATTAATATTGGGAGTGTATCTTAATTGTCATAGAATATTAGGGTTGGAATAGACCTCAGGAGGTCATCTAGTCCAATCCCCTGCTTAAAGCAGGACCAACACGAACTAAATCATCCCAGCCAAGGCGTTGTCAAGCTGGGCCTTAAAAACCTCTAAGGATGGAGATTCCACCACCTCCCTAGGTAACCCATTCCAGTGCTTCACCACGCTCCTAGTGAAACAGTGTTTTCCAATATCCAACCTAGACCTCCCCCACTGCAACTTGAGACCATTGCTCCTTGTTCTGTCATCTGCCACCCCTGAGAACAGCCTAGCTCCATAGTCTTTGGAACGCCCCCTTCAGGTAGTTGAAGGCTGCTATCAAATCTCCCCTCACTCTTCTCTTCTGCAGCCTAATTCCCTGAGCCTCTCCTCATAAGTCATGTGCCCCAGCCCACTAATCATTTTTGTTGCCCTCTGCTGGACTGTTTCCAATTTGTCCACATCCCTGGTAGTGGAGGGACCAAAACTGGATGTAATACTCCAGGTGTGGCCTCACCAGTGCCGAATAGAGGAGAATAATCACTTCCCTCAATCTGCTGGCAATGCTCCTACTAATACAGCCCAGTGTGCCATTGGCCTTGGCAACGAAGGCACACTGACTCATATCCAGCTTCTCATCCACTGTAATCCTCAGGTCCTTTTTTGCAGAACTGCTGCTTAGCCAGTTGGTCTCCAGCCTGTAATGGTGCATGGGATTCTTCCTTCCTAAGTGCAGGATTCTGCACTTGTCCTTGTTGAAGCTCATCAGATTTCTTTTGGCCCAAGAAGAAATAGAACCCAGTACTATTTGACTAGCCAGCTCTTTGTGAGCCATTACTTGGGAATCTCTATACAAATTAGAAGATTTTCTATTGGCTTGCTCATCCCACAAAGATTTCATTCTACACTTATATTTTATATAAATACCATTGATTCCAGTAGGTGACACTCTCCCCTCTGAGTTACTAAAAAACAAATTCTCTAGCAGAGTGGCTTTGAACTTTTTTTCATTGCAGATCCCTAAAAAAATTTCAAATGGATCCCTTTGGAAAACTTAAATATAGTCTGCGTATCTCCAGGGTCCATAGATGCCCAGGTTGAAAACCACTGTTCTATGGTAACAACCACCTTTTGTGAGCCCTTTAGACATAGTCTACAGATCATCAGGGATCCGTTTTCTACAGGTGAAAAACCATTGCTCTAGCATATTGGTAAAGGGCATGGTGTTGCAGAAGGAGCTGTATTTCATGTGAAACTTAAAGCAGGTTTGTGTGTGTGTGTGTGTGTCAGTCACACTGTCTGGAGTGGCTCACAACCGTGAGTGCCTATCTCAGGGCAAATCATCAGAAAACAAGACCTGTGGTCTCTGAAGAACGAAAACTCCCAACTGAATATAATTTATTTAAAAAGGTCTAATTTCAGTGACTCTTCCAAGAGAATTAAGATATTGTATAAAGGAACTCTTTCTAGGGTAGTTTAGCAGTTAGCGTATAGAGCATATTAAAAGTGAATGTAGAAAATAAAATTCTGCTAATTAAAAACTAAATGACATCAAGACACTTGGAGACAAGGTAAGTGAGGGTAATCTCTTATTGGGCCCAACTTGAGTTGGTCCAAGAAGAGATATTACCCTCACCTGCCTTGTCTCCCTAAGTGAGCTTTACGAAAGCTTCTCTGTCTCACCAACAGAAGTTGGTCCAATTAAATATTACCTCACCCACCTTGTCTTTCCAACTGTCTTAAAGTCATTTAGTTTTTAATCAGCAGAATTTTACCTTCTGCATTCATTTTGAAGTAGGAGAGCAAGTTTTGATTTAACTGTTTAGAAATAACATTACTCAGAGGATATAACAGGTTTCAGAGTAGCAGCTGTGTTAGTTTGTATCTGCAAAAAGAAGTGGCACCTTACAGACTAACAGCTACAGCTCACTTCATCAGATGCATATGGATATGATACTAGTTGATTTCTGGTCTCTTTTCATGTATCTCACATGAAGGAAGAAGCAAGCTTTTTAGATAAACATTGCATTTGGTTATTTCCATAAATCCTTTAGATTATCAAGCTCTTCTCTCAAATTTTAACTATTTCTTCAGTATATATTATTTAACTACAAGAGTTCCTTAAAGTTCAAAGGAACAACAAAGGAAAGAAAAATAGCTGCTGCTACAGTTGATTATTGTGGCAAAATAAATGCTAAATGTCATTCATAGGATGGACTGTGAGAGATGCTTGCTTAATCTCTTTTTAATTAAAGTTGTATCACAGTGTATAAATACAGTAGTAACTGCCATAAAGAGTATCAGATAAGTATATCCTTCATTAGCATGTTATACTATCTCAGACTGTTTTTTAGTTTGATCTTAGAAACTAAGCAGGATTGCTCCTATGTGTACAGGAGATCTCCAAAGAACACACAGGTGCTGTGGAAAGCTGTTAATTCAGTAGGTGGCTCTCTTTCCTGGCTAAGTACTGATGCAATACGCTAATGAGGCGCACTGGATTTTTGGAGGTGCTCTTTCACGTCAGATGTTTAACCCATTTGTGGTCATTGAAGATATCATGCTGCTTTTGAAAGAAATGTTGTCCCCAGTATCCTGCTTAAATCGTAAATTAAGTAATCTTCCTACAATTAATTTAGGCTTGAATAAAGATTGGGAGTGGATGGGTCATTACATAAAGTAGAACTATTTCCCCAGGTTCCCCCCCCCCGGCTGTTCCTCAGACTTCCTTGTCAACTGCTGGAAAGGGCCCACCTTGATTATCACTACAAAAGGTTTTTTCTTCTGCTCTCCTGCTGGTAATAGCTCACCTTACCTGATCACTCTTGTTACAGTGTGTATGGTAACACCCATTGTTTCATGTTCTCTGTGTATATAAATCTCCCCACTGTATTTTCCACTGAAAGCATCTGATGAAGTGAGCTGTAGCTCACGAAAGCTTATGCTCAAATAAATGTTAGTCTCTAAGGTGCCACAAGTCCTCCTTTTCTTCCTACCTAAACATTCATGCTGCAGTTTCAATTGTACATACAGTATTATTGATTCTTCTTTGAGTGATGGTCCCTATGTGTATTCCACACATGGGGGTGTGCATCCATGCCATGTGTCTGAGTCTGGAAGCAGTTTTTAGCAGCGTCAATTGACCAGCATGTGTGTAGTGTATCTCCTCATGCTCCAAGTCAAAAATATAAGAGCTAGTGTCAGTCAACACCTCTCCAGTTCCCTCTTACTACCACATAGCCTGAGTTGGAACCCCCTGTTCCTTCACAATCTTAGTTTTTGGAGAGTGTGACTCACCTCTACTTCATTATAAATAATAGTATGTAGGGTTTTTTAGTGGTAATTAGCTGAGTATAAATTAGTGTAGTAGTTCTTTCCCCATTCAGTGACTGTATTTCCCATCTCTTTCTATATATAAAGCACACACACTCCCCCTCCGCTCCCCCCTCCCCCCCAGGACTGTGCCCCAGGCTCCAGGTTTCAAAAAATTTTCTCCTGCCCAGGCTCCCTTTTTGTGGGCGACAAGCACCACCAGTGCCTCTACTGCCTCAGCAAGGCACGCATCACAGCTCGCTGCGCCATTTGCAAATCCTTCTTGCCCCAGACCCGGGAAGCCCACAGGCTTCACCTTCATAAATACTTGAGGGAGGAAGTGATGAGACCCAGGGCACACTCTAATCTGGGACCAGGAGAACCCCCTCCCCATCACCGGCATGGAGCACTCTTCTGAGCACTGCGCATGCCCTGGAGCCAGTATTGAAGGCCAAAGATAAGTCCCGGCACGAGAGCAAACACTCTCCTGGGCACAAGATCAGACCGCAGGGTTTTCTTCCGGAGCCATGCCAGGTCAGGTGAGAAGTCATGTGTGGATCTGGCTGGACTGGCACCCAAGATTACCTGGATAGGGAGGGTAAGGCTAGGTGCAAATGAGATTCAACTTGACCTTGGCACCCAAGCAGCCTGCTCACTGGCATGCACACTGCCTGTTCCACCAGTACCTGTGTGTTTTGCAGACGAGCCAGCTCTGCAGATATCGCCAGGCCCATCCAATAGCTTGACAGGTACACTGCAGACCCCTGTATACTCAGAGGCATTTCTGTCAGTGGAAGAGTTGATCCTTTTCTACCCTCTGTCTTGTCTTCTATCTGGCCCCCTGCTCATCCACACCATCCTGACCCTGTTGGATGAAGTCCTTCTGCTCGTGCCAGAGACGCCGGTTCCTCTGCCAGACCACAGCCCTCCGGTACCGACGCCCTCCCTCCTCTGCCGGAACCATATTCAGAGTCCAAGGCGTTATTAGAGCCAGAACCCTCTTTCTCACTGTTGTCATGCCAGCGTCTGGACATACATCCCAGGCTGCCCTACCCTCTGGCATATGATCTGACAGCAGAGGCCTGGTACTGCTTCCTGTGTGGCCCACCACATCCAAGAGACCCTTCCTTTTGGCCATACTGGAGACCCTGGGATCCCTATGCCAGGCACTATCTCAGGCATCCTACCAGCTGTCCCCCATACACTCACCAGTGCTGTCAATATATCAAAAAGAGGGAGACATCAAACTGGTTCTGACAGAGCATCCTCCTCACCGGATGTGGCGATCATCCCCCTCCCACACACTCCAGATGGCCACTGCCAGTATCAGCTACATGACAACACGCTCCTGTACCTCTTCATGAAGTAGGGCACACCCCTCCCACTGATGGGACCATTGCTACTCACAAGAACAGAGAGCTTGCCCCTCTATTGCTCGAGAGGAGCACTGTGGGAGGGCTCTCAGGATGATGCTTTCCTCCTCCCCTGGACAGGTGACCTTCACTGCGCCTTTCCCCCCATTCCCTTCCTGCTGCAGCTGCTAGGCAAGATTCATTGGAACAGAGCCACCATCATAGCCCCGTTCTGTTCCCATCGGTTCTGGTTCACAGAATTCCTCAGATTCTCTGCCCACACACGACTCCACCTCCACATACTCCTGAATCTGCTAACACAAGATTGGGGGCAGGAGGGTCCATCATCCCAATCCAGGCCCTCTTCACCTTTACAGCCTGGTATTTGGATGGGAGTTGAGGGTAGACCATGCATACTCTACCCCCCTTTGACACATCCTTGCCCAGAACAGGAGATAATCCACTAGCGCCCGCTATCAAGCTAAATGAAGACACTTTATGGCACGTGCCCACCGCCACCACTACTCACTGAGCATGGTTTCTCTTCCAGCAATCCTCGACTAGCTCCTTGCCATTAAGATGTTGGTCCTGGCCCTCAATTCTTTTCAAGTGCCTTTCTCCCTCCCATGGACGGCACCTCGGTGTTTACTCACCCTGCCACTATCCACTTCATGAAAGCTTTACTAACGCCCTTCCACCAGTACTGAAGCCCATGCCACCCTTTGAGCCATTAGCGATATGCTCTTTCCCACCAAAAGTGACTTAGTAGCCACTACCTGAGCCAGACAAGTCAGTGAATTTGTGGCCACGATGGCAGAACCCCCCCACATGATATTCCACAAGGACAAGCTGTCCTTATGGCTGCACCCTAAATTCCTCCCAAAAGTGATGCCTGAGTTCTACCTCAATCAGTCCATCCACCTGCCAGTTTTCCCCTCCAAACCACATGCCTTCCCGACTGACGTCCAACATACACGGGCATTCTACCTCCATAGGTACCCCATTTTGCATATTGCCAAAAGTATTTGTGGCCATCGCTGAATGATCCATAAGTCAAGCCTGCTTGTCCCAACGCATCTCCAAATGGGTCTTGGGGTGCATAGTGAATGCTACAACATACCCAAGCACAAGTTGCCACATCAGCCTCATTGACGTGTGTGTCCTGGCAAGACGTCTGCCGCACAGCAACATGGCACTCTGTTGTAAACGTGTAAACACACTATGCCATTGCACAAGCAGCAGCAACAGATGCCACTGTAGGCCAGGCCGAACGGTAGATTTCACTTCCACTGGAATGCTTGCACCCACCACTGTGCTTGCTGATCATTGCTCACAAATTATCCATGTGTGGAATACACATAGGGACCATCACTCAAAGAAGAGGAGGAGGTTACTTACCTGTAACTGGAGGGTCTTTGAGATGTGTGGTCCCTAGCTGTTGTCCAGAAGCATTTCTTAGTACTTAGGGACCACACATCTCGAAGAACCTCCAATCTGTATTCCAGTATCCACCCTCCATCTCCTCTGCTTCGGACTGGATTCCATTATGGTAAGACAGACTTGGGAGGCATTGCTCCCAGCCAAGAGCATAAGAGGTAGTGTGGGTCATGAGGAGATGCACTATACACATGCAGGTTAACGGACGCTGCTAAGAAATGCTTCCGGACTCAAGTACATGGTGTGCATGCGCACCCTCATGTGGAAAACAGAGACCAGACATCTCAAAAAATCTTTAGTTACAGGTAAGTAACTTCCTCTTTTCCTTCATCTTAAACTATTGTGCAGTGTTGCTATGCACTGTTAAACTGCCACGTTCCTAACAGGAACTTTACCTTGATTAGGTGTGTGATTTCCTGTAAATTTTGGTAAATTTGAAAAGTGCTTTGAGATTCTTAGTCATAGTTGTTTCCTAAAATAAATACAGAAACCAGTCCAATGTTCTGTGGCTTCATATTTGAAGTGAATCGTTCATTTTATACAGATTAGTCAAGACTTTGGTTTCAACAGTAGAACCTCAGTTACGAACACCTCAGGAATGAAGGTTGTTTGTAACTCTGAACAAAACGTTATGGTGGTTCTTTCAAAAGTTTACAACTGAACATTGACTTAATACAGTTTTGAAACTTTACAATGCAAAAAGATATGCTGCTTTTAACCATCTTAGTTTTAATGTAACAAGCACAGAAACAGTTTCCTTACTTGGTCAATTTTTTTTAAACTTTCCCTTTTTTAGTAGTTTGTTTAACAAAGTACTGTACTGTATTTGCCTTTGTGTGTGTGTGCTGCTGCCAGATTGCATAGTTCCAGTTCCAAATGGGGTCTGTGATTGACTGGTCAACTCATAACTCTGGTGTTCGTAACTGAGGCTCTGCTGTACTTCGTTGTATGTTAGGAAGGTTATGTCTAAAAATAAAGCTTCTTTAGTGATCAGTTATACAGATGCATGGTAATCTTTTTCTCCTTTCTTAGGTCGCTTAGGCCAAATAGGTTTGAGGGAAGGATTCTTTTCTGCTGTGAAAAATATCAGTTCTATTATTGGACGCTTTATACAGCATGCAAAAGAAGAAGGTAATGTTTCTGTAGAAAATTTTTTTTTACTGCAGATTCTTAAATCAAGGTTTTTTGCCAGTATGTTCATGAAGGATGGGAGCTGTGAATTCAGTCCTTCAAACACTTCTGTATATACATAGATAGTCCCATTGAGGTAGGTTACTAATCACATGAGGCAAGTTACTCACTTTTGTAAAGATCTGCAGAACCATGCCACGTAATAACTTCCCCACTCAGTACCTGGTTTAGCCTTATGTAGATCAGTTAGCAATAGAAAATGGCATTTAAATAGGTCTGGCAGACCAGGAATAGATTTTATTCAGTTTTGTCCTGAGGAGCTGTAACTGAACAAGTAGTTGACTGATTTTATTTAGAACAGTGCTATATCGACCTCAGTTCCTGGATTCCTAGCTCCTGCAATAACTGTCTAAGTCCTATCGCTCTTTCATTACGTGTCTGACTAATTTATGAGGTGACATTCACTTTGGAGGTAGACATGACCATCCTAAAGGTATGAGATCCCATAGTACAGGAAATAAATGGTGCTGTCTCCCTTATAGTCAAAGTGGTGTGACAAGATGGCCGATGTTCATACGGTGGGTCCTGTGCTTTTCTTGGGGGGGAAGAGGCAGGCTAAGATGCCACCCCTTGCCCGCTGAGGACCCCGCTAGTGGCCCTGGAAAGTGATAAAGGAGGGAAGAGTCTGGGTTTGCTCCGCATGTTGAGTCCCAGCCCCTCTCAACCCCCACAGGTTTCTTACCCTCATCCCCCTTAGATGGGGTTACCCTTGGTCCTTAGACACTGGGGGGAGGGAGTCTCCTTGTTCTGCTGAGGCAGGGTCTCCCTTACTTCAGTTCTCTGATCTTCCAAATCTCACAACACACCTCCAAGCTCCAGTCCTCTCTCCTTCCTCCTTCTCCCTGACTGCCTGAAGCAGGGGGTTTTATTAGTTTCCTGACAAGGCCTTAATTGACAACTAGTGCTCCAATTAACCTGTAGCAACCCTCCCTAGTCTACAGGGAACCATGCCTTAATTAGCCTAGGGCTTATATATTTCCCCTCTAACACTGCTCCCTGGCACTCCTGTATCACAGTGGAAACAGTACTTATGCTTGTAGGCCTGGATTTTCAATGGGGACTAAGAGAGTAAGTGTTTAACTCCCTCAGGTGCTCATTTGAAAGTCCTAGATACATTGAATTCAGAAGTTTATTTAAAACATTGAAAAATATTTTTTTCTAACGGGAAATTGGATGTCATGGATTTTAAACTGCACAGTTTGGAATACAGCAAATATATTAATCCTATTTTTAAAGTATCATTGTACTACTTTTCATAGGCCACCTTTTAATTTTTTTTCCTCATAGATGCTTTTAATTCTTGACAAGTAATCTTCTGAATCAGGTTAATTGATGAGAAATATTATATGTAAGATATCTTCTTAAATACTGATTTTTTTCTGTAGATTTACTATCTTACCAAATCTTTGCAGATGTGCCTTGGGGAGTGCAGTTGGCAGCAGTATATGCACTCTGTGACTTGGGTCCAAGCAATCCACTAGAAGTTGTTGAGACCATCCAAGCTTGGAGAACAGTGACTACTAACAGCATCCCATCTGCAGTCACAAGTGGCATATCTGAAGTCAGCTCTCTGTGCACAGTAGAATTACACTAAGATGAGGGAAGGTAGCCTCATCTACAGAAAGTGCCTTTTATTAATAAAAACTAGGTGATGTCTTTTAGGATGAAAGTTAGAAACAGTCTGAAGGGGGAAAACCAGGAAAAGAGCCCTGTGCTTTCCTTTTGGGGAAGGTGGGACACTTATGCACTCATTGTTTATGTAGGTGTTGTCTGGTCAGAAAGCATTATAAACAAAAAAGGCTCTGAAGTATTTTGTTTGCCCTCTGCTGCAGAAAGACATGAAGTCATAGATTTGTGTGCGTTCTGGTGTAACTCATAGGTTACATGAGTGCTAGTGGATGTTTAAACCAGAAAAATCCCTTCCCTATGAAAGTGGAAAGGTTGTGTTTTGATAGGTCTTCCATTGGCTGAACCTCAGGCTACCAAAGCTCTTATCTTTTTGGTGGACTACTTGCTGTAACAGAAGACTGGGCAGCAGTTTATAAATTAAACTATTCATCTACATCATATTTTATGTGGAAGATGCAGTAAAAATTGAAAGATTTATTGGACTCAATCCAACTTAACTTTGTCCCATTAACTTAAACTACTTATATCAGACAATTATATGTACAGTAAAAAGATTGAGATAACAAATCTCTGTCAGTTTGTATATATGGTATATGCCTATAATGTGTTTCACATTTGATGTTGTTCCACTTTGGGAATTTTAGTGTGTGTATATATAGAAAAACTGGTTTAAAAAACTTACCTTGTTTAAACTTCTAATATACTTGTACACAGCATTTTTTTTATTGTCCGAACGTTTTTATAATAAAAAAACAAAAGTGAACCATTCATATGTCTGTAGTGGTCATTTCAATACTTTCACCTCAGATGGTAATTAATTAAAAAGAAGTAGCTGAGACAAGTTTCCAAAATAGTTACTGTATTTGGAAAAATTGCCAAATAAGTTTGTTTAGTAACTCTTGATTTTCATGGGAAAAGTTTATTAGTGTTTCCATTTTGCTTTTATACATATGAAGTATAGAGTTATTAACAGGCTGCTTTCTCATCAACCTTAAAATACAATTCTTAGTTATACGTTACTTTCTTTTACTTGACTGCTGCATACCAAACATATCCATTTCAACATTGTTAAAAAACCCGTGCTTTAGCCTACACTGGCAAGGCAAAACATGTTAAAAATCTTAATGGCATAATGTCTAAAAGTTTTACTAATAACTCACTGGTGTGCATGGAGCCATGCAACTTTCATATCCTTTTGAAACCTTACTCCTTTTTCTAAATGTAAATTAACATTGATTCATTTAGTTTTGTATCAAAGTATGTTTCTAAAACAACTATTAATTCTTGTGATTAGAAATGAGAAATCCTGGTCATTTTTGGACCAGAATGGCCAAAGTGGAAGACTGCCACTAGAGGGCACTCCAGTGCAGATCAATCAATAAAATCAGTTAAAACAGGGTTTTATTCAAGAAATGTAAAACTGATACTGAATACTGGCTTGCTGTGGCTGTTGGACTTCAGGATTTGATGAGATGTAAAATACTCTGTAGACAAAACCTGTATTTTGACTTTCCAGATGAGAATTTCGGATAAATATAAGAGGCCTAAGAGAACTTGCTACATGTACATAAATCATTCACTACTATTGCATATTTTAGATTGTATTAAGTTGCTGGTTCTCAAACTTTAAGTGTTCCACAATATGGATATGTTCCTTTCCTTGCCCAGTTCTCTTCCCAAGCCCTAAGTTACACCTTGCATGGAGTAACTACAATGAAAAAATAGTGTTAATATGACCAGAATGAAAATGTTTACTTTCATATCTATTCATCGTCCTTAGTTTTCATTTTTGCATTTATTTTTTCTTGGACTGTAGGGACTTTGGAACTGAATTTTGGATGTAGATAAACATTGGCAAATGGGGGGGTGGGGTGGGCAGGGGAATAATTAGCAACTAGCCTGTACAACTGATGTCAGTGTGTTCACTGAAGACATACAGCAGAGTCTGGATATATTTGACTGATTTTCACTTGCCTAAAAATCAAATGCCAGTCAAAATGAAATTCTGTACACTTGATCAGCCTTACTTTACATTTATAAGTAACAAATCTCCCTTTGTCCCGCCCTGCAGCCCTCACACTGCTCTTAACTTTCTAAGTAAATTTGCAGTGTGGTTCTGTTTGCCCATGTGTGTTACTAACATTTAGTTTTATCTTCTGCAGATTTAATCATGGTCAAACTTACATTAAAAAGTCACCAGTTAAAAACAAACTAAAAAAACCTGAGAAAGTGCAGGGACTACTGGTGGATATTTTTATAGTTGGCTCAAAAAAAAAAAAAATATAGTCTCCCTGGTCACTTAAGTCCTGGAGTGGGCTACAACTCTTTGGAAACATCACTGGAGTGATCAATCCTTAAAGAGTTAAAAGCAGCGGCTTGGCCGCCTATCAATAGTCCATTGGCCAATTTGAGAGCCAGTACTTTAAAACCAATATAACAATAAGTACCAACATGGTGTGAATTAGTAGGGTTGTGGTGCAGACCTCCGATGAAGGCAGATGATGCAACTTCTTTCATCTGGAAAGTATGTCAGTAAAAGCTCAACGATGCACTCTCTGGCAGGACTCATTGCTTTTAAACTAGTGAACAGAAGTGGCTAACAGGAGTTTTGCGAGGGAGTTCTCCAGGTGGAGGAGGAGAGATTGTGACCCTTGAGGTAAATTTGTCTTTAGTGTGTGTGTGTCTCTCTGTTTGTGGTGTGCTTGCTGCTTAACTGAAATATACCGTGTGCCCTGTTTGTTTAGGGGACCATGTGCTGTCCGTGAACAGGAGCGGCTAATGGGAGTTTTGCGAGGGAGTTTAGAGGGGGAGCGAGGGGGTTGGGGGCTAGATTACTTAACTTCTTTTAAACTTAAAGTACAAAAAAAACCACTGAAAAACAAAACAAAGGAACAAGCTTCAGGAGTGAAAAGATAATGGAGACAGAAGGCCAGCAACAGAGTGGGGGCTATCCAGTTTATTACACCCAATGCAGCATGTATGATTACCTGCCCTATGGGCAGGTAGTATAGGTGTTCATTCGGTGCAAGGAGCTCCTCGCTCTCAGATACAGTGTACGGGCTTTGGAGACCAGAGTGGTTGAACTGGAGGAGCTAAGAGAGTCAGAGGTACATAGAAAAGGAGTACTTGGGGCACCTTAGACTAATTAATTAAATTAATTAATTAATTTGGTTAGTCTCTAAGGTGCCCCAAGTACTCCTTTTCTTTTTGCAAATACAGACTAACACGGCTGTTACTCTGAAAAGAGATACATAGATTAGACTTTCTGGGACACAGTAGAACAGTCCCACCCCCCCAGTCTGACAACCTCTTTGGAAGAAAGTCTCAGGGAAGGAGAACATACAACAGGAGCAGAGGGAAACAATCCCACAGTTGGGACCCTTCTTCCAGATGATGAGCTATCCTCCCACATTGAGGATACCTCGCAGGGGGAGGGAACTCCGGTTATTAGGAAGAGACAGGTAATAATTATGGGAGATTCAATCATTAGAAACATAGCTGGGTTTGCATAGATAGCTGGGAGAATCACATGGTGACTTACCTGTCTGGTGTGAAGTTTGTGGCTCTCTCAAGACATCTAGATAGATGTATGTGTAGTGCTGGGAAGGAGCCGGTGGTTGTGGTACATGTAGGTACTGTGACAAAGTTCCTCCTCTACCTCGCTGGGTCCTGTGCTTATTTGTGGATTTGCTTTCCTCAGAGATTCACGGCAGCCCCCAGCTTGGCCACTTTTGTGGCTCAAATCTGCCATTCACTCAGATAACATCATCACTGGCTAGCATGGGGAAGAAAAGAACAACCCCCTGCAGTCTCTGCTGATCCACCATGTAGGTCAGGGAACAGCCCAGAGACCTCCCCTCTGGTGGAACCCACAGTCCAGGTCAACTCCTCCTGTGTCTGATCAGGAGTTGGGAGGAACCTGGGCCCACCCTCTACTCTGGATTCCAGCCCAGGGCCCTGTGGATTGCAGCTGTCTAGAGTACTGCCTGTAATAGCTGCATCACAGCTACAACTCCCTGGGCTACTTCCCCATAGCTGCCTCAAAACACCTTTGTTATCCTCACTACAGGCCTTCCTCCTGGTGTCTGATAACACTTGTACTCCTCAGTCCTCCAGCAGCATACCTCTCACTCCCAGCTTATTATGCACCCCCCTACTAACTGATGGGAGATCCTTTTTAAACAGGGTGTCTTGATTGGCCTGCCTGCCATAATTGATTCTAGAAAGTTCTTAATTGGCTCCAGGTGTCTTGATTAGCTTGCCTGTCTTAATTGGTTTTAGCAGGTTCCTAATTGCCAAGAGCAGCTCCTGCTCTGGTCAGTCAGGGAACAGCAACCTACTTCTCCTGTGGCTAGAAGCTCTGCCTCTGACTACTCTCCTATAGCCCTCTGGCTTAGAAGGAGGCAAGAGACTGCTGCTAAGCCCTGGGCTCCCACTACTGCTCCAGCTTCTCCCCTGGCTAGGCCAGACACCACCCCCTCCTTTCCTACTACCTGGTTGCTGGACTCCCCCGCCCTCAGTTATTGCTGCTCCAGCTACAGCCCGTTGGGGGGGCTGCTGGCCCGCCCCCCAGAGGAGGGGAGTGAGGGACCCCTACCCCAGCCGTTGCTACCACTGCTGTGGATGATGACACCACCACTACCACCTGTGAGGGGTCCTCTCTGCCTGCCTGGCCACGGGGCTGCTGGACCCTGAAGGAGGAGGGGACGAGGCCATCTGCTGCTGGGGGAGTGCACAAGGACTCTGCAGACCACTGTGGAGGGGGCCTGAAGGCTGAGTAACTTTCAGACTGTGCTCTTGTGGTGAGGGTTCTGACTGTGTTTGTGGGGACACGGGGTGTGGCGTGGAGCCTGCCCCCCAATCCATCTGTGCCCCCCCCCTCAATCCCCACCACCACCGTCGGTGCTGCCCCCTCCACCACCCCCAGTGGACACTTACCATCTGCCTCAAACTCCTGCCTCTGGGACTCCGCTGCTTGCTTGACCTGCCGTGCCCTTTCACCACCTTTTGGGCCTGAAGCAGCAGCCAGCCCGCACTGACTCTTTACAAGCGCATGTGCCCCCCTGCCCCATCCTGGACTGACCCCCTTCAGCAAGCCCCCAGCTTTGTCCCTTGCCACCTGCCCCATTTTGCCCCTTGCAGCCTTTTTGCCCTCCCCTTTACCCCAGGACCTCACTGGCTTCAGTTTGTTTGCCTGCCCTGCCCTTTTCCCTCTGCAGCCTTTGTTTGTTTGCCCTGCCCCTGCCTCTAAAGCTAGTTCCTGGGTCTTCTTGTTCTACCTCCAACCTGGTTGTTTCCCTCCCCCTGCGATCCCCCTTGCCCTGATTAGCCCCTCGCTCTGTACGCCTATGCCCCCCTCCTATGTGCTTGTGCCCCTTCTGTTTTAGTTGACTCTCATATCACTGCACCCCTGTCATAAATATAAAAGGAAGGGTAACCACCTTTCCGTATACAGTGCTATAAAATCCCTCCGGGCCAGAGGCAAAAGCCTTTCACCTGTAAAGGGTTAAAAAGCTAAGGTAACCCCGCTGGCACCTGACCCAAAATGGCCAATGAGGGGACAAGATTCTTTCAAATCTGGGGGACAAAGGGTTTTGTCTGTCTCTGTGATACCTTTGATGGGAACAGATCAAGGATGCAAGCTTTCCAACTCCTGTAAAGTTAGTAAGTAATCTAGTTAGAAAATGCGTTTGATTTTCTTTTGTTTAATGGCTTGTAAAATTAGCTGTGCTGGAGAGCATGTTTTGTGTCTTTCTGTAACTTCAGGTTTTGCCTAGAGGGATTCTCTATGTTTTTAATCTGATTACCCTGTAAAGTATTTACCATCCTGATTTTACAGAGGTGATTCTTTTACCTTTTCTTTAAATAAAATTCTTCTTTTAAGAACCTGATTGCTTGTTCATTGTTCTTAAGATTCAAGGGTTTGGGGGTCTATGTTCACCTGTACCAATTGGTGAGGATATTATCAAGCCTTCCCCAGGAAAGGGGGTGTAGGGCTTGGGGGGGATATTTTTGGGGAAGATCATAGAATATCAGGGTTGGAAGGGACCCCTGAAGGTCATCTAGTCCAACCCCCTGCTCGAAGCAGGACCAATTCCCAGTTAAATCATCCTAGCCAGGGCTTTGTCAAGCCTGACCTTAAAAACCTCAAAGGAAGGAGATTCTACCACCTCCCTAGGTAACGTATTCCAGTGTTTCACCACCCTCTTAGTGAAAAAGTTTTTCCTAATATCCAATCTAAACCTCCCCCACTGCAACTTGAGACCATTACTCCTCGTTCTGTCATCTGCTACCATTGAGAACAGTCTAGAGCCATCCTCTTTGGAACCCCCTTTCAGGTAGTTGAAAGCAGCTATCAAATCCCCCCTCATTCTTCTCTTCTGCAGACTAAACAATCCCAGCTCCCTCAGCCTCTCCTCATAAGTCATGTGTTCTAGACCCCCTAATCATTTTTGTTGCCCTTCGCTGGACTCTTTCCAATTTATCCACATCCTTCTTGTAGTGTGGGGCCCAAAACTGGACACAGTACTCCAGATGAGGCCTCACCAATGTCGAATAGAGGGGAACGATCACGTCCCCGATCTGCTCGCTATGCCCCTACTTATACATCCCAAAATGCCATTGGCCGCCTTGGCAACAAGGGCACACTGCTGACTCATATCCAGCTTCTCGTCCACTGTCACCCCTAGGTCCTTTTCCGCAGAACTGCTGCCTAGCCATTCGGTCCCTAGTCTGTAGCGGTGCATTGGATTCTTCCGTCCTAAGTGCAGGACCCTGCACTTATCCTTATTGAACCTCATCAGATTTCTTTTGGCCCAATCCTCCAATTTGTCTAGGTCCTTCCGTATCCTATTCCTCCCCTCCAGCGTATCTACCACTCCTCCCAGTTTAGTATCATCCGCAAATTTGCTGAGAGTGCAATCCACACCATCCTCCAGATCATTTATGAAGATATTGAACAAAACCGGCCCCAGGACCGACCCCTGGGGCACTCCACTTGATACCGGCTGCCAGCTAGACATGGAGCCATTGATCACTACCCGTTGAGCCCAACACTCTAGCCAGCTTTCTACCCACCTTATAGTGCATTCATCCAGCCAATACTTCCTTAACTTGCTGACAAGAATACTGTGGGAGACCGTGTCAAAAGCTTTGCTAAAGTCAAGAAACAATACATCCACTGCTTTCCCTTCATCCACAGAACCAGTAATCTCATCATAAAAGGCAATTAGATTAGTCAGGCATGACCTTCCCTTGGTGAATCCATGCTGGCTGTTCCTGATCACTTTCCTCTCATGCAAGTGCTTCAGGATTGATTCTTTGAGGACCTGCTCCATGATTTTTCCAGGGACTGAAGTGAGGCTGACTGGCCTGTAGTTCCCTGGATCCTCCTCCTTCCCTTTTTTAAAGATTGGCACTACATTAGCCTTTTTCCAGTCATCCGGGACTTCCCCGGTTCACCACGAGTTTTCAAAGATAATGGCCAATGGCTCTGCAATCACAGCCGCCAATTCCTTCAGCACTCTCGGATGCAACTCGTCCGGCCCCATGGACTTGTGCACGTCCAGCTTTTCTAAATAGTCCCTAACCACCTCTATCTCCACAGAGGGCTGGCCATCTCTTCCCCATTTTGTGATGCCCAGCGCAACAGTCTGGGAGCTGACCTTGTTAGTGAAAACAGAGGCAAAAAAAGCATTGAGTACATTAGCTTTTTCCACATCCTCTGTCACTAGGTTGCCTCCCTCATTCATTAAGGGGCCCACACTTTCCTTGGCTTTCTTCTTGTTGCCAACATACCTGAAGAAACCCTTCTTGTTACTCTTGACATCTCTTGCTAGCTGCAGCTCCAGGTGCTATTTGGCCCTCCTGATATCATTCCTATATGCCCGAGTAATATTTTTATACTCTTCCCTGGTCATATGTCCAACCTTCCACTTCTTGTAAGCTTCTTTTTTATGTTTAAGATCCGCTAGGATTTCACCATTAAGCCAAGCTGGTCGCCTGCCATATTTACTATTCTTTCGACACATCGGGATGGTTTGTCCCTGTAAACTCAACAGGGATTCCTTGAAATACAGCCAGCTCTCCTGGACTCCTTTCCCCTTCAAGTTAGTCCCCCAGGGGATCCTACCCATCCGTTCCCTGAGGGAGTCGAAGTCTGTTTTCCTGAAGTCCAGGGTCCGTATCCTGCTGCTTACCTTTCTTCCCTGCATCTCCAAGTGGTCTCTTTCCCTGTTCTTTATTTAAATCACTTGGTGGTGGCAAGGACAAGGCAAAGTTTGTACCTTGGGGAAGTTTTTAACCTAAGCTGGTAAGAATAAGCTTAGGGGGTCTTTCATGCAGTTCCCCACATCTGTACCCTAGAGTTCAGAGTGGGGAAGGAATCTTGACAACCCCCCTAATGCTATTGTAACCCCCCCTCCTCTAGTTCAGCTAAAGGAGCTGGAATCCTGTCCTGAGTTGGTGACAGATTCCCCCCCTTTTTTGGCACCCTCCTCCCCTGCCTGCAGCCTAGCGGGGAGGAGTGGTTGACCTATTCCCCTTCTCGCCCCTTCCACTGGTGTTTGTCTCCCCCACCTTATTATGGCAGAGGATGAGGTAGGTGGGACTCCTCGAGCAGGCCCCACTGCCCCTCCTCCACCTGCCCCCATCACCTCCCCAGCCTATACCCCAGCCTATACCTCAACCGCTGCTGCTGAACCACCTGCTATCGCCCCCGCTGGGATGCCGGGAGCAGCGGGCAACGGGGTGACCTCCGCTGCTGCCATGTCTCTAGCCCCCTCTGACTCTGGGGGAGCCCCCCCAGCTGGTGGGAAGGGCCAGGGCAAGAAGAAGGGTAAGGACCCCACCAGAAAGACTAGGCCCCCACTGTTCCAGCCCTGCCACCGGCCACAGCATCCCTCCCCACTGCTCCCTCCGCCAACTCTCTGGGTGCCCCCCCGCCCCGCCTGCCGCTTTGTCATCTCTGACCACCGCCTCTGCTACTATCTATAGTGGCCGGGGCCCCTTCCCCACCTTGACCAGGAAGCATGGCGTCCGTTGCCTCCTGGTGTCCCACTCGCCCCATGTAGAAACCTATGTGCAGGCATTGGCGAGGGTGGTTAGGCCCATGGCTATTGTGGTGGCCTCCAAAATGTGTGGAAAGGTCATCTTCTTCCAAGCATCAGAGGCCACTGCGCAGGAGGCAGTGGAGAAGGGCCTGGTGGTGGTGGTGGGGTGTTCGCCCCCGTGGAGCTGCGAGAGGATCTGGGTGTCCAAATAGTCCTGACCTCTGTCCCTCCCTTTCTTCCCAATGCCACCTTGTTACCCGCCCTCTCTACCCTGGGGAAACCAATCTCTGTTGTCAGCCCTTTCCCACTGGGCTGCAAAAACCCCACCCTCTGTCACGTCCTCTTGTTCTGCTGGCAGGTGCAGCTTCAACTGCTATCACCGGCATGTGACGGCAAGGGGTCCTTCCTGGTCCCCTATCAGGGGGCCCGCTACTGGGTGCATTATTCAATGGGGGAGGCCTGGCGCTACCTCTGCCAGGCGATGGGGCATGGCCGGAGGGACTGCCCCTTGGCCTGGCATGGAGCAGTGTCCGGTACCCCCGACCCCAGCAGGGCGCCAGCCCCATCATCGCTGGCTGCCCAGCACCCGGAGTGGCCCCTCCTCCTTCTCAGTCCACCACTGCTCCCGCTTGGGCCCAAGGGGCACCTCCCCCAGTATGCCCAGATGAGCGGGAGAGCCCCACCTCTGTTGCATGCAGTCTAGCGGGACCTGTGGAGGAGGGGGCAGAGGGGTACCACCAGGCATGGGAAAGGGCCTGCCACAGGGGGAATCTTCCCTCCCTTGTGCTGCCCCACTGCTACCTCCCCGAGCCATTGCCCCTTCCCTCTGACCCGACCCCTGCTAGCCAGCCCACAGATGATGCCATGGAGGGCTGGGCCCTAGTACAGAGGAAGCGGGGCAAGCAGAAGGCTCGGGCTCCACTCCTTCCATCCAATGCAGAGGCCTCCCGGAAGACCAGGAAGGGGGGCACTGATGCTGAGCCTTCCGCTTTGCCCACGGGTGTATTCCATCCACCAGTGCCGGCTGGGGAAAACGTGGCAGCACCGGAGAGAAGAGCTGCCCCTCCACTGGAGTCCCTTCCCATGGAGGCCCCTGATAGAGCCCCTCCTGCCCCCTAAACATCTGAAGCCCCTGTGAGCCCTGAGGCAAGCGTTGCTTCAGGTGTTGCTGGGGAGAACCCCAGGGTGGTGGAAGGTGATCTCCCTTCCATCTATGAGGAGATCAAGGCCCTGGGTCTGACCCTGGTCACCCAGGGGGAGGATGACCCTCCGCCAGCAGGCCTTGATCTGGGCGACCTCACCCCAGTTCCCATTTCCCTATGTTCCCTCCCCCAACTGCTGCTTCCGCTCCCACCTCCGAGGGTCCCCTGGATTCTTCCATCTGCCCGGCCGCAGGTGGCACCCCGTTGACAGCTGCCGAGCCTACTGAGGTGACAGCCAGTGCCACGCCACCGGGACCCGAGTCACCAGGGGCAACCCTCGTTGGTACAGGGCAACTGACCTCCTTCCTGGGCGGGGGCCTCACCGAAGATTGTCCACCTCCTGATGCCGTGGCTGTCACACCCGCCATAGAGCCTGAGCCCAGCATCACAGAGGGCCCCCTTCCCACCCTGCAGACTCCTGAGCCTGACCAAGAGGGGCGACCTCCCAGCAGCCTGGCTACTGGGGCCCAGGATCCCGACCCTGTTCCTGTCCCCTGTCCTGCCCCTGATACTGACCCCGTCCCTATCATCTCTACCTCCTGTGATGCTATTGCCACCCCTGTGGCTGTCTCCTTCCCTTTCCCAGAGGATGACCCCCAGGAAGCAGCCTTCATGTTCCCCTGTCCCGACCCACTAGGGGCTGCTATCTTCCCTCTGCCGCCCCCAATTGAGCTGGGGTCTGAGGCGGGCCAAGTGGTGCCAGCCTATTTGGTGCCACATTGGGGGTCGTCCCTTTGCCTCCCCATCTCGGTGGGCCACAAGACTGTGCCAGGAGCCCCTCCAGAGGAAGGCCGGGGCCAGTGACCCTGGCCCCCCATATGCCGAGAGAACAGCTGTGGGCGTTTCTTGAAGATGTCCTTGGCTCCCGCAACAAGGTGCAACTCACTCTCCAACAATGGGGGGATTTTCACAAAATCCTCCGGGCCGCAAGGGCCCTTATCAGGGAGGGTAAAAGGACCAGGAAGCAGGCTGCTGCGGCCTACCAGAGGGTCCATAGCTTCCGTGACTCCTTGCTCACCTTTGGGGTAGGTCACAGTTTGCTGCGCTGCCCAATGGGGACCGTGAATGTCCCTGCCAGTGAGGATCCCCTCGCAGCCCTCCTCATAGCATTTTTGCAATGTTGAACACCTGAGGCTGTAGGATGGGTCTTCGGAGCAGGATCTTATTAAAGAGGAAAAAGGCAAAATATCACATTTATTGTGAATACAGAAAGAATCATAGTAAGCAGTTAGTTATAGCTATAACATTCCATTCAATTTCATATTTATTCACACATTCATTCATACACACACACAGGTTCTGCAAGTTGTTATCATAATTACCAGCCTTAGAGTTGCTCATGCTAAGCCACTGGCCAGGTGGCCTGGACATGAGGAGGGAGCAGGGCCTTGTCAGATGCTCATCTGATGCTCCTGGAAGTTGGTTTGCAGAATCAGACCCCAAAGTTCTCACTTTCTAGAGTCCATTTTTATAGGAATTTCTTCCTATGCCAGTCTGGGAATTGATTCATCATGCTGTTGCTGAATCAATCAGCAGATAGCACATTCCTGACGGCTCCGTGCTGCTAGATGTTATCTTGTTCTTTGGTTCTCCCATTCTTGAGGCTGTTGGGTGGATTCCAGTCTGCCCTCCGGGGGTCGTCTGGTTATTTCCACTTGACGCGTTCTTCAGATGATGGACACTGGATTCTTAGGCTGGCACCTCCCTGATCATTCAGTTATTATCCACACCAAGCATCCATCCACATACATCCTCTATCTCTATTTTAATCATAATTTTTAATACAACAAAAGGGCGGGGAGTCTCTGGGTGCTGTTTCTGTTGTTACAGAGTATTGCTTTGAGTCTCTCTGTGTGAATTGCTTTGAGAACAGACTCTGTCTTAGAATGTACTAACGCAATTAGCAGCTTGCAAGTTTCACACATAGAGGGAGAGAAACAGTACCAAAAACCAAGAGACCTCTTAATTAGTAATACCCTGGAATTTAAACTATGGGGAATCAAACTCATTTGTGATTTTAATACAGAACTTCTTTAATATGATCCAACATCCCCCCCAGCCCTCCTCATGGCATCTTTGCAACGTTGAACACCTGAGGCTGTAGGATGGGTCTCCGCAGGTGCCAGGTGCTCTCCTTCCTTCGGAGGGTGGGGGGTACTCTGTGGTTTTCCTGCAGGAAACCCATACAGATCTGGCCACCGAAGATAGCTGGAGTGGGGGGACAGGGTCTACTTTAGCCATCTCACAGTTCGTACAGCTGGAGTGGCTACCCTGTTCTCCCCCAACTTAGGGCCCAAGGTGCTGGGGTGGCTGAGGCTGTGCCGAGCTGTCTGCTGTACCTCTGGATCTCCAATCTCTGGGAGATTGTTGACCATCACTCCCTGGTGGATGTCTGGCATGACCACCACACAGACGACATCTTGACGTTCACCTTTTTCCGGATGGAGGCCCATCGGTTGTGCCACTCCTGGTTGGACCGTATCTACTTGTCACACTTCCACCTTTCATGGGCCCACTCCTCCAGCATCCAGCCGGATCACCATCTAGTCACCGTGACAGCCTCTCTCTGCGCAGAGAGGCCGGGTCTGGCCTATTGGCATTTCAACAATAACTTGTTGGAGGATGTGGGCTTCGTGGCATCCTTCCAGGAGTTCTGGCTGGCCTGGTGAGGGCAGAGGCACACCTTTCCCTCCACATGGAGGTGGTGGGATGTGGGGAATGTGCACGCCCTGCTCTTCTGCCGCGACTACACCCGGGGTGCCAGCCGACAGAGGGATGTGGCGATAGAGCAGTTGGAACGAGAAGTCTTAGAGCTGGAGAGGCATCTGGCTGCCAGCCCCGAGGATCCATCCCTCTGCAGAGCGTGCCGGGAGAAGCGGGAGGCGCTCCGGGCCCTTGAAGACCATTGAGCCTGGGGTGCCTTTGTTCGATCCCACATCCTCCTCCTTCAGGAGATGGATCACAGCTCCTGCTTCTTCCACGCCCTGGAGAAAAGGAGGGGGGCCAAGAAGCATGTCACCTGCCTTCTGGTAGAGGATGGCAACCCCTCACAGATCCGGAGGAGATGTGCAGGAGGGCCAGGACCTTCTAAGCAGGCCTTTTCTCCACAGATCCGACCAATCCTAAAGCTTGCAAAGTGCTTTGGGACAGGCTCTTGACAGTCAGTGCGAGCGATTGAGACCAGCTAGAGCTGCCTCTCACTTTGGCCGAGTTCTCGGAAGCCCTCCGCTGCATGCCCACCAATAAATCTCTGGGCATGGACGGGCTGACCGTGGAGTTCTACCGCGTGTTCTGGGATGTCCTTGGCTTGGACCTAGTCACCATCTGGGCCGAGTCCTTGCAGAGCAGGGTCCTCCCTCTCTCGTGCAGGTGAGCCATGCTCGCTTTATTGCCAAAGAAAGGGGACCTCCGCAACTTACAGAATTGGCGTTCTGTCTCGCTTCTCAGCACAGACTACAAAGTCGTAGCGAAGACCATCTTGCTGCGGCTGGCATCCATGCTGGCAGACGTGGTCCACCCAGACTAGACCTACACCAATCCCGGGCCATACCATCTTTGATAACCTGTATCTGGTCTGGAATCTCTTGCAGTTTGGGTGTAGGGATGGTTTGTCATTCGCCCGCCTGTCCCTGGATCAGGAGAAGGCATTCAACAGGGTGGACCACAGGTATCTCCTAGGCACTCTGCGAGTGTTAGGCTTCGGACCGCAGTTTGTGGGCTTTCTCCAGGTGCTGTACACCTCCACAGAGTGTCTGGTCAGGCTCAACTGGACCTGATTGAGCCGGTCAGCTTTGGGCAGGGAATACGACAGGGGTGCCCCCTCTCAGGCTTGCTGTATGCTCTGGCCCTTCCACTGTCTCCTCCACGAGAGGTTGATGGGGTTGGTGCTGCAAGAGCCGGAGCTGTTCCTGTCAGCGTACACCGATGATGTGCTCCTCGTGGTCCAGGACCCAGGTGATTTGGCGTGGGTGGAGGCTTGCCAGGAAGTCTACTTGGCAGCCTCCTCTGTGCGGGTCAACTGGGTCAAGCACTCTGGCCTGGTGGTCGGGGATGGGTGGCAGGTGAGCTCCCTCCTACCTGCGCTTTAGGCCATCCGGTGGAGAGCAGGTCTGCTGCTCTATCTGGGCATTAATGTTTCTGCCGCGCATCTGTCTCCACCAAAGAACTGGCACGGTTTAGAGGGCAGGGTGACAGAGCAGCTCCAGAAATGGACAGGACTACTCCAGTGCCTCTCCCTTCGCTGGAGGGCACTGGTGCTCAATCAACTAGTCCTATCCATTCTCTGGTACCTGCTCAACACCCTAGTCCCAGCCCCGGGCTTCCTGGCCAACCTCCAGACGGTGATTCTGGAGTTCTTTTGGCCAGGTGTGCACTGGGTCTCTGCAGGGGTCCTCCACCTGCCCCTGGAGGAGGGAGGGCAGGGCCTGAAGTGCCTGTGCACTCAGGTCCATGTCTTCCATCTCCAGGCCCTGCAGAGGCTCCTTTATGGTGCAAGTGGTCCGGTGTGGAGAGTACTGACGCACACCTTCCTGCACCGCTTCTGAGGGCTCCGATATGACTGTCAGCTCCTTTATCTCCATCCGAGAGGTCTTCCGCAAGACCTCTCCAGGCTGCCGGTCTTCTACCAGGACCTTCTCCGGACCTGGAAACTGTTCTCGGTGACCAGGTCCGTGGCGGCCACCGAGGGGGCAGATCTCCTTGTGGAGCCCCTGCTACACAATCCCTAGCTCGGTGTGCAGGTGGTGGAGTCCCCCTGGGTGCACCAGAGGTTGGTCCTGGCAGAAGTCATCAGAATTGGAGACTTCCTGGACTACGACCGGGGAGAGTGGCTGGATCCCCTGACGCTTGCTTGGCACATGGGGCTCTCCAGACCTTGTACTCCTTAGTATGTACTTCAGGAGGTGAAGGCCGCTTTACCGCCTGCTGCTCGGGCCTACCTCGACTGGGTCCTGTGAGAAGGCACGACCTGCCCACCCTCCACTCCAGGCTCTCCAGACCTTTTCATCAGGCCCCTGCCCCGTCGACCCAACCGGCCCCCCCCGCCCCTTCACTGTGAGCTGGCTGCACAACTTGCAGCTGGTTCATTTCCAGACCGTGCCAAGGAAACATCTATACACACTCATGCTCCACACCCTTCACTTCCTCACCCTCACATCCTGCCCCAACACAAAGTGGCTGGATCTCCTGCCACCTTTAGAGGGTGAGGAACCCCGGTGGCCCAGTCTGTACTCTACCCTGGTCCCGAGGCTCGCCAGGGATATCAGTTGTCGGCTCCATGATAGCATGCTCTGTGAGCATGGGCATGTATTTGGTGCAGTTTACCCCTGTCCCAGACTCATGCCCCTTCTCTGGTGTGAGGGAGACCCTGGCGCACGTTTACTTGGAGTGCACCAGGTTGCAGCCCCTATTCCGGCTCCTCACAAATATTTTGTTAAGTTTCTGGCTACACTTTTCCCCTCATCTCCTTATCTATGCACTCCCTATCCACGGCTCCACAAAGCCATGGGATCTCCTGATCAACCTCCTCCTGGCCCTGGCTAAAATGGCCATCTATAAAACCAGGGAGAGGAGGTTGGCCGATGGAGACTCCTGTGACTGTGGGGCCTATTTCCGATCCTCCGTCTGTTCAAGCATCCGGGCAAAGTTCTTCTGGGTGGCATCCAGTGACTCCCTTGATGCCTTCGAGGAGCAGTGGACGCTGTCCAGGGTTCTTTGCCCGGTGTCCCCTTCAGGCTCTCTTTGTTTGACCCTTTGACCACACTCCTGTTCCTGTTATTTTATTAATTGTCCCCCGAAATCTCTTGGCTTCCAGGTCCTATGGATCCCCCCCTTAGCCTGGGGGGGGGGGAACGACCCGTTAGCAGTTGGCTGGTTTACTCCAGCCCACTTCCTGGATCCCAATAGGACCAGATTCCTGTACCCCACTGGTCTGGGTCTGTCACAGTACCAATGACATGGGGAAGGATAGAGAGGTCCTGGAGGCCAAATTTAGGCTAAGTAAGAGATTGAAGTCCAGGACCTCCATGGTAGCATTATCTGAGATTATTCCAGTTAGGGGGAGGGTTAGCTCAGTGGTTTGAGCATTGGCCTGCTAAACCCAGGGTTGTGAGTTCAATCCTTGAGGGGGCCATTTAGGGATTGGGACAAAAATTGGGGATTGGTCCTGCTTTGAGCAGGGGGTTGGACTAGATGACCTCCTGAGGTCCCTTCCAACCCTGATATTCTATGATTCCACACTCAGGGCCAGTTAGACAGGCAGAACTGCAGGGTCTCAATGCCTGGCTGAGACAATGATGTAGGGAGGAGGGGTTTAGATTGATTAGGAACTGGGGAAACTTTTGGGAAAGGGGGAGCCTATACAGGAAGGATGGGCGCTACCTAAACCAAAATAGAACCAGATTGCTGGCACTTAAAATTAAAAAGGTTGTACGGCAGTTTGTAAGGGCTGGGGGAAAGCCGAAAAGTGTGGAGGAGCATATGGTTCGGACAGAGACATTCCTAAGGGGAGGATCTATTAATGGAGATTCTCTATGTTCTAGTAGGGATGAGAGGATGGAAAATGGTAAAATAGAGGTAGGATCTGATGAGAAACAGTCAAATGAAGAAGAGTACCATTCAATTACACCACGAAATGGCAGACAGCTAAAAAGCGACATTTTTAAAGTACTTATATACCAATGCTACAAGTCTAAATAATAAGACTGCTGAACTAGAGTGCCTCATATTAAATGAGGATATTGATATAACAGGCATCACGGAAACTTGGTGGAATGAGGGTAATCAATGGGATACAGTAATACCAGGGTACAAAATATATCAGAAGGATAGAACACGTCGTGCTAGTGGAGGAGTGGCACTATATGTGAAAGAAAGCGTAGGATCAAATGAAGTAAAAATTGTAAATGAATCAAATTACTGTACAATCTCTATGGATAGTAATTCCATGCTCTAATAATAAGAATATAGCATATTACCGACCACCTGACCAGGATGGTGATAGTGACTGTGAAATGCTCAGGGATATTAAAGAGGCTATTAAAATAAAAAACTCAAAAATAATGGGGGATTTCAACTATCCCCATACTTACTGGGTACATGTCACCTCAGGATGGGATGCAGAGATAAAGTTTCTTGACACCTGAGATGACTGCTTCTTGGAGCAGCTAGTTCTGGAACCCACAAGAGGAGAGGCAATCCTTGATTTAGTCCTAAGTGGAGCACAGGATCTGGTTCAAGAGGTGAATATAGCTGGCCCGCTTGGTAATACTGACCGTAATATAATTAAATTTAACATCCCTGTGGCGGGAAAAACATCACAGCAGCCCAACATTGTAGCATCTAATTTCAGAAAGGGGAACTACACAAAAATGAGGAGGTTAGGTAAACAGAAATTAAAGGGTACAGTGCCAAAAGTGAAATCTCTGAAAGCTGCATGGAAACTTTTTAAAGACACCCTAATAGAGGCTCAACTTAAATGTATACCCCAAATTAAAAAACACAATAAGAGAATCAAAAAAGTGCCACTGTGGCTAAATAAAGTAAAAGAAGCAGTGAGAGGCAAAAAAGCATCCTTTACAAAGTGGAAGTTAAATCCTAATGAGGAAAATAGAAAGGAGTATAAACTTTGACAAATGAAGTGTAAAAATATAATTAGGAAGGCCAAGAAAGCATGTGAAGACTAGCTAGCCAAAGACTCAAAAATAATAACAAAAAAAATTGTAAGTACATCAGAAGCAGGAAGCCTGCTAAACAACCAGTGGGGCCACCTGACGATCGAGATGCTAAATGAGCACTCAAGGATGATAAGGCCATTGTGGAGAAACTAAATGAATTATTTGCATCAGTCTTCACGGTGGAGGATGTGAGGGAGATTCCCAAACCTGAGCCATTCTTTTTAGGTGACAAATCTGAGGAACTGTCCCAGACTGTGGTGTCATTAGAGGAGGTTTTGGAACAAATTGATGAATTAAACAGTAATAAGTCACCAGGACCAGATGGTATTCACCCAAGAGTCCTGAAGGAACTCAAATGTGAAATTGCAGAACCAGTAACTGTAGTCTGTAACCTATCATTTAAATCAGCTTCTGTACCAAATGACTAGAAGCTAGCTAATGTGATGCCAATTTTTAAAAAGGGCTCGAGAGGTGACCCCAACCTGACTTCAGTGCTGGGCAAACTGGTTGAAACTATAGTAAAGAACAGTATTCTCAGACATATAGATGAACATAATTTGTTGGGGGAAGAGTCAACATGGTTTCTGTAAAGGTTTTTGCCTCACCAATCTATTAGAATTCTTTGAGGGAGTCAACAAGCACGTGGACAAGGGGGATCCACTAGATATAGTGTACTTAGATTTTCAGGTTTCAGAGTAGCAGCCGTGTTAGTTTGTATTCGCAAAAAGAAAAGGAGTACTAGTGGCACCTTAGAGACTAACCAATTTATTTGAGCATATGATTTGATGTACATTCAGAAACATCAAATCATATGCTCAAATAAATTGGTTAGTCTCTAAGGTGCCACTAGTACTCCTTTTCTTTTAGATTTTCAGAAAGTCTTTGACAAGGTCCCTCATTAAAGACTCTTAAGCAAAGTAAACTGTCGTAGCCATGGGATAAGAGGGAGGGTCCTCTCATGGATTGGTAACTGGTTAAAAAACAGGAAACAAAAGGTAGGTATAAATGATCGGTTTTCAGAATGGAGAGAGGTAAATAGTGGTGTCCTCCAGGGGTCTGTACTGGGACCAGTCCCATTCAACATATTCATAAATGATCTGAAAAAAGGGGTAAACAGTGAAGTGGCAAAATTTGCAGATGATACCAAACTACTCAAGATATTTAAGTCCAAGGCAAACTGCAAAGAGCTACAAAAGGATCTCTCAAAACTGGGTGACTAGGCAACAAAAAGAAAAAGAGTACTTGTGGCACCTTAGAGACTAACCAATTTATTTGAGCATAAGCTTTCATGAGCTACAGCTCACTTCATCGGATGCAACCCATTCTAGTGCTTCACCACACTCCTAGTGAAAAAGTTTTTCCTAATATCCAACCTAAACCTCACCCACTGAATCTTGAGACCATTACTCCTTGTTCTGGCATCTGCTACCATTGAGAACAGTCTAGATCCATCCTCTTTGGAACCCCCTTTCAGGTAGTTGAAAGCAGCTGTCAAATCCCCCCTCTTTCTTCTCTTCTGCAGACTAAATAATCCCAGTCCCCTCAGCCTCTCCTCATAAGTCATGTGCTCCAGCCCTCTAATCGTTTTTGTTGCCCTCCGCTGGACTCTTTCCAATTTTTCCATGGTATGCCCACATCTTGAATACTGCATGCAGATGTGGTCACCCCATCTCAAAAAAGATGTATTGGAATTGGAAAAGGTTCAGAAAAGGGCAACAAAAATGATTAGGGGTATGTAACGGCTTCTCTATGAGGAGAGATTAATAACACTGGGACTTTTCAGCTTGGAAAAGAGAGGACTAAGGGAGGATATGATAGAGCTCTATAAAATCATGACTGGTGTAGAGAAAGTAAATAAGGAAGTGCTATTTACTCCTTCTCATAACACAAGAACTAGGGTCACTAAATTAAATGAATAGGCAGCAGGTTTAAAACAAACAAAAGGGAGTATTTCTTCACACAATGCACAGTCAACCTGTGGAACTCTTTGCCAGAGGATGTTGTGAAGGCCAAGACTATAACAGGATTCTAAAAAGAACTACATAAATTCATGGAGGATAGGTCTATCAATGGCTATTCGCCAGGATGGGCAGGGATGGTATCCCTAGCTTCTGTTTGCCAAAAGCTGGGAATGAGCAACAGGGAATGGATCATTTGATGATTACCTGTTCTGTTCATTCCCTCTGGGGCACCTGGCATTGGCCACTGTTGAAAGATGAACCTTTGATCTGACCTAGTATGGCCGTTCTTATGTTTGACCTTGTTATTTTTACATTTTTAAAATCTAAACAAACTGTTTAGAGGAAATGTAATATGTCCTTCCACTTTGACAAGCAAAGTTCGTAGAAGAAGGGTAAGATAAAGTTATATATGTTTCTTATTGCAGTGTGTGTGTGTGTGTTCCCCATGTGCACTGTATGAGGCAGGAGTGCAATGGGAAAAATAGTATGGGACTAAAAACTCATTATGTACAAAGGTGCCAAATTAAGGGTGAATGGGCAACCTTTATATTGCCTTTAACCAACTTCTGAATGCTCATAAAATCCCTGGTGGTCTAGCAGGGTTAGAATCCTTAAATTGACAGCACACCTTTATCATAAGCTAGAGTTACCAAGAGCATTAGAGGGAGATGATGCTCATGATTTTCCAGTGGATTTCACAGTAATTTGTTGACAGCAGCAAAATGTTGAGTCTCAGGAATCTTGGGCTTTATTCAGGTTCTATGGGGAGTGTTCTCTAGAGGTCAGACACTTTTCTGCCCCTTCTTCCCTCTCGCTCCACACATGACCACTTCTAGCATTTCCAGACAGTCTGTATCCACATTCCACGCATCTCTCCTCATCCCTCTGCATCGCAGTCAGGCTGACCCCTCTTCTTTGCTGTCTACCCATGCTCAGTGCTACAGCAGCCCTGATGGCCAGCAGGAGCAATTGCTGAGTCCTGCATCTCTGGTGTTGGAGCATTCCCAATACATGTGGAATCTCTAGAGAGTTTATCTGCCAAATTGTGACTGAGCAAGTGCAAACTGCACTTTCCAGAGGCTCATAACTTGGCAGAATTCAGGTGGATTTTCATGGGGACAGCAAAAGACTGTCAGTTTAAATTTAGTCAGTTTAAAAAACGAGTTTGCAATTTCAGGTTGTATAGCTGCTCTTGGGCCCCAGCTAATGATGTGCTAATGAAGTACAATGATTTTTTTCATACTTGAATACTTTATTTCTTCCCTTCTCTGAGTGAAACTCCCATATGAATACCACAATCCAACTTTATGGGGATATGATAAAAATGGCATTGCTGTCAAATGCGTCGAGTAAATTGAAACAAGACATTTTCTCTAATCATTAAGTTATATGTAAGCAGTGTCAGGATGAGCTCCACCCTGACATCTGGTGGTGAGGTGTGGCAAGTTGTGGAAAAGAACTTCAGGGGCCGATCTCATTTGCATAGGCACACCCACCACGCCTAGAATGAGACCATAGCTGCCCAAATGGTCACTTTGGCTGCTGTGGGATCCCCAGTGTCTCTGTTATTGGGGCAGGAAGAATAAATTGTTATTACCCTGATTATGGGAACTGTGCTTGGAACTGCACGTGGCCTTTTGTTATGATGGAGGGATTCACCATCAACTAAGTAGCACTCGCTAGGCAAGGGTCATGGGTTCCAAAACTGTGTGAATGGAGAGAGGCTGGGGACAAGTATTAATACTTGGTGGCCTGGGCCCCTGGGTGAGTGCCTTACATGCTAATTGCACTTCCTCCTCTCTCCACTGTGGAATATCAGAGCTAATTTTGATTTCATTAGAAGTCTAGTTATAGGCTGCTGAGCTTACTTTGGGCTGACAGTGCACCAGCACTGGGGCTCCCCTATTATAAGCTGAATTCGCCTAAGAGCTGAAATCACTGAGTGTTGTGTTAAGTAGTGGGGGAGCCTGAAGATATATTGTGGAGCAGTTTGCGGGACGGCTGGTGAAGCAGTTCGACGCGGCGCAGTGTGTGGATGGCAGGAGCTGCTTGTGGGCCGTGGAGCTGAGCGAAGGAGTTCGTGGGGTGGCTGGCGGAGCGGAGCGCAGCTGAGCGAAGGAGTTCGTGGGGCGGCTGGCGGAGCGGAGCGCAGCTGAGCGAAGGAGTTCGTGGGGCGGCTGGCGGAGTGGAGCGCAGCTGAGCGAAGGAGTTTGTGGGGCGGCTGGCGGAGCGGAGCGCCGCTATGGAGCTATGGGGCGGTCAGCTTCAGATCACGTAAGGTGCCTCTTACCCCTGTCCCATTTCCACCCAGGTTGGGAGGTAAAGCTCCGCAGATAAACTTTCGAACTCTGGGGCTGCCCTGACCAGGGACAGAGACTTTTGGGGACTTTGGGGACTTTGGGGACTTTGGGTGATTTGGGGTTGCTGGACTCAAGAACCAAAGGGAAAAGGGCATGCCCCAATTTGCCTGGGGTGGGTTTTTTTTGCTCATGGGTTGTGTTATGAATCCTGTTGGTGGTGTTTCCCCAACATAATGCCACATTGTTTCTCTCTGTTATTAAAAGACTTTTGCTACACTCAGACTATGTGCTTGCGAGAGGGGAAGTATTGCCTCTTGGAGGTGCCCAGCGGGGGTGGTATATATTTGTCCCAGGTCACTGGGTGGGGGCTCGAGCCGGTTTGCATTGTGTTATTGGAATGGAACCCCTAGATATTGAACCCAGCCCTTGTTGCTGCCAACTCTGACGGGCAGAAGGGTTACATATAGAAATCTGAGGGGTTTGCTGGTACAATAGTTGGTAATATTTTTTTCCAGATAGAATTGTGATTTTTAAGTTGACTGTCATCTTATTTCCTCTCCAATTCTCACTTCCCCTCTTTCCCTCTGTTTACACAGTGAAGTTTAATTGGCATTTTCCTGATTGTTAGCCATGTGTCTTGATGCATGATATCATGTCCCATGCTTACAACCAATCACTGCCTTGATACAAACAGGTGGAGCAAGGCCAGCCACCATATGAAGGTAAACAGCTACAGCTTTCTACATAAAATATGCTGGCTGAACATTTGAACCCGATCAGGAGGAGAAGGAAGAGGACTAAGGAGGATATATTTGGAGAGATCTCCAAACCACTATTGCCTTGGACCATACTTGGAGGGCTCATCAGATCGCAACCGAGAATGGAGAATGGAGAGAGTGGTTGCTTCATGAGATGTAAAAGGACTGAGAGGAGCATCAGGAAATGCACCAAGATATAATGGGGTTACTCAGTTAACAAACACAAATACTGTGGTTTCAGAGTAGCAGCCGTGTTAGTCTGTATTCGCAAAAAGAATGCATCCGATGAAGTGAGCTGTAGCTCATGAAAGCTTATGCTCAAATAAATTTGTTAGTCTCTAGGGTGCCACAAATACTGTGGAGCGTTCTTGACCTTCAGGCCAAAAGATCCCAGCAGCCTTTGTAGTCCTTGAAGAATGCCACGGTTGCTGCTTTCTATACCCTCCAACATACTATGTGGCATCCCCCTTACATCTTTACCGTTATAAACACACGCCAGAAAAGAACAAGGAGAGCCGTAGCTACACATATACCATACTGTGACAACCACAGGTTGGTGTATACATATCCACCGCAGACCACATTGAACTACTGTTTACATACCTGGACATAAATGTTTACTGTTTACTTCCATTTTCACCTGCACATTCAGCAGTCATCCTGCAAATGTTTAGCTGGTAGTTGAATCTTTCCTTGACCCTGTTGAGGCAGCCAGTACCAAACTTCATGAGGCCAGGGAGCAAGAGTTAGGCTGGGTCCCTCAGAATCACTACTGGCATTTCAGCATTATCAATGGTATTCCACTGGTTGGGAAAGAATGTCACTGCTTGCAGCCTTTTTGAGAAGTCCTGTGTTCTTAAAGATGTGAGTGTCATGCACCTTCCCTGACCTGCCCACATTGATATCAGTGAAGTGTTCCCAGTAATCCATTAGCTTTCATAACTGTGGAAAAGTACCACTTTTGGTAAGTGTACTCAGTGGTTAAGTGGGCTGGTGCCAAAATAGCGATATGTGTGCTGTATATCTCCCCACTGGAGTTTGGGAACCCGTTGCTACAAATCCATCCACAATTTCCTGCACATTACTGAGAATCACAGTTCTGTGTAGCAGGGGATGTTTAATGTCTTTGCACACTTGGATGACAATGGTCCCCAGTCTGGATTTTCCTACTCCAAAATGATTGTGCGCTGACCAGTAGGAATCTGGCATTGAAAGGAGGGCTGGGACGAGCTCAGCACACAGATCCATGAAGTGCCCTTTTACATCTGGAAGTTCTGCAATCACTTTTCATCATCCCAGACGTGCATCATGACACAGTTGCACCAGTCAGTGCTCATTTCTCAGGCCCAGGAGCAGTCCAGCAATATCCAATTATTGTGAGTCTTCCTTATCACAATCCTGACTGTAGCAGTACTCCTACAATAAGATGAAGTTTAATAAAGTCCAAGTGCAAAGTACTACACTTAGGAAGGCAAAATCAAATGCCTATATAGAAAATGGAGAATAACTGGCTAGGCAGCCATATTTCAGAAAAGAATCCGTAGATCACAAATTGAATGTGATTCAATAGTGTGATGGTGGTGTGAGAAAGGCAATGTCATTCTTGAATGTATTAATTAACAGAAGTGTCCTATGGGACGCCACCATGCTGCTCTGCTTTGAACTGGTAAGGTCTCCTCTGGAGTACTGTGTCCTGTTGTGGGTACTGCACTTTAAGGAAGGATGTGGATAAATGGAGTCAAGAGGAGAGCACCAAAACTGATAAAAGGGTTAGAAAACATGTCCTATAAGGAAAGATTGAAACAACTGGACATTTTATTTTAGAAGAGAGAAGGCTGAGAGGGAACATAACAGACTTCTAATATGTAAAAGTTTGTTATACAGAAGACGGTGAACTATGGCTCCTGTTAGGATATAGATATTCAGGCCTGTCTGCAAAGGCCTGTACTTTAAGAATTTAGGTGTATTCTTATCACTTGGCTAGTTATAGAGCTATAAAAGAAAGAATCAAAATCACTGTCTGCCAGTGTAAGGTCCTTCCCTTACTGTGACAGTCTGAGGCCCTGTTCTTAGCCTAAGGCCTTTGGCTAAGCAGCAGAGGCAGCCATAAGCTGGGAAGTGACCGTGTGTGATCCTCACATTCCAAACTAGTCACATAGAAAGAAGGTGCTATTGGGCTGTTAGGAATACAATCCTGTCCTGATAGTGCCTATCACCTCCAGAGAAAGGGAAGTGACTAGAAGATGTAAAAGGAAACTTAGTTTGATAGCATCCTGTCTGGCAAGAACTCACTTATCAAAAGCTGGGATGTGAAATCCTCACTTCTGTATTGTTTTGTCATTATAGTTCCCACTTTGCTATTGTTTGTCTGTATAATCTCTGTCTGGTTCTGTGATTGTTTCTGTCTGCTGTATAATTAATTTTGCTGGGTGTAAACTAATTAAGGTGGTGGGATATAATTGGTTACATAATCATGTTACAATATGTTAGGATTGGTCAGTTAAATTTCAGGAAAATGATTGGCTAAGGTATAGCTAAGCAGAACTCAAGTTTTACTATATAGTCTGCAGTCAATCAGGAAGTGAAGGTGTGGGTGTGGGGAGGGGAAATGGGAACAGGGAATGGGGGTGGGGAAATTGGAACCATGTTTTGCTAAAGGGGGAAATGGGAACAGGGAATGGGGGTGCGGAAATTGGAATCATGTTTGGCTAAGGGCAGGAATGGGAACAAGGACACAGGTGTAAGGCTCTGTGGTGTCAGAGCTGGGAAGGGGGACACTAAGGAAGGAAATTGGAATCATCCTTGCTGGAAGTTCACCCCAATAAACATAGAATTGTTTGCACCTTTGGACTTCGGGTATTGTTGTTCTCTGTTCTTGCGAGAAGGACCAGGGAAGTAAGTGGGTGAAGGAATAAGCCCCCTAACAGCTCCGATATTCACTCAGAGGAGAACAAGAAGTAATTAGCTCAATTTGCAACAAGGGTGATTTAGGTTGGATATTGGGGAAAAATTTCCAACTGTAAGAATAGTTAAGCAGTGGAACTGGTTACCTAGGGAGGCTGTGGAATCTCTGTCATTTGAGGTTAAACAAACATCTATCAGGGATGGTGTGACATTATCTGATTAAAATATGACCATATAGATCATTGTTGCAACCACTGTTATATATTTGCAGCAAATCTTGTACAAAGGTTGTCAAATGAGGCGTCTATGAAAAGGTTATGATTTGCTGGTAATGATTATGCTATCTGGGTGCATGTATTGGCTCTATACATGGATTTCAAATGTTTGCTCCTGCGGTAATGCCCACAAGGTAATACACAGCACATCTTGGAGGGACTATTCGAATTAAGTGGCTCATCAAGAAACACTTGGCTGACAATGGACCATGGGAGATGCCAATCTACACTGAGTGGACTGTCATAGAATCATAGAATCATAGAATATCAGGGTTGGAAGGGACCTCAGGAGGTCATCTAGTCCAACCCCCTCCTCAAAAGCAGGACCAATACCCAATTAAATCATCCCAGCCAGGGCTTTGTCAAGCCTGACCTTAAAAACTTCTAAGGAAGGAGATTCCACCACCTCCCTAGGCAACGCATTCCAGTGTTTCACCACCCACCTAGTGAAAAAGTTTTTCCTAATATCCAACCTAAACCTCCCCCACTGCAACTTGAGACCATTACTCCTTGTCCTGTCCTCTTCCACCACTGAGAATAGTCTAGAACCATCCTCTCTGGAACTACCTCTCAGGTAGTTGAAAGCAGCTATCAAATCCCCCCTCATTCTTCTGTTCTGCAGACTAAACAATCCCAGTTCCCTCAGCCTCTCCTCATAAGTCATGTGTTCCAGCCCCCTAATCATTTTTGTTGCTCTTCGCTGGACTCTCTCCAATTTATCCACATCCTTCTTGTAGTGTGGGGCCCAAAACTGGACACAGTACTCCAGATGAGGCCTCACCAATGTCGAATAGAAGGGGATGATCACGTCCCTCGATCTGCTCGCTATGCCCCTACTTATACATCCCAAAATGCCATTGGCCTTCTTGGCAACAAGGGCACACTGCTGGCTCATATCCAACTTCTCGTCCACTGTCACCCCTAAGTCATTTTCCGCAGAACTGCTGCCTAGCCATTCGGTCCCTAGTCTGTTGCTGTGCATTGGGTTCTTCCGTCCTAAGTGCAGGACCCTGCACTTATCCTTATTGAACCTCATCAGATTTCTTTTGGCCCAATCCTTCAATTTGTCTAGGTCCCTCTGTATCCTATCCCTGCCCTCCAGCGTATCTACCACTCCTCCCAGTTTACTATCATCCACAAATTTGCTGAGAGTGCAATCCACACCATCCTCCAGATCGTTTATGAAGATATTGAACAAAACCGGTCCCAGGACCGACCCCTGGGGCACTCCACTTGACACCGGCTGCCAACTAGACATGGAGCCATTGATCACTACCCGTTGAGCCTGACAATCTAGCCAACTTTCTACCAACCTTATAGTGCATTCATCCAGCCCATACTTCTTTAACTTGCTGACAAGAATACTGTGGGAAACCGTGTCAAAAGCTTTGCTAAAGTCAAGAAACAATATATCCACTGCTTTCCCTTCATCCACAGAACAAGTAATCTCATCATAGAAGGCGATTAGATTAGTCAGGCATGACCTTCCCTTGGTGAATCCATGCTGACTGTCCCTGATCACTTTCCCCTCATGTAAGTGCTTCAGGATTGATTCTTTGAGGACCTGCTCCATGATTTTTCCAGGGACTGAAGTGAGGCTTACTGGCCTGTAGTTCCCAGGATCCTCCTTCTTCCCTTTTTTAAAGATTGGCACTACATTAGCCTTTTTCCAGTCATCCGGGACTTCCCCCGTTCGCCACGAGTTTTCAAAGATAATGGCCAATGGCTCTGCAATCACAGCCGCCAGTTCCTTTAGCACTCTCAGATGCAACTCATCCGGCCCCATGGACTTGTGCACGTCCAGTTTTTCTAAGTAGTCTCTAACCACCTCTTTCTCCACAGAGGGCTGGCCATCTATTCCCCATGTTGTGATGCCCAGCACAGCAGTCTGGGAGCTGACCTTGTTCGTGAAGACAGAGGCAAAAAAAGCATTGAGTACATTAGCTTTTTCAAAATCCTCCATCACTAGGTTGCCTCCCTCATTCATTAAGGGGCCCACACTTTCCTTGGCTTTCTTCTTGTTGCCAACATACCTGAAGAAACCCTTCTTGTTACTCTTAACATCTCTCGCTAGCTGCAGCTCCAGGTGCGATTAGGCCCTCCTAATTTCATTCCTACATGCCGAAGCAATATTTTTATACTCTTCCCTGGTCATATGTCCAACCTTCCACTTCTTGTAAGCTTCTTTTTTATGCTTAAGATCTGCTAGGATTTCACCGTTAAGCCAAGCTGGTCGCCTGCCATATTTACTATTCTTTCGACACATCGGGATGGTTTGTCCCTGTAACCTCAACAGGGATTCCTTGAAATACAGCCAGCTCTCCTGGACTCCTTTCCCCTTCATGTTAGTCCCCCAGGGGATCCTACCCATCCGTTCCCTGAGGGAGTTGAAGTCTGCTTTCCTGAAGTCCAGGGTCCGTATCCTGCTGCTTACCTTTCTTCCCTGTGTCAGGATCCTGAACTCAACCAACTCATGGTCACTGCCTCCCAGATTCCCATCCACTTTTGCTTCCCCTACTAATTCTTCCCGGTTTGTGAGCAGCAGGTCAGGAAAAGCTCCCCCCCCAGTTGGCTCCTCTAGCACTTGCACCAGGAAATTGTCCCCTACACTTTCCAAAAACTTCCTGGATTGTCTATGCACCGCTGTACTGCTCTTTCCAGCAGATATCAGGAAAATTAAAGTCACCCATGAGAACCAGGGCATGCGATCTAGTAGCTTCCGCGAGCTGCCGGAAGAAAGCCTCATCCACCTCATCCCCCTGGTCCGGTGGTCTATAGCAGACTCCCACCACTACATCACTCCTGTTGCTCACACTTCTAAACTTAATCCAGAGACACTCAGGTTTTTCTGCAGTATCGTACCGGAGCTCTGAGCAGTCATACTGCTCCCTTACATACAGTGCTACTCCCCCACCTTTTCTGCCCTGCCTGGCCTTCCTGAACAGTTTATAACCATTCATGACAGTACTCCAGTCGTGTGAGTTATCCCACCAAGTCTCTGTTATTCCAATCACGTCATAATTCCTTGACATCACCAGGACCTCCAGTTCTCCCTGCTTGTTTCCAAGGCTTTGTGCATTCGTATATAAGCACTTGAGATAACCTGCTGATTGCCCCTCATTCTCAGTATGAGGCAGGAGCCCTCCCCTCACAGACATTCCTGCCTGTACTTCCTCCCGGTATCCCGCTTTCCCACTTACCTCAGGGCTTTGGTCTCCTTCCCCCGGTGAACCTAGTTTAAAGCCCTCCTCACTAGGTCATGTAAATGTGCTGTCTGCAGTGTAGTGCTGAAATTGGGCATGAACATGTGACTTGTCCATGTGACTCCAAACTCCATCTTGTTGCTGTAATTTTCCACGGTAAGAACAATGGGATGCCCTCCACATGGCAAAAGCTATAAAAGGCCTTGGAAACACCTTCACTTGGTCTTCAATCCTGCTTCTTACCTCTGGAGGAACTTTGCTACGAACTGAAGCTCTGAACAAATGGACAGAATGACCCATCCAAGCTGTGGATGTACTTCAGAGAGGTGAATTAAGCCAGCAGTTTATTCCATCACTGCTACAAGCTTGAACCAAGAACTTTGCTATTACTGTATGTAACTGATCCTTTTAGCCAATTTTAACTCTCACCTTTCTTTCTTTCTTTTTATGAATAAACCTTTAGATTTTAGATACTAAAGGATTGGCATCTGCATGATTTTTGGGTAAGATCTAAGTTATATATTGACCTGAGTGTGTAGCTGGTCCTTTGGGATCAGAAGAACCTATTATTTGATGAGACTGGTTATAAAGAACCACTAATCTCTGAATCCAGTATTTCTGGTGGTGATATAAGAACTGGAATGCCTGAGAAAACTGACTTTATGTTTTCTTGTTAGCCAGTGTGGTGAGATAGGAGTTTACTTTTGTGGCTGGTTTGGTATATCAGTTTTTGGGTTTTGGTTGCCCTATTTCTCAGCAGTTTGTCCTGAATTTTGCATCCTCAGATGTGACCCACTAAGGCATGGTTACAGATGGTCTGTGTATAGAATCACAAAATCATAGAAAGGTAGGGCTTGAAAGGACTCTGAGAAGCCATCCTAGCCACCTACACTGAGGCAGGTCCAAGTAACCTAGGCCATCCCTCACAGATGTTTGTCCACCCTGTTCTTAAAAACAGCAAACGATGGGGATTCCACAACCTCCCTTGGTCACCTGTTCCAGAGCTTAACTTACCCTTACTTTTAAAAAACATTTTCCTAATATCTAACCTAAATCTCCATTTCTGCAGATTAAATCCCCCATTGCTTCTTATTCTACCTTCAGTGGACATGGAGAACAATTGATCACTGTCTTCTTTATAATAGCCCTTAGCATATTTGAAGACACTTTTCAGGTCCCCCCTCAGTTTTCTTTTCGAAAGACTAAATAAGCCCAATTTTGTTTTGTTTTTTAAATTTTCCTTATAGGGCAGGTTTTCTAAACCGTTGATAATTTTTGTTGTTCTCGTCTGGATTCTCTACAATTTGTTCACATCATTCCTAAAGGATAATGCCCAGAATTGGATGTAGTACTCCAGCTGAGGCCTCACCAGTGCAGAGTAGAATGGGACAATTACCTTCTACATCTTATATATGTCATGCCTGTTAATACCCCCCAGAATATTAGCTTTTTTTGCAACTACATAATATTGTTGGCTCATATTCAATTTGTGATCCACTATAACCCTCAACAGTACTACCACCTAGCTAGTTATTTCCCATTTTGTGGTTGTGCATTTGATTTTTCCTTCCTTAGCTTTATTGAATTTCATATTGTTGATTTAAAACCAATTCTCCAACTTATCAAGATCATTTTGAATTCTAATCCTGTCCTCTAAAGTGCTTGCAACTTTTTGAGCTTGGTGTCATGATCAAATTTTATAAGCATACTCTCCACTCCATTCTTCAATTCATTAATGAAAATACTGAATAGTACTGGACCCTGACTGACCCCTGAGGGATGGGGACCCCACTAGATATGCCTTCCCATTTTGACAGTGAACCATTGATAATTACTCTCTGAGTATGGTCTTTCAACCAGTTGTGCACCCGCCTTATGTAATTTCACCTAGACCACATTTCCCTAATTTGCTTATGAGAATGTCATCTGGGACTGTGTCAAAAGCCTTACTAAAATGAAGATATATCTACTGCTTCTCCCCTATCCAGGAGGTCAGTAACCATGTCTGAGAAGAAAATTAGATTGGGTTGACATGATTTGTTCTTGACAAATCCGTTTGGGCTATTCCTTATAATCATCTAGGTAGTAACAAGTTGATTGTGTACCAGTTTGTTCCAGTATCTTTTCAGGTATTGAAATTAGGCTGACTTCCCTGGGTTCTCTTTGTTTCCCTTTTTTAAAGATAGGTACGTTTGTCCTTCTCCAGTCCTCTGAGACCTCATCTATCCTCCATGAGTTGTCAAAGGTAATTGCTAATGGTGCCAAGATTGCTTCAGCTAGTTCTTTATATACCCTAGGATGAATGTTGTCACGCCCTGCTGACTTGACTACATCTAACTTATCTAAATATTCTTTAACCTGTTCTTTCCCTATTATATCTTGTGTTCTTCTTGTTGTATACTTGGTCCTACCTCATTGTGTGTGTGTGTGGTTGATTTAGCTGACCAAACAAGGTCCCTTTCAGCCCTATATTTCTATGATTAAGCAATGTGACTTGCACCTGGCAAGTATTTCTTCTCTTTGCTTCTCCCCAGAGACAGGTGTGTGTACAATGGAGTGTCTTGTTTTGGTAGGGAATTTTTGTTTTTAATACACATGTTGCTATGTAGTTGTTAAAATAAATCAAGGTCAAAGAAATGTGCCTTGGACTTGGAGTGAGGTTTGCAATGGTCCTTAGTTCCTGTGGAAGTTCATCCCACAGTCCTGGACCAGCCGCTGATAAATTTTTGTTTCTGGCACAGATGAACTTTACCCTTAGAGGCTGAAGGACTAGGATGTCCACACGTGTAACTCTGAAGAATCTACAGGTGGGATTCACAAGAGGGACTTATGCAGAGCATGGCAGCATCTAACTTTTAGGCAACCTACTGCCAAGTGGAATTCAGAGCCCCTTGATTTAGGTACCTAAGCTCCCTGTACAATGCATGGGGAAACTTGGGCCCAGATTCACAAATGTAGTTGGGTGCCTAAGTACCTTTGTGAATCTTGGCCTTAGGCACTTAAAAGAGAAATTCACAGAAGCCATCACACCAGTAGAGAGTGTAAACTAGCCAGTAGGGAATGCCAAGGAGAGGTACTTGAATATTCATTGGGCCTACGAAAGGACATGACTATACCCTAATCACATTCTCTTGGTAGACCCAGGCCCCAGTCCTTCCTCCAATGACTAACAAAATACAACAGCAAATGCTTATTTAAAGGATAGGTGAAAGTTCCTCATCTCCACAGCTTTACTAGGCAGCTAGTAAATTCAAGATTTCAAGGAAACAGGTCCTCTAGCTAGGAGGAGGTCACTAAGTGAAAAATCAACCTGAAATGATTGATGAAAATATCATTCAGCCAGCACATAAAAGTGTACCTAATGCTAAATTTAACTTTGCTAATGCAGTTTCCCAAAATACAGTGGCATTTCGCTTCTCTTGCAGTATCCTGACCTTTTTGTTCCTTTGTTCACTACTTTCTAGGCATGCAGAAAAATGTTTAGGCTGCAAATTTTAATTATAAAACATTTTATTTTTAAATAAAAAAGCGGAAAATAATTTTCATGGAATACTTTAACCATTTATAGCCATTACTTTATCACAAGTTTTGATCAGTGCTTACTTTTAAACAACTGTAACATAATAATACAGATGACAGAAATAAATCTGATCAAGTCTGTGGCTCCCATTAGTGCAGTCCCTTGCTTCTCAGCTGTGCTTTACAGTGCACTATGGGTCTGCTTAACATTTACCTTTTATTTGTTGTATAACACTTGATTTTTTTTCTCAGTGCATTTTATTTACTGCTTTCCTAGGATCTGATCCAAAGTCAATGGAAATACTCCTATTAACTGTAATGGACTTTGGATTGGCCCCTAATATTACCCTTGTGCAATTCAAGATGAGTATTTTGATCTATGAAACCCTTATTGTTTATGTTCTTAGTTCTTTGGAGAGTCTCTCATCTTCTCTCTTTATATTTGAGGTGCTTGAGCTAAAAGTGTTCCCAGATTTACCAAGACCCTGCTCCTATTCAATTCACTGGACATTCTAGACACTGCTTTCACTGAGAGCAGGATTTGGTCTTTAAAGAGATGTGGTCTGGAACAGGGTGCTCAGTGAAGGATATTTATACTGCCCCAACTACTGATAGAGCCTGAGTTTGTTGGCTCTCAGGGCACACTGCAGGGGCTATCTATGTTCTTAAACTTGCAGAATAGGCAGTATGCAGTCCCAAATCAGTGATGGATTTAAAGTCTAATAGCTTATCCATTTTTTACAGAAACACTATCCTAGATTTTCAGAGGATTCTAAAATGCACTAGTTTCACAGTAGCAGCCGTGCTAGTCTGTATTCGCAAAAAGAAAAGGAGTACTTGTGGAACCTTAGAGACTAACTAATTTATTTGAGCATAAGCTTTCGTGAGCTACAGCTCACTTCATCGGATGCATTCAGTGGAAAATACAGTGGGGAGATTTATATACACAGAGAACATGAAACAATGGGTGTTATCATATATACTGTAAGGAGAGTGATCACTTAAGATGAGCTAATACCAGCAGGAGAGCGGGGTGGGGGGGGGGGAGAGGGAAGAAAACCTTTTGTAGTGATAATCAAGGTGGGCCATTTCCAGCAGTTGACAAGGACGTCTGAGGAACGTTGTGGGGGGGGGGGAGGGAGGGAGGGGAAGAAGTAAACATTACTTTGTGTAATGACATTGAAGGGCCACAAAAAGCCTATCTGCAAAAATGACTTAAATTTCCCTTTTCTCCTCCCCTCCTCTCCTCTCAGCTCTAGATTCCCTTGTATTATTAGGTTCTGTCTACACTGCAGGTGGGAGAGTGCTTCCCAGTGCGGCATTATATCTGCTGGATCTGCTCAAACTAGTGTGCTAAAAATAGCAAGCAGTGTCACCACAGTAGCATGCAAGGTGGCTCAAGCTACCCTCCCAAGTATGTATCCAATGGGTCAGGTGGAATTCCACAAATTCCTAATTTATGTGAAAGTACTTGATATCTGTGTGTGACATGTTCCCTCCAGGGTGCCACCTGGAACTAGGGTACCACTGAGCCTTCTGATCCACCGGCCTGGGCTCCCTCTCACACCGTGCTGCTGTGACAAGTTGCAAAGCCCTCCAAGCTTGCACTTTCACCAGCATTCACACAGGTAGGGACACACCCAGCTGCAGTCACATACAGGCTGTCTAACCACCAGCCTCGGACCCCAGAGAAGTACAATCCTGCCCTGGTCAATCTGGCAAGTATATGGGTTTAACACCCAGTTCATCCCTCCCTCAATGTGAAGAGGACCATGCACACTTGTGATAACCAAGCTGAGATTTTCCCCAGACACCTTAATCAAATGAATACTGGTTTGGATTAAAACAAAATAAGTTTATTAACTACACAAAGATTTTAAGTGATTATAAATGATAGCAAACATATCAAAGCAGATTACCTAGTAAATAAACAAAACCTCAAACTGAACTTAACCTACTAGATAGATAGGATATGAATTAGCAAATTCTCATCCTGAGTGATAAACATGCTGGCAGATTCTTATGGCACAAGCTGCCTTGGCTTTGCAGCTTGGCTTTCCCAGGTTTTCATACACAGGCCAGCAATCCCTTTTAGCCTGGGACCATCACCTCCCCCCGTTCAGTCATTATTCCTCAGGTGTTTCCAGGTGTGTTGTTGTAGGGAAAGTGAGGTACCCACTTTTATATCTTCTTCCCACTTGCTGGAAAGCTCTTTTGCTGTGACCTGGGTCAAACAGTTCCCATTGTGTAGTGTTGTCTCTGAGAGGTTTCTACTGTACACAGTTCCTGGGGTAATCCTTGTGCTTGTGTGCATTCCCTCAATAAGCCATTAACATGGTTTGGTCTTTTTACTGTTGTACCTGAAAGGCTGCTTGTGGGTGTTTTCAACCTCACAACATGTTTAAGTAACACATACGTAGCCAAACTTCATTAATTCACATATGATGATAGCACATACAATCAAATGAGATATGACTGTCTAGCAGATCAAGACTTTTAGAATGACACCTCACAAGGCATACTTTGTACAAAACCTATCCGAATGATATAACAGTGGTGGACCCTGAGGTGCCAGGGTGTCACACCATGTGCATTAATAATTCCATGTTAAAACTACTCCTTTATTTGTAAGAGGTATAAGAGGAAGAAATTGTCATGGATCAAAAGTTTTGAAAAATTATCATTTTCAGAGGAGTCACTGTGTCCTTCTGGTCTTTTTCCCTATGTAAATACACACAAAATGTTCTGATAAATTGAAATGACTTTGAAAGATACAATAGGCAAAAATGTCTACAGTCAATTCTGAGTTCCACTGAGGAATGTAATTTTGTGGTGGGTAAATGCTGCCACCTTTACTTGCCAGCTACTAAATTCATCTATCCCTGTCTTGCAGCCTTGAAACTAAAAACATTCTGTGATAGTAATTGTCAGAGGATCACATGTTCCTATTTGTTCACTGTTCCTACATCTACTGTCAGCAGACATTTTTCCTCCTGTTTATTGAGTTCACCTAATTTCTACAGTTAACTATAACATAATGATTTTATTTTTAAAAAACATACTCACTTAAAAATGTACTCACTATAAGACAATCTCTGATCAAGACTGCTTTATATTAACTACCCACAACATTGAAAGTCTTTGCAAACCTCATAGTAGTCTGTATTTGATACCATTAGGCTGGCTGTAATAGAGAGAATGAAGGGTAAGTAATTGCAATGTGAACTGTTCATTTTGCTTTCAGTTGATCTCATATATTGGTTTTGAACTAAGCTTTATCTAATGCTAACCTATAGCTGAACTAATATAGAACTAAAGAAACATTTTGTTTTTGTTGTAAACCTCTTATCTTGATCTATTCTGGTACTATGTTAATAAGCTATATTTAAGCAGTCCTGATATAGAATATGAAGAGTTGTGAGCAACAGGCTCTTGTACGGTACTCGAGTCCCTAAGTGACCTTTTCTCTTTTAATACAAGATGAATACCTACTGGGGAAGCTATCCTGTAAGAAAGCATACATTGTTTTATCAGAACACGTTCTGATTTATTAATAGTACTCAACCTTTGCTCATATGCTAAGCATTAGTGAAATAAACACAATCACACCAATGCTTGTGCTAATGTTTACACATATATCTGCTATACTGTACGACTGCACAATACAGTTTTACTTTACTTTTACATTCTAATATATTTAGTAGAAATTCCTGTTGAAAGTTTCATCTGGTCCCAGCTGAACAGCTAAGTTTTCAAACAGAGCAACTGGTCTAGTGGCTATAGATTCTCCAGAAGAAAGCAATAGAGATCTGAGAAAACCAGTAGAGACTAGTTGGGGATTCTGGCAAAGCCTAGTGCAATTTCCACTAGGGATGAGACCAGCAGAAACAATGCCAAAGTAGGAAGAAAAAAGTGAGAGAACTTATGTGATGAAGCAGATCTGAGATGGAGAATAGCACATCAAGGACCCAAATCTGATCTTACTTATGCCACTGTATGTCAAAAGTATCACTGTGAAGTAAGTCAAGTTACAATTTTGTCAAGTGGGGAAAATAATTAGAAGTATATGCAAGAGAAGTATATTTTCATAATTTCCTCAACACCACACACAGGCCAGCTATAAAGGATTCACTTGTGCAATCATATGGCAGTGCCACTGCATACAGTAATGTATTGTAAAAGCTAATGTCTTTAAAACTTCTTTCTTCATTTTTTTCCTTTTCATATGATCATAGAATCATAGAATATCAGGGTTGGAAGGGACCTCAGGAGGTCATCTAGTCCAACCCCCTGCTCAAAGCAGGACCAATCCCCAACTAAATCATCCCAGCCAGGGCTTTGTCAAGCCTGACCTTAAAAACTTCTAAGGAAGGAGATTCTACCACCTCCCTAGGTAACGCATTCCAGTGTTTCACCACCCTCCTAGTGAAAAAGTTTTTCCTAATATCCAACCTAAACCTCCCCCACTGCAACTTGAGACCATTACTCCTTGTCCTGTCCTCTTATGATAATGTAGATTATCTGACCTGTAAGAAAATGCATTACTGTTCCTCACTTTACTTAAGTTTTTGAATTTCTGAACCTTGGAGATGTTTGCATGCACATTTTGAAATATTTTATGATAGTCTCCAGTGAATCAATAGCCTTCATTGGTATGAAATTTATGGAGGCATAGAATTCATTCTTCAACATTGCATAAATATATGATAGAATGGAACAAAATTTCAGTTAAAAGCAGAAAGTCCCTTCCTATTGTGAAGTTCATATCGGTATAGGTAATATACTGTTTACAGTTTCATGTATGCACAAGTGTCAATAAATTCAAAGTTTGGGCTCCTACAGCAACTGTAATTCAGCCACACTACACAGTCCAGGTAAGACTGAGGTGGTAGGTTATGGAGAGCAATTAGAAGATATGACAGAGACTATACTGATGCTTATGACTGAGTGGTACATCCACCATTTGTTACTTTATTTTGCAATTTGGGTGATTTATTAGAGTTTTTATTAGAGTTTTTTATTAGAGTTTTTATCTATTTTTATCTGATCAAGTACAAGAAATGGCCAAGAGTGCTTTTCTAGTGTCTAGGAGATTGTGCCCCTTTCTTTTGGCTATGGATCTCATTTCCACTCTCCATGCCTCTGCCACCTTGAGGTTAGACTGCTGTGACACACTGTATGTGGGGCTACATCCTAAAAGCATTTGGAGACTTAAGATGATGCAGAATGTGGTGGTCAGTTTATTAAGTGGATTATTGTTCTTATAGGTAAATTTGTATGCTGGTGCTCTGTCATTTCCAATGGCTAACTATTGGTTTCCAGGTTGAATTAAAGGTTTTAATTATTGACATATAAAACTTTACAACAGTCTGGAATATGTATATTTAAAAGACCAACTCTCTTCCCAAGTGATACTGCCACACTTACATTATCAGCCCCTTGATTAAAAGGAAGGAAGCTGGTGGCAAGGCATTTCTGGGGAATTCACTTTGCTGCATTAAAAGCCAAGTTTGTTGACCATCAGACAACATTACTAGGATTATCTGTGTTCTGAGGGCAAGCGTATGCATATTGCATAGCTCTGTACTGTGGGGCAGTGTGGAGGAAAAAGTGGAGCTGAGGAGCATCAAGAGGGGTTGTGCCATCACCAAAACCCTGATTTTCCAGTCCCTGAATATCTAAATCTCATTATTATCTAAATTCTTATAGGAACTGAAATGCGTGATTGAAACTTTGATTTTAAGAAGGTTTCAGATATCCACAAGACCTTTAAGATTCAAAAGTAGATGCATGAGAAACAGAAATATCACGTGTCTATGAAAATTAGCAAATCAAAAATAACTTTCCTGTTATTCCTTTGCTGAAATTCCCAATAGTACATGTACCTGAGAAATTTCCTTTGAGTTTCTTATTCTCTTCTGTGTCCTGTTTGACACTTCTGACATTCATTCTTTGCTTGACATGTCTTCTGTCACTAAGGTTGCTTCTGAAGAGCAGCCTCTCTTGAGGTCATTATAATTTTTTTCGTTTTACAGTCTCTTTCTTCTCACCTTCTCTGTTGTCTATTCTATTATTGACCTTCAGCTTCTTCGTCTCTCCCTAAATTCCCATTAACTGAACTTTCTCCCCACCAGCTGTCAACTGTTCAGCTCCTAGGAATGTAACCACATCATCCCTTAGGTTTGAATAATAGAATCATAGAATATCAGGATTGGAAGGGACCTCAGGAGGTCATCTAGTCCAACCCCCTGCTCAAAGCAGAACCAATCCCCAGTTTAAAAATAGCCAGAGCTCCGCGAACCAGCTGAGCGGCAGCGAACCAGCTGAGCAGCGGGGAACAGCAGAGCAGCACACAGCAGGAGTTTGCCTAGGATTGGTGAGTATCCGAGTGTGTGTTTGCTGAGTGAGTATCCGAGTGTGTCTTTGCTGGGAGGGCAGTTTGAAAGCCTGAGAGAGTGCCTGATTGGGTGGTAGCCTGCAGGGGGAAGTATTGGGGCTGTCTGTTTGTTTGTTTCAGGGAAGTCTGGCTGTTTAAAAATAGCCAGAGCTCCGTGAACCAGCTGAGCGGTGGGGAACAGCAGAGCAGCACACAGCAGGAGTTTGCCTGGAAGTTCGACTGGAGTGAGCCCAGTGAGGCTTACATCTTGCCAACTTCTCTGAGGAAGCTCATAGTAGGAAGGTGATATGGAAGGGGGGGGGGGGGGTTCAGCTATTGTGACCTGCACTGGATGTGCCATGTTTGTCTTTCTTCCACAGGACAGAAGCGACTTTGTCTGTACAAAGTGCAAGCTAGTATCATATTGGAAGAGAAGATCGAAGGTCTGGAGCTACAGATATCGACCCTGTGTTGCATATGAGAATCTGAGGATTTTCTGGATAAAAGTCAGGATATGCTTCCACAGGCACAAAGCTCTAAAGATTTAGAGCAGGTTGCACAGTGGAGCCAAGAGGCCAGTGAGGAAGCTTAGCTACATGTGACCTCCAGAAGACGAAGGGGGAATGTCCGGGTACCAGCAACGCGGACACAGGTAAGTAACCGTTTTCATGTTCTCTCCACAGGTACCATTGCGGAGAGTGGACCAGATGATACGTCTGGGGGGAGAAAGCAGAAGGAGACTCTGCTGGTTGGAAGGCATGAGATGTGCTGTCCTGAGGTTGGGGGTTCCACGACCACCACTCCCAAGAGAAGGAGGCGGGTGGTGGTGGTCGGGGACTCTCTCCTCAGGGGGACTGGGTCATCTATCTGCTGCCCTGACCGGGAAAACAGAGAAGTCTGCTGCTTGCCAGGGGCTAAGATTTGCGATGTGACTGAGAGACTGCCGAACTCATCAAGCCCTCGGATCGCTACCCCTTCCTGCTTCTCCACGTGGGCACCAATGATACTGCCAAGAATGACCTTGAGCGGATCACTGCGGACTACGTGGCTCTGGGAAGAAGGATAATATCTCAAGTGCCTATATACAAATGCACAAAGCCTTGGAAACAAGCAGGGAGAACTGGAGGTCCTGGTGATGTCAAGGAATTATGACGTGATTGGAATAACAGAGACTTGGTGGGATAACTCACATGACTGGAGTACTGTCATGGGTGGTTATAAACTGTTCAGGAAGGACAGGCAGGGCAGAAAAGGTGGGGGAGTAGCACTGTATGTAAGGGAGCAGTATGACTGCTCAGAGCTCCGGTATGAAACTGCAGAAAAACCTGAGTGTCTCTGGATTAAGTTTAGAAGCGTGAGCAACAAGGGTGATGTAGTGGTGGGAGTCTGCTATAGACCACCGGACCAGGGGGATGAGGTGGACGAGGCTTTCTTCCGGCAAGTCGCAGAAGCTACTAGATCACACGCGCTGGTTCTCATGGGCGACTTTAATCATCCTGATATCTGCTGGGAGAGCAATACAGCAGTGCATAGACAATCCAGGAAGTTTTTGGAAAATGTAGGGGACAATTTCCTTGTGCAAGTGCTGGAGGAACCAACTAGGGGCGGAGCTTTTCTTGAACTGCTGCTCACAAACCAGGAAGAATTAGTGGGGGAAGCAAAAGTGGATGGGAATCTGGGAGGCAGTGACCATGAGTTGGTTGAGTTCAGGATCCTGACACAGGGAAGAAAGGTAAGCAGCAGGATATGGACCCTGGACTTCAGGAAAGCAGACTTCGACTCCCTCAGGGAATTGATGGGTAGGATCCCCTGGGGGAATAACATGAGGGGGAAAGGAGTCCAGGAGAGCTGGCTGTATTTCAAGGAATCCCTATTGAGGTTACAGGGACAAACTATCCCGATGTGTCGAAAGAATAGTAAATATGGCAGGCGACCAGCTTGGCTTAATGGTGAAATCCTTGCGGATCTTAAACATAAAAAAGAAGCTTACAAGAAGTGGAAGATTGGACAAATCACCAGGGAAGAGTATAAAAATATTGCTCGGGCATTGTCAAGGTTCCTCCCCCACTCTGAACGCTAGGGTACAGATGTGGGGACCTGCATGAAAACCTCCTAAGCTTATCTTTACCAGCTTAGGTCAAAAAGTTCCCCAAGGTACAAAATATTCCACCCTTTGTCCTTGGATTGGCCACTACCACCACCAAACAAATACTGGTTACTGGGGAAGAGCTGTTTGGAAACGTCTTTCCCCCCAAATACTTCCCAAAACCTTGCACCCCACTTCCTGGACAAGGTTTGGTAAAAAGCCTCACCAATTTGCCTAGATGACTACAGACCCAGACCCTTGGATCTTAAGAACAATGAACAATCCTCCCAACACTTGCACCCCCCCTTTCCTGGGAAATGTTGGATAAAAAGCCTCACCAATTTGCATAGGTGACCACAGACCCAAACCCTTGGATCTGAGAACAATGAAAAAGCATTCAGTTTTCTTACAAGAAGACTTTTAATAGAAATAGGAGTAAATAGAAGTAAAGAAATCCCCTCTGTAAAATCAGGATAGTAGATACCTTACAGGGTAATTAGATTCAAAACACAGAGAATCCCTCTAGGCAAAAACTTAAGTTACAAAAAAGATACATAGACAGAAATAGTTATTCTATTCAGCACAATTCTTTTCTCAGCCATTTAAAGAAATCATAATCTAACGCGTACCTAGCTAGATTACTTACTAAAAGTTCTAAGACTCCATTCCTGGTCTATCCCCACAAAGGCAGCATAAAGACAGACCCACAGACCCTTTGTTTCTCTCCCTCCTCCCAGCTTTTGAAAGTATCTTGTCTCCTCATTGGTCATTTTGGTCAGGTGCCAGCGAGGTTACCTTTAGCTTCTTAACCCTTTACAGGTGACAGGAGTTTTCCTCTGGCCAGGAGGGATTTTAAAGGGGTTTACCCTTCCCTTTATATTTATGACAGGCATGTAGGAATGAAATCAGGAGGGCCAAATCATACCTGGAGCTGCAGCTAGCAAGAGATGTTAAGAGTAACAAGAAGGGTTTCTTCAGGTATATTGGCAACAAGAAGAAAGCCAAGGAAAGTGTGGGCCCCTTACTGAATGAGGGAGGCAACCTAGTGACAGAGGTTGTACTCAATGCTTTTTTCAATGTACTCAATGCTTTTTTTGCTTCTGTCTTCACGAACAAGGTCAGCTCCCAGACTGCTGCGCTGGGCATCACAGCATGGGGAGTAGGTGGCAAGCCCTCTGTGAAGAAAGAGGTCGTTAGGGACTATTTAGAAAACTGGACATGCACAAGTCCATGGGGCCGGACGTGTTGCATCCGAGAGTGCTAAAGGAATTGGCGGCTGTGATTGCAGAGCCATTGGCCATTATCTTTGAAAACTCATGGCGAACGGGGGAAGTCCCGGATGACTGGAAAAAGGCAAATGTAGTGCCCATCTTTAAAAAAGGAAAGAAGGAGGATCCTGGGAACTACAGGCCAGTAAGCCTCACTTCAGTCCCCGGAAAAATCATGGAGCAGGTCCTCAAGGAATCAATCCTGAAGCACTTACACGAGAGGAAAGTGATCAGGAACAGTCAGCATGGATTCACCAAGGGAAGGTCATGCCTGACTAATCCAATCGCCTTCTATGATGAGATTATTGGTTCTGTGGATGAAGGGAAAGCAGTGGTTGTATTGTTTCTTGACTTTAGCAAAGCTTTTGACACGGTCTCCCACAGTATTCTTGTCAGCAAGTTAAAGAAGTATGGGCTGGATGAATACACTATAAGGTTGGTAGAAAGTTGGCTAGATTGTCGGGCTCGACGGGTAGTGATCAATGGCTCCATGTCTAGTTGGCAGCTGGTATCAAGTGGAGTGCCCCAAGGGTTGGTCCTGGGGCCGGTTTTGTTCAATATCTTCATAAATGATCTGGAGGATGGTGTGGATTGCACTCTCAGCAAATTTGCGGATGATACTAAACTAGGAGGAGTGGTAGATACGCTGGAGGGCAGGGATAGGATACAGAGGGACCTAGACAAATAGGAGGATTGGGCCAAAAGAAATCTGATGAGGTTCAACAAGGATAATTGCAGAGTCCTACACTTAGGACGGAAGAACCCAATGCACAGCTACAGACTAGGGACCAAATGGCTAGCCAGCGGTCCTGCGGCAAAGGACCTAGGGGTTACAGTGGATGAGAAGCTGGATATGAGTCAACAGTGTGCCCTTGTTGCCAAGAAGGCCAATGGCATTTTGGGATGTATAAGTAGAGGCATAGCCAGCAGATCGAGGGACGTGATCATTCCCCTCTATTCGACATTGGTGAGGCCTCATCTGGAGTACTGTGTCCAGTTTTGGGCCCCACACTACAAGAAGGACGTGGATAAATTGGAAAGAGTCCAGCGAAGAGCAACAAAAATGATTAGGGGGCTGGAACACATGACTTATGAGGAGAGGCTGAGGGAACTGGGATTGTTTAGTCTGCAGAAAAGAAGAATGAGGGGGGATTTGATAGCTGCTTTCAACTACCTGAGAGGTAGTTCCAGAGAGGATGGTTCTAGACTATTCTCAGTGGTAGAAGAGGACAGGACAAGGAGTAATGGTCTCAAGTTGCAGTGGGGGAGGTTTAGGTTGGATATTAGGAAAAACTTTTTCACTAGGAGGGTGGTGAAACACTGGAATGCGTTACCTAGGGAGGTGGTAGAATCTCCTTCCTTAGAAGTTTTTAAGGTCAGGCTTGCCAAAGCCCTGGCTGGGATGATTTAATTGGGGATTGGTCATGTTGCTAAGCAATAGAATCACCTTCACTTCATGTATTTCTAGCACTGTCTCTCTCTCCATCTAAACCAAACACAGATTAGAGACTAATATCCCTTCAAATTATGGGCCTGATCCTGAAGTCATAACATAGCAAAACTTCCACTGACTGCAAACTTTTGCCTGTATGTGGACAGTGGGAACTGGTCTGAATTGGTTGAATTTTAGGTCCACTATATGAAGTATAATACTTCCCTAAATAGAAAGCATAATTTACCATTTGTTTGTCTTTCAGCAATCTATTTAGAAATTGCCATACTGAATCATACTACTGGTCTATCTAGTCCAGTGGTCTGCCTCTAGTTAATGGATAGTACAGTGTAAGGTGCTAGGATCCTAATAAAGGGCAATTTTGAAATAATCTGACCATAGGGAAAGTCTATTTTTTGAGACAGTCAACAAGGAATGATCTTATGCCTTAAATCTCAGGGGCTTCTATCCCTTATAAACGTTTTATGTGATCTAACATAATTGTGGACATTGTCATGTTCCAGATCTATGAGAGAGAAATGGTTTAGTAACGAGACAGAGTACTTAGGGAAGTTCGTTTGTTTTTAACATATATTATTATTGTTGGTCATTCAGTCATTTCTAGATTTTATTTTCTTCCACAGTAAACTTGACTATCCTTTCCTGAGATAATAAATGTAGGAAAAAACCCACCCACAATATTTTTTTTAAAAATAGGAACCTAAAGTTCCATAGTTTGAGAGCTTGTGTCCAAAAAGGACTGTTATTAATTATGATAATCTAGTCAGACCTGCATAACAGAGACCAACAATTTTTGCATAAAGCCCATAAGTTCTGTCTGAGCTACAGCATATCTTTTGGAAAGATATCCAGTTCTAATTCAAAGACTTCAAGAGATAGAGTCCATCACTTGACCTGGATGAATAATTAGGTTTTTTTTCGCTGGCAATTCGAAAAAGCTGAAACAGCTTTTGCTTTGTGTGAAACCAAAACCAAAATTTTTAATTTTTTTTGTGACTCAAAATATCAACAAAATTTCAAATTGGGCCAAAACAAAACATTTTGTATTGACCTAACTCAAAAAAATTGTTTCTGTTTCCTGCATTTAGACAAAAACAAAGCAAAGGAGCACTAGATTCAAAACAATTACCACCAGTTACCCCAAGATCATAACCATCACCAATGTCATTTAAGTGGCAATCCATAGAAATTCATGGTGAGTGTGTGTAGTTACTGGGTCAGGGAAAGTGTGGGAGAGTAATGTTTTCCTGAGTCAGAAGAGAGTAATGTTTAATGAATTTGGCCAATAATAAATGTATGCTATCATGGCAAACATTACGTTGGGGGTATTTGTATGTCTTTTACTAGAATTATTCATTTTCTGAGAGAGTATATGTTCTCCCCAAGAAGGGCCATTTGTTCCAAAGTGAGAATGCCTATTTCATTTCTAGCCATTTATTTCCTAAGCACATGAATATCTTCATATTTTAAATATTTGAGACTATTCTTTACGTATGGGAGAACATAGTGGTGCCTAGGTCTACCATTCATAAACTGTCAACTCAATTGTACTACTGTTGATCTAGTCCTTTGTTTTTTTTCCTACCTGCACTGGAGCTACATAATAACTTATTTTTTATCTTGAGAGAAAGTGCATATGCTTGTTTTAATAGTCTATTTTTTGTACTTTTTTCAGTGTATTTGGTACTTGTGACTGCCAGCACATTGCAGTTTAAAGTCCATTGTCTATCAAGAGACCAGGTGTAGGATGTTAGCACAGAATTTCCCTACACTACACCATCAAAGTGCCTGAATCCTGATCCAGAGGGACTTCTTGTAAGAGGGAAACTCTGCAAGACAATAATTCAGATTCCACAACCTTTAGTCTTGTCTTCCTTGCTGAGCCTTGGATTATTTTGTAATGAGGACACCTTTCCGTTAGGGATTGTAAGGAAATCATCAGTTCATTTATGGAACAGGAAATATAGGTGTGAAAGTCTCTGAATTTTATTAATCTGATGAAGCATGCAACCAACACTTTTTGTAAGGGAAGAGTAATTCTATTTGGACAAAATTACAACCAGCCAAAACCTTGAATTGAACCAGACTTATCTGAGGAACTTTTGATTGTTTTTAATTTGTTTATTACAGTTTTTATATCTAAAACAAATCTAACTACCATAGCAATAAAAGAATAAAACTGAAATATACAATAAGTAAATGTGAGTTTGTTATAGAATATGCAACAAGCTATATAGTTTGCATTACAAGAGAATAAATTATTGAAATTAATTGTTCAACTGCTCTGTAGAGTCAAGTGGTTTGGTTCTTACCACAGATGGTTTTCTTTCAAGTAGTTGAAAAAAGGAAACCAAATTTGGTAGAAGCCTGTACCCTGGCCTCTTACTGTCTAACAGGCCGTTTCTGGAGGAATAATGTTGTTTATTTTGAGACCATTATTATATTATTATTCCTGACCTATCTGGGGCTCAATATTCCTGAGCATCTCAAAACTTCAGCTATTTCAGTTTCTTAGTTTCAAATCACAATTTATTGTACTGGGATATCATGAAAGTGGCTATTTTGTACTGTTCCTAACCTGAAAAGAACCACAAAGTACTGGACATTTCATGATAGTAGCATGTTCCCAGATGATATCTGGCAAAAAAAAAAAAAAAGAAAGAAAGAAAGAAAAAGCTGTGAATTAAGCTCATGGAGTTGAATTTATATCAGTATATTGATAGTCCTATTTCTAAGTCTCTTCTGGTTCCTGCCAAACACAATAGGAATGAAACATTTCTTAGTTCATTGGAAATTATAGCATTTAACACCATTTCCAGAATAGCTGTAGATAATAGAACATGCAGTTGAATGTTTATATTAACAGCAATTAGTATTACCCTTTTCTAAAACCCTGTTAGAGAGGATCGTGAAACTGGGCAGTTCTGATTGATGAGGATGGCTCCTGTGAGTTAGTATTAGTTCAAGGACTCACATGACTTACAAACCAAAGCTATTGAAACAGTCGTTTTCCTTTTCCAACCTAATGATACTGCCTTACACATAGCAGCTTATTAGTCATCATGATAGTACTGTAAAGTAGGTATTTTATTGATCCAATTGATCAGGATAGAATGTTACAAGATTTACCCCAAGATACACAGATCCAATCCTGCTCTTATCACAGTCAATGGCAAAACTTCCATGGTGTTCAATAGTGCAGGAATGGGCCTAAAGTGAATTAATAGCAGTGCCAGGATCAGAACTCAGAGGTTCCTGGTGCCAAGTTCTGTTCACAGGTTACTTGACTTCACTAATGCCACTTCTAATGCCAGCTCCACGTGGAGTCACAATATGTGGAGTAAGTCCTTCTCAATTTATCTGTAGAGTAGACTATTGTTAGATCTTAGAAGCTGAATATAAATGATCACAAGTACAGATAGCTTTGGAATTCTAAGGATCGGAACCTGCCAAAAATAGTAAAGCAGTTTACATGACCTCATTTTATGCATTAGCATTTAGATCAGTATTTTAAAACTTGGATGCCTAAAGTTATCTTCATAACTCAATAGACACTGAAATAAATGGTCTGATTTTTACTGAAAAAAATGGCTAGAATGTACAGAACAACAGCAACAAAATGATTTAAGGTTCTGGAAAAGTGTTTTATAGTAAAAAAAAGAGCTCAATCTGTTTAGCTTATCAAAAAGAGGAGTGAGAGATGGCTTGATTATAGGGTCTGTCTACCTTCATGAGGAGAAAATACCAGGCCCTTTAACTTAGCAGAGAAAGGCATAACATGAATCAATGACCATAAATTAAAGCTAAACAAATTCAAATTAGAAATAAAAGCATCATGTTTTAGCAGTGATGGTGATTAAAAATTGGAACAAATTACCATGGGAAGTGATGGATTCTCCAGCTCTTGGTGACTTCAGATCCAGACTGGATGCCTCCCTAGAAGATAGGCTTTAGTCAAAGATAAGTTATCTGGCTCAGTACAGGGTAAGTGGATGTAGTTCTATGGCCTGTTTTATATAGGTGGTCAGACTAGGTGATCCTTCTGACCGTAAAAATCTATTAATTTTCTCTTGCTGAGCACATTCAAGTCAATGCATCTAAGTTTGAAAAAAAAAAGGTCTAAATATATAGGTAGTTTTTTAAAACACAAAAGACACTGCTTCTCCTCTGTAATCTCTAATTCCAGTAAATACAGAAATGGGATAAGAGTTCAAATACAGGAAAGTGTGGGGTATGGTTGGGTGACATTTTTTGGTCACAATTTGCCACAAAATAAATAAATAAATAAATGCATGTTTTGGAGCACCAAAACTTTTTGCGAATTTGGGTTGAATTTGGTAAGTAGTTTCAGCAGAAAAGCTGAAAACAAAAATTTCAGAAATGTTGAAATGTGCCATTTTGAAAATGTCATTTAGAAACATGTTCAAAATGAAATGGTGCTTAGAAATGGCCACCAAACTAAAAGATCAATTATTTGCTCAGCTCTAATATGAAGACATCATCAGTGAGATCAACATTAAGAAGGCTTGTGAAATAAGTGGGTTTAAAATAGGAGGGAGGTGCTTTGTGTATCGACCGTGGGAGTCAGTGCAAGGGAAAGTATGAAAAAAAGTAAAACTAGTGGGAGAGCAAACTGGAAGAAGTGTAAGGAGTCAAGGTGTAAGGGGCTCAGAGAATATCACTGGGAGACACACGTGCATCTGAAAGCAGTTGTGTCCCAAACTGTGCCAGCAAATGCTAAAAGACAATCCAAGTACAAAAGGCTCTGGAAGGTTTGTGATTTCAGAGCTCCTTATATAGAGTGAGTCATTCACTATTGATTAGAAGCATGCTGATTCAGTAAAAGGTCAAATGTGCCTAGACATTTGTGTCTGTCCAACACCTTTCATCCATTCACTGTAATCCTTTACATTTTCAAGGTTTTTTCTCACTCCCATGACAGCAACAACTGCAAATAGAAAATGATTGCAGAACTCTGTACTTTAGTAACAGCACATTTTGAATGCACTAGATCGTGCTTTTCCTTAGGACAAAATTTAGCATTGAAAGATAGACTTGTGGTTAAGGCACTAGCTAGAGATTCTGGGCTTCGCTCTACCACAGATTTCCTGTGTGATCTTGGGCAAGTCACTTAATATTTCTATTCCGCATCTGTAAAATGAAGGTACTTTCTGCCACCATTTGTCTTACTTTTTTTAGACAGTAAGTCCTTTGGGACAGGGACTATATGTATATACAGAACCCATCAGGGTGGCACCCTAGTCTCACAATCTCAGGTGAGACTTCTAAGCACTCAGCGTAATTTAAAATAAATAATAATATAGTAACAATTGAAAGGTTGTCAACTAATATGCTGAGAGGATTAAGTCAGAATCCTTACGCTCTGAGCTTCTTGGTCATAGGATGCCTCAGTGGGCTAGTGAATTAGTAAGGGGGAAGATGCACATCTGACTGCTTCTGATGCAGGAAAAGCACTCAGAGTCTGGTGCCCAGATCAGCTGACATGATATGACTTGAGACAAAGAGAATAGTGGGAAGGAGAATGGAGAAGGCAGCATTTTGGAGCTTTGATTCAACTAGCACATTGTTCATACTATTTATTATTTGTTTTGCAGTAGTGTGTGATGGGGTGCTCCATTCACTGCAGGGATGGCTCCTCTTAGCTGTTCTGGGGATTAGCTCTGCGAGGCCAACGCCCCTTCCTGCAGATGCATGCTATCACTCTGTCAGCCTGCAGCCCCTCTCTCACTCCTGGAACTGCAGCATCCTCTTCGTGACTTGGCCTTCTGACCAGGTCAGTCAGCCTTCCCTCCTTCTGGGGTATAGTCCTTCAAAGTCTCTGTCACTCCTACAGTGACTCAGGCCATCTTCCAGTTCATGCCCTGCCACTGTCACTTCCTCAATGGTGGGTCAGGGAACCCAGGCCCGTCCTTTACTCAGCCAAGTTCTGTTCAGTCCCCAACCTTGGTGCTTACTCTCTGGACTGCTCCCTACCTGCCTGTAGCCTAGCCCGGCCCCTGAGGGTCCTACTCTTTCTCTGAGTTCCCTCCTTCCCTCGCTACTAAATAGAGGGTGACCACAGACTTCCTTCCAGACACCATTACTGCTGCCAGCATCCTGAGTTCATAGTAGTCCACCTCTGCTCAGGTGATCTTCCTCATAATCTAGGCTCTTAGCTCAGCTTTGTTGCTGCTTGTTAGGGGGCTTATTCCTTCACCCACTTACTTCCCTGGTCCTTCTCGCATGAACAGAGAGCAACAATACCCGAAGTCCAAAGGCGCAAACAATTTGATGTTTATTAGGGTGAACTTCCAGCAAGCATGATTCCAGTTTCCTTCCTTAGTGTCCCCCTTCCCAGCTCTGACACCACAGAGCCTTATACCTGTATCCCTGTTCCCATTGCCCCCTTTAGCAAAACGTGATTCCAATTTCCCCACCCCCATTCCCTGTTCCCATTTCCCCCCCGCACCCACATCAAGAGATTTTCTGTTAATTAAAACACAACAATGCTAGCAACAAGACAAACACCACAGACAAACAACGCAAAACATAGATCCATGGTATTCTTCCACTGGCGCCAGCTTGCTTGTAGAGTGTCTGAAAAACAAAAGAAACAATTTCTACCCCCCTGGTGGGGACAGACTATTACTTAATAATAATACCACTTTTTTTTTTTTTACAAATTTCCTTTCTAATTGCAGGAAAAACAGAAGAATCACCTCCAGGCTGTCCTTATTTTGTTCTATAGTCAGGCCAGTGAATTACCCCACTCACTGGTCATTTATGAAATTCATGAGGTGGTGTACCTCAGTTTCCCCTCTTGTACAAAAAACCAAGTTTGCAATAGTTTCTCTGCTGTACCAAGCTTTAAGCATTAAGTTTATTCTCAGGTAATAGCTCAGAGACAGCTTTCATAGAATCATAGAATATCAGGGTTGGAAGGGACCTCAGGAGGTCACCTGGTCCAACCCCCTGCTCAAAAGCAGGACCAATCCCCAATTAAATCATCCCAGCCAGGGCTTTGTCAAGCCTGACCTTAAAAACTTCTAAGGAAGGAGATTCCATCACCTCCCTAGGCAACGCATTCCAGTGTTTCACCACCCTCCTAGTGAAAAAGTTTTTCCTAATATCCAACCTAAACCTCCCCCACTGCAACTTGAGACCATTACTCCTTGTCCTGTCCTCTTCTACCACTGAGAATAGTCTAGAACCATCCTCTCTGGAACTACCTCTCAGGTAGTTGAAAGCAGCTATCAAATCCCCCCTCGTTCTTCTCTTCTGCAGACTAAACAATCCCAGTTCCCTCAGCCTCTCCTCATAAGTCATGTGTTCCAGACCCCTAATCATTTTTGTTGCCCTTCGCTGGACTCTTTCCAATTTATCCACATCCTTCTTGTAGTGTGGGGCCCAAAACTGGACACAGTACTCCAGATGAGGCCTCACCAATGTCGAATAGAGGGGGACGATCACGTCCCTCGATCTGCTCGCTATGCACCTACTTATACATCCCAAAATGCCATTGGCCTTCTTGGCAACAAGGGCATACTGCTGACTCATATCCAGCTTCTCGTCCTCTGTCACCCCTAGGTCCTTTTCTGCAGAACTGCTGCCTAGCCATTCGGTCCCTAGTCTGTAGCTGTGCATTGGGTTCTTCCATCCTAAGTGCAGGACCCTGCACTTATCCTTATTGAACCTCATCAGATTTCTTTTGGCCCAATCCTCCAATTTGTCTAGGTCCTTCTGTATCCTATCCCTCCCCTCCAGCGTATCTACCACTCCTCCCAGTTTAGTATCATCCGCAAATTTGCTGAGAGTGCAATCCACACCATCCTCCAGATCATTTATGAAGATATTGAACAAAACCGGCCCCAGGACCGACCCCTGGGGCACTCCACTTGACACCGGCTGCCAACTAGACATAGAGCCATTGATCACTACCCGTTGAGCCTGACAATCTAGCCAACTTTCTACTCACCTTATAGTGCATTCATCTAGCCCGTACTTCTTTAACTTGCTGACAAGACTACTGTGGGAGACCGTGTCAAAAGTTTTGCTAAAGTCAAGAAACAATACATCCACTGCTTTCCCTTCATCTACAGAACCAGTAATCTCATCACAGAAGGTGATTAGATTAGTCAGGCATGACCTTCCCTTGGTGAATCCATGCTGACTGTTCCTGATCACTTTCCTCTCATGTAAGTGCTTCAGGATTGATTCTTTGAGGACCTGCTCCATGATTTTTCCGGGGACTGAAGTGAGCTTTAGATTTTAGCACTGCACACACACACCCGTTAGGGTTAATCTGTTCCCCTTATTTTCAGGCTGGATTTGTTTTTTCACCTCCCTTTGCTGGAGGGCCATAATCTGAGTCTTCTAGTAGCTTGTTTGCTGACCAGATATATTCATTATTTGCAGCTCCTTTGTGCCCATCAGCTAGGTAATTTGCATTTACACAGAGGCTTACTAGCTTGCTTTTGGATCCAAAGCTGTTAGCAGCTCAGAGATTGTCTTAAAAGGGAAACATACCACTTCTGCTAGAGTTCTCATTACTCTCCACTTTCATCTCCTGCTCCAAAACACACAGAGATCTGAAAAAGAAAGCACAACCTATTGTGGCCCCTTTTGGAGCCCTAATAGGATTTTAATTAAGTACCATGTTTTGTTTGCATTTCTTTTACCCCTTCTCCAATATACACTGCACACGTCCTGGGAAAATGCACATTCCTTCCATAGTTTAACCTCCATAACATTATATTAGCCATATTAATTTTACACAAGGTGTAACTGCCTCCCATGCCCACAGAGTTTTCATGGACTCCAACCAAAGCAACAATCTGATCCCCCTGAGCCACCCCATGGCTCAGTGTTCCCATCACTGCTTAATATGTTAATGGCCCCATCTGGCCTCCATTAACCCCGTCAGTGCACGTGTGGAGTGGACACCCATCACCTAGTGCCTAACTTCAGTGCTGGCTTTCTTTGGAAGAAGGATTTTTTTTGTGTGGGAGTCATATGTTGGTGGATCTGGGATCACTCTCATCCACCCCTGAGGGAGAAGGGTGGGAAAGTGAATTTAATGTAATGAAGTTAATACAGATGATCACTCAACTCCTTTCATTGTTACTTTAAGCATGATGATGACACTTCTGTTAAGACAGAAGATGACAGCATGAAAAATAAATAAAGGAAACAATAATATTTCAACTGAATTATCTCCAAATATTTTCATCATTTGCACAAATTCCCATCATGGGGTCTATTTGGCTACAAAAGTTGCCTTTCCATGTGAAATTTTGTCAGATGATTTTTTTTATTTTTTAAAATTAAAATCTTCAAAAAGAAAGTGTTAGAATATAAGATTCCTTGTCAGCCCTTGGGCCCAGGAGGGCATGCTGTAAATGACAGCAGATGTGAGATCAAATTAAATTTACAGCTCACTTGTGTTCTTTTTAACTGGGGAGCTCCTATCATTAGAAGGTTCATGCAAGAGATAGCAAAATGCGTAATAAGTTTCCTGGAAATAGTTTGCATATTTAATCATAATGAAAGTGTTTAAAATACATAACGTAATATTTATATTTTGTGAGACAATCCAGTGTGCAGTAATTAAAGTGCTGCTGAGCACTTTAATGGAGAACAAGTCATTCAAAAACATGAAAAAAATTAACTTGTATTTATACAGAGTACTATTCAGGTAATCCTTATTTATATGACTGAGAATTGCATCAGCAGTTACACTGGCTTGAACAAAAATGGCCATAGTTGTTAATGAATGTACTTTACTACATAATATAAGTAGCCTAAGGTTAAGGAAGAAGTTTCCCTCTATGGCATAGTATTGCACAATTTGCGGCCATGATAGGGCTTTGACATCTGATTTATCTATACTATTGGAGATAACTTCCTAGACTTGATACATGTGGACCACTGGTCGACTCCTGTATGGCAATTCTTAATAGAGACAGGCTGAGCCATGAAGTTTGACTTTTTGCTTTGGTATTTTGGAGGTCATCATTCATCCTAGTTTAGTTTAAATTGTTCATCTTTGTAAGGAGTGGACTTGTTTTATTTTATTTATTTTTATTCATTGTGGAGAGTAGGAAGGGGAACCTGATGTTGGAGGAACTCACTTCCTAATTCTTCTCTGTGTACAGAGACATTCCAGAGACAGGATAACTTTTCAGTAGAGATCTTGTGCAGTTGCATATATGAGGAGTGAGTAGCAAGGTAATAAGATAACCACATTTAATCATTTCCTTAATTAAAGTGCTTTTTGCAGCTTCTTGCTGCTTATTTGGGCAAAATTAATGAATTAGAAAAAAGTGAATGTGACAGGGCTTCAAGTATTTTTCTAAAAGGTTAATTAACATGGCTGTTATCTGGTGTATGAACTACGTCCTGTACTGACTTGAGGAATTACAAAGAAATGTCTAAGCTTACTAAAGTTCACCCAAATAAAGAACAAGGTGAAAAGATGTGAAAGCTTTTACTGGCCTAATTTTCAGCTATGGTATAAAATACCCTAATCCGAATATTGATTTTGATCTATACCTAACACATTGTTCTTGAAGCCACTACTTACATTGAACACACTAAACTAAAACAAATGGAAGGGTTTATTCCTAGCAAAGCCATAAACTCAAAATTGACACAAAAGTCCATGACTTTAGTAGGATTCAAATGAGGATTAGACATTTATATGGATAATGAAGACATCTACAGCTATATTAGGTAGGATAAAAATGTAAGCGATATAAACCCTTGTGCTGCAAAGCATAGCCAACCACTGACTGGTGGGTTTAGGAAGAAACTTCTTACATGGGCTAGTTATTCCATAATTGTCAACTACAGGATTTCTTGTACCATCTCCTGAATCAGAAGAAAGTAATGTTTAATGAATTTGAAACTTATATTTGAAACTAAATGAATTTGACCAACTTACATCAGAGGTAAAGAATAGAAATTCAATGAGGGTCTCAGGATATACATCTTCCCCAGAAAATATTTGCTCAGTCATCCATGTACCACACACAGCAAATAGGGACTTTTTTTTCTTTAATGCTAGTCCTTGGATTGTGAACTAAAGACCAAGAAGGAGGAAGATCCTTGGTAGACTTCAAATGTTTTTGCATATCCATATATTAAAGCATACAAAAATAAACTATTGAAAAGAGACTTCTAATACTGAAGCCACAATTTTTTTGGTCCAAGTTTTTGTGCATAAAATAATTCAGATTGCCATGCACAAGTTTCATTTGCACATGCATATGTTAAGCATGTATTGCTTATTTTTCTGAGGCATGGCATACCCACACCTTTATGTACTTCGTTGAAGTTTTGGGTGCTCAGACCTTCTGAAAGCTGTCTTTAACTGCCATAATTATATATTAAAATCTTAGTTTTTGTGTACAAAAAATAAGTGCAAAAATTGTGAGGAAGCTTGGACGTCTTTGAAAATTTGGTTCTAAATCTCTGAGGTAGCTGTTAACCCAGATTCTGCTTGGGTTATACTGATATATGGGTAACATATATAACATGCTTTAAGAAATGGGTACATTGAGCATTGATGTGGATTCCATAGTAAAATCTGAATAGGTTTTCCAAATATGCCAAAATAGGTTTTGGGGCCATGCTGTGTTGAGTACCTGAAACCTCAGAGCTGTGCAAACAAGTTTCCTATTTTGACATAGCAAGTCTGGTTTGTGGATGCACAAAACGCCAAACTCCGGCCATTTGCAAGATTGACTAGTGCTGTATAATCTAACGCTTTGTGAACATATAATAGGCTCATCTTAAAAATGAGTCCTCATCCACCGCAGGACATTTAAAAGAGAATATTGTTTCAGAAAAATGATCTTGGGCTGTTTTTGTACTGTGATTTATTGGAGCTGGCGTTTTCCTCTCCTTTTCTAGTTTCAGGTACCTATGATTTAGAGAAATGAGTAGAGACTGGAATTTTGAATTTGCCTTTAGATTCAGAGCATTTTTCATGAAGCACATAATAGACTTGTTCACATTTATTTCTGTCTTTGTTTCAAGTTTGAAGAAGACCTGCATTTCCTGTTGGGATGGAAGTCCACTATCATTTCGATTCTGCTTATGAGCTAACAGGATCTCTTAAAAAATGTCAGATTTTATTTTAAAAAACCTCCTCCATGCTTATGGTTTTCTCCTCAACACCAACAGTACCAACTATAACCTCTACTTCAGCCACTGTCTGGTGTTTCCGTTTATAATCCTAATACTATTCTCCAACACTGTCACTTTCATAATCTGATAATAATAGCTAGCATTAGTGTGTTGCCAGTCCTTAGCTTCTCCTTAGGTGGATGCCCAGTTTTCAGAAGTTATTATAGGATTACACAATAACCCCAGACCATTTAATTCTATCTATTAATCCCTTTATGGCAACAACTGGATTTCCTCATGTTATTAGTGATGGAAAATCCTGACAATAGGCTTTGAAGTTACTTTTCTAATCATAATATCCTGGCAAAGGCAAAGTAAGGCTAGAAGGGAAAACTGGCTTATAGTGATTTTAAAAACATCATATACATTTTAAAATAGTGCTGCTATGTCACCTGATATATTGATATGGTCCATTGACTGATTTTGTGACTTGTTTCTTTAGAAATTGGAGATTCTCCTGAAACAAAACCCCAGATTCAAACATCCCCTTTGGGGGATGTGAAATTCAAACCATGATCTGGCTCAGTGATTGGTGTACTATTAGCACATTGATAATTAGAGATATAATTAAACCCAAAAAGATGCATGTTCAGTGTATTTTATCCCTTTTGCAATTTGCAGCACATCTATCCTACCTATCTATTGTATTGTAGAGAGCTTACAATAATATGTAAGCATTAAATGGACTTTGAGAGTTTCATAGCAGTATTTTGCCCTTCTCTCTTCCTGCTGATGTGTGTGCCCAACCCTGTTGACTTCTGCAGTAATTGTGTGCCAGCAGAAGCACTTGAATAGAGTCCCAGGTTTGAAAAACTTGGCACTTCCCACCAGCTCAGCGGTACAAGTTGTCAAGCTTGCATCATAGAATCATAGAATATCAGGGTTGAAAGGGACCTCAGGAGGTCATCTAGTCCAACTCCCTACTCAAAGCAGGACCAATCCCCAACTAAATCATCCCAGCCAGGGCTTTGTCAAGCCTGACCTTAAAAACTTCAAAGGAAGGAGATTCCACCACCTCCCTAGGTAACGCATTCCAGTGCTTCACCACCCTCCTAGTGAAAAAGTTTTTCCTAATATCCAACTCAAATCTCCCCCACTGCAACTTGAGACCATTACTCCTCGTTCTGTCATCTGCTACTACTGAGAACAGTCTAGAGCCATCCTCTTTGGAACCCCCTTTCAGGTAGTTGAAAGCAGCTATCAAATCCCCCCTTCCACAGACTAAACAATCCCAGTTCCCTCAGCCTCTCCTCATAAGTCATGTGTTCCAGTCCCCTAATCATTTTTGTTGCCCTCCATTGGACTCTTTCCAATTTTTTCACATCCTTCTTGCAGTGTGGGGCCCAAAACTGGACACAATACTCCAGATGAGGCCTCACCAATGTCGAAGAGAGGGGAATGATCACGCCCCTCAATCTGCTGGCAATGCCCCTACTTATACATCCCAAAATGCCATTGGCTTTCTTGGCAACAACGGCACCCTGTTGACTCATATCCAGCTTCTCATCCACTGTAACCTCTAGGTCTTTTTCTGCAGAACGGCTGCCTAGCCATTTGGCCCCTAGTCTGTAGTGGTGCATGGGATTCTTCCGTCCTAAGTGTAGGACTCTGCACTTGTCCGTGTTGAACCTCATCAGATTTCTTTTGGCCCAATCCTCTAATCTGTCTAGGTCCCTCTGTATCCTATCCCTACCCTCCAGCGTATCTACCTCTCCTCCCAGTTTATTGTCATCTGCAAACTTGCTGATGGTGCAATCCATGCCATCCTCCAGATCATTAATGAAGATATTGAACAAAAATGGCCCCAGTACCAACCCTTGGGACACTCCACTTGATACCAGCTGCCAACTGGATAGGGAGCCATTGATCACTACCCGTTGAGCCCGAAAATCTGGCCAGCTTTCTATCCACCTTATAGTCCATCCATACAGCCCATACTTCTTTAACTTGCTGGCAAGAATACTGTGGGAGACCGTGTCAAAAGCTTTGCTAAAGTCCAGATGCAATACATCGACTGCTTTCCCTTCATCCACTGCTTTCCCTTCATCACATCCGCCAACTCCTTTAGCACCCTCGGATGCAGTGCATCTGGCCCCATGGACTTGTGCTTGTCTAGCTCTCCTGGACTCCTTTCCCCTTCATGTTAGTCCCCCAGGGGATCCTACCCATCCGTTCCCTGAGGGAGTCGAAGTCTGCTTTCCTGAAGTCCAGGGTCCGTATCCTGCTGCTTACCTTTCTTCCCTGTGTCAGGATCCTGAACTCAACCAACTCATGGTCACTGCCTCCCAGGTTCCCATCCACTTTTGCTTCCCCTACTAATTCTTCCCAGTTTGTGAGCAGCAGGTCAAGAAGAGCTCTGCCCCTAGTTGGTTCCTCCAGCACTTGCACCAGGAAATTGTCCCCTACATTTTCCAAAAACTTCCTGGATTGCCTGTGCACCGCTGTATTGCTCTCCCAGCAGATATCAGGGTGATTGAAGTCTCCCATGAGAACCAGGGCCTGCGTTCTAGTAACTTCTGCGACTTGCCGGAAGAAAGCCTCGTCCATCTCATCCCCCTGGTCTGGTGGTCTATAGTAGACTCCCACCACAACATCACCCTTGTTGCTCACACTTCTAAACTTAATCCAGAGCCTCTCAGGTTTTTCTGCAGTTTCATACTTGAGCTCAGCAATCATACTGCTCCCTTACATACAGTGCAACTCCCCCACCTTTTCTGCCCTTCCTGTCTTTTCTGAACAGCTTATATCCATCCATGACAATACTCCAGTCATGTGAGTTATCCCACCAAGTCTCTGTTATTCCAATCACATCATAATTCCTTGACTATGCCAGGACTTCCAGTTCTCTCTGCTTGTTTCCAAGGCTTCGTGCATTTGTATATAGGCACTTGAGGTAACCTGCTGATTGCCCCTCTTTCTCAGTATGAGGCAGGAGCCCTCCCCTCACAGACATTCCTGCCTGTACTTCCTCCCGGTATCCCGCTTTCCCAATTACCTCAGGGCTTTGGTCTCCTTCCCCCGGTGAACCTAGTTTAAAGCCCTCCTCACTAGGTTAGCCAGCCTGCTTGCAAAGATGCTCTTCCTTCTCTTCGTTAGGTGGAGCCCGTCTCTGCCTAGCACTCCTTCTTGGAACACCATCAACTGGTGGATTTTCAACTGAGACTTTTTTTTTTCTTGACCTATACTCTTGAATTATCTCTTGTTCCTTGTAGGAATAGTTGCTTGGTCCTGGGACTAAACTAAAACTATATGTACTATAGAGCAGAGTGTAGTCTTTAAGGTGCCACCGGACTCCTTGTTGTTTTTGAAGACCATCTATAACACTAAACATGTCAACGAAGGAAACAGGGAAAGAAGAACTGTGGTCGAGGAAGAGGATATTGCAGTAAAGTGTATCTTTTTATTCCTTCTTGCTTCCTCTCATTATAGGTTCATTAGCTACTAAATATCTTCCAGATGAATTACAACATCACAACACCAGGTAGAAAAGTAAGAATAACTCCTCGTCCTTTTTTGAATAAGGACAACTACCAAGGGTGCCAATTAGGGAGAGCAGAGGGGGGCTGCTGCCCTCAGAGTTTCATACAGGAAGTGTGCTCCCACCTGGAGCTCTTACCTGCACAGCATTAGTGTGGAATGTGAGTTCTGCAGGGAGGTGCTTCTCCCAGCTCCTGTCCCTGGGACAGGGAGTCAGTGTTTTTGATTACAAACAGAGACAGGGTGATTAAGATAATTTAATTATCAGCCTTTTCCTAAGGATCTGGAAGTCATTAGATGAACCTGTAAAACAGGAATCCCTGGGTGGGAGGGGAGTTGGAGGGTGCGTGTTGAAGAGAGAATGCAGGGACTCAGAAGATATACAGCCAAGCCCTCTGAGCCAAGGTTATGTTCAGAAAAGAGGGAGATGCGAGGAGGGGAAGGTGAAAGGAAGGGCTAGCATGGTATAGAGAAGTTCCCACTCTACCTGTGGTACTCATGTGGCCCCAACAACATAGTATCTGAGCGTCTCATATCACAGACCACCTCGGTGAGGTAGAGCAGGGCTGTTAACCCCATTGTACAGATGGGGCACTTAGGGACACACAGACTAAAGGCCAGATTTTCAAAGGTATTAGGCACCTAGTGGGATTTTCAAAAGTGCCTAGAAGGTTAGGTGCTTTGTAAATCCCACTAGATGCCTAGCTGCATCTTTGTGTGCCTAAAAACCCTTGAAACTCTGTCCCTAAGACACTGGCCTGAGGTCATACAGGAAGCCCACAGGGAAGGGGGAGTAGAACCCAGGGCTTTCAGAGCTAGTTCCCTTATGCACTGGACCAGCCTCTCTCTCTGCTGCATGCTGCAAAAAAGAGGATGGGAGCAAAATTAAGAAGTCCAGTCCTCTGAGACTCCATCAACTGGTCCCAGGTGATTGGGAAAGATGTCATGGTTAAGAGTATCAAAAGCAGCACAGAGGTCAGGAAGGATGAAGAAAGAAAAAGAATAATCAGGGTTATAAGGGACCTCAGGAAGTCATCTAGTCCAACCCCCTGCTCAAAAGCAGGACCAATCCCCAATGAGTCAGATGAGAGGAGAGCACTTAACCGCAAATGGGTGGCAGGTTCTGCCACAGGCTGAGTTGTACAGCAATGCCAGCTGTGCAATTTTAGATTTTAACTGAAAACCATTTTGTTTTCATTTTTTGTTCTGAGTTTGAGAAAAGAAAGGAATGAGAGTGTCATATGTATCAGATGTGATTATACATCAAATTCTGAGGGTTTCAGCTGTATTCAGGACAATTCCAGAACAGAACAGAAAAAAAACCCAGAAATTGCATCCACAGAGTCCATACAGTTGATGATTGTCAAGATTTGTGTTATTCACTGGGCACCATCTATGTGCTCAGCACTGTTCAGAATATGCCAGAAAATGTAGTCCCTGAGCCAATGCATATAATGTGTAACTCCAGATAAGATGGCTCAGATATTTAAGTATGAAGTGTATAGTTATTGACCACACATGTTATCACTTGTTCACTTTGATGTTTATATCTATGAGAGGAGGCACTGATGGCAAAAGAAGTTTTACTCGATTTAGGACTAGAAGATTTGACCCTCCAACTTTCTTTCAAGGGGAAGAGCTGCCCAGAGGTCCTGTGCCTGTTTATTTTCCTTTCCCACCTGCAGTGGCCCAGATATACCTCAGAAGTCTCAATTTTTTCCCCAACCTTAAAATGTGGAATTTTCTTGGTGTTTGATTTAAAATATTCTCCTGTGAAAACTGCAACTCAATCACTGTAGTGTTGTGATTCCCCTTCTGGAAAGTAACTAACCTTTAAACAGGAGTGAAATCAGTGTTGCCAACTGTTAGGATATAGAAGTTCAGGTCTGTCTGCAAAGGCCTATACTTTAAGAACTTAGATGTATTCTTATCACTTAGCTAGTTATAGAGGTATAAAAGAGAGAACCAAAATCACTGTTTGCCGGTGTAAGGGCCTTCTCTTACTGTGACAGTCTGAGGCCCTGTTCTTAGGCTAAGGTCTTTGGCTAAGCAGCAGAGGCAGCCATAAGCTGGAAAGTGTATGGTCACATCCTTACACTCCAAACTAGTCACCTTGAAATAAGGTGCTATGGGGCTGTTAGGAATACAATCCTGTCCTGATAATGCCCATCACCTCCAGAGAAAGGGAAGTGCCTAGAAGATGTAAAAAGAAACTTAGTTTGATAGCATCCTGTCTGGCAAGAACTCACTTATCAATAGCTAGGATGTGAAATCCTCATTATTTTGTTGTTCTATCACCATTTCCCTATTGTTTGTCTATATAATCTCTGTCTGGTTCTGTGATTGGTTCTGTCTGCTGTATAATTAATTTTGTTGGGTGTAAACCAATTAAGGTGGTGGGATATAATTGGTTAGATAATCACATCACATTACAATATGTTAGGATTGGTTAGTTAAATTTCAGTAAAATAATTGATTAAGGTATAGTTAAGCAGGACTCAAGTTTTACTATATAGTCTGCAGTCAATCAGGAAGTGAAATCAGTGGGAAAAAAGCCTAAAGCCCTGGCTGGGATGATTTAATTGGGGATTGGTCCTGCTTTTGAGCCGGGGGTTGGACTAGATGACCTCCTGAGGTCCCTTCCAACCCTGATATTCTATGATTCTATGAAGTAAGGGGGGAATGGGAACAGGGACACAGGTAAGTCTCTGTGGCGTCAGAGCTGGGAAGGGGGACACTAAAGAAGGAAATTGAAATCAAAATCATTGCTTGCTGGAAGTTCACCCCAATAAACATCTAATTGTTTGCGCCTTCGGCCTTCGGGTATTGCTGCTCTCTGTTCATGCGAAAAGGACCAGGTATGTAAGCGGGTGAAGGAATAAGCCCTCTAACACCAACTCTCATGATTTTGTCATGAGTCTCATGATACTTATTGTTTTCCTTAAAACCCCAGCTCCTGGAGTCAAGTTATGTGATTTCGTTTTTCTTAAAGAAAAATGAAGTTTCTAGCCCTTGTGGCTGTGGAGAAAGCTTCAAAATGTGACCCCACTGCAACATAATGGCTCCCAAAAAGCCAAATGTAAAAACCACCAACTGTATTATTTTTACATAATTTCATGATTTTAAAGCTAATCATGATTTTTGGTGACCCTGCTTCTTGATTTTTTTTGAACATTTGGGGTTGGCAATACTATGAAAGTGACTTGAAAGTGTCAGTCTCACTCCTGTTTAAAGTCAGTTCCTAATCTATTATTTGTAGTGGGGTAACACTCTTAGAGCCCCAGGCAGGTGCAGAATAAACTCACAGGGTCTTACTCTAATAGCATGTTTCCAAACGTTAAATGATTTATTCCAAGCTTGATGAACTGCAAAAAAATGATAGAAAGTAATCTTATGTTTTCTACAATTGTTTCAATTGTTATATTCAAGACTTAGTAACAAAGTAAGAATATACATTAAATTTTTAAACCTAACCAGTGTCCCTTAAGTGAACTGACACAAGATGTCAGAACATGTTAATATTAGAGCTGAGTGGGTCTAATTATTTATTTTTCTTTCTTTATATTGGAATTAGACATTATCTGACAGGAACACCGTATCTGTTATCTGTAAACAACCAAGTTTTCCAGGGCCCAAGTAGTCTCTGGAATCATGGTTAAACTTGCCCCCCACCCCACCAAATCTCAAGTGGCGCTTCTGACAACTACACCATTTCCAAACAGAACACACACCTACCTTTGAAGCACACATGTAAATGCATGTGCATAAATACAGTTTCATGCAAACATTAATACACATCCAAATATGTGCATATATGTGTATGAACAGAGATGATTCTTGACTATATATCTGCATACTTCCATTCTCATGGTTACACATACATCCATCTAGGTAGGCACACATTCACAAACATGTTTGCATATTGATGCATGCACATCTATACACATTTAATATAAGAAGTGTGTAGATTGCAATGTTGATATAGCATATACAGTTGATGATGATATATTTTGAGATGTGGTAGCTGAAGTGCAGTCACTTTTTCCTGGAAAAAAATTGGAAATCCATTATTTTAAAACCACAGTCTGGATCCAATCCAGGGTCTAGGACAGAAAGGCCAATATCACTTTACTGACCAAAACAACTTAACTTCCTTAAACAGTTTTTTGTGTGTGAAAAATGGATGAATACGAAGCCTAACCTTAGATGATTAATATTCTTAGCAAAATGCTGGAAAGCAGAATGAGACAATGCAATTTTTTCTAGTGTGCAGAGTCATCTAGGTGTAAAGGTTGAGCCATAATCAAATACCTCTAGGGATTGCAGCTGAAAAGAATAATTTTGATTAAATTGAAAGTTATTTTACTTCCACAGGGATATATATCAAGTTACCAAACCCCATGGTGCCCAAATCATAGTTTAAATCCTAGTAAGTGCTGAGGAAAATTTCATAGATATTAAATTTATACCCTACACGAAAACTATTACATGCAAGTGATGATTCATTCTGTTAAAAGCATTTCATTTAAATGCATGGTATAGGCTTAAACTCCATGATATTCCTTCAGTCCATGACTATTAAAAGCTACAAATTGTGAAATATTGTAAATAGTTGCAGGGCTTAGAGTTACTTTGGTTTTGCAATACTGCAAGCAAACTTGTTCCTTTGAACCAAAAGGCATGCACTGAACAGCTAAACCAAGCAGAACTGAAAGTCATAGTGGCCTAGTATACACTTAGGCAATTGCAAAGATCTTTGCAGGGGTTAAAAATCTCAGCCCCTAAATTCCAAGTTTAATGTGTTACTAGATTTAAAACTAAAAATGAATGTTGACTAGAGCCAATTGCCTGAAGGGAAAGTCATGTCTCACTGCAGTTCCTCCAATGTAAAGGAAAGGAAGGCACTCTCAAAAGGAGCAATTTAAAATTTATACTTAGGTTAAAGCATTGACAAGAAAAACACATGACCAAAAAATCTGCCCAGTATACCTATACTGAAGCACAAACATCAAGGAGGAAGACCATGGAGCCACTATCTTCATGTGGGTTAAATTCACCCCTGTGCAGAAGACCTACACAAGAACTAAGCACTACTTAGGCCTCGTCTACACTGGCAAGTTTGTGTGCAGTAAACCAGGTTTGAGCACTCTAACTCCCAAGGTGTACATACTGTCAAAGCCGCTTAGTGCACAGAAACTGCGCAGACATAGTGCTCTAAAAACCCACCTCGATGAGAGGAGTACAGCTTTCTGTGCCAGGGGAACAGTGCTGCAGTGCTTGTGTAGACACCCTGGTTGCTTACAGCACTGTGATTGGCTTCCAGGAGGTGTCCCACAATGCCTGTTCTCACCTCTCTGGCCGTAGCTTTGAACTCTACTGCCCTGCCCTCAGGTGACCAACCATCAGCCTCACCTCATACATTCCTCTGCAAATTCAAAAGTCCTCTTCCTGTTTGCTCAGTGATGCGTGCAGTCATCTCAGCACATCCTACCAGGTGGCCATGCCTGCTCCACGCACCAGGTGATCCCTGGCTGGGAGCAATGCCGAGCTGCTGGACCTCATTGGAATTTGGGGAGAGGAGGCTGTGCAGTCCCAGCTGCGCTCCAGCTGTAGGTATTGATACCTATGGACAGATTTCTATATACATGATAGAAAAAGGCCGTGACCAGGACACAGTGCAGGGCAGGGTCAAAGTGAAGGGGCTGCGGAACATGTACCACAAGGTGTGGGAGGCAACCACCACTCCGGTGCTGCACCCACAAGCTGCTGGTTCTACAAAGAGCTGGACGTGATACTCGGTGGTGACCCCACCTCCACTGCGAAGTCCCCTGTGGATACTTTGTTGGCTCACGTGCCAGTTGAATGGACTGAGCCATGAGGAGGCAATCTTGGACGGGGAGGGGGAACCAGAGGCAGAGGATGACTCAGAGGTCAGAGATGCCTGCAGTCAGGAGCTCTTTTCCACCCCGGAGGAGCCTAGCCAGTCACAGCAGTCGGATCCTGGCAAAGTGCAAACAGGAGAGGAGGCCCCTGGTAACTGGATCTGACTTTGGGATTTGAGGGCAGGAGGGTTGCAGAAAGCAGGCTTGTCTTCCACCTCATGCCCAGTTTGAGCAGCAGAATAGGCTGTTGATACACTCGCTCGCTTCATGGGAATCTCCCTCAGAGAACTCTCGTGGAGATACTGGGCAATCCGCTCCTGCAGGTTCCTCGGCAGAGCTGCTTTGTTTCTTGCCCCATTAACAGTAACTTTCCCATGCCACTGTGCTGTCATGCGGGGGACCCTTGCTGCACACAGGCTAGCCGCATAGGGGACAGGGCAGAAGCTGCAGGCTTGGAGAAGACCCTCCCTTGACTCCCTGCTCACCCTCAGCAGTGAGATCTTCCATAAGGATCACCTCCTGTGGAAAAGTGTGGGGACAGGAATGATTATCAGCTGCCCTGATAGTGCTGGCTCTCCCCAAGTGCCCAAGAGCCACGTGCTCAGTATACAGCAGGGTCTGGTAACAGTGATTTATCCTGCCCCTGTGGCTACTCACCATTTTGGGGGTCTTGTGGCTTATGTGTGCTTGCCTGGGGTCAGCCAGTTAGTGACAGGTGTGTGAGTACTGATTGTTTTAAAGCACTTACTCAGTGTTGTCTGTGTTGCAAACAATACTGCTTCTGTAAAATGTTGCATTTAAACTTCAGAGATGACCTTGGGAGCACATCCTCCCTCTTTTTTATAGGCAGCAGAACAATTGTGAAGAATTAGAAAGCGTCCAAGAAGAACTAAGGAGGACTTTATATGTGAGGTTATGACGCACTCTGCCGCCAAGAAAAAGGAATCGAAGGAGTGGTGAGACAGTGAGAAGAGGGAACGAAAGGAGAATGTGGCACACCAGAAAGAAGCCACAGAATGGCTCTTAACAGTTATGGAGTGCCAAATGGACACGCTCCAGGCAATGCTAGCTTTTTAAACTGAGCAGCTACATGCCTGCCCTCCCCTGCAGCTGCTGTCGCGAAACTCTTTCCCATACGCCCCTCCCGCACCCTCACACCGCCAGCATGCTGTTATCAACCTCCTGGCTTCACTCTCTACCTGCCGCATTCCACTCCTCCCTCCTCACAGTCCAGCAGTGTGGACTCCCAATTCCTACTGCACTCAACACCCATCCATCTGCAGTTTGGCCTTCCTGAAGTACAGCACCCACTGCATCGTACTCCAAAGGAAAAGGTTGTATATGATTCCTGGACATACACAAATCTGTAGCTGGCCCAGGACCCCTCCTCCTCTTGAGACCCTTCCTTCCCCCATCCCCCTCCCTGCTGATGAATTTTTTTGTTTGACTCTCTTCTCTGGTTGTTGTCTTTTAATAAAGTAATTGTGTTGGTTTGAAAGCAATCTTTATTCTATTAAGTGAAAGCAAAAAGAGCACTGCAAAGCAACATACAGTTATGTTAAGCCCTCTTCTTGCATCATGTGCACTAATCACCTCTTAGGGTATGTCTACACTACGGAATAAGGTTGAATTTATAGAAGTCGGTTTTTTAGAAATTGGTTTTATATATTCGAGTGTGTGTGTCCCCACAGAAAATGCTCTAAGTGCATTAAGTGCATTAACTCGGCGGAGCGCTTCCACAGTACCGAGGCTAGAGTCGACTTCCGGAGCGTTGCACTGTGGGTAGCTATCCCACAGTTCCCGCAGTCTCCGCTGCCCATTGGAATTCTGGGTTGAGATCCCAATGCCTGATGGGGCTAAAACATTGTCACGGGTGGTTCTGGGTACGTATCGTCAGGCCCCCGTTCCCTCCCTCCCTCCCTCCGTGAAAGCAAGGGCAGACAATCATTTCGCGCCTTTTTTCCTGAGTTACCTGTGCAGACGCCATACCACGGCAAGCATGGAGCCCGCTCAGGTAACCATCACCCTATGTCTCCTGGGTGCTGGCAGACGCGGTACGGCATTGCTACACAGTAGCAGCAACCCCTTGCCTTGTGGCAGCAGACGGTACAGTACGACTGGTAGCCGTCATCGTTGTGTCCGAGGTGCTCCTGGCCATGTCGGCTGGGAGCGCCTCGGCAGACATGGGCGCAGGGACTAAATTTGGAGTGACTTGACCAGGTCATTCTCTTTAGTCCTGCAGTCAGTCCTATTGAACCGTCTTATGGTGAGCGGGCAGGCGATACGGACTGCTAGCAGTCGTACTGTACCATCTTCTGCCAGGCAGGCAAGAGATGAGGATTGCTAGCAGTCGTATTGTACCATCTTCTGTCAGGCAGGCAAGAGATGAGGATGGCTAGCAGTCGTACTGTACCATCTTCTGCCGAGCAGCCATGAGATATGGATGGCATGCAGTCCTTCTGCACCGTCTGCTGCCAGCCAAAGATGTAAAAGATAGATGGAGTGGGTCAGAACAAGAAATAGACCAGATTTGTTTTGTACTCATTTGCCTCCTCCCCTGTCTAGGGGACTCATTCCTCTAGATCACACTGCAGTCACTCACAGAGAAGGTGCAGCGAGGTAAATCTAGCCATGTATCAATCAGAGGCCAGGCTAACCTCCTTGTTCCAATAAGAACGATAACTTAGGTGCACCATTTCTTATTGGAACCCTCCATGAAGTCCTGCCTGAAATACTCCTTGATGTACAGGCACCCCCTTTGTTGATTTTAGCTCCCTGAAGCCAACCCTGTAAGCCGTGTCATCAGTCGCCCCTCCCTCCGTCAGAGCAACGGCAGACAATCGTTCCGCACCTTTTTTCTGTGCGGACGCCATACCAAGGCAAGCATGGAGGCCGCTCAGCTCACTTTGGCAATTAGGAGCACATTAAACACCACACGCATAATCCAGCAGTATATGCAGCATCAGAACCTGGCAAAGCGATACCGGGCGAGGAGGAGACGTCAGCGCGGTCACGTGAGTGATCAGGACATGGACACAGATTTCTCTGAAAGCATGGGCCCTGCCAATGCATGCATCATGGTGCTAATGGGGCAGGTTCATGCTGTGGAACGCCGATTCTGGGCTCGGGAAACAAGCACAGACTGGTGGGACCACATAGTGTTGCAGGTCTGGGACGATTCCCAGTGGCTGCGAAACTTTCACATGCTTAAGGGCACTTTCATGGAACTTTGTGACTTGCTTTCCCCTGCCCTGAGGCGCATGAATACCAAGATGAGAGCAGCCCTCACAGTTGAGAAGCGAGTGGCGATAGCCCTGTGGAAGCTTGCAACGCCAGACAGCTACTGGTCAGTTGGGAATCAATTTGGAGTGGGCAAATCTACTGTGGGGGCTGCTGTGATGCAAGTAGCCCACGCAATCAAAGATCTGCTGATATCAAGGGTAGTGACCCTGGGAAATGTGCAGGTCATAGTGGATGGCTTTGCTGCAATGGGATTCCCTAACTGTGGTGGGGCTATAGACGGAACCCATATCCCTATCTTGGCACTGGAGCACCAAGCCACTGAGTACATAAACCGCAAGGGGTACTTTTCGGTAGTGCTGCAAGCTCTGGTGGATCACAAGGGATGTTCCACCAACATAAACGTGGGATGGCCGGGAAAGGTGCATGATGCTCGCATCTTCAGGAACTCTGGTCTGTTTCAAAAGCTGCAGGAAGGGACTTTATTCCCAGACCAGAAAATAACTGTTGGGGATGTTGAAATGCCTATATGTATCCTTGGGGACCCAGCCTACCCCTTAATGCCATGGCTCATGAAGCCGTACACAGGCAACCTAGACAGTAGTCAGGAGCTATTCAACTACAGGCTGAGCAAGTGCAGAATGGTGGTAGAATGTGCATTTGGACATTTAAAGGTGCGCTGGCACAGTTTACTGACTTGCTTAGACCTCAGCGAAACCAATATTCCCACTGTTATTACTGCTTGCTGTGTGCTCCACAATATCTGTGAGAGTAAGGGGGAGACGTTTATGGTGGGGTGGGAGGTTGAGGCAAATCGCCTGGCTGCTGGTTACGCGCAGCCAGACACCAGGGCGGTTAGAAGAGCACAGGAGGGCGCGGTACGCATCAGAGAAGCTTTGAAAACCAGTTTCATGACTGGCTAGGCTACGGTGTGAAAGTTCTGTTTGTTTCTCCTTGATGAAACCCCCCGCCCCTTGGTTCACTCTACTTCCCTGTAAGCTAACCACCCGCCCCTCCTCCCTTCAATCACCGCTTGCAGAGGCAATAAAGTCATTGTTGCTTCACATTCATGCATTCTTTATTCATTCATCACACAAATAGGGGGATGACTACCAAGGTAGCCCAGGAGGGGTGGTGGAGGAGGGAAGGAAAATGCCACACAGCACTTTAAGCACAGCACTTTAAAAGTTTACAACTTTAAAATTTATTGAATGAGAGCCTTCTTTTTTGGGGCAATCCTCTGTGGTGGAGTGGCTGGTTGGCCGGAGGCCCCCACACCGCTTTCTTGGGCGTCTGGGTGTGGAGGCTATGGAACTTGGGGAGGAGGGCGGTTGGTTACAGAGGGGCAGCAGTGGCAGTCTGTGCTCCAGCTGCCTTTGCTGCAGCTCAACCATACACTGGAGCATACTGGTTTGGTCCTGCAGCAGCCTCAGCATTGAATCCTGCCTCCTCTCATCACGCTGCCGCCACATTTGAGCTTCAGCCCTGTCTTCAGCCCGCCACTTACTCTCTTCAGCCCGCCACCTCTCCTCCCGGTCATTTTGTGCTTTCCTGCACTCTGACGTTATTTGCCTCCACGCATTCATCTGTGCTCTGTCAGTGTGGGAGGACAGCATGAGCTCGGAGAACATTTCATCGCGAGTGCGTTTTTTTTTCTAAGCTTCACTAGCCTCTGGGAAGGAGAAGATCCTGTGATCATTGAAACACATGCAGCTGGTGGAGAAAAAAAAGGACAGCGGTATTTAAAAAGACACATTTTATAAAACAGTGGCTACACTCTTTCAGGGTAAACCTTGCTGTTAACATTACATACATAGCACATGTGCTTTCGTTACAAGGTCGCATTTTGCCTCCTCCCACCGTGTGACTACCCCCTCAACCTTCCCCGCTCCCTGTGGCTAACAGCGGGGAACATTTCTGTTTAGCCACAGGCAAACAGCCCAGCAGGAATGGGCTCCTCTGAGTGTTCCCTGAAGAAAAGCACTCTATTTCAACCAGGTGACCATGAATTATATCTCACTCTCCTGAGGATAACACAGAGAGATAAAGAACGGATGTTTGAATGCCAGCAAACATACACTCCAATGCTTTGTTCTACAATGATTCCCGAGTACGTGTTACTGGCCTGGAGTGGTAAAGTGTCCTACCATGAAGGACGCAATAAGGCTGCCCTCCCCAGAAACCTTTTGCAAAGGCTTTAGGACTACATCTAGGAGAACCGCAAATGCCAGGGCAAAGTAATCCTTTCACATGCTTGCTTTTAAACCATGTATAGTATTTTAAAAGGTACACTCACCAGAGGTCCCTTCTCCACCTGCTGGGTCCAGGAGGCAGCCTTGGGTGGGTTCGGGGGGTACTGGCTCCAGGTCTGGGGTGAGAAACAGTTCCTGGCTGTCGGGAAAACCGGTTTCTCCGCTTGCTTGCTGTGAGCTATCTTCTTCATCCCCAAAACCTGCTTCCGTATTGCCTCCATCTCCATTGAAGGAGTCAAACAACACGGCTGGGGTAGTGGTGGCTGAACCCCCTAAAATGGCATGCAGCTTGTCATAGAAGCGGCATGTTTGGGGCTCTGACCCAGAGCGGCTGTTCACCTCTCTGGTTTTCTGGTAGGCTTGCCTCAGCTCCTTCAGTTTCACACGGCACTGCTTCGGGTCCCTGTTATGGCCTCTGTCCTTCATGCCCTGGGAGATTTTCACAAAGGTTTTGGCATTTCGAAAACTGGAACGGAGTTCTGATAGCATGGATTCCTCTCCCCAAACAGCGATCAGATCCCGTACCTCCCGTTCGGTCCATGCTGGAGCTCTTTTGCGATTCTGGGACTCCATCATGGTCATCTGTGCTGATGAGCTCTGCATGGTCACCTGCAGCTTGCCACGCTGGCCAAACAGGAAATGAGATTCAAAAGTTCGCGGTTCTTTTCCTGTCTACCTGGCCAGTGCATCTGAGTTGAGAGTGCTGTCCAGAGCGGTCATAATGGAGCACTCTGGGCTAGCTCCCGGAGGCCAATACCATCGAATTGTGTCCATAGTACCCCAAATTTGAGCTGGCAACGTCGATTTAAGCACTAATCCACTTGTCAGGGGTGGAGTAAGGAAATCGATTTTAAGAGCCCTTTAAGTCGAAATAAAGGGCTTCATTGTGTGGACGGGTGCAGGTTTACATCGATTTAACGCTGCTAAATTCGACCTAAAGTCCTAGTGTAGACCAGGGCTTAGCATTACAAGCACTGGAATCCCGAGGCTTTCAGCCTCAAATTGCTGCCTCAAGGCATCCCAGATCCTTATGGCCCCATGCTGTGCCCCTCTAATAGCCCTGGTCTTTGGCTGTTCAAAGTCAGCCTCCAGGAGCTGAGCCTCTGCAGTCCAGCCTTGAGTGAAGCTTTCATCCTTCACTTCACGAATATTACGGAGCATACAGCACACGGCTATAAGCATAGGAATATTGTCATCAGCCATGTCAAGCTTCCCATAGAGGCAGCACCAGCAGGCCTTTAAATGGTCAAAAGCACACTCAGTCATTCTGCACTTGCTCAGCCCATTGTTGAACCACTCCTTGCTGCTGTCAAGTTGCCTCGTGTATAGCTTCATGAACCACGGCATTAAGGGGTAGGCAGGGTCTCCCAGGATCACAATTGGCATTTCGACTTCCCCTACAGTGATCTTCTGGTCCCGGAAGAAAGTCCCTGCTTGCAGCTTCTTGAACAGACCAGTGTTCCGAAAGATGTGTGCATTATGCAACTTTCCAGACCAGCCTGCGTTAATGTCTGTGAAACACCCATGGTGATCCACAAGCACCTGGAGAACCATTAAGAAATACCCCTTGAGATTAATGTATTTGGTGGCTAGGTGGTCTGCCAGAATTGGAATGTGCATGTCATCTATTGCCCCTCCGCAGTTAGAGAAGCCTATCCACAATGTCATGTACATTGCCCAGAGTCACAGTTTTTCAGAGTAGGATGCAATTAATGGCCCTGCACATTTCCATCAACACGACTCCAACGGTTGACTTTCCCACTCTGAACTGGTTAGTGACTGATCAGTAGCAGTCTGAAGTAGCCAGCTTCCACAGTGCAATCACCACGCGCTTCTCCAGCGACAGGGCAGCTCTCATTCTCATGTCCTTGAGCTGCAGGGCTGGTGTGAGCTCACCACACAGTCCCATGAATGTGGCTTTCTTCATGCAAAAGTTCTGCAGCCACTGGTAACCATCCCTGATGTGCATCACAATGTGATTCCACCACTCAGTGCTTGTTTACGGAGCCCAAAAGTGGTGTTCCACTGAGGTCAGCACCTCCGTGAATGCCACAAGCATTCTTGTGTCATAGCTACTACATGTGGCGAGATCAACGTTGCACTCCTCTTGCCTTTGTAGTTTAAGGAATAACACCACTGCCACTTGTGACGTGTTAATCAGTGCAAGCAGCATTCTGGCCAACAGCTCGGGATCCATTCCTGCAGCCAGAAAGAGGCAGGGCATGGCACACAGTACACAAACCATTGAAAGATGGTGCCAAATGTGGATGGAAGCATAGGGATTGTTGGGATGTGAAGCAATGCATCATGGGGCATTGGGACAGGACCCAGGATGCCCCCGCAACCCCTTCTGCCTTCCCACAAGTCTTAGCAGCAAAAGAGAAAGATGCTCCGTGGGATAGCTGCCCAGAGTTCACAGCTCCAAATAGTGCCACAAATGCATGAGTGTGAACACGCTATTGCACAGGCAGCTGTCAGTGTGAACACACAACAGCAGTTTTCCTTTGGCACTCTGAGCAGCGCTGTAACTGCTGGTGCTGTAACTTTGAACATAAGCACGGCCATAGTGGGTGAGACCAAAGGTCCATCTAGCCCAGGATCCTGTCTGCTGACAGTGGCCAATACCAGGTGCGCCAGAGGGAGTGAACTTAACAGGTAATGATCAAATGATCTCTCTCCTGCCATCCAGCTCCATCCTCTGACAAACAGAGGCTAGGGGCACCATTCCTTACCCATCCTGGCTAAGCGCTATTAATGGACTTAACCTCCACTAATTTATCTAATTCTCTCATAAACTCTGTTATAGTCCTAATCTTCACAACCTCCTCAGGCTAGGAGTTCCACAGGTTGACTGTGTGCTGTATGAAGAAGAACTTCCTTTTATTTGTTTAGACCTGCTGCCCATTAATTTCATGTGGTGGTTCCTAGTTCTTATATTATGGGAACAAGTAAATAACTTTACCTTATTCACTTTCTCAACACCACTCACGATTTTATATACCTCTATCATATCCCCTCTTAGTCTCCTCTTTTCCAAGCTTTAAATCTCTTCTCATATGGGATCCATTCCAAACCCCTAATAATTTTAGTTGCCCTTCTTTGAACTTTTTCTAATGCCAGTATATCTTTTTTGTGATGAGGAAACCACATTTGTACACAGTATTCAAGATGTGGGTGTATCATGGATTTATATAAGGGCAATAAGATATTCTCCATCTTATTCTCTCCCCCTTTTTTAATGATTCCTAACATCCTGTTTGCTTTTTTGACTGCCGCTGCACACTGCATGGACATCTTCAGGGAACTATCCACGATGACTCCAAGATCTCTTTCCTGATTAGTTGAAGCTAAATTAGTCCCCATCATACAGTATGTATAGTGGGGTTATTTTTTCCAATGTGCATTACTTTACATTTATCCACATTAAATTTCATTTGCCAGTTTGTTGCTCAATCACTTAGTTTTGTGAGATCTTTTTGAAGTTCTTCACAGTCTGCTTTGGTCTTAACTATCTTGAGCAGTTTAGTATCATCTGCAAACTTTGCCACCTCACTGTTTACACCTTTCTCCAGATTATTTATGGATAAGTTGAATAGGATTGGTCCTAGGACTGACCCTTGGGAACACCACTAGTTACCCCTTTCCATTCTGAAAATTTATCATTTATTCCTCCCCTTTGTTCCCTGTCTTTTAACCAGTGTAGACGTGTCCTTACACTCTCAAAATTGATAACACTGGTGGGGCGAGTATTAAGGCAGGGAGCACCTCCAGTGCCCAGCAGTATCCCCTGTATTCAATTTGATAAACGTAATTTGTAGGGAGTGCAGAAGATACTGGGGGAGTGATGTTATAACTGGGCCTACAAATTTACTGTAATTGTGAGGTCAATTGTGAAAAGTGAGTGAGATTCATAAAGTGTCACAATAATCTATGACAATAAATGTTGATGGGAAAAGGTGCAAAAAGGGGGACAGAATGACTGCATTAACCCAAACAAAAAGGCCTCCTGATATAATTCAAGGACTGTGTTAAGATCATGCCTGGTAAACAAGAGAGGTGCAGGGCCAGAGATCAGTGAACCAAAAATTGCTGCATCAGAAACTAGGCTTAACTGGTGGACAAAATAATAAAAGAATGGGCTATTCTGCTCATCACTCCCTTTTGGAAGTCCCTAACAGAATTTATAGGGAGGTAAAGGGACCACTCACTACAGATGATTGCCTTGTGGCTTGGTGTGGGAATTAAGGGAGCCCCCAAATGGGGCAAGAGTTCTGTTGGTTGCTCACAATGTGCCCCCCCACCCCACCCCCGTGACTGGGCCCTCTGGCCAGGTCACTACACAGTCCCACCCTTCTGGGGTAACAAAGTTCCATTCCACAAGTTGTTCACATGCTATTTCAGGCAGTTTTCTGTTCCAAGTTCAGGTCCTGTGCCACTTTCCCAGCAGCTGGTAGGGCAACCCTGGCCTCCCTGCTACTCTGGGTTCTAGCCCAAGGACCCTATGATAACCAAGATCTGATCAGTCTCAGACCCTGTTGCTATTTCCCTGGGCTCCTTCCTACCCCATCTTTTTATCACCTCAACCTGGTTGACCACTGTAGCTTCTTCCAATCTCTGTGGCTACTTCATCCCTCTCAGTCTCTTGTCAAACTCCCTAGCCCAGGACAGGACCCCAGGGCTTACTCTCCCCTGGATCTCTTCCTTGTCCCTGGCCAACTCCCTTGCCCTCTAGGGAGTGACTGCAGACTTCCTCCCTGTAGCCTCTTCCTTTGTCTTTGTTTTTTTGTTGCAGCAGCCTCATCATATGATTCTATGACGGCCACTTTCTTCATTCATTGTTTTAGCCAAGTTTTGTTATATATCCTTTCATTGAGCCTAATATCCTTAAAGAAACACAGCAAGACTTTTTTTTTTTAAACCATTCCATTTTTCTGACATTCTCACTAGTCCCTTTAGGGAAAAATCTTTGATTCCAAGCTGACTCCATTTTTCATAAAGAGACTTTCTTGCAATAGAATATTGCCCACAGTGTCCTCAAACATGATCAACAGTTTCTTTGGTTTCACACACATTACATAGCCCATCTTTCTGAAGTCCCTGTTTTTCTTAATTTTAGCTTATTATTTAAAGCACAATGACCTGTTAATACTTCAAAAATGACTACTTCACTCTTTCTATGACAACTCTGGAGTTAAGTATTAAAAATCGAAGATAATACTACATAGAACTTCCATCTTTTTGCTTCCTTAGTCCATTGTTCTTGCCATTCCTTTGCAAACTCCTTCATGACCACACTTTTAAATTCTTGCCTTTGTAAGGATATCTTAATATCTTTATCCTCATTTTTTATAGAGCTTGTTTTGTTGTGTTGTCAGCCATCTAATTTCCAGCTGTTCTGATGTGCACCAGAATCCATGCTATTGTTGCACAAATACCTGCTTGCATTATATCCATAGTTAGGAACATTATTTCATTTATTACATTATTTCTGCTTTCTGAAGTCCTTATTCTTATCATAATGCCTGACAAGAAATCAAATAAAATTAGAGCTGCAACCAGTTGCACATCTCTAATCCAGGTTAGTGCCAACATTATCCTCATTAATTCAGCCGTTAGAGTGGTCACATAATTTGATAGCCTCTTAAATTTCTGGATTCCAAGACTTGGAACACAGAAGGCTGTTCCCACTCTACCTATGCTGCCATCTTGTGATCTATCTTTGTAGATTTGACAAAGCTGGACCCATTTTTCATAAATAAATTCAGAAATGTCATTGGTCGTAATATCTTGTTTTTTTTCTTCCCTTGTTTTTTTGGACAATTCCAGAATCACAAATAGGGGAATAACTGTATAGCTGTAATTTGATTTCCCATGACTAATTTTTTTTAGTCTTCTCAATTTTTCTTTTTTACAATATCTCCTTTACCCATTTTTAGACCCTGATAGTATCAGGATGTCTGTGACAATCCATATAATTTTGTCTATTAAGGTCCTAGCAATCCTCATAAAGCTGTGTACATGATTCCCTTTTACTTCTGCCCAACAGGTTAGATCTAATAGCTTAATCTTTAGCTTTATAGGTGCTTCTCCAATGGCTATTTGCAGCCCACACACTGGTGGTGTTATCATTGTACCACATGCCAATTTCAGGTTACTAAGGGTTGTTTTTAGGCTGAACCTTGACTTTAGCCAAGCTTTTGATAACGGTCTCCCACAGTATTTTTGCCAGCAAGTTAGAGAGTACTGGATTATGGACTAAAGGTGGATAGAAAGCTGGCTAGATCGTAAGGCTCAACAGGTAGTGATCAACATCTCAATGTCTAGTTGGTAGCTGGTATGAAGCAGAGTGCCCCAGGAGTCGGTCCTGGGGCTGGTTTTGTTCAACATCTTCATTAATGATCTGGGATGATGGGATGGATTGCACCCTCAGCAAGGTCGTGGATTACACTATGCTACGGGGAGAGGTAGATATGCTGGAGGATAGGGATGGGGTCCAGAGTGACCTAGACAAATTAGAGGATTGGGACAAAAGAAATCTGATGAGGTTGAACAAGGATAAGTACGGAGTCCTGAATTTAGGGTGGAAGAATCCCATGCACCGCTACAGGCTGGGGACTGACTGGTGAAGCGGCAGTTCTGCAGAAAAGGACCTGGGGGTTACAGTGGACAGGAAGCTGGATATGAGTCAACAATATTCCCTTGTTGCCAAGAAGGCTAATGGCATATTGGGCTGCATTAGTAGGAGCATTGGCAGCAGATCGAGGGAAGTGATTATTCCCCTCTATTTGGAACTGGTGAGTTCACATCTGGAGTATTGCATCCAGTTTCAGGCCCCCCACTACAGAAAGGATGTGGACAAATTGGAGAGAGCCCAGTGGAGGGCAATGAAAATGATTAGGGGGCTGGAGCACATGACTTATGAGGAGAGGCTGAGGGAACTGGGCTTATTTAGTCTGCAGAAGAGAAGAGGGGGGGGGGCAGGAATTTGACAGCAGCCTTCAACTACGTGAAGTGGGGTTCCAAAGAGGATGGAGCTAGGCTGTTCTCAGTGGTGGCAGATGACAGAACAAGGAGCAATGGTCTCAAGTTGCAGTGGTTTAGGTTGGATATGTGGAAAAACTATTTCACTAGGAGGGTGGTGAAGCACCGGAATGGGTTACCTAGGGAGGCGGTGGAATCTCCAACCTTAGATGTTTTTAAGGCCCAGCTTGACGAATCCCTGGCTGAGATTTAGTTTTGGTTGGTCCTGGGTTGGACTAGATGACCTCCTGAAGTCTCTTCCAACCCTAATCTTCTATGATTCTATGAACCAAAAGCTTGGCATTCATAGTCTAAAACTGGCTTTATCAATTCTCTATACATCATCATAAATACCTTCTTACCTGCACCCTATTTGTTTCCAGTTATACTTTTAAGTAAGTTCATCCTCCTTTAACATTTTTGTATGCTATTATCTATGTGACTTTTCCATGTTAATTTATTATCACAGACTACTCCTAGCTCAAAAGTTTGTTCCTATCTGAATTTTTTACCGTAAATAAATAAGTCCCAATCTTCCCTAATCTTCCCAATTAAAGCATTCCCTTGGTTTTTGGAAGTGAGAATTTAAATCCACAACAATTTCCCCACTTGGAAATTTTCTGGCATGCCTCATTTTTCTTTTTCATGGCTACTTTAAAAAGTCATCTTGAAAAAGGGGAAATACCTATTCCCATCTACACACTTTCTGGGAGGTAATTTATCATAATGGAAAACAAAATAGGGCTGATAACACTCCCTTGTATAGTTACATTTGTAAGCTTGAAGGTTTTTGATAAAGCTGTTCACACTGACTAGTAGAGTTCTGTCACTTGAAAATTCCCTTATTCCAATTTTGGCCAGTTTCTGTAAGCCTTCCCTTCATAGAATGTCATCCTTTTTCAGGGTCCAGGAGGACTGTTATCATAAAGTTCTTATGCTTTCATTTTTTTTTGTACCTCCAATTCTAGACTCACTATATGGTCAACTGTGCATATTCCTTTTTTAAAGCCACTTTGTACCTCAGGTACAATCTTTTCTTGTATTGCACCAGTCTTACATTTATCATTTTTTCCATGATTTTCCCCACACATGATATGAGGGCAGTAAGCATCAGGTTTTTATATATCTTGCCTGGTTTCCTAATTGGTATCACAATGCTGGTTTTCAATGTATTGGAAACAGTCCCTCCCCCATATATCATTATATAACCACAATAGAATCTTTAAAAAAAGGAGGACTTGTGGCACCTTAGAGACTAAAAAATTTATTTGAGCATAAGCTTCCGTGAGCTACAGCTCACTTCATCGGATGCATGCAGTGGAAAATACAGTGGGGAGATTTATATACACAGAACATGAAACAATGGGTGTTACCATACACACTGTAAGGAGAGTGATCCAGTAAGGTGAGCTATTACCAGCAGGAGAGTGGAGCGGGCGGGGGGGGGGGCAGACCTTTTGTTGTGATAATAAAGTGGACCATTTCCAGCAGTTGGCAAGAACGTCTGAGGAACAGAGGGTAATGGCTTGTAGAAAGTGGTGTTGGAGAGCTGCCTAACTGATCCCAATGAGGGTTACCAAAAGAAACTACAGCATTTGCTCAAGAAAATCCATGAAAAAGCACAAGAACAAATCCGTACAGAGACACCCCTGGAATCCCAACCAGGGGTATTCTATCTGCTACCCAAGATCCATAAACCTGGAAATCCTGGACGCCCCATCATCTCAGGCATTGGCACCCTGACAGCAGGATTGTCTGGCTATGTAGACTCCCTCCTCACACCCTATGCTACCAGCACTCCCAGCTATCTTTGAGACACCACTGACTTCCTGAGGAAACTACAATCCATCGGTGATCTTCCTGATAACACCATCCTGGCCACTATGGATGTAGAAGCCCTCTACACCAACATTCCACACAAAGATGGACTACAAGCTGTCAAGAACACTATCCCCGATAATATCACGGCTAACCTGGTGGCTGAACTTTGTGACTTTGTCCTCACCCATAACTATTTACATTTGGGGACAATGTATACCTTCAAATCAGTGGCGCTGCTATGAGTACCCGCATAGCCCCACAGTATGCCAACATTTTTATGGCTAACTTAGAACAACGCTTCCTCAGCTGTCATCCCCTAACGCCCCTACTCTACCTGCACTACATTGATGACATCTTCATCATCTGGACCCATGGCAAAGAAGCCCTTGAGGAATTCCACCATGATTTCAACAATTTCCATCCCACCATCAACCTCAGCCTGGACCAGTCCACACAAGAGATCCACTTACTGGACACTACGGTGCTAATAAGTGATGATCACACAAACACCACCCTATACCGGAAACCTAGTGACCGCTATTCCTACCTACATGCCTCCAGCTTTCATCCAGACCACACCACATGATCCATTGTCTACAGCCAAGCTGTAAGATACAACCGCATCTGCTCCAACCCCTCAGACAGGGACAAACATCTACAAGATCTCTATCAAGCATTCTTACAACTACAATACCCACCTGCTGAAGTGAATGCCATTCTGTCTTCCCCTCCCGACACCGGCGGATGGATCTGATTCGTGGGCATAGCGGAAGGCTCAGTATCCCTTCCTGGTCTTCCAGGGGGCCTCCGCATCGGATGGGTGCAGCGGAGCTCGAGCCTTCCACTTGCCTCGCTTCCCCTGGACTAGGGTCCAGCCCTCCATAGCGTCATCTGGGGGTTGGTTAGCAGGGGTCATGTTGGGGGGCAGAGGCGATGGTTCAGGTGTTCGGGGGGGGTAACGGTGAGGCAGCATGAGAGGCAGGGGGTTCTCCTTGGGGTGGGCCCTCTCCTATACTCGGTAATATCTTTGCTGCACCCTCCTCCATAGGCTCTGCTGGATTGTTAATAGCAAGGGTGGGATTCCCTTGCTCGTCTGGGCGTTGCAGGGGAGGTGTCTCTTGGGTGTGGACGGGAGCAGCGGTGGATCGAGCAGGAGGAGAGGTGGTTTCAGGTGCCGGGCGGCCAGGGGCGTCGGCAACGACGGAGCCCATGTCCTGCTGGGTCTCGGGGGTCTTGGGTGCCCCTCCCCGCTGGGTCAAAAGGCAGTCTCTTCGGACATGCCCCGCTGAGTGGCAGAGGTAGCACCGGGCCTCTCCCGTGGAGTAAAAGACCCGATAGCGGGCTCCCTGGTAGAGGACTAGGAAGGACCCCTCGAGCGCCTCTCCTTCATGCGCCGCCGGCAGCGGTAGAAGCTGCACTTGCCGGTGGAACAAGAGGACGTGACGGAGGGGTCCTTGCAGCCCAACGGGAGAGGGCTGATGACAGAAACAAGTTTCCCCAGGGTGGAGAGAGCGGGTAACAGGGCGGCATTGGGTAGAAAGGGAGGGACGGTGGTGAGGACTAGGCGAACGCCCAGGTCCTCTAGTGGCTCCAGGGGGACAAACACCCCCCCCACCGCCAGGCCCTTCTCCACCGCCTCCTGGGCGGCAGCCTCTGATGCTAAGAAAAAGACGACCTTCCCGTACATTTTGGAGGCCGCCACGATAGCCGTGGGTCCTACCACCCTCACCAAAGCCTGCACATATGTCTCCACATGCGGCGAGGCGGGGACCAGGAGGCAACGGACGCCGTGCTTCCTGGTCATGGTGGGAAAGGGGCCTCGGCCGCTATTGATGGTAGCAGAGGCGGTGGGTCGGTGAGATGACGAGGCGGCAGGTGGGGGGGGCTGCCACCACCCGGACATACGCCCTGGGGGCCGGGGGAGGGACGCTCGCAGAGCTGGTGGAGGGAACAGCGGGGAGGGATGCCATGGTCGATGACGAGGCCACAGCGGTGAGGGCAGCCTCTGCCATGGAGGGCTTGGTGGTTGTGGCAGGGCCCTTCCCCTTCTTCGCACCCTGGCCTTTCCGGCTAACCGGGGGGGCTTTCCTAGAATCTGGGGGGGTGTAGCAGCGGCAATAGTCGCCCTGGTGCCTCTGGCTGTCGATGCCCCAGCGGGGGCAGTGGCAGGTGTTTTGGCAGCAGTGGTGGGGGGGAGGCTTGGGGGTTGGGCAGGGGGGTAGGTGGGGGAGGAGCAACTGAGGTTGTTAGAGGGGTCTCACCCCTCTCATTCCCCGCCATCGTGAGCAGGGAGAGACACCAGAAGGAGGAGGGGGGAGGGGGAAGCAGATTAACCACTTCTCCCTGTTGGGCTGCAGGCAGGGGGTGGCCAAATGGGTTGGACTGGACAGGGGAAGGAAACAGGAGTTGGGGTCAGGTAGTAGGGGCAAACTGTGGGGTGGGCAGTCCAGGGGTGGGGGAGGGAACGCAGACCCACGCACGTTTATCCAAAGAGTCTCGTTTGGTCGGCTGTTGTGTCTCGTCCGGATGATGGAATTCAAAGCAAGCGGTTGAGGCTAGAGGCAGATGGCAGGTTGCCAGCAGGGACAGATGGCGGGGGGGGACCGTGATGGTTGTAGTACTGTTGGGGGGGGCACCGATGGATCGGGGGACAGCTCCATGCCACACCCCCTGTGCCCCTACAAAAGCAATTAAGACACAGTCAAACTCCCCCCACACGAGAGTACAGTTCAAAAGTTACTCAGTCTTATGGCCCCCTCCACGATGATTTGTTGCTTCTCCAGGCGATGTCTCTGTCAGCTGTCTTCTCTCCCGGTCTTTGTGGAGCATTCAAAAAATGCCAAGCAAAGATAAGAAGACAATTAATTGCGGGTCCACAAACAAACAGCAAAACGGTTGGGTCTGGCAGTCCTCCCCCACTTCTCCGGGGGTTGCAGCTGAAGCAATAGCAGCGTCCGTGGGCAGGCGTGGGGGGGCTGGCAGCCGACCAGCACTCGAACCACAGCAAAAAAAAAAAAAAAAACTCAGCAAAAAAACCCCAAAAAACAAAACGAAGAAAAAGCATCTGGCCTGCTCGCGGGGGGAGGGGGGGGGGACGACACAGAAGCAGGGGCAAAAAGCAAGGAAAGCCCAGGCCAGAGGGCAGCGGGATAGTGTAGAAGGGAGCCTTATTTCCTGTAGAGGGAAGAAAGTTTGCTATAGATTAATTAAAGCACCTGAAGCCAATTAAAGCACTTGAAGCCAATTAGAGCACCTGAAGCCAGTCAGCTCATAAAACCCCCCTGCTTCAATCAGACAAGGGAAGGAGTTGAAGCAGAGTGGATTGGTGTTGGAGCAGAGAGCTGTTTAGAGGGAAGCAGAGGAGAGTTTGGAGAAGTGCTGTGGTGGGCTAAGAAGACCAAGATCCCAGGTAAAGGGATGCTTGGTTTGTGCAGAGGGAGGGCAGGAAGCCCCACAAGCTAAAGGGCAGGAGAGGGAAGTAGTCCAGGGGAAGGAACTGCTAGTTCAAGCGGTTTACTGCTATCCCTGGGCTGGGACCTGGAGTAGAGGGCAGGCCTGTGTTCCTCCCTCTCCACTCCCCTCCTCTAGGACACTAGTGGGGCAGTTAATACCCCAGTTCAGGGGTGAGAAATGGTGCGGTGAACCTGCCCCAAGAAAAGAAAGCGCGAGACCCATCAAAGTAGTGCTGGCAATTTGCCACAGTCACTAACATTTCACTTTATCCATTCTGCTGTTTTCAGGGGTTGACATCTATTTTCACATTGTCTGTCACTGATCTGACAATTATAAAATGTTTTATCCTCTTTTTGTTTGTCATTTCTATGCTTTCCTTCAAAGCCTGATCTATCTAGTTTTGTTCTTTTTTCCTGATCTGAGACCATTCCTCATCCCCTGCTGCTGCTTCATGGTCCAAGGCAACATTCTCTTTTTTTCCGCCCCAGTGTCAGTTTCAATATTCAGCCTTGTTTCAGCTAGGGGCTGGCCCCTGCCACAACCGACCCAGTCTACACCTGCAGCCCAGACTCACTGTCTACAGCCAGATGCCAGCACTTAGCCTGACTCCAGCTCTGCCAGCCCCTCTCCAAAGTCAGGCTGTAGCCAGCTAGCCTCTTCCTGCTCTCACTTCCTGGCTTTATACTCCTATCCCAGCACATCCCCAAGCTGGGCTTCACCCACCACTGGGACCTATCAATCTGTGGTTCCCCTCTAGGTGTGATATGTAAATTTAATTGCCCTTCTGGCCCATATTAACCCACTCAGGATTTGTATGGAGTTGACGCCCCTCCATCACAAGGGAACAGATGAACAAGGACACTGATTGAAAGAGAGAAGAAGGGGAGCAAGCTTCACCATCAGGGCCACCACCACATTCATATCCTGCAACTCTGGGATGCTACATGACACCATTGTGTCATCTTTGTCCTGAAGCTGAAAGATGTTGTAACCAGATCAGGGCAGAAAGAGGGCCCCAGATGATCTCATCACCTCTACCAGCTCTAACAAAGTCCCATTTTATCACTACCTTCTCCCCTCCGTGTGTTCTTTTCCTTCCTACCTTATTTCTTTCCTACTGTATTTCTTTCCTTTTCCCTTCTGTCTGTATAACTTCCGCCAGTTGGAGTTGGCAGCAACAAGCGCCGGGCTCAATATCTAGAGGTTCCTTTTCAAAAACAAAACACAAAACTGGCTCAAGCTCCCAACCAGTAACCTGGGACAATTACACACCACACCTGGGTGCCTCTAAGAGGCAATACTTCCTCTCTCACAAGTACAGAGTCTAAGTGTAGAAAAAGAAACATTTAATAAAAGGAGGGAAGTAATCTGGTTAACTTTTCACCCCTCTCCCTCCCAAAAAATAAACCACAGTTATTACCATCTAAGAGAGGGGTGGGCAAACTTTTTGGCCTGAGAGCCACATCAGGGTTCCAGAACTGTGTGGAGGGTCAGGTAAGGAAGGCTGTGCCTCCCCAAACAGACTGGCCTCCTCCTGCATCTGGCCCGTCCCACTTTCTGCCCGCTGACTGCCTCCCTCAGAACACCTGACCCATCCAACCCCCCCGCTCCTTGTCCCTTGACCGCCCTCTCCTGGGACCCCCACCCCAACTGCCCCCCCCCCCGGAACCCTACCCCCTATCCAACCCCGCCCCGCTCCCTGTCCCCTGACTGCCCCAATCCCTATCCACACCCTCTCCCCCTGACAGGACCCCCAGGACTCCCATGCTTATCCAAACCCCCTGTTCCCAGTCCCTTGACCTCCCCCACAGAACCGCCACCCTATCCAACCACCCCCTGCCCCTTATCCAACCACCAGGCTCCACCCGGCCTCCTTACCATGCTGCTCAGAGCAGCATGTCTGGCGCCTGGGTGGAGCTAGACGTGCTGCCCTGCATGAGCATGCAGCCCTGCTGCCCAGAGTGCTGCCTGCGTGGCTGTGGGGGAGGGGGGACAGCAGGGGAGGGGCTGGGGGCTAGCCTCCCAGGCCAGGAGCTCAGGGGCTGGGAAGGATGGTCCCACGGGCCTGATCTACCGCCTGCAGGCCACTTTTCCCACCTCTGATCTAAGAGCCTGTCAAAAGCGGGTAGTTTTCTTTTAAACCTCTCTACAGCTAAAGGGAAAGGGAGAAGGGATGTTCTTAAAATAAAATCCTTATTTAATACTTTAATTGTTTGTCCTCCTTTTCTGTATCTTTTTATTCAAAGTTAAAAAGAATCTTTAATGGTGTTTGCCATGATACCAAGCAGGATCAGGGCTCTGTATGCCCCTCCCTAAAATCTTGTTTCCAACTATTTAATGTTGGACAGTGACAGGGTTGTCTTAACATCTTTGGCTCTTAGGTCCGTATATTCCATCTAAATTACTACAATAGGGAGATGCCACATGATATGGGTGTCACAGTTCAGGTCCCATCAAGGACACCAGCTCTCAGGGTTCCAGCTCCTCAGCTGTTGCCTCTTAGGTGGAGACATATGTCCCTTTCCCTCGAGACTGGGGTATTTGCAGGCTGCACTGTTCCCTACCTTCACTGTGTATTTCCCAGCACAGACAGGTTGCCCAAGAACACCTGCTTGCTTTCTCTTCTGAGATGGGTAACAGGTGTAATTGCTACAGTTATACAGCACCACACAGAACTTCCTATGCAAGCCTATTTTATTCTAAACTAATTACAGAGAAAAAATATTAAAACACTAACAGAACCTACATGTGTGCTAGTAAGGTTACCAGAGTTAACCCTAACATCAATTCTGACCAAAAGAGTCTTTCAATCCCCCAACCTTGTGGTTACAAGTTCATCCCAGCTTCAGGTCAGAACAAGCTTATAACCCTACCTAAGGATTCAGACCCTCCATGGACCAGGGGAACTGGTCATTTACTGGATCAGGAAGAAGTCCCAGTTTAAACCAGTCCATTTATCCAAAAATGCTCTCTTGGAATAGTGGTCCCTGGTGAGTCCAGTTTTAACTATTATGTGCATCTTTCTCTGGGGGGAAGATTCAAAGGACTGGTAACAGAGGAAATACATTAGCATCTTCCTTTCCTATTGGAGAGGCTACATACAATGTCACAGTAACACATATGTAAGTGCATTTTTAATACTATACATTCCAGAGGTATTAACCCTAATCCAATAAGGTTTAACTTCAAAAACAATTTATCTTAATTCCATAGGCTTTGTTCAGGATATTGCCACTCTGTCACAAAGAGCACTGGGGGAAGATGTGTCTTGCCCCAGCTTCATTCCCCACTATCTGTAGATCACTCAGAGGCCTTATAAAATATGGTGATACCAAAAATGTGCAGAAATTCTCTAGGTAGAGGGTGACATATTTTAAATGGTTTTTATTCTAAAAAAGAAATGGACACCTCTGCATTGCCGAACTGTAGGCCACCAGTAACCGTGTGCTGATGGCCTTTGCTGTTTCTGAGGAAGATGGTCCTTCCAGCATTACAGCACTTATGAAAGACCTGAATACAGAAATAAAAATAATAATAGAAAATAGTTTTAGCGATTGTAATTTTGTAAAATCCTGCATTGAGAGTATTAATGCCAAATATGACATCTTCCCACCTCCTCCCCAAAAAAGAATATTAGAAGGCTCTTGAACTATGAGGAACATAGCTGCATTACAAGTATCATAATTCAGGAACCTTTTATCCATTTCAAATTTTGTAACTCTACTCCAAAACTCTACTCCAGAATGATACACTGAACACAGAGATGTGCTCTGCAGTAGCATATTCTAATCCTATGAAGGATGACTTTTTTCAGAGGCCTTCCAAATTCAAAAGCAGAGTAGCAGATTACCTTTAAGAGATAACAGATCAGAGAAGCTGGATCACCAATCTGAGCAGGTGTTCTATTATTTGAAACACATTGGCTCAGATCCTCAAATATTTCAGTTGGAGTTAGGCTATGTCTACATTGAGGACCTTCGAGCAGCACAGCAGTACTGCTGCAGCTGTGCCGCTGTAAGGTCTCTTGTGTACCTGCTCTATGCCGGTAGGAGAGAGCTTTCCCATTGGCATAATTAAACCACCTCCCACAAGCAACGGTAGCTATGTCAGTCTATGTCAGTGACTATGTCAGTCACTGTGGGGCAATCATAGAATCATAGAATATCAGGGTTGGAAGGGACCCCAGAAGGTCATCTAGTCCAACCCCCTGCTCAAAGCAGGACCAATTCCCATTGTGGGACATCTCCTGGAGACCATGAAAGTTGATGGAAGTCACGCATTGTTTACACTGACACGATGTCACCCTATCTACATTGACCAAAGTGCAACATTTCTTGCAGAGGTGGAGTTAAGTCGCCGTAGCAGGTGAGTTACGTAGGTGGGTACAACATTTTAGCATAGATTTTTACAGAGTTAGTTCAACGTAAGCTGCCTTGTGTCAACCTAACTCTGTAGCGTAGACCAGGCTTTAGTTCTACTCAGTCTATCAGTTAGGCATGGCTCTTCTTAATGAGGTCTACTCTAAAATAACTGAATAAAGTTACAGTGACCAGAGTGCTGGTACACCTGCTGTTGTTCAGCACTCTGTCACCCTCTCACAGATAAAATATCATTTTTAAAAATCTATGATTTTTCCACAGTTGAATATCTGTCAATTTAATGTAATGAAAATAAATTTGGACTATACCACATTTCAGTGGGTTGGATCTTTGAACTTTCCCTTGGCCTTGCTTCAACAGCAAATTTATCTTCTAGGGAAAATGGTTTGGGGACTGACTAGCCACTGATTATATTCTGTTGCTGTTAGCAGATTTATAGGACCAGATACAAAATGGATTTTTCCTTCTTAGATTCTTACACTCAGCAAGTACTTTTCACCACTAACCTAAAGTGGGCATTGGTTATGCTGTATAGTCACTGGTAGATATATGAAATCTTGAACTTCACGGAGCCTGCACTATGTGTTTAACCAAGATAAACAGAAGACTTGATTTTCTAGTACTGGGAACTCTCATTCATCCTTGTGAGTGGAAATATTCAATCCAAAGTCAAAATGGAAAACAGATTAGAAAGTGAATATATCTCTGCAATACAGCTGTTGCCCTCAAAAATCACTGTTTGAATGTTCCTTTTATCATTTACGGACCTGCTAACATTTCAAATATGAGAATAAGAGATTAATAATAAAAATCAAGATAAAGATAAAGAAATCAATATATTACCAAGAGTGAATGAAAATACTACATGTCTAGTAGCAGGAAGATGTCTGCTGCTGAGGAACCAGGTAAGAAGAGGAACTGATAATCTTAATTTCTTCTAGACTGAATCTGGCTGGCAGTTTCCAGTATTGCTGCTTGAGTTTTATCAGGAACACTTTGATAAGAAACACAGGCTAAGAACCCAGATAAGCATGAAAGCACTAACTTTCATTCTTCATTTATTGTAACATCTTGTAAAAATCAGTTTTTTCCCTGAAGTTTTCTATGCATTATTTGGAATACCAACTAATAAAGAGCTATAGATGATGGGAATACATACAGGAGTAGCTGAGGACAGTACAGTAACTTTGTCTGGGAAGAGCACTTTCATCAAAGTCCTACTTATTCTCATTCCAAGTCTTCATTATCACTTGGTTCTATAACACATCCCTGTGCTGCAGAAAACAGATATAACTACTACATAAATCATGAACACCTAGAATCCTAGAATATCAGGGTTGGAAGGGACCTCAGGAGGTCATCTAGTCTAACCCCCTGCCCAAAGCCGGACGAATCCCCAATTTTTGCCCCAGATCCCTAAATGGCCCCCTCAAGGATTGAACTCACAACCCTGGGTTTAGCAGGCCAAACCACTGAGCTATCCCTCCCCCCGGAACTGGGGAACTGTGACTAAGTACCTAGATAAGTGGTTTGATTTATTAAGGTGCTGAGAGCCTTCCACTTCAACTGGAGTCACTTATTTAGGTGACTAAACATAGATTGTCGTCCAATTTGTGTAGAAGGAAATAGCTAATAGACAACTGTAGTATCAAGAATTTTATCCTCTCTTTGGGCCAGCTCTAAGAGGGCAATATGATCACACACACATATACACCAAAAGGTCTGATCCTGCTCCCACTGGAAGAAAATGACAGTTGTTGAGGGAACAGTGAACTCTTAGCAAATATAAAGGTAAGTGAACTTAACACAGTGAATGATGAATGGAAAATCTATAAACTTTTAAGGCTGTGTATTTAAACATAAAAATGACAATTCCATCATATTAAAATATGCAAGAAGTTTATGACTAATAAACTGACTATACTTTTTCCCCCTACCCTTAAACTGAACATGACATCTTTCTTCAGTTAAGTTTGGCATGCCAGCTATGTTTCATCTATAATAACTGTGACTAACAGTGAGAAAATTTTAAATTAATAATACAACTAGTGAAAAATGGTGCCAACACTTTCCAAATTACTTTTGCTTTGCTAGTACACAATTCATTCTATAATCCAGTTGCTACCAGTAGGATCATAGAAATGTAGGGCTGGACGGGACTGCAAGAGGTCGCCTAGCATAGTGTTTCAGAACCTTTTTGATACCACGGACAAGCTCGTTGCCTTCCTAACTGTCATGGAACACTTGAAAAAGGGGGTGGGGAAGAATAGTGTTTCACTGATATTTCTTGTTGTTTTTCCATATTGCCAGGCATTTCCTTTTTGTACTTTCTGTAAGTAAGGCATTTCTTACTTGCTTACTAACACAGAGCCACTACTCCAGTTCTGTTTATTTGTTAAAATAAATAAATTCTTTGTTTCTTGATGTATAATCTTCAATTTGGCTGTACTAAAATACATCTTGTTTGGATGCGTCCAATTTACCAAGCAATCCAGATTACTTTGTATGAATGCCCTTTTCCCATAACCATTTACCACTCTGCCATACATTAAAGAGCGTAAGATGCTCAGACGCACTGTGGTAATGGGGGCTATATAAGTACCAAGGATAGCAGGAAGTTTTGCCGGACGAGGAAGCTGTACTATAGGCAGAGCTGATAGCAGAGTCTATAGTTAAGGTTTTCGAACACTTTCCATTATAAGATCCTGTTTTCAGTTGCTAAGAACTTCACCAAACTTAAGCTGCGAGGACTGAAATTTTCCATGCCAAGTGTCTGCCTCAGGCTGAAGCTTCTTTTTGAAAGTTTCATCAAATGGTTTAGCCATTTCTGAGAATCAGATTAGGGAAGAATACATTGTTTTGTCCACATTCAAATTTTCTTTATAAACATTTAGTTGAGAAGCTCTCTTTGGAGCAGGAACTTGAAATTTGGCAGGGGCATTGTCTTTGTTTCAGGGATGTTGTTGTAACATATCTTTACCAGAGAGCTTGCTTGCAACAATCACTTGATCTCAGTTTCCCAGCTGTTTTTTTTCCTGCTCCACCCAGCTTCTTACACCTTTTGAGTTACAGAGACTTAGTCCTCTGGCTAGATCACTTACAGTTCTATCCCTTCCAGGGCATTCAAAGACCAAAACAAATATGAAACAATATAAACTCTTCCAATTCCTTCAGGAGATCTGCTAGGCATGAGTCTTCCCCAGTCCCTGGCTCTAGCCAGCCTTTTCTTCCCACAATGAGAGCTCCATGTTTGATCTCTCTTGCCCCCTCCAATGAGCAGAGCTCTTCTTTTTAAGTCCCTCCCTGGAAGCCAGACTCCTGCTCCAGGTGTCGCAGTTTGGGCTGACTGGGCCTTCAGGAACCCACTGACCCCTTCCTGCTTGGCATGGAGGCTTGTGTGGCCCATTACAGATGTGTCTTTTCTTGTCCCTGTGAAAAATTACCCCAGATTGGCCAAAATTAGTTCACAAATGTTCATACTTGGAGTTTGGCAGCTCAGTTTTCCAAAGCTTATTTCTGCCACAAGCAAGTTCCAGCACTGGGCTTCAAGGGGCTAAGCAGGACTTTTCCTGAAATTACAGCATCCAGCTGCTTTGAATAGGGTGGAGCCAGGCACAGGAGCTGAAAGAATGGAGCCTGTCTCTCCTGTGCTTTCAATGACACTCCCACCCCACCCTTCTGGCACCCAGGCAGCACTGGATAGGACAGAAGCCACCTGGATGGTACAAGAACCAGACCTTGGGGTGGTGAGCAGTGCTTAAGGAGCACCAGGTCACAGTGGGTCACAGACCTGGGAACTGGCTGAGGGATGTACATTTTTAGTATCACCCAGTGATAATCCCCCTCTGCCTGACTGCTCTTCCCACTGCCCCACCTCTTGGAGAAGAACAGCCAATCAGGGCTGCTGCAGAAAGAAGGCAGAGCTCTCCCCATCTTTGTATAAGAACCAACACTGTTTTCACAGTAGGGAAGGAGGGAGGGAGAAGCAGGGAGTAGAAGGAGTCCCACAGCTCAGGTCAGTTCTGTTCCCTCTTTCACCACACATAAGCAATAGGGGTGGTTCCTATGCTGCACCCTAACCTGCTCTCCCCCCCAGCAACACCCAGCCTGGGAAGGGGCAGAGGGGATAACATTATAACCCCGTCCCAGGTCTGGGAAAAGAGGTTGAAGAGCCACAGGAGCTGCAGAAGGAACAGAGGTGAGGCTGGGAAGGCAGAACTTATGTGGACCTGGAGGGTGGAGAACTGATGTGGCAGACAGTATGGGGCAGAATTGATGTGGGGACTGAAAGACAGGATTGATTGGGGGCAGAATTAATTGCTTGGCAGGGGGATGAGCAGATAATAAACACCCCCCACCTTTTCAGGCCACTTTAAGCATTGGTGGGATGGTGGTGGTAGTGGCAGAGGAAATAGACTGGGACAGAAACCCTGTGGGGGCGGGTCCTACTTAAGCCAGACTTCTCATAGATGGTTACTAATCATATGTTCTTCATTTTCTGGGTCTCAAACTTGTGATCCTGGCATCTGATTTGCTGAAGTGCTGAGCACTCTCAGCTGTAACTGAAATCAATTGGGTCTGAGCTTTGAACATAGAAAGTGTTCTGAATAATCAGTTCCTTTGCTATCTCAAATTAGGAACCCAAATTAGTGGACACTTTTGACCTTACTCTCTCTGTGCTTCAGTTCCCCACCTATAAAATAGGAATAATAATATTTCTTTATCTCAGATGGGATTTTGTGAAAATAAGTTAATATGTGTGAAGCAGTTGGATACTATAGTTATGAACACCATAGAAAAGCCCATGAAAAACTGAATAAATTCTGTATACAGAGTAAGGTTTGAATGGTGTGCAGTAAACAAGGCCTGGGGCCACTTGCTGAATAATAAGGATAAAATTAAATATTGAATAGCTGCTTATTAAGTGAACACCATCCATCTTGTGCACTGAACGAGGAAGGAGTCTTACGGAAGAAATATTATGCAATCATGTAATTAAAGATTGTGTTCTAGTGCATATGTATGAAGTGGCCAAATTAAAGTTGCATACTTTTGAGAGAGTTTGACTCTGCAAGGTTAATGTTCTTTTACAGTAGGCTTTCTGTGTTAAATCAAATTTACATTATATTGTTACCTAATCTTCATAATGTAAATAGTTTTTATTATATATAAAATATCTGTTGAATAAAAAACACCAGAATCCATTGCTGAAAGGGAACAATGTATACAATTTAAACATAACATAAATGCATTATTTCAAAACAAAACAAAATCCCAATATTTGTATTGTATTGTAGCCAGGGATGAAAGTAAATTAAACGACTTACACACCGGAGTCCTGAGCAGGGGGCGTGGCCTCAACAGGAAAAGGCACGGCCTTAAATCCCCGAGGCCTTTAAATCTTGATTTAAAGGGCCCAGGGCTCCAGCTGCAGTAGTGGCGGCTGGGAGCCCGGGCCCTTTAAAATTCCTGATGGAGCCCCACCACTGCTACCCCAGGGCTCAGGCAGCAGGGCTCAGGCAGGGATTTAAAGGGCTCGGGACTCCAGCAGGCCCTACTGCAGCGGAGCCCCGAGCCCTTTAAATCACTGAGGAGCCCTGGGGACTCCCGGCTGCCACTGCTACCCCTGGGCTCTGGCAGAGCTTTAAAGGGCCTGGGGCTCTGCTGTAATAGTGGCTGCCCGAGCCCTTTAAATCCCTGCCTGAGCCCTGCTGCTCAAGACCTGGGGTAGTGGCGGCAGGGCTGTGTCAGGAATTTAAAGAGACCCGGGACTCCAGCTGCTGCTACCACGCCGGCCCTTTAAATCCCCTCCGGAGCCCTGTCACTGCTACCCCAGGGCTTCGGCAGCAGGGCTCCATTGGGGATTTAAAGGGTGGTAGCCGGGGCTGGGGCTCCGGGGCCCTTTAAATCCCCACCGGAGCCCTGCTGCCACTAACCCAAAGCTCGGGCAGCAGGGCTCAGGCGGAGATTTAAAGGGCTTGGGGCTCCGGCAACTGCTACTGCACAGGCCCTTTAAATCCCCTCTGAAGCCCTGCTGCCGCTACCCTAGGGCTTCGGCAGCAGGGCTCTGGCGGGGATTTAAAGGGCTTGGGGCTCCGGCAGCCGCTACTTACCAGGCCCTTTAAATCGCCACCGCTACCCCAGGGCTTTAAATTGCCGTATGGGAAAGCCGGTCCCAGTACGGCGCACCGGCTCTTGCCGGTACGCTGTACCAGGGCATACTGGCTTACTTTCACCTCTGATTGTAGCCCTTCATTTTGTTAATATTTTAATTTGATTAATATTTCAATTTGTTAAATTCACCCATGTCCTCTGTGACAACCACTTAAACATCAGTTTACAAAATAACCCAAAAGGAAAATCCAACTGCATCACAACCAAGTTTGTCTCTCTCAGGCAAAAAGTGGAGCAAATTAAATTAGTCTTTCACCGTTGATTGAAAATCTTTAGGGTTAGCTTGTCGGATAATGGGGGAAGCAAATCTCCACACCAATCACTGACAGCTTAAAGATAACACATAGTTAAATTGATGACTGCCTGGTGTATAATAATATCAATGGGTAAGCACCCATTGACCTCAGTAGTGCAGGCTCAAGTCCTTAGATTGTCCCTTGGGTTATTCTTTTGTGAGTAAGAGGCTGTGATATTGTATTTTGGTTCAATGAAGAAAATAAGAATATGGGGCACCCTTGTCAATCATGCTATCCCTTTATCTTACTCCCATCCTGCACCCCATTTTATCATTTTCTGGAAAGTAGCCAACAATATAATTGCTACATGGGAAGGCCTCTTATTTCAATGGTAGTATTCATTTCTGAGGAGTAGTACAAATCCCAGTGCAACCATTATTTAATGCCATTATTGCCACATATTCTGCAGGGTGTATTTAATTTACAGGTTCAGGTAAACAACATCTGTGCATCTGAAGGATGTTTAAATGAAGTGACCATTTTCTTTAGTTACTGCAATATCACTTTCAGTATCCTGATTGTAACCTCTAATTTTTGGTCAGAAAACATATGCATTTGTGAGATGCAGTAAAAAAATCCTTTAGTTTCTTGGTTAAAATATCTCCGAGCTCCTTCTGTTGGTATTTTTCAGTTAAGTTTAAATAGTGCTAACTGCATCACTACTAATAACCTTACTCTATAATTCTAGCTACTGTTTGCCACTCATGTATACAAAAATCAATTCTCAGATAAAATGGTGGAAAATGAAGGGTGAAGTCTGAATATCCACTACATCATTAACTTCAGCCTTTCCTAGATTTCTTGCTAAATGAGTTTTGGACCAATTTTAATATGTCAAATAAGATCTATTGATGGAATAATGGGATTTTCTGTGGTACTTAGTAGACCCTATGTTGATGTGAGGCAAGAATGCATTGCCTGAAAGGATATGGAGAAATACCCCACAAGCATGAATAAAGAAAATGCTTTCTTGTCCTTGTTGCCCTTTGATATTGTCTCAAACTTAATGACGCATAGATTATAACGCCAGAAGGGACCACTGTGACCATCTAGTCTGACCTGTATAACACACCCCACAGGACTTCTGTGAATTAATTCCTGTTTGAACTATGTAGTGGGTGGACAAACACAAAGAGCCGTGCCTTAAGCAGCAGCTAGAAAACTGCCTGATTAGGAAATTCCTATGTTTATTAAGCATTCCCTGCAACACATCCTGGTCCTCTCTGGTAACTGTAGCGGACAAGAAACCACATAATCACTGTACAGCTCCCTTAAAAAAAAAAAGATAAAAGATTAAAACCTAAATTATAAACCAGTATGTGTGTGTGCGCATATACACATAATTCAAAATAAACTTAAAATTCTTTAGATGTATTTACAGTGCTGTGTGCCCATATCAAATCCATTGACAGCTCGGATGATTTAGTTGTGGCTGAGTGAGCCTGGGGGGCAGATGCAGTGGGAGAAGGGAGTCCCTGTCCCTCCCCCGGGCAGGCCAAGCAGAAACTGGGGGGAGGGGCACTAGACCCTACATGCCTCCTCTACACATTGCCTATGTATTGCTGGCATCCCCGGTACGGGAGTTGTTAGTAATTTTATTACACATACTATTTGTTGAAGAACTTTCTGTCCTTTGTCCATTTTTCCCAAGGAACCGGCCCCAAATATCCAATGTATTATTAGTAGCCTCATATAGAATCCTATTCCGCCTTTACAGATCCCCATCCTGAGAGTGATTATAATCTTGTTTTGGAATTGTAGTGACTAACTGCTGTCTCAGAATGTGTTCCCCCTACCCCATTTTGAGAGAGTATAATCTCACACTGTAGAAGTACCCTCCACAGAAATAAAATGTCTGCAGAAATCTGTATCTAGCCATCTCATTTGAAAGTGGGGCATGTCAATATGAGAAAAGGATTTTGAGTAAGGAAATTAAATGTTTGATGCAAATGGACATTTTGGAGGTAGCTTTCTAAACTTTCTCTAACATTGACTATTGTTGGACTAATAAAATCAAACTCCTAATTAGCTATACATTTTACAAGTCTTATATTTTGAGCAGTTAATAAGTAATGCTCTATATATTCTAGATAGCTTTCATTTTTTCTCTGAAAAGTTAAGTATCCAAGTTTATAAGTCTGTAATTTTCCTGGTCTGTAATGTTTTATACACATAAAGGTTTTGTGTCTTAAAGTACTGAAATAGAATCATAGAATATCAGGGTTGGAAGGGACCCCTGAAGGTCATCTAGTCCAACCCCCTGCTCAAAGCAGGACCAATTCCCAGTTAAATCATCCCAGCCAGGGCTTTGTCAAGCCTGACCTTAAAAACCTCTAAGGAAGGAGATTCTACCACCTCCCTAGGTAACGCATTCCAGTGTTTCACCACCCTCTTAGTGAAAAAGTTTTTCCTAATATCCAATCTAAATAAACTAATGCACCATTGTTATTTGTCTTTAAGAATAAGTATGTACACATTTGTCACTTTCTTTTTAAAAATTACCCCAGATTGTAAAGGCCTAGATAAATCTTACTTTTGTAATAGGATTTGTCTATGACTTGGGGATGGGGATGGTTGTAACAAATGGGGATTAATAAGGTTTTTTCTAAGGCTATTTTATAATTCCTGTTAACCTTGGTTTCAAATATATGAAATATTTTCATATTATGATGGGAGCCTAAGACAGATAGATTTTTGCAAATACTTCAGTTAAAGCCTTCTGAATGTTTCTCCTTTTCTACAAATGTACATAGAAACATACACATGCATATGTCAGTTGTTGAAGTCTTTTGTTTGCTTGTTTTTCTAGTTAATCTGTAAAATCTGAGTGTGATAACAGAGAGAAACGGAAAATTTGGCAAAACAAAAAAATGGCTAGTCTTGTGACATCCACAGGAGCAGACTAGTAGTAAATAATGTCAGGGGCCAAATTCATCCCGGTATGCAAGTCCAGTGACATCAACGGTTACAGCACAGAGGAATTAGGCCCATCATGAAGCATACATACTAAGTGCTCTGTTTCTTGTTTCTTTTTCTGGTTTTACAATTATGCCCCTTTAAATTTCTATTTAAGTTTTATTTTTAGTGCAGCAGGATTGCTCTGTATGGATAACAGTACAATGAAGTACATTAAAGAATAAACAAATACACCTCTACCCCAATATAACGTGACCCAGTATGACACAAATTTGGATATAACACGGTAAAGCAGCGCTGTGGGGGGCAGGGCTGTGCGCTTCAGCAGATCAGTGTGTCTGGCTCCGACACGCTGCTCTGAGCAGCCTGTTAAGGGTGCTGGGCCAGGGCCGAGGGTTTGGATAAGGGGCAGAGGGTCTCGGGGGGGCGGTCAGGGGACAGGAAGCAGGGAGAGTTTGTGGGGGCGGGGCGGTCAGGGGATGGGGAATGGGGGCATTGGATATCGCATGCGGGGGGGAGGGATAGCTCAGTGGTTTGAGCATTGGCCTGCTAAATCCAGGGTTGTGAGTTTAATCCTTGAGGGGCCTATTTAGGGGTCAAGGGCAAAAATTGGGGATTGGTCCTGCTTTGAGTAGGGGGTTGGACTAGATGACCTCCTGAGGTCCCTTCCAACCCTGATATTCTATGATAGGGTGTGGGAGTCCCAGGGGGCCTGTCAGGATGCAGGTGTGTGGATAGGGGTTGGGGCAGTCAGGGGACAGGGAGCAGGGGGATTGTGTAGGGGGTGGGGTCCTGGGTGTGATTAGGGATGGGGGGGTCTCTGGAGGGGGCAGTCAGGGGACAAAGCTTAGGTAGGGGGTGGGGTCTTGGGAGGGGTGGATAGGGTCGGGGGGTCTCTGGAGGTGGTAGTCAGGGGATGAGGAGCAGGGGGGGTTGGATGGGAAAGGGGTTCTGAGGGGTCAGTCAGGGGGTGTGAAGTGACTATGAATAATGGGAATGCTCCAGGCCAAAGCAAGTTCAATATAACATGGTTTCACCTAGAACGCAGTAAGATTTTTTGGCTCCCAAGGACCGCATTATATCGGGGTAAAGGTGTAATGCAACTGTGCACTAATTCATGACATATATGAATGTAACTATTCATTAATTAATACTAATTTCAGACACAAAGAAGTAATTAGTAGCTCACCTAAAATACCTGAATTCATAGGTAATGGGCAGGAGAATTTTTCTCCATAGTAATGATGCTAATGAAGCCTGAACCACCTCCTCCCCCTCCCCAAAGTGTGGGGGATAGGTATGATCACTATTGCCCTCTGTTGCATTACATCAGATCGGCTTAATTATTTGAACCAGAACGTCTGCCCTTGCACTGGAGCTGGTGATAAATTCAAACATCCCCCTTTGTGCAGCTTGTGCAAGGAAGCATACAATAGAACCCCTGTGAGCAGAAGCTGCTCGGTTTTTGTTTAGCAATCACCTAAAAAAGGCAGGAAGGAGCTGAGAAGGAGGCTGAACCAGGTCTCCAAGCTTTTCTCACGAAGGCTGGCAGAGTGAGGCAGACACACAGGACAGGGTGATCTCTTTCAGAGTGGTAGCCGTGTTAGTCTGTATCAGCAAAAACAACGAGGAGTCCTTGTGGCACCTTAGAGACTAACAAATTTATGAAGTGGGTTTTAGCCCACAAAAGCTTATGCCCAAATAAATTTGTTATCCACAAGGACTCCTCGTTGTTTTAGGGTGATCTGTATAATTCTTATGGATACAGCAGTGTGCAACCTACCCCACAATGAACATCCCTAAGGTAAAAAAAAATTAATAAAATATTTTCAAATACCACATGCATATATGACAAGAAGTTCCTTGAAGATATTCCAGGAGCAGAAGTAGCAGCTAGATGAATCGTGTAAATTATTCACTGCAAATTACTTCCCAGAACACTCATAACAGATGGAACAAAGGTGCATGCCAGAAAACTACAGGTCAAGAAAAAATAGTCATACTCCATTTTTAATTCCCTAAAACTCAGAAATACAACATGCACTTAGTGATGCACAGTGCCCATTCTTCAATAATCCTTGGGTCTTGAAGGTTTTATTCATGATCAGCCACAGATTTAGCTTGCTTTCTGTCACAATCTTTTAAGAGGAACAGAAGAGAAATCAGGCATTAAAGATTCGTGTGATTTTACTTGAAATTATTAGAATAGATAGTCTGTTAAAGAAAAATGATAGGTGGAAAGAGGTACATGAATATTAAAAAAACGTATATATGGCTAAATTATTAGATATTCTTCAAGAATAGATTAATTCTTCCCAGTGAATGCATTAGTTCTGAATTGGGGCCAAGGTCAAGGAGTTATACATTCATGAGCTGAAAAAAATGCTGGTCACACAGTCTTAAGGTTTCAGAGTAGCAGCCGTGTTAGTCTGTATTCGCAAAAAGAAAAGGAGGACTTGTGGCACCTTAGAGACTAACCAATTTATTAGAGCATAAGCTTTCGTGAGCTACAGCTCACTTCCTCAGATGTTATTCCAAATCCTGTCTATTCAACAGCACCTCTGATTTCTCCTTTCTCTTGCTGTTATCCTGGATGGCATGCATCAGTCGTACTTTATCATTGTAATGGTAGATTAATGAAAGTGTTCTGTAGTTCTTGCACTCCTTCAGGCCCATCTTTCTTAGGCAATGTGGTCCAGATCAAATTTCTATAAACTATCTGGCTTCACTTATAAACGAGATTCAATAGAGTTACAAGGAGGGGTGAGCAAGTACTAAAATACCTGACAAAACCACATATACCAAATTCCTGATTTACCACTGGGGATGCTATGGGTTGCCATGTATTTGTGACTCTGAAAAATATTTATCATTCTTGGTTTTCATTAAATGATGAAATTTTCCTAAAGTGATATTATAAAGGGACCATGAGACAGACAATGTTGCTCTACTAGCATTCTAACAGTAGAGTGCTCATTTTAGACTGGAAAGATTTCACTTTTTGGTGACCCCCTACATTAGCTCCCTTACAGTGTGTTTGCTCAAGGAACGATGTCATAGTATTCAGCAAATGGCATTAGTCAATCCCATGATATCACCTTTGGAAAAACTACAGTGCCAAGAATAATGGCCTTTAAGGTGGTGGTGCCAAGGTACCTAGTGTTGTTCAAATACTCAGTGTTTCTTTGCTCGCTATTCCCACAATTTAGGAATTTTTGTCATTCCATCTTTAGTCTGAAATTCTTGAGTAAGTTATCTCAGCTATAACATTCCAGTTAGAACTTAATGTCTTTCTTAATTTCATATGTTCTTTTTATTTAGGATGGTGCTGAATTTTTATCACTTCACATAAAGATGGCAGTTCATAGAATCATAGAATATCAGGGTTGGAAGGGACCTCAGGAGGTCATCTAGTCCAACCCCCTGCTCAAAGCGGGACTGATCCCCAATTAAATCATCCCAGCCAGGGCTTTGTCAAGCCTGACCTTAAAAACCTCTAAGGAAGGAGATTCTACCCCCTCCCTAGGTAACGCATTCCAGTGTTTCACCACCCTCTTAGTGAAAAAGTTTTTCCTAATATCCAATCTAAATCTCCCCCACTGCAACTTGAGATCATTACTCCTTGTCCTGTCATCTGCTACCACTGAGAATAGTCTAGATCCATCCTCTTTGGAACCACCTGTCAGGTAATTGAAAGCAGCTATCAAATCCCCCCTCATTCTTCTCTTCTGTAGACTAAACAACCCCAGTTCCCTCAGCCTCTCCTCATAAGTCATGTGTTCCAGTCCCCTAATCATTTTTGTTGCTCTCTGCTGGACTCTCTCCAATTTTTCCACATCCTCCTTGTAGTGTGGGGCCCAAAACTGGACAGAGTACTCCAGATGAGGCCTCACCAATGTCGAATAGAGAGGAACGATCACGTCCTTCAATCTGCTGGCAATGCCCCTACTTATACAGCCCAAAATGCCATTGGCCTTCTTGGCAACAAGGGCACATTGTTGACTCATATCCAGCCTCTCATCCACTGTAACTCCTAGGTCCTTTTCTGGAGGACTGCTGCCTAGCCATTCGGTCCCTAGTCTGTAGCAGTGCATGGGATTCTTCCGTCCTAAGTGCAGGACTCTGCACTTGTCCTTGTTGAACCTCATCAGATTTCTTTTGGCCCAATCCTCCAATTTGTCTAGATCCCTCTGTATCCTATCCCTACCCTCCAGCATATCTACCTCTCCTCCCAGTTTAGTGTCGTCTGCAAACTTGCTGAGGGTGCAATCCACACCATCCTCCAGATCATTTATGAAGATACTGAGAAAAACCGACCCCAGGACCGACCCTTGGGGCACTCCGCCTGATACTGGCTGCCAACTAGACATGGCGCCATTGATCCCTCCCGTTGAGCCCGACAATCTAGCCAACTTTCTACCCACGTTATAGTGCATTCATCCAGCCCATATTTCTTTAACTTGCTGACAAGAATACTGTGGGAGTTCTTTGGCAGCCATGCAATTTAACTGTTTTGAATCATGTCTTGATTAGGCAACACAGACACTGTACATTTATCTTAGTTACTGTCATACATGTTTATCCCCTGTTCAACTGGCATAGTGTTGTTAAGGTCTTATTCCAGCATGATTATTTTCCCCTTGATTTTATATGCTTATTATATTCCTAAATTGAAACAGTTGCACATTGAGGGGCACCATGTAGCCTTCTTGAAGATAAACAGTAGAACAGCTTCACAGTTGCTTGAATTCATTTGACTCTGGAGGACATACATGCTTCCATTTTCTAGGAAGGGTGATTTTAACATTGCCTTTCAGCACTTAAAAGTTGGTTCTGCACTCAATTAGAGCAATGAAAGACATCCTGCAAACTGACCGATAACATGACAGGTTGAACTGTATGCCATAGGAGCCTTAGCTAACTTATTTTGGCCATTCCAGTTTTATAATATTTGTAATTATTCTCTTATAAACAGTATCTTCATGTGATTGAACCAGTGATGCACCAGTAGGTGTCTGCTAAATAGAGATGCTGATAGACCCCAAAGTGTGTCATGACCCCATTTCAATGGGGTCGCCAGGGCCAGCGTTATACTGAATGAGATTCAGGGCTGAAGCTTCAAAGCCTGATCTCCCACCAGTGGCTGAAGCTGAAGCACAAGGGCTTCAGCCTGGTGTGGTGGGGCTCAGGCTCAGGCTGTGCCTCTCCCCACTGGGCCCAGGGTCATGTAGTAATTTTTGTTGTCTGAAAGTTGTCTCAATGATATTTGAGAACCCCTGTGATCATGTAATTGGAAAAAACGCCCCATCAGTTAGTGACATTTTAATTGTTGACATTATCTTCTGTAGACCGTTAAAGAGAATTAAATGGAGGGTAAGGATAGGATACAGAGGGATCTAGACAAATTAGAGGATTGGGCCAAAAGAAATCTGATGAGGTTCAACAAGGACAAGTGAGAGTCCTGCACTTAGGACAGAAGAATCCCATGCACCGCTACAGACTAGGGACCAAATGGCTAGGCAGCAGTTCTGCAGAAAAAGACCTAGGGGTTACAGTGGACGAGAAGCTGGATATGAGTCAACAGTGTGCGCTTGTTGCCAAGAAGGCTAACAGCACTTTGGGCTGTATAAGTAGGAGCATTGCCAGCAGATCAAGGGATGTGATCATTCCCCTCTATTTGGCATTGGTGAGGCCTCATCTGGAGTACTGTGTCCAGTTTTGGGCCCCACACTACAAGAAGGGTGTGGAAAAATTGGAAAGAGTCTAGTGGAGGGCAACAAATATGATTAGGGTGATGGAGCACATGACTTATGAGGAGAGGCTGAGGGAACTGGGGTTGTTTAGTCTGCAGAAGAGAAGAATGAGGGGGGATTTGATAGCTGCTTTCAACTACCTAAAAGGTGGTTCCAAAGAGGATGGCTCTAGACTGTTCTCAGTGGTAGCTGATGACAGAACGAGGAGTAATGGTCTCAAGTTGCAGTGGGGGAGGTTTAGGTTGGATATTAGGAAAAACTTTTTCACTAGGAGGGTGGTGAAGCACTGGAATGGGTTAGCTAGGGAGGTGGTGGCCATGTCTTCAGTCTTCAGGGTCTGTTCTTATAGGGATCCATCCTCATGTATTTTCCTCGTCATGTTGTTCTCATGTTTGAAGTGATAATCTGTCAAGGTTCCTTCCCCACTCTGATCTCTAGGGTACAGATCATAGAATATCAGGGTTGGAAGGGACCCCAGAAGGTCATCTAGTCCAACCCCCGGCTCGAAGCAGGACCAATTCCCAGTTAAATCATCCCAGCCAGGGCTTTGTCAAGCCTGACCTTAAAAACCTCTAAGGAAGGAGATTCTACCACCTCCCTAGGTAACGCATTCCAGTGTTTCACCACCCTCTTAGTGAAAAAGTTTTTCCTAATATCCAATCTAAACCTCCCCCACTGCAACTTGAGACCATTACTCCTCGTTCTGTCATCTGCTACCATTGAGAACAGTCTAGAGCCATCCTCTTTGGAACCCCCTTTCAGGTAGTTGAAAGCAGCTATCAAATCCCCCCTCATTCTTCTCTTCTGCAGGCTAAACAATCCCAGCTCATAACTCATGTGTTCCAGACCCTGAATCATTTTTGTTGCCCTTCGCTGGACTCTCTCCAATTTATCCACATCCTTCTTGAAGTGTGGGGCCCAAAACTGGACAGAGTACTCCAGATGAGGCCTCACCAATGTCGAATAGAGGGGAACGATCACGTCCCTCGATCTGCTCGCTATGCCCCTACTTATGCATCCCAAAATGCCATTAGCCTTCTTGGCAACAAGGGCACACTGCTGACTCATATCCAGCTTCTCATCCACTGTCACCCCCAGGTCCTTTTCCGCAGAACTGCTGCCTAGCCATTCGGTCCCTAGTCTGTAGCTGTGCATTGGATTCTTCCGTCCTAAGTGCAGGACTCTGCACTTATCCTTATTGAACCTCATCAGATTTCTTTTGGCCCAATCCTCCAATTTGTCTAGGTCCTTCTGTATCCTATCCCTCCCCTCCAGCATATCTACCACTCCTCCCAGTTTAGTATCATCCGCAAATTTGCTGAGAGTGCAATCCACACCATCCTCCAGATCATTTATGAAGATATTGAACAAAACCGGCCCCAGGACCGACCCTTGGGGTACTCCACTTGATACCGGCTGCCAACTAGATATGGAGCCATTGATCACTACCCGTTGAGCCCGACAATCTAGCCAGCTTTCTACCCACCTTATAGTGCATTCATCCAGCCCATACTTCCTTAACTTGCTGACAAGAATACTGTGGGAGACCATGTCAAAAGCTTTGCTAAAGTCAAGATACAATACATCCACTGCTTTCCCTTCATCCACAGAACCAGTAATCTCATCATAAAAGGTGATTAGATTAGTCAGGCATGACCTTCCCTTGGTGAATCCATGCTGGCTGTTCCTGATCACTTTCCTCTCATGCAAGTGCTTCAGGATTGATTCTTTGAGGACCTGCTCCATGATTTTTCCAGGGACTGAGGTGAGGCTGACTGGCCTGTAGTTCCCAGGATCCTCCTTCTTCCCTTTTTTAAAGATTGGCACTACATTAGCCTTTTTCCAGTCATCCGGGACTTCCCCGGTTCGCCACGAGTTTTCAAAGATAATGGCGAATGGCTCTGCAATCACAGCCGCCAATTCCTTCAGCACTCTCGGATGCAACTCGTCCGGCCCCATGGACTTGTGCACGTCCAGCTTTTCTAAATAGTCCCTAACCACCTCTATCTCCACAGAGGGCTGGCCATCTCTTCCCCATTTTGTGATGCTCAGCGCAGCAGTCTGGGAGCTGACCTTGTTAGTGAAAACAGAGGCAAAAAAAGCATTGAGTACATTAGCTTTTTCCACATCCTCTGTCACTAGGTTGCCTCCCTCATTCAGTAAGGGGCCCACACATTCCTTGGCTTTCTTCTTGTTGCCAACATACCTGAAGAAACCCTTCTTGTTACTCTTGACATCTCTGGCTAGCTGCAGCTCCAGGTGCGATTTGGCCCTCCTGATAACATTCCTACATGCCCGAGCAATATTTTTATTCTCTTCCCTGGTCATATGTCCAACCTTCCACTTCTTGTAAGCTTCTTTTCTATGTTTAAGATCCGCTAGGATTTCACCATTAAGCCAAGCTGGTCGCCTGCCATATTTACTATTCTTTCGACTTATTGGGATGGTTTGTCCCTGTAACCTCAACAGGGATTCCTTGAAATACAGCCAGCTCTCCTGGACTCCTTCCTGGGTGGGAGGCAGTTCTGTAATTCTATTAACGTACTGCTTGTGTTACTTATGTTTTCATATGGAGCTCTAGTTCTCCCTTCTGCAAGTCCCCTCCCAAAGGAGCTATCCTGCAGGACCTAGATTCCCCAGGGCCACACACACACACAACAGAGCAAGTCTGAGTGGACCGGGTCAATCAGTGCTTTCAAGCTGCCACCCTTATGTGCCACAGGTACCGCACTGGAATAGAGTGAGCCTGAGCAGGCTGAGTCGAACAGCACGTCCAGGCTGCCACCCTTAAATGCCCCTGGACTCAGCGGACTGAGTCAAGCAGCACTTTCAAGCTGCCACCCTAGTATGTCACATGTTCAGCACATCCCTATCCCCACTTTCACATTACAATTGTACTGGTAGTAACCCACTTGATGAGCAAACCCCAAAGTATTTTTGGGCGCTACAGGGATCTTTAGCTTAGGTGAGAGAAGCGTTTCTGCAGAGTAAATGGGGAAGCTAAAAACACAAAAGAGTAAAGTTCAGAGAGAGAGGGAGAGAGAAGCAACCAGCTTAACCATAAAAATTATTTATTGAATAATACTGATAACTACATAAGGAGAGCCTAAAAAAATAACAGTTACATTATTAAAGGTTACAAAAGTCATATATAGAAAACTATACCTGATCAAATAAATCAGGGTTAGACAGTTATACCTTGGGGGGCGGGGAGGGGGAGACAAGAGAGAGAGAATCTCACCAATCCATGAAGCCTGAACTGGTTGGGGTTCCCAGGTGGTGGTGGAGCTCAGGGTTCTGAGTGCTGGAGTCAGGCAGAGCCCCCAGCACGATCAGTCAGGAGAAGATGAAATCCCAGTAGAACTGATACAGAGTTTATATCCATGCATCAGAACACTCACTGGAGTGCGGGTAGGGTTTTTTTGTAGGGAAACAACAATGGTTCAAGAGAGAACACTAGATTTGTTTATGGGTAAACTGATGACTTAAGGGTTTTCTTTAGACTAGACATAGGAGCTGATCACTCTTGGCTATGGGTGGTGTTCCTTCCAGGGAGCTCACAATGCAATTAGGCTGCTTCAGTATTTTGGATATCAATCAAAGATTTATCACTAGAATTGGTCTGATAACTCCTGAGCTGGGAGTGTGCAGGTGTACGTTCATTAACATCTGGAGCAGAGATTCCCCATGATGCAGTGCTTCCCCGCTTTTCTGGTCCCAGAGTTCAGTGTGGTTCTTGCCTTGGAATCTCCGTTCTCCATTCTATATGCTATAACTGTCCCATCTTTGATGCAGATGAGGCTAGGGGAGTTGCCTTAATCCTATCACCCTTGTCAGGAGGGGTCTAGGTGTGTCTCCCACCACCCTTCACTGCTCTCTGCAAGTCTTTTCTCTGGTTGGTTTTGGTTCAAGCAGAGACTGGGGGGGCGGGGTCCTTCATGAGTCAGACAGGCTATATATTGCACCCTGGTTCCCCAAGAACACAGAGCTGACTGGTATCAGGAGTGTAGGATCCTGTACCCATTGGAGGTATGGGGCTTGAAACAGAAGACAAGGGAGGTGGACGCATTGATTGAGGTGGAAATCCAACAGTATTTTTGGGAAGACCTGCAAGGAAACTTTATCCTTTTGGAATACAATATAAGGTGGGTCAGCCATCATGGCTGCCAATTCACTAACTTATCTAGCAGAGGTAATGGACACTAAGAACGTAAGTTTCATGGAGAGATGGGAGAGGGCGCACATTGTCAGTGGCTCAAAGGGCAGCTTCATTAGGGCAGATAAAATTAGATTAAGGTCCAAAGGGGATGAGGGCTTGAGTACCGGTGGAAGGGTACTGAGGAGACCTTTCATGGAACTGATTATGGTAGGGTGCATGAAGATGGAGGTGCCATCCACTGGGGAAAGAAAGGCACTGAGCGCTGCCAGGTGGATCCACATAGAGCTGAGGGCAAGGCTCAATGTCTTGAGCTGTAGCAGGTGGTCGAGGATGATAAGTATTGAGTATGGCTATTGTACTCAGTGGGTGGTAATGGCAGTGAGCCCACAAGGCAAAGTATTCCCATTTAGGTTGTTAGCAGGCCCTGGTGGATGTTCTCCTGCTTTCATAGAAGATTATGGTTGGAAGAGACCTCAGGAGTCATCTAGTACAACCCTCTGCTCATAGCAGGACCAACCCAAACTAAATCATCGCAGCCAGGGTTTTGTCAAGAAGGGACTTAAAAACCTCTCAGGATGAAGATTATACCACCTCCCTAGGTAACCCATTCTAGTGCTTCACCACCCTCCTAGTGAAATAGTTTTTTCTAATATCCAACCTAGACCTCTCCCACTGCAACTTGAGACCATTGCTTCTTGTTCTGTCATCTTCCAACCCTGAGAACAGCCGAACTCCATCCTCTTTGGAACCCTCCTTCAGGTACTTGAAAGCTTCTATCAAATCCCCCCTCACTCTTCTCTTCTGCAGACTAAATAACCCCAGTTCCCTCAGTTTCTCCTTGTAAGTCATGCGTCCAAGCCCCCTAATCCTTTTTGTTCCCTCTGCTGGACTCTCTCCAATTTTTCCACATCCCTTCCGTAGTTGGGGGGGAGGAGGGGTGCAAAACTGGATGCAATACTCCAGGTGTGGCCTCACCAGTGCCGAATAGAACTGAATAACCACTTCCCTTGATCTTCTGGCAATGCTTCTACTAATACAGCCCAATATGCCATTGGCCTTCTTGGCAACAACGGCACACTGCTGACTAATAGCTTCTCATCCACTGTAATCCTCAAGTCCTTTTCTGCAGAACTGCTGCTTAGCCAGTTGGTCCCCAGCCTGTAGCAGTGCATGGGATTCTTCCTTCCTAAGTGCAGGACTCTGCACTTGTCCTTGTTCAACCTCATCAGATTTCTTTTGTCCCAATCCTCCAATTTGTCTAGGTCACTCTGGACCTTATCCCTACCCTCCAACCTATCTACCTCTCCCCACATCTTAGTGTCATCTGCGAACTTGCTGACGGTGAAATTCATTCCATCATTGAGATAATCAATAAAGATGTTGAACAAAACTAACCCCTGGGGGACTCCGCTTGATACCAGCTGCCAACTAGACACAGAGCAGTTGATCACTACCCATTGAGCCCAACAATCTAGCCAGCTTTCTATTCACCTTATAGTCCATTCATCCAATCCATACTTCTTTAACTTGCTGGCAAGAATACTGTGGGAGACTGTATCAAAAGCTTTGCTAAAGTTAAGATATAGCATGTCCACCGCTTTCCCCATATCCACAGAGCCAGTTATCTCATCGTAGAAGGCAATCAGGTTGGTCAGGCATGACTTGCCCTTGGTGAATCTATGTTGACAGTTCCTAATCACTTTCCTCTCCTCCAAGTGCTTCAGAATGGATTCCTTGAGGACCTGCTTCATGATTTTTCCAGGGACTGAGGTGAGGTTCTCCAGATTCTCCTTTTTCCCTTTTTTAAAGCTGGGCTCTATATTTGTCCAAGTTTCCACTTCTTGTAATCTTTCTTTTTGAGTTTAAGCTCACCAAAGATTCCTCTGTTAAGCCAAGGTGGTCGCCAGCCATATTTGCAATTCTTTCTGCACATAAGGATGGTTTGTTCCTTGCCCTCAATAAGGCTTCTTTAAAATACAACCAGCTCTCCTGGACTCCTTTCCCCCTCCCAGGAGATCCTACCCATCAGTTCCCTGAGGGAGTCAAAATATGCTTTTCTGAAGTCAAGGGTCTGTATTCTGCTGCTCTCCTTTCTTCCTTTTATCAGGAAGGAATGGTTTGGTTAAGGACATGGCAAACTGTGATGAAGCATGCACTTTCCACCCCTAAGCCCAATCCAAAAACCAGGTCATGAGATGAAGGGGGCTTAGATTGGGATGCTTGATCTGTCCCTGATCATAGAATCATAGAATATCAGGGTTGGAAGGGACCTAAGGAGGTCATCTAGTCCAACCCCCTGCTCAAAGCAGGACCAATCCCCAATTTTTGCCTCAGATCCCTAAATGGCCCCCTCAAGGATTGAACTCACATTGATCTTGCATGAGGAGATCCAGGAGTGCTCAGAGGTGAAGCAGTGTACAGGAGGAGCATCTGAGGAGGTCCATGAACCAAAAGTGGTGTGGCCAGAACAAGGCTCTGAGTATTTTGATATCTCTGTCTCAGCAAATCTTTCACAGCACTTGCAGAAGGAGGGGAATTGGGGGGTGGGGGTTGAGGGCAAGCATAGTGAAAGTCTTCTGTCCAGGAGAGGAGGAGAGTGTTGCCTAGTGAGCCCTGCCCTATAGCTCTCCTGGAGCAATAAAAGGACAGTTTTCAGTTCTCACAGGTGGCAAAAGGGTCCCAACGTGGGGTACGCCATTTGTGGAAGAGGCAACAGAGCATGCTTTCATGTAACTCCCACTTGCATTTGAGGAAAAGTGTCCTGCTGAGTGCACCTACCAAGGCATTTTGGGTGCCTGAGAGGTACGTGGCTTGGAGTGTTATGTGGTGTTGGATGCCCCAGTTTCAGAGGTGGATGGACTCACAGCAGAGGATGGGGGAACTGATGCCCCCACTGCTTGTTTATGTACACAACCACTGCAATGTTGTCAGAGAGAAATTGAACACGGTGTGAACATGGAAGAAATGCTCAGCATGCTTGACAAGCTGCCCTCAGCTCCAGTACGTTTATGTGCATCCTGCCCTCTTGTAGCATCCTGACCCCCTGGGCTGTGTGATAGTCCATTTAGGATCTCCGCCTATAAGGGATCATCTGTTGTGATGGTAGCCTGCAGAGTGGGAGAGGCAAAAGGGATACCGACTAGAACCTTGGATGAATCCTTCCACCATGTGAGGGAAGCCAGAACTGTCTGGGGAACAACCACCCTAGTTTCTATATGGTCCATGCAGAGACTGTAGATGGACAGGAGCCACATCTGGAGGCAACACATGTGCAGACATTCGTGCGGTGTGACATAGGTACAAGCTGACATATGACCAAGCAGAGAGAGACAACAGTGGACCGTGGGGCATGGGCTGCAATGTATGTCTGTGATTACAGCCATCACTGCCAAGAAGCAGTCCGTCAGGAGGAAGGTTCATGCCGCAATGGAGTTCAGCCTTGTCCCAATGAAGTCAATCATCTGCATAGATACGAACACCGACTTTTCCTCATTGATGCAGACCCTGAGCAATGTAAGAAGAGCACAAAAGGCTAGAATGGTGTAGGTTAGTTTTTATTGGGATAGTGTGATGAGAAGCCAGTTGTGCAGGTAGAAGTATACTGAGTAGCCAAGGTGTATTTGTGCTGCTATGATGGCAAAGACTTTTGTGAAGACTCTGGGAGCTGTTTCTATGCCCAAAGGGAGGACTTGGTATTGGTAGTGGTCTTATTCTACCCAGAAACAGAGGAACTTGTGGTGAGCCGGGTGAATGTCAATATGGAAATAAGCATCCTTCATTTCAAGATCCCCGAGACAGAGAGATGGGATAATTGATACCAGTGTCACCATATGGAATTTGGATTTTCTAATAAAGGTGTTCAGGATCCAAAGGTCAAGAATGCCAAAGGCCATCATCCTCTCCTTTCTTCAGAATAAGGAAATATTTGGAGTAGAAGCCTCATCCCATGTAGAGGGTTGCCACCCACTGTATGACTTCCTTAACAAGAAGAGCATCTATTTCCTGTTGAAGAACACTTTGGAAGGAGGAGTCCCTTGGGGGTGTTTGGGGAGGGGGCCAATGTGGAGGAAACTAAAGAAATTCTATTGAGTATCCATGGTGGATGATATCCAGTACCCAACGATCCATGATGATCTTGCCTCATTTGTGGGCAAATAGGACAAGACAGCCTCCGAAGACAACATGTGGCACCATGGATGTCAATTTGGGAGGGTTGCAATTCTCAACGGACGTGTCAAAAGTTGTGGAACTTGGACTGTGGGTGCGACAGCATCGAGGAGGTGGTTGTAATGGAGGACATTGTTCGCTGTCTCTGAAGCTGAAGTAATCTGTGTGGGGCTTCCAGTTGCCGCTGGTAGTATGCCAGGTAGGTGCATACAGGTGGGGACAGAACTGGGGTTGCTCTTGCCTGCGCTGTGGGGCCAGGATATAGAGCACGAGGGAGCATAGCATGGCCCTGAAGTCCTTCAAAGAGTGAAGGGACTCATCTATTTTTGTGCAAAACAGCTTGTCCTCATCAAAAGGCAGGTCCTTAATAGTGGTTTGGCCCTCCCAAGGAAAGCCTAATGACTGGAGCCACAAGTCCCATCTCATGACAATGCCAATCATGAAGGATCAAAAGGACACATTGGCCACATCAATTGCCTCCTGGAGGCCCACTGTAATGACCAGGCACCCTTCATCTACAAGTGCTGCTGGTCTGGTGGTAGCTTGTATTGGAACCCTGCTAGCCTCGGATAGTTGTTAAAATCATACTTGGCTAGCAGAACCTGGTAATTTGCAATCCTAAATTGCACAGCTGCTGAGGTGTAGATCTTTCTCCCAAATAGATCCGATTGCTGTAGATCTTTCTCCCAGATAGATCCGATTGCTTAGCCCCTGTGATAAATGAAGGGGGAGGGTAGCTTCCTTTTATGGACACCCAGCCAGCCAGTCAGCTATAAAGTCCCTATTGGTGGCTGTTCTCTCCTTGCTTTACCTGTAAAGGGTTAACAAAGTTCCCCAGGTAAAGGAAAAGGAGTGGGCACCTGACCAAAAGAGCCAAAGGGAGGGCTAGAACTTTTTAAAATGGGGATGAAAACTTCCCTTTGTTTGTGTGTTGTGTCTCTCTGGGAAAGAGGGGAACAGAGGGCAGCAGGAATGCTGTGTATTGAACCAAATATGGCGATCAGCTAAACCCTGAGCATATGGGCAAGATTCACCAGCCAGATACCCAGGAAAGAATTCTCTGTAGTAACTCAGATCCCACCCCATCTAACATCCCATCACAGGCCATTGGGCCTATTTACTATGAACATTTAAAGATCAATTAATTGCCAAAATCATGTTATCCCATCATGCCATCTCCTCTATAAACTTATCGAGTCTAATCTTAAAGCCAGATAGGTCTTTTGCCCCCACTGTTTCCCTTGGAAGGCTATTCCAAAACTTCACTCCTCTGAGGGTTAGAAACCTTCATCTAATTTCAAGTCTAAACTTCCCAATGACTAGTTTATATCCATCTGTTCTTGTGTTCACATTGGTACTGAACTTAAATAATTCCTCTCCCTCTCTGGTATTTATCCCTCTGATAATATTCATAGAGAGCAATCAGCCTTGACAGATGCCAAACTGGGGAAGGACACCCAATATGGAACAACAACAACAACTCCATACATTCAAAATGGCAAACTGAGGGAAAAATCATAAAACAGAAAAATTCCCTACAGCATGTCCCCCCTCCGGCTCCTAAGCGGAGGCACAGCCAGGTGACTCTGTGCACTTCCCCGTCCGCAGGTGCCATCCCTGCAGCTCCTGTTGGCCACAGTTCATAGCCAAGGGGAGCTGTGGAACCAGCACTTGCAGTTGGGGCAGTGTGCGGAGCTCCCTGTCTGCCCCTATGTGTAGGAGGTGGAGGAGGGACATGCTGCTGCTTCTGGGAGCCTTGCAGAACCACGGCAGGTAGGGAGCCTGCCTTAGCCCCGCTGCACTGCCAGCCAGACTTTTAACAACCTAGTCAGTGGTGCTGACCGGAGCCACCAAAGTCCCTTTTCGATGGGACGTTCCAGTGGAAAACTGAACACCTGGCAACCTAAATGGAGACCACAGCAGAGAAGTTGCAGCGCACACTCCATTTACTGAAATTCTACTCTATTTCCTGTATAGAATACAGAAACACTATAGTGACAAACTAGTATTACATACACACTACAGGATTATGTGAAATTTATCATAGAATATTAGGGTTGGAAGAGACCTCAGGAGGTCATCTAGTCCAATTCCCGGCTCAAAGTAGGACCAACACCAACTAAATCATCCCAGTCAGGGCTTTGTCAAGCCAGACCTAAAAAATCTCTAAAGATGGAGATTCCACCATCTCCCTCGGTAACCCATTCCAGTGCTTCACCACACTCCTAGTGAAATAGTATTTTTCTAATATCCAACCTAGACCGCCCTCACTACAACTTGAGACCATTGCTTCTTGTTCTGTCATCTGCCACCACTGAGAACAGCCGAGCTCCATAACCCCCCCTTCAGGTAGTTGAAGGCTGCTATCAAATCCCCCCTCACTCTTCTCTTCTGCAGACTAAATAACCCCTGTTCTCTCAGACTCGTCTCATTAGTCATGTGCTCCAGCCCTCTAATTCTTTTTGTTGCCCTCCACTAGACTCTCTCCAATTTGTCCACATCCCTTCTGTAGTGGGGGGACCAAAACTTGACACAATACTCCAGGTGTGGTCTCACCAGTGCCGAATAGAGGGGAATAATCACTTCCCTCGGTCTGCTGGCAATGCTCCTACTAATACAGCCCAATATGCCATTGGCCTTCTTGGCAACAAAGGCACACTGCTGACTCATATGTAGCTTCTCGTCCACTGTAATCCCCAGTCAGTCCCCAGCCTGTAGCAGTGCATGGGATTCTTCCTTCCTAAGTGTGGGACTCTGCACTTGTCCTTGTTGAACCTCATCAGATTTCTTTTGGCCCAATCCTCCAATTTGTTTAGGTCACTCTGGACCCTATCCCTACCGTCCAGCGTATCTACCTCTCCCCCTAGCTTAGTGTCATCTGTGAACTTGCTGAGGGTGCAATTCATCCCATCATCCAGATAATTAATAAAGATGTTGAACAAAACCGGCCCCAGGATCAATAATTCTGTGCTTCAGTTCTTATTACAAATCATGCATAAAACACATTCAAAAGTTTTAGGACAAATCATTTTCAAGTTCTGAGTAGGAAAACAAAAGATTACAAGACTTTTAATTAGTAGAAAGTTGATAGTAATTAATATAAATCAGAAGTTAGGAATTGTAGAAAAATGATAAGGTAAGCAAAGAGAGAAGGAAAAATCTATGACCAGAAGAATTAAGGACAATAAGAAGCAGTTTTCAAAAACAGATTAGGAACGAAAAGAATCCTGACAATGGTTCTGGTCCATTACTAGATGGAAACAGCAGAATTGTCAACAGAAATGCAGGAAAGGCTGTATTTTCTGTATTTGGGGAAAAACAGATGATATAGTTTCATCATATGGTGATGATAACATTCTTTCCATTCCACTAGTAACTCTGAAGGATGTTAAACAGGAGCTACTAAAGTTAGACATTTTTAAATCAGCAGGTCCAGATAACTTGCATATAAGAGTTTTAAAAGAGCGGTCACTGGATAATTAATGTTATTTTTTTAATAAGTCTTGGAGCACTTGGGACATTTCAGAAGACTGGAAGAAAGATAATGTTGTGCCAATTTTTTAAAAGGGTAAATGGGAATACCTGGTTAATTATACGTCTGTCTTCCTGACATCAATTCCAGGCAAAATAATGGACAGACTGATAAGAGACTGGATTAATAAATAAATAAATAAAGGAGGTGTCAAGGTTCCTTCCCCACTCTGAACTCTAGGGTACAGATGTGGGGACCTGCATGAAAACCTCCTAAGCTTACTTTTACCAGCTTAGGTTAAAACTTCCCCAAGGTACAAATTAATTTTATCCTTTGCCCTTGGAATATCCACTGCCACCATCAAACTCTAACTGGGTTTACTGGGAAACGTAGTTTGGACACGTCTTTCTCCCCAAAATCCTTGCACCCCACTTCCTGGGAAAGGTTTGGTAAAAATCCTCACCAATTTGCATAGGTGACCACAGACCCAAACCCTTGGATCTGAGAACAATGAAAAAGCATTCAGTTTTCTTACAAGAAGACTTTTAATAGAAGTAGAAGTAAATAGAAATAAAGGAATCACCTCTGTAAAATCAGGATGGTAGATACCTTACAGGGTAATTAGATTCAAAACATAGAGAATCCCTCTAGGCAAAACCTTAAGTTACAAAAAAGACACACAGACAGGAATAGTCATTCTATTCAGCACAGTTCTTTTCTCAGCCATTTAAAGAAATCATAATCTAGCACATACCTAGCTAGATTACTTACTAAAGTTCTAAGACTCCATTCCTGGTCTATCCCCGACAAAAGCAGCATATAGACAGACACAGTCCCTTTGTTTCTCTCCCTCCTCCCAGCTTTTGAAAGTATCTTGTCTCCTCATTGGTCATTTTGGTCAGGTGCCAGGGAGGTTACCTTTAGATTCTTAACCCTTTACAGGTGAGAGGATTTTTCCTCTGGCCAGGAGGGATTTTAAAGGGGTTTACCCTTCCCTTTATATTTATGACAGGAGGGTAATGTAATTAATGCAAATCAACATTGTTTTATGGAAAACAGATCCTGTCAAACTAACTTTTTATCTTTTTTTTGTTGTTGACTTTAAGAGTTTGATAAAGGTAATAGTGTTGATATATTTAGATTTCTGTAAGAGACATGGCTTGCTACTGCACGACATCTTGATTAAAAAACTAGAAAGATGTAGAATTAACATGGGACGCATTAAATGGATTAAAAAACATAAAAATTGGGGGAGTGGTAAATAACAAAAAGGATAGATCACTGATTTAGAGCAATCTGGATCACTCGGTAAACTCAGCACAAGTAAAAAAATATGTGTTTTAATATGGTTAAATGTAAAGGTGTATATCTAGGAACAAAGGATGTAGGCCATACTTACTGGATGGGGGACACTATCCTGGGAAGCAGTGACTCTGAAAAAGATTTACGGGTCATGCTCAATAATCAGCTGATCATGAGCCCCCAGTATGATGCTGAGACCAAAAGGCCTAAATCTGTCCTTAGACAGAATCTTGAGTAGGAGTAGAGAGCTTATTTTACCTATTTGGCACTGGTGTGACTGCTGCTTGAATAACTGTATCCAGTTCTGGTGCCCCAGTAGCCAGGGAACCACCTAAAATAGCCAATGTGAGATGTTGATGAGATGGGTGTATGCTGAGCCGTGACACTGTCTTGGAAATAGGTGCCAAAGTCTGAGCTGCAGGGAGGTGCCTCCCTCTGTGTGTGATTCTCAGCTGCAAATCACATCTCATCAACATCTCACATTGGCTATTTTAGGTGGCTTCCTGGCTAGTGGGCTGGCTTTTGTGAATCTCAGTCTAAGGTGCCTATCTCTCCCCATTCATTGTATAGGAGTTCAGGGGCCTAACTGGGGCTTTAAGAATCACAGTGGTTTTCTAGGTGCCTAAAAGTTAAGCATGGCAATGCTCAGTGTCTCACCATGCCTAATGCCTTTTGTATATTCAGGCCTAAGTAACTAAAGTTAGTGCTTTTGCTACTGAATGAACTATATTATTTATTTATGAGTATTACCACAGTGTCCAGGAGCCCTAGTCATAGACCAGGACCTCACTGTGCTAGGCACTGTACAAACATAGAACTTATATGTTCTGAATGTTCAAAGTTTGATCATCCAAGTTGCATGTTTTTGGCCCTATGATCATATGCCAAATATGTGTGAAAGATGTACAATTTTTACATAGGATTTTATACAGCACACGTTGAAGACAATGTAAACAGTCCCATTAACTTCAATGAGTATTGGATTGGAACCATAGTGCAGTAGGCACTCATGGGGTAAGTGGAATATCAAGTAGCGTTTTAATTAAGATTTGCACACAAAGTAACTATGTGAAAATAATTTAAAATATTCTTTAATGTTTCTCAATTTAAATATCAGGAACTACATTATTGCTATGTTCAAAAGTCATTTTTGTTTTCTCACGCAGGGAAAATATCATAACACAAATAAATAAATAAATAGTATAACCAATCCAGAAGCCTATTCCTTCCTTATTTACTCATATGAATAGTCCCACTGATACATTTGGGGATACTTGCAGAGTAGGGGCTCCAGAATTGGACTATTCAGAATGTATTCTGAGACACGACGCAAGGAACCAGATTCACAAGAAGAATATTGTGGAGATAATTGCCATTTGCAAGAATTTAACAAGTAATGCTTTTTGCTGATTATTCTTTACTTTCCACGTAAACATTTCAAAGTAAGCTGTAATGAATATATTTATCTAGTAACATATTCCAATTTACATAAATTACTGTACTTTGAAAATATCTATTTTCCATATTTCCTACTTATGGATTTCCATAAAATCCATAACAAGAATAAAAAATATTGCTCCAACTATCTGGTAAAACAGCCCATTTTCTTATTTGCTATTGAAAGTATATAAGTAATAAATAGGAATGTAAAATCATGTTAAAATTATGCGAAGAAAAGTATCTTCCCATTATTCCATTCATGAATCCTGCTTGAGGCATTTTGTGTCTTTGCATGTCAATAAACATTCCCCAAAGCTCCATCTTTTATTTTATTGTTGCTATTGAATTTAAACACTGGATCGTCTCATCTCAATACATCATCAGAATAATAAATCTGGTGCCATAATATCTGAGTATGAACCTTGGAAAAGAATGTTCCTCAACACTTTTCATATCCTTTGATAAACATTTCTAAAGGGTTCATACAACCCTTTGTAACAATTCGATGATTCTTAGCTTAAATTGTCAATGTTTTCAAGGGCAGCTCTCAAAACGGCACAGCTGTGCTGCTGTAAGGTCCATAGTGTAGACATAGCCTATCAGAGAGCAAAGGCACGGAGGCTGTGTTTATAGTTCCAAGAGGTTTGTACCTACGTTTCATGCATTCACCTAGCCGTAGACCAACATAAGAGAAAAATTAGTATTAGGTAACAATGGATTACAATCAATAAATAATGTACAGCACACATTAATAAAGGCTGTTGCTTAAAGTCTGGTTCAGTGCAGGTGTTGATTTAACAGAATAAGGCGTGAAAAAGCTCGGCAAGCATAATGTGCTGTCGGCAGGATGTAGTGTCAGTATCAGTATTCTGGATCCGTGCCCCTTATGAGCTGTGTATTATTTTAATTGCTTTCTATATTTTTCAGAACTCCTTAGGCACTTACTCCACACCAGCTATCAGAAGTACAGTAGATAAGTAGCAATACACCTTACTGGAATAAATCCTTATTTTGTTTTCAAACAGAGAGAAAATGAGCAGAGAGTTCCCCAGAAGAGTTCATGTCTACTTGTTGTTGTTTGTTAGTTACTGTATATTAAAATGTTTATTCGGTGTTGCCAACTCTTGAAACATTTGAAGTGTTTACTGAACTCCTTTTTCATAGAATAAGTTTGTCAGTTTGACCATGTGCTTGATTGTTTGAAAAGTGTGGATTGGGAGTGCTTTGTTCCAGGTGAGCCTTGAGTGGGCCTGACTGTTATAAAAAGCCAGACAGCTGCAAACCAGAACAGCAGAGAGGCTAACAGAGGGAGTTTGCCTGGGCATTCTCCTGGGGAGAGGCCACTGAGGCTTTCGTCTTGCAGGCTTCACTTAATAGTTACACCTGAGAAAGCTCTTAGAAGGAAGGTAATATGGATGGTGAGCATTCATCTGTTGTTACCTGCACAGGATGTGCCATGTTTGTCTTTCTTCCACAGGACAGGAGTGACTTTGTCTGTATAAAGTGCAAGCTGGTCTCCACATTGGAAGAGAAGGTTCCAGGTCTGGAGAAACAAGTATCGACCCTGCTTTGCATAAGAGAAGCTGAAGATTTCCTGGACAGACGTCAGGATATGTTTCTACGGACACAACATGCTGAAGATTCAGAGCAGGCTGCGCAGCGGGGACAGAAGAATGGTGAAGAAATTTGGCAGCATGTGACCTCCAGAAGAAGAAAGGGGAGTGTCAATGTACCCGCAATGCAGATACAGGTAAGCAACCATTTTCATGTTCTCTCCACAGGTACTAATGTGGAGAGTGGACTAGATGATACATCTGAGGGAAGGGAGCAGAAGGAGACTTTGCTGATTGGAAGGCATGAAATGCACTGTCCTAGGGATGGGGGGTTCACAACCACCACTCCCAAGAAGAGGAGGCAGGTGGTGGTGGTCGGGGACTTTCTCCTCAGGGGGACTGAGTCATCTATCTGCCTCCCCGACTAGGAAAACCGAGAAGTCTGGTGCTTGCCAGGAGCTAGGATTCATGATGTGATGGAGAGTCTGCCGAGACTCATCAAGCCCTCGGATCACTACCCCTTCATGCTTCTCCACGTGGGCACGAATGATACTGCTAAGAATGACCTTGAACAGATCACTGCAGACTATGTGGCTCTGGGAAGAAGGATAAAGGAGCTTGAGGTGCAAGTGGTTTTCTCGTCCATCCTCCCTGTGGAAGGAAAAGGCCCAGGTAGAGACTGTTGAATCATGGAAGTCAACGAATGGCTACGCAGGTGGTGTCGGAGAAAAGGCTTTGGATTCTTTGACCATGGGATGGTGTTCCAAGAAGGAGGAGTGCTAGGCAGAGACGGGCTCCACCTAACGAAGAGAGGGAAGAGCATCTTCGCAAGCAGGCTGGCTAACCTAATGAGGAGGGCTTTAAACTAGGTTCACTGAGGGAAGGAGACCAAAGCCCTGAGGTAAGTGGGAAACTGGGGGGAAGCACGAGTAGGAGAGAACAAGAGGGGAGGGGGCCTGCCTCATACTGAGAAAGCAGGACAATCAGTGAGTTATCTTTAGTGCCTATACACAAATGCAAGAAGCCTGGGAAACAAGCAGGGAGAACAGGAAGTCCTGGCACAGTCAAGGAATTATAATGTGATTGGAATAACAGAGACTTGGTGGGATAACGCACATGCCTGGAGTACTGTCATGGATGGATATAAACTGTAAAGGAAGGACCAGCAGGGCAGAAAAGGTGGGGCAGTTGCATTGTATGTAAGAGAGCAGTATGATTGCTCAGAGCTCCAGTATGAAACTGCAGAAAAACCTAAGAGTCTCTGGATTAAGTTTAGAAGCGTGAGCAACAAGGGTGATGTTGTGATGGGAGTCCGCTATAGACCATCACACCAGGGGGATGAGGTGGAAGAGGCTTTCTTCCAGCAACTAACGGAAGTTACTAGATCATGGGCCCTGATTCTCATGGGGGGCTTCAATCACCTTGATATCTGCTGGGAGAGCAATACAGCAGTGCACAGACAATCCAAGAATTTTCTGGAAAGTGTAGGGGACAATTTCCTGGTGCAAGTGCTGGAGGAACCAACTAGGTGCAGAGCTCTTCTTGACCTGCTGCTCACAAACCGAGAAGAATTAGTAGGGGAAGCAAAAGTGGATGGGAACCTGGGAGGCAGTGACCATGAGATGGTCGAGTTCAGGATCCTGACACAAGGAAGAAAGGAGAACAGCAGAATATGGACCCTGGACTTCAGAAAAGCAGACTTTGACTCCCTCAGGGAACTGATGGGCAGGGTCCCCTGGGAGAATAACATGAGGGGGAAAGGAGTCCAGGAGAGCTGGCTGTATTTTCAAGAATCCTTATTGAGGTTACAGGAACAAACCATCCTGATGTAGAAAGAATAGTAAATATGGCAGGCAATCAGCTTGGCTTAACAGTGAAATCCTTGCTGATCTTAAACACAAAAAAAGAAGCTTACAAGAAGTGTACAAGCCAGTTATCTCATCATAGAAGGCAATTAGATTAGTCAGGAATGACTTGCTCTTGGTCAATCTATGCTGACTGTTCCTGATCACTTTCCTCTCCTCTAAGTGCTTCAAAATGGATTCCTTGAGGACCTGCTCCATGATTTTTCCAGGGACTGAGGTGAGGCTGACTGGCCTGTAGTTCCCCAGATCCTCCTTCTTCCCTTTTTTAAAGATGGGCACTACATTAGCCTTTTTCCAGTCATCTGGGACCTCCCTCGATCACCATGAGTTTTCAAAGATAATGGCCAATGGCTCTGCAATCACATCCGCCAACTCCAAGAGCACTCTCGGATGCAGTGCATCTGGCCCCATGGATTTGTGCTTGTCCAGCTTTCCTAAACAGTCCCAAACCACTTCTTTCTCCACAGAGGTCTGGTCACCTCCTCCCCATGCAGTGCTGCCCAGTGCAGTAGTCTGGGAGCTGATCTGGTTCATGAAGACAGATGCAAATAAAGGATTGAGTACATTAGCTTTTTTCACATCCTCTGTCACTAGGTTGCCTCCCTCGTTCAGTAAGGGGCCCACATTTTTGTAAATACACCTGGTTGCAGGATCCCTTGCCAATTACATGTGTGTTGATTTATTAGAGGCAAGCCAGAGATAGGAAGATAGATGGGCATGTTCATTTTAATTGTATTTGCCACTGCTCACCATTAGCCCTTCAGAATGCTTCCTTTGTAATTTATTTTGAAAATGTCTTCATATTTTTTATGTCAGGATAAGAATTTTAAGCACAATATTTGGGGACCCTCTAGTAAGTTCACTTCTCAGGGCACATTTGTGAAAAATATAAAATTTCCATACTTGTTTGGTACAAATAGCAATATCTGCCAAGGGCAAACCTCTGAATCCTACATTCTGACTCTTCAGTGTAGCCTTTAAAAGACCCTGTTTACTGTCAGAAAAATAAAAGGGCATTACTGAGAAACTATATCATTATAGAAGACTCGTGAAAGCTACTCTCCTGTAGTAAATGCCATTTTCCCCATCATATGGTAAATGACGAAGTCCTATGTTGTCCAGTGATTTCTTTAGATATAACCATATCCCTTTTTAGTTTATGTGTCCAACTCTCCCTGCTCAGGGAGACTGCTGCTGGTAGGGCTTGAAGGTCCTCAATCTCTTTAAGAATTCTGCCCCAGCCTAAATGTCTATAAATAATTAGAAATTAAAAGCTTGGCTATAATAACAATGATTGTGTGCGGCCATATTCACATCACTAATTAGCAGCACTTGGTTGAGCTTATTAAATCATTACAAAAGAATGCTTAGCAGGAGGCAGCAGTTGAATCCTCATCAATATTAATATTTATCCCCTTTGTTGTCCAGATAGCATTCAACTTTCACCATACGGGGGAACAATCAAAGCCAGAATGATTCTCTGGAGAACCAGATCTATAGATAGAGAGAGCAATTGCATATACACCATTTTTAAAAAAATGAATCAATCAGGAATTTTATATTACAGATAAACAGAGCAGAAGAAAATCCTTAAATGAATGCAGCATCTTTCTTCTGGAAGGATCTCAAAGCAATTTACAAACTTTAGGGGCGTGATCCCAAACCTTTATTCATATGATCAGTCTTCACTCATGTGAATAGTCCCTGAATGAGCAAGGGATGCACAATTGGGCTTGAAATAGTAGTCCATCCAGAAGTCACTTTACTTGTCACTGTAATGCAGCTGCCTCTGGAATAGAGGTTAGCATCTAACAGAAAATCTGGGACATAGTACTCTGCAAACTGGCAAGGAAAAAGTTAGGTTTGGCCAGAGCACAGGGGAAAGCCCCTATTCTAAGCTGATAGGAGTGAGATTTTTAACACTTTGTTGGAAAGACCTACACATAACAAAGTGTAGGAAATCCATTTAATCCCCTTTGGAAGAATGAAGGCTAAATCGATCTTGGCAAGACCGAACCTGTGGTTATAGAAAGTCTAGATCTTTCAAACCTGAGGATTAGCCCACCCAAAGAAAGCCACTAAAGGCAGTGACAGCAATATTCCTGTCTATTTTTTATAGCAATGCTGAAATGTATTTTCCATTATCCTAATTTTCACTTTCTGACAGTGTCTGAAAATGATGGCAGGACAACAGCAGCAGCAAAGGCCCAGCAATGCTTTTCATGTTTATGCCTACAGGGTTATCCTGACAATAACTTACATCATATTACACATAATTAATACTAGCAATAGAGCTAACATGATTCTTTGGTCATATATGTCATCACCCACGTCATTTGGGGGGAGGGATAGCTCAGTGGTTTGAGCATTGGCCTGCTAAACTCAGGGTTGTGAGTTCAATCCTTGAGGGGGCCATTTAGGGATCTGGGGCAAAAATTGGGGATTGGCCCTGCTTTGAGCAGGGGGTTGGACTAGATGATCTCCTGAGGTCCCTTCCAACCCTGTTATTCTGTGATTAGCAGTAGCACTCATTAACAGGCCCAATCCTGAAGTCCTTAGTCAGGCAAAACTCCCACTGAATTTCCTGTCACTGGAACTTTTGCCTGAGTAAAGAACGCTAAATTGAGTCCTATATTTCCTGTATAAGACAAACACTATAAAAACACCTGGAATATTATTGAATGTCTAAATAAAAAACCGAAGACATTCTTTTTGTGGGTGGGAGCTTGGGAGGAGGTAAATTCGGTATGTGCGATAAAATCACTGAAACATTCATGGCAGAGCTAATTGAAATGAGTATCAGCTGCCCAAGACATGCCCTATTATTTTTCTGACTTTTTTTCTGCACAATAAAACAAATCAGACCACTAATCTACAATGAATGAACATTATTACATGCTTTGGTAGGGACACAAAGACAAATCAGATTCACCATGGTGACTCTCACTTTTCACTTCATATTCAAATATCTAGAATTCTCTGGAGAGAGCACATCAGTAATCAGATTTACACACTGCAGTATGTCTGCAAATGTGACAAGTGTTCCAATCACATCTACAGAGACTCATACAGAAACATACTTAGAACAAACTGGCAACACTAAACCTTTAATGCAGATTTTTCTAACATTCTCACTCTCATTGTATGTGGGGGGATGATGAGGGGTGTTGGTGGAGGAGTGGGACATACATATGTAATATAAATATATAAAATTACATTTAAAAAGCTATGGTATAAAAAAATTAACACTATATGATTGAGATCTCAAAAGTCAAGAAATGCCAAAAGGTGAAGGTGCAGTCTTAAGTTTTCCCTCTTATTCATAAACATTATGATGAACTCTTTAATTACATAATCATATAGTAATTCTTAGGTGTTACTGAGAATATGGGTTACTAAGGAAAGGCACAGGGAAATGTAATTTAGCACTTCAAGTATATTTGTTTGCTAATAAAAACCAGATTCTGTCATTCTTACTCACCTAGAGCAATAGAATACTCTCCAAATAACCCACTGAAATCAATGGAGCAGCTTTCAGAGTAAGGCCGAAGCCAAAACCCATTGAAGTCAAAGGGAATCTTTCCATTGACTGCACTGGACTTTGGATGAGGCTCTAGGTAACTAAGGCTTATGAGGGCTTTTCTGCACCCCAAAATTGTACCACATTAACTATGTCAGTATAGTTAAAATTATATAACCCTAACCCCCAAGTATAGATGCAGTTATATTAGATCCAGACCTTACTCTATTTTTATGCCAAGTTTTAAGTTTCAAAGATCATCCATTTTTCAGATAGATGTATAAAAAAAGTATGCATTTTTTTTTCCACTTTAGGAAAAGGTTTGGGTTTTTTTTTCCAGCTCTCCATAACTTATAAAACATATAAATGGATATTTTGCAAATTCTCCAGCTGAAATTAATGGAAAATTTCATCCCCAAAAGAATATTAAGGAAAGCTACATGCAACGAAAATATAACTAACACTGGTTTGCCACCATAACTATAGTATTCCCCACTAACTGAACACTATAATAAATAAGCTAGAATTAGATAGTTCAAAGGTTCTGGAACTTTTCATTTCCAAAGTGCTGTTTGAATACTACTTAAGTCAGTAGATACTGAAAAGCAATGCAATCTGGTGTTTGGGGGCCTTTGATGTCTGGATGCAGTTTTTAAAGGGACAAATTTCCCCAACACTGTATGTTAGGCAGTAATTGGCATCTTTGTTGACAGCATGATCAGAGAGGCCAAAGTCTAAATCGGCATGGGAGAGTGAACCTTCAGTGCTCTTCTTTTGCAGTGAACATCTTATGTATTAGATGTTTGTGTTACAGCTTCCTGCACGCAACCCCGTTTTCTCAGTTTCTCTGAACAGACGGCAAAATATTTCACACAATAAACACACTGTATTGTGATTTACACTTCTTGAGTTTTTAATTCATGACCCCACATCAGTTGATCAGATGATTAAAGCATCATATTAGTGCTATTGATAGTTCATTATTAGTTAATATTCCACCTCCCACTGTCAATGGGGGTTTTGCCTTTTACTTCAGAGGCAATAGGATGAGGCCCTGTATCACCTTAACTGCATATTACTATGGTGTAGCAGCACCTCTATAGTCAAGGGAGATTCACATCTTCTGTTTAAAGGTCAACCTTTCTAAATCCTCTACAATTACCTGCTTAGTTGGATTCCTTTCAAATTTGTGTGCCTCAGGAGGGTGCAGGGTTAGTGAAACAAATTCTGGGTAATTTGACGTAGCAGTTGTGGATATAGAAACCCTGAAAAAATAGATATTTTTCAAAAAGTTTCTAGGTTGGTGGGTTTTGTTTTTGTTTTGGTTTGGGTGATTTTTTTTGTTTTTTGTTTTTTTGCAGAGCTTGAGATCAAACTATTGCTGTGATGTGGATCAAAAATGGTCTCAGTCAATTTTTACCCAAAATAGTGCATGGCCTCCACCAAGACTTTGGGGAACCCAACTTGTGAACTGTATTTAAGAACATATTAATTTTTTCGCTTGCATAGATGTGGAGTTTGGAAGGATTACAGTTCATATGCACCTAGAAGAAAAAATCATGAGGCTGTTTCTATGCAGTTACTTTATGCTTGCTGGGAAGTTCAAGGGAATGTACCAGTGCTATTGCCCTGGCGAACATTTTAGTCCTAATGTTTGCCATTAGGACTAATGTGCAATACAGATTTAATAACTCATATTACTTACTTCAAGTTCTCTGTTATAACATAATGTGCTTTTATTTTACTATGAACAAAGCAGAATAGTTATCAGACAGTTTAACCATAATTCTTGTTATATCAGGTAGAGAGGAGCCAGAGCTAGTGGATTTTGTGTATATGTGTGCATGGGGGTGGGGGGCACAGGGACAGGGAGGGGGCTACAGCTGCAGAGGGATTAGGAAAAGAGCACAAGTGGTAGGCAAGTCTTGGATTGGTTGTTTGAGAAAATCTATATTTTATTAGTCCCTGGGCAAAAGAAGGAAGGGCAGGGGGGTGGGGGTGCAGGTGCAAGTGGCTACTTCATGATACTTCATATAGTGACAGATAATGTGGAAAAAGCTGAAGTATTCAATGCTTTTTTTGCCTCAGTCTTCACAGACCAGGTGAGCTCCCAGACTGTGGCACTGGGCAACACAGAATGTGGAGGAGGTAAGCAGTCCTCAGTGGTGAAAGAACAGGTTCAGAACTATTCAGAAAAGCTGGACATGCACAAGTCCATGGATCCAGATCTAATGCATCCAAGGATGATGAGGGAGTTGGCTGATGTGATTGCAGAGCCATTGGCCATTATCTTTGAAAATTCATGGCGATCGGGGGAGGTCCTGGACGATTTGAAAAAGGCATATATAGTTTCCATATTTAAAAAAGGGAAGAAAGAGAACCCAGGCAACCACAGACTGGTCAGCCTAACTTCAGTCCCCGGCAAAATCATTGAGCAGGTTCTCAAGGAATCTATTTTGAAGCACTTGGAGGAGAGGAAGGTGATCAGGAACAGTCAACCTGGATACACCAAGGGCAAGTCATGCCTGACCAACCTGATTGCCTTCTATGATGAGATAACTGGATTTGTCGATATGGGAAAGTGGTGGATGTGATATATCTTGACTTTAGCAAAGCTTTTGATATGGTCTCCCACAGTATTCTTGCCAGCAAGTTAAAGAAGTATGGATTGGATGAATGGACTATAAGGTGGATAGAAAGCCGGCTAGATTGTTGGGCTCAATGGGTAGTGATCAATGGCTCAATGTCTAGTTGGCAGCCGGTATCAAGCAGAGTGCCTCAGGGGTCGGTCCTGGGGCCAGTTTTGTTCAACATCTTTATTAATGATCTGGATAATGGGATTAATTGCCTTCTCAGAAAGTTTGCAGATGACACTAAGATGGGGGGAGAGGTAAATATGCTGGAGGGTAGGGATAAGGTCCAGAGTGATCTAGACAAATTGGAGGATTGGGCCAAAAGAAATCTGATGAGGTTGAACAAGGAGAAGTACAGAGTCCTGCACTTAGGAAGGAAGAATCCCATGCACTGCTACAGGCTGGGAACCAACTGGCTAAGCAGAAGTTCTGCAGAGAAGGACCTGGGGATTACAGTGGACAAGAAGCTGGATATAAGTCAACAGTGTGCCGTTGTTGCCAAGAAGGCCAAAGGCATATTGGGCTGTATTAGTAGGAGCATTGCCAGCAGAACGAGGGAAGTGATTATTTCCCTCTACTCGGCACTGGTGAGGCCACACCTGGAGTATTGTGTCCAGTTTTGTGCCCCCCCCCCCCACTACAGAAGGGATGTGGACAAACTGGGGAGAGTCCAGAGGAGGACAATGAAAATAATTAGGGGGCTGGGGCACATGACTTATGAGGAGAGGCTGAGGGAACTGGGGTTATTTAGTCTACTGAAGAGAAGAGTGAGGGGAGATTTGATAGCAGCCCTCAGGGGTTCCAAAGAGGATGGAGCTCAGCTGTTCTCAGTGGTGGCAGATGACTGAACAAGGAGCAATGGTCTCAAGTTGCAGTGGGGGAGGTCTAGGTTGGATATTAGGAAACACTATTTCACTAGAAGTGTGGTGAAGCACTGGAATGGGTTACCTAGGGAGGTGGTGTAATCTCCATCCTTAGAGGTTTTTAAGGCCCAGCTTGACAAAGCCCTGGCTGTGATGATTTAGTGGGTGTTAGTCCAGCTTTGAGCAGGGGATTGGACTAGATGACCTCCTGAGGTCTCTTCCAACCCTAATCTTCTATGATTCTATGAATAATGAGGTGTTTCCAAAGACACATAGTACTGAAGTTTGGAACTCACAGCTTTAGAACTCTTTACTCTGACCACTGAGAGGAAAAATGATATGCACTGCTAAGGTTGCCAATGTGTGGATTGTGGGTAATTCTGGATCATGAGGTTGCAGAAGTTTGTGGGAGAGCAAGGAGTATGCTATGACATGGGGATTTCTGATTACAGGCTGATTGGACATGTATGCAAATTACAGGACACGATATGTACAACTGCCTAAATGACTACCAACTCCTACCAACAACATATCTTTTCCTGTAAACAAAAAAATCCTAGGAAATTCAATGGGAAAAACCCTACATTAATGCATAGTTAAGGTTGTATGTCAAACCCTTATGGAACAATGAGTAGAGCAAAATGCAAACTTTTAAAGTCAGGAAATGCACAGATGCCCATGCAACCTGAACTCTGCCCTTTTTCAGCAGTGTTCTAATATGCCCCATTAGCACACATATCTTTAATCTGCCAACCCCACACTTGCTGAAATGTGCAAGTTTTTCATCTCCTTTTATAACCATACATCTCACCCACAGGATTGCAACTTAACACTATTAAAGGACAAAAAGAGGGAAACAAAGTTCCTCACACCACCTTCCTTCTTTGAGCAACATCTCAGTATGCACACACTCACACTGGCCATTGGCACTATAATAATCAGGAGGCTCCAGATCCTGGTGTATACCCACATACTAGCTAAATCCCCAGAAAGAATGTCACATATGTACAATTTATGAATCGCTTCACAGCTTTTTACAACTCCAGGACCACCCAAGCGGTTGGTTTGGGGCCAGCTGCTCAGGTAGCCCTGGAGACAGCTACACCAGCTGCTGCTCTTGTGGCCCCAGGCAGCTGGAGCCACTGGCCCTGCCCCCGCAGCAGTGACCCCCGCAGCAGTGGCCCCCTGAGGTTCCCCCACCACAGCAGCCCCAGAACACACTGCCCACAGCAGCAGCAGCCCCCACAAGATTTAGTCAGGGGTATTTATAGTATAAGTCATGGACAGGTCATGGGCCATGAATTTTTGTTTACTGCTCGTGACCTGTCCATGACTTCATCTAAAATACCTGTGTCTAAATCATAGCCTTAGTGATTCTATATTTTGGGATATCCCATAACAAATATCTAAAATGCAAATGGCATTTCCTCATGACTACATTGTTTTTTTATTTATATTAGGGCTGTCAATTAATCACAGTTAACTCATGCGATTAACTCAAACAAATTAACTGCGATTAAAAATTAATTGTGATTAATCGCACTGTTGAACAATAGAATACCAATTAAAATGTATTAAATATTTTTGGATGTTTTTCTACATTTTCAAATATATTGATTTCTATTACAACATAGAATACAAAGTGTACAGTGATCATTTTATATTATTATTTTTATTACAAATATTTGCACTATAAAAATGATAGAAGAAATAGTATTTTTCAATTCACTTCATACAAGTACTGTAGTGCAATCTCTGTCATGAAAGTGTAACTTATAAATGTAGATATTTTTGTTAAATAACTGCACTCAAAAACAAAACAATGTAAAATTGTAGAGCCTACAAGTCCATTCAGTCCTACTTCTTGTTCAGCCAATTGCTAACACAAACAAGTTTGTTTACATTTATAGGAGATACTGCTGACTTCTTATTATTTACAATGTCACCTGAAAGTGAGAACAGGGGTTTGCATGGCACTTTTGTAGCTGGCGTTGCAAGGTATTTACGTGCCAGATATGCTAAACATTCATATGTCCCTTCATGCTTCGGCCACCATTCCAGAGGACATGCTTCCAAGCTGATGATGCTCATTAAAAAATAATGCATTAATTAAATTTGTGACTGAGCTCCTTGGGAATTGTATGTCTCCTGTTCTGTTTTACATACATTCTGCCATATATTTCATGTTATAGTAGTCTCGGATGATGACCCAGCACATGGTCGTTTTAAGAAGACTTTCACAGCAGATTTGACAAAATGCAAAGAAGGTACCAATGTGAGATTTCTAAGGATAGATACAGCACTCAACCCAAGGTTCAAGAATCTGAAGTGCCTTCCAAACTCCGAGAGGGATGAGGTGTGGAGTATGCTTTCAGATGTCTTAAAAGAGCAACACTCTGATGCAGAAACTAGAGAACCCAAACCACCAAAAAAGAAAATTAACCTTCTGCTGGTGGCATCTGACAAAGATGATAAAAATGAACATGCGCCGGTCCTCTCTGCTTTGGATTGTTATCGAGCAGAACCCGTGTCATAAATATAAAGGGAAGGGTAAACCCCTTTAAAATCCCTCCTGGCCAGAGGAAAAATCCTCTCACCTGTAAAGGGTTAAGAAGCTAAAGGTAACCTTCCTGGCACCTGACCAAAATGACCAATGAGGAGACAAGATACTTTCAAAAGCTGGGAGGAGGTAGAGAAACAAAGGGTCTGGGTCTGTCTGTATGCTGCTTTTGCCGGGGATAGACCAGGAATGGAGTCTTAGAACTTTAGTAAGTAATCTAGCTAGGTATGTGTTAGATTATGATTTCTCTAAATGGCTGAGAAAAGAACTGTGCTGAATAGAATGACTATTCCTGTCTGTGTGTCCTTTTTGTAACTTAAGGTTTTGCCTAGAGGGATTCTCTATGTTTTGAATCTAATTACCCTGTAAGGTATCTACCATCCTGATTTTACAGAGAGGATTTCTTTAGTTCTATTAAAAGTCTTCTTGTAAGAAAACTGAATGCTTTTTCATTGTTCTCAGATCCAAGGGTTTGGGTCTGTGGTCACCTATGCAAATTGGTGAGGATTTTTACCAAACCTTCCCCAGGAAGTGGGGTGCAAGGGTTGGGAGGATTTTGGGGGGAAAGACGTGTCCAAACTACGTTTCCCAGTAAACCCAGTTAGAGTTTGGTGGTGGCAGTGGAGATCCAGGGACAAAGGATAAAATTAATTTGTACTTTGGGGAAGTTTTAACCTAAACTGGTGAAAGTAAGCTTTTCATGCAGGTCCCCACATCTGTACCCTAGAGTTCAGAGTGGGGGAGGAACCGTGACAACCTGTCATCAGTATGGATGCATGTCTTCTGGAATGGTAGTTGAAGCATATAGGGACATATGAATCTTTAGCACATCTGGCATGTAAATATCTTGCAGTGCCGGCTACAACAGTAGCATGCAAATACCGGTTCTCACTTTCAGGTGACATTGTAAACAAGATGTGGGCAGCATTATCTCCTCCAAATTGTAAACAAACTTGTTTGTCTGGGCGATAGGCTGAAGTAGGACTGAGTGGACTTCTAGTTTCTGAAGTTTTATATTGCTTTATTTTTGAATGCAGTTATTTTTTGTACATAATTCTACATTGTAAATTCAACTTTCATTATAAAGAGATTGTACTATGATACTTGTATTAGGTTATTTGAAATATACCATTTATTTTGTTTTCTACAATGCAAATATTTGTAATAAAAATACATATAAAGTGAGCACTGTACACTTTGTATTCTGTGTTGTAATTGAAATCAGTATATTTGAAAATGTAGAAAATATCCAAAAATATTTAAATAAATGGTATACTATATTTTGGTTTAAAAGTGAGATTACTTGTGCGATTAATCTCAATTAATTTTTTAATCACTTGACAGCCCTGATTTATATATGATTCACTAATAAAAGTCATTTTTCAGTTAAAATTACTACTTAACATTAAAGTTAAAAATGTAGATGCATCAAGGAATATTAGCTATCCCATAGTTGGAACCCTCCTTCCAGATGGTGTTGTGGTATCCTCTTGCACTGAGGATAGCTGGAGTTCCCTCCCACAGAGTGATATTAGAAAGAGACAGGTATTAGAAAAGGGCAATTTGATCATTAGAAACATAGATAGCTGGGTTTGCGATGACCGGGAGAACCGCACAGTGACTTGCCTGCCTGGTGCGAAGGTTGTGGATCTCTCAAGACATCTAGATAGACTTATGTGTAGTGCTGGGGAGGACCTGGTGGTCGTGGTACATGTAGGTACCAATGACATAGGGAAGGCTGGGAGATAGGTCCTGGAGGCCAAATTTAGGCTGCTAGGTGTTAGAGAGCTTATTTCTTCACCCTTTCACTTCCCTGGTTCTTCTTGCATGAACAGAAAGCAACAATACCTGAAGTCCAAAGGTGCAAACAATTTGATGTTTATTGGGTGAACTGTTAGCAAACTTAAGTGTAAGTTCCTTTTTCCTTATTTTTGAATCCCAACTTACTTCCTGTTTGCCCCTAATTTATATAGTAATATTCTCAGCTATACCTTAACCAATCATTTTACTGAAATTTATCAAACCAATCCTAACATATTGTAACATAATTCTCTAAGCAATTATATCCCACTACCCTAATTAATTTACACCTAGCAAAATTAATTATACAGCAGACAGAAACAATTAGAGAGCCGGACAGATTAACAATAAAAAAGTGGGGGCCATAAAGATAAAACATACAGAAATGAGGGTTTTACAACCACAACTATTGAGAAGTGTTTTCTTGCCAGACAGGATGCTATCAAACTAAGCTTTTTTTAACCATCTTTATCTGGTGGTGATAAGCATTATCGGGACAGGATTGTATTCCTAACAGCCCAATAGAACCTTAAATTATAATGTGACTAGTTTGGAATGTGAGGATGTGACCGGTTGCTTCCCAGTTTATGGCTGCCTCTCCTGCTTAGCCAAAGGCCTTAGCTTAAGAACAGGCCCTCAGACTGTCACAGTGAGAGAAGGCCCTTAGACAGATTATTTCTTTTATACCTCTATAACTAGCTAAATGATAAACATATACCTAAATTTTTAAAGTATAGGCCTTTACAGACAGGCCTGAATATCTATATCCTAACACTCCACCCCTTTTTTTCTTTTGAGATTTGCTGACAGGCCTGAATATCTATATCCTAACACTGGGTAAGAGATTGAAGTCCAGGACCTCCATGTTGGCATTCTCTGAGATGCTCCCAGTTCCACACTCAGGGCCAGTTAGACAGGCAGGATAGGCTCCACCTAAACCAAAATGAAACCAGACTACTGGAACTTAATATTAAAAAGGTTGTAGAGCAGTTTTTAAACTAAGGGCTGGGGGAAAGCAGACAGGTGCGGAGGAGCACATGGTTCAGACATCCCTTAAGGGAGGATCTATTAATAGAGAATCTCTATGTTCTAGTGAGGACAAGAGGATGAAAAATGATAAAATACAGGGTCTGATCAGAAACAATCAAATAAAAAAGAATCCCATTCAAATACATCATGTGATGGCAGACAGCTAAAAGGAGACAAGTTTTTAAAGTGCTTATGTACCAATGCTAGAAGTCTAAATAATAAAATGGGTGAACTAGAGTACCTCATATTAAATGAGGATATTGATATAATGGGTATCACAGAGATGTGGTGGAATGAGGATAATCAATGGGCTACAATAATACCAGGGTACAAAATATATCGGAAGGACAGAACAGGTCATGCTGGTGGGGGAGTGGCATTAAAAGTGAAAGAGAGCGTAGAATCAAACAAAGTAAAATCATAAATGAATCAAACTGTACCATAGAATCTCTACGGATAGAAATTCTATGTTCTAATAATAAGACTATAGCAGTAGGGATATATTACTGACCACCTGACCAGGAATGGTGATAGTGATGGTGAAATACTCGGGGAGATTAGAGAGGCTATTAAAATTAAAAACTCAATAACAATAATCGGGGATTTCAACTATCCCCATATTGACTAGGTACATGTCACCTCAGGATGGGATGCAGAGATAAAGTTTTTTGACGCCTGAAATGACTGCTTCTTGGAGCAGGTGGTCCTGGAACCCACAAGAGGAGAGGCAATTCTTGATTTAGTCCTAAGTGGAGCACAAGATCTGGTCCAAGAGGTGAATATAGCTGGACCGCTTGGTAATAGTGACCATAATATAATTAAATTTAATATCCCTGTGGCAGGAAAAACACCACAGTAGCCCCACACTGTAGCATTTAATTTGAGAAAGGGGAACTACACAAAAATGAGGAGGTTAGTTAAACAGAAATTAAAGGGTACAGTGCCAAAAGTGAAATCTCTGCAAGCTGCATGGAAACTTTTTAAAGCACCCTAATAGAGGCTCAACTTTAATGTATACCCCAAATTAAAAAAAACATAGTAAGAGAACCAAAAAAGAGCCACCATGGCTAAACAACAATGTAAATGAAACAATGGCAAGCAAAAAGGCATCCTTTAAAAAGTGGAAGTTAAATCCTAGTGAGGAAAATAGAAAGGAGCATAAACACTGGCAAATGAAATGTAAAAATACAATTAGGAAGGCCAAAAAAGAATTTGAGGAACAGCTAGCCAAAGACTCCAAAAAATAATAGCAATTTTTTTTAAGTACATCAGAAGCAGGAAGCCTGCTAAACAACCAGTGGGGCCACTGGACAATCGAAGTGCTAAAGGAGCACTCAAGGACGATAAGGCCATTGTGTAGAAACTAAATGAATTCTTTGCATTGGTCTTCACGGCTGAGGATGTGAGGGAGATTCCCAAACCTGAGCCATTCTTTTTAGGTGACAGATCTGAGGAACTGTCCCAGATTGAGGTATCATTAGAGAAGGTTTTGGAACAAATTGATAAATTAAACGGCAGTAAGTCACCAGAACCAGATGGTAATCACCCAAGAGTTCTGAAAGAAATTTGATGAGGTTCAACAAGGACAAGTGCAGAGTCCTGCAGTTAGGATGCAAGAATCCCATGCACCGCTACAAACTAGGTACCGAATGGCTCGGCACCAGTTCTGCAGAAAAGGACCTAGGGGTTACAGTAGATGAGAAGCTGGATATGAGTCAACAGTGTGCCCTTGTTGCCAAAAAGGCCAATGGCATTTTGGGATGTATATGTAGGGACATTGGCAGTAGATCAAGGGATGTGATCATTCCCCTCTCTTGGACATTGGTGAGGCTTCATCTGGAGTACTGTGTCCAGTTTTGGGCCCCACACTACAAGAAGGATGTGGAAAAATTGGAAAGCGTCCAGCGTCAAAAATGACTAGGGGACTGGAACACATGACTTATGAGGAGAGGCTGAGGAGACTAGGATTGTTTAGTCTGCAGAAGAGAAGAACGAGGAGGGATTTGATAGCTGCTTTCAACTACCTGAAAGGGGGTTCCAAAGAGGATGGATCTAGACTGTTCTCAGTGGTAGCTGATGACAGAAAAAGGAGTAATGGTCTCAAGTTGCAGTGGGGGAGGTTTAGGTTGGATATTAGGAAAAACTTTTTCACTAGGAGGGTGGTGAAACACTGGAACGCGTTACCTAGGGAGGTAATCTCCTTCCTTAGAGGTTTTTAAGGTCAGGCTTGACAAAGCCCTGGCTGGGATGATTTAGTTGGGGATTGGTCCTGCTTTGAGCAGGGGGTTGGACTAGATGACCTCCTGAGGTCCCCTCCAACTCTGATATTCTATGATTCTATGATTTTAAAAGAGCTCAGTGAGGAATTTGCTAGACTGTTAATGTTGATTTTTCAATAAGTCTTGGAGCACTGAGGAAATTCCAGAAGATGGGAACAAAACTAATATGCCAGTTTTTAAAAAGGTCAAAAGGGATAACATATAATTATAGGCCATTCTACTTTGAATGATCTCTGAGAATGTTTGCTAACTACTTATGCTAAACAAGCATTGTCATAAATATAAAGGGAAGGGTAAACCCCTTTGAAATCCCTCCTGGCCAGGGGAAAGCTCCTCTCACCTGTAAAGGGTTAAGAAGCTAAAGGTAACCTCGCTGGCACCTGACCAAAATGACCAATGAGGAGACAAGATACTTTCAAAAGCTGGGAGGAGGGAGAGAAACAAAGGGTTTGTGTGTCTGTCTGTAGTCGTCTTGGCCGGGGACAGAACAGGAATGGAGTCTTAGAACTTTTAGTAAGTAATCTAGCTAGGTATGTGTTAGATTATGATTTCTTTAAATGGCTGAGAAAAGAATTGTGCTGAATAGAATAACTATTTCTGTCTGTGTATCTTTTTTGTAACTTAAGGTTTTGCCTAGAGGGGTTCTCTATGTTTTTGAATCTAATTACCCTGTAAGATATACCATCCTGATTTTACAGGGGGGATTTCTTTATTTCTATTTACTTCTATTTTTTTATTAAAAGTCTTCTTGTAAAACACTGAATGCTTTTTCATTGTTCTCAGATCCAAGGGTTTGGGTTTGTGGTCACCTATGCAAATTGGTGAGGCTTTTTATCCAACATTTCCCAGGAAAGGGGGGGTGCAAGTGTTGGGAGGATTGTTCATTGTTCTTAAGATCCAAGGGTCTGGGTCTGTAGTCACCTAGACAAATTGGTGAGGCTTTTTACCAAACCTTGTCCAGGAAGTGGGGTGCAAGGTTTTGGGAAGTATTTTGGGGGGAAGGACGCGTCCAAACAGCTCTTCCCCAGTAACCAGTATTAGTTTGGTGGTGGTAGCAGCCATTCCAAGGATAACGGGGGTAATATTTTGTACCTTGGGGAAGTTTTGACCTAAGCTGGTAAAGATAAGCTTAGGAGGGTTTTCATGCAGGTCCCCACATCTGTACCCTAGAGTTCAGAGTGGGGGAGGAACCTTGACATGGTGGCACAGTGGTGGGATTAACCTGAAATCATTTTGAGATCCAGTTGAGATTTTTTGAACTAGAAATACAGATTTTAAAAAGGAATTTTTAGGAAGTCCAGAAAGCAGCTTTGAAACTGAAAGCAGCTTGGTTTCTCTCTGCTTTGTGGCCAAGCAGAGACAAAAGGGGATTATCTTGTGAATTGCAGGTTTTCTTTGCCTAGAGGCAGGGTACTTAACTCCTGCAGGGAAATTCACAGTCTTCCAACCCAGAGGTTTTTTTTTTTTTTTCTTTTTTCTTTTCTTCCTAAAAGTAAATAGGGGGTGTGTGCTCTACCCATTTGCCTGGAGACAAAAGTGGCAGGGTTTTTTTTAGGATTTTGATTTTTTTTTTGTTTTACAAGGAGCACAGGTTTGAAAAGAAATTTTTTTTCTTCCTTGGGCTGGGTAAGCAGGTTTCCAAGTAGTTGGAGGTTTTTTGCTTTAATTTGGGCCCAGAGCAGAGACAAGGGAATTGTCTTTTTCTGTAGGCTGACAATCACTATCAGAGAATAGGTATTCTATTCCAGCACAGCAAAATTTTACAGCCAAGTTTTGTTTGTTTATTTCTAAACCTCGGGTGTAAAGTTAGTTAAAAACAGAGAGGTTAGAATGGCCAAATCCTCAGCTCGACTACAGCTGGAATTAGCCAAATTTCAGGCTGAGGAAAAACAAAGGGAACATGAAAGACAGATAGAACTCATGCGGCTGAAGGAGGAGGAGAAGGAAAAAGAGAGGAAGCATGTGGAGGAGATGGAGAGGATAAAGGCCCAGCAGAATATACCAACAAACCCTAGCAATCCTTCTCCAGGTACCACTTCCCATCCCAGAAGGTTCCCCACCTACAAGGCAGGTGATGATACTGAGGCCTTCTTAGAAAACTTCGAAAGGGCCTGCCTTGGGTACAACATCTCTACTGACCAATACATGGTAGAGCTGAGGCCGCAGCTCAGTGGACCCTTAGCTGAGGTGGCAGCTGAAATGCCTAAAGAACACATGAACAAGTATGAACTGTTTAAATCCAAGGCGAGAGTCAGAATGGGGATAACACCCGAGCAGTCTCGTCGGAGGTTCAGAGCCCTAAGGTGGAAACCAGACATGTCATTTACCCGACATGCCTACCACATTGTAAAACATTGGGATGCCTGGATATCAGGAGCAAGTGCTGAATCTCCAGTAAATTTGCCCTTCCTAATGCAAATGGAACAATTCTTAGAGGGTGTTCCTGAGGAAATAGAAAGATACATCCTAGATGGGAAACCCAAAACTGTAATTGAGGCAGGAGAGATTGGAGCCAGATGGGTGGAGGTGGCAGAGAAGAAGAAAACTGGTCGCAGTTGGAGCGGAGACCAGAAGGGACCACCCCAGACCACACCCTATTACCGGGGGCCGCCCAAAGCCCCACCTACCTCCCAAAGAACCCTCCAGACCCCTTATCGTCCCACCACCCCGTTCTCCAGCAACCCTCCTCGCCCCAGTGACCCGTCAGCTGGACGATGTTTTAAGTGTAACGAGCTGGGGCATGTAAAGGCCAACTGCCCCAAGAACCCCAACAGATTACAGTTCATTGCACCGGAATCACACCAGAGGTCCACAGGCCCAGATACCTCCCAGATACCCTTGGAGCGGAGGGAAACTGTGAGTGTGGGTGGGAAGAAGGTCACCGCGTGGAGGGACACCGGAGCACAAGTGTCAGCTATCCATGCTTCCTTAGTGGACCCCAATTTAATCAACCCAGAGATCCAAGTGACGATTCAACCCTTCAAGTCCAACTCTTTCAATTTGCCTACAGCCAAGTTGCCTGTCCAGTACAAGGGCTGGTCAGGAATGTGGACTTTTGCAGTCTATGATGATTATCCCATCCCCATGCTGTTGGGGGAAGACTTGGCCAATCATGTGAAGCAGGCCAAGAGGGTGGGAATGGTCACCCGCAACCAGGCTAAACAAGCCGTGAGGCCTAGCTCTGTTCCGGAAACTTCTATCAGGACCCAGTCAGAGGTGATGGACCTGGACCCCAGGCCAATGTCTGCAACAGCAGTAGTGGATCCAGTCCCAGAGACCCAGACGGAACCAGTCCCAGAACCGGAACCAGCCGAACAACCAACACCAGACCCCGTGTCAGCACTGAATCCAGTACTTGCAACCTCAACACCAGAGGGCCCCACCGAACCTGAACTGGCAGCAGCCGATAACCCTACACAAGAGGCTCAGCCGGAGCCTGAATCCCAACATAGTGCACCAGCGGAGAGCGGTTCACAGTCAACAGAAACAGCTCCATCCCCTATATCGCTTCCAGAGGGACCAAGCCTAGGTCCACAATCCCATGAGGAACTGATGTCTCCAGCATCAAGGGAACAGTTCCAGACCGAACAAGAAGCAGATGAAAGCCTCCAGAGAGCTTGGACGGCGGCACGGAGCAACCCACCGCCTCTCAGCTCTTCTAATCGATCCAGGTTTGTTGTAGAAAGAGGACTTTTATACAAGGAAACTCTTTCTGGGGGACACCAGGAAGACTGGCATCCTCAGAGACAGTTGGTAGTTCCAACTAAATACCGGGCCAAGCTCTTGAGCTTAGCCCATGATCACCCTAGTGGCCATGCTGGGGTGAACAGGACCAAAGACCGTTTGGGGGGGTCATTCCACTGGGAGGGAATGGGCAAGGATGTTTCTACCTATGTCCAGTCTTGTGAGGTGTGCCAAAGAGTGGGAAAACCCCAAGACCAGGTCAAAGCTCCTCTCCAGCCACTCCCCATCATTGAAGTTCCATTTCAGCGAGTAGCTGTGGATATTCTGGGTCCTTTTCCAAAAAAGACACCCAGAGGAAAGCAGTACATACTGACTTTCATGGATTTTGCCACCCGATGGCCGGAAGCAGTAGCTCTAAGCAACACCAGGGCTAAAAGTGTGTGCCAGGCACTAGCAGACATTTTTGCCAGGGTAGGTTGGCCCTCCGACATCCTCACAGATGCAGGGACTAATTTCCTGGCAGGAACTATGAAAAACCTTTGGGAAGCTCATGGGGTAAATCACTTGGTTGCCACTCCTTACCATCATCAAACAAATGGCATGGTGGAGAAGTTTAATGGAACTTTGGGGGCCATGATACGTAAATTCGTAAATGAGCACTCCAATGATTGGGACCTAGTATTGCAGCAGTTGCTCTTTGCCTACAGAGCTGTACCACATCCCAGTTTAGGGTTTTCCCCATTTGAACTTGTATATGGCCGTGAGGTTAAGGGGCCATTGCAGTTGGTGAAGCAGCAATGGGAGGGATTTACACCTTCTCCAGGAACTAACATTCTGGACTTTGTAACCAACCTACAAAACACCCTCCGAACCTCTTTAGCCCTTGCTAGAGAAAACTTACAGGATGCTCAAAAAGAGCAAAAAGCCTGGTATGATAAACATGCCAGAGAGCGTTCCTTCAAAGTAGGAGACCAGGTCATGGTCTTAAAGGTGCTCCAGGCCCATAAAATGGAAGCATCGTGGGAAGGGCCATTCGTGGTCCAGGAGCGCCTGGGAGCTGTTAATTATCTCATAGCATTCCCCACCTCCAACCGAAAGCCTAAGGTGTATCATATTAATTCTCTAAAGCCCTTTTATTCCAGAGAATTAAAGGTTTGTCAGTTTACAGCCCAGGGAGGAGACGACGCTGAGTGGCCTGAAGGTGTCTACTACGAAGGGAAATGTGCTGGTGGTGTGGAAGAGGTGAACCTCTCCATGACCCTTGGGTGTATGCAGCGACAGCAGATCCAGGAGCTGTGCACTAGCTACGCGCCAACGTTCTCAGCCACCCCAGGACTGACTGAACGGGCATACCACTCCATTGACACAGGTAATGCTCACCCAATTAGGGTCCAACCTTACCGGGGGTCTCCTCAAGCTAAAACTGCTATAGAACGGGAGATCCAGGATATGTTACAGATGGGTGTAATCCACCCCTCTGAAAGTGCATGGGCATCTCCAGTGGTTCTAGTTCCCAAACCAGATGGGGAAATACGTTTTTGCGTGGACTACCGTAAGCTAAATGCTGTAACTCGCCCAGACAACTATCCCATGCCACGCACAGATGAACTATTAGAGAAACTGGGAAGGGCCCAGTTCATCTCTACCTTGGACTTAACCAAGGGGTACTGGCAGGTACCGCTAGATGAATCTGCCAAGGAAAGGTCAGCCTTCATCACACATCTCGGGCTGTATGAATTTAATGTACTCCCTTTCGGGCTGCGAAATGCACCCGCCACTTTCCAAAGACTTGTAGATGGTCTCCTAGCGGGATTAGGAGAATATGCAGTCGCCTACCTTGACGATGTGGCCATATTTTCGGATTCCTGGGCAGACCACCTGGAACATCTACAAAAAGTCCTTGAGCGCATAAGGGAGGCAGGACTAACTGTTAAGGCTAAGAAGTGTCAAATAGGCCTAAACAGAGTGACTTACCTTGGACACCAGGTGGGTCAAGGAACTATCAGCCCCCTACAGGCCAAAGTGGATGCTATCCAAAAGTGGCCTGTCCCAAAGTCAAAGAAACAGGTTCAATCCTTCTTAGGCTTGGCCGGTTATTACAGACGATTTGTACCGCACTACAGCCAAATCGCTGCCCCACTGACAGACCTAACCAAAAAGAAACAGCCAAATGCTGTTCAGTGGACCGGAAAGTGTCAGAAGGCCTTTAACAAGCTTAAAGCGACACTCATGTCTGACCCTGTACTAAGGGCCCCAGACTTTGACAAACCGTTCCTAGTAACCACAGATGCATCCGAGCGTGGTGTGGGAGCAGTTTTAATGCAGAAAGGACCTGATCAAGAATTCCACCCTGTAGTGTTTCTCAGCAAAAAACTGTCTGAGAGGGAAAGCAACTGGTCAGTCACTGAAAAAGAATGTTATGCCATTGTCTACGCTCTGGAAAAGCTACGCCCATATGTTTGGGGACGGCGTTTCCACCTGCAAACCGACCATGCTGCACTAAAGTGGCTTCACACCGTCAAAGAAACTAACAGAAAACTTCTTCGGGGGAGTTTAGCTCTCCAAGATTTTGATTTCGACATCCAACACATCTCAGGAGCTTCTAACAAAGTGGCTGATGCACTCTCCCGTGAAAGTTTCCCAGAATCAACTGGTTAAAATCATCCTTGAGATGTGGAAAATATTGTTAGTCTTTATGTACTTGGTAGTATATTTAGAGATGCATGTGTCTTATTAACTCTGTTTTCCTAGAGCTCCAGGAAGAAATCCCAGCCAGTGTTTCACCCTAGCTGAGATTTGGGGGGCGTGTCATAAATATAAAGGGAAGGGTAAACCCCTTTGAAATCCCTCCTGGCCAGGGGAAAGCTCCTCTCACCTGTAAAGGGTTAAGAAGCTAAAGGTAACCTCGCTGGCACCTGACCAAAATGACCAATGAGGAGACAAGATACTTTCAAAAGCTGGGAGGAGGGAGAGAAACAAAGGGTTTGTGTGTCTGTCTGTAGTCGTCTTGGCCGGGGACAGAACAGGAATGGAGTCTTAGAACTTTTAGTAAGTAATCTAGCTAGGTATGTGTTAGATTATGATTTCTTTAAATGGCTGAGAAAAGAATTGTGCTGAATAGAATAACTATTTCTGTCTGTGTATCTTTTTTGTAACTTAAGGTTTTGCCTAGAGGGGTTCTCTATGTTTTTGAATCTAATTACCCTGTAAGATATACCATCCTGATTTTACAGGGGGGATTTCTTTATTTCTATTTACTTCTATTTTTTTATTAAAAGTCTTCTTGTAAAACACTGAATGCTTTTTCATTGTTCTCAGATCCAAGGGTTTGGGTTTGTGGTCACCTATGCAAATTGGTGAGGCTTTTTATCCAACATTTCCCAGGAAAGGGGGGGTGCAAGTGTTGGGAGGATTGTTCATTGTTCTTAAGATCCAAGGGTCTGGGTCTGTAGTCACCTAGACAAATTGGTGAGGCTTTTTACCAAACCTTGTCCAGGAAGTGGGGTGCAAGGTTTTGGGAAGTATTTTGGGGGGAAGGACGCGTCCAAACAGCTCTTCCCCAGTAACCAGTATTAGTTTGGTGGTGGTAGCAGCCATTCCAAGGATAACGGGGGTAATATTTTGTACCTTGGGGAAGTTTTGACCTAAGCTGGTAAAGATAAGCTTAGGAGGGTTTTCATGCAGGTCCCCACATCTGTACCCTAGAGTTCAGAGTGGGGGAGGAACCTTGACAAGCATATAAATGCAATAAGTAGTTCCATCTTGCATTTAGCTGTGATGCTCAGAGTACCTTTTCCAGGTCTGGAGAAGAGCTTTGTGTGGCTTGAAAGCTTGTCTCTCTTACCAACAGAAGTTGGTCCAATAAACGATATTACACCCACTTTCTCCCATCAATCCCAGGCAAAATCATAGAAATCATAGAAATGTAGGACAGGAAGAGATCTCCATAGGCCATCTAATCCAGTACCCTGCCCTGAGACAGGACAAAGTATTATCTTTCTAGCCCATCACTGAATGGTGTTTGCCTAACTTGCTCTTAAAAACTTCCAGGATGGGGGACTCTGTCCTGGGAAGCAGTGACTCTGAAAAAGATTTTGGGGGCATGGTGGATAATCACCTGAACATGAGCTCCTAGTGTGATGCTGTGGCCAAAAAGTGTTATTGTGATCCTGGGATTCATAAACACGGGAATCTCAAAGAGGCATAGAGAGGTTATTTTACCTCTGTATTTTGTGCTAGGGTGACCACTGCTGGAATACAATGTCCAATTCTGGTGCCCACAATTCAAGAAATATGTTGATAAATTGGAGAGGGTCTAGAGAAGAGTCACAAGAATGATTAAAGGACTAGAAAACATGCCTTACAGTGATAGAATTAAGGAGCTCAGTCTATTTAGCTTAACAAAAAGAAGGTAAAGAGATAACTTGATTCATCTATTAGTTTCTGCCTGGGGAACAAATACATAATTATAGGCTCTTCAGTCTAACAGAGAAAGGTATAACATGATCCAATGGATGGAAGTTGAAGCTAGACAAATTCAGACAGGAAATAAGGTGTAAATTTTTAATGGGGAGAATAATTAACTGTTGGAACATTCTACCAAGGGTTGCTGTAGATTCTCCATCACTGACAGTTTTTAAATCAAGACTGGATGTTTCTCTAAAAGCTAAGCTCTAGGAATTATTTTGGACAAGTTCCATGACCTGTGTTATAAGGGAAGTCAGACTAGATCATCACAATGATCTCTTCTGGCCTTGGAATCTATAAATCTAAGAACAAACCCTGAATTTTTTTAGATTGTTGTTTTTGATCTAATCTCATGATTATTTGACTTATGATTTTTGAATGATTGGGGTTGCATTACTGAGTCCTCATGCTATTATCTGACACATGGTACGTGAAACAATTATAGTTATATAAAGACTACTAGTCTAAGAATTGTAGGGCCGAAGTCAATGTACGTAATTGTCTGGCCTGTCTGCAAAGCCTCTTACAGATGGAACTCCCCAAAGAATTGTAGTGATTGCTCTACTAAATAATTTTTTCAGAGAAGGGCAGGTTTTTTTTTTTTTTTATTCCTTAAAACCAAAGTAAAGCAGACTTGTTTTACCTTATTACAGCTATGTCAATAATCAGACAAGTTTGGATGAAATAGTCTAAAGTTACTGAGGTTCCTTTCATTTGTCAGATCTTATTATTGATTGTAGACAACAAAGCATTTCTTTCTTATGTTGGATGCAATCTGTGGATTCCTTGCTCTCAGACTACAGAGCTCTCTCATGTTTCTCCTTGCTCTACATGTCTGCTATTGATTACTCTCATCCAAGACGGGGCTTGGGGCTGATACTGCAAATACAATTCTAATGTAAATCTCAAATCTTCCCTCTGAAAATTTAGGGAAAACTATCTAACACAATTCTGCACTGAGGTGGATAGCATGTTATTTCAAAATCTCTAAAATGTCTCTGAGCCAGTGTACAGGTGTAGAAGTTTGCTGCTGGTAAAGGCCAGTAACACGTTACCCCCACTCATTTTTACAACTTTTCTGGAGCTGGAGCCAAAGCTGCAATTCCTTCCTTGTGCTGATCCTAGGGCAGCATAGTTTCATGTTGCACCATACATAGATCTTGTGGCAAATCCACAATCTAGCCCTTAATGAACAGAAAGAAACAAAAGCCTCACAGAAAGAACCTACATAGGTCTCTGCAAATAAACCTCCTAGATACAATTCAAATGTTCATTTAGCCCTAAGAGAGACCAGTGCTTAGCATTAAAGCTTAGTACATATTCAAGCAGCTTTAACAACTTGAAAACCCAAATACTATAATGGAAACTATATATTCAATTGGAGTTGTTTCATTTTATTGTATTAGTTAAGATCAGATGGTAAAAAGGAAATATGGATATTTACCTTCAATAGAATAAAGCCCAAAGGAAAAATAGTTAAATAACTTTGTGTTATAAAATGTATCTATCAACTAGAGCAGATCTAAGGGTATGTCTATGCTTAAAATGCTACAGAGGCACAGCTGTGCTGCTGTAGTTCTTCAGCATAGTCACTCACTACAGTGACAGGAGGGGTTCTCCTGTTGCTATAGTTAATCCACCCATCCCCCAAGAGGTTGTAGGTAAGGTTGACAGGAAGCTGTGGATTTTTCACACCCCTGAGTGACACAGCAAGGTTGACTTAATTTTTGAATGTAGACTTGGCCTTAAACAACAACACTTTGTCAATACTTCACAAATATCAGGGCTTTGGTTTAATTTGAGTTCCTTGTGTTAGGGGGCTTATTCCTTCACCCGCTTCCTTCCCTGGTCCTTCTCGCATGAACAGAGAGCAACAATACCTGAAGTCCAAAGGTGCGAACAATTAGATGTTTATTGGGGTGAACTTCCAGCAAGCATGATTCCAGTTTCCTTCCTTAGTGTCCTCCTTCCCAGCTCTGACACCACAGAGCCTTACACCTGTGTCCTTGTTCCCATTCCTGCCCTTAACCAAACATGATTCCAATTTCCTTACCCCCATACTCATTTATTCATGAAACTGCATGAGTTTGGGTCATTGTAAATGAAGATATACATGCCTGTATGAATACTGTTCTTTTGAAAAAGGTATATTTGAAAGTAGAAGCGAAAGTTTTCAGACCAATTAGTGTCAATTTCAGTGAAATTGTTTTGGGTGAAATGAAAAACAGCAAATATTGGAAATATCAAAATGAACCATTTCAATATTATAAAAAAGAAACATTTTTATTTTTTGTTTTGGTCTAGATTCACAAAGCCAGAGGTGGCGATGGTGGTGATGTTTCCTTTTATAGCATTTAGCCCAGTGATTATGGCACTCATCTGGGATGTAGGAGACACAAATTCAAATCCTTGCCCTGGAGCAGGTATTGAAACCAGGTCTTTCTGGTGTTTATTGGATAAGCTTTTTTTTTGTTTTAGGGTGTATTTGATCAACATTTATTGAGTTAAAACTGAAACCAGAAGCCCTAATTATCATGTATATATTTGCTGATGTGATTATTACCAGTACTGGGAATTTTAAATAACGGCTAATAGGAATTGGACACTGCTTAGCTTTATGCAACCCAGCAGAGAGTGTTACCTGCTTGCACCAGCCACAGACATGGGTGTGAGCCAGAGCCAGGCTACACAGTCACATTTGACAAACAGATTTAGCAGTGACGGACATGCAGTGAGGAAATAGTACTTCCCCATGTGCATTTCAAAATGAGAAAGAAAGAGAACAAGGTTAGATAGATGCGAATCTAATTTATGAAACAAAATATAAACACGTGACTGTACTTAACGAAGAGAGGGAAGAGCATCTTTGTGAGCAGGCTGGCTAACCTAGTGAGGAGGGCTTTAAACTAGGTTCACTGGGGGAAGGAAACCAAAGCCCTGAGGTGAGTGGGGAAGCGGGATACCGGGAGGAAGCACGAGCAGGAGTGTGTGAGAGGGGAGGGCTCCTGCCTCATACTGAGAACGAGGGGTGCTCAGCGGGTTATCTCAAGTGCCTATATACAAATGCACAAAGCCTGGGAAACAAGCAGGGAGAACTGGAGGTCCTGGCAAAGTCAGGGAATTATGATTTGATTGGAATAACAGAGACTTGGTGGGATAACTCGCATGACTGGAGTACTGTCATGGATGGGTATAAACTGTTCAGGAAGGACAGGGAGGCCAGAAAAGGTGGGGGAGTTGCACTGTATGTAAGGGAGCAGTATGACTGCTCAGAGCTCAAGTATGAAACTGCAGAAAAACCTGAGAGTCTCTGGATTAAGTTTAGAAGCGTGAGAAACAAGGGTGATGTCGTGGTGGGAGTCTGCTATAGACCACCGGATCAGGGGGATGAGGTGGACGAGGCTTTCTTCCGGCAACTGGCAGAAGCTACTAGATCACACGCCCTGGTTCTCATGGGCGACTTCAATCATCCTGATATCTGCTGGGAGAGCAATACAGCGGTGCACAGACAATCCAGGAAGTTTTTGGAAAATGTAGGGGACAATTTCCTGGTGCAAGTGCTGGAGGAACCAACTAGGGGTGGAGCTCTTCTTGATCTGCTGCTCACAAACTGGGAAGAATTAGTAGGGGAAGCAAAAGTGGATGGGAACCTGGGAGGCAGTGACCATGAGATGGTCGAGTTCAGGATCCTGACACAAGGAAGAAAGGAAAGCAGTAGAATACTGACCTTGGATTTCAGAAAAGCAGACTTTGACTCCCTCAGGGAACTGATGGGCAAGATCCCCTGGGAGAATAACATGAGGGGGAAAGGAGTCGAGGAGAGCTGGTTGTATTTTAAAGAATCCTTACTGAGGTTACAGGGACAAACCATCCCGATGTGCAGAAAGAATAGTAAATATGGCAGGCGACCAGCTTGGCTTAACAGTGAAATCCTTGCTGATCTTAAACACAAAAAAGAGGCTTACAAGAAGTGGAAGATTGGACAAATGACCAGGGATGAGTATATAAATATTGCTCAGGTATGTAAGAATGAAATCAGGAAGGCTAAATCACACCTGGAGTTGCAGCTAGCAAGGGATGTTAAGAGTAATAAGAAGGGTTTCTTCAGGTATGTTGGCAATAAGAAGAAAGCCAAGGAAAGTGTGGGCCCCTTACTGAATGAGGCAGGCAACCTAGTGACAGAGGATGTGAAAAAAGCTAATGTACTCAATGCTTTTTTTGCCTCTGTCTTCACGAACAAGGTCAACTTCCAGACTACTGCACTGGGCAGCACAGCATGGGGAGCAGGTGGCCAGCCCTCTGTGAAGGAAGAAGTGGTTCGGGACTATTTAGAAAAACTGGACGTGCACAAGTCCATGGGGCCGGATGCGTTGCATCCGAGAGTGCTAAAGGAGTTGGCAGATGTGATTGCAGAGCCATTGGCCATTATCTTTGAAAACTCATGGCGATCAGGGGAAGTCCTGCAAGACTGGAAAAAGGCTAATGTAGTGTCAATCTTTAAAAAAGGGAAGGAGGAGGATCCTGGGAACTACAGGCCGGTCAGCCTCATCTCAGTCCCCGGAAAAATCATGGAGCATGTCCTCAAGGAATCAATTCTGAAGCACTTAGAGGAGAGGAAAGTGATCAGGAACAGTCAGCATGGATTTACCAAGGGAAAGTCATGCCTGACTAATCTAATTGCCTTCTATGATGAGATAACTGGTTCTGTGGATGAAGGGAAAGCAGTGGACGTGTTATTCCTCGACTTTAGCAAAGCTTTTGACATGGTCTCCCACAGTATTCTTGTCAGCAAGTTGAAGAAGTTTGGGCTGGATGGATGCACTACAGGGTGGGTAGAAAGTTGTCTAGATTGTCGGGCTCAATGGGTAGTGATCAATGGCTCCATGTCTAGTTGGCAGTCGGTATCTAGCGGAGTGCCCCAAGGGTCGGTCCTGGGGCCGGTTTTGTTCAATATCTTCATTAATGATCTGGAGGATAGTGTGCATTGCACCCTCAGCAAGTTTGTGGATGACACTAGACTGGGAGGTGTGGTAGATATGCTTGAGGGTAGGGATAGGATACAGAGGGACCAAGACAAATTAGAGGATTGGGCCAAAAGAAATCTGATGAGGTTCAACAAGGACAAGTGCAGAGTCCTGCACTTACGATGGAAGAATCCCATGCACCGCTACAGACTAGGGACCGAATGGCTAGGCAGCAGTCCTGCAGAGAAGGACCTAGGGGTGACAGTGGACGAGAAGCTGGATATGAGTCAACAGTGTGCCCTTGTTGCCAAGAAGGCCAATGGCATTTTGGGCTGTATAAGTAGGGGCATTGCCAGCAGATCGAGGGACGTGATCGTTCCCCTCTATTCGACATTGGTGAGGCCTCCTCTGGAGTACTGTGTCCAGTTTTGGGCCCCACACTACAAGAAGGATGTGGATAAATTGGAGAGAGTCCAGTGAAGGGCAACAAAAATGATTAGGGGTCTGGAACACATGACTTACGAGGAGAGGCTGAGGGAACTGGGATTGTTTAGTCTACGGAAGAGAAGAATGAGGGGGGATTTGATAGCTGCTTTTATCTACCTGAAAGGTGGATCCAAAGAGGATGGATCTAGACTATTCTCAGTGATAGCAGATGACAGGACAAGGAGTAATGGTCTTAAGTTGCAGTGGGGGAGATTTAGGTTGGATATTAGGAAAAACTTCTTCACTAGGAGGGTGGTGAAACACTGGAATGCGTTACCTAGGGAGGTGGTGGAATCCCCTTCCTTAGAAGTTTTTAAGGTCAGGCTTGACAAAGCCCTGGCTGGGATGATTTAGTTGGGATTGGGCCTGCTCTGGGCAGGGGGTTGGACTAGATGGCCTCCAGAGGTCCCTTCCAACTCTGTTATTCTATGATTCTATGACTGGGTTAGGTAGAATCCCCCCACAAAAGCAAGTCTGGACACCTGCCTTGTACTCACCAACAAAGAATAGTGAGTAACAGTTGCAGTTATGTTACCACCACACAGACATGGGCACAAGCCAGATTCTCTCCTTCCTCATGGCTAAGGAAACTTGTGGCACTTAGCTAGGGTAAAAGACAAACAAACTTAAGTTATCCAAGAGAATAGCAGACAGAAAAATACTTTGCTATTCAAAATTGCCACCAGGAAAAACACTGTATCTCTCTCCACCTTGTTTTGAAGAGAGGCTGAAACCCCAACCAATTCTGTTCTCATCTGGCTCAACCAATTTTCCTGTTCCAGTCAGGAATCAGAATCAAAACCAGGTGATTTGATAAGCAATTTGGAGTCCCAAATAACAAATAATGAATGCCACCTCAGAGAGTTCACAAATAACCCACCATGGCTTGTTTTTACTACCAACTAATAAATAAACATTCAGCAAATATTTTCAAATACTAAACAAAACTAGAAAATCATGGTTGGCTCATAAGGGATTTTTGTAGTAAAAATTGTCTGAATTAAATGAATTTACAACTCACTGGATCTATAAATCAGCTCTACTGTCCACTGGGCTGGTGACTGTGAGTTCAGGGACATCCAGTCCTTAATTTTCTAGAGCCCCTTTGATAATTCCTGTTCTTTGGTGCTTTTCTTGTTTCTTTGATCTTTTCTATTAACCAGGCTATTGTATCCCAAAATAAAAAGAATTCTTAACAATAAATCATGTTGGCTCACATTTCACCTACCTTCAGCCATTCACATGCTCTCAGTGAAGTCAGTGGAGTTGTCATTAGGATGTGGAAGGCAAAGTTTTAATGCATATAGGAGAGGAAGAAATGCTGTTGTCAGCATTTAAAATAGTGTAAAGTAAATAACGTTCATTGGGCCAGTTTTAAATTTTTATTTTTGTTAACATACATGAACTGAGAAAATAGAATAACTTAATTACAGATGGTTATCCTTATTAACATTAACCTAATAAATTCACATGTCCACACTAGTATAATAAATCTTATCAATAACTATAAAACAATTTTTATATATCTCACCTACTAATTCTACATTATTTAACCTGCAAAATATCAAAGTTCTTTATGGCTTCCTTGATTTTCTGTAGCAGTGGTTCTCAATGCCAGTCCGCTGTTTGTTCAGGGAAAGCCCCTGGCAGGCCAGACCTGTTTGTTTAACTGCTGCATCAGCAGGTTCAACTGATCGCAGCTCCCACTGGCTGCGGTTCGTCGCTCCAGGCCAATGGGGGCTGTGGGAAGGGTGGCCAGCACGTCCCTTGGCCCACGCCGCTTCCCGCAGTCCCCATTAGCCACGAGTGGTGAACTGAGGACAGTGGGAGCCGCGATTGGCCGAACCTGTGGATGCAGCAGGTAAACAAACCGGTCCGGCCCGCCAGGGGCTTTCCCTGAACAAGCAGCGGACTGGCTTTGAGAACCCCTGTTCTATAGTCAGATCAGAATCAGCTTATCCAATGGCAGTCAGGTCCCCTTCTCTTTGCTTGCCGTTTGGATTTCCTTTCTGTCTCAGGCATATTATATATCAATTATTGTCTTCTAAAATGCAGCACATCCTAGCCTTCTTTATGGTTGAATGAGATAGCAATAAAATAAGGTGCTTTGCATGTTCTTGTCTTTTGTTGTTGTTTCTTTTGCTTTTTTGCTTGTTTTTTTTTTAAAGACTTGCCAGCTAGTAAGTCTGCCACTATGAAAAGTGATATTTGTATGTTTGTTAATATCATTTTTCACAGCAGCAGACTTGCTAGCTAGCTGAGAGGCAGTGAAAAGTGATATTAACAAACATATAAATATCACTTTTCACAGCAAATTTACAAAGCCCTGGTGAGCTGGGGGACAAATTAAGCCCTGGATGGGGAGGTGGATAGTGAGGCAGCTGGGGCCAGGGTGATGGATCGGGGGCTGGAGGAGGCAGTGTGGCCAGCAAGTCTGGGCCAAAGCCCTGTGGCCGGGGACCAGAGCCCACCACCCCAGGGCTGGAGCCTGCCACTCACCACCCCAGGGCTGAAGCCAGAAGCTTCCACCTGCCCCAAGAAGGTGGGGAACTCACACTGGCTGCCTGCTTCTCCAGCATTTCTGGCTCCAGAGTGGTGCAGGGCCCAACTCCTGCTGGTGGCCTGGGGGCGGGGATGCTGCTTTACCGTCCAAGATCCTGTGGTCACAAGAAAAGCCCCTTGTAGCTGCATGTGGCCATGGTGGCAGCATTTGAGAAATGCTGGGCTAGACCCACAAAAAAAAATTAGGCATGTGGGTCCAACTGTACAGTGTTCCCTCTAATTTTTTACATTGATGTGCAGAATGAATTTTATGTGCACCAATATGGAGGTGATCTGTGGCCGCACAGCTTAGAGGGAACTTAGGTCCTACATATAGGCACCACTAAAATACTCAAAATCCTCACTCATTTGTTGCCTTGTTTCCCTAGGCACCTAATGGTATATCTACACTGCAAAGAAAAACCCATGATACCAAGTCTCAGAGCTGGGTCAGTTGACTCAGGCTCATGGGGTTTCAGCTTTGGGGATAAAAATAGCAGGGTAGACATTCAGACTCAGGCTGGAGTCCAGGCTCTGAAACCTGACAATGGAGCCTGCACTCCAGGCCAAGCCTGAACATCTGTACTGCTATTTGTAGCCCTGCAGCCCAAGCCCTGTGAGCGCAAATCAATTGACCTGGGCTCTGAGACTTGCTGCTGTGAGTTTATCTTTGCAATATAGTCATATCCTAAATTTCCATCTCTTAAGATCTCTAAGCACTGGTGGACATGCACAAAAACACACCTCAGTCCTGATGATTTTGTGCTGCTCAGCATCCTAACTCAAGCCTAATCCCCGGCAGGGTTCTCAAACTAGATGTTCCCCTGCATATCTTGCCTTCAGGCCTAATCCTGTAGATGTTTTCAGAGCATGCATACCAGATCAGGTCTCATGCAAAAGACAACCATGGGTAATCAGATTAGAAATCTTGGAAGATGGCTGGAGTGTGTGTCCCAAAATATTCATTAGCCCAATGATTTGGGCATTAGTCCCCAGGGATGTAAGAGACCTGTTTTTAGTCCCCACTCTACCTGACTTGGAAGAGGAACTTAAACCCAAGTCTGCCCAAATGCCAGGCAAATGCTCTAACATCCAGGCTTTTGACTATTTTGAGGTGAGAACTTCTGTCTCTCCTGTTTGAAGCTGTATACATAGTATTCATTTAGCTAGGGTGAGCAAGATCACTTCTCTCTAGCCTGGGCACTTCCTGGGATGTAGGAGACCAAAGTTCCAGTCTCTGCTCTAATAAATATTGTACAAAGTTATGACATTGAGAGAGACCCCAACCTCACATACCCAATAACCATCTTCTCAGGACACTTGGGTTCCAGGCCCTGCTCCAAATCAGACAGAGGAGCAATTTGAAAACAGATCTCCCACAACCCAGTTGAATTCCCTAACAACTAAGCTATTTGCGACAAGACAGTGGGGTCTGTCTCTTTCTCACTCACTCACGCACTCACTCATGCATATTCAGAGCTCACGTGGCTTAGGTGCCTAACACCAGGACTTCTGGGCTGGAGTCAGGCATCTATCTACCTTTGAGGGCTGGAGTTTAGGCCACACCCCTCTCTCCCCATCATTTGCTACCATCTAGTTTAGATGGTTCCCAGCTCATCTTATAGGCTTCTATGAATCTCTTTAAGTGCCTAACTCTCCCTCTGCATTTTATGGGGGACCTGGATGCCTAGGGTTATGAATTCCACTAGGTGGCAAGGTGCCCAATGGTTAGCTGTTTGCAACACTCAACGTTGCCATGCCGAAGTCCCTTTGTGGATCCAGCCTCAGCTAATGAATAAAACAGAACATCAATAATCTCACACAGAAGGTTCCTGCTGACACATTGTTGGCAGGGGTATTGCATGCTAGCATATTCCACAACCTTCCAGGCTGGAGTGTGTGTCTTGAATACTCTCATTCTTTTCAGTTTTGCCTTTGGTTATTTTGAATGCTATTTATAAGTACAACACTCTTCATGAGGCCTGAAAAAAGCTCCAAGTTAGCACTGAACTTTGTTTAAAGGGCAAATACAAGTACAGATCATGCAGCTCAGCTGCAACATGATTGTTTCTTAGTCAAACCATAGCCCCAGTTATTTTAAGTGAGTTTAGTGGAAGATACCCAACTGAAGCTCTCTGTTTATCCACAGAAGTGGTGCAGCATGGGAAGTGGTAGCATAAGCTTTCTTGACTTCTCCATCCCTGCAATGAAAGAATAATCTCTAGGAGTGAGAGGGTACTCACTGTGGCTTTTGAGCATGGGTCCCTTTTGTACAGTAGAACTTCAGAGTTACCAACATCAGAGTTACGAACTGACTAGTCAACTACACACCTCATTTGGAACCAGAAGTACAAAATCAGGCAGCAGCTGAGGGGCGCGGGGTGTGTGTGTGTGAAGCAAATACAATACATACTGTGTTAAATGTAAACTACTAAAAAAAAGTGAAAGTGGCATTTTTGCATAGTAAACTTTAAAAGCTGTATTAAGTCAATATTCAGTTGTAAGCTTTTGAAAGAACAACCATAATGTTTTGTGCAGAGTTACGAACATTTCAGATTTATGAACAACCTCCATTCCCAAGGTGTTTGTAACTCTGAGGTTCTACTGTACAATTTAATGTAATTAACTACCTAAGGACATTTCTAAGCTGTTTGTCAGTACAGTCGGCGACTGAGTTCCTGTACAATTGTATGCTTTTGGTAAAGTAATTGTACAAAGTAGCAGTGCCATGTAGCAGTTCGGTCCTAGTTTACATCAGATCACTTTCCCAGGGTTCTCAGTACCTGTCTAAAGAACTTGATTTGCTACATGCCTGACTTCTTCATATTAAGACTTAGATGTTGCTGAATATATTAAAGATAAATGCAGACAGATGCGTCCTAGAGGTGCATGCCTGTCTGCGAAGATGGTGTCACCAGGAGGGCTTCGGCTTCTGTGACCATGGGATGCTGTTCCAGGAAGAAGGGCTACTAAGTAGAGATGGGGTCCAACTATTGAGGAAGGGGAAGAGCATATTTAGATCTTATTACAGGCTGGCTAACCTAATGAAGAGGGCTTTAAAGTAGGTTCAAAGGTGGCAGGTGACCAAATCCCACAGGTAAGTCAAAAACATGGAGACCTGGGAGAAGGGTTGGAATTTGCGGTGAGCATGGGCTGTTAGAGCAGAAATAAAGGAGAAACAAGACAGAACTGGGGTGGGGGGAGAAATCAAATCAGTATCTTAGATGTCTGTAAACTAATGTGAGAAATATGGGGAATAAGCAGGAAAAACTCAAAATGCTAGGAAACATAGTTGGCACCACAGAGACCTGGTGGGATAATACACATGACTGGGATGTTGGTATAGAAGGGTACAGCTTTCTCAGGAAGGACAGGCAGGGAAATAAGGGAGGAGGTGTTGTCTTATATATTAAAAATGTATATACTTGCACTAAGGTTGAGATGGAAATAGGAAACAGACTTGTTGAAAGTCTCTGGGTAAAGATAAAAGGTGATAAAAAACAAAGGTGATATTATGGTAGGGGTCTACTACAGACCATCTAAGGAAGAAGAGGTGGATGAGGCTCTTTTAACTTTTAAACAAATAACAAAATCATTCAAAGCACAGGACTTGGTGGCAATGGGGGACTTCAACTACTCAGACATCTGTTGGGAAAATAACACAGCAGGGAACAGATTATCCAACAAGTTCTTGGAATGTATTGAAGGCAATTTTTTGTTTCAGAAGGTGGAGAAAGCTACTAGGGGAGAGGCTGTTCTTGATTTGATTTTCACAAAAAGAGAGGAACTGGTTGAGAACTTGAAAGTGGAAGGTAGCTTGGGTGAAAGTGATCATGAAATGATAAGAGTTCATGATCCTAAGAAATGGTAGGGGAAAAACAGCAAAATAAAGACAATGGATTTCAAGAAGGCAGACTTTAGCAAACTCAGGGAGTTGTTAGGTAAGATTCCCATGGGAAGCAAGTCTAAGGGGAAAAACAATTGAAGATGGGAGTTTTTCAAAGAGACATTATTAAGGGCACAAGAGCTAACTATCCCACTCTGTATGAAAGATACGAAGTATGGCAAGAGACAACCCTAGCTTTACCAGGAGATTTTCAATGATCTAAAAAGAAAAAAAGAGTCCTACAAAAAGTATAAACTAGGTCAAATTACAAAGGATGAATATAAACAAATAACACAAGTATGGAGGGACAAAATTAGAAAGAACAAGGCACAAAATGAAACCAAACTAGCTAGAGACATAAAGGGTAACAAGAAAACATTCTACAAATACATTAGAAGCAAGTGGAAGAACAAGGGCAGGGTAGGCCCGTTACTCAATATGTGTGTGGGGGGAAATATTAACAAAAAACGTGGAAATAGGAGAGGTGCTTAATGACTACTTTGTTTTGGTTTTCACCAAGAAGGTTGGTGGTGATTGGACATCTAACATGGTGATACTTGTGAAAATGAGGTAGGATCAGAGACTAAAATAGGAAAAGAACAAGTTAAAAATTACTTCAACAAGTTAGATGTCTTCAAGTCACCAGGACTAAAACGCATCCGACAATACTCAAGGAGCTGACTGAGGCGATATCTGAGCCATTAGCGATTATCTTTAAAAAGCATGGATAATGAGAGATATTCCAGAAGATTGGGAAAAGGGCAAATATAGTGCCAATCTATAAAAAGGGAAATAAGGACAACCCAGGGACTTACAGACCAGTCAGCTTAACTTCTGTACCCAGAAAGATTTTGGAGCAAATAACTAAGCAATCAATTTGCAAACATCTAGAAGATAATAAGGTGATAAGTAACGACAGCATGGATTTGTCAAGAACAAATTATGTCAAACCAACCTGATAGCTTTCTTTGACAGGGTAACAAGCCTTGTGGATCGGGGATAAAAAGTAGATGTGGCTTTAATAAAGCTTTTGATACTGTCTCACATGACCTTCTCATAAACAAATTAGGGAAATGCAACCTAGATGGCATTACTATAAGATGTGTGTAAAACTGGCTGGAAAACCATTCCCAGAGAGTAGTTATCAGTAATTCATAGGCTCACAGGAAGAGCATAACAAGTGGGGTCCCACAGGGATCAGTTGTGGGTCTGTTTCTGTTCAATATCTTCATCAATGATTGAGATAATGGCATAGAGAGAACACTTTTAAAGTTTGCCAACAATACCAAACTGGGAGGGGTTGCAAATGCTTTGGAGGATAGGATTAAAAATTTAAAATGATCTGGACAAACTGGAGAAATGGTCTGAAATAAGTAGGATGAAATTGAATAAGGACAAATGCAAAGTACTCCACTTAGGAAGGAACAATCAGTTGAACACATACAAAATGGGAAATGACTGCTTAGGAAGGAGTACTATGGAAAGGGATCTGGGGGTTTTAATGGACCACAAGCTAAACATGCGTCAACAGTGTAACACTGTTGCAAAAAAAAAAAAAGTCAACATCATTCTGGGATGTATTAGAAAGAGTGGTATAAGCACGACATGAGAAGTAATTCTTTCCCTCTACTCCATGCTGATTAGGCCTCAATTGGAGTATTGTGTCCAGTTCTGGGTACCACATTTCAGGAAAGATGTGGACAAATTTGAGAAAGTCCAGAAAAGAGCAACAAAAATTATTAAAGATCTAGAAAACATGACCTATGAGGGAAGATTTTTCCTATGTGGAAAACTTGGGTTTTGTTTAGTCTGGAAAAGAGAAGACTGAGTGGGGACATGATAAAAGTTTTTAAGTACGTAAAAGGTTGTTACAAGGAGGAGGGAGAAAAATTGTTCTTCTTAACCTCTGGGATAGGGAAAGAAGCAATTGGCTTAAATTGCAGCAAGGGAGGTTTAGGTTGGACATTAGGAAAAACTTCCTGTCAGGGTAGTTAAGCACTGGAATAAATTGCCTAGGGAGGTTGTGGAATCTCCATCATTGGAGATTTTTAAGAGCAGGTTAGACAAACACCTGTCAGGGATGGTCTAGATAATACTAAACCCCGGTCTACACTAGGAGTTAAGGTCGAATTTAGCAGCGTTAAATCAATTTAACCCTGCACCCATCCACACAACGAAGCTCTTTTTTTCGACTTAAAGGGCTCTTAAAATCGATTTCTTTACCCAACCCCAGACAAGGGGATTAGTGCTGAAATTGGCCTTGCCGGGTCGAATTTGGGGTACTGTGGATGCAATTAGATGGTATTGGCCTGTGGGAGGTATTCCAGAGTACTCTATTGTGACTGCTCTGGACAGCACTCTCAACTCAGATGCACTGGCCAGGTAGACAGGAAAAGACCCGTGAACTTTTGAATTTCAATTTTCTGTTTGGCCAGCGTGGCAAGCTGCAGGTGGCCATGCAGAGCTCATCAGCAGAGGTGACCATGATGGAGTCCCAGAATTGCAAAAGAGCTCCAGCATGGACCGAACAGGAGGTACGGGATCTGATCGCTGTATGAGGAGAGGAATCCGTGCTATCAGAACTCCGTTCCAGTTTTTGAAATGCCAAAACATTTGTCAAAATCTCCCAGGGCATGAAGGACAGAGGCCATAACAGGGACCCGAAGCAGTGGTGTGTGAAACTTAAGGAGCTGAGGCAAGCTTACCAGAAAACCAGAGAGGCAAACGGCCGCTCCGGGTCAGATCCCCAAACATGCTGCTTCTATGACGAGCTGCATGCCATTTTAGGGGGTTCAGCCACCACTACCCCAACTGTGTGCTTTGACTCCTTCAATGGAGAGGGAGGCAATACCAAAGCAGGTTTGGGGAAAGAGGAAGATGATGATGAGGAGGTTGTAGATAGCTCACAGCAAGCAAGCGGAGAAACCGGTTTTCCCGACAGCAAGGAACTGTTTCTCACTCTGGACCTGAAGCCAGTGCCCCCCAAACCCACCCAAGGCTGCCTCCCAGGCCTGCCAGGCAGAGAAGGGACCTCTGGTGAGCGTACCTTTTTAAATAGTATACATGGTTTAAAAGCAGGCGTGTTTAATGATTAATTTGCCCTGGCATTCGCAGCCAGTACACCTACTGGAAGAGTCTGTTAACATGTCTGGGGATGGAGCGGAAATCCTCTAGGGACATTTCCATAAATGGGATGTGCTCCCAAAGCCTTTGCAAAAGGTTTCTGGGGAGGGCAGCCTTATTCCGTCTACCATGGTAGGACACTTTACCACTCAGGCCAGTAGCACGTAGTCAGGAATCATTGCAGAACAAAGCATTGCAGCGTATGTTTGCTGGAGTTCCAACAACATCCATTCTTTATCTCTCTGTGTTATCCTCAGGAGAGTGATATCATTCATGGTCACCTGGTTGAAATAGGGCGCTTTTCTTAAGGGGACATTCAGATTTGCCCGTTCCTGCTGGGCTGTTTGCCTGTGGCTGAACAGAAATGTTCCCCACTCTTAGCCACAGGGAAGGGGAAGGGGGGAGGGGTGAGAGGCTAGCCACCCAGTGGGGGGAGGCAAAATGCGACCTTGTAAGGAAAGCACATGTGCTATGTATGTCAGATAACAGCAAGGTTTACCGTGAGAGTGTACCCATTGTTCTATAAAATGTGTCTTTTTAAATACCACTGTCCGTTTTTTTTTCTCCACCAGCTGCATGTGTTTCAAGGATCACAGGATCTTCTCCTTCCCAGAGGCTAGCGAAGATTAGAAGGTGAAAAAACTGCACTTGCGATGAAATGTTCTCTGAGCTCATGCTGGCCTCCCACACTGACAGAGCACAGACGAATGCGTGGAGGCAGACAAAGTCAGAGTGCACGAAAGCACAAAATGACCAGGAGGAGAGGTGGCGGGCTGAAGAGGGCAAGTGACGGGCTGAAGAGAGTAAGTGGCAGGCTGAAGAGAGGGCTGAAGCTGATAGGCGGTGGCAGTGTGATGAGAGGAGTCAGGATTCAATGCTGAGGCTGCTGGAGCATCAAACTAACATGCTCCAGTGTATGGCTGAGCTGCAGGAAACGTAGCAGGAGCACAGCCTGCCACTACAGCCCCTGTGTAACCAACCGCCCTCCTCCCCAAGTTCCATAGCCTCCTCACCCAGACACCCAAGAATGCGGTGGGGGACCTCTGGCCACCCAGCCACTCCACCCCAGAGGATTGCCCAAGCAACAGAAGGCTGGCATTCAATAAGTTTTAAAGTTTTAAACTTTTAAAGTGCTGTGTGGCCTTGTCCTTCCCTCCTCCACCACCTCTCCAGGGCTACCTTGGCAGTTATCCCCCTAGTTGTGTGATGAATTAATAAAGAATGCATGAATGTGAAGCAACAATGACTTTATTGCCTCTGCAAGCGGTGATCGAAGGAGGGAGGGGAGGGTGGTTAGCTTACAGGGAAGTAGAGTGTACCAAGGGGTTGGGGGTTCATCAAGGAGAAACAAACAGAACTTTCACACCGTAGCCTGGCCAGTCATGAAACTGGTTTTCAAAGCTTCTCTGATGTGCAGCACGCCCTCCTGTACTCTTCTAAGCGCCCTGGTGTCTGGTTGCACATAACCAGCGGCCAGGCAATTTGCCTCAAGCTCCCACCCCACCATAAACGTCTCCCCCTTACTCTCACAGATATTGTGGAGCATACAGCAAGCAGTAATAACAATGTGAATATTGGTTTTGCTGAGGTTTAAGTGAGTTAGTAAACTCCGCCAGCATGCTTTTAAATGTCCAAATGCACATTCTACCACCATTCTGCACTTGCTTAGCCTGTACTTGAACAGCTCCTGACTACTGTCCAGGCTGCCTGTGTATGGCTTCATGAGCCATGGCATTAAGGGGTAGGCTGGGTCCCCGAGGATACATATAGGCATTTCAGCACCCCCAAGGGTTATTTTCTGGTCTGGGAATAAAGTCCCTTCCTGCAGCTTTTGAAATAGACCAGAGTTCCTGAAGATGCGAGCATCATGTATCTTTCCCGGCCATCCCACATTGATGTTGGTGAAATGTCCCTTGTGATCCACCAGTGCTTGCAGCACTATTGAAAAGTACCCCTTGTGGTTTATGTACTCGGCGGCTTGGTGCTCCGGTGCCAAGATAGGGATATGGGTTCCGTCTATGGCCCCATCACAGTTAGGGAATCCCATTGCAGCAAAGCCATCCACTATGACCTGCACATTTCCCAGGGTCACTACCCTTGATATCAGCAGATCTTTGATTGCGTTGGATGCTTGCATCACAGCAGCCCCCACAGTAGATTTGTCCACTCCAAATTGATTCCCGACTGACCTATAGCTGTCTGGCATTGCAAGCTTCCACAGGGCTATCGCCACTCGCTTCTCAACTGTGAGGGCTGCTCTCATCTTGGTATTCTTGCACCTCAAGGCAGGGGAAAGCGAGTCACAAAGTTCCATGAAAGTGCCCTTATGCACGCAAAAGTTTCGCAACCACTGGGAATCGTCCAAGACCTGCAACACTATGCGGTCCCACTAGTTTGTGCTTGTTTCCCAGGCCCAGAATCAGCGTTCCACAGCATGAACCTGCCCCATTAGCACCATGATGCCCACATTGCCAGGGGCCGTGCTTTGAGAGAAGTCTGTGTCCATGTACTCATCACTCTCATCGCCACGCTGATGTCACCTACTCGCCCGGTTTCGCTTTGCTAGGTTCTGGTGCTGCATATAGTGCTGGATAATGTGCATGGTGTTTAATGTGCTCCTAATTGCTGAAGCGATCTGAGCAGTTTCATGTTTGCCATGTTATGGCGTCAGCACAGAAAAAAGGTGCAGAACGATTGTCTGCTGTTGCTCTGATGGAGGGAGGGGCGACTGACGACATGGCTTACAGAGTTGGCTTACAGGGAATTAAAATCAACAAAGGGGGTGGCTTTACATCAAGGAGAAACAAAAACCACTGTCACACAGAATGGCCTCAAGGATTGAACTCAAAACCCTGGGTTTGGCAAGCCAATGCTCAACCCAGAGCTCAACCCATTGAGCTATCCCTCCCCCTGGTATTTCAGGCAGGACTGAATCTCCATTAAACTTTTCAAGGTGCTCCTGACAGACCTCACCAAAACGATTGTCGGCCGTTGATTTAACAGAGGGAGGGAGGAGGGAGCAAATGAATACAAAACGAATATGGTCTATTTCTTGTTTTGATCCACTCCATCTATCTTTTACATCTTTGACTGGCAGCAGAGGGTGCAGTAGGACTGCTAGCCATCCTCATCTCCTGCCTGCTCAGCAGAAGATGTAGCAATATGACTGCCGGCAGGACTAAAGAGAATGACCTGGTCGAGTCACTCCTATTTCAGTTCCTGCACCCACGTCTGCCCAGGCGCTCTTGACTGACTTTACCAAGGCGGTTAGGAGCACCTCAGACATGATGACGATGGTTATCAGGCCTATTGCACCATCTGCTGTCACAAGGCAATGAGCTGCTGCTGTGTAGCAATGCAGTACCACGTCTGCCAGCACCCAGGAGATGTAAGGTGACAGTGAGCTGAGCAGGCTCCATGCTTGCCGTGATGTGGTGTCTGCACAGGTAACTCAGGAAAAAAGGCATGAAACGATTGTTTACCATTGCTTTCACGGAGGGAGGGAGGAAGGGAGGGCCTGACGACATGTACCCAGAACCACCTGCGACAATGTTTTTGCCTCATTAAGCATTGGGATCTCAAACCAGAATTCCAATGTGTGGCAGAGACTGTGGGAACTGAGGGATAGCTACCCACAGTGCAATGCTCCAGAAGTCGACGCTAGCCTCGGTACTGTGGAAGCACTGCACTGAGTTAATGCACTTAATGCACTTGGAGCATTTTGTGTGGGGACACACACAATCGACTATATAAAACAATTTCTAAAAAAACCGACTTCTATAAATTCGACCTATTTTTGTAGTGTAGACGTACCTTAAGTCCTGCCATGAGTGCAGGGGACTGGACTAGATGACCTCTCGAGGTTCCTTCCAGTCCTATGATTCTATGATAATACAATAGAACCACTAGGCCCCCCTTTCTTTTGAGCACTGTCTCCCCTCAGAACTTGTTAGAACTGTAAGGCACTTGGAAGCCAGAAACTCCTCCCGCCCAAAGCTCTGGGGAGCTGGACTGGGGGAGAAGATGTTATGGTCACACACACACCTAGATTCCTCAAACACAGAGTTGAAGAAATCCATCAGAGCTGAATTTAGCTGGGACAATGTGGGGATGCTTGGTCCAACTACCTGACTAATCTCTGCTTTTGCACCTTTGCTCCAGTTTGGCTAAGTTTCCTCTCTGGTCTCTTCTTAGAAAATGGGGCCCAGTGTTTGAGTATTCCCTTGTACTCTTGGAGGATGAAGGGTTCCATGGGTCATGCAAGCCAGAAGGGACAGACAAAGAAGGGACCTGGCCCAATCCTCAGTCACTGCTGGTCTTTGTGCTGCTCCAGTCCTGTTCCACTGACCTGTTCCACAGTGGCAAAAGCTCTTTTCTTACCATGGCATAGCAGATGACTGGGACATGGAGAAAAAGAGTTCCTGGGAGGAGGGGTTCTGGTGGGTACTATATGCCTATAAACCAGCCTGAAGATTTCCTCACAGAAAGACACAGGGAATGGACTGTGATTTGGTTTCCCAGAAAACCAAACTGTCTTGTGTTGCATAGGAGCAATCCCTGCCCCACGTGCAGTTCTGTTGTGTAGGACAGGACATGGTGTTAGAAGCCCACACAGCACCTCTGCATATCTTGGAGCCCAGCATCAAAGAGTCATTCCATGTCCTTCCACAGAACGGAGGCTTAGATGCAGGGCAGGAAAAGTCAGGGGCAAACGTAGGACTGTGCTGGTGGATCAGTGACTATGCAGATTCTCTTGGTATTTCCACAGTGTCAAGATAGGTCCAAAACCCACAGTGGTTACTGTAAGCCTTGAAGTCACTATGGAGCAGCTCTGCTGCAACCCAACAGCCTGTGATGGATGATTTGTTGCCCTGTGGTGCTAGCAGATCTCCAGCTATAAAAGTTAGTTACTGTGACAGTTCCTTCTGGTGGTGTCTGGACTGGTGATTTGCTAAGTCACTCCAATCCTTGGCTCTGGGAGCCAGCCTTACCCTGCTCTGCTGTGAGAACCCCCACTCCTGGGCTGTTCATGCCTAGCCTCTGGTATGTAAGCTGCTCCTTGGATTGTGTAACCAAATGACAATAGTGAATATCTCTGGTCCCAGACACAACCCTAGGAACTTCAGTCTTGCAGTGTCCAGTTATGCTTGCTGTATGTATCAGGCTTGTTATCCCAAGGGGAGCCTCTGACACACTTCAAACCAAATGCGCTGCTTCAGGTAGAATAAACAAACAAATTTGTTAACTATAAAGATAGATTTTAAGTGGTTATAAGTCAAAACATAACAAGTCAGATTTGGTTAAATAAAATAAAAGCAAAATGCATTCTAAGCTGATCTTAACACTTTCAGTGCCCTTGCAAACTTAGATGCTTCTCACCACAGGCTGGCTGGTTGCTCTTCAGACAGGCTCTTCCCTTTGTTCAGTGCATGGTGTGGTGTCTGCAGATGTAGCTGGAAGAGAGAGGAAGAGCACGGCAAACGTCTCTTCCTTTTATCATGTCCTTTCCTCCCTCTTGGCTTTGCCCCCCCCTTCAGAGTCAGGTGAGCATTAAAGTCTCTCCAAGCAAGGTTGAGCAATTCCCTTGGTATGGCCACATGCAGGTGAGTCATTGCATTGTAGCTCCCTTGCTGGACAATGGCTGTTGATCGGTTGTTTGACGCCCTGCCTGGGCATTGATTACTTTCCTTGCTGTTGCCTCTGGGGAGCTAATATCTGGCTATTTCCCCCGATTTACAGCATGTTTTATTGACAACCATATTACACAATTCTCATAACTTCATATGCATTAATGATATACATATATGGATAGAGAAATGACTTTCAGCATATCATAACCTTTCCCCTGATACCTTACAAGGCATGCTTTATATGTAAGATTATATGAAAATGGGGAATATGGGGTTACAGCATGCTCCCCCAAGGTATAGAATGTCACACCTACCCCCTTAGTTTACTGCAAGAGGGTCAGTCATTGACTAGCTCAAAGGCAGTTTGTGTTATAGTTCTCTTGGCACACAGCCATCAAGACATGAGGTAGCATGCCTCAGTTTCCCCATTTACACACAGCAAATCAGGTTTTTATAGTTTCTCTGCTGTGATAAGCTTTAAACCTGTTTATAGGTATTAATGGAAAAGTAGCCTTATCATAAGGTTTAACATCCATGTCAAAATTCTTATCCCCAAACTTAATAATACCAATTTTTTTTTAATCACAGATGTGTGTTTATAAGTATCTTTATGATACCACACCTTCTGTTCAGATAGCATAGTTTGAGGTTACTTTGCTCATTACCCATGTTGTCCTTTGACTCTCTCCCATGTAATCAGTCACTGGCTTTTGTTTCCCTCCAGTGTTCCTCTCTGTGTGGGCTCTTAATTTAATCAGGTTTCTGGAATTTGGTGCTTCAGGGTCTGGCAAAGTAGGTGCACATTGGCTGGCCCTTTGGGGAGTGGTCTCCCAACCTCAAGACTGTACATATACAGAAAACCAGCTTCCTTTTTGGGGTTATCTGGTGTTTCCCCCTCCCAGCACAGAGTCCTTCCCTGCCCCTAGAGGACTGTGATCTAGGCTCTCTGGGCTAGGTGTGTTTACCCTTTGATCAGATGCACCTTTTCCCAGCAGCTTTCCCATAACTGCTCTCTGTGTCTCGCCAGCCTGGGGGAGAACACCCCCTTCTCTGTCAGTTGGGTCATTTGTATTCTGGCAAACTACCACCTGGCAATTTCTTGGTCCTAATTCCTCTGTTATCACAGGCATTGGAGCTGCATCTTGATTTAAAGAGACACAGTTACTTTCCAAAAACTTATCAGAAATAGCATCCTGAAAAATTGGGACCTGGATTGGGGTACCCTCTGCTACCCCTTTCTCTGTCCCTGAGAAGTCAGCTGTGTGACTGCTCCCCTCCAGGAGGTCAGTCACACAGTTCCTTCTCAAAACCTGGGTCACAGGCTGAGTGCCTGGGTGCACAGGTGCTGACCCAGCCATCCTCCTAGTGTCCAGGGAATCCTGCCCCAAGTGACTAGTGAGGAGACATTGCTGTACCCCCACTATTCCTTCTCCAGTTTCCTCCTCTGGGCCCCGTCCTAAGACACATTTCTCTGTGCTCCCTAGGAAGGCTTCTGTCTCCTGTTCATCTGCAGAACTCTGCCAGTTAACAACTGGGACAGTTTCCTTAATCCCTGACATCACCTCTCCTGCCCCTGCACCCAAGGGCATGTTGCCTTCTGCTGGAAAGAAGCTAGTCTCAGCCCCTCCCATACTTGGAAGCACACTGCTTCCCTATGTTACAGAATCACAGGAATCCTCACCCACCTCAGTGGTTTCTGAGATCCCTTGCCCCTTCTCTGGGCTCTCCTCTGGGACACATTTATCTATGCTCCCTAGAGCTGGTTTTGCCTTTGATTCAACTGCAACCTGCTGGAAGCTAACAACCTGGACAGTTCTCTCCCTGGCAGGCATTACACCCCCATCCCTTCCTGATGTGATGTTGCCTCCAGCTGCAATGCAGGATTTGGTCTCAACTACCCTCCCACCTGGAAGCATGTGGTTTCTCCCTGCTGCACAAGAATCAAGGAGACTCTCTCCCATTTTCTCAGCAGTTCCTGAGACCTTACCCTTTCCCTCAGGGGTCTCAGCATAAAATTCTCTCCTGCTGCAGGTAAATACTTTAACCTGAGCTACACGGAAAAAATCATTACCCAGGAGCAGGTCGAATAGGAGGTGTTCCATTACCCCCACAGCCAAAACACTTTCCAAACCTTCTCAAACCACATGGATTTTAGCTAGTGGTACGAGGAATCTGCTTTTGCCCACCCCCACAATCTCTCCCATTTGGCCAGGCAACATATTGGCCTTTGGGACCACACCCTGCTTAACCAGAGTTGGACATGTTTCTTTACTTGCTGTCCTGATTGTTGAACAATTTTGCTGTATGCTATTTAAAATCTGCTATCTTCCATGAAGCTTCTATCTTCTAGAAGCTACATGCATTTTAGTGATGTATAATATAATCCATAAATTGTAGTAGGCTCCCTTCCTGCAGACAAATTCCCCAAATCAGATGCCTGCAGATGCCCAGAGTTCTACTGATGCTAATGGGACTCTGTTGCAGGCAAAAGAATACATAATATTACATCTGTTTGCAGGATAAAGGCCCTTGTTTGTAATCATTATTTAAAATGTTTATTATTAAAGGCTCTGATAAATTCCTTACTCATTGCTCAAGGCACTGTAACAGAATGAGCAACTAAGGAAGAGTCCTATAATTATTTTACTGAGCAAAAGAAACCATATCACCTTTATTTGGCTCATAAGCATCCATCTTTGGGAAAATGGAAGTTTAGAATGTCAGATCATTTTGCTATTTATTAACTTTTTATGCACAATGTAATCTAAAATGTTCAGTCACAATACTGAAATGACTTAAGGTGTCAAATGTGCTTATATGTAATCCATCTAAGTAATTATTTTTCAACTACATAAACCTGATTCTAGTTTCAGTGTCTTTTCCCCTGGAATATGATATGGATGATAGGAGAAAGAGAATGAAAAATGCTCATAATGGCTTAATTTCCCTTTATTACTGTACTTCTGTCTTTGTTGCCTAGCAAATATCACTTGCTGTGGATTTTTGTAGATTAAAATTGCACTATTTTTGCTGTTATTACACACATTTTTTAATATTGCCATTAAACTCAGTAGTAAATATTTCAAGGTTAAAGTGTGACATAAGCATAAGACTGAATTCAATAAATTGATTCTCACAAGAAGCAATCCTTTCCTTCATCCAGTTAAAATTAAGGATCATAAACCATTTTAATAGAATCACAAAAGTTCTTCTAGAGCTTTTCTATCTATTATTTAGTTCATTCTCCCTTCCAATACAGACTTATTCAGTTTAGTAAAAAGAAAAGGAGTACTTGTGGCACCTTAGAGACTAACCAATTTATTTGAGCATAAGCTTTCGTGAACTACAGCTCACTTCATCGGATGCATACTGTTGAAACTGCAGAAGACATTATATACACAGAGACCATGAAACAATACCTCCTCCCACCCCACTCTCCTGCTGGAGAGTGGACTCCTCCTGAAGGTCGAAACAGCAGACTGGACTTCTACAAAGAGTGCTTCCGCCGACGTGCACGGGCTGAAATTGTGGAAAAGCAGCATCACTTGCCCATAACCTCAGCCGTGCAGAACACAATGCCATCCACAGCCTCAGAAACAACTCTGACATCATAATCAAAAAGGCTGACAAAGGAGGTGCTGTTGTCATCATGAATAGGTCGGAATATGAACAAGAGGCTGCTCGGCAGCTCTCCAACACCACTTTCTACAAGCCATTACCCTATGATCCCACTGAGAGTTACCAAAAGCAACTACAGCATTTGCTCAAGAAACTTCCTGAAAAAGCACAAGATCAAATCCGCACAGACACACCCCCGGAACCCCGACCTGGGATATTCTATCTGCTACCTAAGATCCATAAACCTGGAAATCCTGGGCGCCCCATCATCTCAGGCATTGGCACCCTGACAGCAGGATTGTCTGGCTATGTAGAATCCCTCCTCAGGCCCTACGCAACCAGCACTCCCAGCTACCTTTGAGACACCACTGACTTCCAGAGGAAACTACAATCCATCGGTGATCTTCCTGATAACACCATCCTGGCCACTATGATGTAGAAGCCCTCTACACCAACATTCCACACAAAGATGGACTACAAGCCGTCAAGAACACTATCCCCAATAATGTCACGGCTAACCTGGTGGCTGAACTTTGTGACTTTGTCCTTACCCATAACTATTTTACATTTGGGGACAATGTATACCTTCAGATCAGCGGCACTGCTATGGGTACCCGCATGGCCCCACAATATGCCAACATTTTTATGGCTGAATTAGAACAAATCTTCCTCAGCTCTTGTCCCTTAACGCCCCTACTCTACTTGCACTACATTGATGACATCTTCATCATCTGGACCCATGGCAAAGAAGCCCTTGAGGAATTCCACCATGATTTCAATAATTTCCATCCCACCATCAACCTCAGCCTGGTCCAGTCCACACAAGAGATCCACTTCCTGGACACTTACAGTGCTAATAAACAATGGTCACATAAACACCACCCTATACCGGAAACCTATTGACCATTATTCCTACCTACATGCCTCCAGCTTTCACCCTGACCACACCACACAATCCATCTTCTACAGCCAAGCTCTGCGATACAACTGCATTTGCTCCAACCCCTCAGACAGAGACAAACACCTACAAGATCTCTATCAAGCATTCTTACAACTACAATACCCACCTGCGGAAGTGAAGAAACAGATTGATAGAGTCAGAAGAGTTCCCTACCACAGGACAGGCCTAACGAAGAAAATAACAGAACGCCACTAGCCGTCACCTTCAGCCCCCAACTAAAACCCCTCCAACGCATTATTAAGGATCTACAACCTATCCTGAAGGATGACCCAACACTCTCACAAATCTTGGGAGACAGGCCAGTCCTTGCCTACAGACAGCCCCCCAACCCGAAGCAAATACTCACCAACAACCACATACCACACAACAGAACCACTAACCCAGGAACCTATCCTTGCAACAAAGCCCGTTGCCAACTGTGCCCACATATTTATTCAGGGGACACCATCACAGGGCCTAATAACATCAGCCACACTATCAGAGGCTCATTCACCTGCACATCCACAATGTGATATATGCCATCATGTGCCAGCAATGCCCCTCTGCCATGTACATTGGTCAAACTGGACAGTCTCTACGTAAAAGACTAAATGGACACAAATCAGATGTCAAGAATTATAACATTCATAAACCAGTCGGAGAACACTTCAATCTCTCTGGTCACGCAATTACAGACATGAAGGTCGCTATCTTAAAACAAAAAAACTTCAAATCCAGACTCCAGCGAGAGACTGCTGAATTGGAATTCATTTGCAAATTGGCTACTATTAATTTAGGCTTAAATAGAGACTGGGAGTGGCTAAGTCATTATGCAAGGTAGCCTATTTCCCCTTGTTTTTTCCTACACCCCCCCCCCCCAGACGTTCTGGTTAAATTTGGATTTATGCTGGAAATGGCCCACCTTGATTATCAGACACATTGTAAGGAGAGTGGTCAGTTTGGATGAGCTATTACCAGCAGGAGAGTGAGTCTGTGTGTGTGTGTGGGGGGGTGAGAAAACCTGGATTTGTGCTGGAAATGGCCCACCTTGATTATCATGCACATTGTAGGGAGAGTGGTCACTTTGGGTAAGCTATTACCAGCAGGAGAGTGAGTTTGTGTGTGTGTGTGTTTGTGGGGGGGCGGGTGAGAAAACCTGGATTTGTGCTGGAAATGGCTCACCTTGATTTTCATACACATTGTAAGGAGAGTGGTCACTTTGGATGGGCTATTACCAGCAGGAGAGTGAGTTTGTGTGTGGGAGGGCGGAGGGTGAGAAAACCTGGATTTGTGCTGGAAATGGCCCAACTTGATTATCATACACATTGTAAGGAGAGTGATCACTTTAGATAAGCTATTACCAGCAGGAGAGTGGGGTGGGAGGAGGTATTGTTTCATGGTCTCTGTGTGTATAATGTCTTCTGCAGTTTCCACAGTATGCATCCGATGAAGTGAGCTGTAGCTCACGAAAGTTTATGCTCAAATAAATTGGTTAGTCTCTAAGGTGCTACAAGTACTCCTTTTCTTTTTGCGAATACAGACTAACACGGCTGTTACTCTGAAACCATTCAGTTTAGTGTATTTTCTAATGCTTTGTTCAATATTTTTTGAATGTATTAAGAACTAAACTCCACAGGCTAGATTTGCAAAGAAACCTTACCACACCTAACTTTTAGGAGCCTAGAAAATCACAGGCATTCAAAAAGCCTGGGTTCAGTGGCTCAGCTGATGAATAGGGGAAGATAGGTGCCTCAGAATGGGATTCACAGAAGCCAGCTGTCAAGGTTCCTTCCCCACTCTAAACTCTAGGGTACAGATGTGTGGACCTGCATGAAAACCTCCTAAGCTTACTTTTACCAGCTTAGGTTAATACTTCCCCAAGTACAAACGATTTTACCTTTTGCCCTTGGACTTTTGCTGCCACCACCAAACATCTAACTGGTATATTATTAGGAAAGAGTCCATTTGGAAACATCTTTTCCCCCATAATCCTCCCAAATGTTACACCCCCTTTCCTGGGGAAGGTTTGATAAAACTCCTCACCAATTTCAATAGGTGACCACAGACCCAAACCCTTGGATCTTAAGAACAATGAAAAAGCATTCAGTTTCTTAAAAGAAGAATTTTAATAGAAGAAAAAGTAAAAAGAATCACCTCTGTAAAATCAAGATGGTAAATATCTTACAGGGTAATTAGATTCAAAACATAGAGAATCCCTCTAGGCAAAACCTTAAGTTACAAAGAGACACAAAAACAGGAATATCCATTCCAATCAGCACAGCTTATTTTCTCAGCCATTTAAAGGAATCAGAATCTAACGCATATCTAGCTAGATTACTTACTAAGTTCTAAGACTCCATTCCTGTTCTGTCCCCGGCAAAAGCATCACACAGACAGGGAGAGAGGCTTTGTTTCTCCCTCCCCGCAGCTTTTGAAAGTATCTTGTCTCCTCTTTGGTCATTTTGGTCAGGTGCCAGCGAGGTTATCCTAGCTTCTTAACCCTTTACAGGTGAAAGGGTTTTTCCTCTGGCCAGGAGGGATTTTAAAGGTGTTTACCCTTCTCTTTATATTTATGACACCAGCACACTAGCAGCTCCTCGCCTAAGATAGACAATAGGACATGCCAAGTGGAGGGGTGTATGACAAGCCCCACTCCTTTTTGAGATAAACTCGTAAATCTAGGTTTCAGGGATGCACCTCCCTCCACTTGGGACTCTCAACCACCAGCCTTCTCTTGGGGTTAGATGCCTATGCCATTTTAACAAGCCAGGGGAGGTTCTTCCATGGAGCTTTTTGCCCTGTGGTTAGGACACGCACCTGTGATGTGGGAATTCAAAAACCCCACTCCATTCAAGAGGAAAAATGGATTTGAAGCAGCACTGATGCCTCTTAGGTGAATGCCCTAGCTACTATGCTATAGGATATTCTGATGTGGGGTTCCCTCAGGCAGGGGCTACACTAAAAGTGCTACATTGGCCCAGCTGCACTGAAGCAGCTGTGTCACTGTAGCGCATCTCGTGAAGATGCTCTATGCCAATGGAGAGCGCTCTCCCTTCGGCATAATTACTCCACCTCCACAAGAGGAGAAAGCTATACAGACAGGAAAGTCTGTCTTTTTCACACCACTGAATGACGTAAGTTAGATCATAGAATATCACGGTTGGAAGGGACCTCAGGAAGTCATCTAGTCCAACCCCCTGCTCAAAGCAGGACCAGTTCCCAACTAAATCATCCCAGCCAGGGCTTTGTCAAGCCTGACCTTATAAACCTCAAAAGAAGGAGATTCCACCACCTCCTTAGGTAATCTATTCCACAGCTTCACCAACCTCCTAGTGAAAAAGTTTTTCCTAACATCCAACCTAAACCTCCCCCATGGCAACTTGAGACCATTACTGCTTGTTCTGTCATCTACTACCATTGAGAACAGTCTAGATCCATCCTCTTTGGAACCACCTTTTAGGTAGTTGAAAGCAGCTATCAAATCCCCCCCCCCCCCGCAGATGAAACAATCCCAGTTCCCTCAGCCTCTTCTCATAAGTCATGTGTTCCAGTCCTCTAATCATTTTTGTTGCCCTCCGCTGGATGGTTTCCAATTTTTTCACATCCTTCTTGTAGTGTAGGGCCCAAAACTGGACACGGTACTCCTGATGAGGCCTCACCAATGTTAAATAGAGGGGAATGATCACGTCCCTCAATCTGCTGGCAATGCCCCTACTTATACAGCCCAAAATGCTGTTAGCCTTCTTGGCAACAAGCGCACACGGTTGACTGATATCCAGCTTCTCGTCCACTGTAACACCTAGGTCCTTTTCTGCAGAACTGCTGCCTAGCCATTCGGTCCCTAGTCTGTAGCGGTGCATGGGATTCTTCCATCGTAAGTGCAGGACTCTGCACTTGTCCTTGATGAACCTCATCAGATTTCTTTTGGCCCAATCCTCTAATTTGTTTTGGTCCCTCTATATCCTATTCCTACCCTCAAGCATATCTATCACGCTTCCCAGTCTAGTGTCATCTACAAACTTGCTGATTGTGAAATCCACTTCATCCTCCAGATCATCAAGGAAGATATTGAACAAAACCGGCCCCAGGACCGACCCTTGGAGCACTCCACTTGTTACCTGCTGCCAACTAGACATGGAGCCATTGATCACTACCCATTGAGCCCGACAATCTAGCCAACTTTCTATCCACCTTATAGTCCATTCATCAAGCCCATACTTCCTTAACTTGCTGGCAAGAATACTGTGGGAGACCATGTCAAAAGCTTTGCTAAAGTCAAGGAACAACACATCCACTGCTTTCCCCTCATCAACAGAGCCAGTTATCTCATCAAAGAAGGCAATTAGATTAGTCAGGCATGACTTGCCCTTGGGAATCCGTGCTGACTGTTCCTGATCACTTTCCTCTCCTCTAAGTGCTTCAGAATTGATTCCTTGAGGACCTGCTCCATGATTTTTCCAGGGACTGAGGTGAGGCTGACTGGCCTGTAGTTCCCAGAATCCTCCTTCTTCCCTTTTTTAAAGAGGGGCACTACATTAGCCTTTTTCCAGTCATCCAGGACCTCTCCTAATCACCAGGAGTTTTCAAAGATAATGGCCAATGGCTCTGCAATGACATAGAATCATAGAATCATAGAATATCAGGGTTGGAAGGGACCTCAGTAGGTCATCTAGTCCAACCCCCTGCTCAAAAGCAGGACCAATCTCCAATTAAATCATCCCAGCCAGGGCTTTCTCAAGCCTGACCTTAAAAACTTCTAAGGAAGGAGATTCCACCACCTCCCTAGGCAACGCATTCCAGTGTTTCACCACCCTCCTAGCGAAAAAGTTTTTCCTAATATCCAACCTAAACCTCCCCCACTGCAACTTGAGACCATTACTCCTTGTCCTGTCCTCTTCCACCACTGAGAATAGTCTAGAACCATTCTCTCTGGAACCACCTCTCAGGTAGTTGAAAGCAGCTATCAAATCCCCCCTCATTCTTCTCTTCTGCAGACTAAACAATCCCAGTTCCCTCAGCCTCTCCTCATAACTCATGTGTTCCAGACCCCTAATCATTTTTGTTGCCCTTCGCTGGACTCTCTCCAATTTATCCACCTCCTTCTTGTAGTGTGGGGCCCAAAACTGGACACAGTACTCCAGATGAGGCCTCACCAATGTCGAATAGAGGGGGACGATCACGTCCCTCGATCTGCTCTCTATGCCCCTACTTATACATCCCAAAATGCCATTGGCCTTCTTGGCAACAAGGGCACACTGCTGACTCATATCTAGCTTCTCGTCCACTGTCACCCCTAGGTCCTTTTCCACAGAACTGCTGCCTAGCCATTCGGTCCCTAGTCTGTAGCTGTGCATTGGGTTCTTCCGTCCTAAGTGCAGGACCCTGCACTTATCCTTATTGAACCTCATCAGATTTCTTTTGGACCAACCCTCTAATCTGTCTAGGTCCCTCTGTATCCTTCCCCTGCCCTCCAGCGTATCTACCACTCCTCCCAGTTTAGTATCATCCGCAAATTTCCTGAGAGTGCAATCCACACCATCCTCCAGATCATTTATGAAGATATTGAACAAAACCAGCCCCAGGACCGACCCCTGGGGCACTCCACTTGACACCGGCTGCCAACTAGACATGGAGCCATTGATCACTACCCGTTGAGCCCGACAATCTAGCCAGCTTTCTACCCACCTTATAGTGCATTCATCCAGCCCATACTTCTTTAACTTGCTGACAAGAATACTGTGGGAGACCGTGTCAAAAGCTTTGCTAAAGTCCAGATGCAATACATCCACTGCTTTCCCTTCATCCACTGCTTTCCCTTCATCACATCCGCCAACTCCTTTAGCACCCTCGGATGCAGTGCATCTGGCCCCATGGACTTGTGCTTGTCTAGCTTTCCTAAATAGTCCTGAACCACTTCTTTCTCCACAGAGGGCTGGTCATCTTCTCCCCATACTGTGCTGCCCAGTGCAGTAGTCTGGGAGCTGACCTTGTTCATGATCGACTTTACCAGTAGTAGCCCTGAGTCTCTCCTGTTGAAGCTGTTCCACTGTGGATTAAATAATCACAGACTCATTGGGCCAGAGAGAAAGCAAGAGTGGAATTATTTTGAGGAAGTTCTATGGCCTGTGTTCTACAGGAGGTCAGACTAGATTATCACAATGGTTCCTTCTTGCCTTGGAATCTATGGATCTATGAATAAACCTGTTGTCTGTAGTTAACTCCTACTTAATCAGATGCCTCCTCAAGTTTGCTTCCCAGGTCACTTCTGCATTATGTGGGTTCCCTCACATTTTCCCCTTTTCTGTGGATTACATATATAAGGATTACAGTCAGTAAAGACTGAGGGGGAGGCAGGTATGTTGGGGGGGAGGGAAATGAAAAGAATGTTACTGTAATCACGGAGGGCTATAATGAGGGTCTTAATAAGGGATTTGGCCATGGGAAGGAGAATTAACAGATCTTGGAGATTTTGAGGAAGAAGGATTTAAAATGGTCTGAACATGTGGGGGGGCAGGACCAAAAATAACCCCCAGTTTGCAGGCCTGAATGACAGGAAGGATGGTTAGTGTTGACAGCTCTAGAAAAGAAAGGAAGAGGTGAAAGTTGGGGGAAGACGATAAGGAGTTTAGTTTTAGCCATGTTCAGTTTAAGATTTATGACAATATATCCAAGGTGACATGTCAAAGAGACAAGTTGAAATGTGGGATTGAATAGAAGAAGACAACTTAGTGGTAAAGAGATTTGAGAGTTATCAGCATAGAGCTGATTGCTGAAGCTGCTTGAGCTAATCACCTAGTAACAGTGTGAAAGCCAGGCCATGGCTGGACTGTGTACACTGGGGTCAGTTACCAAGTTGCAGACAGCAGGCAAGTAGTGGAGTCAGAGTCAAACTAGGTCAGGATAAAAGAAGTCAGGTACTAGGTTAGACAGCAGGCTAGTAGAAAATTCAAGGATGAACCAGGGTCAGAAGTCAGAGTGTAGGGTCCATGGCAAAGTGAGGTCTGGAGCAGAGGCAAGCTGGCAGTCTGCATCATTGCTCAGATAGATCCCCATGATGGTTTCCTGGTTGTCCACAGCATGAGCCAATCAGTGTGCTGCCAGAGACTACTACTCAGGACCTGCTTTGTGGTACTTCCTACAGTGTTGAGCTTCACAGTGTCCTCCAGCAGTAACCCACTCTGATTGATTGGCAATCCCTCAATTCGAGGATGATCTCTACCACGAATTTACATATGGGTCCTGAGATGACTCAGGAGTCTGATCCTGGAACCGCAAATCTGCCCACAGTAGGTACAGACATTTTGTGGCAGGCCAGTGGCCTGATGGGAGAAAGTTATTTCTTTTTCCTTCTCTTTCTCTTTTCAGCTTCGAGGGCAAGGCACTTCTTCTTGATGCAGGCCACTGCCTAATGGAGGATATGGTGCCATTGGGGTCGGTTGGCTTGCTCTTCCCAGCTTGTGATGTCCACATCAGTTTTCTTAAGATATGCATATCTTGTACGCATGCACACACACATACACGCACGCACACCTTAGGGTTAACCTGTTCCCCTTATTTTCAAGGGTAACTGTTTTTTTTCACCTCTCTTTGCTGGAGGGCCATAATCAGAGTCTTCTAGTAGCTTGTTTGCTGACCAGATGTTTTTATTATTTGCAGCTTCTTTGTGCCTATTTGCTAGGTAATTTGCATTTACACAGAGGCTTACTAGCTTGCTTTTGGATCCAAAGCTATTAGCAGCTCAGAGACTGTCTTAAAAGAGACAAATTCCACTTCTGCTAGAGTTCTGATTACTCTCCACTTTCATCTCCTGCTCCAAAACACACAGAGATCTGAAAAAGAAAGCACAACCTATTGTGGCCCCTTTTAGAGCCCTAATAGGATTTTAATTAAGTACCATGTTTTGTTTGCATGTCTTTTACCCCTTCTCCAATATACACTGCACACGTCCTGGGAAAATGCACATTCCTTCCATAGTTTAACCTCCATAACATTAGCCATATTAATTTTACACAAGGTGTAACTGCCTCCTCCACGCCCACAGAGTTTTCATGCACACCCACCAAAGCGACAGTCCGATCCCCCAGAGCCACCCCAAGGCTCATCCCATCCCAGCCCTCCCCTTTTCCTTTTCTTTTACCTGTGCACACACAATTTTCTTTTGCCTAACATTCCTTGCACTGCGATTACTTTTTTACACAACTGTATCTGATTACACTTCCATCTTGTACAACTAGACACAACCAGGGGCAGCCAAGTTAAGTTCCAATAGAAACCCCTTACATTTTTTTAGTGATTTTGATTACCCAATAGTTAAATAATTTTGATCAGATTATCTCTCCACCTGCTGCCTGCAGCAGTCCCTTATAGACCATTTCTGTGGGAAAAGGACCCATTTTCCCTCAGAATAGCTGTAAAGGCTTCTGGGGACAGAAGCCTAGTGGTGGTAGTAGCCACTTTACCTGACCCCCTTGAATAATTTAATTACCAAGCTTTCATCCAATGTGACTCCACAGAGTTGCACATACAGTTACATTTATATAACTGGATTTTATCATTAAACAAAACTTCCTTCTTGTAACACCACAACTGTTACTCTTTAACGTCTTTACAACAGTTACCTTTTACCATTTTCACAACTCCCAAGTGTTTACTTTCCTCCAAATCCTGTATTATTAATTTTTGCAAAAGTTATTTTTAACTTTTTACTCACGTTCTTTAAAACACTTACTCCTACATTTAGTTATTTAAGGTAGTGCAATTTGTCTGTAACAACTTAGCCACCAAGTACAATTATTGCCACACAGCTGCCTTAACCTGTGCTGTCTTTACCTTGAGACTGTTCAAAGAGGCAGTAAAACATTTGTCTCCATGGATGCCCATGGCTCTTTTACTCCAAAAATTTCAGTGGAATACAGCAGACCTCTGTCATACTTTGTTCAAAATAACCAAAAACATTTCACATAAGTATCCAAAGTACCCTCCATTAAAACTTCAGAAAAACAAGAGTGTGGAAAGGCAGGGGGAAAGGAGTGGGAAGAGGTGGAAAGAAACCAATTAAGCCGGTCAGTTTAAAGTATAGGCTACCAGCCTCAAATTAAGTAAACCAAGAAAAAGAAGGAGGAAAAGAAGAAAAGGATATAGTTAGCTCTGAGCCAATAGTAGGCTCCCTGGGTTGAAACAGTTGGGAACCTTATCCCCAGGTTCTCATTCTGGCTCTGGGAGAAGAGTGGGGGTTGTCACCTGCTCCTGCAAACCCTGCCATTTTGCACTTTGAAACCTTTTTTTTTCCCCCTTTCTTTCTCTGCACTTCCCCAGGACCAAGTCTCAGCTCCAGTCTCTAAAGGTAGTCTGTTAACTCTGCTTTTGACTTTAAACCCTGTTGTGCCAAATTATCTTTAACCACCTCTAACTAACTTATAACCCTTCAGCAGCCCTTGCTGAAGCAGCACTGTCAAGGTTCCTCCCCCACTCTGAACTCTAGGGTACAGATGTGGGGACCTGCATGAAAAACCTCCTAAGCTTATCTTTACCAGCTTAGGTCAAAACTTCCCCAAGGTACAAAATATTCCACCCGTTGTCCTTGGACTGGCCGCTACCACCACCAAACTAATACTGGTTACTGGGGAAGAGCTGTTTGGACGCGTCCTTCCCCCCAAAATACTTCCCAAAACCTTGCACCCCACTTCCTGGACAAGGTTTGGTAAAAAGCCTCACCAATTTGCCTAGGTGACTACAGACCCAGACCCTTGGATCTTAAGAACAATGAACAATCCTCCCAATACTTGCACCCCCCCTTTCCTGGGAAATGTTGGATAAAAAGCCTCACCAATTTGCATAGGTGACCACAGACCCAAACCCTTGGATCTGAGAACAATGAAAAAGCATTCAGTTTTTACAAGACTTTTAATAAAAAATAGAAGTAAATAGAAATAAAGAAATCCCCCCTGTAAAATCAGGATGGTAGATATCTTACAGGGTAATTAGATTCAAAAACATAGAGAACCCCTCTAGGCAAAACCTTAAGTTACAAAAAAGATACACAGACAGAAATAGTTATTCTATTCAGCACAATTCTTTTCTCAGCCATTTAAAGAAATCATAATCTAACACATACCTAGCTAGATTACTTACTAAAAGTTCTAAGACTCCATTCCTGGTCTATCCCCAGCAAAGACCCCGCATACAGACAGACACAGACCCTTTGTTTCTCTCCCTCCTCCCAGCTTTTGAAAGTATCTTGTCTCCTCATTGGTCATTTTGGTCAGGTGCCAGCGAGGTTACCTTTAGCTTCTTAACCCTTTACAGGTGAGAGGAGCTTTCCCCTGGCCAGGAGGGATTTCAAAGGGGTTTACCCTTCCCTTTATATTTATGACAAGCACCAAACTTGAAAGATTACGGCAGCTTCCCATAACGCTGTCCTTACTTCAAACCTCTCACAAGCAGCCTGAAGTGTCTTCTTTCCCTGGAAGACATCCAGTCCCCATGGGCATGGACCCTTCTTCCACTACCCATATACCAAGGAGGGTGGGCTCCTCAGCCACCCCCATCCCTCTGGGTCCCCTAACACTTCTTCCATTTCCTTTTTAATCTCATCCCAGATTGACCCCTGCACCTGATATGGGCCCTGGTTCTTCCTTATCCACTTATCCAAAAAATCCTTTACCCTGGCTTGCCAGAACCCGCAACTACTGTCACGAGAGTTCACTATACCCCCTCCAAGCAGCTGGGCGGACTGTTGGGGAGGGGGACTTACAGGCTGCCACTCACCTATCCTATGTGATGTATCCAAGTCACGGCACCAAGATGTTGGGTGAAGGAATAAGCCCCTACTTACTTCTCTGGTCCTTCTTGCATGAGCAAAGAGAAACAATACCCCAAGTTAAAAGGTGCAAACAATTTAATGTTTATTGGGGTAAACTTCCAGCAACCATGATTTCAGTTTCCTTCCTTAGTGTCCCCCTTCCCAGCTCTGACACCACAGAGCCTTATCTGTGACCCTGTTCCCATTCCCCCCCCTTAGCAAAACATGATTCCAATTTCTGCAACCCCCATTCCCTGTTCCCATTCCCCCCCTTACTTTCTGATTAACTGCAAACTATATAGTAAAACTTGAGTTCTGCTTAGCTATACCTTAACCAATTATTTTCCTGAAATTTAACTAACCAATCCTATCATATTGTAGCATGATTATTTAACCAATTATATCCCACCACCTTAATTACTTTACACCCAGCAAAATTAATTATACAGCAAACAAAAACAATCACAAAACCAGACAAAAATTATACAAACAAACAATAGGGAAATGGGAACTGCAATAATAAAACAACACAAGAATAAAAATTTCACATCCCAGCTATTAAGTTCTTGCGAAACAGAATGCTATTACACCAAGTTTCCTTTTACATTTTCTAGGCACTTCCCTTTCTCTAAAGGTAATAGGCATTATCAGAACAAAACTGTATTTCTAACAGCCCAATAGCATCTTATTTCAATGTAACTAGTTTAAAATGTAAGGTTGTGACCGTTCGCTTCCCAGCTTATGGCTTCCTCTGTTGCTGAGCCAAAGGCCTTAGCCTAAGAACAGGGCTTCAAACTGTCACCTTTAAAAAAAAGGCCCTTACACTGGCAAACAGTAATTTTAATTCTTTCTTTTATACCTCTATGACTAGCTAAGTAATAAAAATACACCTAAATTCTTAAAGTATAGGCCTTTACAGACAGGTCCTAACAGGTGGTTTTATGTACATGTCATCGGTCACCCCTCCGTCTGTGAAAGCAACAGCAGACAATCGTTTTGTGCCTTTTTTCTGCCTTATCCGTGCATACGCCCTACCACTGCAAACATGGAGCCTGCTCAGCTCACCACTGCTGCTGTAAGCATTGTAAACACCTCACGCATTATCTTGGAGTATGTGCAGAACCGGGCTAAGAGATGCCAGCATGGTTGACGATGAGGACATGGACACAGATGTTCCTGAAAGCACGGGCTGTGGCAATTAGGACATCATGGTGGCAGTGGGGCTGGTTGATGCAGTGGAACGACTATTCTGGGCCTGGCAAACAAGCACAGACTGGTGGGACCGCACAGTGTTGCGGGTATGGGATGATTCACAGTCGCTGCAAAACTTTCACATGACAATCGTTTCGTGCCTTTTTTCTGCCTTACCTGTGCATACGCCATACCACTGCAAGCATGGAGCCTGCTCAGCTCACTGCTGCTGTTGTAAGCATTGACACTTTCCTTGAACTATGAGAGTTGCTTTCCCCCGCCCTGAAACGCAGGAATACCAAGGTGAGAGCTGCCCTGACAGTTGAGAAGCAAGTGGTGATAGCCCTGTGGAAGCTTGCAATGCCTGACTGCTACTGGTCAGTTGGGAATCAGTCTGGAGTGGGTAAGTCTACTGTGGGGACTGCTGTGATCCAAGTAGCCAATGCAATCACGGACGTTCTGCTATCAAGGGTAGTGACTCTGGGAAATGTGCAGGTCATACTGAATGGCTTTGCTGCAATGGGGTTCCCTAACTGTGGTGGGGCGATAGATGGAATGCATATCCCTATCTTGGCACTGGACCACCTTGCCAACCAGTATATAAATCATAGAATATCAGGGTTCTAAGGGACCTCAGGAGCTCATCTAGTCCAATCCCTTGCTCAAAGCAGGACCAATCCCCAACTAAATCATCCCAGCCAGGGCTTTGTCAAGCCTGACCCTAAAAACCTCAAAGGAAGGAGATTCCATCACCTCCCTAGGTAATGCATTCCAGTGCTTCACCACCCTCCTAGTGAAAAAGTTTTTCCTAATATCCAACCTAAACCTCCCCCACTGCAACTTGAGACCATTGATCTTCGTTCTGTCATCTGCTACCACTGAGAACAGTCTAGATCCATCCTCTTTGGAACCCGCTCTCAGGTAGTTGAAAGCAGCTATCAAATCCCCCCTCATTCTTCTCTTCCACAGACTAAATCTCAGTTCCCTCAGCCTCTCCTCATGGGTCATGTCTTTCAGTCCCCTAATCATTTCTTGCCCTCCACTGGACTCTTTCCAATTTTTTCATATCCTTCTTGTAGTGTGGGGCCCAAAACTGGACACAGTACTCCAGATGAGGCCTCACCAATGTCGAATAGAGGGGAACGATCACGTCCCTCGATCTGCTGGCAATGCCCCTACTTATACATCCCAAAATGCCATTGGCCTTCTTGGCAACAAGGGCACACAGTTGACTCATATCCAGCTTCTCGTCCACTGTAACCCCTAGGTCCTTTTCTGCAGAACTGCTGCCTAGCCATTCGGTCCCTAGTCTGTAGCAGTGCATGGGATTCTTCCATCCTAAGTGCATCTGCACTTGTCCTTGTTGAACCTCATCAGATTTCTTTTGGCCCAATCCTCTAATGTGTCTAGGTCCCTCTGTATCCTATCCCTACCCTCCAACATATCTACCACTCCTCCCAGTTTACTGTCATCTGCAAACTTGCTGAGGGTGCAATCCACGCCATCCTCAGATCATTAATGAAGATATTGAACAAAACCGACTCCAGGACCGACCCTTGGGGCACTCCGCTTGATACCAGCTGCCAACTAGACATGGAGCCATTGCCTTCCCCTCATCCACAGAGCCAGTTATCTCGTCATAGAAGGCAATTAGGTTAGTCAGGCATGACTTGCTCTTGGTGAATCCATGCTGACTATTCCTGATCACTTTTCACTCCTCTAAGTGCTTCAAAATGGATTCCTTGAGGACCTGCTCCATGATTTTTCCAGGGACTGAGGTGAGGCTGACTGGCCTGTAGTTTCCCGGATCCTCCTTCTTCCCTTTTTTAAAGATGGGGACTACATTAGTCTTTTTCCAGTCATCTGGGACGTCCCCCGATTTCCATGGGTTTTCAAAGATAAACCGCAAGGGGTACTTTTCAATGGTTGCTGCAAGCACTGGTGGATCACAAGGGACGTTTTACCTACATCAACGTGGGATGGCCGGGAAAGGTGCATGACACTCGCATCTTTAGGAACTCAGGCTGTTTGAGCAGTTGCAAGAAGCAACTTACTTCCCAGACCAGAAAATTACGATTGGGGATGTTGAAATGCCAATCGTTACCTTTGGGGACCCAGGCAACCGCTTGCTCCCATGGCTCATGAAGCTGTACACAGGCAGCCTGGACAGTAGTAAGGAGCAATTCAACTATACACTGAGCAAGTGCAGAATGGTGGTAGAATGTGCCTTTGGACTTTTAAAAGCTCGCTGGCACTGTTTGCTAACTAGGTTAGACCTCAGCACAACCAACATTCCCACTGTTTTTGCTGCTTGCTGTGTGCTCCATAATATCTGTGAGAGTAAGGGGGAGACGTTTATGGCGGGGTGGGAGGTTGAGGCAAATCGCCCAGTGGCTGATTTTGAGCAGTTGGACACCAGGGTGATTAGAAGAGCACCGCTAAGTGTGCTGCACATCAGAGAGTCTTTGAAAACCAGTTTCATGACTGGCCAGGCTATGGTGTGACAGCTATATGTATTTCTCCTTGCTGCAAGCCCGCCCCCTTTGTTAATTTTAATTCCCTGTAAGCCAGGCACTCTCCCCACTTTGATCACAGCTGGCAAAGGAAATAAAGTAACTAATAAAGAAAGAATGCATGGTTTCAAAACAATAATTGAAAAAAAAGAGAGACAACTGACAAGGTAGGGTTGGGTGTGGGAGGAGGGAAGGACAAGGCCACATTGCTTATTGTAGCCACACTACAAATCAAAACTGTTTGAATGACAGCCTTCTGTTGCTTGGGCCATCCTCTGGAGTGGAGTAGCTGGGTGCCCGGAGTCTTCCCCCCACCCCACGTTCTTGGGCGTCTGGGTGAGGAGGATATGGAACTTGGAGAGGAAGGCAGGCAGTTATACAATGGATGCAGTGGGGGGTCTGTGCTCTTGCTGGCTTTCTGAAGCGCCAACAGACGCCTGAGCATGTCTGTTTGCTCCCTCATTAGCCTCAGCATCACCTCCTGCCTCTGCTCTTCGCGCTCACTAAATGCTTTCCTGGTCTCTGCCACTGAATGCCTCCGTGCATTCAGCTGTGCCCTATCAGTGTGGGAGGACTGCATGAGCTCGGAAAACATGATATCGCGAATGCATTTTTTTCACCTTCTAATCTGCGATAACCTCAGGGATGGAGGTGATAGAGGGAGCATAGAAACATTTGCACCTGGGGAGATAAAAAGGGAGAGTAAAATTTAAGATAATACATTGCTTGATTCACTGTGTAAGAGTCTCCCTTTTGTTCTCAGCAATTCACAGCACATGTATTTTAGGTACAAGGTTGCATTTTGCCTTTTATATTGAGTGCCTGCCAGTATGGTGACACATCACACAGGGCTGGGCAACAGAATTCAGTTTCAAAGCAGCCATGGTAAGCTTTTTGGTATGTGGGGTTAGGTTCTTTCGCCTTCATAACATGTGGGAATGGTTTCAAACTGCAGCACCATCCTTTCCCATAGCAAGCAATGCCGGTTGGCTTTCACATTTAAAAGGAGGGGCTGCGGTTTTTGGGTGGATGTGCACACACCTCACCCCCCGCCCCGCATTGCATGGCTATTCTCTGGGATGATCCTTTTAGCCAAGTGCAAACAACCCAACATGAATGGGGTCCTTTTACTGTTCCCTTACAAAATATTGCCTATTTCAACCAGGTGACCATGAATGATATCACTCTCCAGAGGCTAACACAGAAAGGCAAAGACTGAATGTTGCTTGAATGCGACCAAAACCCAGGACCATTCGCTGCCATGCTTTGTGCTGCAATGATTCCAGACTACTTGCTACTGGCTTGGCATGGTAAAGTGTCCTACTGTGGAGGACAAAATAAGGCAGCCCTCCCCAGAAACCTTCTGCAAAGGCTTTTAGAGTACCTCCAGGAGAGCTTCATGGAGATGTCCCTGGAGGAATCCTGCTCCATCCCCAGACACACTAACAGGCTTTTCCAGAAGCTGTACTGGCCGCGAATGCATCCCAATTCTTCAGGGCAAATCAAATATTAAACACTATTGCTTTTAAATTCTGTACTGTAGTTACAAATGTGCACTCACTAGAGCTGCCTTCTCCGGCTTCAGGGTCGGGGATCCCACCTTGGGAGGGTATTGGCTCCAGGGTGATGAAAAGGTCCTGGCTGCCAGGGAGAACGGATTCAGCGCTTGCCTGCTGTGCATTCTCCTCCTCCTCCTCTTCCACAAAATCCTCCTCCCTGTTGTGAGAGACTCCCCCCTTGCAGGTGTCCACAGACAGTAGTGGGGTAGTGGTAGGGTCCGCCCCTAGAATGCCATGCAACTGATCATAAAAGTGGCATGTATGGGAATCTGACCCAGAGCGACCGTTTGCTTCCTTTGTCTTTTGGTAGGCTTGCCTGAGCTCCTTAACTTTCACGCGGCACTGTTGTGTGTCCCTGTTGTAGCCTCTCTCCATCATGCCCTGTGCAATTTTGGCATATATATTAGCATTTCTTCTTTTTGATCGGAGTTCGGCATGCACAGATTCTTCTCCCCATACAGGAATCAGATCCAGAGTGTCCCTTTCGGTCCATGCTGGAGGTTGTTTGCGATTATGGGGGGACTGCATGGTTACCTGTGCTGCTGAGCTCGCCACACTGACCAAACAGGAAATGAAATTCCAAATTTCCTGGGGCTTTTCCTGTGTACCTGGCTAGTGCATTGGAGTACAAAGTGCTGTCTGGAGTGGTCACACTGGAGCACTCTGGGATAGCTCCCGGAGGCCAATACTGTCGAACTGTGTCTACACTACCCCAAATTTGACCCAGCAAGGTCAATTTTTAGCACTACTCCGCTCTCTGGGGAAGAGTACAGAAATCAATTTTAAGAGCCCTTTAGGTCGACGGAACGGGGTTGCTTGTGTAGACGCATTCATTTTAAAATCGACCTAAAACGGCAAAATTCAACCTAAGTCTGTAGTGTAGACCAGGGCTGAATGAAACAAGTAATGGAGGGTCTTTCGCTCATACTGAAGGAACCTATATTTTTTTAAAGAAAAATTAATGTACTACATATTGGATGTTGCATGTACTGTATGCAGTGAACTGATGTGGTGTTTGCATCTATATGCAGCAATAGACTGCTACAAGCTACAGAATATTTTTCTGAAAAAATTAGGCCAAAATTACTGCAGTGTTACAGTGGTGCTGAAAGATGTACACTTACTAATGCAGCTCTCAGTTTAGCAACCAGTTCAGTGTTACTCACTGGAATTTGCTCATTGGCTAACTCTACTGTAGAATAATAATTTCTAAATAAAGTAACAAATTCCTGCTTGAAGAAGAAAGCATAGTAAAAATTAAACCCATCTTTAACGTGTCAAGTGCTGCTTTTACAGCTATTGCTTGGACAATGTTCAAGTGAGTTCTAGTCAAGGATTGACAGAGAAATCACCATTTATCACATCTTCTGCCATCTGGTACATCGCTTCAACAATATAGTCATCCTCATTATCAACATTTTATGAAACAGCCTGGAAAGTTGTCCAAGTACCTTTTAAGGAAAGAACTGTACATCATGCAAGGCAGATATCATTGTGAGATAATGTCTTCATAGCATTCAAATTAAGGGCAAAATTTTCAGTCATACCCTCTAGTTTTATGCTCAGAATATATATATATATGTATTGCAGTTGTATGCAAAATACCACATCGGCACATGCAAGTCAGGTAGGTATACCCATAAATACCCAATATGTATACACATCTATTTAAGTGTAAGCAGAGTCAGGATGAGCTCTACCCTGACATCTGGTGGCGAGTCATGGTGGGTTGTGGAAAAGAACTTCAGGTGCTTATGTCATTTGCATAGGCACACCCACCCTGCCTAGATGGTCACTTTGGCTGCTGTAGGAGCCCCAGTTTCTCTGTTATTGGGGCAGGAATAAACTGTTATTACCCTGATTATGTGAATCAAGGACAATGGAACTGTACTTGGCCTTTTGTTATGATGGCGGGACTCACCATCAACTAAGGAGCACTCACTAGGCAAGGGTCATGGGTTCCAAAACCCAGTAAAGGGAGAGAGGCTGGGGATAGGTATTAATACTTGGTGGCATGGGCTCCCTGGACCCCTAAATTACATGTTAATTGTACTTCTTCCTCTCTCCACTGTGGAATATCAGAGCTAATTTTGATTCCATTAGGAGTCTAGTTACAGGCTGCTGAGCTGAATTCACTTTGGGCTAATAGTGCACCTGCACTGATGCTCCCCTACTACAAGCTGAAATCACAAAAGAGCTAAACTTACTAGGAGCTGAAATCACTGAGCGTTGTGTTAAATAGTGCGGGGGCCTGAAGATATATTGTGGAGCAGTTTGCGGGACGGCTGGCAGAACAGAGCGGCTGGTGGAGTAGAGTAGTTTGTTGGATGCCTGGAGCAGCTCATGGGGGCGGCTGGCAGAGCGGAGCCCCATGGAGAGGTGGGGCAATCAGCTTTGGACCACGTAAAGTGCCCCTTGACCCCTGCCCCCATCTCCACCCAGGCTGGGAGGTAAAACTCTGCAGATAAACTTTTGAACTCTGGGGCTGTCCTGACCAGGGACAGAGACTTTTGGGTCATTGGACTTTTGGGACTTTGGGTGATTTTGGGTTGCTGGACTCAAGAACCAAAGGGAAAGGACATGCCCCGGTTTGCTTGGGATGGGTTTTTTGCTCATGGGTTATGTTATGAATCCTGTTGGTGGTGTTTCCCCAACATAATGCCACATTGTTTCTCTCTGTTATTAAAAGGCTTTTTGCTACACTCAGACTCTGTGCTTGCGAGAGGAGAAGTATTGCCTCTTGGAGACACCCAGTGGGGGTGGTATGTATTTGTCCCAGGTCACTGGGTGGGGGCTTGAGACGGTTTTGCATTGTGTTATTGGAATGGAACTCCTAGATACTGAACCCAGCCCTTGTTGCTGCCAACTCTGCTGGGCAGAAGAGTTACATAAGCAAGTATTAGGTTTGCCCATCCAAATAGCTGTGCAAGTAAAACTGGCATGTTCAAATACAGAAGGAGTCTGACTGAAAATTTGGCCCTGAATATGAAGTGTACCAAAACAGCTAAAGAGCCATACTGGCTTATTTTAGACACAAAGTATGCAATATTTTTATAGTTCAGTTCCTATCTAATAAAAACCTTTTGATCTTTTTTGTGGGTTTTGATAAGGATTTCTTGGTAAAATCATATGAGCAAGAATTTGGATGGCTTGCTGTGTTAATGTTAGAATTGTAGATTCATTGGGGAACCAGTGTCTCAGATAAGAAAAAAGTCACAGAAGGAAAGTGTTAAAAATATATATGTAGAGTGTATATGATCTTGCCTTACATTTTTCATGAGCAGTCTGCAGAAGCAAAAGGCAGAAGAAACAATGTTATGTTTCTTCCTGTTATGTTTACTTTAGAGAAAAAAAAAGCTGCAACACCACCACAGCTGCAAGCATGTATAATACAGACTTTTTTTAATAATGAAAGGTCATAGGTATGGGTGGTGTAAGTCCCCACTCTCGCTTTCTAACCAGCTAACAAAGACAATTGCCAGAAGCTGGAGAGGTTTATCATTCTTTGCCTTTTCTTTGTTTTATACAATATCTGGCCCTCCATGCACTTTACAAACTTCTACTGAAACTCAGGAAGTGTGCTTTGAGAGGCTGGCTGAGCTGATCCCCTTGTCTAGAAATAAGATGATGACAAGGAGTACTTGTGGCACCTTAGAGACTAACACATTTATTAGAGCATAAGCTTTTGTGAGCTACAGCTGTAGCTCACGAAAGCTTATGCTCTAATAAATTTGTCAGTCTCTAATGAGCCACAAGTACTCCTTGTCTTTTTATGGATACAGACTAACACGGCTGATGCTCTGAAACTTGTCTAGAAATGGCAAGCTTCTTTTTTGGCATGCTCCCATTTTTTGATAGGACCAAGAAGAATGCATCATAAAATCTTGTTAACCTCAATTTCCTATGTGACACCATTTGTTGATGCTGTATCATTTAAATTTTTACATAAAATAAGTCAATTTCAGTTGCTGAAGGTACTGTATATTGAATGAAGATTGTTTCCGGGGTGGGTTTGTGCAGAGCAGGTATGGAAAAGCACTGCTGATTAGTGGAGGGGGAAGGTATAACCTTATTTTACACAGACCATATCAATAGTTCATTTGGGCCAATGTATTCCGAACTGGGTGCCTTCAGTTAGGCTCCTAAATATATATTTAAACACCTAAATAAATTACCTTAATTAAATGACTGAAATGGAGGTTGCTGGGTGCTCATTTCATCTGAAGATTAGGACACAGACTCCTAACTGAGTATTTAAGCATAACTAAGTTTAGGTTCTCAGTTTGGAAAAATCTTGGCTCTGGTGTCTGGCTTCCCTAATTATTTGATCATCATATAAAGTCACACTGTTAAAAATGCACTTTTTATATTGAAGACGAATCAGATGAAGTAGTCATTAAGGGAATTAAAAATAAATGCTTCTCTTGCCTGTAGAAAGGGAAATCCTTCTAATATATGTCTTGTGAATAGAAGCAAAGGGCTCTGCATAGTTGCTTGTACTCAGACCAATTCACCTTGCTTTCTCCTATGTTCAATGTTAAGTTTGCTTGTCCTTGAGATGAGTAATGACCTTCAGGGAAAAGATGACTTGACAAATGTTAGAAAGAAAATCTGTTCAGACTTGATTTTATATTGAAACAATAACCAAAATTCCCAGTGTAAGAACCAAGGCTACATAAAGTTCTGAGAACAGGGCCCCTAAGTAGAATTAGTCTTCTTAGACCTGCAGCATTCACTGCAGACTTTTATCAAACAGACAGAAGCAGGAATAGAGAAGGAGCATGTGATTCTCCTTACTGACATGGTTTATTGGAAGACAGGCTGCCTTTTCCTCTTAATTCTTGCTCCACTAATTCTTTTCATTCCAGCCTCCTATTTGTATATTTCCTAAAAACACAGATACGCTTTATAAGCTTATAGTTTGGGATTCAATGTACCTGAAATGCCCTGGATCCATATGTACTCATAATGCACTCCATATGACTATCCATCTTTACATGCAGATAATTTCAGATGCCCATATGCTGATTTTAGTGAATGGCTCATTTGTTTAAACATTATGGAGAAATTATTCTGGCAAAGCAGGTGGGAGAGAGGATATAGTGGATATTTTGCTGATTCAGACCACTCATCTTCTCATTTCAGAAGTGATTTCTTTACAAAGTAATGAAGGTCAGACATACATGCATCATAAGACTTAACTAACCAAAGCTGAATGACCCTTAACTTTGAACATTGTATTACATAATCTTCTGGTAAGAAGTTCAGAGGTTGGGTTTTTCAAACCAGTTTGGTATAGGAGATCAAAAATTAGTAGTTTGATGCAGCTGTCGCCAAAATGTGCAGGATTTAGGGGTTATGTCTTGTCATGCAGAATATCCTAAAAGGTGATAGGATCTCATTAACAGAAACAATGTGAAATGAGATTGTTATTGGGAGTTGAACCCAGATTATCAACCTTTAAAGGGAAACTGTAAGGAAAAAGCAAAAAGAAGTTGGGCATTCTTAACATCATTCCACTGCCCATCAGGAGGAGAAGGCTGATCTTGCAGTTAGACACTAGGCTGGTCCTCAGGAGATCAGTGTCTAATTTCCAGCAGTGCTACAGATTTCATGTGTGACCATGAGTGACTTAAGCTATATCTTTCAGAACTGGCCATGAATTTCACATGCCTCAGTTTTTGAGTGTCCAACATTTTTGACATTAGAGACCCGAAATGTAAGCAGGCCAAATCAGTGGCAACTTTTGAAAGTATGGATCATAAACTCTCTCTGCTTCAGTTCTCCATCTGTTAAATGAGTGTTTTGCCTAAAGTTAAGAACCTAACCTAAATACGAACTGTGGGTGACCATCAATTCTGAAAATAAGGCCACATTTAACTTTAGGCACCTAACTTTTAAAATGTTGTCTTTTGCCTTAAAAATAAAAGGACTGAAAATGGTCAACTTAGGTACAAGAAAAAGACCTACCACATGCATATTTACAGAAGTAGATGTCTGTTTCATAATTTATGTAAAGAGTTGAAAAAAACATTACCAGTGATTATCGAAAACAGTCTGACCTGCTATTTCTGCTTGGATTAGGCACTTTTATTTTAAAATGTTTTATAAATCTAAAAGTACCTATCCTAGTTTCTATATGCCTGCTATTGCAGGCTTTAGATTGTCTGTGTATATGTCAGAGGGTTGAACTCCAAGCCTGTCAGCACCATCCAGTGGTGAAATTCAGTGGCCGGGGGTAGGGAACCCAAGCCCTTCCTTTCTTCACCGGTGTCAAGGTTCCTTCCCCACTCTGAACGCTAGGGTACAGATGTGGGGACCTGCATGAAAACCTCCTAAGCTTACTTTTACCAGCTTAAGTTAAAACTTCCCCAAGGTACAAACTATTTTACCCTTTGCCCCTGGACTTTCACTGCCACCACCAAATGTCTAATCAGTATTATTTTATTAGGAAAGAGTCCGTTTGGAAACGTCTTTCCCCCCAGAATCCTCCCAAATGTTACCCCCCTTTCCTGGGGAAGATTTGATAAAAAATCCTCACCACTTTGCATAGGTGACCACAGACCCAAACCCTTGGATCTTAAGAACAATGAAAAAGCATTCAGTTTCTTAAAAGAAGAATTTTAATAGAAGTAAAAAGAATCATCTCTGTAAAATCAGGATGGTAAATACCTTACAGGGTAATTAGATTCAAAACATAGAGAATCCCTCTAGGCAAAACCTTAAGTTACAAAGAGACAAAAAACAGGAATATCCATTCCAATCAGCACAGCTTATTTTCTCAGCCATTTAAAGGAATCAGAATCTAACGCATATCTAGCTAGATTACTTACTAAGTTCTAAGACTCCATTCCTGTTCTGTCCCCGGCAAAAGCATCACACAGACAGAGAGAGAGGCTTTGTTTCTCCCTCCCCCCAGCTCTTGAAAGTATTTTGTCTCCTCATTGGTCATTTTGGTCAGGTGCCAGCGAGGTTATCCTAGCTTCTTAACCCTTTACAGGTGAAAGGGTTTTTCCTCTGGCCAGGAGGGATTTTAAAGGTGTTTACCCTTCCCTTTATATTTATGACACGCCCCCCAAATCACAGATAGGTTGAAACGCTGGCTGGGATTTCTTCCTGGAGCTCTAGGAAAAAACAGAATTAATAAGACACATGCACCTCTAAATATACTACCAAGTATATAAAGACTAACAATATTTTTCACGTCTCAAGGACTATTTTAACCAGTTGATTCTGGGAAACTTTCATGGGAGAGTGCATCAGCCACTTTCTTAGAAGCTCCTGAGATGTGTTGGATGTCGAAATCAAAATCTTGGAGAGCTAAACTCCACCGAATAAATGTTTTGTTATTTCCTGTGGCAGTATGAAGCCACCGTAGCACGGCATGGTCGGTTTGCAGGTGGAAATGCCGTCCCCAAACATATGGGTGTGGCTTTTCCAGAGCGTAGACAATGGCGTAACATTCTTTTTCACTGACTGATCAGTTGCTTTCCCTCTCAGACAGCTTCTTGCTGAGAAACACTACAGGGTGGAATTCTTGATCTGGTCCTTCCTGCATTAAAACTGCTCCCATACTACACTCGGACGCATCTGTGGTTATTAGGAAAGGTTTGTCAAAGTCTGGGGCCCTTAGCACAGGGTCAGACATGAGTGTCGCTTTAAGCTGCTTAAAGGCCTTCTAACACTCTTCTAACACTGAATGGCATTTGGCTGTTTCTTCTTGGTTAGGTCTGTCAGTGGGACGGCGATTTGGCTGTATTGCAGTACAAATCGTCTGCAATAACCGGCCAAGCCTAAGAAGGATTGAACCTGTTTCTTTGACTTTGGGACAGGCCACTTTTGGATAGCATCCACTTTGGCCTATAGAGGGCTGATAGTTCCTTGACCCACCTGGTGTCCAAGGTAAGTCACTGTTTAAGCCTATTTGACACTTCTTAGCCTTAACAGTTAGTCCTGCCTCCCTTATGCACTCGAAGACTTTTTTAGATGTTCAAGGTGTTCTGCCCAGGAACCCGAAAATATGGCCACATTGTTAAGGTAGGCGACTGCATATTCTCCTAATCCCGCTAGGAGACCATCTACAAGTCTTTGGAAGGTGGTGGGAGCATTCCACAGCCCGACAGGGAGTACATTAAATTCATACAGCCCAACATGGGTGGTGAAGGCTGACCTTTCCTTGGCGGATTCATCTAGTGGTAACTGCCAGTACCCCGTGGTTAAGTCCAAGGTAGAAATGAACTGGGCCCATCCCAGTTTCTCTAATAGTTCATCTGTGCGTGGCACTGGATAGTTGTTGGGGCGAGTTACAGCATTTAGCTTACGGTAGTCCATGCAAAAACGTATCTCCCCATCTGGTTTGGGAACTAGAACCACTGGAGATGCCCATGCACTGCCAGAGGGGCGGATTACACCCATCTGTAACATATTCTGGATCTCCCATTCTATAGCAGTTTTAGCTTGAGGAGACACCCGGTAAGGTTGGACTTTAATTGGGTGAGCATTACCTGTGTCAATGGAGTGGTATGCCCATTCAGTCAGTCCTGGGGCGGCTGAGAATGTCGGCACATAGCTAGTGCACAGCTCCTGGATCTGCTGTCGCTCCATACGCCCAAGGGTCATGGAGAGGTTCACCTCTTCCACGCCATCAGCACTTTTCCCTTCATAGTAGACACCTTCAGGCCACTCAGCGTCATCTCCTCCCTGGGCTGTAAACTGACAAACCTTTAATTCTCTGGAATAAAAGGGCTTTAGAGAATTAATATGGTATACCTTAGGCTTTTGGTTGGAGGTGGGGAATGCTATGAGATAATTAACAGCTCCCAGGCGCTCCTGGACCGTGAATGGCCCTTCCCATGATGCTTCCATTTTATGGGCCTGGAGCACCTTTAAGACCATGACCTGGTCTCCTACTTTGAAGGAACGCTCTCTGGCATGTTTATCATACCAGGCTTTTTGCTCTTTTTGAGCATCCTGTAAGTTTTCTTTAGCAAGGACTAGAGAGGTTTGGAGAGTGTTTTCTAGGTTGGTTACAAAGTCCAGAATGTTAGTTCCTGGAGAAGGTGTAAATCCCTCCCATTGTTGCTTCACCAACAGTAATGGCCCCTTAACCTCACGGCCATATACAAGTTCAAATGGTGAAAACCCTAAACTGGGATGTGGTACAGCTCTGTAGGCAAAGAGCAACTGCTGCAACACTAGGTCCCAATCATTGGAGTGCTCATTTACAAATTTACGTATTATGGCCCCCAAAGTTCCATTAAACTTCTCCACCATGCCATTTGTTTGATGGTGGTAAGGAGTGGCAACCAAGTGATTTACCCCATGAGCTTCCCAAAGGCTTTTCATAGTTTCTGCCAAGAAATTAGTTCCTGCATCTGTGAGGATGTCGGAGGGCCAACCTACCCTGGCAAAAATGTCTGCTAGTGCCTGGCACACACTTTTAGCCCTGGTGTTGCTTAGAGCTATTGCTTCTGGCCATCGGGTGGCAAAATCCATGAGAGTCATTATGTACTGCTTTCCTCTGGGTGTCTTTTTCAGAAAAGAACCCAGAATATCCACAGCTACTCGCTGAAATGGAGCTTCAATGATGGGGAGTGGCTGGAGAGGGGCTTTGACCTGGTCTTGGGGTTTTCCCACTCTTTGGCATACCTCACAAGACCAGACATAGGTAGAAACATCCTTGCCCATTCCCTCCCAGTGGAATGACCTCCCCAAATGGTCTTTGGTCCTGTTCACCCCAGCATGGCCACTAGGGTGATCATGGGCTAAGCTCAAGAGCTTGGCCCGGTACTTAGTTGGAACTAGCAACTGACTCTGAGGATGCCAGTCTTCCTATTGTCCACCAGAAAGAGTTTCCTTGTATAAAAGTCCTCTTTCTACAACAAACCTGGATTGATTAGAAGAGCTAAGAGGCGGTGGGTTGCTCCATGCCACCGTCCAAGCTCTCTGGAGGCTTTCATCTGCTTCCTGTTTGGTCTGGAAATGTTCCCTTGATGCTGGAGACATCAGTTCCTCATTGGATTGTGGACCTAGGCTTGGTCCCTCTGGAAGCGATGTAGGGGATGGGGCTGTTTCCGTTGACTGTGAACCACTCTTCCCTAGTGCACTATGTTGGGTTTCAGGCTCCAGCTGAGTCTCTTGTGTAGGGTTATCGGCTGCTGCCAGTTCAGGTTTGGTGGGGCCTTCTGGTGTTGGAGTTGCAAGTGTTGGATTCTGTGCTGGCAATGGGTCTGGTGCTGGTTATTCCGCCGGTTCCAGTTCTGGGGCTGGCTCTGTCTGGGTCTCTGGGACTGGATCCACTACCGTTGTTGCAGACATTGGCATGGAGTCCAGGTCCATCACCTCTGACCGGGTCCTGGTAGAAGTTTCCGGAACAGAGCTAGGCGTGACGGCTTGCTTAGCCTGGCTGCGGGTGACCATTCCCACCCTCTTGGATAGCTTCACATATTTGGCCACGTCTTCCCCCAACAGCATGGGGATGGGATAATCATCATAGACTGCAAAAGTCCACTTTCCTGTACTGGACAGGCAACTTGCTCTGGCCCCCAAGCAGAGACAAAAAAATCTCTAACTACTTTCAGCTTAAAACCTGCTTTCCAGCAGCCCAAAGGGGGAAAAAGTGTCCTTTTTTAAAATCTGTGCTTATGGTTCAAAAAATCTCAAATTGATCTCAAAATGATTTCAAGTTAATCCCACCGCTCTGCCACCATGTCAAGGTTCCTTCCCCACTCTGAACGCAGGGTACAGATGTGGGGACCTGCATGAAAACCCCCTAAGCTTATTTTTACCAGCTTAGGTTAAAACTTCCGCAAGGTAGAAACTATTTTACCTTTTGTCCCTAGACTTTATTGGTGCCACCACCAAGCGTCTAACAAAATATAACCAGGAAAGAGCCCATTTGGAAACGTCTTTCCCCCTCAAATCCCCCCAAGCCCTACACCCCCTTTTCTGGTAAAGGCTTGATAAAAAATCCTCACCACTTTGCATAGGTGACCACAGACCCAAACCCTTGGATCTTAAGAACAAGGAAAAAGCAATCAGGTTCTTAAAAGAAGAATTTTAATTGAAGAAAGAGTAAAAGAATCACCTCTGTAAAATCAGGATGGTAAATACCTTGCAGGGTAATCAGATTCAAAGCATAGAGAATTCCTCTAGGCAAAACCTTAAGTTACAAAAAGACACAAAAACCGGAATATACATTCCATTCAGCACAACTTATTTTATCAGCCATTTAAACAAAACCGAATCATATCTAACTAGATTGCGTATTAATCCTATACAGGAGTTCTGACCTGCATTCCTGCTCTGGTCCCGGCAAAAGAAAAACACAGACAAAGGGAACCCTTTGTTTCCGCCCCCCGTCCCCCAGCTTTGAAAGTATTTTGTCTCCTCATTGGTCATTTTGGTCAGGTGCCAATGAGGTTATCTTTAGCTTCTTAACCCTTTACAGGTGAAAGGGTTTTTCCTCTTGCCAGGAGGGATTTAAAGGTGATTAGCCTTCCCTTTATATTTATGACAGTGTTATTTTTAGTAATGTATTTCCTTGTAAAGGCAGATGCCAAAACTGTTGTAAAACTTTTGCATAAGGATTGATATCACAATTTGGCATACCTGGACAGATTATAAAAAAATTTATGTTCAGCTTCACAGATCCAATGTGGGCAAATATCCTTTGAAGGCCACTCCCAATCAAAATACCAGACTCAGCCCTCATAAGATTTCTAACAGGCGCCCAATGTGATTACTGGCTGCACCCCACTGGTCCTGGCTCAGATGGACAGTCATTTAATAAATAACACAATGCTTAATTATTGTCAGGCACTAACGAAATATGTTAGGTCTTTTTATATACAGCAGCCCTGCCGCTCGCTGAAACCAGGAGACTGGATCTACATAAAGGTCCATCAGCAAGGAACCACCCTGGCCCCATGCTGAAAGACCCTTATCAAGTCCTGTTAATTATCAACTCCGCTGTGAAGTGCAGAGAATTGACTACCTGCCCATGTGTTTCACTGTAATGGCTCTCCGACTGATGAGTGGTCTATCTTTCCATGTGGCATTGTTGCTCCTTCTGGACAGCAGGAGTAAAAGACAAGGTGAAAAGCCGGTAACCTCTCCTTTGTCCGCTGACAGACCCACCGTGCCTTTGAAGGCACAACTTCTCCACCTAAAGAGAACAACCTCTCCACCCGAGGACATAATAAAGCCTCCAACCAAGCAAGCTGGTAACCTCTCCTTTGCTGCCTCATTGCCAGGCAGCTAAGTGAACTAAGACTACAAAATCTTGAAGAATAGCTTGTGAAAGCTAGCCAAAACTACCCTGACAGGACACCTATGTTGCCAAGCTAATGTGTGCTTGTTAAGGCCACCATCTTGCAAAATATAAATTTTAATCTTACCACTACTACAGGAAGCCATATCATATGTTGGCCTGCAAAGAGAATTTTGCAGTCGGCCCTTCAACCTCAAATACCCTTTAATTGGACTACCCTAGTGCCTGACCAACTCCAAAATTTGCTTTCAATTCTACCAGAGGTTCAGAAAATGTCCGACCTACAGGGACAGATTCACATGCTCCAAAATATTTATCAAGTTGAAAAGAATGCCTTTCATACAGCTTACAGGGAGTCTACCTTATGTACTAAGTATGATGCTTTGTGTTTTGTGAGTAAGACTATTCAGCAGTCTCAACCCCATCATTTTATTGTCATAGAAATGTTGTTGTTTTTATTACTATTTAGTATGGGGTTATGTTATTGCTGTTGTAGTAGATGTTTTTATCATTGCCTGCCTAGTCCTAGACCTGTTAAGCTCAGTGTAAAGAAACAAGTGGCACTAATGATTGTCAATAAACTCTATGATAACAGGAGGCAAGAGGCAGCAATGATGCTTATGAGGAAATGCAGGTAGGAGGGGAAGAAGACAAGGAAATGCAGGTAGTACATGAGGAACAGAGAGAGGAAATTAACGAATTAATGACCATGGAGGTATGATAAAATAAAGTGAGGCCGAAAGGCCTCAAAGGGGGGAACTGTGAGGGAAAATTAACAGGACATAAAACTCAGGTCAAGGCTCTGACTTTGGTCAAGCTTGCCTGCAGGCTGTAAACTGAGATCCTGCTTGCTTATGTGTGTCAAGGGATAGAAGTCACAGTGGAAAGTCTCCAAAATGGAACAATGGTTTTCTGGGCATAAGGGGCATGAAGGGGCAGGATGGAAAAGTCCCCAGACAGAACAAATTTGCAATAGTCAAGCTTATGAAATATATAACCGCAACAGCTGTGTTAGAAACGTCACTGACTGCAAAAGAACAGACAGTGAATAACAGAAGGGGCCTAGTGAAGGAGACACTTGTTTTTGCTTTTGACCAGTGTTAATTTTGCAATGTATTCCAAATAAGGTAATTAATACGAAAGTATGTGTAATTTGCCTGTGATTTTAAGCTTTAAAAAGCTGTGTGTGCTTTGCATCGGGGGGGGGCAGCTACTTAGAGCTGTTACCCCCCTTGCGCTTGTAATCAATAAAGGATCTTCAGGCTTGTTCTGATCCAAACACAATGCGAGGTTAATTTTCCACAACACCCCTTTCAGGTAGTTGAAAGCAGTTATCAAATCCCCCCTCATTCTTCTCTTCCACAGACTAAATAATCCCAGTTCCCTCAGCCTCTCCTCATAAGTCATGTGCTCCAGCCCCCTAATCATTTTTGTTACCCTCTGCTGGACTCTTTCCAATTTTTCCACATTGTTCTTGTAGTGTGGGGCCCAAAACTGTCACAGTACTCCAGATGAGGCCTCACCAATGTCTAATAGAGGGGAATGATCACATCCCTCAATCTGCTGGCAATGCCCCTACTTATACATCCCAAAATGCTGTTAGCCTTCTTGGCAAGAATGGCACACTGTTGACTCATATCGAGCTTCTTGTCCACTATAACCCCTATGTCCTTTTCTTCAGAAAGGACGTGCATAAGACCAAGGGCATAATTGGAGTTGCAGCTAACAAGGGATATGAAGGGTAACAAGAAGGGTTTCTACAGGTATGTTAGCAACAGGAAAAAGGTCAGGGAAACTGTGGGACCCTTAATGAATGGAGGAGCAACCTAGTGACCGATGATGTGGAAAAAGTTGAAGTACTCAATGCTTTTTTTTGCCTTGGTCTTCACAGACAAGGTCAGCTCCCACACTGCTGTCCTGGGCAACACAGTATGGGGAGGAGGTGAGCAGCCCTCAGTGGTGAAAAAACAGGTTAAGGACTATTTCAAAAAGCTGGACGTTGACAAGTCCATGGGTCTAGATCTAATGCATCCAAGGGTGCTGAGGGAGATGGTTGATCTGATTGCAGAGCCAGTGGCCATTATCTTTGAAAATTCGTGGTGATTGGGGGAGGTCCCGGACGACTGGAAAAAGGCAAATATAGTGCCCATATTTTAAAAAGGGAAGAAAGAGAAGCCAGGGAACTATAGACTGGTCAGCCTCACTTGAGTCCCGGGCAAAATCATTGAGAAGGTCCTCAAGGAATCCATTTTGAAGAACTTGGAGGATAGGAAGGTGATCAGGAACAGTCAACATGGATTCACCAAGGGCAAATCATGCCTGACCAACCTGATTGCCTTCTATGATGAGATAACTGGCTCTGTGGATATGGGGAAAGCAGTGGATGTGATATATCTTGACTTTAGCAAAGCTTTTGATATGGTCTTCCACAGTATTCTTGCTAGCAAGTTGAAGAATTATGGATTGAATGAATGAACTATAAGGTGGATAGAAAGCTGGCTAGAATGTCAGGCTCAACAGGTAGTGATCAAAGGCTCCCTGTCTCGTTGGCAGCCGGTATCAAGCATAATGTCTGAGGGGTTGGTCCTGGGGCCAGTTTTGTTCAAGATCTTTATCAATGATCCGGATGATGGGATTAATTGTACCCTCAGCAAGTTCACAGATAACACTAAGCTGGGGGGAGAGGTAGATACGCTGGAGGGTAGGGATAGGGTCCAGAGTGACCTAGACAGATTGGAGGATTGGGCCAAAAGAAACCTGATGAGGTTGAACAAGGACAAGTGCAGAGTAAACTTTGTTTTAACTTTAATTTTTAAAACAATAAAAATATAGTTCCCCCCCCATATCTCACACAAAATTCAGCATTGAATCTATATCATCTTACAGAAAGTACAATATTCATGGATATCTAGCATCATGCTGATAGGTAAATATGGCACAAAATCAACTGTAATTCTGCTCCTATGCTGCGTACAAAATGCCCTCAGATTACTTTTTAGTTCTTATATAAAGTCTTGTATGAAAGACCAATAGTCGCAGTAAGCAAAATCTAAAGTCCATGGAAGTAAATGGAAAGACTTCCTTTGATTTCCATGGGCACTGAATTGGAGATACATTGTAGGATTTTCATGATCATATTTATACTTATAAAAAAGGAATAGAACAAAGTTTTAAAAATGTTTACAGTGCTAATAAACTGTTCAAGGACTATTGCTGAGATTATGGTCCAGATCCTGATCTTATGTAAATTTTCACAGCTGATTTATACTATCTTAGGTTTTGGCCCTATATTTCTGTATATAATCATCTATATACCATAGAACAAAATAAAAAAAATAAAACCAACCTCTACAGACCCCAGCCCAACAAGTTATTAAGCACTTAGGTAATTTTGAGCACATCCAGTGGACATAGTGTACTCAGATCCAGTGGACATAGTGTACTTAGATTTCCAGAAAGCCTTTGACAAGGTCCCTCACCAAAGGTTCTTAATGTAAATTAAGTTGTCATGGGATAAGAGGGAAAATCCCTTCATGGATTGAGAACTGGTTAAAAGACAGGGAACAAAGGGTAGGAATAAATGGTAAATTTTCAGAATGGAGGGGGGTAACTAGTGGTGTTCCCCAAGGGTCAGTCCTAGGACCAATCCTATTCAACTTATTCAAAAATGATCTGGAGAAAGGGGTAAGCAGTGAGGTGGCAAAGTCTGAAGACGATACTAAACTGCTTAAGATAGTCAAGACCAAAGCAGACTGTGAAGATCTTCAAAAAGATCTCACAAAACTAAGTGATTGGGCAACAAAATGACAAATGAAATTTAATGTGGATAAATGTAAAGTAACGCACATTGGAAAAAAGAACCCCAACAAAACATACAATACGATGGGGGCTAATTTAGCTACAACTAATCAGAAGAAAGATCTTGGAGTCATCATGGAAAGTTCTCTGAAGACGTCCATGCAGTGTGCAGCAGCAGTCAAAAAAGCAAACAGGATGTTAGGAATCATTGAAAAAGGGACAGAGAATAAGACAGAGAATATCGTATTGCCCTTATATAAATCCATGGTATGCCCACATCTTGAATACTGCATACAGATGTGGTCTCCTCATCTCAAAAAAGATATACTGGCATTAGAAAAGGTCCAGAAAAGGGCAACTAAAATTATTAGAGGTTTGGAACGGATCCCATATGAGGAGAGATTAAAGAGATTAGGAGTTTTCAGCTTGGAAAAGAGGAGATGGGGGGGGTGTATAATAGAGGTATATAAAATCAGGAGTGGTGTGGAGAAAGTGAATAAGGAAAAGTTATTTAGTTGTTCCCATAATATAAGAACTAGGGGCCACCAAATGAAATTAATGGGTAGCAGGTTTAAAACAAATAAAAGGAAGTTCTTCCTCACTCAGCGCACAGTCAACCTGTGGAACTCCTTGTCTGAGGAGGTTGTGAAGGCTAGGACTATAACAGGGTTTAAAAGAGAACTGGATAAATTCATGGAGGTTAAGTCCATTAATGGCTATTAACCAGGATGGGCAAGGAATGGTGTCCCTAGCCTCTGTTTGTCAGAGAGTGGAGCTGGATGGCAGGAGAGAGATCACTTAATCATTACCTGTTAGGTTCACTCCCTCTGGGGCACCTGGCATTGGCTATTGTTGGTAGTCTCTGGATTAAGTTTAGAAGTGTGTGCAACAAGAGTGATGTAGTGGTGGGAGTCTGCTATAGACCACCGGACCAGGGGGATGAGGTAGATGAGGCTTTCTTCCGGCAGCTCACGGAAGCTACTAGATCGCATGCCCTGATTCTCATGGGTGACTTTAATTTTCCTGATATCTGCTGGGGGAGCAATACAGCGGTGCATAGACAATCCAGGAAGTTTTTGGAAAGCGTAGGGGACAATTTCCTGGCGCAAGTGCTAGAGGAGCCAACTAGGGGGGGTGCTTTTCAGGATCCTGACGCAGGGAAGAAAGGTAAGCAGCAGGATACGGACCCTGGACTTCAGGAAAGCAGACTTCGACTCCCTCAGGGAACGGATGGCCAGGATCCCCTGGGGGACTAACTTGAAGGGGAAAGGAGTCCAGGAGAGCTGGCTGTATTTCAAGGAATCCCTGTTGAGGTTACAGGGACAAACCATCCCAATGAGTCGAAAGAATAGTAAATATGGCAGGCGACCAGCTTGGCTTAATGGTGAAATCCTAGCGGATCTTAAACATAAAAAAGAAGCTTACAAGAAGTGGAAGGTTGGACATATGACCAGGGAAGAGTATAAAAATATTGCTCGGGCATGTAGGAATGTTATCAGGAGGGCCAAATCGCAACTGGAGCTGCAGCTAGCCAGAGATGTCAAGAGTAACAAGAAGGGTTTCTTCAGGTATGCTGGCAACAAGAAGAAAGCCAAGGAATGTGTGGGCCCCTTACTGAATGAGGGAGGCAACCTAGTGACAGAGGATGTGGAAAAAGCTAATGTACTCAATGCTTTTTTTGCCTCTGTTTTCACTAACAAGGTCAGCTCCCAGACTGCTGCGCTGGGCATCACAAAATTGGGAAGAGATGGCCAGCCCTGTGTGGAGATAGAGGTGGTTAGGGACTATTTAGAAAAGCTGGACGTGCACAAGTCCATGGGGCGGGACAAGTTGCATCTGAGAGTGCTGAAGGAATTGGCGGCTGTGATTGCAGAGCCATTGGCCATTATCTTTGAAAACTCGTGGCGAACCGGGGAAGTCCCGGATGACTGGAAAAAGGCTAATGTAGTGCCAATCTTTAAAAAAGGGAAGAAGGAGGATCCTGGGAACTACAGGCCAGTCAGCCTCACTTCAGTCCCTGGAAAAATCATAGAGCAGGTCCTCAAAGAATCAATCCTGAAGCACTTGCATGAGAGGAAAGTGATCAGGAACAGCCCGCATGGATTCACCAAGGGAAGGTCATGCCTGACTAATCTAATCGCCTTTTATGATGAGATTACTGGTTCTGTGGATGAAGGGAAAGCAGTGCATGTATTGTTTCTTGACTTTAGCAAAGCTTTTGACACGGTCTCCCACAGTATTCTTGTCTGCAAGTTAAGGAAGTATGGGCTGGATGAATGCACTACAAGGTGGGTAGAAAGCTGGCTAGATTGTCCGGCTCAACGGGTAGTGATCAATGGCTCCATATCTAGTTGGCAGCCGGTATCAAGTGGAGTACCCCAAGGGTCGGTCCTGGGGCCGGTTTTGTTCAATATCTTCATAAATGAACTGGAGGATGGTGTGGATTGCACTCTCAGCAAATTTGCGGATGATACTAAACTGGGAGGAGTGGTAGATACGCTGGAGGGGAGGGATAGGATACAGAAAGACCTAGACAAATTGGAGGATTGGGCCAAAAGAAATCTGATGAGGTTCAATAAGGATAAGTGCAGGGTCCTGCACTTAGGACGGAAGAACCCAATGCACAGCTACAGACTAGGGACCGAATGGCTAGGCAGCAGTTCTGCGGAAAAGGACCTAGGGGTGACTGTGGACGAGAAGCTGGATATGAGTCAGCAGTGTGCCCTTGTTGCCAAGAAGGCCAATGGCATTTTGGGATGTATAAGTAGGGGCATAGCGAGCAGATCGAGGGACGTGCTCGTTCCCCTCTATTCGACATTGGTGAGGCCTCATCTGGAGTACTGTGTCCAGTTTTGGGCCCCACACTTCAAGAAGGATGTGGATAAATTGGAGAGAGTCCAGCGAAGGGCAACAAAAATGATTAGGGGACTGGAACACATGAGTTATGAGGAGAGGCTGAGGGAGCTGGGATTGTTTAGCCTGCAGAAGAGAAGAATGAGGGGGGATATGATAGCTGCTTTCAACTACCTGAAAGGGGGTTCCAAAGAGGATGGCTCTAGACTGTTCTCAATGGTAGCAGATGACAGAACAAGGAGTAATGGTCTCAAGTTGCAGTGGGGGAGGTTTAGATTGGATATTAGGAAAAACTTTTTCACTAAGAGGGTGGTGAAACACTGGAATGCGTTACCTAGGGAGGTGGTAGAATCTCCTTCCTTAGAGGTTTTTAAGGTCAGGCTTGACAAAGCCCTGGCTGGGATGATTTAACTGGGAATTGGTCCTGCTTTGAGCAGGGGGTTGGACTAGATGACCTTCTGGGGTCCCTTCCAACCCTGATATTCTATGATTCTATGACAGGATACTGGGCTGGATGGACCTTTGGTCTGACCCAGTCTGCCCATTCTTATGTTCTGTGTTCGCATCAACTGAAATGGAACTACTTGAGCTTAAAGTTACATATGCAACATGGGCGGCGGGTATCATAGGCCAGGGGAGACTAAGCCTCCCCTAACCCAGGCCGTGGCCCCATGCACGCTCTGCCCCCCTGCCCCCTGAGCTAGTGGGGGCTCAGCTCAGGCCAGCATCCTGGAGCTTGGGGCTCGGTGGCCAGCGGCCTGGGGCAGCTCTGGTTGGTTGGTGGCCAGGGGTGGCTTGTGCTGGTCCAGGAATCAGGCCAGTGCTTGGGCCAGCCAGTGGCCTGGGGGTTGGGCTGGTGCTCAGGCCAGCTGGCGCAGCTGGAATGTGCTGGCCAGCAGCCCAGGCCTTGGGTCAGTTTGCCCAGGGCTTCTCCGGTTGTGGTGAGGGAGGGGGCGATGGGGCAGAAGGGGTGGGGTAGAGGTGGGGCCTCAGACAGGGCCAGGGGACTAGCAGGACCCTGGGGGACTAGCATCCACAAAGGTGGGGTTCACCAGCTACCCATGATATGCATGCTTGTACTTTGTTGGATCATGGCCTTAGTGCCTATACTATATAATATCCTATATTGCTAGATATTTATATAGTATTTTCTTTCTCTCTAAATTTATATTGGCAATTAGCATCAACTAAATAGAGCATGACACATCCATCAGCTGCTGTAGAAAAGTAATTTACAGCCTAATTTAACTCATTACGTTAAATTTACAATTTAGTAAATCTGTTTCTCTTTGTTGCAACAATGAATCACTTGCTACTTACATAGAGGATCACTTGAGTAATCAAGTCATGAACGTATATGACTAGGTAGTGATTCATTCGTTGATGTAAGAGAAGAATTGTCTGCATCTGAGAAGCAGTCTATCATCTTCTACTCACTCCATTTTGATTAATTAAATCCAGAATTGCCCTTGCAACAATATTTATAACACAAGAAACTTTGCAAAAATAGTTCCAGTTGAAATCTATAGCGAAACCTCAATCAAAGATTTGTAAACTTCCATATCATAGAGATATTTTGAAACTGAGGTGTTATAAAGTCAGGAAAAACACAGTTATGGAATCCAATTAATCCCCCACTGCTGTGTAGGACTTGATCACTCACTATCAGCCCATACAGTTTCCACCACCCATTAGAATTTCACTTTCAGATGAAATCAACTTGTTTGGACATTGTCAACAGGGTTTCATAGGTCCTGAAATGCAGTAACTGCAGCACATTCAAAGGAAACAACCCTTGAGTTAATCACACAATGACGCATAAAAAGCTGGAGGAAAACCCACCAAAAATTGTGTTTAAATAGTCCTTTTTGAGAAATCAGCGTTCTGCAAGGGTTTGGTATACTGCTTTGCATGCATACAGCAGTCACCAGCAAGTTGAGACCTTCAGAATCTCCACTTCTGGAGCAAAACTCTTTTAGCTATGAGAAAGTATTAAGTTGTCATTGAGGCCAGCCACTAAAGGAAGACACAATCAGTTCAGTAAACTAATGTATTATGCAAAGATGTTAGCAGAGAGGAATCACCGCTCTCTTTGCCACATCAAAATACACAATATCCCAGCTTTTCTTGACAGGCTTGGAACTGTTGTTGAGGAACATTGTAAATGTCTCATTGAAACACACTGTACAATTTCCCAGAAGATAACTAACTTTCTTTTGTTGCTACTCTATCAGTTTTAAAAGTTTGAATTCACCCCCTCTCACTCCTTTAGCTGACCGGAGTTGTATAAGGTATTCCTCAGAACCCTACTGAGCACAGGAGTTTGAGGTGTGGATCAATGTTCCCTCTAATTTTTGACAGGCCATGTGCACAAAAAATTTCTTGTGTGCAAATTGTTGTGCTTTTGTGCAAATTTTTGTGTGTGCAGTGTTTCGCTGTGTGCGTGGGGTTTAGGATCTGTGTGTGCATGCACACGTGCACAGCTTAGAGGGAACAGTCGTGTGAATTTCAAAGCATAGCTGGGATGATTCTTGGACAAATTCTAGTTCATATACAGCTGCATGGCCTTCTCCCTTTCAATGAGGCACCAGTGGGACAGAGCCTGGGACTGTTAGTGTTAAAAGTAGAACATTCTACCACTGAAGCTGAAGGAGTAACTTTGCTAGCAAGTAGCAATAGCAGATTATTATCTTATGTGGAACAGTTACTAGAGAGAGACAAAGGCCCACACTGTACTAATAGGGATTACAAGAAAATTTAATGTAAATAAATTATGTAAACATTCAAGTTCTATATTTAAACACAAAAGAATGGTTATGTTAAGGCATAATTTTTAAAAATGCTTTCTCTATACTGCATTTTCACAAAGGCATCACAACTACATATACAATGCCATAAACTCATCCATATTTCACATATATCATATCTTCAGTTGCTAGTTGGCCATGTAATGTATAATTAGAAATGTACAGTATGTGGGTGAATTTATTTTACCATGAGAAGCCTATCTTTCTCCCTAGTTGGCACCTGGTGCACGTCTGTGATCCCTTGCATCTGGGTTATTTTGGGAAGCAGGCTTCACTTTAGAGAAGGAAAAATTTCAGCTAGGTAAATAAACATTACATACTAATAACTGTTCCTTCTCTAAAGTGGGCAGCTGCTTCTACATGACACTTTACCCCAGGTGGCCCCTAATTTGCATTCAATTCTAGTTTGAGGGAACATATCTCAGGCCTTCCTTTTTTTTCCATTACAAAGCATTCCTGTGGAGAGATGGAAAATCTTGAGATTCCCTCAAATTTGGATCTTACTTTGCTCTGAGTCTTTCTTTCCTTTTTTTGAATAATAAATTAATAAGTAGATAAATGATAAAGTGTCCTGCTTGGAGATGACTAATCTTTTATAATGTTTACTATTCAGTATTTAGAGAAGGAGAGAGAAAGGAGCTTCTGTGTTTGGAGGAGGAGGAGGAATGACCTAGATGCAATTGATCATGCAATTCTCTTCAGGGAAGGAAAAAACTTCTGGTAGGAAAGTACGGTTTACCTTTTTATTTTATTTTAAAGTGACACAGTCAACTTGAGGTCTAGTCAGGTTTTTTAAAACTAAATTAAAGCTAGCTTCTGGTACCATACCTCCCCCTAAGCAAATTGGGTGAAATGGTAGGAAATAAGTAGGTTGAATAGTTTTTCCCTGAGTAAAGTACATCACTAACTTTGCAAGCCTACAACACATTTATCATTCAAAAATGTTCTGCAATTAGATCTCAATTTAGGAATGCACTTAAGCATTTAAGTGCTTTACTGAATTCTGGCCAATATTTATTGTGTATTTATTTTAGATTTAAAATAATAATAAAGATTAAGACTCTATGCACACTAACAGAATCAAGTCCCAGCAGTATTAAAACAATCATTAGAGCAGGAACTCAGCCAGACAGCCACCTATAGAAACTCTTTTCCACCCTTCATTCTCATAGGAAGCACACCCTCAGCCATCACAGACAATGCTATCAAGCCAGTGTCTTTTGAAACATGGCCAGAAGGGCTATTTTGGACCAAGGATTGGAGCAAGTTCCAGAGCCCTCAGAGAGAATGCCCTGCCTGCCCTCCCCCTCTCTTATAATGGGGGTGGGGAGGGGGCGGGCTGTCCAGCTATCCGAGGATAACTGGTAACTAAAATATATGAGTTTCCTTCAGACTCAGGCACTTCTGTAACATCCATGGATATTTGGCCAATCAGACATGCGTACGCTACCTTTTGGGGGCTATTTGCACTTTTACATCGCATATATGGGTGTGGTCCTTTGTATCTCTGTTACAGATTTTAGTCTACTCTTAGCATAAAACTTCCATTCATGGAGGCTCTGTGTGGGATCTGAGTGCAGAATGTGAAATCCACAGTATGGATTCAAGACCAGAATTCTGCCAGTTGTTTTCATGAGGTAGTGTTTCTCCCATTCTGCAAGTAACATCTCTGTGTTCATTAAAGCTTAAATCAGTTGAGCTAATGTACTGTATTTACCCTAAATGATAGCAAGTTATCAGATCTAATGAATATAACAAGTTACATTTCTGAGGTTCTCTTCTGGGTTATAGTCTGCCAGGTTATATATCATGAAATGTCATATCACAGGATCACTTGTACTGTGATGTGACATTTAATATGGGATGATGTAACCCTAATTAAGCAGAAATAGCTTAACATGTTAAAAGTTGTTATAATAAAATAAGAATCTTTGTTGGAATCTCATTGGCTTGGAAGATGACTAAGCGATGTAAATGATATTCACATCTCTTAACTGGTTCCATTAACAATTATTTTGTTAGCCCGTAGGTCAGCCAATATCACTTCAATGAAAGTACAATGCATGATGCAGTTAGAAGAGAAAGCAGCACTCACTGAGAATACAGCACTGCAGATCTGGCTGGGGCCCATCAGAGCTCCAGCCAAGCATTAAATCAGGTTATACTGAAAGAATGACTAAACTGTTCCTGTAGGGGTGTTGCCATAACAGGAGTGAAGTGGAGCACCTGGATGGAGAGCAAAACATTTCAGTGATAAGCTCTACAATAGCACAATAACTAATTAAATACAAGCCGGACACATTTAAAAACTGCTTCAAATGTTGAAGAAAGGGTATGTGTAAAATAGATCTGGTCAAATAATATTAAAATAATTGTTTTGATGAATTCAGTGATATTTCTATAATGAACTATTCAACATCTATTTTCCCCTATTGTTCTCCCTACCCATAGAGTTGGTTAAATACTTTGTGAATATATCCATCTAATAATTTATCTGATTAATTCAATTACATTTTTTCCAAACAAAATATTCAACAAATAATTCCTTTATTTGCTCTACTTCTAGTGAAAATTCAGAAGAGTTCACATGCTACCAGAAGGATTTAAACCTTGCTTTGAGATCCAAATCCTGGGTTCTTATCATATCGCAAGCATCTATAAAACCTGTTCTATTCCTTCCCCTTCTCTTATACTTTCCAAGGTGCTAAATATTGTAATTCTGGGGCCTTTTTGCTCTCCGCAAGCATGTTTTTTGTTTTATGGGTAATCACAGACCTCCCTGAAGTTGATGGGAATGGTAGCTGCCTTCCATTCAGGCTAAATCCCGGAACAATTAAATTACCCATTTTTAGTGATAGGTGAAACAATGGAAGCCACCACCTAAAAGCTAGACTAAATGCAAATGTAGAGGCTGGAGATGGATTTAGCTGCATGTGTGTGTTTATGTGTGTGGGGGGGGAGGGGGGGAACCAGTCAGAATACAGCAAGAAAACTAGGAGACAGCTAAAGAAGCACTTGTAGCATGGCCTTGAGAAAAGACAGAGAGCCACAGAGAGATATCTGGGCAGAGTGCTAGTTAAAAGGCAAGCTTGAAATTCTGAGCAAGTAAATGGCCTCCTGTTGTTTGATCTAACTATGTTTAGAGAAACAGGACTTTGTATATATTCTTTGTAAGTAAACAGGATTTAATCAAAGAAATACCTGACTCTATCATCAGCTTCTCTTCCTAATGGAAACAAACCACAAGACCCCAAATATTACTAATCACGCTGGAAAAAAGGGGTAACAATATAGAAGTAGGGGAAAATGCATAAATAGTTACTGTTGTATGTACTGTTGTATGCTGGGCCTTTATAACTGAACAAGAGTGATTCCTTTTAATCAATGATGGTTACACAGGAAAAGCACAGACTGCATAGTCTGCCAAGCTGCTTACAACTGCCTCCACATACAGAATTTGTGAGCTCCATTTTATCTTCCCAAGTTGAACTATGACTTCTCTGAGTCTGCATTCTACTACTTTTAGTTTAAGGTGACAGTTACTTTAGAGAAACATAACAGTTATGAGAAAACTGAGCTGTGTTAGCTGTGCTAGAAAAAGTGGGTTTTAACCAGCAGCCCAAAGAATCAGCTAGGTCACCGAACCACTGATGAGACACTTGACATTTTAAGGATCAATGGACAGTTTCTGAACTGATATAGTGGACTGGTAAAAAATTAGTATGCAGGAATGTTTATGCAAATATATATCAGGTAGATAAAAACACCAGGAAACACTGGAAGGTTTTGATATCCAAACCTGAATCTGGAACTGAATTTAATAAATTATCTCTATCTCTGTAATGGGGTCAATGAAATCCGTGAAACCAGAACGCCCTCAAACATTGTATCCAAAACTGAATTGTTTAACTTGGGCCCATCTCTGACAGTGAGAAAATGTAGTCTGTGATAATGTCCAATGTAATGTCTAAAACCAGATTCTGTGTTCTCAAACTGTCACTTCCACTTGTACAGTGTGCTGGTCAGTAGAGGGAGCACTGGCTGGTTTAAGCAGTGATCCTGCAAGAATCCAAAAGAGGTCACAATTCTGAGAGAGCCTCCCTAGAGGCCAACTGCATAGGAGAGAGACAAGCTATTATTTTTAAAAAGTGCCAGTAATGGCAAGGTAATACATGTGCATATGCTGAAATTGCTCTTTTGTATGCACAAATACCCTAAGAATACATGAAATTGTGGCAGTAACACACAAAAAAAACCAAGGATACAATTGTATACCTAAACTATATGAAATCCAGGCCCTTTGTTTTGAAGCTATGCCTGTGCCTCAGTGGGGCAGGATCCCCCTCAATACAAATAATATGTGAGAAAACAGTATCTTTAGTGATAATCTAGGTAGGTGTGATTGATAAGTTTCATTTAATTGCTATGTCCCTGTTATGGGGTGTCCATCCCACAGAGGACTGGAAGGGATTAAGGTGGTCAGTTAGGCCTGTTAACTCCACAGGCTGCACCTGGAGGAAGACCATGGGAGCAGGAAGCTGATTGCAAGCAGGCTCAGCTGTACAGGAATAGGTTGCCTGCCTCTCAGGCTTTTCTTGAGCGGGTCCTGTGGGAGTGTGCTCCCCACCCACCCCTTACCCCTAGCCCTCCAGACCTTGTTATTAGGTCCCTGCCCTGCGAGCCCTTGCCCCTCTCCCTTCACCCCCGTCCCCGGCTTCCTCCGCCCAGTAACCTGAGCCAGCTGCATGCTTTGCAGCTGGTTCATCCCTGCCTGACACCAAACGGCAGGACCTTCTACCACTTGATGAGTGTGAGGAACTCCAGTGGGCCAGCATCTATTCCACTTTGGTCCCACGGCCTGACGAGGATATCAGCTGGCAACTCTTTCACAGAGCCATGAGCACGGGTGTGTTCTTGGCGCAGTTCACCTCCATCCCTGACACTTGCACTTTTTGTGGCGTGATGAAGATCCTGGTGCACATTTATTCTGAGTATGCCAAATTGCAGCCCCTTTTCCTGCTCCTTCAGAATCTTCTAAGGTTCTGGTTGCACTTTTCCCTGCACATCCTGATTTATGCGGACCTATCCATGGCCCCATGAAGTCGCAAGACCTCCTTGTCAGTCTCCTCCTGGCATTAGCCAAAGTGGCCATTTATAAAACCAGGAGGAGGATGCTGGAAAGGGAGGTGCTCTGCTACTATGCAGCCTATTTCCATTCCTTCATCCAATCATGCACTGGACAGAGTTCCTCTGGGTCATGTCCACTAGTTCCCGAGACACATTTGAGGGACAATGGACACTGTCTGGTGCTCTCTGCTCAGTGTATTCCTCTAGTTCCTTGCTTATGGCCCTATGACCTCACTCCTGTCCCAGTATTCTTATTAGTTGTCCCCCAGAATTATTTGAACTCTGGGTCCAGTTGCTCCTTGCCTAAGGCTGGGGGAGGGACCTTTAGCTGTGGGCTCCAGGGTCTCAATAGGTTTACAGGAATAAGCATGGCCTATAAATCCAGGAAGCTGGCAACAGACAGGGCATGCTGGGGAAAAAACAGTCACTCCCTGGGAAGAGGGAGGAAGGTTTGGAGCTGGTACTCCCAGAGAAAGAGGTTGCGGGGACCAAGAGTGGCAGGAAGCAGTCCAGGGAAGGAGTAGTGAGGGCTGGGAGAGTGAAGTCCAGAACTGTTGGGTTAAGGGTCCCTGGACTGGAACTCTGATTAGAGGGCAAGCCTGGTTCCCTATCAGCCACTGAAGGAATGGCACCTGAGGCAGTGAATGGGAAGATTGACTAGGGCTGCAGAAGGGAAGACTTTGATATACTCCGGAAGGGGGGAAAATGCTGAGTGACTTGACCGAAGGGCTGAGTCATGAAGAGGAGGCTGCAGTTCCTGGAGTGTGTGAGGGGCTGCAGACCAGAGAGAGTGACAGAGGAACCGCAGGAAAGGGCATTGACCTGATGAGCTAATCGCTGGAGCAGTCAGGAGGAGGCAGCAGACTAACACTGAGTGGTGCACCCCATCACAGTCCCAGGTAAGACCATCAGAATGATCCTTTTAAGTGTAGGTGTTAATTAAACTCCCTTTTACCTCTTGAGTGCTGTCCACCTATAAAGGAGAGAATTATAGATGGGAGTTTGACATATACAGTTGCCCTATGAAAACAGCCATTCTATGTTGTTAGTTGAAAGAAAATATGTTTCCTGTATTGTCTATAAGCTGCTAACCTGCTTCTGTCTCCCCTGCAGGTTTCCATGACATTATCACCCTAGTCAGAGAGAGGAGGAGGAAGGAGAGGTGGCAAAGGAAGCTCACGACTATATATTATTTAGCCAGGTCTCATATTTCCATTGCCAGCTTCATAAATAAAACATCATCTTTCATTCAGCAAAACTTCACTTCTCTTAGCAGGCTGGAGTTACATCATCCTGTTGCTTCTTATTTTGGTAAGTGTGAATTATCATCAGTGATTTACGTCACCTGCTCACTCTGATGTGGGTGGCCTTGTTGTTGATGTGGTGTGATGATTAAGCAAGGCCTTAAGTAAGCCCATCAGCAGATAAATTCCTTCTTCTTTTCCATTAAGACAAAAAAGTCACCACCACACATATACAGTGTGCTATTACATTATATAATTCCTATTCAAGGGATTCTTCTTGAACAATTTTTTTTCAGATGTTGCCACTGAAAGCAAATCGGTGTGTCAGTAGTATGCTAACCAACATGCATGGTCCCCATAGAAACCTTGTAGAAAAAGCATGGGCAAACTCTTCATTCCTCCATAGCTGATGTACAGAGTTTTTTCCTTTGCAAGACGGTGTTGTAGAAACCAGGAAAGGTACTAACAAACTTTAACAGGACTTTATTTTTAAAATGGAAACCTCTTTACCAAGATGCTGCTGCACCCTCGTTAGCTCTCACTCCGCCTCCTCAACTTCTCCCCCTTCCTGTTTCCTGTCCTTTCAGAGTCCCAAAAGCCAGTGCTCCCAGTTCTAATAATTACAAGCAGCATCTAAACAGCACAGACGGTTTTTTAAAAAATCTGTCTTCTGGCTAGTAAGGTGAATTGACGCTCTTCATTTTTTTTCTGATACAATTCTCCTCTGAGAAATGTTCTTAGTGGAGGTTTTTCTAATTTGATTTGTAGAAATGCTTGAAAGGAGGATTTCTCTCTTTAATTTCACCATACATCATTCTTGTACCTGTTGTAATCTAAAAATTCTGGACCATGATTGTTGCTTGATTCTGAAATGTATTTTACCAATTTGGTTCAACAGAGCCCAGATTTTGAAATTTTCCAGGCATGCTACAAAATTTTCCAGGACTTTAGAATATCAGCTGGGCAGTCGTCCTGGGGGAATGGTGCCTACACTGTCTGGTCTCAAATAGAAGCTATGAAAGGATGGAGCATGTTCTATTCTTTGTGGGGATGGGATCCAGCCACACATAGGACCCATAAGAGTTGATTTTCACGAGGATGTCTAACACAAAGGCTACCTCCCTTCTAAATTTTGAGTCCTTGATCCAAAACATAGAGGTGCTAGAGGATTTAAACCAAACAGTCTCAAGAAATTTTTAACATGGGCAAAACCACATATTTTTTCCCTAATCTCTTTTCCAGAAATGGCTGAAACATTTTGGCTGTCTTTTTTTAAAAATAAGTTTGGTAAAGTAGCTGAAAACGGGTTTTTATATGGAGAAGGTTCGGCCCCCTTACAAATAGACTGTGCTATTAGCCCTGCTTATAATTTCCAGGAGAAATTATTGGCTAAATGAAGCAAGGCCCCACCCACAATTTGATGTACCTAAAGCCATTTCTGCAGAATTCAAATTTTTTAAAGTTTGTAAGTAAATCATTATTGTAATATGAAAGGTTAGGCTACACACAGAGTTCAGTTTACGTATGCAATAAAGTACACAATCCTATAGTACACTGCTTAATTCCAAAGTCTTCAATGAGCCTGGCTTTTATGAAGCATCCAACCATATTCTGGCAAGTAAAATCCATTTCACACCCCAGAGCACAGTTTTGGCACACAGGCTACCAATGTCCATTGCAAATCCTTTCCTCTTTGATAGTCTACAGTTTTACTGAGACTTGATAGGTCTCATATAAATCCCTAAGATGACAGATGACGCCTTTAAAATTACCTTTTGTGTAATTAGCATTTATATTCTTGAAGGTTTGGGATTATACAAAAAGATTGTGAAAATACCCATATAAACACATATCTGTACATTCCATATCAGAACTGGTCAGAACATTTTGGATCAAATGAAATTTTGTCAAAGTTGAAACATTTCACAGAGATGTACTGTTTTTCATGAAGTTGTGTTAGAGAGTCTCATCAACTTAATAGCCCAGAGGTCAGGGCCCTCGTGTGGGATTTGGGTGATGCAGAGCTCAAGTCCCTTCTCTGTATGGTCAGAGACAAAAAACTATTCTGACTCAGGTGGTACAGGGACTTGAACATTCATTTCTTACTTCCCAGGTTGATGTTGAACCACCTAGTTCCATGTACAACTTTGTTCCCAGCTCAAAAAGCTCTCATTCTGATCTGAAAACAAAATCTTCAGTGAAAGCAGAATTATGTCAAAATGTCTGATTTTTTTCAATCCAGAACAAAAATAAATTTCAAAACCTTGAAAGTTGCTGTGAAACAGAATTGTCATCCTGTAGACAGCTTTCATATATATATCCATATGAAAATAAGATGATCTTAACCCACATATACTGGGACTATCTTGCTGGAATCATAATTGACATAGGATTCATTTCACATGTTTGTGATTCATGCTAAAAATATTTTTCCCTTTTGTTGTCCTTTGTAAACAAAACCATTGAATTACTCTACTCTTTTTTATTACTTTAAATAATAGACATCTTCATCTGGTCAGTGTGACAGATATTGCAACCCTTGCAGTATCTTTGGAGACCATTGTCTTAAATCTATGACAGGTTTATGTATGAATGTGTGCTACTCTATGGGGGGGAGGGCAGGGAAGGCTGTTTTTGCTCTACAGGAACTAAAAGGGGGGGGGGGGAGTGATTAAGGTGAGTCCCTAAGACTAAACACCCACAGAGAGCACCACCACCTGGGGAAGCATCCATATGCTGGTTCAAACTGCAATTTCAAGAGACCAACAGACAAAAAATATCTTTGCTATAAAGGGCTGGGTGTAAACTGACTCATCCTTTTTTTCTGATCCTCTGACAGCTACAGACTAGGGACCGAATGGCTAGGCAGCAGTTCTGCGGAAAAGGACCTAGGGGTGACAGTGGACGAGAAGCTGGATATGAGTCAGCAGTGTGCCCTTGTTGCCAAGAAGGCCAATGGCATTTTGGGATGTATAAGTAGGGGCATAGCCAGCAGATCGAGGGACGTGCTCGTTCCCCTCTATTCGACATTGGTGAGGCCTCATCTGGAGTACTGTGTCCAGTTTTGGGCCCCACACTTCAAGAAGGATGTGGATAAATTGGAGAGAGTCCAGCGAAGGGCAACAAAAATGATTAGGGGACTGGAACACATGAGTTATGAGGAGAGGCTGAGGGAGCTGGGATTGTTTAGCCTGCAGAAGAGAAGAATGAGGGGGGATTTGATAGCTGCTTTCAACTACCTGAAAGGGGGTTCCAAAGAGGATGGCTCTAGACTGTTCTCAATGGTAGCAGATGACAGAACGAGGAGTAATGGTCTCAAGTTGCAGTGGGGGAGGTTTAGATTGGATATTAGGAAAAACTTTTTCACTAAGAGGGTGGTGAAACACTGGAATGCATTACCTAGGGAGGTGGTGGAATCTCCTTCCTTAGAGGTTTTTAAGGTCAGGCTTGACAAAGCCCTGGCTGGGATGATTTAACTGGGAATTGGTCCTGCTTTGAGCAGGGGGTTGGACTAGATGACCTTCTGGGGTCCCTTCCAACCCTGATATTCTATGATTCTATGATTCTATGACCAAGGGGGGGCCCAATCCTTGCAGAAGGGTTGAAAAGACTTTGGCCTACAATGGCCCCATAAGACTGGTGGGTGACTCCTGGTATGTTTAGTGTGTGTTTAAATCTGTTTATTGTTTTTGTTATGTTGTCTCTGTAATGTTTATTACCTTAAGAATAAATGTGCTTGATTAGAAATTTTCAACTTCTGGCAATATACTGTTCTTAGACCTCAGAAAGAAAACAGAGCACAAATGCTGTCCTTGAGGCAGGCCCTCTTGCTGGAGATAGTACAGTGTATGGGAGGGAGCTGTGCAGCCTTAAAACCATTTGTCATGAGGGAGAGAGGTGTGGGTCTCTGCCTCATGACAAATGTAGTGCCAATCTTTAAAAAAGGGAAGAAGGAGGATCCTGGGAACTACTGGCCAGTCAGCCTCACCTCAGTCCCCGGAAAAATCATGGAGCAGGTCCTCAAGGAATCAATCCTGAAGCACTTACATGAGAGGAAAGTGATCAGAAACAGTCAGCATGGATTCACCAAGGGAAGGTCATGACTGATTAATCTAATCGCCTTCTATGATGAGATTACTGGTTCTGTGGATGAAGGGAAAGCAGTGGATGTATCTTGACTTTAGCAAAGCTTTTGACACGGTCTCCCACAGTATTCTTGTCAGCAAGTTAAAGAAGTATGGGCTGGATGAATGCACTATAAGGTGGGTAGAAAGTTGGCTAGATTGTCGGGCTCAACGGGTAGTGATCAATGGCTCCATGTCTAGTTGGCAGCCGGTGTCAAGTGGAGTGCCCCAGCGGTCGGTCCTGGGGCCTGTTTTGTTCAATATCTTCATAAATGATCTGGAGGATGGTGTGGATTGCACTCTCAGCAAATTTGCAGATGATACTAAACTGGGAGGAGTGGTAGATACGCTGGAGGGCAGGGGAAGGATACAGAGGGACCTAGACAAATTGGAGGATTGGGCCAAAAGAAATCTGATGAGGTTCAATAAGGATAAGTGCAGGGTCCTGCACTTAGGACGGAAGAACCCAATGCACAGCTACAGACTAGGGACCGAATGGCTAGGCAGCAGTTCTGCGGAAAAGGACCTAGGGGTGACAGTGGACAAGAAGCTGGATATGAGTCAGCAGTGTGCCCTTGTTGCCAAGAAGGCCAATGACATTTTGGGATGTATAAGTAGGGGCATAGCCAGCAGATCGAGGGACGTGCTCGTTCCCCTCTATTCGACATTGGTGAGGCCTCATCTGGAGTACTGTGTCCAGTTTTGGGCCCCACACTACTAGAAGGATGTGGATAAATTGGAAAGAGTCCAGAAAAGGGCAACAAAAATGATTAGGGGTCTGGAACACATGACTTACGAGGAGAGGCTGAGGGAGCTGGGATTGTTTAGTCTGCGGAAGAGAAGAATGAGGGGTTATTTGATAGCTGCTTTCAACTACCTGAGAGGTGGTTCCAGAGAGGATGGTTCTAGACTATTCTCAGTGGTAGAAGAGGACAGGACAAGGGGTAATGGTCTCAAGTTGCAGTGGGGGAGGTTTAGGTTGGATATTAGGAAAAACTTTTTCACTAGGAGCGTGGTGAAACACTGGAATGCGTTACCTAGGGAGGTGGTAGAATCTCCTTCCTTAGAAGTTTTTAAGGTCAGGCTTGACAAAGCCCTGGCTGGGATGATTTAATTGGGGATTGGTCCTGCTTTGAGCAGGGGGTTGGACTAGATGACCTCCTGAGGTGCCTTCCAACCCTGATATTCTATGATTCTATGATTCTAAGAGTGGTGGTGGCTGGGAGGTGGCAATCTCAGCTGGGTGCCCTTGTGGGACTATGGAGAGAGAATAGAGGTGCAGTTGCCCTGAAACTGTGACTGTGTGCATATTGCACAAATATTAATATTATTTCATATAATTAACCATCTGGACAGTTTGAGATCTACAGGCCTTTTGGCTGTGGGAGTGGCTTTAAAAGGCTAATAATCAGGGTGATGTTGTCAGTTATGAGAACGTGTTCTTGCTTGCTTGTCTGGATTTGTACAAGAGGGAGAGAAGATAGTCCCTTTCCTTCCACAAGAGAATGAGGGAGGAGAAACATTCTCCTAACCCTACAGGGGAGAGGATGAAGTGGTAAGGTGACATCCTTAGTATTCTAACCTTTACATCTTGTTCAGCTTATCTTATCTCAGCAAACTGTAATGATTCAGACAGGTCAAGAAAGCAGCAAGGGCAGTCTGTGTAGGTAACAGCTTCATGGTTCTAGTAACATATGGGGAGATGTCAATCAATCAGTGACTCAGAGGAAAGAGAAAAGTGCATCAATGTTTCTCACTTACAGAGTGATGCAGATGTTCTTTGGACACCACACAGAGACCAAAGTATGCCATGTTTTTTATGTTTTGTTTTAAAAAATTGCTCTGGAAGGCTGACATTTATTCACATAATATGCTGTAGACTGAAGAGACAGCAGCAGTCCTAAACACTGGTCTCTAGAAGGGCATTCTCAGATAAGATATTAGATTTTCTGTAAACAGGGGAGTTTGAGTGGGAGTTCTGTTGGAGGAGAAGGTATTTGTAGATATTTGTATTGGTGTTGGTATTTGTAGAGGCTGGTAGGGGCAGTGTGCTGGGAGAGAAGCTGTCAAGGTTCCTTCCCCACTCTGAACTCCAGGGTACAGATGTGGGGACCTGCATGAAAACCTCCTAAGCTTACTTTTACCAGCTTAGGTTAAAACTTCCCCAAGGTACAAACTATTTTACCTTTGGACTTCCAGTGCAACCACCAAACTTTATCTGGGTTCCTGAAAAAACGTAGTTTGGACACGTCTTTCCCCCCAAAATCCTCCCAATCCTTGCACCCCACTTCCTGGGGAAGGTTTGGTAAAAATCCTCACCAATTTCCATAGGTGACCACAGACCCAAACCCTTGGATCTTAGAACAATGAAAAAGCATTCAGTTTCCTTACAAGAAGACTTTTAATAGAAGTAAAAAGAAATCACCTCTGTAAAATCAGGATGGTAGATACCTTACAGGGTAATTAGATTCAAACATAGAGAATCCCTCTCGGCAAAACCTTAAGTTACAAAAAAGACACACAGACAGGAATACTCATTCTATTCAGCACAGCTATTTTCTCAGCCATTTAAAGAAATCATAATCTAACACATACCTAGCTAGATTACTTACTAAATTCTAAGACTCCATTCCTGTTCTGTCCCCGGCAAAAGCATCACACAGACAGACACAGACCCTTTGTTTTTCTCCCTCCTCCCAGCTTTTGTCTCCTCATTGGTCATTTTGGTCAGGTGCCAGCGAGGTTACTATTAGCTTCTTAACCCTTTACACGTGAGAGGATTTTTCCTCTGGCTAGGAGGGATTTTAAAGGGGTTTACTCTTCCCTTTATATTTATGACAGAAGCTGAGCCCTGATTAGGGGGCAGGGCTTCTCTGACTAGGGGTCCTATAAAGGTAGCCAGCCAGCCAGCCAGCAGCTAGGACAGCTGCAGTGGTACAGGAACCAGCAAACAGATCTGTAAACAGGGGAGTTTGAGTGGGAATTCTGGTAGAGGAGAAGGACTTAGGTAGGAAGATGATGACTGATACAGAGGCAGCAGTGGTAGTGACCCAAGCAGTGGAAAACACAATGAAGATGATTGGATGTAGAAGCTGCAGCATGTACTGATCCTGGAGGGGGTACCTGAAAAGAGTTTCATCTGCATGAAGTGCCGCCTAATAGAGCTGGTGGAAGAAAAGATCCGAGGATAGAGATGCAGGTGGAAACTCTGGTTGAGTTTAGAAGGGGGTTTGAGCGGATGATGGAGCAAAGGCATGAGGAGGCTGAAGGGAAAAGTTCAGACTTGCAGATGGAAGCAGGACCAAAGAACTCAGAGGGGATACTGCTGAGTGAAGAAAGTGGACAGTGGAAGCATGTGACTAGGAGAACCAGGCAGAGGAAAAGACGGGGTAGTGAAGGAGAAACAGAACTAGGAACAGGTTTGCAGAGTTGGAAAATTAAGAAGGGGCACAGCAGGTGATCACTGAAGGTGAGAGGGCAAAGAAGAGAAAAGCAGCTAGTCCTATAGGAAGAGGGGAAGAATCATAGAATCATAGAATACCAGGGTTGGAAGGGACCCCAGAAGGTCATCTAGTCCAACCCCCTGCTCGAAGCAGGACCAATTCCCAGTTAAATCATCCCAGCCAGGGCTTTGTCAAGCCTGACCTTAAAAACCTCTAAGGAAGGAGATTCTACCACCTCCCTAGGTAACGCATTCCAGTGTTTCACCACCCTCTTAGTGAAAAAGTTTTTCCTAATATCCAATCTAAACCTCCCCCACTGCAACTTGAGACCATTACTCCTCGTTCTGTCATCTGCTACCATTGAGAACAGTCTAGAGCCATCCTCTTTGGAACCCCCTTTCAGGTAGTTGAAAGCAGCTATCAAATCCCCCCTCATTCCTCTCTTCTGCAGGCTAAACAATCCCAGCTCCCTCAGCCTCTCCTCATAAGTCATGTGTTCTAGACCCCTAATCATTTTTGTTGCCCTTCGCTGGACTCTCTCCAATTTATCCACATCCTTCTTGTAGTGTGGGGCCCAAAACTGGACACAGTACTCCAGATGAGGCCTCACCAATGTCGAATAGAGGGGAACGATCACGTCCCTCGATCTGCTGGCTATGCCCGTACTTATACATCCCAAAATGCCATTGGCCTTCTTGGCAACAAGGGCACACTGCTGACTCATATCCAGCTTCTTGTCCACTGTCATCCCTAGGTCCTTTTCCGCAGAACTGCTGCCTAGCCATTCGGTCCCTAGTCTGTAGCGGTGCATTGGATTCTTCCATCCTAAGAGTCAATGGAGATAACACCAAATATGAGCCCCAGGAGGATATGGGATAGATTGCAGAGGATTGCAAGGGAGAATAGGAATCGAGAGGACTTGCAGCCAGAGAGAACAGGGGATAGACTGGAGAATCACATCATCACCAGGAAAAGGCAGGTCTACGTGATTGGGGACTACTTACTGAGAAGAATAGACAGGCCTGTAACCAGAGCTGATCCAGAGAACAGAAGGGTGTGCTGTCTGCCGGGTGCTAAGATACGGGATGTGGACCTGAGGCTGAAGAGGATCCTAATGGGAGCGGGAAAGAATCCACTGATTGTTCTTCATGTGGGAACAAATAATACGGCTAGATTCTTGCTGGAACGTATCAAGGGAGACTATGCCACGCTGGGGAAGATGCTTAAGGAAATCGAAGCTCAGGTGATCTTCAGTGGTATTCTGCCTGTTCCTAGAGAAGGGCAACAAAGATGTGACAAGATTATGATGCTCAATAGATGGCTCAGGGACTGGTGCTATAAAGAAGGCTTTGGGATATATGGTCGCTGGGAAGCATTCATGGACAGAGGACTATTCTCTCAGTGTGGACTTCATCTGAGTAAGGAGGGATATAGACTTCTAGGATGGAGGATGGCACAACTGATCAAGAGAGCTTTAAACTAGGAATTTGGGGGAGGTGGTTGGGAGATGTCCAGGTAATCTCCACGCTGGATTTTAACATTGAGAGGGAAGAAAACAAAGTAAGAAAGTATACAGCCATGGGAAGGAGAATGGACATAAGGAGGAAGGGTAGTGTACATACCAGTCTAATCGGTGACATAGGCGCTGACTCTGTGGGTGCTCCGGGGCTGGAGCACCCACGGGGAAAAATTGGTGGGTGCTCTTCACTCACCAGTAACTCCCCGCCCCGTCCCGCCTCCTGGGCCCAGCTCAACTCTGGCTCTGCTCCGCCTCTGCTTCCTCCCCTGAATAAACTGCCAAGTCCTGCTTCTTCCCCCTCCCTCCCAGTGCTTGTACTGTAAAACAGCTGGGAGGGAGGGGGGAGGAGGAGGAAAGCGGTGCACTGGGGGAAGAGGTGGGGCCGGGGAGTGGATTTGGGGAGGGGTCCAATGGGGCAGGGAGGGGGTAGAGTTAGGGTGGGGCTGGGAGCGGGGCTGGGGAGGTGCAAGCACCCACCAGTGCCAATGAAAGCTTGTATGCTAATGGGAGGAGCCTAGGTAACAAAATGGGGGAACTAGAGCTACTGGTGCAGGAAGTAAACCAGATATTATAGGGATAACAGAAACATGGTGGAATAGTAGTCATGACTGGACTACAGGTATTGAAGGATATGTGCTGTTTAGGAAAGACAGAGATGTGAAGGCAATAAAGGCAAAGGTGGTGAAGCAGCGTATATCAATGATAAGGTAGACTATAAAGAAATAAGAAGCGATGGAATAGATAAGACAGAGTCTGTCTGGGCAAAAATCACATTGGGGAAGAAAGCTACAAGAGCCTCCCTTGGGATAGTGCTCGGGACTGCCAGGATCCAATTTGGATATGGATAGAGACCTCTTTAATTTTTTAATGAAGTAAATACTAATGGGAATTGTGTGATCATGGGAGACTTTAACTTCCCAGATATAGACTGGAGGAAGAGTGCTAGTGATAATTGTAGGGCTCAGATTTTCCTAGATGTGATAGCTGATGGATTCCTCCACCAAATAGTTGCTGAACCAACAAGAGAGGATGCCATTTTAGATTTGGTTTTGGTGAGTAGTGGGGACCTCATAGAAGAAATGGTTGTGGAGGGCAACCTTGGTTTGAGCGATCATGAGCTAATTCAGTTCAAACTAAATGGAAGGATAAACAAAAATAGATCTATGACTAGGGTTTTTGATTTCAAAAGGGCTATCTTTAAAAAATTAAGGAAATTAGTTAGGGAAGTGGATTGGACTCAGGAACTTGTGCATCTAAAGGTGGAGGCGGCCTGGAATTACTTCAAGTCAAAGTTCCAGAAACTATCAGAAGCCTGCATCCCAAGAAAGGGGAAAAAATTAATAGGCAGGAGTTGTAGACCAAGCTGGATGAGCAAGCATCTCAGAGGGGTGATTAAGAAAAAACAGCCTACAAGGAGTGGAAGATGGGAGGGATTAGCAAGGAAAGCTACTTTATTGAGGTCAGAACATGTAGGGATAAAGTGAGAAAGGCCAAAAGCCCTGTAGAGTTGGACCTTGCAAAGGGAATTAAAACGAATAGTAAAAGGTTCTATAGCCAGAAATAAGAAGAAAACAAAGAAAGAAGAAATGGGACTGCTAAACACTGAGGATGGAGTTGAGATAAAGGATAAAAGATAAAAATGGCATTGGGATGTATAAGTAGGGGCATAGCAAGCAGATCGAGGGACGTGATCGTTCCCCTCTATTCAATATTGGTGAGGCCTCGTCTGGAGTACTGTGTCCAGGTTTGGGCCCCACACTACAAGAAGGATGTGAATAAATTGGAGAGAGTCCAGCGAAGGGCAACAAAAATGATTAGGGGTCTGGAACACATGACTTATGAGGAGAGGCTGAGGGAGCTGGGATTGTTTAGCCTGCAGAAGAGAAGAATGAGGGGGGATTTGATAGCTGCTTTCAACTACCTGAAAGGGGGTTCCAAAGAGGATGGCTCTAGACTGTTCTCAATGGTAGCAGATGACAGAACGAGGAGTAATGGTCTCAAGTTGCAGTGGGGAAGGTTTAGATTGGATATTAGGAAAAACTTTTTCACTAAGAGGGTGGTGAAACACTGGAATGCGTTACCTAGGGAGGTGGTAGAATCTCCTTCCTTAGAGGTTTTTAAGGTCAGGCTTGACAAAGCCCTGGCTGGGATGATTTAACTGGGAATTGGTCCTGCTTCGAGCAGGGGGTTGGACTAGATGATCTTCAGGGGTCCCTTCCAACCCTGATATTCTATGATTCTATGATAATCTAGGCATGGCCCAATATCTAAACAAATACTTTGCCCCAGTCTTTAATGAGGCTAATGAGGAGCTTAAGGATAATGGTAGGAAAACAAATGGGAATGAGGTAGAAGCGAAACTCAAACAGTTTAATGGGACTAAATCAGGGAGCCCAGATAATCTTCATCCAAGAATATTAAAGGAACTGGCACATGAAATTGCAAGCCCATTAGCAAAAAAAATTAATAAATATGTAAACTCAGGGGTTGTACCCTATGACTGGAGAATTGCTAACATAGTTCCTATTTTTAAGAAAGGAAAAAAAGGTGATCCAGTAACTAGAGGCCTGTTAGTTTGACATCTGTAGTATGCAAGATATTGGAGAAAATTTTGAAGGAGAAAGTAGTTAAGGACATTGAGGTCAATGGGAATTGGGGAAAAATACAACGTGGTTTTACAAAAGGTAGATCTTGTCAAACCAACCTGACCTCCTTCTTTGAGAAGGTAACAGATTTTTTAGACAAAGGAAATGCAGAGGATCTAATTTACCTCGACTTCCGTAAGGCATTTGATATGGTTCCACATGGGGAATCATTAGCTAAATTGGAAAAGATGGGGATCTATATGAAAATTGAAAGGTGGATAAGGAACTGGTTAAAGGGGAGACTACAGAGGGTCACACTGAAAGGTGAACTGTCAGGCTGGAAGGAGGTTACTAGTGGAGTTCCTCAAGGATCAGTTTGGGGACCAATCTTATTTAATCTTTTTATTACTTACCTTGGCACAAAAAGTGGGAATGTGCTAATAAAGTTTGCGGATAACACGAAGCTGGGAGGTATTGCCAATACAGAGAAGGACTAAGATATCGTACAGGAAGATCTGGTTGACATTGTAAACTGGAGTAATAGTAATAGGATGAAATTTAATTGTGAAAAGTGCAAGGTCATGTATTTAGGGATTAATAACAAGAATGTTTGTTATAAACTGGGGATGCATCACTTTGAAGTAACAGAGGAGGAGAAGGACCTTGGAGTATTGGTTGATCACAGGATGACTATGAGCCGCCAATGTGATATGGCCGTAAAAAAAGCTAATGCGGTCTTGGGATGCATCAGGCGAGATATTTCCAGTGGAGATAAGGAGTTGTTAGTACCATTATACAAGGCACTGGTGAGACCTCATCTGGAATATTGTGTGCATTTCTGGTCTCCCATGTTTAAGAAAGATGAATTAAAACTGGAACAGGTACAGAGAAGGGCTACTAGGCTAATCCGAGGAATTGGAAAACCTGTCTTATGAAAGGAGACTCAACGAGCTTGGGTTGTTTAGCCTAACCAAAGGAAGGCTGAGAGGAGATATGATTGCTCTCTATAAATATATCAGAGGGATAAATACCATGGAGGGAGAAGAATTATTTAAGCTCAGTACCAATGTGGACACAAGAACAAATGGATATGAACTGGCCATCAGGAAGTTTAGACTTGAAATTAGGCAAAGGTTTCTAACCATCAGAGGAGTGAAGTTCTGGAACAGCCTTCCAAGGGAAGCAGTGGGGGCAAAAGACATATCTGGCTTCAAGACTAAGTTTGATAAGTTTATGGAAGAGATGATATGATGGGATAGCCTAATTTTGGCCATTAATTGATCTTCAACTATTAGCGGTAGATAGGCCTGTGATGGGATGTTAGATGGGGTGGGATCTGAGTTACTACTGACAATTCTTTCCTGGGTGTCTGGCTGGTGAGTCTTGCCCACATGCTCATGGTTTAGCTGAATGCCATATTTAGGGTCAGGAAGGAATTTTCCTCCAGGGCAGAATGGCAGAGGCCCTGGGGTTTTTTGCCTTCCTCTGCAGCGTGGGGCATGGGTCACTTGCTGGAGGATTCTCTGCACCTTGAAGTCTTTAAACCACAATTTGAGGACTTCAATAGCTCAGACATAGGTGAGAGGTTTGTTACAGGAGTGGGTGGGGGAGATTCTGCGGCCTGCATTGTGCAGGAGGTCAGACTAGATGATCACAATGGTCCCTTCTGACCTTAAAGTCTATGATTCTGTAATCCTATATAGGTTTATACACAAATTTAGCGTCTGTGTCCAAGATGAAAGTTTTCATGGACCAGGTTAAAAAATTTAAAATAATGATCTCACACAAAACAAGAAAAACAATTTACAAACGTATTTGATTGTTTAATGGATTCTACTGGTTAGTCCTCAAAATATTTATTTCTACATTGTTGTTTTAATTATTTAACATTTGAATATTTTACAATTATATTATTATAGGGAAGTCCTAGGTCCTCTAAAATTAAGGTTGTGAAGCAATTTCTGTTCAACAGATGACTCTTCTAAGTGCTCTAAAATATGCATAGTTCCTCAGATTGCACTGAAAATTGGTGTGCCTCATGGGAATGTGTGGTAGGATTAGAGGTCCAATTTTGGTGTCATTAACACAAGGAGGTCTTTAGCTACAGCCTTAGAATCATAGAAGAATAGCGTTGAAAGAGACCTCAGAAGGTCATCTAGTCCAACCCCCTGCTCGAAGCAGGACCAATTCCCAGTTAAATCATCCCAGGCAGGGCTTAGTCAAGCCAGGCCTTATAAATCTCTAAGGATGGAGATTCCACCACCTCCCTAGGTAACCCATTCCAGTACTTCACCACCCTCCTCGTGAAATAATGTTTTCTAATATCCAACCTAGACCTCCCTCACTGCAACTTGAGACCATTGCTCCTTGTTCTGTCATCTGCCACCACTGAGAACAGCCTAACTCCATCCTCTTTGGAATCCCACTTCAGGTAGTTGAAGGCTGCTATCAAATCCCCCCTCAGTCTTCCCTTCTGCAGACTAAATAAGCCCAGTCCCCTCAACCTCTCCTCAGAAGTCATGTGCCCCAGCTTCCTAATCATTTTTGTTGCCTCTGCTGGACTCTCTCCAATTTGTCCACATCCTTTCTCTATTGAGGGCCCAAAACTGGATGCTATACTCCAGATTTGGCCTCACTAGTGCTGAATAGAGGAGAATAATCACTTCCATCAATCTGCTGGCAGTGTTCCTACTAATACAATCCAATATGCTGTTGGCTTTCTTGGCAACAAGGGCACACTGCTAACTCATATCCAGCTTTTTGTGCACTGTAATCCTCAGGTCCTTTTCCACAGAATGGCCACTTAGCCAGTCAGTCCCCAGCCTGTAGCTGTGCATGGGAGTCTTCCATCATAAGTGCAAGACTCTGCACTTGTCCTTGTTGAACTTCATCTTTAAAAAAGGGAAGAAAGAGGATCCTGGGAACTACAGGCCAGTAAGCCTCACTTCAGTCCCTGGAAAAATCATGGAGCAGGTCCTCAAAGAATCAATCCTGAAGCACTTACATGAGAGGAAAGTGATCAGGAACAGTCAGCATGGATTCACCACGGGAAGGTCATGCCTGACTAATCTAATTGCCTTCTCTGATGAGATTACCGTTCAGTGGATGTATTGTATCTTGACTTTAGCAAAGCTTTTGACACGGTCTCCCACAGTATTCTTGTCAGCAAGTTAAGGAAGTATGGGCTGGATGAATGCACCTTAAGGTGGGGAGAAAGTTGGCTAGATTGTCTGGCTCAACGGGTAGCGATCAATGGCTCGATGTCTAGTTGGCAGCCAGTATCAAGCGGAGTGCCCCAGGGGTCGGTCCTGGGGCCGGTTTTGTTCAATATCTTCTTAAATGATTTGGAGGATGGTGTGGATTGCACTCTCAGGAAATTTGCGGATGATACTAAACTGGGAGGAGTGGTAGATACGCTGGAGGGCAGGGGAAGGATACAGAGGGACCTAGACAGATTAGAGGATTGGGCCAAAAGAAATCTGATGAGGTTCAATAAGGATAAGTGCAGGGTCCTGCACTTAGGACGGAAGAACCCAATGCACAGCTACAGACTAGGGACCGAATGGCTAGGCAGCAGTTCTGTGGAAAAGGACCTAGGGGTGACAGTGGACGAGAAGCTGGATATGAGCCAGCAGTGTGCCCTTGTTGCCAAGAAGGCCAATAACATTTTGGAATGTATAAGTAGGGGCATAGCGAGCAGATCGAGGGACGTGATCGTCCCCTTCTATTCGACATTGGTGAGGCTTCATCTGGAGTACTGTGTCCAGTTTTGGGCCCCACACTATAGGAAGGATGTGGATAAATTGGAGAGAGTCCAGCGAAGGGCAACAAAAATGATTAGGGGTCTGGAACACATGACTTAAGAGGAGAGACTGAGGGAAGTGGGATTGTTTAGTCTGCAGAAGAGAAGAATGAGGGGGGATTTGATAGCTGCTTTCAACTACCTGAGAGGTAGTTCCAGAGAGGATGGTTCTAGACTATTCTCAGTGGTGGAAGAGGACAGGACAAGGAGTAATGGTCTCAAGTTGCAGTGGGGGAGGTTTAGGTTGGATATTAGGAAAAACTTTTTCACTAGGTGGGTGGTGAAACACTGGAATGCGTTGCCTAGGGAGGTGGTGGAATCTCCTTCCTTAGAAGTTTTTAAGGTCAGGCTTGACAAAGCCCTGGCTGGGATGATTTAATTGGGTATAGGTCCTGCTTTTGAGCAGGGGGTTGGACTAGATGACCTTCTGGGGTCCCTTCCAGCCCTGATATTCTATGATTCTATGATTCATCAGATTTCTTTTGGCCCAATCCTCCAATTTGTCTTGGTCACTCTTGACCCTTTCCCTACCCTCCAGCGTATCTATCTCTCCCCCCAGCTTAGTGTCATCTGTTAAGTTGCTGAGGGTGCAAATCATCCCATCATCAGTATCATTAATGAAGATGTTGAACCAAACCAGCCCCAGGACTGACCCCTGGGGCACTCCGCTTGATACTGGCTGCCAAATAGACATCGAGCCATTGATCACTACCCGTTGAGCCTGATGATCTAGCGAGCTTTCTATCCACCTTATAGTCCATTCATTCAATCCATAATTCTTTAACTTGCTAGCAAGAATACTGTGGGAGATCATATCAAAAGCTTTGTTAAAGTCAAGGTATATCACGTCCCAGCTTTCCCTATAGCCACAGTGTCAATTATCTCATCATAGAAGGCAATCAGGTTGGTCAGGCATGACTTGCTCTTGGTGAATCCATGTTGACTGTTCCTGATCACCTTCCTCTCCTTCAAGTGCTTCAAAATGGATTCCTTGAGGACCTGCAAACTGGTAAACTATAGTATAGTATACTATAGTATAGTAAACTTTACTATGGTAAAGAACAAAATTGAACTAGTATAGTAAACTTTATAGTATAATAAACTTTAAAATTGTCAGACATGGAGATGATAATTTGTTGGGGAAGAGTCAGCATGTTTTTTGTTAAGGGAAATCATGCCTCACCAATCTACTAGAATTCTTTGAGGGACTCAACAAGCATGTGGATTGTAACTGGTTAAAAGATAGGATACAAAGGATAGGAATAAACAGTCAGTTTTCAGAATGGAAAGAGGTAAATAGTGGTGTCCCCCAAGGGTCTGTACTGGGACCAGTCCTATTCAACATATTCATAAATGAGACACAAGCAAACAATATGCATATTAATATGGCTAAACATTTAGGAACAAAGAATGTGGGCCATACTTTCAGGATGAGAGAGTGGGAAGCAGTGACTCTGAAAAATATTTGGGGGTTGCAGTGAAGAATCAGCTGAACATGATCTCCCAGTGTGACACTGTCACCTAAACCAGTGGTTCTTAACCTGGGTCCAGGGTCCCCTAGGGGGCCGCAGGCAGGTTTCAGGGGGTCAGCCAAGCATGGTCGGCATTAGACTTATTAGGGCCCTTGGTAGAAAGCCAAAGTCCCACCTCACAGGACTGCAAGGAATATTGCAGGGCCCGAGCCCTACCACCTGGGCCTGAAGTTGAAGCCTCAGCAACTTAGGTTTGTGGAGCTCCCTCCGGTGTGGGGCCCTGGGCAATTGCCCTGCTTCTACCCTTTAATACCAGCCATGGCTTTTTATGCAGAAAAACAATTGTGGCAGCACAGGTGGACTGTGTAGTTTTTATAGCATGTTGTGGGGGAAAAAAGGTTGTGAACCCCTGACCTAAACAGCTAATGCAGTCCTTGGTTTCATAAACAGGAAAGTCTTGAATAGGAGTAGAGAAGTTATTTTACCTCTGTATTTGTCATTGGTGCAACTGCTGCTGGAATACTGTGTCTGGTTCTGGTGTCCACAATTCAAGAATTGATAAATTGGAGAGAGTTCAGAGAACAGCCATGAGAATGATTAAAAGATGAGAAAACATGCCTTATAGAGAGAGACTCAGGGAGCTCAGTGTATTTGGATTAACAAAGAGAAGTTTAAGGGGCCCCTTCCTACAAGGGGAAGGGACATTTAATAATAGGCTTTTCAATGTAGCAGAGAAAGGTATAAAACAATCCAGTCGCTGAATGCTTAAGCTAGACAAATTCAGACTGGAAATAAGGCATAAATTGTAGCAGTCAGAGTAATTAACTACTGGAACAATTTCCCAAGGGTCACGGTGGATACTCCATCACTGACAATTTTTAAATCAAGATTTGATTTTTTTTCCTAAAAGCTATGCTCTGGTAACTATTTTGTTGGAAGTTCTGTGGTCTGTGTCACACAGGACATCAGACTAGTTGATCACAATGGTCTCTTCTGGCCTTGGAATCTATAGAAGTTCCACATTTAGGCACTACTCAGATTCCCAAAACTACTGCTCTAATCCTATAGGTGCATAAAATCTTTAGGCGCCTACATTTCTGCTGGTCCCCTAGGCACCAGAGTTTTTGCCAGTAGGCATGAGGAAAGCCATGTCTAAGCCCCTGGGGGATTTTCAAACTAACTGTGCCCCACCTATCTCACCTGTGGGACCTGATATGGTAAGTGTGTTCAGAACATGCCTATCAGTTTGGGCCCTCCACAAAAGATGGCTCAGGGTGAGCATACTCATACACCTGTTTTAGAACCAAATGGCCTGGTAATTAGGGCACTCCCCTTGGATCTGGGAGACCTGTTTTCAAATCCGCACTGCACTTGTTTTGGAGCAAGTCTCCCATATTGCAGGTAAGTGCCCTTACCTAGCCATTGTGCTATTAGTTGTAATGGAGTAGGGAGAAGTCTCTCCCTTCCTGGTTTTTATGAGAAAAAACTGATCTGGCTTAGGCACTTAACTACAGGAGAGGGTTCATGGCTTTGAATCCTGAACAAAGATAGACACCTAAAACCAGCCCAAAGTTAAATCCCTAACAACTTTTGTATGTCAGGACCTAAATCCTTACCCTTTCCGCAGCATTTCTACTGGCTAGTTTAGTCAGCTCCCTGCTCAGCTTGCTGGCTTCTGATACTCCCATTCTTAGGTGCCTAACTCAGCCCATGCACTGTACAGGGAATCTGGGGGCATAATTCAGATATCAGGGTGACTGAGTTAGGCATTGTAGTGCCTAACTCCCTTTGTGGATTTACCCCTGAGAACTTAAATCAATTGTGACTTCAATGTTTCTGACCATTGCTGTAGAATGCTATAGGGATTTTTTTTTAATAAAATGGAGAATAGGTGGTAGGCTCAGAAATTCTGGAAAGTGCACCACAATTGTTCAGTTTTTATTTTCTGTCCTATCTTGCTCTGACTACCTGTAACTTTTATAAAGAAATCCTGGGTGGTTTGGGGTAAAGTAAGGAAAAACAGTCTTATGATGACACTGAAATGAAAATCCTATGTAAAAACAAAAGAAAGCCATAATGGACTAGAAATTATCTATTGCCACTTGGCAAAAAGGTAACATGATGGATCACAATTATTCACATGTAGAATAGTTACATCTACGAGAAATTCAAACTTTGAAAGACGGTCTCATGGGAAATCACTGAAGCTAAGGACTGATATTTCAAAAGTTTTTTTCCCCTGTTTCTTTTGATTTGGGAACAAATCAGACTTTAACTCTGGGCAAGTGAAAGACTTTTAGGCTCCTAGTTTTGCTATCCTGTGGTATACTGCAGCTATTTAACAGGGCACAGCACTACTATAAAAAACTTTAGGACAAGAAATAAAGAAGAATATTATAGAGAGTAGAACCTATTATATTAAAATAGTCCAAAATGTCAACACTATCCCCTCATTTTTACAAAGGACCATGGAATCTCTGTTTGGGCACAGCCAAGCAAAAGAGATATTTAATTTACCAATCAAAGAACAGTCTACGGAACACACTGTAATGTGGTCAGAGTTGTGGCATTAAGCAGCCTTTGTTTAGTAACATTAGGTGTTAGAGAGCCAAAGAGAATGTCCTGGTCTGTATGGATGCAAGTAGCAAATATTTGGGACTTTGCAAGTCATTTCCATGAAGAGGCGAAATTGACGACTGAGTCCAGCATTTCTTTGATGGAATCCAGTGTATTTACAAAGAATGTACAAAGTTCTATTTCCCTGGACACAGTAGGGTCAAACTACAAAAAGCCATTTCCTTGTTCACAGTTCCAAGCCTCTTCTGGGCCACCACTCAAAAAGCTTTCTCTACACCCTGTCTCAGGGCCACTCTTTCAGTTTTTGCTGGCTGTCTCCTTAGCTTTCTGCTGTTTCTCTGTCTGTTCCTGGCTGCTTCAGCTCACAGACATACATACTTCCATCAAACTATACCTTACCCACATAACTCAGTTTCTGACCAGCCTTGCAACGGGCTCCTATTCTGTCAACTACCTTACTCTAAAAAAGGAATAGCTCAGTGGTTTGAGCATTGGCCTGCTAAACCCAGGGTTGTGAGTTCAATCCTTGAGGGTGCCATTTAGGGATGTGGGGCAAAAATTGGGGCTTGGTCCTGTTGAGCAGGAGGGTTGGACTAGATGATCTCCTGAGGTCCTTTCCAACCCTGATATTCTATGTTTCCTATCCAGAATGAAGGACAGCTGTCAAATGCACCAGCCTCGATGAGGTTTTGCCTAATCTTCCTCATAACAATATTCACTGGTTCTTCTATGGGGGGGATACTATGTGAACTGCATGCAGTATGTATTTCACATTAGGATGATCAGGCCCTGCTTAACAATTTGAGGAGCTCAAACACACATTGCAAGAAGAGAGAATGTGATGATGAGTTATCTGCTGTTGCTGAAGGTAATGGGATCTGGTGTGAGTGTTCTCCCCACTAGCCATGGTGCTAGAAAGGATGATTGGGCTGGCCTGTGAGTCACCAGGTCAGCATGGGACAGAGGAGATAATAAATGATAGGTTTCCAAATATCTGAAAGGTGATTTGATAGCAGTAATGGAGAAAGTCCACAGCACTCCAAAGAAGCATAATTGCTCCTTCTAAGCTCTTCCTTTAATGTTTCAGCAATTTGATTTTTCTTCTCTATATTCTAAGAATGGTGCTAAATGCTGTTGGAACAATAGTTGGTACAACCTTAGTGAATCATTTTTAGGTCACTATGTCTACCTCTGTTTGTACATTCGTCACAGAACTGGGCCTTAATTCTGATCATGGCCTTTAGGGTGCTGCAATAACAGACATGTTTACTAATAATTCCTTCTGTGTTCTGGACACAGAAGCCACACTTTAAATCCGAAAATTCAGTGATAGTTGTAGGTACCTGAGCAAGTAGTGTATTTTAATCCTTGCTTCTCTGAGTTTAATTAATGTAAATCCTGACTGATAACCCATATCAGTGGTTGAAGGGAGCAGAACAATATTTGTGCAATTAAACTCAGTAAAAGGCTTCAGGTTGTGCACAGGAGAGACTGGTGGGACTAGCCTGTGCAAATGAGATTAATTTATGTTTGAAGGGCTCTCAGAGAAATCTCTCATCCTCCAAACTGGTTAAAATTACAGAGGACCTATCAGGAATTTAAATAGAAGAGCCCAGTGAAATCCTTCTGAAAGTGAGTTCCTGCTTACCCAGAAATAACATTATGATTGTGCATTCTCCCTGGACCACATTGTGTCCTCAGATTCCCAGTGAGTCACCCATGATTTCAAAAGGAATCCCATGCATTTACCCAAGGGAAGAATTTAGCTCTATATGATTCCATCCCCTCCCCCCATCTCTGATTAGTGCCTCAGACTTGTGAAGGGGAAGAAAACAAAACAATACAGCAGATGCATGCCATTTGAATAAAGAATATGCTGGAGATGTGCATTTAAATCTCTTCTACAATATCTTGCTTTTTTATGATACAACTGTGAATTAGGTTCACTTTGAATTTGTAATTAGAGAGCAGAACAGATGGTGAAGGCTTAATTTAGAGTGTTCATTAAATAACATACTCTGCCAAGTTACAGTTCCCTGTAACAGAGCCTTTTGCTCAGCTGAAATACAGTGAAAGAAAATAGGCCTTCAGGAAATGATCACTACAAAAGGAGAGGGAATTTTCTCAAATAGGCGTCTGATGAAGAAAACTTACAGTGTGTTGTTTATTACACAAAACACACATACACAAATAACCTCTCTTTAATGCTTATCAATCATATTTATAAATAATAATAGTTTGCCCCTTTATAACAGCATTTATCTGAGGGCTGATCTACACTGGCTACATCACCTAGGAGTGTGAACAATTAAGCCAAACAAAGCCCCACTTAGAAATCATTAGGTCAATTCTTCTGTTGTCCTGGCTACCACCATTCAGTGAAGGCCATATGCCTTGAGGGACCTGCATTCAACAAAAATATAAGACTCCTGATTCTAAGATAATGATATGGATAACTCAAAATCCTGTGCACAAATATGAATTGTTCATATGATGTGACATACCAGGGTGCAATCCAGACCAATGAGGGGTTGTGCCACATCTATCTTGCAACCTTGAATTCCTTACAATGCCTTGCTGCAGTAGCACGCACCTGGACCTCTTACATACAGCCTTCCAGTATGCAAGTTTCACTCTGAGTCTGCATATAACTTCAACCTATCAGCCATAGTTGGGTTACACTCTGTTTTTTACCAGCCTGGGTCACTTCAGGAGGGTGACCCCAACTCCCAGTCCTGAATTTTCCCTCCAGAAGTGTGTGTCTTATGCTGACCAGCCCTCTCCTGGACAGTCCAAATATATTAAGTCTGTTTAAAGGAATAATATACACCAGTTTATTTCCTTAAATATAATTACCCAGATACTGTAATTTAAACACTTTGGATTAGATAAGCAGTAAAATGAGTTTATTAACCACAAAGAAATAGATTTTAAGTGAGTACAAGCAATGAGACATAAGAGTTAGAAATGGTTATAAGAAAAATAAAGATAAATCACTTTCTAATTCCTAATTTAACAAACTATATTAGATTTAAAGCAAAGTTTCTCACCACACGCTGCCAACAGGATTGCTGACAAAACTCTTCCAGTCAGGAACCCACCACCTCCAGAGTCCAACTGCTGCTGTTTTTGTGTTCTCTGATGCAAAGAGTTAGATGGATAGGAAAAGAGAGGAAGGCTTTATTGGGGTTTCCCCCCTCCTTTTTACAGTTTCAGTGCCTCTCTTCAAAAACATTTTCAGAGGAGAACCAGGAGACAAAGTCTGTGTGGAAGGATGTTCCCTGCTGGGTTTTTCCACTTGTGTATGCTTACATTCAGGTTTTCTTTTGTTTCCTCTCTTCCCACTTTCAGGTTGATGACTCTGTTGAATGCTTAAGTGCAAATTTAGGCAGACATATATTCCTTTGTTTAGGACAGACTTGTTTGCTGATTTCTCCCTGAGCAAGACTGTGGGGTTTGGAACATGTGCTAATAACATCATACACTGGAATCTCATAACTTCACATAAAATGTTGCTACATATATTTCATCATGACAATACTGACCAGCAAGTAATGGATTTTCAAATGATACCTCACAAGGCATACTTTGTACAAAGATTATTACATTAGTGTGTAGAGTGTGAATACAGGGGTGCATTCCAGCACATATGGTAAGTACTACATACTGAGTAATGAGTAATCTCAAGATGGTAGCTTTGCTGTTAATATGACTTATGGTGAGATTTTTTTTAAAAAGTATTCAGCTTAATTTTTGACATAATAGCACCAAACATTTTCCTCTTAGCCCTAACATTTTGTACCACTAGAAACAAAGACAATAATCAACAAGATTCCCAATAATAGTTTTGCCCGAGATATGATGGGGCATAGGCGCCGACTCCATGGGTGCTCTGGGGCTGGCAGAGCACCAGCAGCCCCCTTATCAGCTCCCCTTTTGCCCCTCCAGCACCTCCTGCCCATCGGTGGGCCCCAAGTATCAGCGCCTCCCCCCTCCCTCCCCATGCCTCCCACCCACTGCAATCAGCTGTTTCATGGCATGCAGGCAGGAGGCTGGGAGGGAGGAGGAGGAGTGAGGACACAGCACGCTTGGAGGAGAGGGCAAAACTTGGTGGGAAGAGGCGAGGTGGAGTGGAGAAGGGACGGGAAGCAGCAGGGGGTGGGTGGGGCCTTGGGGGAAGGGGTAGAGTGGGAGAGGGGCTGGGGGCAGAGCTGGGGGTCAAGCACCCCCTGGCACTTTGAAAAGTCAGCACCTGTGTGAGGGGGCATTGATTTTTCTACCAAATGGGTGTTTAAATGGGTATTGTTCTAAGGCCCTGATCAGCCAAGGTGCTGTACTCAAGCAGACCTCTGATTTTCAGAAGTGCTGAGCACCTTGCCAGCTCCCACTGATTTTAACTGGAGCTACTGTGTATTCAATATTTCTGAAAAGTGAGCCACCTACTATATGTCTGCACATGGACTTGGAAGATTAGGGGCTAGATCTACAAATAGATTTAGGCACCTAACTGCCACATTAGGCATCTAAATCCAAAATTCAGAACCTCAAAACGCCTACTCAGCTGCCACCTAACTCTGTAGACACCTAAATTACCTAGACACCTATATTTCCACCAATAAAGTCCTCTAGGCACCTAAAAATCTGCCAGCAAGCATGCACACAGCTTCCTATCTCATGCCTAAAACCTGGTGGGATTGTCAAACTAGGCGTTTCTCTGCCTATTTTTGCTGCAGGGCCCAATCTGGCAGGCATTTTCAGAACACCATCTAACAAATCAGGTCCCACACAGTATGATGATGATGATCCTACTACTCAACTCCTCCCTAACCTTTAGCGCAGTGGTTACTACAGTCTCCCACATCATGGGTGACGTGGGTTCAAACGTCCCACTCTGCCCAATTCAGAGCAGCTATCTGAACTCATGTCCCCCACCTCTTGGGAGAGAACCCTAACAACTGATCTTTGGCATAGTCTCAGGGGGATCATGCTTAATCTTTCCTGTTGAAATCATTTCACTTTGTATAAATTATTAAATAGTCACTGAGCTAGAGAAAGAATAAGGATGACTTTATAACCAGAGGTTAGGATACTCACATAAGTGGCGGGTGACCCAGGTTTAAGTCTCTAATCCAATGACCATTTAATTATTCCACAACGTGGAATGGTTCAACATAAGAGTTTGAAAAAGGCCCACAAGCAGCATTTAGTTCCTTCTATCCTGAGTATGAGATATGGATTCAAATTGCTCTAAATCAGATAGTGGCGGGGAGAGGGGATGTGAACTAGGTCCTCTGTACCTTGAGCGAGTGTGCAAACAAATACGTAGGTTACAAGGGGCAGCAGCAGCAGCTCATTTTTTGGTTTGTGCAAGAAAGGGCTAAGAAAGAAATCTGATGAGGTTCAACAAGGATAAGTGCAGAGTCCTGCACTTAGGACGGAAGAATCCAGTGCACCTCTACAGACTAGGGACCGAATGGCTAGGCAGTAGTTCTGTGGGAAAAAAACCTAGGGGTGACAGTGGACGAGAAGCTGGATATGAGTCAACAGTGTGCCCTTGTTGCCAAGAAGGCCAATGTCTTTTTGGGATGTATAAGTAGGGGCATAGCCAGCAGATCGAGGGAAGTGATCGTTCCCCTCTATTTGACATTGGTGAGGCCTCATCTGGAGTACTGTGTCCAGTTTTGGGCCCCACACTTCAAGAAGGATGTGGATAAATTGGAGAGAGTCCAGCGAAGGGCAACAAAAATGATTAGGGGTCTGGAACACATGACTTAAGAGGAGAGACTGAGGGAAGTGGGATTGTTTAGTCTGCGGAAGAGAAGAATGAGGGGGGATTTGATAGCTGCTTCCAACTACCTGAGAGGTGGTTCCAAAGAGGATGGTTCTAGACTATTCTCAGTTGTAGAAGATGACAGGACAAGGAGTTGTCTCAAGTTGCAGTGAGGGAGGTTTAGGTTGGATATTAGGAAAAACTTTTTCACTAGGAGGGTGGTGAAACACTGGAATGCGTTACCTAGGGAGGTGGTAGAATCTCCTTCCTTAGAAGTTTTTAAGGTCAGGCTTGACAAAGCCCTGGCTGGGATGATTTAATTGGGGATTGGTCCTGCTTTGAGCAGGGGGTTGGACTAGATGACCTCCTGAGGTCCCTTCCAACCCTGATATTCTATGATTCTATGATTTTCAGAGGTGCTGACTGAGATGCTTCCCAGGGATACCCAGGCTTGAGAAGTGCTTCACTACCACCTGCCCTTAGTAGAAGGGAGCCTTGTCTGCTCCTGCCAGCGGTCAGCTCCTCGGCTCCACCGGTCATGGCCAACACAAGCTCTCTCTTTAATCCATTGAAGGTCACACTGTCACTCTGCAGGTGAGCAATAGGCACACACCAACCCTCGAGCATCTCCCTGAAGTGTCCAACTCCTCATCCCCTAGACACTCATAGCATTCTCCGATCCGCTGCTTCCATTTCATTAGTTCCACCTCAGATCACCGATCCATTTAACACACAGAACTTAGATTTGTTTGTGGTGAAATCAGTTATAAGTTTGTTTAACAAAAATACAGATTCAAGTAATAGAAAAACAAGTGTTGGAAACAAATGATTACATATAAAATAAAATCATAACATGCATTCTGGAGCCTAGATTTAATTAACCTGATAAATTCCCATCAGACTTTTAAAGCCAGGCTGGTTGTGACTGTTCTTTATCAGATATGTATATTGTCAGTTCGCCTTCTAGGTGGAGTGCAAAGAGACATTTCACTGATATCTTCAAGATATACCATGACAATTCTCCAAAAGACAAGGAGTACTTGTGGCACCTTAGAGACTAACAAATTCATTTGAGCATAAGCTTTCGTGAGCTACAGTTCACTTCATCGGATGCATTCAGTGGAAAATACAGTGGGGAGATTTATATACATAGAGAACATGAAACAATGGGTGTTACCATACACACTGTAACCAGAGTGATCACTTAAGGTGCGCTATTACCAGCAAGAGCGTGGGCGGGGTGTGGGGGGAACCTTTTGTAGTGATAATCAAGGTGGGCCATTTCCAGCAGTTGACAAGAACATCTGAGGAACAGTGGGGGGGAGTGGGGGGGGATAAACATGGGGAAATAGTTTTACTTTGTCTAATGAGCCATTCACTCCCAGTCGCTATTCAAGCCTAAGTTAATTGTATCCAGTTTGTAAATAAATAAATTTGTTAGTCTCTAAGGTGCCACAAGTACCCCTTGTCTTTTTGTGAATACAGACTAACACGACTGCTACTCTGAAACAGGACAATTCTTTGTCTTTATTCATAAACAGGATATCTCCTACTTTTTTTTCTCTAGCTTGTAGATTTCACACTCTCTCAGTTTGCACCTGTCTCAGTATGCAGATAGACATTCAGAATAAGGCAGACAATACACAATAGACAAGGAGATGTGTCAATTACCTCTTTCCTGGGAAGAACATCTGAGATATGTCACCTCCTGGTGATCTGCCGGAATTCCAAAACCCTAAGAGCATAGTTTTCAGTATTGATACATAACTCCTAAAATATTATCCATCCATACATTTCACAATGATTATGATATACAGTGGGTATTAGCTGTCGGCATAAACCTCGTGTGCCACCCGTAGGAGATCTATTATGTAGATATCAGACACAGGGGATCACTATAAAATCCTATGTACTCCCTGGGCCCTCTGCCAGTTGGTGCCAAGAGATCCTGGTGACACTGACCAATCACAGCTTCCACCAACTGCGGTGGGGACTATGGGTGCTTGCCCACCTTTGAAAGGCAGGCCACTGCAGTTGAACGTCTTTAGAATACTACTGGAAATGCAAGGCTGTGAAAGGTCCAAATGGCAGCTGCACTTTATTTTATACTCTAACATAGAAATTAACATTAAGTACAGATTTACAGGAAAGAGCTCCATCTGGTGAATTACTAACACCACTTCCTGCAGCATCTGAGGGTATGTCTACACTGCTGAGCCTCCCAGCCTGAGAAGACAGACTCACGCTAGTATATCCAGTATATCAGATATTATCTTGCTGATCCCAAGTCATTTTACATTGATATATATACTGCATATCTTTAAATATTAGATGCTATACAGGAATTAAAGTGTTTGTTTTCTTTCTATCTTCGAAAATAGGTACTTTAGAAAGACTGTGTTAGACTTAAATAATTTAGAATTCTAAAATAAAAAAAGCTACAATAGCTGGGCAAAAAAATTAAAAAATGGCTGTGCAGTGTATTTAAAAGTAAAGGATGTCTTTTCACATAAGTGCACTTCAGCAGGACTTGGATTTTTTTTTTAAATACATTACGCCACTTGCTCATTTGGCTTTTTATATTAATGTAAACTCAGATCATAAAGGGACTTGCACATTGCAAAAAAAATTGGCAGGGGCAAGGAACTGATAAAACATAACATTTCTTTTGAATATATGGGCCGTGTTTTTAAGCATAGATACTTATTTTGCATCTGAAAAGGTTTGTATACACCTATTGGATATGTATACAGTTTTTGCATGCACACTATTTATGCTCACAGTCATTTAATATATATGCACAATTGCTTGTTCAGCAGGGTCAGCTTGGGTGAGTGCATTTGAAAATTTAGACCTTGGGGTCCAGTTTTACCTTCACGTGGGCTTACTCTGGAAGAATTATGGGGATGGACTACCACCATTTGTCAACACATATGTTTTTTCCCCCCAGTACACAAACATTTGTTCCCAAACACTTGTTTCAACTCTGATGTAGGTGCTCTGACCTAGTGGTCAGAGAGTGAGTTGGGAGCCAGAAGGCAGGCTGGGTTGGATAGCAGGAGATCAGAGTCAGGCAGTAGGAGCAACTAACACAAAGGAGGTAGCCCTGAGCAGGGGAAACTCAATTTCATACACACCTTTCTGTTCCTGCGCTTGGTTTGAATAGAAGCACGCTACCAATCAGAGTCCCAGGAGTTCCACCAATCAAAGTGCAGGACTGGTGTCCTCTGTCAGTGTTGAGCTTGTCACTCTGTTGAGTGTTAACAGGTCAGTGGGTGACGGGTCAGCTCTTACTGACTCCTAAGCACCCTATAGACTGTGGTTTGAGACCAGCAATCCCTGACAACATGTTTAAAACTAAATTACATCTTAGTGTTCAACACAAGTAGAAACCAATAGTTGTGTCCTTTTCTACACTAGATTAACAGCTGTTGTAACTAAGCTAGAGAATGTCAAAGGCGATCTGTTCAGAAAATGAGTTACCAAATTCTAGGTCTGCCTTTCTTTGGGAGCTCCAATTCCTTATGCTATTTTTCTGACTAAAAATAATTGTTGCTCCAGAGATTGCTTTTCTAATTAGACAGAATCAGTGATTTCAATATCTGAGGTTGGGTAAAAATGTAATTGAACACAATCTTGAAAAATTTCTAGTAAACCATTTCTGTGGTCTAGATTTAAAACTCATTAATTTATATGGAGTCCAGCAATGAATCATCTTACTAGACAATATCTGACATACCCCTTTCTTTGTAAGGCACATAAAGGAGTTGTCTGATAACTTGGAAAGGCCTGGTGCGAATTACTACAGCAAATGGTTAGCTGTGGAATAGCTAAGAAAATATGAAAGAAGCAATTGTGAGACTAGACATGCCATAAATGAAAGATGCTTATGGAGGAGATGGTATGATGGGATAACATGGTTTTGGTAATTAAATATTCATAAATAGGCCCAATGGCCTGTGATGGGCTATTAGATGGGGTGAGATCCGAGTTACCCAGGAAAGAATTTTCTGTAGTATCTGGCTGATGAATCTTGCCCATATGCTCAGGGTTTAGCTGATCGCCATATTTGGGGTCGGGAAGGAATTTTCCTCCAGGGCAGATTAGAAGAGGCCCTAGAGCTTTTTCGCCTTCGTCTGTAGCATGGGGCACGGGTCACTTGCTGGAGGATTCTCTGCTCCTTGAAGTCTTTAAACTACGATTTGAGGACTTCAATAGCACAGATATAGGTGTGAGGTTTTTTTTGTAGGAGTGGTGGGTGAAATTCTGTGGCCTGCGTTGTGCAGGAGGTCAGATTAGATGATCATAATTGTCCCTTCTGACCTAAATATCTATGAATCTATGAAAAATAACTATTTCAATTCTCTCTTTCAATCCTTTGTCACCCAAAATGCACCCAGTGATTTTTTGGGCTGCTTAATAGCTTTGCTTTTGGTGAAACATTCTGCAGTTTGCATGATCAGGTCCCTGGGATGGACCATACTGAGAATGCCACACCCAGAGCAGACCGCAAGAAACAGGGCAGACAATCCCCCCAAACTGGTGGTTTGTTCTATAATTAGATTCACCAAGCCACTAACAAAAGAGCTTCTGCAGCACCACACTGGTTAACAAGCAGCCGAACACAGTCCCCTTTAGGCTTTCCAGCAGTTTTCCAACACTGCTTTCCCCATGTCCACAAAGCTAGTTATCTCATCATAGAAGGCAATCTGGTTGGTCAGGCATGACTTGCCCTTGGTAAATGCATGTTGACTGTTCCTGATCACCTTCCTGTCCTCCAAGTGCTTCAAAATGGTTTCCTTGAGGACCTGTTCCATGATTTTTCCAGGGACTGAGGTGAGGCTGTAGTTCCCCGGATTCTCCTTCTTCCCTCTTTTAAATATGGGCACTATATTTGCCTTTTTCCAGTCGTCCGTGACCTCCCCCGATTGCCACAAGTTTTCAAAGATAATGGCCAATGGCTCTGCAATCACATCAGCCAATTCCCTCAGCATTCTCAGATGCATTAGATCTGGACCCATGGACTTGTGCATATCAAGTTTTTCTAAATAGTCCTTAACTCATTCTTTCTCCACTGAGGGTTGCTCACCTCCTCCCCATACTGTGTTGCCCAGAAAAGCAGTGTGGGAGCTGACCTTGTCTGTGAAGACCGAGGCAAAAAAAGCATTGAGTACTTCAACGTTTTCCACATCAAGAAAAGGAGTACTTGTGGCACCTTAGAGACTAACCAATTTATTTGAGCATAAGCTTTCGTGAGCTACAGCTCACTTCATCGGATGCATACTGTGGAAAGTGTAGAAGATCTTTTTAAACACACAAAGCATGAAAAAAGACCTCCCCCACCCCACTCTCCTGCTGGTAATAGCTTATCTAAAGTGATCACTCTCCTTACAATGTATATGATAATCAAGTTGGGCCATTTCCAGCACAAATCCAGGGTTTAACAAGAACGTCTGGGGGTGGGGGGTAGGAAAAAACAAGGGGAAATAGGTTACCTTGCATAATGACTTAGCCACTCCCAGTCTCTATTCAAGACTAAGTTAATTGTATCCAATTTGCAAATGAATTCCAATTCAGCAGTCTCTCGCTGGAGTCTGGATTTGAAGTTTTTCTGTTGTAATATTGCAACTTTCATGTCTGTAATCGCGTGACCAGAGAGATTGAAGTGTTCTCTGACTGGTTTATGAATGTTATAATTCTTGACATCTGATTTGTGTCCATTTATTCTTTTACATAGAGACTGTCCAGTTTGACCAATGTACATGGCAGAGGGGCATTGCGGGCACATGATGGCATATATCACTTTGGTGGATGTGCAGGTGAACGAGCCTCTGATAGTGTGGCTGATGTTATTAGGCCCTGTGATGGTGTCCCCTGAATAGATGTGTGGGCACAGTTGGCAACGGGCTTTGTTGCAAGGATAAGTTCCTGGGTTAGTGGTTCTATTGTGTGGTATGTGGTTGCTGGTGAGTATTTGCTTCAGGTTGGGGGGCTATCTGTAAGCAAGGACTGGCCTGTCTCCCAAGATTTGTGAGAGTGTTGGGTCATCCTTCAGGATAGGTTGTAGATCCTTAATAATGCGTTGGAGGGGTTTTAGTTGGGGGCTGAAGGTGACGGCTAGTGGCGTTCTGTTATTTTCTTTGTTAGGCCTGTCCTGTAGTAGGTGACTTCTGGGAACTCTTCTGGCTCTATCAATCCGTTTCTTCCCTTCCGCAGGTGAGTATTGTAGTTGTAAGAATGCTTGATAGAGATCTTGTAGGTGTTTGTCTGAGGGATTGGAGCAAATGCGGTTGTATCGCAGAGCTTGCCTGTAGACAATGGATCGTGTGGTGTGGTCAGAGTGAAAGCTGGAGGCATGTAGGTAGGAATAGCGGTCAGTAGGTTTCCGGTATAGGGTGGTGTTTATGTGACCATCGTTTATTAGCACTGTAGTGTCCAGGAAGTGGATCTTTTGTGTGGACTGGACCAGGCTGTGGTTGATGGTGGGATGTCACTAGGTTGCCTCCCCCATTCAGTAAGGGTCCCACACTTTCCCTGACCTTTTTCTTGTTGCTAACATACCTGTAGAAACCCTTCTTGTTACCCTTCACATCCCTCGCTAGCTGCAACTCCCATAGCATTTTGGTCTTCCTGATTACACCCCTGCATGCTTGAGCAATATTTTTATACTCCTCCCTTGTCATCTGTCCAAATTTCCACTTCTTGTAAGGTTCCTTTTTATGTTTAAGCTCACTGAAGATTTCACTATTGAGCCAAGCTGGTTGCCTGCCATATTTGCTAGTCTTTTTCCATAACAGGATAGTTTGTTCCTGTGCCCTCAGTAAGGCTTTTTTAAAATACAGCCAGCTTTCCTGGACTCCTTTCCCCCTCATATGAGCCTCCCAGAGGATCCTGCCAATCAGTTCCCTAAGGGAGTCAAAGCCTGCTTTTCTGAAGTCCAGAGTCCATATTTTGCTACTCTCCTTTCTTCCTTTTGTGAGGATCCTGAACTCAATCATCTCATGGTCACTGCTGCCCAGGTTGCCACCCACTTCTACTTCCCCTACCAATTCTTCTCTCTTTGTAAGCAGCAGGATAAGAGGAGAATGGCCCCTGGTTGGTTCCTCCAGTAGTTGCACCAGAAAGTTGTCCCCAGCACTCTCCAAAAACTTCCTGGATTGTCTGTGCACTGCTGTATTGCTCTCCCAGAAGATGTCAGGGTGATTGAAGTTCCCCATTAGAACCAGGGCCTGTATTCTGGAAACTTCAGTTAATTGTCTGAAGAAAGCCTCATCTACCTCATCCTCCTGGTCCAGTGGTCTATAGCACATACCAACCGCGACATCACCTTTGTTGCTCTCGTTTCTAAACTCAACCCAAAGACTCTCAACAGGCTTTTCTCCAGTTTCATACTGGAGCTCTTGAGCAATCATACCACTCTGTTACATACAGTGCAACTCCTCTACCTTTCCTCCCCTGCCAGTCTTTCCTGAACAGTTTATACACATCCATGACAGTGCTCCAGTCATGTGAGCTACCCCACCAAGTCTCTGTTATTCCAATCACATCATAGTTCTTTGACTGTGCCAGGACTTCCAATTCTTCCTGCTTATTTCCCATGCTTCTTGCATTCATGTACATGCACCTAAGATAACTAGCCTATTACCCTGCTTTCTCAGTATGAATCAGGAGCCCCCCCCCCCCCCGTTGCACCCTCCTCCTTGTGCACTCTTGGTATTGCCTTTTCTGGATTTGGTATGAAGTACAGTCCTGCCCAACCCAAGTCTTCCTGGGGCCTCTAGCCTCTAGCAGTCTCTAGTGCTTCAACCCCGCACAGGAACCAGCCTTTTCCCCCTGCTCCTTATGATTTCTCTCCCCTGAATGAACAATCACAGCCTATTTATACAGCCTGGATGTCTGTGGAGTTATCATCTGACCATTTTAACCCTGTCTTCTCTGGCTTACAAGTAACTATCAATTATTGCCTGTCACCGTCCCTTAGTGGGTCACAACTGAGGATGCCAGATTCAGAAGAGAAATAGGGCAGACTCACCCCGAAACTGATGGTTATTCTACCATTAGATTATGACAAGCCAGTAACAGAAGTAAACTTCTGTCTCATCACACTGGTTAAAAAGAATTCAGAAATGCAATCGCTTTAGGCATTCCAGAACTTATTTCACCACCCAGACAATAGACTGTATGATGAATGGTTATTGAAAACCAGTTTAATCAAACAAAGGGTTCTTTTGATTTCAAGAGACCAATCACATAGCCAGGTCCATATATAACTCAGATTTTACTGAATAATCACGCTGTTGCCAATCCTTTAATAGCTAAAATCTAAACTTTTTTTTAATAGACAAGAAATAGGAGAAAGTTAAAATGGTTAAGAAAATCATGTATATACAAGTAACTGAAAAGTTCTTATATCAGGTTTGAAGCATAGAATCATAGAATCATAGAATATCAGGGTTGGAAGGGACCCCAGAAGGTCATCTAGTCCAACCCCCTGCTCGAAGCAGGACCAGTTCCCAGTTAAATCATCCCAGCCAGGGCTTTGTCAAGCCTGACCTTAAAAACCTCTAAGGAAGGAGATTCTACCACCTCCCTAGGTAACGCATTCCAGTGTTTCACCACCCTCTTAGTGAAAAAGTTTTTCCTAATATCCAATCTAAACCTCCCCCACTGCAACTTGAGACCATTACTCAGTGATGTAATAAACTACTATTTTGTAAATGTCTCTCTGGAAATTACCCAGACAGCTTGGGAGTCATCAGTCCTTGTTTACAGTTTCCTTGTTAGAAATCCAGTCCACAGAAATGAAGCAGGAATTGAAGACAAAATGGAGATGTTTCCAAGGTCTTTAATGCCCTCTCCAATGTGGATGAAATTTTACTGTCCCAAACAAAGCTCTCAGTCTCAGTTTGTAGGAAATTACAGGCACAAGATGAAATCCAGGGTCACATAAGCAAGTCACATGCCCTTACATGGTTTGATGACCCACAGGAGCAGCCTTTGCCCATATTATTTCTGAAGCATCCACAAAAAGGTTCACTGGGCGGTGACGAGCTTCTTCTAGGGTCCACTGTGAGAGTTGTGTTCATAGATTCATAGATTCATAGATATTTAGGTCAGAAGGGACCATTATGATCATCTAGTCTGACCTCCTGCACAATGCAGGCCACAGAATTTCATCCACCACTCCTAAAAAAGACCTCACACCTATATCTGTGCTATTGAAGTCCTCAAATTGTAGTTTGAAGACCTCAAGGAGCAGAGAATCCTCCAGCAAGTGACCCGTGCCCCATGCTACAGAGGAAGGCGAAAAACCTCCAGGGCCTTCCAATCTGCCCTGGAGGAAAATTCCTTCCCGACCCCAAATATGGCGATCAGCTAAACCCTGAGCATATGGGCAAGATTCATCAGCCAGATACTACAGAAAATTCTTTCCCGGGTAACTTGGATCTTACCCCATCTAAAAACCCATCACAGGCCATTGGGCCTATTTACCATGAATATTTAATTACCAAAACCATGTTATCCCATCATACCATCTCCTCCATAAACTTATCGAGTTTAATCTTAAAGCAAGATAGATCTTTTGCCCCCACTACTTCCCTCGGAAGGCTATTCCAAAACTTCACTCCTCTGATGGTTAGAAACCTTCGTCTAATTTCTAATCTAAATTTCCTAGTGGCCAGTTTATATCCATTTGTTCTTGTGTCCACATTGGTACTGAGTTTAAATAATTCCTCTCCCTCTCTGGTATTTATCCCTCTGATATATTTATAGAGAGCAATCATATCTCCCCTCAACCTTCTTTTAGTTAGGCTAAACAAGCCAAGCTCCCTGAGTCTCCTTTCATAAGACAAGTTTTCCATTCCTCGGATCATCCTAGTAGCCCTTCTCTGTACCTGTTCCAGTTTGAATTCATCCTTCTTAAACATGGGAGACCAGAACTGCACACAGTATTCCAGGTGAGGTCTCACCAGTGCCTTATATAACGGTACTAAAACCTCCTTATCCCTACTGGAAATACCTCTCCTGATGCATCCCAAGACGACATTAGCTTTTTTCACAGCCATATCACATTGGCAGCTCATAGTCATCCTATGAGCAACCAATACTCCAAGGTCCTTTTCCTCCTCCGTTACTTCTAGTTGATGCGTCCCTAGCTTATAACTAAAATTCTTGTTATTAATCCCTAAATGCATGACCTTATACTTCTCACTATTAAATTTCATCCTATTCCTATTACTCCAGTTTACAAGGTCATCCAGATCCTCCTGTAGGGTATCCCTGTCCTTCTCTAAATTAGCAATACCTCCCAGCTTTGTATCATCTGCAAACTTTATTAGCACACTCCCACTTTTTGTGCCCAGGTCAGTAATAAAAAGATTAAATAAGATTGGTCCCAAAACTGATCCTTGAGGAACTCCACTGGTAACCTCCCTCCAACTTGACAGTTCACCTTTCAATAGGACCCGTTGTAGTCTCCCCTTTAACCAATTCCCTATCCACCTTTCAATTTTCCTATTGATGCCCATCTTATCCAATTTAACTAATAATTCCCCATGTGGCACAGTATCAAACGCCTTACTAAAATCTAAGTAAATTAGATCCACTGCGTTTCCTTTATCTAAAAAATCTGTTACTCTCTCAAATAAGGAGATCAGGTTGGTTTGGCACGATCTACCTTTTGTAAAACCATGTTGTATTTTGTCCCATTTACCATTGACTTCAATGTCCTTAACTACCTTCTCCTTCAAAATTTTTTCCAAGACCTTGCATACTACAGATGTCAAACTAACAGGCCTATAATTACTTGGATCACTTTTTTTCCCTTTCTTAAAAATAGGAACTATGTTAGCAATTCTCCAATCATACGGTACAACCCCTGAGTTTACAGATTCATTAAAAATTCTTGCTAATGGGCTTGCAATTTCTTGTGCCAATTCTTTTAATATTCTTGGATGAAGATTATCTGGGCCCCCTGATTTAGACCCATTAAGCTGTTTGAGTTTCGCTTCTACCTCAGATATGGTGATGTCTACCTCCATATCCTCATTCCCATTTATCATGCTACCATTATCCCTAAGATCCTCTTTAGTCTTATTAAAGACTGAGGCAAAGTATTTGTTTAGATATTGGGCCATGCCTAGATTATCCTTGACCTCCACTCCATCCTCAGTTTTTAGCGGTCCCACTTCTTCTTTCTTTGTTTTCTTCCTATTTATATGACTATAGAACCTTTTACTATTGGTTTTAATTCCCTTTGCAAGGTCCAACTCTACTTGACTTTTAGCCTGTCTCACTTTATCCCTACATATTCTGACCTCAATAAGGTAGCTTTCCTTACTGATCCCTCCCTTCTTCCACTCCCTATATGCTTTCTGCTTTTTCTTAATTACCTCTCTAAGATGCTTGCTCATCCAGCTTGGTCTACAACTCCTGCCTATGAATTTTTTCCCCTTTCTTGGGATGCAGGCTTCCGATAGCTTCTGCAGCTTTAATTTAAAATAATCCCAGGCCTCCTCTACCTTTAAACCCATAAATTCTTCAGTCCAATCCACTTCCCTAACTAATTTCCTTAATTTTTGAAAGTCAGCCCTTTTGAAATCAAAAACCCTAGTTGCAGATTTATTTTTGTTAATCCTTCCATTCAATTTGAACTGAATTAGCTCATGATCACTTGAGCCAAGATTATCCCCTACAACCATTTCCTCTATGAGATCCTCATTACTCACCAAGACCAAATCTAAAATGGCATCCCCTCTAGTCGGTTCAGCAACTACTTGTTGAAGGAATCCATCAGCTATTCTTTAATGGGCCATCAATACAAGGTTGTCTGCTTCAATGTAGATTTTACCTGGTGGGTGTTACCCCAGGAATAGACACAATTGAAATGCAGGTACATAGTCAATATCATAACTTTAGATACAAAGCTGATACATGTGTACAAACAGGATAATCATATATGATAGCTTGTAACTTTTCTATTGATACCTTACATGACTACTTTGTATAAGATTTGTTGCAATTGTATAACAGTGGTAGCAAAAATGATATACATAGTCATATTTCAATTAGAGCTGTCAAGCGATTAAAAAATAATTGTGATTCATCATGTGATTAATCACCCTGTTAAATAATAATAGAACACCATTTATTTAACTATTTTTGGATGTTTTCTACAATTTCAAATACATTGATTTCAATTACAACACAAAATAAAAAGTGTACAGGGCTCACTTTATATTTATTTTTTATTACAAGTACTTGCACTGTAAAAAATAAAAGGAACAGTATTTTTCAATTCACTTAATACAAGTACTGTAGTGCAATCTCTTTATCATGAAAGTTGAACTTACAAATGTAGACTTATGTAAAAAAACCCTGCATTCAAAAATCAATGTAAAATTTTAGAGCCTGCAAGTCTGCTCAGTCCTACTTCTTGTTCAGACAATCACTCAGACAAACAATTTTTTTTACATTTGAAGGAGATAATGCTGCCCAATTCTGGTTTACAATGTTACCTGAAAGTGAGAACAGGCATTCTCATGGCACAGTTGTAGCTGGCATTGGAAGATATTTATGTGCCAGATGCACTAAAGATTGGTATGTCCCTTCATGCTTTGACCACTGTTCCAGGGGACATGCGTCCATGTTGATGATGGGTTCTGCTTGAGAACAATCCAAAGCAGTGCAGACCAATGCATGTTCATTTTCATCATCTGAGTCAGATGCCACCAGCACCTGAGTGTTGGTCTTTTAAGATGTCTGAAAGCATGCTCCACACCTCATCCCTTTCAGATTTTGGAAGACATTTCAGATTTTTAAACCTTGGGTTGAGTACTGTAGCTATCTTTAGAAATCTCACATTAGTACTGTGACAGGGTCGGGCCAGATGGCTATAGGAGAGTAATAGAATGCAGATGTATTAGCCCCAGGTTCAATAGGTTCCTTTTCCCTGGTAAGGTAACAGGGAAGGTTTTTTTTTTTTTTTTTTTTTTTTTTGAAACAGAAAGGAAATTTATTTGTAACAGTTACAAAGAATACAAAAGGATAAAAAAAAAACTTAGCAACAAAACAACGCAATCATAAGGTATAACACAACAGCTTTCAGGAGGGAGAGGTGTTCAGGTTAGCCCAGGCCCAGAGCGGGGGGGCTTCCTCGACACTCGTGGTCTTCCACCCTCCTGAGTTACCTGGTGGCCTAGAGCGGGGGGGCTTCCTCGACACTCGTGGTCTTCCACCCTCTCGAGTTACCTAGTGCCGCGCCCAGGGTCACCGACCCTCCCTCTCCTGAGAGTGCCCGACAAGATGGGCACGGCTGCGGGGTGGGTGGTTGGGAGGGAGGGAGGTACACCCATGTATTATAGGACCCCTCCTAGAAGACAGTAATGATGGTATTCACAGCAACTAACGGCTGTGACTGGCGGCTCTCGCTCTTTCCCTCAATCAGAGGGTCAGACGGAGGGAACCGGACGGGGTCACCGAGCAGAGAACCCCGGACAGCGCCCACCGCTCCTCGAAGGTGTCAAGGGAGTCGGTGGACGCTGCCCAGAGGAACTCCGCCCGGATACGTGAATGTACTGAGAGTCGGAAAACGGCCTCACAATCGCAGGACGCCTCATGAGCCAACCTCCGCTCTCTGGTCTTATAAATGGCTGTTTTAGCCAAGGCTAGGAGGAGGCTAACCAGGAGATCCCGCGACTTGGTGGGGCCACGGATGGGGAGTGTATAGATAAAGAGGTGGGGAGAAAAATGAAGCCAAAAGCGCAAAAGAATATTTGTGAGGAGCCGAAAAAGAGGCTGCAATCTGGCACACTCTAAATAGACGTGCGCCAGGGTTTCCCTCACGTTGCAAAAAGGGCAAGTCTCCGGAAGGGAGGTAAAACGTGTCAAAAACACGCCCGTACTCACAGCCCCGTGAAGGAGCCGCCAACTGATGTCCCCGACGGGCCTCGGGACCAAGGTGGAGTACAGGCTGGCCCACCGAGGTTGCTCACCCTCCAAAGGTGGTAAGAGATCTCGCCACTTTGTATCGGGGCGGGACACCAGGGTGCGGGCATGAAGGGTATGGAGCGTGAGTGTATATAGATATTTCCGTGATGCAACTTGAAAACCGACGGGTTGCAGTTCATGCAGCCGGCTCGCAGTGAAAGGATGAGGGGTGTATTGGGATCGACAGAGTAGGGGCCCGATGGAAAAGTCCGGCGGGCCTGGGGTAAGGGATGGGCGGGGCGCGCCCTCGCACAAGGCTCGGCTAACATAAGCCCGAGCGGCGGGGGTCAGAGCGGCCTCCACCTCCTGAAGCACGCGCCGGGGGGTGCGAAGGCTGGAGAGCCCCATGCGTCGAGCGAGCGTCAGGGGATCCAGCCAGTCCCCCCGGTCGTAGTCCAGGAGGTCCCCGACCCTCGTAACTCCCGCCAGGACCAACCTCTGGCGCACCGTGCGGGACTCCGCCGCCTGCACACAAAGTTGGGGGTTGTGTAGCAGGGGCTCCGTGAGGAGATCTGCCCCCACGATGGCCGCCACGGACCTGGTCGTTGAAAACAGTTTCCAGGCCCGGAGGAGGTCCTGGTAGAAATCCGGCAGCCCGGAGAGGTCTCGCGGAAAACCTCTCGGACAAAGATAAAAGAGCTGTCGGTCATAGCGGAGCCCATGGAAGCGGCGTAAAAAGGCATGCGCCAATATGCTCCACGGCGAACTACCTACACTATAAAGGAGCCTCTGCAGGGCCTGGAGGCGGAAAACGCGGACCTGAGTGTACAGACACTTCAGGCCCTGCCCTCCTTCCTTCAGGGGCAAGTGGAGAACTCCAACAGGGGCCCAGTGCAATCCTGACCAAAAGAACTCCAGAATCAATCTCCGGAGGTGGGACAGGAAACCCGGGGCCGGGGCTAGGGTGTTGAGCCGGTACCAGAGCGTGGACAGGACTAGTTGGTTAAGCACCAGTGCTCTCCCCCGAAGGGAGAGACATCGGAGTAGCCTCGTCCATTTCCTGATCCGCTCAATCACGCCGCCTTCCAAATTTTGCCAGTTCTCCGGCGGAGAAGGGTGCGTGGCAGAAAGGTAAACGCCGAGATAGAGCAGAGGGCCGGCACTCCACCGGATGGTCTGAAGCGCGGGTGGGAGGGGGCTTACCTGCCGCCAGCCCCCCACCGCCAAGCCAGAGCTCTTGACCCAGTTGACTCGGGCGGAGGAGGCTGCCGAAAAGATGGCTTGGCATGCCTCCACTCGCGCCAAGTCGCCCGGGTCCTGGACCACGAGGAGGACGTCATCGGCGTACGCCGACAGGACCAGCCGCAGCTCCGGCTCCCGCAGCACCAACCCCGTCAACCTCCTGCGGAGGAGACAGAGGAAAGGCTCGATCGCCAGAGCGTACAGCTGGCCTGAGAGGGGACACCCCTGCCGCACCCCTCGCCCGAAGCTGACCGGTTCGGTCAGGGTCCAGTTGAGCCTAACCAGACACTCCGCGGAGGCGTACAGCACCCGGAGAAAACTCACAAACTGAGGTCCGAATCCAAACGCTCGCAGGGTGCTCAGGAGGTACCCATGATCTACCCTATCGAACGCCTTCTCCTGATCGAGAGACAGGAGGGCGAACGACAGACCGTCTCTCCGCCCGAGTTCCAAAAGGTCTCGGACTAAAAAGAGGTTGTCAAAAATGCTGCGACCCGGGACAGTATAGGTCTGGTCTGGGTGAATCACGTCCGCCATCACGGACCCTAGCCGCAGCGAGATTGCTTTCGCTACGATTTTATAATCCGTGCTAAGGAGTGAGAGGGGACGCCAGTTTCGTAAGTCGCGGAGGTCCCCCTTCTTCGGCAGCAAGGCGAGCACCGCTCGTCTGCACGAGAGAGGGAGGACCCCGCCCTGCAAGGACTCAGCCCAGACAGTGACTAGGTCTGGGCCAAGGATGTCCCAGAACGCGCGGTAAAACTCCACGGTCAGCCCGTCCATGCCCGGAGATTTATTGGTGGGCATGCGACGGAGGGCTTCCGAGAACTCGGCCAGGGTGAGAGGCAGCTCTAGCCGGTCTCGGTCGCCCACGCTGACCGTGGGGAGTTCCTCCCAGAGCACCCCGCAAGCGCCAGGATCGGTCGGATCCGGGGAGAAAAGGTTTGCGTAGAAGTCACGGGCCCTCCCACACATCTCCTCCGGATCCGTGAGGGGGGTGCCGTCTTCCGCTAGAAGGCAGGTGACGTGTTTTTTGGCCCCCCTCGTTTTCTCCAGGGCGTAGAAGAAGCGGGAGCCGCGATCCATCTCCTGAAGGAGGCGGATGCGGGACCGGACAAAGGCACCTCGGGCCCGGTGGTCCTCGAGGGCTCGAAGTTCCTCCCGCTTCTCCCGGCACGCTCCGCAGAGGGACGGGTCCCCGGGGCTGGCGGCCAGGCGCCTCTCCAGCTCTAAGACCTCCCGTTCCAACTGCTCTATCGCCGCATTTCTCCGTCGGCTGGTGCCCCGAGTGTAGTTGCGGCAGAAGAGCTTGGCGCGCACCTTCCCTAAATCCCACCATCGCCGCACCGAGGGAAAGGCACGCCACTGCTCCCGCCAGGCCAGCCAAAACTCCCGGAAGGACATCACAAAGCTCTCGTCCTCCAACAGGCTGTTATTAAAGTGCCAGTAAGCCGGCCCCGGTCCCTCTGCACGGAGGGAGACCGTGACGGCAACCAAATGATGGTCGGAAAAAGGGGCTGGCCGAATGGTGGAGGAGTGGGCCTGTGAAAGATGGAGACGGGATAGATAAATACGGTCTAACCGAGAGCGGTGCGACCGACGGGCCTCCACCCGAACGAAGGTAAACGTGGAAGTATCATCTGGGTGATGGTCACGCCAGACGTCCACTAGGGAGTGATAGTCGACTATGTCTCGAAGAATGGTCGCGGCGGCCGGGCTCGGCTCGGCCCCCGAGCGGTCCCGTTCCTCGAGGGTGGTATTAAAGTCCCCTCCCAGGATCAGGCACTCGTGTGAATCCAGGGTGTCGAGAAATTCGGACACCTGCTGGTAAAATTGCGGCCGCTGTGAGCTCACTTGCGGGGCATAGATATTAACAAAATTGACCACGAGCCCCTCCAAACGAACTCGGAGGTGCAACAAGTGGCCCGGCACGGCCTCAGTGACTCCGAGCACCTCGGGCCGCAGGGTGGGGGAGAACAGGGTCGCCACTCCAGCTTGCCAAGCCGTGCAGTGGCTAAAGTATACCCCGTCCCCCCATTCCAGCCGCCACCTATCCTCGGCGGTTGGGTCCGTGTGGGTCTCCTGCAGGAAAACCACAGAGTACCTCCCCTCCCGAAGGTAGGAGAGCACCTGGGACCTGCGGAGAGCCATCCTACAGCCCCTGGTGTTCAGGGTTACAATGATGAGAGGTGTCATGCGGAGGGCTGGGGGGGTGGGGAGTTCTCAGGGGTGGGGGTACTCATGGCCCCCGGCGGGTCGCGTAGCAACCCGTGTCCCATCCCGTGAGTAAGTAACTCTTTCCGGAAGCTGCGGGCCCGCTCGTAGGCCGCGGCACCGCCCTTCCCTTGCCCTCTACCCTCCCTCATAAGGGCTCTCGCGGCCCGAAGGAGTCGATCAAAGTCCCCCCATTGCTGGAGAGCCAGCTGTGCCCTATCGCGGGCACCACGGCATCGTTTCAGGAACTCCCGTAATGCATGCTGCAGCTCATGGGGGGGTAGGGTTACAACTCCCAGAGCAGTCCCTGGTGGGGCTTTTGATGCAGCTTCGTGGTCCGCTAAGGCGGGTAGGCAGGGTGCGGACCGCCGACGGGGTGTCTGACAGGCTGGGGTTATTAACTCCATCTCATGCCTTGGGGCGGACGGGGATGGCAGGGGGAAAGGTGCAACTCCTGGGGAGTCGCAACTAGAAAACATAAAGACTGCTCCCTGGGGGGAATCTGCAAAAGGCGGAAAAGAAATAACCCCAGGGGCGGCGGTAGCCTTGCAGGAGGAGGGAGACTGAACCGGAATAGGGGTGGGGGCAGGGGCAGAGGTAAGGCCCTGGGCTTCAGGAGGCGCACAGCGAAAAGAAGGCGCCTCCCGAGCAGGGTCGGGGGTGAAGGGGCAAGGGAGGGGGCTCCGAGGAATGCTAGGTACCGGCTCCGGGGTGGTCGTGGCAGCCATGGTCCCAGGCGGTAAACCACTTTCCGTGGGGTGCTCACCCGGAAAGGCAGTCAGGGGGAAAGGGCATGGGGAGAGGGGGCCTGGGGTGAGATTGCCCAAATCGAGGCCGGCCGGCAGTAAATCATCCCCTCCCTGGGTGACCGGGGTCAAATCCAGGGCTTCAATCTCTGCGTACACAGAGGAGAGGCCAACTCCCACCACCCCAGGGGCCTCTCCGCTAGGGCCCGCCTCGGCGGTCACGTCGGGGTTCGTTGGGAGTTCAGGTGGTATCTGGTTAGAAGGGGCTTCCCCCGGGGCTGCGGAGGGGAGGGTCCCCCGCGGAGGGGGGATTCCACCCTCCAATGCTGGTCTATCTTCACCTCCCGACACCAGCGAATGGATCTCACTCGTGGCCGAGGCGGGAGGCTCAGGGTCGGTACCTCCCTTCCTGGTCTTCCGGGGGGCTTCCGCGTCAGATGAATGCAGCGGAGCTCGAGCCCTCCGCTTGCCTCGCTTCCCCTGGACTACAGTCCAGCCCTCCATGGCGTCGTCCGGGGGTGGAGTAGCAGGGGACGGAGCGGGGCGCGGAGGCAAAGGTTCAGGGGTTTGGGGGGGTAGCGGTAAGGCAGCATTAGGGGCGGGGGGTTCTCCTTGGGGCGAGCCCTCTCCTGCACCCAGTAAAAGCTTTGCCACACCCCCCTCCATAGGCTCTGCCGAGGTGGTTACGGCAAGAGTGGGACTCCCGTGGTCGCCCGGGCGTTGTTGGAGGGGTGCCTCTTGGGCCCGGACGGGGGCAGCGGTGGATCGGGTGGGAGGGGGGGTGGTATCGGGTGCCGGGTGGCCAGGGGTGTCGGCAACAACAGGGCCGATATCCCGCCGGGTCTCGGGGGTCTCAGGTGCCCCTCTCCCCCGGGCCAAAGGGCAGTCCCTGCGGACATGCCCTGCCGAGCGGCAGAGGTAGCACCGGGCCTCTCCGGTGGAATAAAAGACCCTATAGCGGGCTCCCTGGTAGGGAACTAGAAAGGACCCCTCGAGCGCCTCTCCGTCACGCACCCCCGCCGGCAGTAAAATCTGCACTTGCCGGCGGAACGATAGGACGTGACGGAGGGCGGGGTCCTTGCAGCCTAACGGGAGAGGGCTAATAACAGAAACAAGCTTCCCCAGGGCAGAAAGAGCAGGTAACAGGGCAACATTAGGTAAAAAGGGAGGAACGGAGGTGAGGACGAAGCGAACGCCCAGATCTTCTAGCGGTTCCAGGGGGAGAAACACCCCCCCCACCACTAGGCCCTTCTCCACCGCCTCCTGGGCGGCAGTCTCCGAGGCCAGAAAGAGAACGACCTTCCCATACATCTTGGAGGCCGCCACAATGGCCATGGGTCCTACCACTTTCGCCAACGCCTGCACGTATGCCTCCACGTGGGGCGAGGCGGGTACTAGGAGGCAACGGACACCGTGCTTCCTGGTCAGGGCGGGAAGAGGGCCCCGACTACTAGTAGTGGCAGCGGAGGCAGTGGGAGGGCGAGATGAGGAGGCGGCAGGTGAGGGGGGGCCTGTCGCCACCCGGGCATACGTCCTGGGGGCCGGGGGAGGGATGGTCGCAGAGCTGGTGGAGGGAACAGCTGGGAGGGGTGCCGCGATCGATGACGAGGCCACTGTGGTGGGGGCGGCCTCTGCCACGGAGGGTCCAGCGGCATTAGCAGGGCCCTTCCCTTTTGGCCCACTTCGATTTTTCCGTCTAACTGGGGGGGGGTTCCTAGAATCTAGTGGGACAGGAACCAGAGCAGCAGTAGTAATCGCCCCGGTGCCTCCCACTGCCGATGCCCCAGCGGGGGCGGTGGCAGGGGTTCTAACAATGGAGGCGGTGGGGAAATCTTGAGGGGTGGGCAGGAGGGTAGATGGGGAAGGGGCAACCAATTTCGGTGGAGGGGCCTTGCGTCCCTCCTTCTCTGCCATTGTAAGCAGGGAGAGACAGGGGAACACTGGGAGGGGGGGGGGCAAAAATCGGGGTCCGGTAGTAGGGGTAGGCTATGGGGTAAACAATCCGGGGGGGGGGTGGGGGAAGGACAACCCACCACAAGTGTCCAAAGAGTCTCGCTTGGTTGGTTGTTATGCCTGGTCCAAAAGGCAAAGTCCAAAGCAAACAGCTGGATCCGAAGGCAGATGGCAGATTGCCAGCAGGGACGAAGCAGCGGGGGCCGTGATAGTTGTAATAGTGGTGGGGGGGGTTGGGGGCACCGATGGATCTGGGGGTAGCTCCCTGCTACACCCCTGTGCCGCCGCAGGCGCAGCTGAAATGCAGTCAACTCCCCCCCCCGAGGGTAGAAATTCAAAAGAAATCCCTCAGTCTTACGGCCTCTCTCCACGATGATTCATAGCTGCCCGGGAGTTCTCCGGCCTCTGGCGTCTGCTACAGCTGTTGGCTCTGTCCCAAGGCTCTCGGAAAAAGTCCAGGCAAAAAGCAAAACAGCTGGGTCTGGGGGGGTCCACTCCCCTCTCCGGACAGCAGGTTGGCAGTCCTCCCCCCCTCCTCCGGGGGTTTCAAGTAAGCAAGGAGCAAAGTCCAAAAGCAGGCATCGGGGGGGGGGGTGCTGGCGACCGGCCAGCACACTGACGCAGCTCAAAAAAACGGGAAAAAACGAAACCAAAAAAACAAAGCGTCCGGCCCAAACGCGGGGGGGAAAACTAAGCAAAAGGAAAAGTGTGAAAAATCCGGGCCGGGGGGCTTTAGGAAAGAAAGGAAAGCAAATAGCTCAGGAGCGAGTGAAGAACGATTCCGGCTCCTTAACAGGGAAGGGTCCAGAACAATCAGGAACCTTCTGGAGACCATTAAGACAGGCTGATTAGAACACCTGCAGCCAATCGAGAAGCTGCTAGAATCAATTAAGGCAGGCTAATCAGAGCACTTGGGTTTTAAAAAGGAGCTCACTTCAGTTTGTGTGGTGCGTGTGAGGAGCTGGGAGCAAGAGGCACTAGGAGCTGAGAGTGAGAACGTGGACTGTTGGAGGACTGAGGTGTACAAACATTATCAGACCCAGGAGGAAGGTCCTATGGTGAGGATAAAGAAGGTATTGGGAGGAGGCCATGGGGAAGTAGCCCAGGGAGTTGTAGCTGTCGCACAGCTGTTCCAGGAGGCACTCTAGACAGCTGCATTCCACAGAGCCCTGGGCTGGAACCCGGAGTAGAGGACGAGCCTGGGTTCCCCCCAAATCCTCCCAACTCCTGGTCAGACAGAGAAGGAGTCGACCTGGACTGTGGGTTCAGAAAAACGGCCAAGCTGAGGGCTGCTGTGAAGCTCCATGGTGAACAAATCTGAGCAGGAACTTTGTCACAGTACCTTCTTTGCGTTTTGTCAAATCTGCAATGAAAGTGTTCTTAAAATGACAACATGTTCTGGGTCATCACCCGACACTGCTATAATATGAAATATATGGTAGAAGACAGGTAAAACAGAGAAGGGGACATACAATTCTCCCCCAAGGAGTTCAATCACAAATTTAATTAACACATTATTTTTTTAACGAGTGTCATCAGTGTGGAAGCATGTCTTCTGGAATGGGGCCGAAGCATGAAGGGACATATGAATGTTTAGCGTATGTGGCATGTAAATACCTTTGAATGCCGGCTACAAAAGTGCCATGAAAATGTCTGTTCTCACTTTCTGGTGACATTGTAAATAAGAAGAGGGCAGCATTATCTCCTGTAAATGTAAACAAACTTGTTTGTCTTAGGGATTGGCTGAACAAGAAGTAGGTCTGACTGGACTGAGGTTTTACATTGTTTTGGTTTTGAGTGCAGTTATGTAACAAAAATCTACATTTGTAAGTTGCACTTTTACAACAAAGAGATTACACTACAGTACTTGTATGAGGTGAGCTGAAAAATACTATTTCTTTTATAATTTTTACAGTGAAAATATTTGTAATAAAAATACACTTTGATTTCAATTACAACACAGAATACAATATATATGAAAATGTAGAAGAAGATCCAAAATATTTAACAAATTTCAATTGGTATTCTATTTTTTAACAATGTGATTAAAACTGTGATTAATCGCAATTAATTTTTTAAATCTCAATTAATTTTTTTGAGTTAATGTATGAGTTAACTGTGACTAATTGACGGCCCTAATTTCAATCAAAAAGCACCACACTTCCCACTGAAGTAAATGTGACTAACTGGGCTTTTAACCCTTTATTGCCTGTGATGAAGGTTTCATACCATAACAGAGGCCTAATAAATCACAGGACATTTACAGTGAAGGCCTCAGAAAAGAGTACCAACTCATCTGAGTCCCATGAGTGTTTCAGAAAGGTTGGGAGATGAGCAGAAGGTTGCTACAGACCAGAGCCTGTAGTTGGAAAGCGAGGAGAGGGTGAAGAGAAAGGAGAGACTCTCTAACTAAACTTTCAACACTTCAATAAAGTTTCAGGTTCCATGCAGTTTGAGGGATGGAAAAAGATCCAGCTCAGATTCACTTCAACTGAGGGAGCGATGAGGGTTCCAAGACACGGAGCTACCTAGTTAAACTAAACAGATTTCCCTTTCCTCTGCATTTTGTAAAATAAATGAATGTTTGAAGCACATTTTTTTTCATGGTTATGATGTGCGCTCAGCCAGAACAAGCTGCTGACTAGTGCAATTTGAAGGAAAAAATGTAATTACCTTTATATTTGTCAAGTATTCCTTGACTCTTTTCTTCAGGTTATATAACTACTGGCAAAGGTAGCCTAGTTCTTATTTACAATACACAGCTACATGAATTAGCACAAAGTTTCTGTTCTCTTTTTATAACAGCATTATGACCGACTTGTCACAGTTCCCAAGGTAATAGCATCTCTGACAATTTTGTGGCCTCTTTGAACACCCCACTTAGATTGTAGGCCCCTAGCTTTGTCATCATGGAGTCTTGTGACTTTCTCTCTAGACCAGGGATTTTCCTGGGTTGGAATTCTTCCTGCAATTCAGTGTGATCACCTCAGCTGTCCTGTTTTCTTAGGGGCAAGGACACGGTTAACTGATGACGGGCCAGTCTTCATAAAGCAAAGTACTATTAACTCAGAACAAAAGCTTCATAGAGAAATTATACTGTACAAACAATAAACAGCTTGTATGCATGCCTAACTTACCAGGTGTCATCCATTTTCCACATGGCAACCCTGATATGAACAAAGTGCTTCAGGCCCTTTCCTTGGGGTCTGTCTTTCTTGGCCACAGTTTCATGTCAGATATTGAATCAGGTGACAATGTCCTCTCCCCCTGAGTCAGGGTGGTCATTTTCTTCAGTTTCCTTTGTTTGTCAGGTTTCTTGAACTAGTTCAAACCAATATATGCAATTTCTCTCAAGGGCAGCAGGTTCTCCAGACATGTTAACTGCTTAGAGACTTAGCATTTATTGCCCCCTAGTTATTTTAGTTTCTATTAGAAACTCTAACTCCCCCACTGAGTCAGGAATACAATTCCTTGCCCATATGATACACACAACATTTCTGAAATTGATACAAATAGTCTTCAGATCTTCTAAGGTCATGTCTACACTACAGATCTTACAGTGGCACAGCTGTACCAATGCAACTGTGCTGCTGTAAGGTCTTCCGTGTAGCCATTCTATGCCAGTGGGAAAGAGCTCTCCCATCAGCATAATTAAACCACTTACAATGAGCTGCAGTGTCTATATAGGTGGGAGAGCATCTCCTGCTGACATAGCGCTGTCCACACCAACGCTTCTGTTGGTGTAAATGATGTTGGTCATGGGGTGTGTTTTTTCATACCCCTGACCGACAAAAGGTTTATCAACAAAAGCACTAGTGTAGACATAGCCTAAGTTTCCGTTGTGTCTGTCATACAGATTCTAGGTTTAGAATTCTCTGTTTATGTCTTTTTGTTAATAAAAGCAAATGTCCACAAGGAATTTTAGTGTTAAGTGCTGCATAAAGTTGCTGCTGTTACTGTTGCTGCAGCATTGTTACTGTTCTTGGAGCGCCAATGTCAGCTGCACTAGCATGTTAATTCAGCAGATCTTGACGTTACTTACAAAGAAAGACCACAGGCTTGGTTCAGTGGCAAAGGCACTCGGCTGGACAAAGATGCCCCGCCTCTGACTTTTCCTTTTATACACTTATACAAACTAGTTATATATTACACTCCAGATGTAGTTAGTTACCACCCTTATCCTTGTACCTTCTGGTTCGAACAAAACATTCTTATCCATTATCCTGTCATCCCGTTCTTATCTTACAAGGGGTCACTGTGCTCCTGTACCATCTCTTAAAATTTGTTTACATAGTTACTTGAGAATGCTGGGTCTTCCTGCACCATCCTCTCTGGTTAGGAATGTACTTACTTGGTTAGCCAATACCTAGTGTTTTGTTATTTTTCCAAGTCCAGTCCTACTTTTGTTCATAGCCTTTGGTTCACACTAATAATTATGCTTAGGGCTCCAGCAAGGAGGGAGGGCAGGAGTGAACAAGGAAAGAGAAATAAAAGAAAAAAAATCAGTTAAAGTTAGAGTTCCAAAGCAAAATATTTCATGTGGAATGTAGCAGTTTCATGTCAATATAATACAGTGCGCTGACTGACACAAGTAATTGTAATTTTCAAAAGTGACTTTGAGACTTAGACCAGATCCTCAAAATTATTTAGGTGCCTAACTGCCATTGATTTCAATGGGGGGACAGGTGAATAACTTCCATCTGAGCCTTGGAATATCGCCCCCTAAATCCCATTTTCAAAAGCACTTAAGTCACTTCTGAAAATATGACTTAGGCTTTAAAGTCATCTAGACCTTTGAAAATTTTGCTTGTTGCCTTTATTTTCTGAAACCAAATTTGCACATAGAGGTCTGGTTCCTAGCTACTCAACAATTTCCTAAGTTCCCTTTGTGGTTTGCCAGTGATTATGTACTCATAGACTGTGGAAGAGGAGATGGAAAGAAAGAAATGTAACTAGACTGCAGTACAACCCATGAGCTCAGTTTATTTTGCACCTAAAGATTTAGGCCTGGATGCACAAAAGGAGTTAGGCATTGGAACACTGAGCAGCTCAGTGCCTAACTTTTAGATGCCTAGAATATCACAGGAACAACACTATAATTCACAAAGTCCAAGTTAGGCACCTCAGCTATCTATACAATTAATGGAGATAGTTAGGTGTCTTAGAATGTGATTCATAAAAGACATCATTGCTAAGCAGAGAGCTGCCTAAGTCAATAGGAGATGCTGATGAGAGGAGGGTGTGCTAAACTGTGCCACTTTCATGGAGGTAGTCACCTATCTCTGCTTGTGATTCTCATCTGTGAACCCTCTTCTGGAGTTAGGTGCCTATGCCATTTTTACTGGAAGGCTGACTGGGGGTGGGAGAAGGCTCTCCCTCATAATGTTTAGCCCAGTGGTTAGGGTACTCACTTGGGATATGGAAGACCCACCATTCAAGTCACACACACACACACACATCCCTGCCCCTTTTGCCTAAGGGGAAAAAAGATTAGAACAGGGATTGGCCATCTCTCAGGTGAGGGCTCTACCCATTGGGCTGTGCTGATGGGTGAGGAGACATGTCCCTTATTCTTTCCTGTTGAAGCTATTCCACTCTAAGTAAATAATGAGTCTCATCTGGGCTAGAGAGAGAGCACAAACATGAGAGAGACTATAATCTGGTGGGTAGAGCACTCATGCAGAATGTGGGAGGCCTAGAATCCACTCCGCCTCCTCCAATGACTCTTTAATTATTCATCCACAGTGCAACAGCTTCACTAGCAGAGATGTAGGGGACCTTGCTCTCCTCATACACACATATTAGAATATCCTAGAGCCCGATCATTACAGCATTCACCTGAGCAATGGCAAAAAATTTTCAAACCCCTTTTCCTCATGTGAAGAGGGACTTGCATTTATAGTCTCCCAATCCTAGCTGAGTACCCTAACCACAGCAATAAAAGTTATATGGAAGTTTCTAGTCCTGACTCCATCCCCCCAGCTGTTTTGTGTGCATTTGCCTAAGTGTCCCTATCTGGTAGGCGTGCTCAGAGGTTGACTACTGGATAGGGCTCTGCATCCAGTTTAGGCAGCTGAATGCCTATCTTCCTCCGATTTGTGAATTGCTCTGGGGCTTAGGTGGGAGATAGACAGCTGGATGCCTAGAGTGGGCAGTAGTATACATGTCCAGAGGCAGAAACAGAGACACTTAGGGAACTTAAGTGCCAAGTTGTTTAGGCACCTATAGGTTTCATAAGGAGGTTTGTGCACTGCAGTGCACTTAGATGACTAAAAGAAGAGGAATTTAGGCACCCAAAATAGGGACTTAAGGGCCTACCTCCTTTTGTGCATTCTAAGTGACAATAGGATCACCTGGAATCAGTCATCTCTAAGAGCTATAGTATTCTGGAACAGTGAGTATACTCAAAGTGAAGAACAGAAGTAGATAAAAGATCAAAGATACACAATTGAACTCTCTAAATTCAAATCCACCCTAATCCTCACAACTTCCAAGATGCCCACAAGTAATGAACTAATAACAGCATTTAATATTAGTTACTCTTAGGGTTGCCAGGCATCCAGTTTTCAACCAGAACACCTGGTTGAAAAGGGACCCTAGCGGTTCTGTTTGGCACCGCAGACCTGGCCATTAAAAGTCCAGTCAATGGCGCAGGAAGGGCCCCGGGCTAAGGCAATTCTTTGCAGCCCCTAGGCGCATGGGTGGCCAGGGTGGCTCCACAAGCTGCCCCCGCCCTGAGTGCTGGCTCCGCAGCTCCCCTTGGCTGGGAACTGCAACCAATGGGAGCTGCGGGGGCGGCACCTGCTTGCACGAGGGCAGTACATGGAGCCTCCCTGGCTGGCCCCATGCACATAGGGGCTGCAGGAACCTAGCGGCCACTTCCTGGGAGCTGCAGTAAGCTCCACTGGGACCCTGCACTGGGACCCTGCTTCTGCACCCCAACCCCCTGCCCCAGCCAGGAGTCCTCTCCTGCACCACAAACCACTCATCCCTTGCCCCACCCCAGAGCCTGCACCCCCAGCTGGAGCCCTTACCCCCTGCCCTGCACCTGATCCCCCTGCCCCAGCCTGGTGAAAGTGAGTGAGGGTGGGGGAGAGCGAGCAAAGGAGGGAGGGAGGAGGGATGGAGCTGGGGGGCAGGGCCTCAGAGAAGGGGGAGCAGGGCCTCAGAGAAGGGGGAGCAGGGGCTGGGCCTCAGAGATGGGGTGGGGCAGGAGTATTCAGTTCTGTGCTATTAGAAAGTTGGCAACCCTATTATAATTAATAACAAAATGTTATTCCCTTCTTTGTATTTCCCTGTGCATCTTATATTCCTCATGTCTTTCCTGTAGATTATAAACTGTGCTTATAGGGAATTCTGATACAGTGGAAAACCAGTTAACAGAGAAGTGTAATAGAATAAAAGCATCACAATGTGTAAGGCACAGTTTCAACAGTTCTACTGCATTTGTTCTGTGTGTGGAGTGGGAATATGGTAGGGAGTTCTTTCCAACTTGCTGTGTGATGCTGTCAAACATATTACTTTGTAATAGGACAACTGGACATGCTCCCCGTGCCTGAATCATTGTTAGTAGTGAAATGTGATGTGAGTGCAGCCAGAGGTAAAACAAACAAAACAGGGTTAGTATTTTTCACCAATTTTTTACCAAAGTTTCAGTTGCTAAAAAATAAGCAGATTCTCCCAACCCCCAACAATGGCTTTTATTTCCCCTTACGGTAGGAAGTTACTTCATGAAAAGCTCTTCAGAGTTCTCCATTCATTACAGGGTTCATTGCAGAATTTTGCTCAGTCATGCTGTTTAGTGTCCATTAATCAACAGCTCGTTATTACATAGCTGATTCTATTAAAACACCCAGTTGAGAAAGAGCCTCTACTCCTATCTCTGTAATGAAATGGGAAATCCTTACAGCACTCACACCGCTATCTCCATTCTACAATAATATCAGCTTAATGCATGGAAGAACAATGTAAACAAGCAGCAGTTCTGCCTCAAATCCCTTTCTTCGCTACTTCCTCAGCATCAAGAAAAATAACGGAAACAGATCTTCTTATTTTGCTTGCACGTGAAATTGAATAATAAGTAAAAATTGATAGTGTTAAAACTTTCTTTAAATACATATTGCATACACACACGTACACAGAATGTAATTTTATCACCTCCGTATCAAGTGAATAAAATCCCTTTTAAAAGAATCAATGCTGTGAAATAATTACAAAGAGAATACTCTAAAATGGAGAATCTTGCTCTTTCATACTTATTTTATTAAAAAATAAGCAGATTCTCGCAACCCCCAACAATGGCTTTTATTTCCCCTTACGGTAGGAAGTTACTTCATGAAAAACTCTCCAGAGTTCATCCTATTAAGCACCAGTTCACAAATATATTCGTTATATAAAAAGAGTGTTTACTAACCCATTGCAGATTCCCTTCTTTCCCAAATGTTCCTTTGACATTTTAGTGAACACATTTAAGTATGAGTATTGTAGTCCATATATGGTGCCCAATTGTAATTAATATTTCAAATAGTGGGTAGAAAGATTACATAGAAGACCTTCCTCTTTCTGGTTAAAAGTCATGTAAAGGATCGTAAAACCCAAAGTCTGGTTGTGTGAAAAAGTCAAAAGCCCATGATTTGCAATGGAATGTTTTTTTTCCAGTTTTTGTTCCCTCCTCATCGGTTTTGCATATAGTAATGTTAAATTAGTGCAAAATCTAGCTGCAGGTCAGTATTCAGTGCACATATTGATTGAGTATAGCATTACAGCATAGTGATGTTCTATTTTTAATAAGTGTGTAACAAAGTATTAAGGAGAGATTACTGGGTCTCATTCCCTTCTTACAATTAAGCACAATTCAGATTGCTGAGTAGTAATCCATTAGGCCTGGCTATGCTGTGTGGTTTTGGTTGTTTGTTTGTTTGTTTTGCAAAGGACACCGGTGAATTGACCTCATTGACCTCATGTGAATCATGTGAGCAGAACATCTATCCAGTTACAGCAGTGCAGTAAACACCCTTGTGTAGACAAGATATAAGCTGATGGAGGAATTTATGCCATCTTGAAGTAGGCTGAAAGGCAGAGACCCAATAACAGAAATTAGTATTTCAGAAAACTGAAGCCTCTTCAATGCTTATATTCATTTAATGGAAAATTAATTAACTTTGATTTTCTTATCCTCCTGAATAAACTTGTTGAGCCATATCTTCCGCAACACTCTGTCACCTGTATCACCATTCTGCCAAAGAAAAGACGAGCTGGCTGAAACAGTCCTTTGGAGAGTCTCTGCATAAGGAAATCTCTGGACCATGTAAAGCCAGCATTGCAAGGGAGCAGGACAGCCATTGAGGCTGTTCTAATGTGCTGGGGACAGAACTGCCCCTAGGATCATGAAATCATTCTTCTTACATAGGTAAGTGCCATTTACAAGATTAAAGGTAGCGAAGAACGAGGCTCAAGGAAACCAGAAAATAAAGCACTACATAAGAGATATTACTTATTATTATCATTTTAATGTCCTTCAAATTTAGGATGAGTTATTTGGACAAAAGATTTGAATGCAACCTTGAAAAGGAAAAGATAAACTGACTTATCCGGGCCGGGGGGGGTGGAAATCATAGAATATCAGGGTTGGAAGGGACCCCAGAAGGTCATCTAGTCCAACCCCCTGCTCGAAGCAGGACCAATTCCCAGTTAAATCATCCCAGCCAGGGCTTTGTCAAGCCTGACCTTAAAAACCTCTAAGGAAGGAGATTCTACCACCTCCCTAGGCAACGCATTCCAGTGTTTCACCACCCTCTTAGTGAAAAAGTTTTTCCTAATATCTAATCTGAACCTCCCCCACTGCAACTTGAGACCATTACTCCTCGTTCTGTCATCTGCTACCATTGAGAACAGTCTAGAGCCATCCTCTTTGGAACCCCCTTTCAGGTAGTTGAAAGCAGCTATCAAATCCCCCCTCATTCTTCTCTTCTGCAGGCTAAACAATCCCAGCTCCCTCAGCCTCTCCTCATAACTCATGTGTTCCAGTCCTCTAATCATTTTTGTTGCCCTTCGCTGGACTCTCTCCAATTTATCCACATCCTTCTTGAAGTGTGGGGCCCAAAACTGGACACAGTACTCCAGATGAGGCCTCACCAATGTCGAATAGAGGGGAACGATCACGTCCCTTGATCTGCTCGCTATGCCCCTACTTATACATCCCAAAATGCCATTGGCCTTCTTGGCAACAAGGGCACACTGCTGACTCATATCCAGCTTCTCGTCCACTGTCACCCCCAGGTCCCTTTCCGCAGAACTGCTGCCTAGCCATTCGGTCCCTAGTCTGTAGCTGTGCATTGGGTTCTTCCATCCTAAGTGCAGGACCCTGCACTTATCCTTATTGAACCTCATCAGATTTCTTTTGGCCCAATCCTCCAATTTGTCTAGGTCCTTCTGTATCCTATCCCTCCCCTCCAGCATATCTACCACTCCTTCCGGTTTAGTATCTCTGTAAATTGTCTGTAAAATGTCTCTGTAAATTAACAAATTTAGAAATACCTCCATTAATTTTGATGAAGATACAATAAGTAGTGTACATGGATCTAATTGAAACTGAGAAATTACCATTAATTCTCATACTTGAGAGAACCCCATTTGGTTCAGTGAAATGGATTCCCCTTTCATTTTGTGAAAGGAAAATATGTGCTCCTGAGTATGGGCGAAAGAATAGAGGGGGAGAGCTCTGGGGTGTGAATCCCCCAGCTGGGGATCTCCTGCTATAAAAATACCAACAATGATGTAACAAAGCAAAAAACAACCACCACATTTGAAGATGGAATAGATGGTTTCCCCTGAAAGGCATGTTAATCTGTTATAGGCATGTACAGTACAATTTCCTTATCTGTTTTAATATCATGCCATGCCTGTTTGTGACACTGTAGAGTTGGTTATTATCATGAGCTCGTTATCATTCAGTGGTGCTCCTGCACTGAACAGGATATGAACTGATGCACACATCAATGTACTGAGATAAAACCAGCCTGTGTTTTGCTGTTTTTTAATATCACTTTATTTTGAATAATTTCAATTACAATACTTATTTTTATGTGTACCTTATACTTGTGTTGCAGTTTGGTAAGTCTTCCTTCCTGTTAAAGATAACTGAGTAAGAGGAGGGGTCCAAGTTTCACCTAATCACAACTCACAAGCACATGAGAAGTGTTTCAAAATGAGACAGAAGGAAAGGTTAGAATGAGGCACTTAAAACCAAAGTTACGTGACTATAATTCTTGTAAGATGTACTAGACTGAGGACTCTGGAGAATGAAAGACATGATTCTGTACAGCCTTTCCCTTCTATAGTATTTGCACCTGTATAAAGTGAGTGCAAAACTCTACTGAATGAAAACAGTAATATTTTACACCCAGTTCAGAGCCCAGGTGTAAACTGACTGCACAAGGGGCAAGGCATTAAAGAAGGCCTTGAAGTCTTTATTTTTATTCATCCACTGAATGCAGTGCAAGCTTTCCCATAAAATGTGACTAAACCATGACCATCAGGGACCAGCTATAGAGGTATCACTTCTGAGACTGCTTCTAAGAGTTACAACTGTGGTGGTAGATAGGCTTCACCCGATTACCTGCAGTCTAGGCTGCACTTCTCTCTTCAGGTAATTTTGTTATGTGGCTATTTCTGCCAGGATGTTTCTGTCAACAAGCGATGGGGGACTGGCAGTAATATAATGTATCACATAATGTATCACACTCCCCTCTTTCATGCACCTCAGGTCAAGTACAGGCTGGAGTTTGTTCTTTTCAGAAAAGTAGTACATAGAGTGAAAGCTCAGAGCTATGGTATGCAAAACCTGGAACAGAGATGTTAATCACTGCTGCCAGTCAGCCTCAGAGAGAGAACCTGACAATTTCTTAGTGAACAAATGTTTAATACAGCCATAAATGTTTGCAAACAGTATTTGGAATACTTCTGAATAACTTCATATGTAAGCAGGGTCAGAATGAACTCTTCTCTATCATCTAATGATGCACTGGGAGAAAAGACTTCAGGAGCAGACTGTATTTGCATAGACACACCTACTTTGCCTAAGTGTTCAGCATGAAGGAACTGCTTTGCCAAAATGATCAATTTTGGGGTTGCAAATCATTCTAGTATTTGAATGCACTGGTAATGAAATGTAGGGCATGAACATCAAAATGATCAAAAGCAATAGTGCCAATATGTGTCACCACTTGGAGGAGCTGGCCCTGCCCAATCTCCATCACAGAGAGAACCTGTTCCCTTGCACCCTGGGAAAAGAGAGCAGCTACCCCAGCAGTGACATTGAAGCCATGGCTTAAGAAGGCTTCCTCTTCCCATTCCTTCAACCAGTTCCCCTGCCTATAAAGGTCTGAATGTATCTCTTATAAAAGGCAACATGAGCCCATTTTTTGTCTGTGAAATTCAAAGAGTTGTGCCCTTTTAATGACCATCCAGGCATCCATTTAATATTTAGCAAGCCAAAGTTGAGCAGCACCATAGAGACTAGAAGGAGAGAGCCAAGCAGCAGAAGCAACGGGAAGCAGAAGTACTTAGAACAAAATGAGCTATGGTGTAGAGGGGACTGGAACAAGATGGAACTGTTTCCTACGGTCAACCAAGGTGTCTCTCAAGACAAGGGACCTCCCTCTCTGTTTCCTCTGCAGGGGGGTGTTCCTCAAACTCCAAGACTCACTTCTGTCTAGGCATAAGTGATGGGATCACAACAGAGGGTATGGCTAGGGGAACACCTATTTCCCCCCAATTTGTGCATCCCTCTGGGGTTTAGGCATCTGACTCTGGCATGAAACTATAGTGCACAAGTCCAGAAATAGAAACATAGGCACCGAGGGAACTTTTACTGCAAAAACTTAGGCACCTACCCTGTGTGGGGGCAGATGAGCAGCAGTTTTGTGAATCCTAGTAGGGCCTCATTCTGGGATGTAGGCACCTAAAATAACAGTAAAGTGCTTAAGTCCTTTTGTTAATCTGGTGCCTGAACAAGAACCCACAAGAGGCACCATGGCAGCTCAGGCAATGCAGATTAAGGTCAAGTTGACCTCAGTTGAAGTCTGTTGATTCACATCTAACCGACCCAAAACATTTTTAATCTCTCAGTGGAAAATATAAAAGTGGTTTACTAAATTGCACCAGGTAAGGAGATAATGGAGAGCTGGCTCCAGAGTCAGGGAAATGAAAGTGACTACTCCTCTCAGCTGCATCCAGCTTTATTAAAGAGCATTGAACATTACAACAATTTATGTATGTGAAACCAGACAATCACTGTTCTCTCGAATAAACTCACACAGGAATGTGATCGAGGACCAAGACACACCACCTGTGGGAGAGCACTTTTCACAAAGTGATCATTCTGTATCACACCTCTCAGTCCTCATCCTCAAGGGAAATCTGCACAACACTTTCAAAAGACCTGTAGATTACAGTGGATGAGAAACTGGATATGAGTCAGTGTGCCCTTGTTGCCAAGAAGGCTAATGGCATATTGGGCTGCATTAGTAGGAGCATTGCCAGCAGACAGAAGGAAGTGATTATTCCCCTTTATTCAGCACTGGTGAGGCCACATCTGGGGTATTGCAACCAGTTTTGCCCCCCCCCCCACTACAGAAAGGATGTCGACAAATTGGAGAGAGTCCAGCAGAGGGCAACAAAAATGATTAGCGGGCTGGGGCACATGACTTACAAGGAGAGGCTGAGGGAACTGGGCTTATATAGTCTGCAGAAGAGAAGAGTGAGGGGGGATTTGATAGCAGCCTTCAACTACCTGAAGGGAGGTTCCAAAGAGAATGGAGCTTGGCTGTTCTCAGTGATGGCAGAACAAGAAGCAATGTTCTCAAGTTGTAGTGGGGGAGATCTAGGTTGGATATTAGGAAAAAGTATTTCATTAGGAGCGTGGTGAAGCACTGGAATGGGTTACCTAGGGAGGTGGTGGAATCTCCATCCTTAGAGGTTTTTAAGGCCCGGCTTGACAAAGCCCTGCCTGGGATGATTTAGTTGGGGTTGGACTTTGAGCAGGGTGTTGGACTAGATGACCTCCTGAGGTCTCTTCCAACCCTAATCTTCTATGATTCTATGATTTTAAGTGATTATAAGGGATAGCAAACAGATCAAAGCAGAGCAAATAAAGCAAGCACACAAATTAAACTTAAAACAATAAGGGAACTGGCTACAAGTATCAGAGTAGCAGCTGTGTTAGTCTGTATCTGCTAAAAGATAAGGAAAAGGAGTACTTGTGGCACCTTAGAGACTAACCAATTTATTTGAGCATGAGCTTTCGTGAGCTACAGCTCACTTCATCGGATGCATACCGTGGAAACTGCAGCAGACTTTATATATACACAGAGAATATGAAACAATACCTCCTCCCACCCCACTGTCCTGCTGGTAATGGCCCAACCTGATGATCACTTTAGATAAGCTATTACCAGCAGGACAGTGGGGTGGGAGGTATTGTTTCATATTCTCTGTGTATATATAAAGTCTGCTGCAGTTTCCACAGTATGCATCCGATGAAGTGAGCTGTAGCTCACGAAAGCTCATGCTCAAATAAATTGGTTAGTCTCTAAGGTGCCACAAGTACTCCTTTTCTTTTTGCGAATACAGACTAACACGGCTGTTACTCTGAAACCTAAAAGAAAAGGAGTACTCTTTTCTTTTGGCTACAAGTAGTAATTTCTCATCCTAAATTTTGTTTTAAGTTGGTTGAGGAAATTCTTGAAGTCAAGCTGCTCTTGCTTGCAGCTTAGAACTCCAGGTAGTCCTTTCACAGCCCAGACACCTTCTAGCCTGAGTCCCATCCTTTCTTCCCTAGCTCAGTCTTTGGTGTTTCCTGCAGTCATCTTGGGTAGGGATTCAGTGAAGAATTGACCCTGAGTAACTCACTTTCCTGCCTTAAATAGGATTTACCCATGGTGGGAATCCTTTGTTTCCCAGTTTGATCCCCAGCCCCTTTGTGGAAAAATAGTAGCGGTCCGAGATGGAGTCCAGTACCAGGTGACATGATCACATGACCCTGCAGTGCCAAAGCAGTCATAAATCCTCCAGAGGACTTTCCAGGAAGGGGGAAGATTAGCATCTTCAAAGTCCTTTTGTTCTCCTGAGTGGCCCATTGACTAACCAGCCAGACTGAGTGCATTTGGCTGGCGGGCATTCCCAAGGTGCAAAACCACTCGTAATAGTTACATAGTCAATATTGCTAACTTCATATACATAAATGATACAGGTATACAAATAAGATAATCACATTTCGTAAATCACAACTTTCCAATGATACCTCACATGACCCATCTTGCATAAAATACAACTTAGTTATGCCATATTCATATCACAACAATCTCTAAGAAGAATATGGGGCATAGTGTCACAGCCTTGATGCCTAAATTTATGTCACACAAGTCTCCTACGTGCATAAGTTTCTGCCACTGGGCATGTGCACAGTGCCTCAATCTAGACATCCAGATGCCTATCTGATACTAAAGCCCCAGCATGATCCTCAAACAAGATAAAATTGGGAGTTCTGCTATGGGGTCTAATCCAGTAGGTGTGCTCAGAACATGCAGAAAATGGCCAGAGGCAGGGGAAAGGCATCTAAGACTATCTGATTTATGTCTTTTTGCCCAGTGGTTTAGAAACTCACCTGAGATGAGGGACACCCTGGTTCAATTCCTTCTGCTTGATGCAGAAAAGAGATTTGAACATAAGTTCTCTTCCTCTCAGGCAAGTGCCCTAATTACTGGACTCTTGGGTAATCTAATACGAGGCTCCCTAAATCTCTCCTGTTGAATCTGTTCCACTGTATAAATAATTAAATATGGATTCAACCAGAGAGATAGCGTGAGAATGACTCATCTGTTTTTCTGGTTCAAAAAATCTCAAATTGATCTCAAAAGGATTTCAGGTTAATCCCACCACTCTGCCACCATGTCAAGGTTCCTTCCTCACTCTGAACTCTAGGGTACAGATGTGGGGACTTGCATGAAAACCTCCTAAGCTTACTTTTACCAGCTTAGGTTAAAACTTCCCCAAGGTACAAACTATTTTACCCTTTGCCCCTGGACTTCCACTGCCACCACCAAACTTTATCTGGGTTCCTGAAAAAACGTAGTTTGGACACATCTTTCCCCCCCAAAATCCTCCCAACCCTTGCATCTCACTTCCTGGGGAAGGTTTGGTAAAAATCCTCACCAATTTGCATAGGTCACCACAGACCCAAACCCTTGGATCTTAGAACAATGAAAAAGCATTCAGTTTTCTTACAAGAAGACTTTTAATAGAAGTAAAAAGGAATCCCCTCTGTAAAATCAGGATGGTAGATACCTTACAGGGTAATTAGATTCAAAACAGAGAATCCCTCTAGGCAAAACCTTAAGTTACAAAAAAGACACACAGACAGGAATATTCATTCTATTCAGCACAGCTATTTTCTCAGACATTTAAAGAAATCATAATCTAACACATACCTAGCTAGATTACTTACTAAGTTATAAGACTCCATTCCTGTTCTGTCCCCGGCAAAAGCATCACACAGACAGACACAGACCCTTTGTTTCTCTCCCTCCTCCCAGCATTTGAATGTATCTTGTCTCCTCATTGGTCATTTTGGTCAGGTGCCAGCGAGCTTACCTTTAGCTTCTTAACCCTTTACAGGTGAGAGGATTTTTTCCTCTGGCCAGGAGGGATTTTAAAGGGGTTTACCCTTCCCTTTATATTTATGACAACTCTGTAGCCTAACAGTTAATCACCTGAGAGGTGGGAAACTCAATTTATAATCTCTTGTCCTCAGCAGGCAGAAAGGAGAATGAACTGGGTCTCTCACATACTGCATGAGTTGTCTAACCATGGGGCTAAAGAGTATAAGGGTAGCTTTATTAGGTACAGGGAACAAAGGGTAGGGGAAAAAGAAAGAATAGGAATAACTCAAATAATATAACATAGATCAACAATTCCTTAAACCCTACACCTCCCAACCTTTACAACAGGCCCAAACCACCCAACACACTCTCAGCACCTGCCTAGAATGAGTTGCTTCAACTAGAATGAGTTGAGAATCAGTTCTTTAGTGGGTGAGGCAGTGCTGTAATCGTTGGCCAGCTTAAAGCTCAAACAGAATAAATAAATGTGGGATTTTTTATAAGGCCTCCACCCCTAAAAGGATAATATTGTCCTGAGGCTCCCTGCTCTGGATTCCAATGGAAAATTAGGCTGGTTCTTGGTTGCCTGACTGGAATTGCTCTTCAGTCTTGTGTGTTGCTGGTTCTTGTTGGACTGACAATTTTCAATGACCCACCAACAGATTTCAAGGTTTCTCTTTGGGAGGAATGGGAAGTTTGATAGGAACTTCCCATTCTCTCCCTGTTCCACTACAAGCCAAAACCAAAATAAACTAAACCCTTTGTCTCTGAGTTCTGGTTTATGACTGGTTCTTGTACCATAGAATCATAGAACATCAGGGTTGGAAGGGACCTCAGGAGGTCATCTAGTCCAACCCCCTGCTCAAAGCAGGACCAATCCACAACTAAATCGTCCCAGCCAGGGCTTTGTCAAGCCTGACCTTAAAAACTTCTAAGGAAAGAGATTCTACCACCTCCCTAGGTAACGCATTCCAGTGTTTCACCACCCTCCTAGTGAAAAAGTTTTTCCTAATATCCAACCTAAACCTCCCCCACTGCAACGTGAAACCATTACTCCTTGTTCTGTCATCAGCTACCACTGAGAACAGTCTAGATTCATCCTCTTTGGAACCCCCTTTCAGGTAGTTGAAAGCAGCTATCAAATCCCCCCTCATTCTTCTCTTCCACAGACTAAACAATCCCACTTCCCTCAGCCTCTCCTCATAACTCATGTGTTCCAGTCCCCTAATCATTTTTGTTGCCTTCCGCTGGACGTTTTCCAATTTTTCCACACCCTTCTTGTAGTGTGGGGCCCAAAACTGGACACAGTACTCCAGATGAAGCCTCACCAATGTTGAATAGAGGGGAACGATCATGTCCCTCGATCTGCTGGCAATGCCCCTACTTATACACCCCAAAATGCCATTGGCCTTCCTGGCAACAAGGGCACACTGTTGACTCATATCCAGCTTCTCATCCACTGTAACCCCTAGGTCCTTTTCTGCAGAACTGCTGCCTAGCCATTCAGTCCCTAGTCCGTAGTGGTGCATGGGATTCTTCTGTCCTAAGTGCAGGACTCTGCATTTGTCCTCGTTGAACCTCAGATTTCTTTTGGCCCAATCCTCTAATTTGTCTAGTGCCCTCTATCCCTAACCTCCAGCACATCTACCTCTCCTTCCAGTTTAGTGTCATCTGCAAACTTGCTGAGGGTGCAATCCATACCATCCTCCAGATCATTTATTAAGATATTGAACAAAACCGGCCCAAGGACCGACCCTTGGAGCACTGCACTTGTTACCTGCTGCCAACTAGACATGGAGCCATTGATCACTACCCGTTGAGCCCGACAATCTAGCCAACTTTCTATCCACCTTGTAGTGCATTCATCAAGCCCATACTTCTTTAACTTGCTGGCAAGAATACTGTGGGAGACAGTGTCAAAAGCTTTGCTATAGTCAAGAAACATGTCCACTGCTTTCCCCTCATCCACAGAGCCAGTTATCCTGTCATAGAAGGCAATTAGATTAGTCAGGCATGACTTGCCCTTGGTGAATCCATGCTGACTGTTCCTGGTCATTTTCCTCTCCTCTAAGTGCTTCAGAATTGATTCCTTGAGGACCTGCTCCATGATTTTTCCAGGGACTGAGGTGAGGCTTACTGGCCTGTAGTTCCCAGGATCCTCCTTCTTTCCTTTTTTAAAGATTGTCACTTCATTAGCCTTTTTCCAGTCGTCCAGGACTTCCCTGGATCGCCATGAGTTTTCCAAGATAATGGCCAATAGCTCTGCAATCAGATCTGCCAACTCCTTTAGCAATCTCAGATGCAGCACATCAGGCTCCATGGACTTGTGCTCATCCAGGTTTTCTAAATAATCCCAAACCACTGCTTTTCTCCACAGAGGGCAGGTCACCTCCTCCCCATGCTGTGCTGCCCAGTGCAGTAGTCTGGGAGCTGACCTTGTTTGTGAAGACAGAGGCAAAAAAGCATTGAGTACATTAGCTTTTTCTACATCCTCTGTCACTCGGTTGCCTCCCTCATTCAGTAAGGGGCCCACACTTTCCTTGACTTTCTTCTTGTTGCTAACATACCTGAAGAAACCCTTCTTGTTACTCTTAACATCTCTTGCTAGCTGCAACTCCAGGTGTTATTTGGCCTTCCTGATTTCACTCCTGCATGCCCGAGCAATATTCTTATACTCTTCCCTCATCATTTGTCCAGTCTTCCACTTCTTGTAAGCTTCTTTTTTGTGTTTAAGATCAGCAAGAATTTCACTGTGATTCCAAGCTGGTCACCTGCCATATTTACTATTCTTTCTACACATCAGGATGGTTTGTCCCTGTAACCTCAATAAGGATTCTTGAAAATACAGCCAGTTCTCTTGGACTCCTTTTCCCAGTAGCTTGCAAGTTGTTCTTGTAGCCATTGCTGTTGTAGTCCATTGTGTAATGCACAAAACCATTGATATTTTCCTAAAAATTGAAGAATTCATCCAGTTGCACCTGAAATTTTAAGGTTTTGTTTTTGTTTTATTGTTAAAGAAGTTTTTGATGCCTTGTGAAGTGAGAATACATTTCTACTGAAGGCTCAAAGGATTGTTCAGTATCACTTAGCATACTAAGAAAATTTCAAGCTCTTTAATGTACTGTGAGAGAGCTCTGTCCTTTTCTCTGTGGGTCCCACATTTCCTGGCAGATTTCGCTAGCTTCAGAGGCTCACTGTGACCCTCCACATAACCCTTCTTTCTCTAGAAAAAGAGTCACAGTCTACTGAGCCATTTTCATTATAAGCCAGCAAGGGAGGTGAGGAGAAATTATCCTTCCTTGCATGGTCTCTGTTGTCTCCTAGTCTCAGTGATTACTCAGGGGGCAAAGGTGCAGGGGGGAGCCCAGGCCCACCCTCTACTCCGGGCTCCAGCCCAGGGACCCTATCAGCTATGGTAGCTGACCTGTTAGAAACATGACATATACAATTCCCTGGGCTACTTCCCCCACAACAGCCCTCACTTCCTCAAGCTCCACTTCACCCTTACCTCAGGGCCTCCTTCCTTGTGCCTGGTATGGTGTGTACTACTCAGCATCTCCAACAGCACAACTTCCTTCTAAAGCTCCTGACATGCACAACCACCTGACTGGCTGGGGGGGCTTTTAATTAGTTTCAGCCAGCCCCTGATTGGCTTCAGGTGTCCCAATCAACCTAGCATTCTCCCTGCCTTCTGGAAAGTTCTTAATTGGCCCCAGGTGTCTTAATTGACCTGGAGCAGCTTCCATTTCACTTAACCTGGTAGCAGGGATTTGTTTAGCCTGGAGCTAATATATCTATCTCCCACTACTTTTCTATAGCCATCTGGCCTTGCCCCGTCACAGTACGCATTGATATGCTATTGCTGTTAGAGTATTGTGAAACCAATAAAGAAAAAATATAAATTAAAAGACTTCTTGTTACAGCCAATGTCCATTAAGTGATAGTTACATGAAAGTTATTGGATTTAAACAGCTTAACTTCAAAACTGGCTTGTAAAATTAAGTTTGATTTATAATTTGTATTGGTCATCCCATTTTCACATCTGTTGGACACACTCGTTAAAGTATCATAGTAATTGTATGTTGCTCCTTTGTACATGTACATGTAACAATTACTGCATTTGAGCGTGTATATCAGACACTTATGGTGGGATCCATGAAGGGACTTAGGTATTGCAATCCTGAATGTCATGGCACCAACCTTTTAGGCACCTAGAAAATCACTGAACTAACATTTAGATCCACAAAGCCTGAGTTAGATGAGTAAGCTCCTATTCAATGAGTGGGGAGAGATAGGTGCCATAGAATGTGATCCACAAAAGTGAGTAGCTCCCCTCTTAAGCTAGCCAATGAGAGATGCTGATGAGAGGGATATATATTAATCCCACGCCTCTCATGGAGCTAGAAGCCTATCTCTGTTTAGAGATGAATGGGAATCAGCTGCCTGGAGTCATGACTGTGGATAAATACTTAAATAGTAATTGGGCCAGAAAGAGAGAGAGAGAAAGAAAAAGAGACTGACTCTGTACTCCAGTGGTTAGGGCACCCATCAGGGAGGTGGGAAAACCTGGGCTCAGACCCTTTTGTCCCATCACTTTTTCATTATTTTTCCAGAGTGCAACAGCATCAACAGGAGAAACTAAGGGAGACCTACATGAGAATATTCTGTAGCTCAGTGTTTAGAATGTCCTCCTGAGAGGTGGTAGATCCCTGTTGAAATTTGGATGACCAGGTGTCCAGTTTTCAACCAGAACACCTGGTCAAAAGGGGACCCTGGTGGCTTCTGTCAGCACCACTAACCGGGCTGTTAAAAGTCCGGTCAGTGGGTGCTGCCCAGCTAAGGCAGATTAGTCCCTACCTGTTCTGAGACCGTGCTGCTCCCCAGGAGTGGCCAACAAGTCTGGCTCCTAGGCAGGAGAGCCATGAGGCCCCATGCGCTGCCCCCTCTCCAAGCACTGGCTGCGCACTGCCATTGTCTGGTTTCTGGCCAATGAGAGCTGGCGGGAGTGGGGACAGTGCTTGCAGAAGAAAGCAGTGCACAGAGCTGCCTGCATATCTCCGCCTAGGTGACAGACCTACTGCTGGCTGCTTCCAGGGCACAGTGCAGTCCGGAGTGCCAGGACAGGCAGGAAGACTGCCTTAGCACCCCCGCTGCACCGCTGACCAGGAGCCACCCGCGGTAAGCCCGTGCTTCAACCTTGCACCCCAATCCCCTGCCCAAGCCCAGAGCCCCCTCTCACACCCTGAATCCCTCATCCCCAGCCCCACCCCTGAGCCAGCACTCCCAGACCAGAGCCCTCACCCCCTCCTACAGCCCTACCCTGTGCCTCAACCTGCAGCACTCTCCCACACTCTAAATCCTTTGGCTCCACCCCCCAGCCTGGAGCCCCCTCCTGCACCCAAACCCCTCATACCCAGCCCCACCCCAGAGCCCACGCCCCCAGCTGGAGCTCTCACCCCCTCCCACATCCCAACGCCCTGCTCCAGCCCAGAGCCCCCTCCCACAACCTGAACTCCTCATTTCTGGCCCCACCCCAGAGCCTGCACCCCTAGGTAGAGCCCACACCCCTCCTTCACCCCAGCTGCCTGCCCCAGCCCAGTGAAAGTGAGGGAGGGTGGAGGAGAGCGAGACACCAAGGGCGGGGGAATGTAGTGAGTGGGGGGGTGGGCCTCAGGGAAGGTGCGGGGCTGGGGTGTTTGGTTTTGTGGGATTAGAAAATTGGCAACCCCAGTTCAAATACTTTCTCCCCCCTCCAGGAAAGAGGGTGATGTTGACTCTGCATCTCCCATGTGAGTGCTGTAACCACTGGGCTAAAACTTATAAGAGAGGCACCACTTCCTCCTCCTCCTTCTGCTGCATTTTGAACTGGACTTGGTCCAGTATGTATGCTCAGAGGCCTCCTACTGGATTGGGCCCTGTACGTGACTCAGGCATTCAGCCTCCTATCTTCCCCTGGATTGTAGGTAGCTCTGGGGCATCTGTATGCCTAGAATGATGCTGCAGTGCACGTGCCCAGAGCCAGAAACATAGGTGAGTAGGGAGATTTTACTCTGCAAAACTCAAGTTCAGAGTGAGTTTAGGTACTTACAGAGTTTAGCAGGAGTTTACTGGATCACAGTGGAGTCAAAACTGGGACTTCGGTACCTAAACTCAAGATGTAGGTACTTTATATCTGGGGTTTAGGCACCTTATCTTTGTGGATCTCACCCTTAGACATCTAAACACATTATTTCCAGGCCAAAAAAAAGAAATTTGCAGTCTCACAATACTTGAAAATGTTGGGTACATCTACACTTGGAGCTGGGGGGTGATCCAAAGCTCATGTAGACATCCTCGCACTAGCTCTCACCAAGCGAGCACACTAAATATATTAATGTAGCCATGGTAGCATGGGCAATAGTGAGCAGCACCATGGGCTAGCCATCCCAAGTACATACCCAAGGGTTGACGCAACTTTGTACTCAAGGCAGCTAGCCCATACCATTGTTTGCCACTGCTCCTGCTACTATAGCTACACTATTAGTTTTTGCACGCTAGCTCAGATGAGAGCTAGTGCAAGTATGTTTACATGAGCTGGGAATCAGAACCCTAGCTCCAAGTGTAGACATAACCTCATATGCAGAAACCTAGGACTCTCATGTATCTTGGATGTGGAAAATTGTTCCCATAAATTCAGTGGCTTGCTTGAGGTCCTGCTTGAAAACTAGTTCCAAAATGTCTTTCCTTTAAGCAGCAGTGATGCAGGTCTTGTGCTGTCAGCTCCTCTGTCTATCATTGGTAGTTATCAGGATTTATAAATATATTCCACTTAGTACATGTGGTGAGGGTAAACTATACTGATGTAAAAGCCTATTATGTGATTTTTGGGTTTGTTTGCATTTGTTGTCCTCTTGTTCTGAGTTTAGCTACAGGAGCTGCACAAACACTGTGAATTTATTGTTTGTTATGTATGAGCCTGAGAAGCCTCAGCTTAAACAAGTTTGGCCTCCTTGGTGATGTTATACTATATATTAGATGGGAAAGAAAACTAACTCTCTCAGGACCAGAGAACTTCTACTCTTATCATAGAATCATAGAATATCAGGGTTGGAAGGGACCTCAGGAGGTCATCTAGTCCAACCCCCTGCTCAAAGCAGGGCCAATCCCCAACTAAACCATCCCAGCCAGGGCTTTCTCAAGCCTGACCTTAAAAATATCTAAGGAAGGAGATTCCACCTAGGCAACGCATTCCAGTGTTTCACCACCCTCCTAGTGAAAAAGGTTTTCCTAATATCCAACCTAAACCTCCCCCACTGCAACTTGGGACCATTACTCCTCGTTCTGTCATCAGCTACCACTGAGAACAGTCTAGATCCATCCTCTTTGGAACCCCCTTTCAGGTACTTGAAAGCAGCTATCAAATCCCCCCTCATTCTTCTCTTCCGCAGACTAAATAATCCCACTTCCCTCAGCCTCTCTCTCTTGAATGAGATTGATTGATTTAATAATCTTTGGATGAGATTAAGTCATTTAATGATATATTAATTGGTCCAATAGCCATCCAGATGGAATTGTCATCCATCTAGGTTTTTGTACCATGCTTGTCACCCAGGTATTTGAGCATCTGTACAGTCCGTCTTTAGCAAACCATCTCAGAAGGTATATTTACAATAGTGCAGATAGAATGATAATTCCAACTGATTTTTTCCTCTATTTGGACACATCAGTACTAACCATACATTTCCTCTTTCATGCAACCCCAGTAGTAAACAGCTTCATCGGTCTTAACTTGTTCCAGAACCTACCTCTCAAAATTATAATATCTAATGGCAGTGTTTCTCTCCTTCATTTCTTTAATACTCCCATTCTTCCTTTATGGATCACCTAGCAATAAACCAAGCAATGAAAGCAGAAGCACATCCCTTCAGATACACATACGTCATTCTGTAAGGACCAGGTGGAATGTAAAATACAGTCCTGCAATACAGTCTTCAAATATAGAATCATAAAATCATAGAATCATAGGACTGGAAGGGACCTCAAAAGGTCATTTAGTCCAGTCCCCTGCACTCATGGCAGGACTAAGTATTATCTAGACCATCCCTGTCAGGTGTTTGTCGAACATGTTCTTTAAAATCTCCAATGATGGAGATTCTACAACCTCGGTAGGCAATTTATTCCAGTGCTTAACTATCCTGACAGTTAGGAAGTTTTTCCTAATTTCCAACCTAAACCATCCTTGCTGCAATTTAGGCCCATTGCGTCTTGTCCTAGCCTCAGAGGTTAACGAGAATAATTTTTCTCCTTCCTCCTTATGACAACCTCTTATGTATTTCAAAATTATTATCCCCTCTTAGTCTTCTTTTCTCTAGACTAAACAAACCAAATTTTTTCAATCTTCCCTCATAGGTCATGTTTTCTAGATCTTTAATCACTTTTGTTGCTTTTCTCTGGATTTTCTCCAACTTGTCCACATCTTTCCTGAAATGTGGCACCCAGAACTGGATACAATACTCTAGTTGAGGCCTAATCAGCATGGAGTAGAGTGGAAGAATTACTTCTCATGTCTTGCTTACAACAGTCCTGCTAATACATCCCAGAATGATGTTTCCTTTTTCTACAACAGTGTTACACTGTTCACTCATATTTAGGTTGTGATCTACTATGACCCCCAGATCCTGTTCCACAGTACTCCTTCCCAGGCACTCATTTCACATTTTGTATCTGTGTAACTAATTGTTTCTTCCTAAGTGGAGTACTTTCCATTTGTCCTTATTGGATTTCATCCTTCAGACCACTTCTCCAATTTGTCCAGATCATTTTGAATTTTAATCCTATCCTCCAAAGCACTTGCAATGCCTCCCAGTTTGGTATCATCCACAAACTTCATAAGTGTACTCTCTATGCCATTATCTAAATCATTGATGAAGATATTCAATAGAACTAGAGCCAGAACTGATCCCTGCTGGACCCCACTCGATATGCCCTTCCAGCTTGACTGTGAACCACTAATAACTACTTTCTGAGAACAGTGTTCCAACCAGTTATCCACCCACCCATCTAGATTGTATTTCCTTAGTTTGTTTATGAGAAGGCCATGCAAGACAGTATCAAAAGTCTTACTAAAGTCAAGATAAACCATATCTATTGCTTCCCCCATCTACAAGGCTTGTTACACTGTCAAAGAAAACTATTAGGTTGGTTTGACACAAGTTGCTCTTGACAAATCATGCTGACTGTTACTTATCCCCTTATTATCTCTTAGGTGTTTGCAAACGAATTCCTTAATTATTTGCTCCATTATCTTTCTGGGTACTGAAGTTTAACTGACTAGTCTTTAATTCTCTGGGTTGTCCTTATTTCCCTTTCTATAGATTAGAACTATATTTGCCCTTTGCCAGTCCTTTGGAATCTCTCCCATCTTCCATGACTTTTCAAAGATAATCACTAATGGCTCAGATATCTCCTCAGTCAGCTCTTTGAGTATTCTAGGATGTATTTCATCAGGCCCTGGTGACTCGAAGACATCTAACATCTCTAGGTCATTTTTAACTTGTTCTTTCCCTAGTCTATCCTAGATATATCCTAGATCATATTCACACTGGGTGCCAAATTCAGTCTTTGTTATCCAACACTGCTGCCAAAAAATTAATGGATTACACTAGCCTACAAGGAATTAATGTGTTTTTTTCATGTGCTAAATCTCCTTTACCCATAGCAGGGCACCTCATTTTTGTTCTGTGAACTTTGCTTAAGCCAGGATACCCTTGCTTTTGGGAAAAGAATTAATTGCATTAATCATGCAAATGGATTTTATATGATTCCTAGCATGAAATAAATTAAAAAAAAGAATAATGTATTTCATAGAATCATAGAATATCAGGGTTGGAAGGGACCCCAGAAGGTCATCTAGTCCAACCCCCTGCTCGAAGCAGGACCAATTCCCAGTTAAATCATCCCAGCCAGGGCTTTGTCAAGCCTGACCTTAAAAACCTCTAAGGAAGGAGATTCTACCACCTCCCTAGGTAACGCATTCCAGTGTTTCATCACCCTCTTAGTGAAAAAGTTTTTCCTAATATCCAATCTAAACCTCCCCCACTGCAACTTGAGACCATTACTCCTCGTTCTGTCATCTGCTACCATTGATTATTATTATTTCTCACAATAATAGTGAGAAGAGGCTTCTTGTTTCATCTCTGGATAAATAAACTAAAAAATGTTCTCAAGAGCATCCCAACTATAGCCATTCTTTGTCTTAAAGGGAAAAAATATTCTGGGTCTTTAGTGAGTCATTTTGGAATAGTATGTGCATTCCCCGTAACAAAGAGCTCACTCTGTATGTGTATATTATTGCTGAAGAATGGAATTGTCACTGTAACAAAAATCACATATCAGCAGATGAATTAAATGTTATAGATCTCCTATGCTGCTTTACAGTGGAGCTAAGTCGGTCAATAAACAACAAATGCATTTATATACTAACAAACACACAAACAAATTCTGAATGCAGTCTGAAAATACTATTCAAAGAGACTCATTTCAAGGGATATCATAGTATTTATTGAGACAATGATGCAAAACTTACATATTTTTACAAATAACTTTAAGAATTATAAAGTCAAATGCTCAAAATGTAACAGGTGACTGCTATTTAAAATGTAAAAGAGAAAGTCAATCATTTTGCATCTTTATGTTTAGCTTTGCCTGTCTGAAGATTCTGAATTTAATTGAATAAAGTTGCCTATTGTATATAAGTTACCACCCTCCAAAACTGGATAAATTAAATTTGCTGAAGCAAAGCAGACAGCCTCAGAAAGAAAATTGTTTTTCTCCAAACTATTAAATGCTGGCTGTAAGCTTCTTTTATATGTGAGTCATGATCACACAATTAGGACATTCACCAATTCAATTCATGCACAGGTGCTTCTAATGCAATTAAGGCCTGATTTGTCTATCATTTATTCCACTGAAAAATGTGTCTCTTTCAGAAGTTCTGATAAAGACAAGTCAGCTATTGAAGAATGTCTCTATAATGAACAGTGCCTGTTTTAGCAATCTGGGCAATTTTACAAATAATGCTGTATGGAAAAACCTTCAGGGATAGACACTCTGGTAACTAAATTCCCTTAACTCTTTTAAACTGCCTAACTGATTGAGACCAAACTGCCTGGCTCATTTCTGTCTGGAGAGGAGGAGAGTGAATTTCTGTGAACATTTAAGGCTCTGCATATCCTATTTACGAGCTAGTTTTGTTTCATGCTTTAATACCAATGACTTTAAAAGATAAAATAGATTACTAGACTAACTCTTGCAGTGTGGTTGTGGAAGAGTGCCTCTCTGCAAGTTTCTTCATGAAGGGAATAAATCATGCTTTAACTACCACAGCCATGGTGACATTAGCACTGAAGCTGAATATTATAAAAATGGTTTGCTTGTAAGTTATGTAAAAATGATTTTGTTTTTCTGTAAGATGTTCTTTTCCCCCTTTCTCATTGTTTAAAAGAAGTTTAGGAATAGAGCATTGTATCTGCAACTGTAGATAATTTCCCTGTGCAAAGGCCTTTCTGGGAAACATGGAGCTGGGCTTGATGGGGAAGTGTCAGTGGATTCTCCAGGCCCTCACCCAAAGACTGAATATTTATGGAACAACTACTGCGTACTCTTCAAAAAAAGTGACAGGTGGGGCAACTTGGCCACCCATATGTGCGGGAAGTTTTTTATGTGGGGACCCGGCTGCCTATTGAATAAAGGCACCACGGGTTCTGCTCCCAGCCATGCACACAGGGTCTTGGCTGCTGGTCCCACATGAGGGGCTCTGCTACTGGCCCCATGCCTGCCCCCAGCCATGACCCCACCTCGGCCTCTTATCTCTAATCATGTCCTGCCCCTGCACACCCTGGAGACATGGCCCTGCTCCCGGGCTCAGCTCGGGAAGGGGGGGCAGTGTAAAAAGTTTTGGGATCATTTTGCTGGCTTTCAGCACCCTCACTATAAAAGAAGAAAGATCTGCGGTGAGGGAAGAGGTGCAAGCCACTGGGATGCAATGTCTCCCCTCAAGACTTCAAAAGGGTCTAGCTATCAGAGGTATTGAGCAATGAGTAGGATCTTCAACTCCCATTTAAGTCAAGGAAGTATTAATCTTCTCTTAGTCTTGGATCCAGGTTGGGTCATACAGAACAGGTTGGGAAGCAGCCAGCTTTCCCTCATAACCTGTAGCTCATGGATAGGGTACTCACCCAGCATGTAGAAGATCCCTGGTTCACATCCCCTATTCTTCTGCTGCTGAGAAGGGTTTAAACGGATCTACTACCTCTTAGGTAAGTGCCCTACACACTCAGCTATGAGACAGTCTGAGGGAGGCTCTCGCTCTCGCTCTCTCTCTGAGGGAGGTGATTCGGGGAGGTCCTGGAAGACTGGAAAAAGGTTAATGTAGTGCCCATCTTTAAAAAGGGAAAAAGGAGGATCTGGGGAACTACAGACCAGTCAGCCTCACCTCAGTCCCTGGAAAAATCATGGAGCATGTCCTCAAGGAATCAATTCTGAAGCACTTAGAGGAGAGGAAAGTGACCAGGAACAGTCAGCATGGGTTCACCAAGGGCAAGTCATGCCTGACTAATTTAATTGCCTTCTATGATGAGATAACTGGCTCTGTGGATGAGGGGAAAGCAGTGGACATGTTATTCCTCGACTTTAGCAAAGCTTTTGATACTGTCTCCCACAGCATTCTTGCCAGCAAGTTAAAGAAGTATGGGCTGGATGAATGCACTATAAGGTCGATAGAAAATTGGCTAGATCACTGGGCTCAATGGATAGTGATCAATGGCTCCATGTCTAGTTGGCAGCCAAGTGCCCCAAGGGTCGGTCCTGGGGCTGGTTTTGTTCAATATCTTCATTAATGACCTGGAGGATGGTGTGGACTGCACCACCAGCAAGTTTGCAGATGATACTAAACTGGGAGGAGAGGTAGATATGCTGGAGGGTAGGGATAGGATACAGAGGGACCTAGACAAAGTAGGGGATTGGGCCAAAAGAAATCTGATGAGGTTCAACAAGGACAAGTGCAGAGTCCTGCACTTAGGACGGAAGAATCCCATGCACTGCTACAGACTAGGGACCGAGTGGCTAGTCAGCAGTTGTGCAGAAAAGGACCTAGGGGTTACAGTGGACGAGAAGCTGGATATGAGTCAACAGTGTGCCCTTGTTACCAAGAAGGCCAATGGCATTTTGGGATGTATATGTAGGAGCATTGCCAGCAGATTGATGGATGGGATCATTCTCCTCTATTCGACATTGGTGAGGCCACATCTGGAGTACTGTGTCCAGTTTTGGGCCCCACACTACAAGAAGGATGTGGAAAAATTGGAAAGAGACCAGCAGAAGGCAACAAAAATGATTAGGGGGCTGTAACAGATGATTTATGAGGAGAGGCTGAGGGAAGTGGGCTTGTTTAGTCTGTAGAAGAGAAGAATGAGGGGGGATTTGATAGCTGTTTTCAACTACTTGAAAGGGGGTTCCAAAGAGGATGGATCTAGACTGTTCTCAGTGGTACCAGATCATAAAACAAGGAGTAATGGTTTCAAGTTGCCGTGGGGGAGGTTTAGGTTGGATGTTAGGAAAAACTCTTTCACTAGGAGGGTGGTGAAGCACTGGAATGGGTTACCTAGGAAGGTGGTGGAATCTCCTTCCTTAGAGGTTTTCAGGGACTAGATGACCTCCTGAGGTCCCTTCCAACGCTGATATTCTATGATTCTATCTTGCCTGATGTAGTAGTTACACTTTAATTGAATAAATATTAATTGGGTCAGTACAAGGTCTAGACTGATTCTTTAGCTCAGTGGTTAAGGCACTTATTTAAGTAGTGGTAGATCCTATTCAGATATCTTCTTCCCCCTAAGGAGGAGGTGAGACTTGCACTGGGGGTTTTCTCCATCCTGGGTGAGTACCCTAACCAGTAAGCTAAAGGGAAAGCCTGAGTGATCCTGCTTGCTGGCCACTTTGCTTCAGGCCCCACATGCAACTTAGGCAGCCTGTCATAAATATAAAGGGAAGGGTAAACGCCTTTAAATCCCTCCTGGCCAGAGGAAAAACCCTTTAGCCTGTAAAGGATTAAGAAGCTAAGATAAACTCGCTGGCACCTGACCAAAATGACCAGTGAGGAGACAAGATACTTTCAAAGCTGGAGGGGGGGAAAACAAAGGGTCCTCTCTGTGTGTGGGATGCTTTTGCTGGGACCAGAAGAGGCATGCAGGTCAGAACTCCTGTAAAGAGTTAGTAAGCAATCTAGTTAGATAAGCATTAGATTCTGTTTTGTTTAAATGGCTGATAAAATAAGTTGTGCTGAATGGTAAGTATATTCCAGGTTTTGTGTCTTTTTGTAACTTAAGGTTTTGCCTAGAGGGATTCTCTATGTTTTGAATCTGATTACCTGTAAGGTATTTACCATCCTGATTTTACAGAGGTGATTCTTTTACTTTAATTAAAATTCTTCTTTTAAGTACCTCCTTGTTCTTAAGATCCAAGGGTTTGGGTCTGTGTTCACCTATGCAAATTGGTGAGGATTTTTATCAAGCCTTCCTCAGGAAAGGGGGTGTAGTGCTTGGGGGGAGATGTTTCCAAGTGGGCACTTCCCCTGTTATTATTGTTAGACACTTTGGTGGTGGCAGCATTTAACCTAAGCTGGTAAGAATAAGCTTAGGGGGTCTTTCATGCAGGTCCCCACCTCTGTACCCTAGAGTTCAGAGTGGGGAAGGAAACTTGACACAGCCAAACACCTTTCTTCCCTCATTTCATGGACCACAAGCAGAGCTAGGTGCCTCCCTGCTGCCTGGACTTGGGTATCTTTCTCCAACAGGGGGACAAGGCTAGTACACGTATATCTAATCAGCATCTCCCATTGGTTGGCTTAGGCAGCTCACGACTTAGCCTACTGTTTTTGTGGATCCCAGCCTAAGGTTCCTATTCCTCCCTATTCATTGTGTAGGAGCAGAATCCATGAAAATACTTAGGCACCTAAGCTTTGGGTTTAGATGCCTACGTCCCAGTTTTGGCTCCACTGTGATCCACATAACTCCTGCTGACCCCTGTAGGAGACTAAACTCACTCAGCACCCAAGTTTTTCCAGAGAAAAAGTTCCCTAAAGACCTACATTTCTGCCTGTCTGTCTCTCTTTTGGACTCAAAGACTAGTCTAATAGTCATTGGGCCAGCCGAAAGCCTGAGTGTGAATGACCCTGTAGCCTAGTGATTAGGGAACCCAACTAAGAGATAGGAGGCTCTGGGTCCAGCCTCCCTGCTCCAATCATGCTTTCATTATTTAGCCACAATGGAAAAGCTTCAAAAGAGAGATTGAGGGAGCCCCACCTCAGAGTATCCCATAGCCCAGTGACTGGAGAACTCTCCTGAGAGGTGGTGGGAGACCTATGTTCAAATCCTTTCCTTCTCCTGTAATAGAACAAGAGGAATTGAACCACGGTCTCTCATACCTCAGGGGGTAGAGAAATGCTGTTGCCAAAATGTTGTGATTATTATAGGAATACAGGGAAGCAGGACTGTGCTTAACCTGTCTCAAATGAGAGGGGTCACCTTCAGCTGAAAAGACCTTGTTAAGCCAGGGGATCGAATGTCAGAGCCCTGTGAAAGTTAGAGGGGTAGGGACAGATGTCGTAGCCAGGAAATGTGTGGACTCTCCTTGTGAGTCCCCAGACTGGTTTGACCTGTTCCTCCCCACTGTTCACGGAAAAAGCTAAATAGGCTTCCTTAGGAGCCTTTTTTGTTCTTTTAAATCTCTGACAGTGAGAGCAGAAATCACTTGAGATGGAGCAATGTCTCTGCCCAGCCTACAAAGAGCTGAAAATCACTAAGAGACTGATGTGCAGAGGTCACAGCAGAGAGGCAGGTGGCCACAGAAGGTGACTGATAGTTGGCTGATGAACAAGTGGCTCGTGAGATGATGAGCAAAGCGAGTGGCTGGCAGGGTGGCTGGCAGAAAGGGGTGGCGGATGACTGCCCAAGCAGCAGAGCGAGTAAAGTGCCTCCTTGCCTGCACCCAGGGTGGGAGGTGAACTGTGCAGATGCACCTTTGAACTCTGGGTCTGCACTGACCAAGGACAGCAACTGTGAGTGGGATGCAGACAAGGGACAGGCATGCTAAAGGGTACTTTGGGTTGCTGGGCTTAAGAACCTGAGGGGAAAAGGACATTGCCCAACTTACTTGGGGGTGGGTCTTTTTGTTTATGAACAAACAATTGTCTCAAGTTGCAGTGAGGGAGGTCTTGGTTGGATATTAGGAAACACTATTTCACAAGGAGGGTGGTGAAGCACAGGAATGAGTTACCTCCTACCTAGGGAGGTAGTGGAATCTCCATCCTTCGAGGTTTTTAAGGCCCGGCTTGACAAAGCCTTGGCTGGGATGATTTAGTTGGTGTTGGTCCTGCTTTGAGCAGGGGATTGGACTAGATGACCTCCTGAGGTCTCTTCCAACTCTAATATTCTATGGAGTGTCAAGGGGGCAGTTAACCCTGAAATGGAGACAAATGCCTCAAAGATAAAGGTTGATCTTTAAGTTAACTCTATATTCCATGGGAAACCAGTGTAGAGGACCGCTCTGATGTGCTCATGGTAGCCCATGTTGCTCAGGAGATACGCTGCAACATTCTGTAACTATGTTGGAGTTGACAACGTTTTCCTGACAACTTCATGCCCAGGTATTTTGCACTGCAGTAGTCCTGCTGAGAGGTGACAAAACCATGTCTGATTGAGGCCAGATCATCATTTTCCAGGATGGGATGGAGTCTTCTTCCCAACCACAGGTGGTAAAAAGCATTACTTGTAGAAAGTCCTATGTCTCAGTGAGAAATCCAGCAGCACTCCTAAACTACAGATTGAATTGACCAATTATAGATATGCCTCTTTAACCAAAGAACAGTGTGATATGGAGGCAAATCCTTCAAAATGCTCTCCTCCGCCAACCAGCATAACCTGCTTCTTGTGCAGGAGCAGCATCAACCAGCTGCTGTAGATGCATGAGCTGATCTTAGCCAAGCACTGGGCCAGTTTGAGGACGATAGTATCATATGCAGTGAAGGAAAGATAGAACTCTGTGTTATCTACATATTGTTGGTACTTGACTCCATGTTGTCTCAGCAGTTCTGCTAGTGGCTGCATGTAGATGCGGAATAGAATGGGAGAGAGAATAGGTTCTTGTGGGACTCCACAAGTGAGAGGTCTGGAGATAGAGGTGCAGTTTCCCAATAGTCCCTTTGGGTATGTCCCTCCAGGAAGGACCTAACACACTGAAATGTTTTCCCCTGGAGCACTACACTCCTTCAGGCAGATCCGTAATATCTTATTGTATTAGGAATAACAAATTAAAATATTCCTGCATTTCCTGCTAATTTATTATTACAAACAAAAGATGATTAGTTCAAGGCATTTAGAACAGCCCTATTTCACTGTCTTTTCATTGTTTGAATGGCTGGTGACCAAGTGATAACATCTGTCATAAGTCTTGCCTAGAAAAAAAATGTAGAGCACTCAAGATTTGGAAATCACTGCACATCAGCAGCTAAAGACACATGCTTTTAACATGTTTAACTGACTCATTTCTGCAATCCAGACAAATGTTGTTTACAAGCTCTTTAATATTAAATAATAAACAGGGGGGAGGGATAGCTCAGTGGTTTGAGCATTGGCCTGCTAAACCCAAGGTTGTGAGTTCAATCCTCAAGGGGGCCATTTAGGGATCTGGGGCAAAAATTGGGGATTGGTCCTGCTTTGAGCAGGGGGTCAAACTAGATGTCCTCCTGAGTTCCCATCCAAACCTGATATTCTAAGAAATTTTCCTTAACTTTGTCAATCTTGCAGTTTATCTCTATCTTATAAGAATCAAAAATACCAAGGGCTTTTCCCCCATTTTGATTGTGAGAATTTACAAAACAACATTGTCCATATGCTAATCAGAGGATCACATTTTGCCATTGACTTTTAATCAGAAGTTCCCATTATTTTTTATAGGGGTTCTTAAATTCAGATAGCTGAACGTTGCCTTATAGAAATTTCAGATGAATCATAGAATCATAGAATATCAGGGTTGGAAGGGACCTCAGGAGGTCATCTAGTCCAACCCCCTGCTCAAAGCAGGACTAATCCCCAACTAAATCATCCCAGCCAGGGCTTTCTCAAGCCTGACCTTAAAAATATCTAAGGAAGGAGATTGCACCACCTCCCTAGGTAACGCATTCCGGTGTTTCACCACCCTCCTAGTGAAAAAGTTTTTCCTAATATCCAACCTAAACCTCCCCCACTGCAACTTGAGACCATTACTCCTCGTTCTGTCATCAGCTACCACTGAGAACAGTTTAGAACCATCCTCTTTGGAACCTCCTTTCAGGTAGTTGAACGCAGCTATCAAATCCCCCCTCATTCTTCTCTTCCGCAGACTAAACAATCCCACTTCCCTCAGCCTCTCCTCATAAATCATCTGTTCCAGCCCCCTAATCATTTTTCTTGCCTTCTGCTGGACTCTTTCTAATTTTTCCACATCCTTCTTGTAGTGTGGGGCCCAAAACTGGACACAGTACTCCAGATGAGGCCTCACCGATGTCGAATAGAGGGGAACGATCACGTCCCTCGATCTGCTGGCAATGCTCCTACATATACATCCCAAAATGCCATTGGCCTTCTTGGTAACAAGGGCACACTGTTGACTCATATCCAGCTTTTCGTCCACTGTAACCCCTAGCTCCTTTTCTGCAGAACTGCTGCCAAGCCATTCGGTCCCTAGTCTGTAGTGGTGCATGGGATTCTTCCGTCCTAAGTGCAGGACTCTGCACTTGTCCTTGTTGAAACTCATCAGATTTCTTTTGGCCCAATCCTCTAATTTGTCTAGGGACCTCTGTATCCTATCCCTACTGTTAGGATATAGATATTCAGGCCTGTCTGTAAAGGCCTATACTCTAAGAATTTAGGTGTATTCTTATCGCTTGGCTAGTTCTAGAGGTATAAAAGAAAGAAATCACTGTCTGCTGGTGTAAGGACCTTCTCTTACTGTGACAGACTGAGGCCCTGTTCTTAGGCTAAGGCCTTTGGCTAAGCAGCAGAGGCAGCCATAAGCTAGGAAGCGAACAGTCACATCCTCACATTCCAAACTAGTCACATTGAAATAAGGTGCTATTGGGCTGTTAGGCACTATCAGGACAGGATTGTATTCCTGTCACCTCCAGAGAGGGGGAGGTGTCTAGAAAATGTGGAGGGAAGCTTGGTTTGATGGCATCCTGTCTGGCAGGAACTCACTTATCAATAGCTGGGATGTGAAATCCTCACTTCTGTATTGTCTTGTCATTATAGTTCCCACTTTGCTGTTGTTTGTCTGTATAATCTCTGTCTGGTTCTGTGATTGTTCCTGTCTGCTGTATAATTAATTTTGCTGGGTGTAAACTAATTAAGGTGGTGGGATATAATTGGTTACATAATCATGTTACAATATGTTAGGATTGGTTAGTTAAATTTCAGGAAAATGATTGGTTAATGTATAGCTAAGCAGAACTCAAGTTTTACTATATAATCTGTAGTCAATGAGGAAGTGATTGGGTGTGGGTGGGCATGGGCATGGGCATGGGCATGTGCATGTGGGTGTGTGAGATGGGAACAGGGAATGGGGGTAAGAAAATTGGAATCCTGTTTTGCTAAAGGGGGAAATGGGAACAGGGAATGGGAGTAAGGAAGTTGGAATCATGTTTGGCTAAGGGTAGGAATGGGAACAGGGACACAGGAGTAAGGCTCTGTGTTGTCAGAGCTGGGAAGGAGGATACTAAGGAAGGAAACTGGAATCATGCTTGCTGGAAGTTCACCCCAATAAACATCGAATTGTTTGCACCTTTGGACTTTGGGTATTGTTGCTCTCTGTTCATGCGAGAAGGACCAGGGAGGTAAGTGGGTGAAGGAATAAGCCCCCTAACACCTACCCTCCAGCATATCTACCTCTCCTCCCAGTTTAGTGTCATCCGCAAACTTCCTGAGGGTGCAATCCACACCATCCTCCAGATCATTTATGAAGATATTGAACAAAACCGGCCCCAGGACCGACCCTTGGGGCACTCCACTTGATACCGGCTGCCAACTAGACATGGAGCCATTGATCACTACCCGTTGAGCCCGACAATCTAGCCAACTTTCTATCCACCTTATAGTCCATTCATCCAGCCCATACTTCTTTAACTTACTGGCAAGAATACTGTGGGAGACAGTATCAAAAGCTTTGCTAAAGTCAAGGAACAACAAGTCCACCACTTTCCCCTCATCCACAGAGCCAGTTAACTCATCATAGAAGGCAATTAGATTAGTCAGGCATGACTTGCCCTTGGTGAATCCATGCTGACTGTTCCTGGTCACTTTCCTCTCCTCTAAGTGCTTCAGAATTGATTCCTTGAGGACCGGCTCCATGACTTTTCCAAGGACTGAGGTGAGGCTGACTGGCCTGTAGTTCCTCCTCCTTCCCTTTTTTAAAGATGGGCACTACATTAGCCTTTTTCCAGTCATCCGGGACTTCCCCCAATCGCCATGAGTTTTCAAAGATAATGGCCAATGGCTCTGCAATCACATCCGCCAACTCCTTTAGCACTCTCGGATGCAGCGCATCCGGCCCCATGGACTTGTGCTCGTCCAGCTTTTCTAAATAGTCCCGAACCACTTCTTTCTCCACAGAGGGCTGGTCACCTCCTCCCCATGCTGTGCTGCCCAGTGCAGTTGTCTGGGAGCTGACATTGTTCATGAAGACAGAGGCAAAAAAAGCATTGAGTACATTAGCTTTTTCCACATCCTCTGTCACTAGGTTGCCTCCCTCATTCAATAAGGGGCCCACGCTTTCCTTGACTTTCTTCTTGTTGCTAACATACCTGAAGAAACCCTTCTTGTTACTCTTAACATCTCTTTCTAGCTGCAACTCCAGGTGTGATTTGGCCTTCCTGATTTCACTCCTGCATGCCCGAGCAATACTTTTATTGGAAAGATGGAAAAGATAAGATGAAGTAATCCACTCTCCTGCAGTGTAGGTCCCCATTCACTTCCCAGCCCCCACTCAAGTTATTACTCAAGTGCTTTATCCACTCCTACTTTTCTAAAATGGACAATGGGAGTGCAGAGCCTGAGCTCTGAGTGGGGGTAGCGCGTGGAGCCCCATGGCCCCCCCCACCTAGGAGCCGGAGCTGCTGCTGGCCACTTCCGGGTACAGTGCGGTGTCAGAATAGGTAGGGACTAGCCTGCCTTAGCCAGGCAGCACCGCCAATGGGTCTTTTAATGGCCCGGTCAGCGGTGCTGACCAGAGCTGCTATGACCCAGTCCCTTACATGCCGCAACCCAACTCTGAGTTGCGACTCATGGTTTGAAAACCACTGCCTTAGACTGCTCTGAATGATTCCTTGACATTTCATGTCATCTAATAATTGTGAGGAGTTATTACACCCACTTATTGAACTAAAACTGTGCCTCATTTTATATCTTTCAATCCCTCTAGACCTTTTTAACTATTTCTGTTGCTCTTCTCTGAATTATCTCCATCTGTTTACATCTACCAGGCAATGATCTGCTCACACTTGCAGAGACGTGATACCTTTATCTATGCAGTTCAAAATCATATTGATTTTTTTCCCCATCCTATTGGAAACTCTTATCTAACTTTCTGTCCACCATGACCTCACAGTAGTTCTCTTTCAGAATTATTATTTTCTGTTCTGTCCCTGGAAAATAGATGATTCCTTTTGCCTCTCCTCCCATTTATTTGTTTGCTTTTTTTCCAGATACAGTTGTTTATATCTATGTCTTTGTTTTAATTCTTTGTGCTTATAAGTTTATTCAATATCTTCTAATTTAATAATATCTGTCACTTTAACTAGCATGCTATGTACCCCCTTCTGCATCCTTCCAATTTCCAGATCATTAATGAAAGGAGATCTCTTGCCATTTTGGTCCTGCTACTTTATGGAGCTAATTCAGCCCTAATGTTTCTGCAACACATACTAGTACTGAATGTTCTTCATAAGTTTTCAGAGACAACTCCTATCCTCATACTGGCTGAAGAGAATGTGAGAATAGAAGTACCCTCTGCAAAGAAAGGAGAGGCTTGGAAGGAGAGAAGGGCCTTGCAAACTAGCACTGGGTCAAATTTTTTGGACAAATAGTTTATTTGTCAAAAAATGTAGTTTAATTTGACGTGAAACTGTTCATGAATTTGACATGAATTCATCAAATAGGTTTTTTGGCTATTAAAAAGGTGTTTGGGGGGGCTTAAGCACCATTCACAAATAGCAGTAGGAGGCAGTGGTAGTCACCTCATAACTTTTAGCCAACAGATTAAGGCTCTCACCTGGGATGTCGAGATTAGGGTTCAGTTCCCCTTTCTGCCCAATATGGTATTTAAAAAAATGAAGATTTCCCTTCAAGTCAGTATTTCAGGAAACACAAATGGAAAAACTTGATCGAGGATTCAAAACTTAACTAATTGCATTCAGCAAAGACACCAGGATTCCACACAGCAGTGATTCTTTGTATTACAGAGAACCTTTGAGCAGCTGTAGTTGCTGATTTAAAGTCTGTCATTCCAAATCAAATGTTAACACATAGATGCTAAATTTACAAAGTTCTACAGTCCAATAATTACATTAATTGGAAGTGGTGGCACAGTGGCGTGAGCCAAGGGACGTACTGGCCACCGCTTCCAGCAGCTCCCGTTGGCCTGGAGCAGCGAACTGCGGCCACTGGGAGCTACAATCGGCCGAACCTGCGGACGCATCAGGTAAACAAACTGGCGCAGCCTGCCAGAGGCTTTCCCTGCACAAGCAGCGGAACAAGTTTGGGAACGACTGCTATAGAAAATCTTAAACATGGGTTAGATTAAAAAAAAATGAGTGCTGATTCAAGACATGAAACTAACATAATTCAAATAAGAATGAGATTCTACCATTTTGTTTTTGGTTTGTGCTGGAAATAAACTGTTGTCATGATGTCCCTTTCTCATCAAGGAGAGTTTCATATGAATAGGGAGAGGCTAACAGAACCCCTAAAGGAGCAGGGAAATCAGAAATCACACATGTACCCCAAATAGGTTTACAAATTTTGCTAGGCTGTTAGCCACCAGACTATCTGAGTGCTTCATAAGCAATAATGATTTACAAATGAGGAAACTGAGATTCAGAGAGGGTATAAGGCTTGTGCAGGATCACACAAGAATAAAGTATAGAATTACGTGAGTTTTACAAGAGAGAGTACCTGATCAATGAATTTTAAGACCAAAGAAATCTGTCAATTAAATCAGATCAGTACTTTGCTACTGTAGAATCAAATGTGTACATATCTTTGACCTTCGGTTTGTGATCTTCTGTCTCTGTAAGATAAGAGTAAAAGAAAGTTAACAGGATTTTTCTGTGAGGCAAAAGCAATAGAAAATGTTATAGACACAAAGGGCACACCTCTGTTTTGTTGCAGCTTACTAGCTGTTCAATTTTAGTCCTCTTAGCTTATAGTTTTCCCCTTTCAGAGGCAACAAACTGAATAGAGACTTGTTTGTGCTATGATGGAAACTCACCAGCCTATCAAGGTGTGCTAATTGTGTGTGAGACCCAAACAAAACATCTGAAAAGAAAGCAAAGATAGCCATAGGTCTAGAAACCGAATCTGTGTGCTATCTAACAAATATTCTGTGAGTAACATAAAATAGCAACAAAAACACTCTTCCCTCTATCACACCATTGTATTTCAGTGTTCTAATCTTTCTGCAAACTAATTGAACTTTTGGATGAATGAGTACTCCTTTTTTAGAGCTATCTAAAATGTCTGCACAGAAAAGTGATCCACAAGGCACTATGGTCTAGATTCTCACAGGTATTTAGGCTCCTAACTTGTATTGATTTCAGTGGAAGTTAGGAGCCTAAATACCTTTTTGAGGATCTGTGCCAATATCTCTGTTGTTGTAATAAAATATTTTTTCTTCTAGGAGCACTATATTCGCTTAAACAACTTAGTTGAAAGCTCTGGATTATCTATCCAAAACACTACTGTAATGTGGAAAGTGCTAATGCAGGCTTTCTAACACTGCCTCACTAATGTTACTCATCTTCAGGGGGAGATGGTACTTATTTATTTTTCTTCAGCTTGGGATCCATGGCCCATGAAATTCTTGGCCTTTCAAGTCTATTGGAAAAGGCAATAACTGTGGTGGTGGGTTTTATGATAGGGTTATCTGTGCCCTAATGGGAAACCAGCTCTTTGTATGCAGGCTGCTTATAATGAGTACTTTTTAGCCTCAAACCATGTGCTGTGTTTCCCATACAGAGGACAGACTTACCAAGCAAAGTCTGCAGTATTGTCAATCCTAAGCATTCCAAATGCATGAGTCTAGTTTTGAGATTAATTTAAAAATGATGATTTTTTTAAGTAACAAAGTTTGGGATCTTTAATTACTCTTCTTTTGTCATTCCCTTTAGTATTCATGTTTTCAAGCTTTTCTCTGCAATCATGAAGACCGAAACTTTTTTGTTTAAATTAAAACCGAGATTGTCAGGTAATCACTTGATTCCAGGAGCAGTGGCTTTTTTTCAAAAAGCACCAAATATCATGAGACTCACAATAAAAGCGTTGGCAACTTTTAAGTCAATCAGCATAGCTAGGTTGGTTTGGAACTGCTGGTGGGCTATTCTCCTCTATCTTTCCTCACTCTCATTCACTCACATCAGCTGATGGAATAAGATGTCTTTATTTTATTAAAATAAACCTCAAAAGGTGATTGTGTTGTCCTCCCTCCGACAAAAGGCAATATGCTTTTGATTAATAACTTTTCTGTTTTTCAGTGCTGAAGGCATTTTGTCTTTCAGACGCTCTGTGGCTGTATGAAAGTTGGCTTGGGAACTGAGAGATCAAATTCTTGCATGAGCATCATAGGGAGAATATATAATGTATGTAATAAGGATCTGATTTAACTATGCAATTTTAGTGAAAGAATTCAAACTTTTACATAAGAGCATAAGAATGGCCATACTGTGAGAGACCAGTGGTCCATCTACCCCATTATCCTGCCTTCCGACATTGGCCAGTGCCAGATGATTCAGAGGGAATAAACAGAACAGGGCATTGAGTGATCTATCACCTGTCATCCAGTCACAGCTTCTGGTAGTAAGAGGTTTAGGGACACCCACAGCATGGGGGTTGCATCCCTGACCATCGTGACGAATAACCATTAATGGACCTATCCTCCATGAACTTATCTAATTCTTTTTTGAACCCTCTTATCCTTTTACCTTCACAACATCCCCTGGAAATGAGTTTCACAGGTGGACTGTGCACTGTGTGAAGAAGTAATTTCATTGGTTGCATCCGATGAAGTGAGCTGCAGCTCACGAAAGCTTATGCTCAAATAAATTTGTTAGTCTCTAAGGTGCCACAAGTCCTCCTTTTCTTTTTCCTTTAGTTTGTTTTAAACCTGCTGCCTATTAATTCCCTTGTGTGACACCTAGTTCTTGTGTTACTTAAAGGGGTAAATAACACTTCTCTGTTCACTTTCTCCGCTCCATTCATGATTTTATAAACCTCTGTCATATCCCCCCTTAGTCATCTCTTGTCTAACTGAACAGTCCCAGTCTTTTTCATCTCTCCTCTTATGGAAGCTGTTCCACACCCCTCTTCATTCTTGTTGCCTTTCTGTACTTCTCTCACTTCTATTCTATCTTTTTACTTTGAGATGGGGTAACAAGAATTGCACATAGCAAGGTGTGTGTAGTATGGATTTATATGGTGGCATTATAATATTTCCGGTCTTATTATCTATCATTTTTCTACTGGTTCCTAACATTCTCTTTTGTTTTTTTCACCGCTGCTGCACATTGAGCTGATGTTTTTTAGAGAACTATCCACAATGACTACAAGATCCATTTCTTGAGTGGTAACAGCCAATTTAGACCCCCACATTTTGTATGTATAGTTGGGATTATGTTTTTCCATCATGTATTACTTTGCACTTATCAACACTGAATTTCATCTGCCACTTTGTTGCCTAATCACCCAGTTTTATGAGATCCCTTTGTAACTCTTTTCAGTCGGCTTTGGACTTAACTATTTTGAGTAATTGTAGTATATTCTGCAAATTTTGCCACCTTACTGTTTACCCCCTTTTTCCAGATAATTTTATTAATATGTTTAACAAACACTGGTCCCAGTACCGATCCCTGGGGGACACAGCTATTAACTTCTCTACATTCTGAAAACTGACCATTTATTTTTACCCTTTGTTTCCTGTCTTTTAACCAGTTACTGATCCCTGAGAAGCCCTTACCTCTTATTCCTGGACTGATTTGTTTGGTTAAAATCCTTTGGTGAGGGACCTTGTCAGAGTGATACTTGGACTTTCAGAAATTCTTTATCAACTGGATCACCGTTGTTCATATGCTTGTTGACACTTTTAAAAAATTCTGATAGATTGGTGATTTCCCTTTATAAAAGCCATGCTCTCCAACATATCCTGTCCATCTATGTGTCTGATAATTCTGTTTTTTACTATAGTTCAAACAATTTACCTTGTACTGAACTCAGAATTACCAGACTGTAAATGCCAGGATCATCTCTGGAATGTTTAAAAAATAATCAGTTTTATATTAGCTACTCTCCAGTCATCTGGTACAGAGGTTGATTTAAGCAAAAGGTTACATACCACAGTTAACAGTTCTTCAATTTTATATCTGAGTTCCTTCAGAACTCTTGGGTGAGTACCATCTGGTCCTGGTGAGTTAGTACTGTTTAGTTTACCAATTTGTTTCAAAACCTCCTCTATGGACACCTCACTCTGGGATAGTGGTTCAGATTTGTCACCTAAAAAGAATGGTGTAGGAATCTCTCTTCCATCCTCTGCAGTCAAGATTGATCCAAAGAATTCACTTAGCTTGTCTGCAATGGCCTTGTCTTCCTTGAGCGCTCCTTTAGCACCTCAATTGTCTAATGCCCCCTGTCATAAATATAAAGGGAAGGCTAACCACCTTTAAATCCCTTCTGGCCAGAGGAAAAACCCTTTAGCCTGTAAAAGGTTAAGAAGCTAAAGATAACCTCCCTGGCACCTGACCAAAATGACCAATGAGGAGACAAGATACTTTTAAAGCTGGAGTGGGGGAAACAAAGGGTTCTCTGTGTGTGTGTGTTGCTTTTGCTGGGACCAGAGCAGGAATGCAGGTCAGAACTACTGTAAAGGGTTAATAAGCAATCTAGTTAGATATGCGTTAGATTCAGTTTTGTTTAAATGGCTGATAATATAAGTTGTGCTGAATGGAATGTATATTCCAGTTTTAAATTATCCCAGCCAGGGCTTTGTCAAGCCTGACCTTAAAAACTTTTAAGGAAGAAGATTCCACCACCTCCCTAGGTAACGCATTCCAGTGTTTCACCACCCTCCTAGTGAAAAAGTTTTTCCTAATATACACCCTAAACCTCCCCCACTGCAACTTGAGACCATTACACCTCGTTCTGTCATCTACTACCACTGAGAACCGTCTAGATCCATCCTCTTTGGACCCCCCTTTCAGGTAGTTGAAAGCAGCTATCAAATCCCCCCTCATTCTTCTCTTCTGCAGGCTAAACAATCCCAGTTCCCTCAGCCTCTCCTCATAAGTCATGTGTTCCAGTCCCCTAATAATTTTTGTTGTCTTCTGCTGGTCTCTTTCCAATTTTTCCACATCCTTCTTGTAGTGTGGGGCCAAAAACTGGACACAGTACTCCAGATGAGGCCTCACCGATGGCGAATAGAGGGGAATGATCACGTCCATCAATCTGCTGGCAATGCCCCTACTTATACATCCCAAAATGCCATTGGCCTTCTTGGCAACAAGGGCACACTGCTGACTCATATCCAGCTTCTCATCCACTGTAACCCCTGGGTCCTTCTCTGCAGAACTGCTGCCTAGCCATTCGGGCCCTTGTCTGTAGCGGTGCATGGGATTCTTCTGTCCTAAGTGCAGGACTCTGCACTTGTCCTTGTTGAACCTCATCAGATTTCTTTTGGCCCAATCCTCCAATTGGTCTAGGTCCCTCTGTATCCTATCCCTACCCTCCAATGTATCTACCTCTCCTCCCAGTTTAGTATCATCTGGGAACTTTCTCAGGGTGCAATCCACACCATCCTCCAGATCATTAATGAAGATATTGAACAAAAACGGCCCGAGGACCGACCCCTGGGGCACTCCACTTGATACTAGCTGCCAACTAGACATGGAGCCATTGATTATTACCCGTTGAGCCTGACGATCTAGCCAGGTTTCTATCGACCTTATAGTGCATTCATCCAGCCCATACTTCTTTAACTTGCTGGCAAGAATACTGTGGGAGACCGTGTCAAAAGCTTTGCTAAATTCAAGGAACAACAAGTCCACCGCTTTCCCCTCATCCACAGAGCCAGTTATCTCATCATAGAAGGCAATTAGATTAGTCAGCATGACTTGCCCTTGGTGAATCTGTGCTGACTGTTCCTGATCACTTTCCTCTCCTCTAAGTGCTTCAGAATTGATTCCTTGAGGACCTGCTCCATGATTTTTCCAGGGACTTAGGTGAGTCTGACTGGCCTGTAGTTCCTAGGATCCTCCTCCTTCCCTTTTTTAAATATGGCACTACATTAGCCTTTTTCCAGTCATCCGGGACCTCCCCTGATCGCCATGAGTTTTCAAAGATAATAGCCAATGGCTCTGCAATCATATCTGCCAACTCCTTTAGCACTCTCGGATGCAGCTTTTTAGAACAGTCAGGCCCACTCAAGGCTCACTTGGAACAAAGAACTCCCAATTCACACTTTTTAAACAACATTTGAATTTAGTTCGAGCCTCTATTCAGGTTTTTTTAATAGCTTTTATCAAGCTTGCAAGCATTTGAATCTTGTGACTGTCTTAACTACAGATTAATTAAATTTTTGATCTGGGAATTAATGTAATGATATGCTTAATACCGATGTTTAATATATTTTTAATACAGCATATGTTTAATACAGCATACTCACAGTTTGTTCATTTAAAATGGCTTTTCTATAGCAGGTGTTAAAACTGTGTATTAACAGGCTACTGAAGTTCTGCTGGCTCATTGTCTCCAGTCTGAATATAAAGGTGAGTATGGATCACTAAATAGAAGGATCTAAGTTGGGTAGGACAGAAGCGCTAGGAATATCCTAGCTAAAGAAGGAAGCTTAAGCTGACAGTTGTTTTGAGTTTTAGTTTTTTGAGTTACCAATAAAGCCAAACTTCATAAAAGGGTGAGTTTAGACATTAGCTAATATGTTCTGTGTATTCTATGTATAGGGGAAGGACTCGACCCATTCACACAATTTTATATTGAATTTATGTAGATGACTGTAGTTTTACATGTGCTTTTTAATAGCTATGTCTTTTAAAGAACTGTTTACAAAATAAATTTATGAATATTTAAGCAAAGTTTGCTTGTGACATTACCTGATAATCATATCCAATATCCAGTGAATGGCCAAGTGGGTCCAAAACAATGGATTTTTCACATCCCAACTTTGGGATTTCCACTGCTGTGTTTTATATATACTTTGGCACAAGAGAATAGCATAATGAATGCTGAAATCATATGGGAGGAGGCAGTCTATGGTTCCTATACATTATTCAGTAATATCTTTTGACCCACAATAGGTATCTTCCTCTGTGTCCAAGAATGAATCAGCAATCTATCCATCTTTCCAGTATTGCTGAATAACTCCATAATACATGAAAACATACTCTAATGAAGTACTGTGTATCTGCCAGACCTCTACTCATTATATTTCTCAACTTTCACAGTTTTGGTAGCATTTCATTTGAAAAGGCTCAGTTGACAGCAGTGCCCTTTTTTGTATTAGAGTAAACACTATCTCTCTTTTACCACATATCAACAAATCAAAGTCACATCGATTTAAGTTATGAAACACCCTAACATCTTTCTAGCCCTTGAGAGCACATTGTTATTTAGCCAATAGTAATCAATAAACAGATATTATTTCTGTCATTGGAATCTACTTAAGGACAGATTTTACATGACACAAATGAATATAACTAAAATTCCTCAATTGGGAAGGTAAAGAAATACTCCTGCAAATTATCTCTGGACGTTTCCAAATAATATCCAAAGGTGAATCTTCAAAGTGCTTCAGGTCAAGACAGCACTTATTTGACAAAAATAAATAAATAAAATGCACACATTTTTCAAGGCAATTCCAGCACTTTTTTTCTTAGTTGATTGAACTACACTGGGAGTGAAAAATCTTCCTTTTCAGAACATCTCTGTTGGATTTCGGATATCTAAAAGGCCGGAGAAAGAATAATATGTAAATGAGAACTTTTGTTAACTGTTTGCACCTTACCCTTCTAAAATTATTTGTTTTCAGTAGTATTTAATTGCATGCTACATATTGGATATTTAAAATAAAATTAAAAAACCTTGGAAATTAACACTTGGCAGTCTTTTGATATCTATTCAAAGGAGCAATCCCCATGCCCCTCAGTGTGCTGAATGAAGAATTCATATGAGGATGTGGGCCACATCTTATGTATCTTTCAGCCAAAGTCCCCCTTTAATATTATTATGAACGTATGACCTGAATACTGGACACAATCTGCAACTGTATTTCACTTCATAACCCAGTGTGAGCACTGAGTTCTCACCCATCAGAACCATTCAGATGCTGCTGCTGCTGCTGCAGCAATTGTAACAGAGTGACTTGCACCATGGCTTGGAGAGCCTGGGACTAAGCCAACCCTGTTTACAGGATGAGCCCTACCTGACACTGATCAGGTGATTCCACTATAAAAAGCTGCTGGAAGCCACAAATCGGGATGTGCTGGGAGAGTAGAGGCTGTTAGGAGTGAATAGGCTCCAGCAGAGTCCTGTAACATGGGACTAAGACAGCTAGGAAGCGTTGGGAGTCACCTGCTAACGCAGGAGATATGATGTGCAAGCAGGGGAAAGAATGCAAATCTGCTGCAGGAAGAAAGTCCTGGGAGTAGTAAAGGAGATGATTTGTTGGACTTTAATTTGTCACTTTGAGTTTTATTGTGAGTTATTTTATTGTGAGTTATTTTACCCCAAGAAGGGGTATTCTGAACACAGAAAAAGTATGTGAAGTCTGTTTAAGGCCCCCTGAAGAGGGTGAAACAGAGGCAGGGTGCCACAGAGTGATGGGGGGAGTGCCTGGGAGGCTGTAGCTCTGTTACACTGTCCCTTCTTTCTGACCATGCCACCATCACCTTTGAAACATCCCACTGACTCTCCTTTTTCTGTTGTAACAAATACAAACTTCTGATGCTCACCTTAAGGCCCTTCACAATTTATTGGCTCTTCCTTAGTCTGTAAAGCCACTACGTTGTCCTCTTTCAAACCCTTCCTGAGAGCCTGTTCTAGTTTGAGGCCTATGGCAAACTGCCAACTGACAGCGGGTAAGTGGCCAGCAGGTTTTTTGATATTTATCTTATAACTTACATAAATTAACCAACTCAGAACCACGTAGTTGTCCATCTACCTGGCCTATGTATTCTTACTGGTATTTCCGTCCTCCTCCTTCCTCTGTCCTTCCCAACGTTTGCTTGCTGTGAGCTATCTACAACCTCATCATCATCTTCTTCGTCCGCAAAACCTGCTTCCGTGTTGCCTCCATCTCCATTGAAGGAGTCAAATAACACGGCTGGGGTAGTGGTGGCTGAACCCCCTAAAATGGCATGCAGCTCATCATAGAAGCGGCATGTTTGGGGCTCTGACCCGGAGCGGCCGTTCGCCTCTCTGGTTTTCTGGTAGGCTTGCCTCAGCTCCTTAAGTTTCACACGGCACTGCTTCAGGTCCCTGTTATGGCCTCTGTCCTTCATGCCCTGGGAGATTTTGACAAAGGTTTTGGCATTTCAAAAACTGGAACGGAGTTCTGATAGCACGGATTCCTCTCCCCAAACAGCGATCAGATCCCGTACCTCCCGTTCGGTCCATGCTGGAGCTCTTTTGCGATTCTGGGACTCCATCATGGTCACCTCTGCTGATGAGCTCTGCATGGCCACCTGCAGCTTGCCACGCTGGCCAAACAGGAAATGAGATTCAAAAGTTCGCGGTTCTTTTCCTGTCTACCTGGCCAGTGCATCTGAGTTGAGAGTGCTGTCCAGAGCGGTCACAATGGAGCACTCGGGGATAGCTCCCGGAGGCAATACCATCTAATTGTGTCCACAGTACCCCAAATTTGAGCCGGCAAGGCCGATTTAAGCGCTAATCCACTTGTCAGGGGTGGAGTAAGGAAATCGATTTTAAGAGCTCTTTAAGTCGAAATAGAGGGATTCATCATGTGGACGGGTGCAGGTTTACATCAATTTAACGCTGCTAAATTCGACCTAAAGTCCTAGTGTAGACCAGGGCTTAATTAAAGATTAACAAAGATTAACATCACATAACCAGACTCAATATTCATTCACTGACTCTGAGCAACTTCCACTTCCTCCTTTATCTTTGATACGGTGCCAAACTCAGTGACAGTGCTCAACAAATTACAAACGGTAATAAGGATATTAATATTCCTTTTACAGCTCTTCATTTTAAAGTGGTCTGTGCTCATTATAAAACTTGCTTTCAAATATCTTGCAAAGGGGTTTTAATGGTAGTACTTACTTTTAGCTACTGTTCCTAAAAAAAATGACTTGCCTTGTGTTGGGCTTTTCACCACTGAGGTGGATGCTTCTTGTAGTGCACATTAGCTGACTCACAGATAAATAACATTTCTGTTTCCATCTTTCAATCATAATTGAGCCACTACTTGATTCTAAGAAATGTTTTGGCCTTTCAAAAGAAAAGTGCTGCATTTTTAGAAGTGCAACCATATGTTTTATAAAATGAGCTAGGAAATGTGCTGGAAAAACAGCTCCTAAAGTTACAGAGAAACACTTGTAAGCAGTGTCAGGATGAGCTCCACCCTGACATCTGGTGGTGAGGTGTGGCAAGTTGTGGAAAAGAACTTCAGGGGCAGATCTCATTTGCATAGGCACACCCACCACGCCTAGAATGAGACCATAGCTGCCCAAATGGTCACTTTGGCCGCTGTGGGATCCCCAGTGTCTCTGTTATTGGGGCAGGAAGAATAAATTGTTATTACCCTGATTATGGGAACTGTGCTTGGAACTGTACGTGGCCTTTTGTTACGATGGAGGGATTCACCATCATCTAAGTAGCACTCGCTAGGCAAGGGTCATGGGTTCCAAAACTGTGTGAATGGAGAGAGGCTGGGGACAAGTATTAATACTTGGTGGCATGGGCCCCTTGGTGAGGGCCTTACATGCTGATTGTACTTCCTCCTCTCTCCACTGTGGAATATCAGAGCTAATTTTGATTTCATTAGAAGTCTAGTTATAGGCTGCTGAGCTCACTTTGGGCTGACAGTGCACCAGCACTGGGGCTCCCCTACTATAAGCTGAATTCACCTAAGAGCTGAAATCACTGAGTGTTGTGTTAAGTAGTGGGGGAGCCTGAAGATATATTGTGGAGCAGTTTGCGGGGCGGCTGGTGAAGCAGTTCGACGCGGAGCAGTGTGTGGATGGCAGGAGCTGCTTGTGGGCCGTGGAGCTGAGTGAAGGAGTTCGTGGGGCGGCTGGCGGAGCGGAGCGCAGCTGAGCGAAGGAGTTCGTGGGGCGGCTGGTGGAGCGGAGCGCAGCTGAGCGAAGGAGTTCGTGGGGCGGCTGGTGGAGCGGAGTGCAGCTGCGCGAAGGAGTTTTGTGGGGCGGCTGGCGGAGCGGAGCGCCGCTATGGAGCTATGGGGCGGTCAGCTTCAGATCACGTAAGGTGCCTCTTACCCCCGTCCCATTTCCACCCAGGTTGGGAGGTAAAGCTCCGCCGATAAACTTTCGAACTCTGGGGCTGCCCTGACCAGGGACAGAGACTTTTGGGGCATTGGACTTTTGGGGTTGCTGGACTCAAGAACCAAAGGGAAAAGGGCATGCCCCAATTTGCCTGGGGTGGGGTTGTTTTTGCTCATGGGTTGTGTTATGAATCCGGTTGGTGGTGTTTCCCCAACATAATGCCACATTGTTTCTCTCTGTTATTAAAAGACTTTTGCTACACTCAGACTATGTGCTTGCGAGAGGGGAAGTATTGCCTCTTGGAGGCGCCCAGCGGGGGTGGTATATATTTGTCCCAGGTCACTGGGTGGGGGCTCGAGCCGGTTTGCATTGTGTTATTGGAATGGAACCCCTAGATATTGAACCCGGCCCTTGTTGCTGCCAACTCTGACGGGCAGAAGGGTTACACACTGAATAATGCCTAGTGCTCAGATTTGTAAATTCTTCTGGCTGAAAATGGGCCATTTCAGTTTAGAAAGTATAAGAGATGTTAATTTGAAAATGTAATGATGGGTGCATGACCTGCCAGTTACTGTTATGGCAGGGGAAGTAGACATTAGTACTTGCAGCTTACTGTGAGTGGAAAGAAAGCTTGGATTAGTTTATTAATATATGCATGTTGTTTCATTTTTCCTAAAGGATCCAAGAAACAAATTTATTTATGGACATTTAGCCAAAGGGCACTGAGATCAGCAATGCCTGATTTTCTAAAAGCTCAGTGAGAGTTTAAATGCCTACAAGTACTCATCAGCACCAATTTTATGCCTTATCTCAAAAACACAAAGTGTACAACAAGGCAATCAGTATACTGAACACAGTGCTAGAGGATGGAGCCACTGCCTAACCAAATCAGTTTTTCTGACTGAGAAGACATAAAATAAATAAGAAGTAGACTTCCCTCTAATAAAGAAAGTTGTCAGTGGACATCTGAATTTATATAATTTACTTAATCCTTCTTCACATATTTTGAAGATATATACAAGGATACATATATGAAAAAATACTATTTTCAAACTAAAACAACAAGGAGTCTGGTGGCACCTTAAAGACTAAGAGATTTATTTGAGCATAAGCTTTCATGGGTAAAGACCCCACTTCTTCAGATGCATGGAGTGAAAATTACAGATGCAGACATAAATATACTGACACCTGAAGAGTAGGGAGTTACCTCACAAGTGCAGAACCAGTGTTGGCAAGGCCAGTTCAATCAGGGTGGATGTTGTCCACTCCCAATAATAGATGAGGAGGTGTCAATTCCAGGAGAGGCAAAGCTGCTTCTGTAATGAGCCAGCCACTCCCAGTCCCTATTCAAGCCCAAATTAATGGTGTCAAATTTGCAAATGAATTTTAGTTCTGCTGTTTCTCTTTGAAGTCTGTTTCTGAAGTGTTTTTCAAATACTTTCAAATCTGTTATAGAATGTCCAGGAAGATTGAAGTGTTCTCCAAAAGCCAGTAGGAGACTGCCACTTAACCAGCCTTTGTAAAGACTTTAGCACATTGAGGTCCTGAACCTGAGCGGGGCTGCAATGTGCTACCATAATGCAAGTAACAAACAGAAGTAGTACAGCTGCATGGAAGGGGGTTGAGGGTGGTTGCTGGCTTGGGTGCAGGCCCACCTAGGTCTCAGAAGGGAAAGGGAACAGTTTAGTTGTTCAAGGAATGTCCGAGTGGTCCATTCACTCTGTGACCATTTCAAATGTTTATTACTAATCACAGTCCATGGTGTCTGGTCCCTCCCCACAATGACCCACTCTACAGAAGCCAGAAGAAGTAAGGTTGGTGAAAGATCTACTCCAGCAGTTGCTCAAACACAATGCTGTGTCCATAACAGTGGATCGGTAACAAGCTTTCAGTGTTAATTGGAAAGATCAGGGAAGAAAATATGCTTGCAGTGTGACTCAGTTTCCCTGTTTCTTTCAGTGATGTTCTCTGGACATAGGCTGGACTTTTTGGTAGTGCAGGGGGACTGGGGCATGGGTGAACTTTCTTTGTGGTTCTCTGCTGCTTTTCCATGGGAACTCCATCCACTAGCTTACAGTACAGTGAATTCCCTCTCAAATTGCCCCCTGTCCTGTAAACATAAGTCAGCAGATTTTTAATGAAGCAGAAATTCAAGCTGGTTATTCAGGTTTTAACAGCCGGGGGTAGGGGGTTGGATGGGTCGGAGCTTATGAGGGGGACAGTCAGGGGGCAGGAAGTGGGAGGAGGCAGATGGGGGCAGGGCCACTCTGTTTGGGGCGGCACAGCCTTCCCTACCTGGCCCTCCATATAGTTTTGCAACCCTGATGTGGCCCTCGGGCCAAAAAGTTTGCCCACCCCTGGATTAAGGTATAGCTAAGTCGGAACCAAGTTTTAACTATATAAACTGGGGTCCAAAGGTAAGTTCTTTGGAACCTAACTCCAGCACACAGCCCAAGATCAGAGCTGCCAAACCTCAACAACCTGCTGAACATACCATGCAGAAGCCAGAGTCCCCAGATGATCTAATCTTGACTGGCCATCAAGAAAAATTAATCTGCCTTATTTGGAGTAGTGAGCACTATATCCTTAGCATGTGTATTCTGTTGATCAATTGTTAATAAATAAAGGTTAAAGATATTACTGTGTAAGGCTCTTTCACTGGTAAAAGGCCCTGCAGACTCATAGAGCCCTGAGTCCACCAGGAATAGGTGTTAGCCCTGAGCCTATGGAGGGGTAGATTTGAGTCCCTTACTACCTGAGTACCCAAGAGAGAAGGGAGGTGGGGTGAGAGCCCTAAATTGTGTAGGTAACAGTAGGCCTCCAGACACCTATTGTGAGGCAGCGTGCAAAGGTTCAGCACCAGAAACATAGGCACTGAGAACAATTTTACTCTGAAAACTTAGGCTTTGAACGAGTTTAGATGCCTGCAGCTTTCAACAGGAGTTTTGTGGATTTCGGTGGAGAATAAAACTGGGACTCATGCACCTAAACCCCAAAGTCTCGGATTTAGGCACCTAAGTACCTTTGTGGATGAGTCTCAGTGACTGACTGATTATATCCCTTATACACTATAGTATATCTTAGTTAAGTTTGGATGTTATAATTATCCATAGAAACATCAAAACCTTTTTCTCAGTCCTACTGAGATCTTGGCCTCAGTTATATCTTGTGATGATGAGTCCACAGGTTAATTACAGATTGTGTAAAAAGTATTTGCTTTTATCTATTTTAAATTTGTTGCCTTCCAGTGTACTTGGCCAGCCCTCCCTTCTTGCCTTCTGAGAAAGGGTAAATAGGAAAGCATGATTTCCCTTCTCTATATCATGTGTTATTCCGTAAGGTTCTATCGTGTACTCTCTTATTGCCCCCCTCTAAATTAAACAATTGTAATATTTTTGATATCACTTCCTGGAATGCTTTCCATACCCATTTTTGTCCCCCTCAGTTTTATTATATCATTTTTTGGGACACGCTGTGTATTATTGTCTAATAGATATGTTTATCTCTTACAACCATGATCCTATTTTTAACACTCAGTCTCATTTCCAATCTAAATCAAAATGTAGTTTGCAATCTTTCCGCTGATTCTGGTTTTTAAGGGAGAAGTGAAGGGGGAAGGAGGCAATAGACCAAAAGAGATGGTTAATGGTGGCATTTTTCAGAAAATAAAAATCTTTGTGGAACTTTTCATGAAAATAGCAGTTTTCAAGCACAGTTTTCAGAAGAATGCATTTTTCACCCTGTTTCTCAGATGACACATATAAGATGATTGATTACGTAGCAAAAACTAGCAATGTGAAGGTTGTTGGGTGAAAAATAAACAAGTATTTTCTCACAATCTGAACACAATTACCTGGCAAGGTGGCACAAAAATTACATTAAGACCTTTTTAAACAAGCTAATGTAATTTACAAAATCCGTTTTAAGGCTTGACAGTTATACAAAAAAAGGAAATCTGTACAACATCAAATCCTCCCTTGACTTACACTCAGTGCAACCCCCTTGACTTTAGTGGGATTGCACTAGGCGTAAGGTGGGGCAGAATTTCGCCCATGCTGCCTTTAGAACAGGGGTGGGCAAACTTTTTGGCCCAAGGGCAACATCGGCGTCACAAAACTATATGGAGAGCCGGGTAGGGAAGGCTGTGCCTCCCCTAACAGCATGGCCCCTGCCCCCTATCTGCTCCCTCTCACTTCCTGCGCCCTGACTGCCCCCTCAGAATCCCCGACCCATCCAACCCCCCCTCACCTGCTCCTTGTCCCCTGACTGCCCCTTCCTGGGACCCCCTCCCCTAACTGCCCCCCCAGATCCCCACCCCCTATCCAACCCCCTTCTCCCTGTCCCCTGACTGCCCCGACCCCTATCCACACCCCCGACAAGGCTCCTGGGACTCCCACGCCTATCCAAGCCCCGTGTTCCCCATCCCCTGACCACCACCCTCAAAACCTCCACCCCATCCAACCGCTCCATGTCCCCTGACTGCCCTCCCGCCAGAACCCTCATCCCAACAGGCCCCCCGGGACTCCCACATCTAGCGAACCACCCCCTGCTCCCTGTCCCTTGACTCCCCCCCAAACCCCTGACCCATCCAACTCCCCCTGCTCCCTGTCCCATGACTGCCCTGACCCCTATCTACACCCCCAACCCCCTGACAGGCCCCCCGGGACTCCCACACCTATCCAGCCCCCGCCCACCATTCCCCATTCCCTGACCGCTCCCACCCAGAACCTCCTCCCCATCCAACTGCCCCCTCTCGGGGGCCGGGCAGGATGGTCCAGCGGGCCAGATGTGGCCTGCAGGCAGTAGTTTGCCCACTTGTGCTTTAGAATAATAAAGTCAATGGGCTAGATTCTGATCTCATTTACCATGGTGCAAACCCAGAGTAATTCCAATCACAGCAGAATTATATTATTTAACTATTGAATTTGTACAAGTGCACAATCAAGTACTATCAGCAAAATTGCAATTAACAAAATAAAATATTCAGATAAGTCCTCTTCCAGGCATAGGAGCCAAAGTCTGCTTTTGGATACACGCATACATTTGAAGGAAAAATTCTCTTCTGAAAGCTGAACAATGAAGTCACAAGGGAACCAGAATTGCTACTTGAAGCAGCAAAAGCTTTTCAGATCCCAGAAAAAACATTTGTTAGAATTATTAAACATTACCATTACTTATTCACCTGGGAAAGAGACTGTAATATACAGCACTGTCTATTAAAGAGAAAACGAGGGCAGAAGAAATTTTGAAGCTTTTCTGCAAGGTTTCTTAGGGTATGTCTCCAAAGCAAAGAAAAACCAATGGCTAGCCTATACCAGCCGACTTGGGCTCTCAGGGCTCAGGCTGTGGGGCTGTTTTATTGCTGTGTAGACTTTTGGGCTTGGACTGGAGCTCAAGATCTGGGATTCTCCTGTCCTGCAGGATCCTAGAGCTTGGGCTACAGCCTGAGCCTGGAAGTCCACACAGCAATGAAAAAGCCCCTCAGCCTGAGCTCTGAGAGCCCAAGACAGCTGGCATGGGCCCATTGTGGGTTTATCTTTGCTATGTAGACAGACCCTTACTTAAAGGCTTGATCCTGAAAACTGCTGTAAGGTGTCAAATCCATACTACTGTAAGGTGTCAAATCCTCTCATCAACTTTCCTCCCTTCATCACCTTCAAGATGGGAAATAGAGAGGCAGTAGCATGGGGATTTAGAGAGCAGGAGAGATTAGGGGTAAGAGAGAGGACGGGTGAATGAATGGGTAAAAGTATTGTTGGGTGTGAGAAGGGGTGAGTTAAGATATGGGCTGATGATTGGGTGAAAGGGATAAGTTGAGAGGTTTGGAGGGAGAGTAGTGAATGAACTGGGAGAGTTGAGAGTAGTTGAGAGGTTTGGAGGGAAACAGAGTGAATGAACTGATGATTAAGGACAGTGGGAAAATGGATGACAGTGAGGTGGTGGGAGACTGGATGCATTAGATGGAGAATGACCGAAAGCAACGCTGAATTCAAACCCTACCATGATCCCTGAATAATCTTTGTACAAAATATGTCTTATGAGGGATCATTTGAAAACTAATAATTTGCTGATGAATAGTATCCTGGTGAATGTATGCAGCAATGTTATATGTAAAGTTGTGAATTCCCTCCCTATGATGCTGTTAGCATATGTTCAATGCAGGATTGCCCTGCCTAGACAAAAGTTGTTAAACAGGCCTGTTCTAAACAAAGGAACGTGTGTTTACCTCAGTTTGTATATAAGTAGCAAATAGCGTCCTCAAAACAGCAAGGAGAGGAGATGGCAGGAAACAGAATTATTTGCATTTCAGCAAACACAAGTGGGGGAAGAAAGAGTATAGGGGCCTCCTTCACCACCAGACTCCACGTCACCTTCTTCATTATTTGAATAAACTTTGCTTCGAGGAGTAATCTTCAGAGGAACCCACTTCAAACATTCACTGGACTATAAAAGAAAGGGGCAGAAAACCACAAGTTCTCTCTTTCACCTAAGAAAGCAAAGGCATCAGCACCTTTGGACATCTGGGAGAGATCCTGACCAAGGAAAGGGTAAGTCACCATCTTGCTGGAAGACTTTGGGTGAGACAGAGTGTCACCATGCCTCAATGGGTCACAACTGAGTATACCAGATTCAGCACAAACTGCTGAGAAATAGGGCAGACACACCCCAAAACTGGTGGATATTTTTGCATAAGATATAGCAATCCAGCAATAAACGTAAACTTCTGTCTCACCACATTGGCTAAAAATGTAGCCTCCTTAGTTGTCACAGCCCTTGTTTTACCACCCAGATACTAGACTTAGTGGTGAGTGGTTATTTAAAACCAAATTCATCAAACAAAGGGTTCTTCTGATCCCAAAGAACCAGACACATACCCAGGTCAATATATAACTCAGATCTTACCCAATAATCATGCTTTTCTAATCCTTTAGTATCTAATATCTAAAGATTTGTTTATAAAGAGAAAGAAAGAGGTGAGAGTTAAAACTGGTTAAAGGAATCAATACATACAAAAATTGCAAGATTCTTGGATCAAGCCTGAAGCAGTATGACATGAACTGCTGGCTTTTAAAGTTTCTGGTTGCTTCCAAATAATTTGGAAGGTCCTCACTTCCTTAATTAGAATGTTCCCATTAGTGTAAGTCCAGAGATGGAGCAGGAAAGAAGCAAAATGGAGATGTTTCAGGGGCATTTTATAGCTTCTGATCTGTGGAAGGAAACTCATTGTTTCAAGATGGAGATTACAACGTGGAGTTTAGGGTCACATGATTTTGTCACATGCCCTTGCATACTTCGCTGAGTTACAGAATCATAGAATCATAGAATCATAGACTTTAAGGTCAGAAGGAACCATTATCATCATCTAGTCTGACCTCCTGCACAATGCAGGCAACAGAATCTTACCCACTCCTGTAACAAACCCCTAACCTATGTCTGAGCTATTGAAGTCCTCAAATCGTGGTTTAAAGACTTCAGGGTGCAGAGAATCCCCCAGCAAGTGACCCATGCACCACGCTGCAGAGGAAGGCGAAAAACCCCAGAGCCCCTGCCATTCTGCCCTGGAGGAAAATTCCTTCCCGACCCTAAATATGGCATTCAGCTAAACCATGAGCATGTGGGCAAGACTCACCAGCCAGAAACCCAGGAAAGAATTGTCGGTCGTAACTCAGATCCCACCCCATCTAACATCCCATCACAGGCCATTGGGCATATTTACCGCTAATAGTCAAAGATCAATTAATTGCCAAAATTAGGCTATCCCATCATACCATCCCCTCCATAAACTTATCAAGCTTAGTCTTGAAGCCAAATATGTCATTTGCCCACACTGCTCCCCTTGGAAGGCTGTTCCAGAACTTCACTCCTCTGATTAGAAGTTAGAAACCTTCATCTAATTTCAAGTCTAAACTTCCTCCTGGCCAATTTATATCCATTTGTTCTTGTGTCCACATTGGTACTGAGCTTAAATAATTCCTCTCCCTCCCTGGTATTTATCCCTCTGATATATTTATAGAGAGCAATCATATCTCCCCTCAGCCTTCTTTTAGTTAGGCTAAACAAGCCAAGCTCTTTGAGTCTCCTTTCATAAGACAGGTTTTCCATTCCCCAGATCATCCTAGTAGCCCTTCTCTGTACCTGTTCCAGTCTGAATTCATCTTTCTTAAACATGGAGACCAGAACTGCACACACTATTCCAGATGAAGTCTCACCAGTGCCTTGTATAACAGTACTAACACCTCCTTAACCCTACTGGAAATACCTCACCTGATGCATCCCAAGACCGCATTAGCCTGCCTATTCTTCTCAGTAAGGAGTCCCCAATCATGTAAATTAGATCCACTGCATTTCCTTTGTCTACAAAATCTGTTATCTTCTCAAAGAAGAAGGTCAGGTTGGTTTGGCACCATCTACCTTTTGTAAAACCATGTTGTATTTTGTCCCATTTACCATTGACGTCAATGTCCTTCACTACTTTCTCCTTTGAAATTTTTTCCAAGACCTTGCATACTACAGATGTCAAACTAACAGGCCTGTAGTTACCCGGATCACTTTTTCTTCCTTTCTTAAAAATAGCAATGTTAGCAATTCTCCAGTCATATAGTACAACCCCTGAGTTTACAGATTCATTAAAAAATCTTGCTAATGGGCTTGCAATTTCATGTGCCAATTCCTTTAATATTCTTGGATGAAGATTATCTGGGCCCCTCGATTTAGTCCCATTAAGCTGTTCAAGTTTGGCTTCTACCTTGGATGTGGTAATATCTACCTCCATATCCTCATTCCAATTTGTCATCCTACCGTTATCATGATGATCATCACTAAACACTGAGGATGGAGTGCAGGTTAAGGATAATCTAGGCATGGCCCATGGCTCCTAATTAGCCTCATTAAAGACTGAGGCAAAGTATTTATTTAGATATTGGGCCATGCCTAGATTATCCTTAACCTCCACTCCATCCTCAGTGTTTAGCGATCCCACTTCCTTCTTTGTTTTCTTCTTATTTATATGGCTATAGAACCTTGTACTATTGGTTTTAATTCCCTTTGCAAGGTCCAACTCTGCAGGGCTTTTGGCCTTTCTCACTTTATCCCTACATGTTCTGACCTCAATAAGGTAGCTTCCTTGCTGATCCCTCTCATCTTCCAGTCCCTGTAAGCTTTCTGCTTTTTCTTAATCACCTCTCTGAGATGCTTGCTCATCTAGCTTGGTCTACAACTCCTGTCTATGAATTTTTCCCCCTTTCTTGGGATACAGGCCTCTGATAGTTTCTGGAACTTTGACTTGAAGTAATTCCAGGCCACCTTCGCCTTTAGATCCGCAAGTTCTTTAGTCCAATCCACTTCCCTAACTAATTTCCTTAATTTTTTAAAGTTGGCCCTTTTGAAATAAAAAACCCTAGTCAAGATACAATACATCCACTGCTTTCCCTTCATCCACAGAACCAGTAATCTCATCATAGAAGGCGATTAGATTAGTCAGTCATGACCTTCCCTTGGTGAATCTATGCTGACTGTTCCTGATCACTTTCCTCTCATGTAAGTGCTTCAGGATTGATTCTTTGAGGACCTGCTCCATGATTTTTCCGGGGACTGAAGTGAGGCTTACTAGCCTGTAGTTCCCAGGATCCTCCTTCTTCCCTTTTTTAAATATTTGCACTACATTAGCCTTTTTCCAGTCATCCGGGACTTCCCCCGTTCGCCACGAGTTTTCAAAGATAATGGCCAATGGCTCTGCAATCACAGCTGCCAGTTCCTTTAGCACTCTCGGATGCAACTCATCCGGCCCCATGGACTTGTGCACGTCCAGTTTTTCTAAATAGTCCCTAACCACCCCTTTCTCCACCAAGGGCTGGCCTTCTATTCCCCATGTTGTGATGCCCAGCACAACAGTCTGGGAGCTGACCTTGTTCGTGAAGACAGAGGCAAAAAAAGCATTGAGTACATTAGCTTTTTCCACATCCTCCGTCACTAGGTTGCCTCCCTCATTCATTAAGGGGCCCACACTTTCCTTGGCTTTCTTCTTGTTGCCAACATACCTGAAGAAACCCTTCTTGTTACTCTTAACATCTCTCGCTAGCTGCAGCTCCAGGTGCGATTTGGCCCTCCTAATTTCATTCCTACATGCCCGAGCAATATTTTTATACTCTTCCCTGGTCATATGTCCAACCTTCCACTTCTTGTAAGCTTCTTTTTTATGCTTAAGATCTGCTAGGATTTCACCGTTAAGCCAAGCTGGTCGCCTGCCATACTTACTTCTTTCGACACATCGGGATGGTTTGTCCCTGTAACCTCAACAGGGATTCCTTGAAATACAGCCAGCTCTCCTGGACTCCTTTTCCCTTCATGTTAGTCCCCCAGGGGATCCTACCCATCCGTTCCCTGAGGGAGTCGAAGTCTGTTTTCCTGAAGTCCAGGGTCCGTATCCTGCTGCTTACCTTTCTTCCCTGTGTCAGGATCCTGAACTCAACCAACTCATGGTCACTGCCTCCCAGATTCCCATCCACTTTTGCTTCCCCTACTAATTCTTCCCGGTTTGTGAGCAGCAGGTCAAGAAAAGCTCCCCCCCTAGTTGGCTCCTCTAGCACTTGCACCAGGAAATTGTCCCCTACGCTTTCCAAAAACTTCCTGGATTGTCTATGCACCGCTGTACTGCTCTCCCAGCAGATATCAGGAAAATTAAAGTTACCCATGAGAACCAGGGCATGACTACTATTCCACCATGTTTCTGTTATCCCTATAATATCTGGTTTCACTTCCTGCACCAGTAGCTCTGGTTCCTCCATTTGTTACCTAGGCACCTCGCATTAGTGTACAAACATCTTAATTTTTACTGTTTGGCTTTGCTCACATTCTTTACCTGATTAGGCACAGACATTCTACCGCCATTATCACCTATTAGACTGGTATCTACACTACCCTTCCTCCTTATGCCCATTCTCCTACCCATGGCTGTATACTTTCTTACTTTGTTTTCTTCCCTCTCAATGTTAAAATCCGGCGTGGAGATTACCTGGACGTCTCCCAACCATCTCCCCCAAATTCCTAGTTTAAAGCTGTCTTAATCAGTTGTGCTAGCCTCCATCCTAGAAGTCTATTTCCCTCCCTACTCAGATGAAGTCCATCCCGAGAGAACAGTCCTCTCTCCATGAATGCCTCCCAGTGGCCATACATCCCAAAGCCCTCCTTATACCACCAGTGCCTCAGCCATCTGTTGATAGTCATAATCTTGTCACACCTTTGTTGCCCTTCTCTAGGAACAGGCAGAATCCCACTGAAAATCACCTGAGCCTCGATTTCCTTAAGCGTCTTCCCCAGCCTGGCATAGTCTCCCTTGATATGTCCCAGTAATAATCTAGCCGTATCATTTGTTCCCACATGAAGGACAATCAGTGGAGTCTTTCCCGCTCCCGTTAGGATCCTCTTCAGCCTCAGGTCCACATCCCGTATCTTAGCACCTGGCAGACAGCACACCCTTTTGTTCTCCAGATCAGCTCTGGTTACAGGCCTGCCGATTCTTCTCAGTAAGGAGTCCCCAATCATGTAGACCTGCCTTTTCCTGGTGATGGTGTGATTCTCTGGTCTATCTTCTGTTTCCTCTGGCTACAAATCCTCTCGATTCCTATTCTCCCTTGCAATCCTCTGCAATCCATCCCATATCCTCCTGGAGCTCATATTTGGTATTGTTATCTCCATTGACTCTTCCCCTCTTCCTATAGGACTAGCTGCTGTTCTCTTCTTCCTTGCCCTCTCACCTTCAGTGACCGCCTGCTGTGCCCCTTCTTCATTTGGGCTATTATCAAAAGAGCCACCCGCTTTTGTCCAGTCCCAGCTTCAGGCAGTCGGAGACTTTTAGGGACACCCAGAGCACGGGGCTGCATCCTTGATCATCTTGACTAATAGTCACTGACAGATCTATCCTCCATGAACTTATCTAATTCTTTTTTGAACCCACTTATATTTTTGGCCTTCACAACTGGAAGTTGAGTTCCACAGGTTGATTGTGAATTTTGTGAAGTACATACTTATGGGTTTTTTAAAGCCTACTGACTATTAATTTCGTTGTGTAACTCCTGGTTCATGTGAAGGACACTTCCTTATTAACTTTCTCCATACCAGTCATGATTTTATAGATCTCTATATTATTCCCCCTGGCCCTCAGTTGTCCCTTTTCTAAGCTAAACAGTCTTTTTGATCTTCCTCATATAGAAGCAGTTCCATATTCCTAATAATTTTAGTTTCCTTTCTGTACTTTTCCCATTTCTATTATATCTTTTTTTTTTTTAGATAGGGTAACAAGAACTGCAAACAGTATGCAAGGTTTGGGTGTAGTATGGATTTATACAGTGGCATTATGATATTTCCTGTCTTATTATCTATCCCTTTCCTAATGGTTCCTAACTTTTTGCTTTTTTGACTGCTGCTGCACATTGAGCAGACGTTTTTTTCAGAGAACTATCCACAATCACTCCAAGATCTGTTTCTTGAGTGGTAACAGCCAATTTACACTCCATTATTTTGTATGTATAGTGGGGATTATGTTTTCCAGTGTGTACACTGGATCACCCTTGTTCACAAGTTTGTTGACCCCATCAAAGAATTCTAATAGATCAATGTAGCATGATTTCCCTTTCAAAAGCCATGTTGACTCTTCCCCAGCAAATCATGTTAATCTATGTGTCTGATAATTTTGTTCTTTCCTGTATTTTCAACCAATTTTCCTGGTACTAAAGTTAGTCTTACTAGCCTGTAATTGCCAGGATCATCTCTGGCGATGGTGTTATATTAGCGATCCCCAGGTCATCTTGTACAGAATCTGATTTAAGCAATAGGTTTCATACCACAATTAGCAGTTCTGCTATTTCATATCTGAGTTCCTTCAGAACTCTTGGGTGAATACCATCTGGTCCTGGTGACTCAGTACTGTTTAATTTACTAATTTGATCCCAAACCTCTTCTATTGACACCTCAATCTAGGACAGTTCCTCACATTTGTCACCTAAAAAGAATGGTATGGGAACCTCTCTCACATCCTCTGCAGTGAAGATTGTTCCAAAGAATTAATTTAGCTTCTCTGCAATGGCCTTGTCTTCCTTGAGTGCTCTTTTAGCACCTCAATTGTCTCGTACCCTCATAGAATCATAGAATCATAGAATCATAGAATATCAGGGTTGGAAGGGACCCCAGAAGGTCATCTAGTCCAACCCCCTGCTCAAAGCAGGACCAATTCCCAGTTAAATCATCCCAGCCAGGGCTTTGTCAAGCCTGACCTTAAAAACCTCTAAGGAAGGAGATTCTACCACCTCCCTAGGTAACGCATTCCAGTGTTTCACCACCCTCTTAGTGAAAAAGTTTTTCCTAATATCCAATCTAAACCTCCCCCACTGCAACTTGAGACCATTACTCCTCGTTCTGTCATCTGCTACCATTGAGAACAGTCTAGAGCCATCCTCTTTGGAACCCCCTTTCAGGTAGTTGAAAGCAGCTATCAAATCCCCCCTCATTCTTCTCTTCTGCAGGCTAAACAATCCCAGCTCCCTCAGCCTCTCCTCATAAGTCATGTGTTCCAGTCCCCTAATCATTTTTGTTGCCCTTCGCTGGACTCTCTCCAATTTATCCACATCCTTCTTGAAGTGTGGGGCCCAAAACTGGACACAGTACTCCAGATGAGGCCTCACCAATGTCGAATAGAGGGGAACGATCACGTCCCTCGATCTGCTCGCTATGCCCCTACTTATACATCCCAAAATGCCATTGGCCTTCTTGGCAACAAGGGCACACTGCTGACTCATATCCAGCTTCTCGTCCACTGTCACCCCTAGGTCCTTTTCTGCAGAACTGCTGCCTAGCCATTCGGTCCCTAGTCTGTAGCTGTGCATTGGGTTCTTCCGTCCTAAGTGCAGGACCCTGCACTTATCTTTATTGAACCTCATCAGATTCCTTTTGGCCCAATCTTCCAATTGGTCTAGGTCCTTCTGTATCCTATCCCTCCCCTCCAGCGTATCTACCACTCCTCCCAGTTTAGTATCATCCGCAAATTTGCTGAGAGTGCAATCCACACCATCCTCCAGATCATTTATGAAGATATTGAATAAAACCGGCCCCAGGACCGACCCTTGGGGCACTCCACTTGATACCGGCTGCCAACTAGACATGGAGCCATTGATCACTACCCGTTGAGCCCGACAATTTAGCCAGCTTTCTTCCCACCTTATAGTGCATTCATCCAGCCCATACTTCCTTAACTTGCTGACAAGAATACTATGGGAGACCGTGTCAAAAGCTTTGCTAAAGTCAAGAAACAATACATCCACTGCTTTCCCTTCATCCACAGAACCAGTAATCTCATCATAAAAGGCTATTAGATTAGTCAGGCATGACCTTCCCTTGGTGAATCCATGCTGGCTGTTCCTGATCACTTTCCTCTCATGCAAGTGCTTCAGGATTGATTCTTTGAGGACCTGCTCCATGATTTTTCCAGGGACTGAGGTGAGGCTGACTGGCCTGTAGTTCCCAGGATCTTCCTTCTTCCCTTTTTTAAAGATTGGCACTACATTAGCCTTTTTCCAGTCATCCGGGACTTCCCCGGTTCGCCACGAGTTTTCAAAGATAACGGCCAGTGGCTCTGCAATCACAGCCGCCAATTCCTTCAGCACTCTCGGATGCAACTCGTCCAGCCCCATGGACTTGTGCACGTCCAGCTTTTCTAAATAGTCCCTAACCGCCTCTATCTCCACAGAGGGCTGGCCATCTCTTCCCCATTTTGTGATGCCCAGCGCAGCAGTCTGGGAGCTGACCTTGTTAGTGAAAACAGAGGCAAAAAAAGCATTGAGTACATTAGCTTTTTCCACATCCTCTGTCACTAGGTTGCCTCCCTCATTCAGTAAGGGGCCCACACATTCCTTGGCTTTCTTCTTGTTGCCAACATACCTGAAGAAACCCTTCTTGTTACTCTTGACATCTCTGGCTAGCTGCAGCTCCAGGTGCGATTTGGCCCTCCTGATAACATTCCTACATGCCTGAGCAATATTTTTATACTCTTCCCTGGTCATATGTCCAACCTTCCACTTCTTGTAAGCTTCTTTTTTATGTTTAAGATCCGCTAGGATTTCACCATTAAGCCAAGTTGGTCGCCTGCCATATTTACTATTCTTTCGACTCATCGGGATGGTTTGTCCCTGTAACCTCAACAGGGATTCCTTGAAATACAGCCAGCTCTCCTGGACTCCTTTCCCCTTCAAGTTAGTCCCCCAGGGGATCCTGGCCATCCGTTCCCTGAGGGAGTCGAAGTCTGCTTTCCTGAAGTCCAGGGTCCGTATCCTGCTGCTTACCTTTCTTCCCTGCGTCAGGATCCTGAACTCAACCAACTCATGGTCACTGCCTCCCAGATTCCCATCCACTTTTGCTTCCCCCACTAATTCTACCCGGTTTGTGAGCAGCAGGTCAAGAAAAGCACCCCCCCTAGTTGGCTCCTCTAGCACTTGCGCCAGGAAATTGTCCCCTACGCTTTCCAAAAACTTCCTGGATTGTCTATGCACCGCTGTATTGCTCCCCCAGCAGATATCAGGAAAATTAAAGTCACCCGTGAGAATCAGGGCATGCGATCTAGTAGCTTCCGTGAGCTGCCGGAAGAAAGCCTCATCCACCTCATCCCCCTGGTCCGGTGGTCTATAGCAGACTCCCACCACTACATCACTCTTGTTGCACACACTTCTAAACTTAATCCAGAGACACTCAGGTTTTTCTGCAGTTTTGTACCGGAGCTCTGAGCAGTCATACTGCTCCCTTACATACAGTGCTACTCCCCCACCTTTTCTGCCCTGCCTGTCCTTCCTGAACAGTTTATAACCATCCATGACAGTACTCCAGTCATATGAGTTATCCCACCAAGTACAGTGAGGTAGTTATCCCACCTCACTGATTGTTTAGCAAACTTCCTTCTTCAGATGTACTTACAGACAATTTTGCTGTTTAGTTTTTGTGTCTTTTGTTAGCTGCTCTTCAAATTCTTTTTTGCTCTGCCTAATTATACTTTTATGGTTGATTTCCCACAGTTTATGGTCTTTTCCATTTTCCTCACTAGGATTTGACTTTGAAAACATTTTTTTTTGGCCTCTGTTTCTTTTATTCTCTTAAGTGATGGTGGCATTATTTTGGTTCTCTTACTATTCTTTTTAATTGGGGTACACATTTAATTTGAGCCTCTATTGTGGTATTTATTTAAAAGTTTCCATGCAGCTTGCAGGCATTTCACTTTTGACACTGCTCCTTTCAGTTTCCATTTAATTAGTTTCCTCATTTTTGTGTAGTTCCCCTTTTTGAAGTTAAATGGTATTGTGGACTTCTTTGGTGTCCCCCCGTCCCGCAGGAATGTTAAATTTAATTATATTATGGTTGCTATTGCCAAAAAGTTCAGCTATAATAATTTTTTGGATCAGATCCTGTGCTCCACTTAGGACTAAATCAAGAATTGTATCCCCTCTTGTGGTTTCCAGGATTATCTTCTCCAAGAAGCAGTCATTAATTATGTCTAGAAACTTTATTTCTGAGACATGTATCCAATCAGTATGGGGATACTTGAAATCCCCCATTATTATTGAGTTTTCTATTTTTGATAGTGAGTTCCCCATATATTCATTAACATTTATATTACTCAATCACAATAAGCACTTGTGGTTAGCACATTGCTGATAGCCTATGTATGCAGAAATACCCAAAATAGTCTAGCTGACTCTAACTGGTACATAGCAATATATATTTTCTAAATCTCAACAGTTTAACACACTTACTTAATGCAGTATTGTACCCTATGGCAGCTTGTATTACAGTGTCTTTGCTATCTTGTGACAACTTATGATCTAGGGTAACTTACTGGTTAGCTGCTTATGTCAAGTCTTTCTTTAGGCCAAAGGTCTTGTTTGGCTAAGCTAAATATCTTACAGGCCTAGCGGCCCTGTGTTACAATAGTAATTAATACTTAATTGCCTTTATAATCTAATATACCCAGTATCTTTTATCCTTGGCTACAATGTCTGATGTGGCTCATGGAGCTGTATCCCAACATTGCTCACCCCCCAAAAATGGATTTGAATTACAGACTGAATAGCTGAAGAATGGTGGAGCAGGTGTTTAGGCAGCTGAAAGCTCATTAGCAATGCCTGTGGACCTGTCTGGATGCCACTGAGATTTGCATAATTATAGTATGCTATGCTTTGCACTATATATGTGAGGCTAAAGAGGAATACTTCCAGAATGAGTGGACACAGGACAGATCTAGCTTAAAAGTCTGTACACAGGCAGTTGCTCCGGGTTCCCAGCAGGCAAGGAGAATTTGTTCACACATTATGGTAAAGTGGGGAGCCAGAAGGTAACTTTGGATTGTGCCAGGCAACCGGATGTGATGCTATGGGTGCTACTGAAAAGCTCAATGGACCATTGCCACACAGTTGTTTTGCAACATACATCTGTAAGGTTCGATCCCCAGAAGCTGACTTTAATGTACCAAGTGAAAGCAGACAATTGTGTGAGGCCCTCTAAACATGTTTAACACCTTTAGCCATTGTTTTGTGTATATGTCCTTTTGTGCTAGTTTTGAGCAATGTTAACAGTTCTGTTTCACGGTGTTTTATGGGGAGCATAATCATTGTTAAAGTAATTAAAAAATAGTTCTGTAAAATTTTGGGTGTGTTACCCGGGGTTCCCTAAACCCAAAGCTCTCTATAACTTTACTGTCTGCGAGGTGGTGTCAGGAAATAAACGAAGGGAGACACAGCACCTCAATCTGCTATATGGCTGGCATAAATTACACAAAGTCAAGTGCTTTTACTTAAAGCCTTCACTTTCTTAGTTCCCAGCACTCTCACCAGAATGCCTTTATTCAAAGTCTCAGCTTTATTTACTCTCAAGCACATATAAATACAATAGGTTATACAGCACCCCTAAACAATCATTACCCAGGGTCTGGAGGGGCCTCGAGTGGTCAAACAACAAGGTTCAAGTGCCCAGCTATCCACCTGTTGCCACAGATTCAAAGAGCTGTCCAGAAGGTAAAAGCCAAATTCCTCAGACCTGTCTATGTTAGTAATGGCTACAATTATATCAACAACATGTCAATCAAAGAAAACCATTAAGCAAGCACTTTTTAAGCCATTAGTTATACAGATGTGTTTTTGAAGAGCCTGCAGTCTCAGGATTTCTCTCTCTCTCTCACACACACACACACATGCGTACACACACGTGCACACATGTCCCAGAAGTCAAATATAAATAGATTTCCTGTTTTTCACAGACGCTTTCGCCAGGACATCAGGGAGGACACAGTCAGTCCCACACCTCGTGATTGCTGCCCCCTGCCCTCCCATCCCAGCTTTGCCTTAGTGATGCTAAGGCTGGTACAAAGGCCTTACACGTGCTACTTGTGACGTTGCACTCTATATGATTTTATGAAATTATGCTAATGAGTGTGAATATAATGTAACTGGAATATGCTTCATGCGAAAGGTCTCTTGTAAGGTATCATTACAAAGCTTATAATCTACTGACTGTGGTCATCCTATTTGTATAAATGTATCACTCTTGTATCTGAAACTAGAAATATGAAATATAACTCTGAGGTTCTATTATAGTTGTGCAAAGTGTGGGCCATTAATGGTGGTTTAGAATTTTGATGGCTTCCATCAACCAGGACAATTGACTGTGGATGGCTCTGTTTGCTTGAAGGCCTTCCTGTGAGTCAGGCTGGGATGAATGAGGGCTTGAAGTCTTACAGAGACATGTGATCATGTCACCTGAACTGGAATCCATCTTTAACCTGGTGCTTTCCATTTAGAAGGAGGGGTGGGAACCCAGAGAGGGACAAAGGATTCCCACCTTATGAAAAAGATATATAAGGGGGTGGAACAGAACAAAAGGGGCTGCAGTCATGAGAAATCCCCTAGCTACCACCTGAGCTGGAACAAGGGCTGTACCAGGGGAAAGAATTGTGCCCAGATAGGAAGGTGTACAGTCTATGATAGAAACTTAGTGAAAGAACTCTTGAGGGTGAGATTTTATCTGTATTCAGTTTTCTTACTGTATTAGGCATAGACTTGCAAGTTTTATTTTATTTCATTTGGTAACTTACTTTGTTCTGTCTGTTATTACTTGGAACCACTTAAATCCTACTTTTTGTAGTTAATAAAATCACTTTTTACTTATTAATTAACCCAGAGTTTGTATTAGTACTGGGGGGGGGCGGGGGAGCAGCTGTGCATATCTCTCTATCAGTGTTGTAGAGGGCAAACAATTTATGAGTTTACCTTGTATAAGCTTTATACAGGGTAAAATGGATTTATTTGGGGTTTGGACCCCATTGGGAGCCAGGCATCTGAGTGTTAGAGACAGGAACACTTCTTATGCTGTTTTCAGTTAAGCCTGCAGCTGTTGCGGAACGTAGTTCAGACCTGGGTCTCGGTTTGTAACAAGTTAGCGTGTCTGGCTCAAACTGGCAAGGTTCTGGAGTACCAAGCTGGCAGGGAAAATGGGTTAGAAGTAGTCTCATCACATCAGTTGGCAGTTCCCAAGGGGTTTCTGTGATCCAACCCATCACATTACTATGGGCAGTAAGTAAAATAAGCAAAATTCCATCCCAATAATTGGTAGTGGCTTGAACACCTGACTGGTTGCTAAAAAATGTTCCTTATCAGGAGGTGCTGCACTCAGTCCACAATGTTTTCTGACACTGGTGCTCAAAGCACCTTATCAACTGCTATAAATGGGTACTCCCATGGTTGTAAGTGATGACTGTTTGAAGGCAGAGGAGGAAGAGGGTTATAAAAGCACGACTCAGTGTCATATCTTCAGTGGTAATTTACTTTTGTTCCTTTTGTCTGTATTGTCACTTAAGTTATTACCAAACCTATAAAGATATTTAAGTACACTTCTCTTTTTCACTGTGGTGCTTTGGACAGCAACAGTTGTTTCAGAGCTTAGTTCCCTGTTCTCCCCCCTGGGTTGCTTGTTTTTGAAGTTAGGAAATTCATCACTGGGGGAGAGGGGCAGAGGGTGTGGGAGGGACACCTGAAAGTAAAGCAGTTTGTGGCTATTATGCAAGAGTACTCCCAAGAATGCTAGTGGTGAATGTCTGCTGAGGGGTCATTAAAACAACTCAGTGTCAGATATCTGCAGTGTTCATTTTTTAGTTTTCTTTCTCTGTATTGTTGCCTGAACTATTTACAAAACCATCAAAACCATACTTGTTTCTTCTATTCCTGTTCTGGTACTGTGGACAGCAACAGTTAGTTCAGAGCTTAATTCATTATCATGAATTCTGTTACTTTTTTTAAACATTAGGAAATTCATGGTGGTGGGACAGAGAGTTCTTTATATTTCTTTGGCACCAAACAGTTACAGAAATCACAGTCACATGCTGTAAATCCTGCTGATCCATCCCAAATGTGTAGGAAATATATTGTTGATCATTTTAGAAAGCCAGGTGTACATACAAGTTAAGTGAACAGTAACTTTTATTTAAAGAGCTAGATGAAACATAGGACAAAAACAGTTAACAGGAACTAGAAACAAATAAAGAAACAAACAAACAGGGTCAAATTCCTAGAGAAATGTGCAAATGTAACCCACACACCTCCTGGGTGTGGTGTTCTGTTCCATCTAGTGGCACAGAGACCACTTAGAGAAAGTTAAATGAATCTGCTCTACAGCCTTAGCTAACAGCCATTTGCCTTTTAGCTCATGCTGTAGAGGCTCATGCACTAAGCTCCAGAGGTACCCAGTTCAATCCTGCTTGCTGACGACTGGGGTCTGTTGGCACAAACGTCACTGTTTATGGACCCATCTCTTTGCCCTGAAAAGGAGGTGAATGGCTGCGGAACATTGTGGGTTGGGAGGATAAACGTAGACATCTTCTGCCTGATGTTTGGGAGCTGAACACAGACTGAACTACAGGTACTGGATTGGTGGTTCCCCTGAGAGGGTTTTCAAGTGCCAGTGGAGAATATTGTGTTGGGTGTCCATCATGCTCACCACAGGGAGCTTTGGAACCATAGCCTCAGCAGCAGATTGGTCAGCAACTAGACAAGAGGAGGAGCTGGAGAAGGAGGAGGTGGTGCCTGTTCCCAGAAAGGAGCAACAGCCATTGTGGCAGGCAGACCCTGAAAGTATTCTGCCACCAGTTGTACACGTGCCTGCATGAGTGCATGGTCCCATTCCCTCTGGGTATATTCCTGTTCCCTGTGGTGTGACTTTATTTCCAGGATCCAGTTCATCAGTGCCTCATCTTGCCTAAGAGCCTGATCCTCCCTTGCCCTAAGGAACCCAAACTGCTCCTGACTCCTTCTGTCAATGCCAATAAGCAGGTTCTCCAGGGTCCTTTCCTCTCTGCCTCTGATGCCCCTGGGGTGCTGCTTCTGTCCTACCCATGGAATGGTTTCATTGACACCATCAAAATGTCCTACCAAGTCAAAGATGGGGGTAGCATTATATTTCATTTCTACTTTGAAGGACCCTAAGAAATCCCCCACATAACATAAGCTGTGCTGCCAAAGGCCACAATATTGATACTTTTGGGCATTTCAGAACAGACTGAAACTGTCAGTCTCCTTCCTTCTCACACAACGTTTGCAGCCCACAAGGAAGGAGCTAAGGGTAATAATGGCAAGAGACCTGTAGTACTATTATAATACTGTAATACTTACAGTGCATGAAGGGGCCAGTGGAGTTCAGCTCCTTTCGGGGTGTTTGCTTCCAATTGCCTATTCATTCTTTAAAGGCTGGCCACCACTTGGAGAACATAGCAGTTCTGAAGATACCAGAAAGGAAAAGAGTTATTTTTCTACTACTGTGGAGGTCACCTAGCCATCTATGCCAGAGAGATGTTTCTGCTAATGGTCAGCCCTCTACATATTGCTGAGTGGAAGAGTTTGGTGAGCTGTTAATGTAGACCAAGTACATTTGCCCTGCTGTTAAAACCTGAATAACCAGCTTGAATTTCTGCTTCATTAAAAATCTGCTGACTTATGTTTACAGGACAGGGGGCAATTTGAGAGGGAATTCACTGTACTGTAAGCTAGTGGATGGAGTTCCCATGGAAAAGCAGCAGAGAACCACAAAGAAAGTTCACCCATGCCCCAGTCCCCCTGCACTACCAAAAAGTCCAGCCTATGTCCAGAGAACATCACTGAAAGAAACAGGGAAACTGAGTCACACTGCAAGCATATTTTCTTCCCTGATCTTTCCAATTAACACTGAAAGCTTGTTACCGATCCACTGTTATGGACACAGCATTGTGTTTGAGCAACTGCTGGAGTAGATCTTTCACCAACCTTACTTCTTCTGGCTTCTGTAGAGTGGGTCATTGTGGGGAGGGACCAGACACCATGGACTGTGATTAGTAATAAACATTTGAAATGGTCACAGAGTGAATGGACCACTCGGACATTCCTTGAACAACTAAACTGTTCCCTTTCCCTTCTGAGACCTAGGTGGGCCTGCACCCAAGCCAGCAACCACCCTCAACCCCCTTCCATGCAGCTGTACTACTTCTGTTTGTTACTTGCATTATGGTAGCACATTGCAGCCCCGCTCAGGTTCAGGACCTCAATGTGCTAAAGTCTTTACAAAGGCTGGTTAAGTGGCAGTCTCCTACTGGCTTTTGGAGAACACTTCAATCTTCCTGGACATTCTATAACAGATTTGAAAGTATTTGAAAAACACTTCAGAAACAGACTTCAAAGAGAAACAGCAGAACTAAAATTCATTTGCAAATTTGACACCATTAATTTGGGCTTGAATAGGGACTGGGAGTGGCTGGCTCATTACAGAAGCAGCTTTGCCTCTCCTGGAATTGACACCTCCTCATCTATTATTGGGAGTGGACAACATCCACCCTGATCGAACTGGCCTTGCCAACACTGGTTCTGCACTTGTGAGGTAACTCCCTACTCTTCAGGTGTCAGTATATTTATGTCTGCATCTGTAATTTTCACTCCATGCATCTGAAGAAGTGGGGTCTTTACCCATGAAAGCTTATGCTCAAATAAATCTCTTAGTCTTTAAGGTGCCACCAGACTCCTTGTTGTTTTAGTTTGAAAATAGTATTTTTTCATATATGTATCCTTGTATATATCTTCAAAATATGTGAAGAAGGATTAAGTAAATTATATAAATTCAGATGTCCACTGACAACTTTCTTTATTAGAGGGAAGTCTACTTCTTATTTATTTTATGTCTTCTCAGTCAGAAAAACTGATTTGGTTAGGCAGTGGCTCCATCCTCTAGCACTGTGTTCAGTATACTGATTGCCTTGTTGTACACTTTGTGTTTTTGAGATAAGGCATAAAATTGGTGCTGATGAGTACTTGTAGGCATTTAAACTCTCACTGAGCTTTTAGAAAATCAGGCATTGCTGATCTCAGTGCCCTTTGGCTAAATGTCCATAAATAAATTTGTTTCTTGGATCCTTTAGGAAAAATGAAACAACATGCATATATTAATAAACTAATCCAAGCTTTCTTTCCACTCACAGTAAGCTGCAAGTACTAATGTCTACTTCCCCTGCCATAACAGTAACTGGCAGGTCATGCACCCATCATTACATTTTCAAATTAACATCTCTTATACTTTCTAAACTGAAATGGCCCATTTTCAGCCAGAAGAATTTACAAATCTGAGCACTAGGCATTATTCAGTGTGTAACCCTTCTGCCCGTCAGAGTTGGCAGCAACAAGGGCCGGGTTCAATATCTAGGGGTTCCATTCCAATAACACAATGCAAACCGGCTCGAGCCCCCACCCAGTGACCTGGGACAAATATATACCACCCCCGCTGGGCGCCTCCAAGAGGCAATACTTCCCCTCTCGCAAGCACATAGTCTGAGTGTAGCAAAAGTCTTTTAATAACAGAGAGAAACAATGTGGCATTATGTTGGGGAAACACCACCAACCGGATTCATAACACAACCCATGAGCAAAAACAACCCCACCCCAGGCAAATTGGGGCATGCCCTTTTCCCTTTGGTTCTTGAGTCCAGCAACCCCAAAAGTCCAATGCCCCAAAAGTCTCTGTCCCTGGTCAGGGCAGCCCCAGAGTTCGAAAGTTTATCGGCGGAGCTTTACCTCCCAACCTGGGTGGAAATGGGACGGGGGTAAGAGGCACCTTACGTGATCTGAAGCTGACCGCCCCATAGCTCCATAGCGGCGCTCCGCTCCGCCAGCCGCCCCACAAAACTCCTTCGCGCAGCTGCACTCCGCTCCACCAGCCGCCCCACGAACTCCTTCGCTCAGCTGCGCTCCGCTCCACCAGCCGCCCCACGAACTCCTTCGCTCAGCTGCGCTCCGCTCCGCCAGCCGCCCCACGAACTCCTTCACTCAGCTCCACGGCCCACAAGCAGCTCCTGCCATCCACACACTGCTCCGCGTCGAACTGCTTCACCAGCCGCCCCGCAAACTGCTCCACAATATATCTTCAGGCTCCCCCACTACTTAACACAACACTCAGTGATTTCAGCTCTTAGGTGAATTCAGCTTATAGTAGGGGAGCCCCAGTGCTGGTGCACTGTCAGCCCAAAGTGAGCTCAGCAGCCTATAACTAGACTTCTAATGAAATCAAAATTAGCTCTGATATTCCACAGTGGAGAGAGGAGGAAGTACAATCAGCATGTAAGGCCCTCACCAAGGGGCCCATGCCACCAAGTATTAATACTTGTCCCCAGCCTCTCTCCATTCACACAGTTTTGGAACCCATGACCCTTGCCTAGCGAGTGCTACTTAGATGATGGTGAATCCCTCCATCGTAACAAAAGGCCACGTACAGTTCCAAGCACAGTTCCCATAATCAGGGTAATAACAATTTATTCTTCCTGCCCCAATAACAGAGACACTGGGGATCCCACAGCGGCCAAAGTGACCATTTGGGCAGCTATGGTCTCATTCTAGGCGTGGTGGGTGTGCCTATGCAAATGAGATCTGCCCCTGAAGTTCTTTTCCACAACTTGCCACACCTCACCACCAGATGTCAGGGTGGAGCTCATCCTGACACTGCTTACAAGTGTTTCTCTGTAACTTTAGGAGCTGTTTTTCCAGCACATTTCCTAGCTCATTTTATAAAACATATGGTTGCACTTCTAAAAATGCAGCACTTTTCTTTTGAAAGGCCAAAACATTTCTTAGAATCAAGTAGTGGCTCAATTATGATTGAAAGATGGAAACAGAAATGTTATTTATCTGTGAGTCAGCTAATGTGCACTACAAGAAGCATCCACCTCAGTGGTGAAAAGCCCAACACAAGGCAAGTCATTTTTTTTAGGAACAGTAGCTAAAAGTAAGTACTACCATTAAAACCCCTTTGCAAGATATTTGAAAGCAAGTTTTATAATGAGCACAGACCACTTTAAAATGAAGAGCTGTAAAAGGAATATTAATATCCTTATTACCGTTTGTAATTTGTTGAGCACTGTCACTGAGTTTGGCACCGTATCAAAGATAAAGGAGGAAGTGGAAGTTGCTCAGAGTCAGTGAATGAATATTGAGTCTGGTTATGTGATGTTAATCTTTGTTAATCTTTAATTAAGCCCTGGTCTACACTAGGACTTTAGGTCGAATTTAGCAGCGTTAAATTGATGTAAACCTGCACCCGTCCACATGATGAATCCCTCTATTTCGACTTAAAGGGCTCTTAAAATCGATTTCCTTACTCCACCCCTGACAAGTGGATTAGCGCTTAAATCGGCCTTGCCGGCTCAAATTTGGGGTACTGTTGACACAATTAGATGGTATTGCCTCCGGGAGCTATCCCCGAGTGCTCCATTGTGACCGCTCTGGACAGCACTCTCAACTCAGATGCACTGGCCAGGTAGACAGGAAAAGAACCGCGAACTTTTGAATCTCATTTCCTGTTTGGCCAGCGTGGCAAGCTGCAGGTGGCCATGCAGAGCTCATCAGCAGAGGTGACCATGATGGAGTCCCAGAATCGCAAAAGAGCTCCAGCATGGACCGAACGGGAGGTACGGGATCTGATCGCTGTTTGGGGAGAGGAATCCGTGCTATCAGAACTCCGTTCCAGTTTTTGAAATGCCAAAACCTTTGTCAAAATCTCCCAGGGCATGAAGGACAGAGGCCATAACAGGGACCTGAAGCAGTGCCGTGTGAAACTTAAGGAGCTGAGGCAAGCCTACCAGAAAACCAGAGAGGCGAACGGCCGCTCCGGGTCAGAGCCCCAAACATGCCGCTTCTATGATGAGCTGCATGCCATTTTAGGGGGTTCAGCCACCACTACCCCAGCCGTGTTATTTGACTCCTTCAATGGAGATGGAGGCAACACGGAAGCAGGTTTTGCGGACGAAGAAGATGATGATGAGGTTGTAGATAGCTCACAGCAAGCAAGCGGGGGCAAAACAGCCAGGAACTGTTTCTCACCCTGGACCTGGAGGCAGTACCCCCTGAACCCACCCAAGGCTGCTTCCTGGATCCGGCAGGCGGAGAAGGGACTTCCGGTGAGTGTACCTTTTAAAATACTATACATGGTTCAAAAGCAAGCATGTGAAAGGATTACTTTGCCCTGGCATTCGCGGCACTCCTGGATGTACTCCCAAAGCCTTTGCAAAAGGTTTCTGGGGAGGGCAGCCTTATTGCGTCCTTCATGGTATGACACTTTACCACTCCAGGCCAGTAACACGTACTCGGGAATCATTGTACAACAAAGCATTGCAGTGTATGTTTGCTGGCGTTCAAACAACATCTGTTCTTTATCTCTCTATGTTATCCTCAGGAGAGTAAGATATAATTCATGGTCACCTGGTTGAAATAGAGTGCTTTTCTTCAGGGGACACTCAGAGGATCACGTTCCTGCTGGGCTGTTTGCCTGTGGCTAAACAGAAATGTTCCCCGCTGTTAGGCACGGGGAGGGTTGAGGGGGTAGCCACACGGTGGGGGGAGGCAAAATGCGACCTTGTAACAAAAGCACATGTGCTATGTATGTAATGTTAACAGCAAGTTTCAGAGTAACAGCCGTGTTAGTCTGTATTCGCAAAAAGAAAAGGAGTACTTGTGGCACCTTAGAGACTAACCAATTTATTTGAGCATAAGTTTCCGTGAGATACAGCTCACTTCATCAGATGCATACTGTGGATACTGCAGAAGACATTATATACACAGAGACCATGAAACAATACCTCCTCCTACCCCACTCTCCTGCTGGTAATAGCTTATCTAAAGTGATCACTTTCCTTACAATGTGTATGATAATCAAGTTGGGCCATTTCCAGCACAAATCCAGGTTTTCTCACCCCCCCCCCTTTTTTTTTCCAAAAAACACACACATAAAGAGTGAGTTTGTGTGGTGGGAGTCTGTGCTTGTTTCCCGAGCCCAGAATCGGCGTTCCACAGCATGAATCTGCCCCATTAGCACCATGATGCACACATTGGCAGGGCCCAAGCTTTCAGAGAAATCTGTGTCCATGTCCTGATCACTCACGTGACCACGCTGACGTTGCCTCCTCGCCCGGTATCACTTTTCCAGGTTCTGGTGCTGCATATACTGCTGGATAATACGTGTGGTGTTGAATGTGCTCCTAATTGCCAAAGTGAGCTGAGCGGCCTCCATGCTTGCCTTGGTATGGCGTCCTCACAGAAAAAAGGAGCGGAACGATTGTCTGCCATTGCTCTGAAGGAGGGAGGGGCGACTGACGACATGGCTTACAGGGTTGGCTTCAGGGAGCTAAAATCAACAAAGGGGGTGTCTTTACATCAAGGAGTATTTCAGGCAGGACTTCACGGAGGGTTCCAATAAGAAATGGTGCACCTAAGTTATTGTTCTTATTGGAACAAGGAGGTTAGCCTGGCCTCTGATTGATACATGGCTAGATTTACCTCATTGCACCTTCTCTGTGAGTGACTGCAGTGTGACCTAGAGGAATGAGTCCCCTAGATGGGGGGGGGGGGGGGAGGAAGCAAATGAGTACACAAAACAAATCTGGTCTATTTCTTGTTTTGATCCACTCCATCTATCTTTTACATCTTTGGCTGGCAGCAGATGGTGCAGAAGGACTGCATGCCATCCACATCTCATGGCTGCCCAGCAGAAGATGATGCAGTAGGACTGCTAGCAATCCGTATCGCCTGCCCGCTCACCATAAGACGGTTCAATAGGACTGACTGCAGGACTAAAGAGAATGACCTGGTCAAGTCTCTCCAAATTTAGTCCCTGCGCCCATGTCTGCCCAGGCGTTCCTGCCCGACGTGGCCAGGAGCACCTTGGACATGACGATGATGGCTACCAGTCATACTGTACCATCTGCTGCCACAAGGCAAGGGGTTGATGCTGCTGCGTAGCAATGCAGTATCACGTCTGCCAGCACCCAGGAGACATAGGGTGACAGTTACCTGAGCGGGCTTCATGCTTGTCGTGGTATGGCGTCTGCACAGGTAACTCAGGAAAAAAGGCGCAAAACGATTGTCTGCCTTTGCTTTCACGGAGGGAGGGAGGGAACAGGGGCCTGATGATATGTACCCAGAACCACCCGCGACAATGTTTTAGCCCCATCAGAGTGCTCCATTGTGACTGCTCTGGACAGCACTCTCAACTCAGATGCACGATTGTTTGCCATTGCTCTGAAGGAGGGAGGGGCGACTGATGACATGGCTTACAGGGTTGGCTTCAGGGAGCTAATATCAACAAAGGGGGTGGCTTTACATCAAGGAGTATTTCAGGCAGGACTTCACGGAGGGTTCCAATAAGAAATGGTGCATCTAAGTTATTGTTCTTATTGGAACAAGGAGGTTAGCCTGGCCTCTGGTTGATACATGGCTAGATTTACCTCGTTGCACCTTCTCTGTGAGTGACTGCAGTGTGACCTAGAGGAATGAGTCCCCTAGACAGGGGAGGGGGGGAAGCAAATGAGTACAAAACAAATCTGGTCTATTTCTTGTTTTGATCCACTCCATCTATCTTTTACATCTTTGGCTGGCAGCAGATGGTGCAGAAGGACTGCATGCCATCCACATCTCATGGCTGCTCTGCTAACCATCCTCATCTCTTGCCTGCCCAGCAGAAGATGGTACAATACGACTGCTAGCCATCCTCATCTCTTGCCTGTCTGGCAGAAGATGGTACAGTACGACTGCTAGCAATCCATATTGCCTGCCTGCTCACCATAAGACAGTTCAATAGGACTGACTGCAGGACTAAAGAGAATGACCTGGTCAAGTCACTCCAAATTTAGTCCCTGCGCCCATGTCTGCCCAGGCGCTCCCAGCCGACATGGCCAGGAGCACCTCGGACACAACGATGATGGCTACCAGTCGTACTGCAGCGTCTGCTGCCACAAGGCAAGGGGTTGCTGCTACTGTGTAGCAATGCCGTACCACGTCTGCCAGCACCCAGGAGACATACGGTGACGATGACTTAGCCCCGTGCACTAGGTGTATATCTACACTGCAGTTAAAAACTCATAGTTGACCCATGCCAGCTGAATTAGGCTAAGGGGATGTTTACTTGTGGTGTAGACGTTTGGGCTTGGGCTGGAGCCTGGGCTCTTGGACCCTGCGATGCGGGAGGTCTCAGAGCTTGGACTCCAGCCTGAGTCCAAATGTCTACAGAGCAATTAAACAGCCCCTTAGCCCAAGTCCCATAAGCCCAAGTCAGCTGGCACAGGCCAGCCATGGGTGTCTAACTGCAGTGTTGACATACTTTGGGGAACCTATCTAATTACAACGCTTAATCGGAGACTTAAAGAAGAACAGAATGTTTGAATCCTGGTTTTCCTATTATCAGATTCAAGTTCAGTGGATTGGGGACCTCCTTATTGCCCCACCACAGTCAAAAGCTGGGGGAGGGATCAGACTGCAGACAGCTGCCCTCATAAGTAACAGGAGATGGTCCACTGACCCATAAAGAAACCTTGGGGTCAACAACTATCTCTTTATGGGTGGGGAGCTTATAGAAAAGGGAATGGCACTGAAACTTGTATTCCTCTTCCCTGGTACAAAAGAAGTTCCTGGAATCTTCATCCTTCTCTTATAATATGGGTCATAGGAGGGTGCTATGATTTATTTTAATGGAAAATAAAAATATCAGGAGCCATACTACAATTCTCACTCAGTCCAAACACCCACTGAAAGATAAAGTGTGAAATTCAGATAAAATAAGGCCTGTGCACTGGCTTTACTGGGACTTGAGTAGCTCGTAGGACCCATTCCAGTCCTCAAAACAGGAGTGAATTTCATTCAGAATAAGGATTGTAGAATCTGGATTGCAAAAAGACCATATTTTAAAACATATTTATATATTTTTATTATGAAATAAAAAATTCTTATGACATTTTAGTTTCCAAATTTGTTTTTTGAGAAAAATGGAAAATAAAATGTAGTCATTTTTTTCTTTCCTACACATTTCTCCTCTTCCTTTTCCCCCCTTTTCTCACCTTTTTCAGTGGCAAAATTGAAAAAAAAAATAAAAAGAAGGGGGAGGAAATGGGGGGAAGAGAAAGAGAAAAAAAGAGGTAGAGGAAAATATGGGAAACCCTTTGAATACATGAAAAATCATTCATTTTTGAAACCCGTGGAATGAAAAATGTCTGAAATTTTCAACAATTTTCCTCACCTTTTCTTCCCCCCATTTTTCAGTTACCTCTGCTTGTGACTAGGGCTTTTAAATGCAATACCATCATCAGCACTGACAATCCCTCAAGGTCAAGGATGATCTCTTTCACATGTTATATTTTTCATGGGTCCTTAGGTGGCTGAGGAGTCTGATACTCAAAAGTGGATGTTTCCTCTCTAACAAGTCTTCGCCAGTTATCCCTGTCCTGGGCTGCTGCATCCCAGTGTGTGGTGTTGATGCAACGCCTCTTCATGTTTATCTTGAGGGTGTCTTTAAAGTGTTTCTTTTGGCCTTCCCATTTCCTTTGTCCTTTGGCTAGTAGGGCGCACGGCAGTGTTTTAGTAAGCATACAACAGGCATGTGCACACAGTGCCCGCTCCACCTCAGCTGGTGCTGGATAATCAGGGCCTCAACACTGAAGATGTTGGCCTCTGTGAGGACAACTGACATTAGTGCGATGAGCCTCCCACTTTATGTCGAGGATCTTCCAAAGGAAGTGCTGGTGTCGCTGTTCCAGGTTTTTCAGGTGTTTTCTATAGGTCACCCAAGTCTCACAGCCATAGAGGAGAGTTGGGATTACCACCACTTTATAAACTAAAATGCAATATGCCTTAAATCTGGCTAGCTGGAAGGTTTTACTATGTGACCTTGAGCTTGCTGGTGCTATGAATTAGTAGCCTTAGGTTTGCTCTCTAGGACCATGGGTTCAAATCTATATGTGGTGAAAATTGGGTTGTTTCATGTACCCCTGCCACAAAACTGCCACATAATTAACCAAACAGGCAGTTTTGGCTCAAGAAAAACCCAAGTGTTGATGAAATAGAATGTTGCATGTCAGAACTGAAGTCTTGTATTGATATAGCTGTGTGTGGAAGGTTGCAAAGCACTGGGGCGGGGGGGTTTCAGCAGTGCTGCCTATTAGCCCTTTAGTCTCTTGAGGATTTAATTCACCCAAAATATTGGAATAAAAACAAACTGAATCCAGCAATGGACCAAGATGTTTATGCAGTAGGTCCCAACCATAGAAAAGTATAGGGTTTTTGCAAGCGCATATTAAAAATCGTTTTCATAGAAGCATTATGAAGGACTTGGAGGAGAGTTTTGAAGCACTTGAAGGAGAGGAAGGTGATCAGGAACAGTCAACATGGATTCACCAAGGGCAAATCATGCCTGACCAACCTGATTGACTTCTATGATGAGATAACTGGCTCTGTAGATATGGGGAAAGCAGTGGACATGATATATCTTGACTTTAGCAAAGCTTTTGATATGGTCTCCCACAGTATTCTTGCCAACAAGTTAAAAAAATATGGATTGGATGAATGGACTATAAGGTGGATAGAAAGCTGGCTAGATTGTCGGGCTCAGTGGGTAGTGATCAAAGGCTCAATGTCTAGGTTGCAGCCAATATCAAGTGGAGTGCCCCAGAGGTTGGTCCTGGGGCCAGTTTTGTTCAACATCTTTATTAATGATCTGGATGATGAGATGGATTGCACCCTCAGCTAGTTCGCAGATGACACTAAGATGGGGGGAGAGGTAGATACACTGGAGGGTAGGGATAGTGTCCAGAGTGACCAAGACAAATTGGAGGATGGGGCCAAAAGAAATCTGATGAGGTTCAACAAGGACAAGTACAGAATCCTGCACCAAGGATGGAAGAATCCCATGCACCGCTACAGGCTGCGGACCAACTGGCTAAGCAGCAGTTCTGCAGAAAAGGACCTGGGGATTACAGTGGATGAGAAGCTGGATATGAGTCAGCAGTGTGCCCTTCTTGCCAAGAAGGCTAACGGCATATTGGGCTGCGTTAGTAGGAGCATTGCCAGCAGATTGAGGGAAGTGATTATTCCCCTCTATTCAGCACAGGTGAGGTCACATCTGGAGTATTGCATGCAGTTTTGCCCCCCACACACACACACACACAGAAAAGATGTGGACAAATTGGAGGCAGTCCAGCGAAGGGCACCAAAAATGATCAAGGGGCTGGCACACATGACTTACAAGGAGAGGCTGAGGGAACTGGGCTTGTTTAGTCTGCAGAAGAGTAAAGGGAGATTTGATAACAGCCTTCAACTACCTGAAAGGGGATTCCAAAGAGGATGGAGCTCGGTTGTTCTCAGTGGTGGCAGATGACAGAACAAGGAGCAATGGTCTCAAGTTGCAGTGGGAGAGGTCTAGGTTGGATATTAGGAAAAGCTATTTCACCAGGAGTGTGGTGAAGCACTGGAATGAGTTACCTAGGGAGATGGTGGACTCTCCATAGAATATCAGGGTAGAAGGGACCTCAGGAGGTCACCTAGTCCAACCCCGTGCTCAAAGCAGGACCAATCCCCAATTTTTATCCCAGATCCCTAAATGCCCCCCTCAGGGATTGAGCTCACAACCCTGGGTTTAGCAGGCCAATGCTCAAACCGCTGAGCTATCCCCTCCTCCATCCTTAAGGCCTAGCTTGACAAAGCCCTGTCTGGGATGATTTAGTGGGTGTTGGTGCTGCTTTGAGCAGGGGTTTGGACTAGATGACCTCCTGAGGTCTCTTCCAACCCTAATCTTCTATGATTCTATGGTTATAATTACTCTCTCAATATGGTGGCATAGGAAAAGAAGAAGATTGACAGTCATCTAAGCAAAATAATCAGATGCAATTGTTATTCCACGAGGTAATAGCATTTTATTCTCCATGTGACAGCCAAGACAGGTATAATGGATTACCAGGTTGTAAATGTACTCATTTGTTGGCTCTGTTCCTACAATACCTTAAACCATCCATGACCTAATTTGCACATCTTGTTATCAATCATTAACAAAGATTTTCCAGGCTGCAGATGAATAGCCTGACATTTTGTTTTCACTGTTTCAGGTGAATGAGAGATTATTATTTTGTATGAAGACAAAACAGAAAAATCCATAAGACCCAAACCACCTGGCCCTGGACAGCAGTAGCTCAGAACTGGTGTCAGATGTTGTTTAATTGATAGGTTCACAGCTTGTAGCAACCAGAGTGTATTACTACAGGTGTTTCAGAAATTATATGATGCATTTTATTTATCATACTACCTCAATGTGAGTAGTTTACATTTGAAGTCAATTTCTAAGGAGGAATAAGAAAATAATTGAAAATTAATAACTAAGATTAAACCAAATGTTAGGCCAAATGCTGCAATGAGATGTGCATGTGTGGAACCGTGTGCCGTCAAAATGTCTCACTGACATTGGCGAAAGAAGTAGGGCAAAGCAAACAGAGGAAGAAGTTCAGAGATCTTTCAAATACTGGCCACTTTGTCTACAAAACGCAAAGTCATGAGAGATGAGATTCAATGAGGATGGAAAAAAAAAAAAGGTGGGTGATCAATGAGACAAACGAAGGAATTGAATATGGTGAAAACCTGATGTGAACTATAGGAGTTAGATGTAATTAGGGCTTGATAGTTTAGCTGCACAGCGTGCAACCTGAAATAAAAATATGTCAGATTTACAAACATGAAGCGAGTGAACATACTAACTTTTTCACTGGTGATATAATGGTTCATTCTAGTCCAATGGTAAAACCTGTCCCCGATATGGTAATTCCAATGTGATTCTTTTAGAATTATAGTGAAAATGCTACTGCTTCTGTGGCAGCTTGAACTGGCTTTTCCATTATAAAATCAAACTCCTAGTAATTAGAATCTCAGGCCTTGCAAATCACATTAAAATGCTATTTTACTCTGTAAAGTGAGTTTGTAAAAATGCATTGAGGGGTTCTATGTTTATTTTCTCTCAATAATTTCTGTATCAAAGTTACTTGGTTTCCAGTGCAAAGATGCAGTTTTTTAACAGCAAGTGCTGAAAACTCAGCCTAGGCTCTGCGTCAAAGTGAGTTTTCTTCTATACATGCATTATCACCAGAATTAAAGAGTTTTTGCAGGCCCATTTCAGCCATCAGTGACATCTGTGCAATCATAGAATCAGAGAATCATAGGACTGGAAGGGACCTCGAGAGGTCATCTAGTCCAGCCCCCTGCACTCATGGCATGACTAAGTATTATCTAAATTAGGGATGTAAATAACGGTTGCAAAAAGTAACGGTGTAATCAATTAAAATGTTATCGGTTACACAGTTAAACGTTTAACCGGGGAACTAGGGATGAGGGAGACGCTGCAGAATCCCCATGTTTTACGCAGGGCCCTGCTGCCAGCTGCTGGTCACCACAGCCGGGACTCAGCTGCCAACTGCTGGCCGCCATGGCTACGGTCCTGGCTGTCGATCCCCGTGGCCAGGACTCCACTGCCACCCGATGGCCCCTGCAGCCAGGGTCCCTCCCGGCTGCCACCCCCGGGGCATCAGTGGAGTCCTAGGCTCTGGCCATCAGTGGAGTTTAATCTTTAACCAAAACAGATAAGATTGATGCTTATCAGTTAACCAGTTAAACTTTTACATCCCTAATCTAGACGATCCCTGACAGGTGTTTGTCTAACCTGCTCTTAAAAAAATCTCAGTGCTGGAGATTCCACAACCTCCCACGCAATTTTATCTAGTGCTTAAACACTATGACAGTTAGGAAGTTTTTCCCAATGTCCAAACTAAACCTCCCTTGCTGCAATTTAAGCCCAGTGCTTCTTGTCCAATCATCAGAGGGTAAGAAGAACAATTTTTCTCCCTCCTCCTTGTAACAACCTTTTATGTACTTGAAAATTGTTATCATGTCCCCTTTCAGACTTCTCTTTTCCAGACCAAACAAACCCAGTTTTTTCAATCTTTTCTCATAGGTCATGTTGGGGCGGGGGAGGGGGGAATAGCTCAGTGTTTGAGCCTTGGCCTGCTAAACCCAGGGTTGTGAGTCCAATCCTTGAGGGGGCCATTTAGGGATCTGGGCCAACAATTGGGGATTGGTCCTGCTTTGAGCAGGAGGCTGGACCAGACCACCTCCTGAGGTCCACATCTTTCCTGAAATGTGGCACCTAGAACTGGACACAATACTCCAGTGAAGGCCTAATCAGCGTGGAGTAGAGTAGAAGAATTATTTCTCATGTCTTGCTTACAACACTCTTGCTAACACATCCCAGAACGATGTTCACTTTTTTTCCAACAGTGTTACACTGTTGACTCAGATTTAGCTTGTGGTCCACTATGAGCCCCAGATCCCTTTCCACGGTACTCCTTCCTAGGCAGTCATTTCCCGTTTTGTATGTGTGCAACTGATTGTTCCTTTCTAAGTGGGTTATGTTGCATTTGTCAGTATTGAATTTCATCCTACTTACTTCAGATCATTTCTCCAGTCTGTCCAGATCATTTTGAATTTTAATTGTATCCTCGAAAGCACTTGCAACCCCTCACAGCTTGGTATCGTATGCAAATTTATAAGTGTACTCTCTGTGCCATTACCTAATCATTGATGAAGATATTGAACAGAAATGGACCCAGAACTGGTCTCTGCAGGATCCCACTTGTTATGCCCTTTCAGCTTGACTGTGAACCACTGATAACTGCTCTCTGGGAATGGTTTTTCCAACCAGTTATGCACCCACCTTATAGTAGCTCCATGTAGGTTGCATTTCCCTAGTTTGTTCATGAGAAGGTCATGCGAGACAGAATCAAAATCTTTACTAAAGTCAAGATATGACTGTTACTGTTATGACTGTTATTTATCACCTTATTATCTTTTAGATGTTTGCAATTGATTGCTTAATTATTTGCTCCATTATCTTTCTGGGTACAAAAGTTAAGCTAACTAGTCTGTAATTCCCCGGGTTGCCCTTATTTTCCTTTTTACAGATTGGCACTATATTTGCCATTTTCCAGTTTTCTGGAATCTCTCCCATCTTCCATGACTTCTCAAAGATAATCACTAATGTCTCAGATATCTCCTCAGTCAGCTCCTTGAGTAGTCTAGGATGCATTTAATCAGGCCCTGGTGACAGTCTACCCTAGGAGTTTAGGTCGAATTTAGCAGCGTTAAATCAATGTAAACCTGCACCCGTCCACACGATGAAACCCCTTTTTTTTTTACTTAAAGGGCTCTTAAAATCAATTTCCTTAATCCACCTCTGACAAGTGCATTAGCACTTAAATTGGCCTTGCTGAGTCGAATTTGGGGTAGTGTGGACGCAATTCGACGGTATTGGCCTCCGGGAGCTATCCCAGAGTGCTCTATTGTGACCACTCTGGACAGCACTCTCAACTCAGATGCACTGGCCTGGTAGACAGGAAAAGGCCCGCAAACTTTTGAATTTCAATTTCCTGTTTGCATGCTCACCTGCAGCTTGCTACACTGGCCAGAGCTCATCAGCAGAGGTGACCATGATGGAGTCCCAGAATCGCAAAAGAGCTCCAGCATGGACCGAATGGTAGGTATGGGATCTGATCGCTGTATGGGGAGAGGAATCTGTGTTATCAGAACTCTGTTCCAGTTTTCGAAATGCCAAAACATTTGTCAAAATCTCCCAGGGCATAAAGGACAGAGGCCATAACAGGGACCCAAAGCAATGCCACGAGAAACTTAAGGAGCTGAGGCAAGCCTACCAGAAAACCAGAGGGGCAAACGGCCGCCCCGGGTCAGAGCCCCAAACATGCTGCTTCTATGATGAGCTGCATGCCATTTTAGGGGATTCAGCCACCACTACCCCAGCTGTGTTGTTTGACTCCTTCAGTGGAGATGGAGGCAACACAGAAGCAGGTTTTGGGGACGAGGAAGATGATGATGATGAAGTTGTAGATAGCTCACAGCAATCAAGCGGAGAAACCGGTTTTCCCGACAGCCAGGAACTGTTTCTCACCCTGGACCTGGAGGCAGTCCCCCCCGGACCCACCCAAGGCTGCCTCCCGGACCCGCCAGGTGGAGAAGGGACCTCTGGTGAGTGTACCTTTTAAAATACTATACATGATTTAAAAGCAAGCATGTTTAATGATTAATTTGCCCTGGCGTTTGTGGCTCTCCTGGATGTACTCCCAAAGACTTTGCAAAAGGTTTCTGGGGAGGGGAGCCTTATTCCACCCACCATGGTAGGACACTTTACCACACCAGGCCAGTAGCACGTACTCGGGAATCATTGTAGAACAAAGCATTGCAGTGTATGTTTGCTGGCATTCAAACAACATCCGTTCTTTATCTCTCTGTGTTATCCTCAGGAGAGTGATATCATTCATCGTCATCTGGTTGAAATAGGGTACTTTTCTTAAGGGGACATGCAGAGTGGCTTGCTCCTGCTGGGCTGTTTGCCTGTGGTTGAAAATAAATGTTCCCCGCTGTTAGCTCCACCAGCTGCATGTGTTTCAAGGATTACAGGATCTTCTCCTTCCCAGAGGCTAGTGAAGATTAGAAGGCGAAAAAAATGCACTTGTGATTAAATGTTCTCTGAGCTCATGCTGGCCTCCCACACTGACATAGCACAGACGAATGCGTGGAGGCAGACAATGTCAGAGTGCAAGAAAGCACAATATGACTGGGAGAAGAGGTGGTGGGCTGAAGAGAGTAAGTGGTGGGCTGAAGAGAGTAAGTGGCGGGCTGAAGAGAGGGCTGAAGCTCAAATGTGGCGGCAGTGTGATGAGAGGAGGCAGGATTCAATGCTGAGGCTGCTGGAGGATCAAACCAATATGCTCCAGCGTATGGTTGAGCTGCAGGAAAGGCAGCAGGAGCACAGACTGCCACTACAGCCCCTGTGTAACCAACCGCCCTCCTCCCCAAGTTCCATAGCCTCCTCACCCAGATGCCCAAGAACACAGTGGGGGGGGGGCCTTCGGCCACTCGGCCACTCCACCCCAGAGGATTGCCCAAGCAACAGAAGGCTGGCATTCAATAAGTTTTAAAGTTTTAAACTTTTAAAGTGCTGTGTGGCCTTGTCCTTCCCTCCTCTACCACCCCTCCTGGTGCTTCTCTCCTCCACCACCCCTCCTGGGCTACCTTGGTAGTTATCCCCCTATTTGTGTGATGAATGAATAAAGAATGCATGAATGTGAAGCAACAATGACTTTATTGCCTCTGACAGTGGTGATCGAAGGGAGGAGGGGAGAGTGGTTAGCTTACAGGGAAGTAGAGTGAACCAAGGGGCAGTGGGTTTCATCATGGAGAAACAAACAGAACTTTCACACCGTAGCCTGTCCAGTCATGAAACTGGTTTTCAAAGCTTCTCTGATGCGCACCACACCCTTCTGTGCTCTTCTAACCGCCCTGGTGTCTGGCTGTGCAAAACCAGCAGCCAGGCGATTTCCCTCAACCTCCCACTCCGCCATAAACGTCTCCCCCTTACTCTCACAGATATTATGGAGCACACAGCAAGCATTAATGACAATGGGAATATTGGTTTAGCTGAGGTCTAAGCGAGTCAGTAAACTGCACCAGCGCGCTTTTAAACATCCAAATGCACATGCTACCACCATTCAACACTTGCTCAGCCTGTAGTTGAACAGCTCCTGACTACTGTCCAGGCTGCCTGTGTATGGCTTCATGAGCCATGGCATTAAGAGGTAGGCTGGGTCCCCAAAGATACATATAGGCATTTCAATGTCCCCAACAGTTATTTTCTGGTCTGGGAATAAAGTCCCTTCTTGCAGCTTTTGCAACAGACCAGAGTTCCTGAAGATGCGAGCATCATGTACCTTTCCCGGCCATCCCATGTTGATGTTGGTGAAACGTCCCTTGTGACCCACCAGAGATTGCAGCACTATTGAAAAGTACCCCTTGCGGTTTATGTACTCTCCGGCTTGGTGCTTTGGTGCCAAGATAGGGATATGGGTTCCATCTATGGCCCCACCATAGTTAGGGAATCCCATTGCAGCAAAGCCATCCACTATGACCTGCACAATTCCCAGGGTCACTACCCTTGATATCAGCAGATCTTTGATTGCACTGGCTACCTGCATCACAGCAGCCCCCACAGTAGATTTGCCCACTCCAAATTGATTCCCGACTGACCGGTAGCTGTCTGTTGTAGCAAGCTTCCACAGGGCTATTGCCACTCGCTTCTCAACTGTGAGGACTGCTCTCATCTTGGTATTCTTGCACCTCAGGGCAGGGGAAAGCAAGTCACAAAGTTCCATGAAAGTGCCCTTACGCATGCAAAAGTTTCGCAACCACTGGGAATTGTCCCAGACCTGCAACACTATGCGGTCCCACTAGTCTGTGCTTGTTTCCCGAGCCCAGAATCGGCGTTCCACTTCATGAACCTGCCCCATTAGCACCATGAGGCCCACATTGCCAGGGCTTCTGCTTTGAGAGAAGTCTGTGTCCATGTCCTCATCACCGACGTTACCGCACTGACGTCGCCTACTTGCCCGGTATCGCTTTGCCAGGTTCCGGTGCTGCATATACTGCTGGATAATGCGCGTGGTGTTTAATGTGCTCCTAATTGCCAAAGTGATCTGAGCGGGCTCCATGGTTGCCATGGTATGGCGTCTGCACAGAAAGAAGGCGCGGAACGATTGTCTGCCATTGCCCTGATGGAGGGAGGGGCGACTGAAGACATGGCTTACAGGTTGGCTTACAGGCAATTAAAATCGACAAAGGGGGTGGCTTTGCGAGAAACTCTCAAGGATAGAACTCAAAACCTCAAGGATAGAATTCAAAACTGGGTTTAGCAGGCTGTTGATTTCACAGAGGGAAGGATGGAGGGAGGAGAAAATGAATACAAAACAAATCTGGTCCATTTCTTGTTTCGAGCCACTTCATCTATCTTTATACATCTTGCTGGCAGCAGACTGTGCAGTACGACCGCTAGCCGTCATCATATCCTGGGTGCTTGGCAGAAGACAGTGCAGTATGACGACTAGCCATTATCTTCTGCTGGCTGGAGGTTAAAAGACAGTGCACTGCCGGTAGGACTGAATTGCCACAAGACGAAACTTAAAAGGGAAATGACCTGGCTGAGTCACTCCCATGTTTGCCCAGGCACCCGATTAAAAGAGCACCCAGGACTACGTAGATGATGGCTACCAGTCATACTACACTGTCTGCTGCCAAAAGGCAATTAACTGCTGCTGTGTAGCAATGCATCTACATCTGCCAGCACCCAGGAGACATACGGTGACGGTTAGCTAAGCGGGCTCCATGCTTGCCGTGGTATGGCGTCTGCACAGGTAACTCAAGAAAAAAGGCGCAAAACGATTGTCTGCCCTTGCTTTCACGGAGGGAGGGAGGGAGGGAACGGGGGCCTGAAGATATGTACCCAGAACCACCCGCAACAATGTTTTAGCCCCATCAGGCACTGGGATTTCTACCCATAACTCAGATGGGCGGCGGAGACTGTGGGAACTGTGGAATAGCCACCCACAGTGCAACGCTCCGGAAGTCAACTGTTGCCTCGGTACTGTGGACACACTCCGCCAATTACATGCACTCCCAAATCCTTCACCCTTACTCCCAGAGCCCTGTAGTCACTTCTGATCTGCTGAGGGTCATATCTTGCAGTATCTTTAGTGCCCACATGGATGAGTAGTGTGGGGTAGTAGTCAGAGGGACGGATGATCCTCGCCAATCCCTCCATAATGTCTTGGATATGGGCTCCAGCAGGCAGCATACCTCCTGGGATGCCATGTTGGGTGACAGATGGGTGCCTCTGCCCCCTCAGAAGAGAGTCACCAACGACCACTATGTTTCCTCCTGGAGGGGTGGCTGTGATCCTCCCAGCCTTATGGGTACATGGCTCCTCCTCCTCCACCTTTGAGGATGATTTCTCATCGCTCATTGCCAGGGCAGCATAACAGTTTTCCATCACCATGGTGGGTGCGTTGGGAGTAGAGGTGGAGCGCTGCCAGAAGTAGCCAGCAGCCAGTGTCCTCTCTGTGACAGAGCCATATCCTTCTCCCCCAGTGGTGTGACAGCAGTTCTCCGTAGCTGGATAGCTTCCTCAGCCTTGGATGTCTTCATATGAACACTCTCAAGGAATTCTTCATGGGCACAGATGCACCTCAGCCTAGTCACCTCTTCCTTTAGCTCTCCCACCTTCTTCCTGAGAGATTCCACCAGCAGGCATCTTTTACACTGGATGGTCCCCCCAACTTGGCTTTTTGTGAGTGGGAAATGCAGGCCACAGTCTCTGAAAATCCACAGCAGAATCTGGGTAGAGGCATTCATGATTAGCTTGTCTGTCTGGATACAGGCGCACATGGAGGAGACAGGAGCAGTGTTGGCACTGGCAATGCGGCCCTTCCTAACCATAGCAATGATAATACGTCTCCCTCCTAAAACTCCCTCTTAAACTCCCCTGTTCACTAGCTCCCCTTGGTCACTTAGCCTCTGGCTTTAAGGCCTTCTCTCCTAGGTCAGCCCTACCCCCTCGTTAATCAAACAGGGGAAGGGTGATCATGAGGCTGATTGAGGCTGATCAAAGATGACCAAAGATGATCCAGGAAATAAAGGCTCAAACAGTCCCAGATACACAATCCCAATTGACCCTGTAACTGAAATAGCCTGAAAGAGAAAGAAAAACATAAAAAGCCAAACAAACTCACTCACCCGAAGATTAGTACTTGCACCGTGTTCGTGTAGCAGGGGGATCTCCTTCTCCCCCTCTCAAACCGCCCTATTTGTGGTCCTCTGTTTCCTGCCATCAGTATATTTCCACAGGTGTAACAATTTGGGACTAAGTACATAGTTCTTTTGATGATGCACAAGATGGACTGGAATCTATCGTTCACTTAGGCCTCAGATCCGAAAATGCTTTCTCACATGCTTAAGGTTAGTCTTGTGAATTAATGTTTGCAGAACCTGACCACATCTACAATACAAGTTTGGGGTTTGAGTCCATGTAGACGTACTCATGCTTGCTCTCATCTGAGCTAGTACACTAACAGTAGCAGAGTAGCCAAGGTAGCATGGGCTAGTTGCCCCAAGCACATACCGTGGGGTTCAGGTGGGCTTATACTCAGGGAGTTTAGCCTGTGCCACTGAGGCTACATTACTATTTTTAGTGTGTTAGCTCATATGAGAGCTAAGGTGATTTACCCTGCTAGGAATCACATCCCTAGCTTCTAGCATAGGCCTAGCCTCCAACCCTTCATCTTAACTGTGCTGGTTCTGCATGGCTAACAGAATAAAAGGCAGTCAAAAGTTGTTTGTCAATGAAGCAAGCAGGGACTCAATATATAAAAGACACAGATTTTTTGTTCTGAACTGAACTTTAATCTTAACCTTAACCAATGAGCTGCCTTATAGAGGCAGGGTATTTTTTTCCTCTAAAAATTGCTTTTATTTATTTATTTATTTTAATTTCTGAGTAGTTTAAAAAATGTATCAGATGCAATGTGATCTGGGAGGTGGTTGGGGTGCAGGAGGGGGCTGAGGGCTGGGGCTGGAAATGACCGTGCAGGATGCTGGCTCTAGGAGGGAGTTTGGGTGCAGGGGGGCTCAGGGCTGGGGTAGGGGATCAGGGTGCAGGAGGTGTTCGGGGTGCAGGCTCCGATCAGGTGCCACTTACCTCAGGCAGCTCCCAGGCGGCGGGGCAGTGGAGCTAAGGCAAGCTCCCTGAGTGCCCTGGCCCCGCGCCACTCCTGGAAGTGGACGGCATGTCCAGCAGCAGCTCCTGGAGCAGGGAGGGAGAGGCAGGTGGCTCTGCGTGCTGCCCACATCCACAGGCATTGCTCCCACAGCTCCCACTGGCCGTGGTTCCCAGTTCCCAGCCAATGGGAGCTGCAGGGTTGGTGCTTGCAGGCGAGGGCAGCTCACAGAGACACCCTGCTTCTCCTCGGACATGCTGGCTGATCTCCCAATTTGGCTGCAGGAGGGTTGGCAACCTTAGACTGTGACCGAGATTGACTGTCAGAGGCTCCACGATCGACCAGTCAATCACAATCTACCGGTTGGTGACCACTGCCTTAGGCAAAGGAATTAAGGATGCAGTATGTCTAGAGACTTACTCAAATGATGGTGAATACTTACTACTGAGTAGTAAATGTATCCAAAAAATAATATCTCAACTTCTCAGGTCAGCATGGTCAGATTTTTGTAGCTGTTATTTTACAGTGGTCAAGAGTTTGTAGTGTTGGTAGGGAGGTCTCTGTGGATTAGTATGTTGTTCAGAGGTGTGTTGGAAATATTCCTTGAGGAACCACCTGATCAAATCCTCTACAGCAAACAGGGAAAGATAAAGAATGAGCTCTCAAAAATGGATACTCTCATAAAAAAACAACCTTTCACACAAACTTCCTCGTGGCTGGACTTTACTAAAACTAGACAAGCCGTTTACAACACACACTTTGCTTCTCTACAAAAGAAAAAGGACACTAAACTTTCTAAACTACTACATGCCACAAGGGGCCACAGCAATGGTTCCCTCAACCCACCCAGCAATATTGTTAACCTATCCAACTATACTCTTAGCGCAGAAGAAGCAGCTGCCCTATCTCGGGGCCTCTCCTTCTGCCCCTCCAACCCTACGAACATGATACAGTTCTGTGGTAACCTAGAATCCTATTTTCGACATCTCCGACTCAAGGAATATTTCCAACACACCTCTGAACAACATACTAATCCACAGAGACCTCCCTACCAACACTACAAAAAGAAGGATTCTAGGTGGACTCCTCCTGAAGGTCGAGACAGCAGACTGGACTTCTACATAGAGTGCTTCCGCCGACATGCATGGGCTGAAATTATGGAAAAGCAGCATCACTTGCCCCACAACCTCAGCCGTGCAGAACACAATGCCATCCACAGCCTCAGAAACAACTCTGACATCATAATCAAAAAGGCTGACAAAGGAGGTGCTGTTGTCATCATGAATAGGTCGGAATATGAACAAGAGGCTGCTCGGCAGCTCTCCAACACCACTTTCTACAAGCCATTACCCTATGATCCCACTGAGAGTTACCAAAAGAAACTACAGCATTTGCTCAAGAAACTCCCTGAAAAAGCACAAGATCAAATCCACACAGACACACCCCTGGAACCCCGACCTGGGATATTCTATCTACTACCCAAGATCCATAAACCTGGAAATCCTGGGCGCCCCATCATCTCAGGCATTGGCACCCTGATAGCAGGATTGTCTGGCTAAGTAGACTCCCTCCTCAGACCCTACGCTACCAGCACTCCCAGCTACCTTCGAGACACCACTGACTTCCTGAGGAAACTACAATCCATCGGTGATCTTCCTGATAATACCATCCTGGCCACTATGGATGTAGAAGCCCTCTACACCAACATTCCACTCAAAGATGGACTACAAGCCATCAGGAACACTATCCCTGATAACGTCACGACTAACCTGGTGGCTGAACTTTGTGACTTTGTCCTTACCCATAACTATTTACATTTGGGGACAATGTATACCTTCAAACCAGCAGCACTGCTATGGGTACCCGCATGGCCCCACAGTATGCCAACATTTTTATGGCTGACTTAGAACAGCGCTTCCTCAGCTCTTGTCCCCTAACGCCCCTACTCTACTTGTGCTATATTGATGACATCTTCATCATCTGGACCCATGGAAAAGAAGCCCTTGAGGAATTCCACCATGATTTCAACAATTTCCATCCCACCATCAACCTCAGCCTGGTCCAGTCCACACAAGAGATCCACTTCCTGGATACTACAGTGCTAATAAACGATGGTCACATAAACACCACCCTATACTGGAAACCTACTGACCGCTATTCCTACCTACATGCCTCCAGCTTTCACCCTGACCACACCATACGATCCATTGTCTACAGCCAAGCTCTGCGATACAACCGCATTTGCTCCAACCCCTCAGACAGAGACAAACACCTACAAGATCTCTATCAAGCATTCTTACAACTACAATACCCACCTGCGGAAGTGAAGAAACAGATTGACAGAGCCAGAAGAGTACCCAGAAGTCACCTACTACAGGACAGGCCTAACAAAGAAAATAACAGAACGCCACTAGCCGTCACCTTCAGCCCCCAACTAAAACCCCTCCAACGCATTATCAAGGATCTACAACCTATCCTGAAGGATGACCCAACGCTCTCACAAATCTTGGGAGACAGGCCAGTCCTTGCTTACAGACAGCCCCCCAACCTGAAGCTAATACTCACCAGCAACCACATACCACACAACAGAACCACTAACCCAGGAACCTATCCTTGCAACAAAGCCCATTGCCAACTGTGCCCATACATCTATTCAGAGGACACCATCACAGGGCTTAATAACATCAGCCACACTATCAGAGGCTCGTTCACCTGCACATCCACCAATGTGATATATGCCATTATGTGCCAGCAATGCCCCTCTGCCATGTACATTGTTCAAACTGGACAGTCTCTACGTAGAAGAATAAATAGACACAAATCAGATGTCAAGAATTATAACATTCATAAACCAGTCAGAGAACACTTCAATCTCGCTGGTCATGCGATTACAGACATGAAAGTTGCGATATTACAACAGAAAAACTTCAAATCCAGACTCCAGCGAGAGACTGCTGAATTGGAATTCATTTGCAAATTGGATACAATTAACTTAGGCTTGAATAGAGACTGGGAGTGGCTAAGTCATTATGCAAGGTAACCTATTTCCCCTTGTTTTCCTAACCCCCCGCCAGACATTCTTATTAAACCCTGGTTTTGTGCTGGAAATGGCCCACCTTGATTATCATACACATTGTAAGGAGAGTGATCACTTTAGATAAGCTATTACCAACAGGAGAGTGGGTTTGTGTGGGGGGCGTGTGGGGGGCGGGAGAAAACCTGGATTTGTGCTAGAAATGGCCCACCTTGATTATCATACACATTGTAAGGAGAGTGATCACTTTACATAAGCTATTACCAGCAGGAGAGTGGGGTGAGGGGAGAGAAAACCTTTTGTAGTGATAAACACCCATTTTTTCATGATTTGTGTATATAAAAACAAACATCTAATATATTTTCCACAGTATGCATCCGATGAAGTGAGCTGTAGCTCACGAAACTTATGCTCAAATAAATTGGTTAGTCTCTAAAGTGCCACAAGTACTCCTTTTCTTTTTGCGAATAAAGACTAACACGGCTGTTATTCTGAAACAATTTGTTAAGCCAGCTAGATTGAGCTTCTAGAGTTTCTCACTATAAAGCATGCTTTCCAATTCTTTAATCAGTCTCACTTTTCTTCTCCGAATACTCTCTAATCTATCAACATTCTTCTTGAATTGTGGACACCAGAACAGGACACAGTATTAAAGCAGCAGTTGCATCAGTGCCAAATTTAGAGGTAATATAACCTCTCTCCTCCTACTTGAATTTCCCCTGTTTATGCATCCAAGGATCACATTAACCCTTTTGGCCACAGTGTTGCACTTGAAGCTCATGTTCAGCTGTTTATCCAACATGAACCACAAATCTTTTTCAGAGTCACTGCTTCCCTGGAAAGAGTCTCTCATCCTGTAAGAATGGCCTACATTTGTTGTTCCTAGATGTGTACATTTACATTTAGGAGTATAAAAATGCATATTGTTTGCTTACACTCAGTTTATCCAGATAGCCATGAATTAGTGACCTGTTTACCATTACCCCGATATTTGTGTCATCTGCAAACTTTATCAGTGAAGATTTCATGTTTTTTTCTAGGTCACTGGCAAAAATGTTAAATAGTGTTGGTCCAAGAACCAAGCCTATGGAACCCCACTTGAAACACACCTGCCTGATAATGATTCCCTATTTACAATTATATTTTGAGACCCTTTTTAAATATTGGCACAACATTAGCTTTCTTCCAATCTTCTGGAACTTCCCTGGTGTTCCAAGACGTATTGAAAATCAATACTAATGGTTCAGTGATGTCATCAGCCAGCTCTTTATAATTCTTGGATGCAAGTTATCTGGATCTGCTGATTTTAAAATGTCTAACTTTGGTAGCTGCTATTTAACATCCTCCTGAAATACTAGTGGAATGAAAAGAGATTTATCTGCATTTTGTGCTTTATCCATCAGGACATCAATCCATAAGCATTCAAGATAATTTTCTTCTGAATTGTCAGTGACTCAGAAATAAGTAATGCCATTTTTGACAGAGTGTCACTTCCCCTTTTTTTACTGACTTGAAGAGTCCTAAATAGATCATAACTATCGATTTAACATGCCAGTTAGTGGAATCATCCCACCAGGTTTCAATAACAACAAATGGATTGAATATATGTTCAGAAATGAACAATTTTAATTCTTCTTGTTTGTTATCAGGCTTCTAATATTATTGTATGGGCAATTAAAGAATTTCTTCTCTTCATGTCCTTGGTTCCTTGATTAATTTTGCTCTCAACATCTTGATTTTGTGCTCAATGAGTACCCATATCTTCCCTCTTTTTACCTTCCCCTTTTGCTATTAGTTTAATGCCCTCCTGCATTCTCTGGTCAATCTGTCCCTAGTGATTCCCCTTCTACTTAGATGGAGTCCATATCCAAACTATATAGTCTCCTCTCCCAATAGAAGATGGACCAATGTTCCACAAAACCAAAGACCTCCACTCTGCACCACTTACCTAGCCAGTGGTTCACTTCCAGAATGTCGTTCACTCAGGACAGGAAAGATCTCAGAGACAATCACTTGGATATGCTTCTTCTTCAGCATGCTTCCAAGTTCCCTGAAGTCATCTGTTATCTGCAAGATAAACCACAATGTTCTGTCATTAGTACCAGTATCACCAATGGATCCTTACACATTGGCTCAGAAGCCTATACAATCTTATAGTAAGGCTTTGTATATTGGCTCTAGGAAGACAACACACCATCCTTTTGTCTCATTGTCCCTTATCAGAATGTTCTTTCAATCCTTTTTAGGATAGAATCATCAACAAGGATTGTCTGTTTTCCTTGGATGGTTGGAGAACTCTTTGTGGGCAACTTGATTTTTTTTACAAGTTGGGCCAAGCTGCTATCCACAAGTGTGTCCCATATGTCTCTCCATTCTGTTGGACCAGCTGGCTCTTGAGTTTCCATGCTGAGGACCAGGTATTGATTGGAGGCTTCTGTTAGGATGTAGATATTCAGGCCTGTCTGTAAAGGCCTATACTCTAAGAATTTAGGTGTATTCTTATCACTTGGCTAGTTATAGAGGTATAAAAGAAAGAATCAAAGTCACTGTCTGCCAGTGTAAGGTCCTTCTCTTACTGTGACAGTCTGAGGCTCTGTTCTTAGGCTAAGGCCTTTGGCTAAGCAGCAGAGGCAGCCATAAGCTGGGAAGCGACCGGTCACATCCTCACATTCCAAACTAGTCACATTGAAAGAAGGTGTTATTGCTGTTAGGAATACAATCCTTTCCTGATAGTGCCTATTGCCTCCAGAGAAAGGGAAGTGCCTAGAAAATGTAAAAAGGAAACTTAGTTTGATAGCATCCTGTCTGGCAAGAACTCACTTATCAATAGCTGGGATGTGAAATCCTCACTTCTGTATTGTTTTGTCATTATAGTTCCCACTTTGCTATTGTTTGTCTGTATAATCTCTGTCTGGTTCTGTGATTGTTCCTGTCTGCTGTATAATTAATTTTGCTGGGTGTAAACTAATTAAGGTGGTGGGATATAATTGGTTACATAATCATGTTACAATATTTTAGGATGGTTAGTTAAATTTCAGTAAAATGATTGTTTAAGGTATAGCTAAGCAGAACTCAACTTTTACTATATAGTCTGCAGTCAGTCAGGAAGTGAGTGTGTGTGTGGTGGAGGGGGAATGGGAACAGGGAATGGGGATGGGGAAATTGGAATCATGTTTTGCTAAAGGGGGAAATGGGAACAGGGAATGGGGGTGCAGAAATTGGAATCATGTTTGGCTAAGGGCAGGAATGGGAACAGGGACACAGGTGTAAGGCTCTGTGGTGTCAGAACTGGGAAGGGGGACACTAAGGAAGGAAACTGGAATCATGCTTGCTGGAAGTTCACCCCAATAAACATTGAATTGTTTGCAGCTTTGGACTTCGGGTATTGTTGCTCTCTGTTCATGCGAGAAGGACCAGGGAAGTAAGTGGGTGAAGGAATAAGCCCCCTAACAGCTTCTAGTTCTGTTGAATTCTTCCTGGTCCTCTTCTCTTTGGTGGCCACAGCCTGACCATCCTCATCATGTAGTATGCCATAGTGAGCTCTTGCCTCTGGTGGTTACGAGCTGCCAAGCATCCTCTCTGACTTCCTCTTTCTCTGATTCCTTCATTGCCAGCTCCTTTCTTCCCTGAACCTGGAGTATTGATGACATTTCCTGAACCTGGCTGCCTTCGAACTCCTCAGCTTCTCTGTAGTGTCTCTATTTGTCCTTTCAAATCCAAGAAGCTTTTCTTCCAGCCCATCCACCAACTTGCATTTCATGCGCAGGAAGACCCTTCTGGCTTCTTGTAGAAAAGGAAACAGCACATTCATTGCAGGTCACCACCGCTGTCCATCACTGTGGTTGGCTCTAGTTAAATGCATGCTTGGGGGTGCGGGGGAGGAGTGAGAAGCTAGCTGCAAGAAGCCTTTCACCTTCTTTCTTCTTACACGTGCATAGAATCATAGAATCATAGAATATCAGGGTTGGAAGGGACCCCAGAAGGTCATCTAGTCCAACCCCCTGCTCGAAGCAGGACCAATTCCCAGTTAAATCATCCCAGCCAGGGCTTTGTCAAGCCTGACCTTAAAAACCTCTAAGGAAGGAGATTCTACCACCTCCCTAGGTAACGCATTCCAGTGTTTCACCACCCTCTTAGTGAAAAAGTTTTTCCTAATATCCAATCTAAACCTCCCCCACTGTTTGGAGTCTGTAGCTGCTAACAGAGCCAGTGAGAGAAACCTCCAACGTTGTCTGTGTCCCAAGAACTCATCATTTGTATTACATAGTGGTTACAGTCACTTTGCATCTGTCTCTCTTCTCCCCGCATTATTCCTCACCCCCACCATCACTTCCAGTTCAGCCTCTGCCTCCCCCGTCCCATTAACCATTTGCATTTGGGAAGCCAGGTGTGCCCTCCAAAATGCTGTATGAATCTGTGAAGTTTAAGCCAAGCTATTTTTTGGGGCATTATCTCAGGAACTTCGTGCTCAAATGACCCCAGATTTGGATCTCTAGCCTTGCCCCATGCCCCCAGCTTCCTTAGCCCCATGCCTTTGGTTCCTTAGCCACTGGTATTAGCTATTTCTTTTTTGTTAGTGGCAAAGGGGGCACAGGATGGGGGTGCAGGGGTTAGGGTGTCCATGGGTGCCAGGGAAAATGGGGGGGTGGTGCCAGGCCCATGGGGGCCGAGCCACCAAAATACAAATTTGCCCAGGGTGCCATTTTCCCTAAGGCTGGCCCTGGGTGGTAAGGTGTTGTTCTGGACTTCTTAATTCCTGCCATCCTTAGCACTTCCTGCAGGAGGTGACTCTCAAAGTCCCATCCCTGGTCAGAGTGTATCCGAGCCAGGAATCCATACACTGAAAAATATTTCTCCCATAACACTCAAGCAATTGTGGTGGCCCTCTGGTCACGTGTAGGATATAGAATCATAGAATCATAGAATCATAGAATATCAGGGTTGGAAGGGACCCCAGAAGGTCATCTAGTCCAACCCCCTGCTCAAAGCAGGACCAATTCCCAGTTAAATCATCCCAGCCAGGGCTTTGTCAAGCCTGACCTTAAAAACCTCTAAGGAAGGAGATTCTACCACCTCCCTAGGTAACGCATTCCAGTGTTTCACCACCCTCTTAGTGAAAAAGTTTTTCCTAATATCCAATCTAAACCTCCCCCACTGCAACTTGATATGGCAATATGCCTGGGGATAGTGGGTAAAATGGTCAATCACTACTAAAATGTTCCCAACATTCCTTCTGTCCACTTCTAAAGACAAGAAATCAATGCATTTCATAGAATCATAGAATCATAGAATATCAGGGTTGGAAGGGACCCCAGAAGGTCATCTAGTCCAACCCCCTGCTCGAAGCAGGACCAATTCCCAGTTAAATCATCCCAAAGGTTTGCTGCTGGTGATATTCTTCAGACATGCTGCTCTAGTGGGCAGAGTTTTCCTTTGAACACACCGGGCGCATGTCTTGCATTTCTTGCGTACATCCTCAGCCTCAGTAGAATCTACTATGGATAAGTTCCAGGGTTCTCTCCATTCCCAAATTTCCAAAGTCATCATGCAGGGCCCATGGCCAGGGCTCTGTATCCTTTTGGTAGCACTGATTGTGTTAGTTGATTCTGTAAAGAGTCTACTGTGATCCGGTGCAGCACTCCCTGTATCAGTCTTAGTTTGCTCCATTCCCTCAATCGCAGTCTACCCTCGGGGGAAGATGGAATAATTGCAACAGGGTTTCGCCCCTCTCTTTTTGCAAGTCGTGTGTCAAGAATGTCAATATCTTGCCCTTGGACTTTTGCCAGAGCAGATGCCATGCTGAGACCAGATGCCATTTTTTCAAGTATACCCAAAGCATTAGGGGGCTACCTGGAGAAATCTCCCTAAAGTCATGGGACAGTTTGTGTAACGGCAACAGACCCCCGTCATTGGCGAGCAGGATCGAACCGGGGACCTCTGGAGCTTAGTGCATGAGCCTCTACCGCATGAGCTAAAAGCCAACTGCCTGTTAGCAAAGGCTGTAGAGCAAACTCATTTTATATCTCTCTCTAAGTGGTCTTGGTGCTACTAGATGGGACAGAACACCACACCCAGAAAGTGTGTGGGTTACATTTGCATATTGTATTTTAATGCAATACATTGGTTCGATGTATGTTGGTTTGCTGATGTTCCGCAGCAATAAAAGGAAAACATTGGAATAGTGATCCCCTCTGTGCTATAATTTTTTCTTAATGAAAATCATTTACTTTTAGTTACATTTGACCCAAGCACCAATTAATTTAGTCTAGGAGCTCTTTTCCTCCCCCCACCCCCCACTATTCTTTTATTAGAAAGTTAGGCAGTGCTGGTGTAATTAGTCTATGCTGCTATGTAAGGAAATAAATTTAATTAAATCTATAAGCATAAATGAGAGTAGTCTAAATCTGCTGATTGGACTGGCTACAAGCTTTACAGTAGTGCATGAGGCATTTCCTAAAATGTGTCCCACAGGAAGAAACAATAAGCATATTAAGCCTTGGTCAAAGCAACATCCGATTGGGACAAGACTCAGATCCACTGAAATTCAGCATAAAAGAAAACAATGTTATGGAATGTCATTTTATAACTCAGCACTTGGGGTAGGTCTCCTTACAGACATGACATGGTGGTTTCTGGTTTTTTCAGTTTCATTAACTGATGGGAAAATCCACTCTGTGTTTTTTAAAAAGTCTGACTGATTTGCTTGGGAACTTTTACATACCTATTGCAATAACTAAATACCCAATCCAACTCCCACTGATGTAAACAGAAAGAGTCCCACAGACTTCAATGGGAATTGAATCAGGTCCTAATTTCTTAAAAAAACAATTTTTTTCTTAAATTTAAAGATAGTTGTTTTTCTTGAACAATTTTAGCTCTTTGGGTGAGAGGTGCTCTTTGGTGTAAGTGTAATGTATGTTATTAGCTATCAGTGTTAGTCCACATATGGTTTTATATCAAAACTGGAAAAAACTAAAAGGTTTCAGCCAATTTTCATATCAACTTTTCTGGGTTCATATGAACCCAAAACTCAAGTAGAAATTTGGGGAGTGGAGGGAGGAGGGTTAGCTCAAGTAAACCACAATAGAAATCCCTGAATACTTTTCAAGCTGAAATAGTCATGTTCCTTTCAGCTGTAACAGAGACTGACAAAGGACTTTATTCTCTATTATTAAGGGTGGGGTGGGGGATTTGAATTAAAACATTACCCTCCCATGTCAAAATTAATATTTTCCCCTAATGGAGCACATAGCACCTGCTCTGGGCTTGTCTACACTGAGAAGTTTTGTCGATGAAACTAATGTCGACACGAAAAAATCAACAAAATCAAAGTCGCCAAAGTGAGTCTACATTTGCTTCCTCTGTCGACAGATCATGTCCACGTTTGGAGCACCATTGTTGACATCATGAGCATTGCACCATCTGTCACTAGGTGTTGTGGGAATGCGGAAACGGAGCGTGGCGCATCCTGGGACATGCAAAATGTCCCATCATGAACCGCTTTGTGTCCCAGCCCTCCAATGGTTTCAGACTTCCTTTAGTGCCATTCTGGCTTTTCTTTCGTGCTATTTTTCCAACCGTCAGTCTTTGTAGTGCGTGCCAGCATCTGCAGTGAGAGAGGATGGATTCCGCACTTCTCTCCTATGCTCTATTAAATGCTATGAGAACATCGCACATGGCAGCAGAGTTACTTGCAAAGTTACTGACAGAGGGTGAATCACAGGCACCCAAGTGTGATATGGACAGCAGCAACTTATCAGTGCTTTTGGCATTCACAGAGCAGCTGCATAAGGTAGACCATCGCTTTTGGGCTAGGGAAACAGGCACTGATTGGTGGGATCGCATTGTCATGCAGGTGTGGAATGACGACCAGTGGGTACAGAAATTTAGGATGTGTAAAGCAACCTTCATGGAGCTAAGTGCTGAGCTTGCCCCTGACCTGTGGCACAAGGACACCAGAATGAGAGCTGCCCTTTCAGTAGAGAAGTGTGTTGCAATTGCTGTGTAGAAGCTGGAGAATCCAGACTGTTACTGGTCGTTGCTAATCAATTTGGAGTGAGGAAGTCCACTGTTGGGGCTGTATTACTCCAAGTGTGCAGGGCAATAAATAGTATCCTGCTGCAGAGGACTGTGACTCTGGGAAATGTGCATGAAATAATGGATGGCTTTGCAGAGATGGGTTTCCCTAACTGTGGAGGGGCGATTGTTGGCACACATATTCCAATTTTAGTGCAAGACCAGCTTGCCTCTGAATACATCAATAAGAAGGAATAGTTCTTCATGGTGTTTCAGGTGCTTGTGGATCACCAGGGTTGTTTCACGGACATCAATGCAGGCTGGTCTGGAAAGGTACATGACACATGCATCTTTAGGAACAGTGGACTGTACAGAAAGCTGCAGGTGGGGACTTTCTTTCCAGACCACAGGATCACAGTGGGGGATGTGGAAATGGCCATAGTAATCCTAGGAGACCCGGCTTACCCCGTAAAGCCCTGGCTCATGAAACCTTACACCGGGCACCTGGACAGCAGCAAGGAGCATTTTAACAAAAGGCTGAGCAGCTACCGTATGGTAGTTGAATGTGGTCTTTGGCCATTTGAAAGGTCGCTGGAGGTGTCTCAATGGCAGGCTAGACCTTACAGAAAATAATATTCCTGTGGTCATAGCCGCGTGCTGCACTTTGCATAATCTGTGTGAATCTAAGGGTGAAGTGTTTGCTCAGGTGTGGAGCACTGAGGCAGAGCGCTTGGCTGCACAGTTTGAACACCCAGATGCTAGGGCTGTCAGAGAAGCCCAGAGGGCTGCTATTAACATCAGAAAGGCTTTGAGGAACCACTTTGACAATGGGGGGCCCTAGCACGTCTGCTTTGGAGTTGCTTCCCTGTTGCATCCATGTACAATTTTGGGGCCCAAGCGCCATGTAACAAAATGCTTTAGAAGCGTGTTCCCAAGATTGAATTGATTGCTATACACTTTTGTAGAACACAGAATAAAAATGCTGTACCATTAACTATCTTTAGCCTTTATTAATTGTTTAGCCTTTATTTATTGCTTAAACAGGTAAAACCTCACAATTGTGTGTAGCTCCAGCTATCATTTTTCAAGCTGTGAGAGGGGTGGAGTGATGGGGAAACGCAGGAGTGCTGTGAAGTGAAAAGGAACGTGTGGGCATAGAGGGGGGTGGGGTTGGCAAAGAATTGTACATGTGCATGTGCTGCAGGCTAGGTCAACCCCAGATCTGCTCAGTCTGCAGCTGTATCAAAGACTTGAGCATCTCTGTCTGATCCTCCATCACTTTTATCATCTGCTCTGTCGCTTGCCTAGCAAATGATGAATTGGCTTCCCAGCAATTGTTGCGTTCCATAGTCTGTTTCTCATTGCACTGCAGCGCCTCCCGGAACATGTCTTCTTTGCCGCATCTTGGGTTCTTCCTTATCTGCCGAAGCCGGTCCGCAGGGGAGCGTGGTATGTTCTTCAAAGTCTCAGTTGCTGTGGTCATTTCATAGAAGAGACATTGTTACATTCCAGACAAGGATTGAAACATTTCAGTAACAAGTGCCTTTTGCTAAGTAGTAATCACTTTCCTATGCAAGGTAGCCTGTTTCCTCTTGTTTTTTCCTACCCCCCCCCAATGTTCTGGTTTAACTTGGATTTAAACTTGAAGAGTGGTCAGTTTGGATGAGCTATTACCAGCAGGAGAGTGAGTTTGTGTGTGTATGGGGGTGGGGGGGATGTGAGAAAACCTGGATTTGTGCAGGAAATAGCCCAACTTGATTGTCATGCACATTGTGTAAAGAGTTGTCACTTTGGATGGGCTATCACCAGCAGGAGAGTGAATTTGTGTGGGGGGGTGGAGGGTGAGAAAACCTGGATTTGTGCTGGAAATGGCCCACCTGATGATCACTTTAGATAAGCTATTAACAGCAGGACAGTGGGGTGGGAGGAGGTATTGGTTCATATTTTCTGTGTATATATAAAGTCTGCTGCAGTTTCCACGATATGCATCTGATGAAGTGAGCTGTAGCTCACGAAAGCTTATGCTCTAATAAATTGGTTAGTCTCTAAGGTGCCACAAGTACTCCTTTTCTTTTTCTGAAACACTTTCTCACTGACTCTAGGCAGGCACACAGCTCCGTGAGCACCCCAATCATGGTGAGTTTTGGGAGTGCGGGGAAGGCGGTTGTGCTAACGGACAAAATGGTCACAGCTTGCAGGGCAGCTTTGCAGGGAACTCATTCTAAAATGATCACACATTTTTTTCACAGGGGGCCAACCTACTTGCTGACATCTCATTGCTGTGGGTGATCAGGGAAACCAGGGCACAACTACTGCATGCTTGCGGCTTTCACCCCGGTCTATATGCAGCTCAGCTATGTGCCACTTTGATCCCAGCTCTGTTGATTGCTAAATGGCATGGTACAGTTTCCTACAATGGGGGAAACTTACAAGGCTGAAATCCCTTGGAATCTTCAGCAGAGGATTAACAAGTTCCTCTTGGAAAATTTCCAGAGCTTCTCTCTGGAGGATTCCCTGCAGATCTCGATGTCCATCAAACCCTGCTTGGCCACACAGATTAGCAACACAGGGCCATATCCTGCTCACATAAAGCACTACCCACTTTTCGATTCCCTACACAAGCCACAGCAACTTACCCGGTGTCTCATCTGCCTCCTGCTCCCCATAGAGCACTTCTGGAGTGGAGAAAAGTTCCTGGCTGCCTGCCCCACTGGGCGAACCCACTGGGAGCTCCACATCCTCTCCTAGCTCCACTTCTTCATCCATAATTTCAGCATCTGGGTTACCCCCTCTTTCTGCTGCCTCCGAAGTATCTATGGGGCTATCGGTGATGGAGGTGGGGTCACCACCGAAGATAGCATTCAGCTCCTTATAGAAGCGGCAGGTCTTAGGTGCACCACTGGAACAAAGGTTCGTCTCCCGTGCCTTATGGTATGCCTGCCTCAGCTCCTTTATCTTCACTCTGCACTGTTGCGTGTCCTGATCATAGCCATTTTCGCACAAGTCTTGAGAAATTTGCCCATGTGTCCTGCTTCCTACGGTTCAGTCACAGCTGCGACTGAACAGACGCCTCTCCCCATACACTGATCAGATCCAACAGCTCAGTGGTGGTCCAAGCGGGAGCACGTTTGGTGCAATAGCCAGCCATGCTTACCTGGGAAGCCACCTAGGAAGTTCACATGGGAAGCCAGTAAGCAGGAAATTAGATTTAAATTTCCTGGGGATTGCATGGGAGAGGGGTGGGTTGGCTGAAGGGCAGCAGAGTTCAAACCACTGACCAGAGCGGCAGCATGGGAATTGTGGGACACTTTCTGGAGGCCAATAAAAAAAAGCCCGCTGTCTACACTGGCTGTTTGTTGATAATAAAGGGAGCGGAAAAAAACAAAAGTCTCTGTAGGGGTAGAAGTTTTTTGTCTCCAAAACTGGGTGTTTTTCACAACAAAAGTCCCATTGTAGTATGTACACTAACGCTGTTTTGTTGCCAAAAGGCAGTTTTTGGTGACAAAACTTGCCAGTGTAGACAAGACCTCTGTTTCTATAAACCAAGTAATTGATTCTGAATCACTTTTTATGGAAGAGTTACCTTGGGAACAAACCCATGCACCAGCTGTGTCACAATCATCTTTCTGCAATTAGATGATCCAGTCCCCAGGCAGAAAACAATGCCACTTTATTTAACAAAGGTCAGCACTTCCAGGTCAAAACAATACAGATTTGTACTTTATGCTGCTCTATGAAGTCATTCTAGAGAAGAAAGTTTAGGTGAAATTGAAAAGAAACTTTTACTTTTGGGGTTCCATAGTTAGATGATTAAAACAAACAAAAAATATTTAGAGCCTTTTTATTATTATTGTTATTATTATTATTATTATTAATTTCCCACTGAATGCATCCGATGAAGTGAGCTATAGCTCACAAAAGCTTATGCTCAAATAAATTTGTTAGTCTCTAAGGTGCCACAAGTCCTCCTTTTCTTTTTGCGAATACAAACTAACATGGTTGCTACTCTGAAACCTTTATTATTATGGTAACCAAGTGGAACCAGGAGGAAATGTAGGATAGTGGTGGTTGGTGACTCTCTTCTGAGAGGGACAGAGGCACCCATCTGTTACCGTGACAAGGCATCCTGAGAGGTATGCTGCCTGCCAGAGGCCCATATCTGAGATGGCATGGAGGGATTGTCGTGTATCATCCAGCCCTTTGACTACAGCTCCACACTACTCATCCATGTTGGCACTAATGATACTGCAAAGCATGACTCTCAGCAGATCAGAAGTGGGAGTAAGGGTGAAGGCACTGGAAGTAAGGGTGAAGGAGTTAGGAGTGCAGGTGGTGTTCTCTTCGACCTTTCCGGTCAAGGGTAGGGGACTGGGCACAGACAGATGCATTCTGGAGGTGCATGTCTGGCTGCAAGGATGGTGTTGCCAGGAGGCCTTCAGTTTCCTTGACCACAGGATGCTGTTCCAGGAAGAGGGACTGCTAAGGTGACCAAATCCCACAGGTAAATAAAAAAAAAAGAGACCTGGGAGAAGGGTCATGATTTGGGAGGGGAGGAGCATGAGCTGTTATAGCAGGGATAAGGGAGAGACAAGACAGAACTGGGGTCGGGGAATCAAATCAGTATCTTAGACGTCTGTATACTAATGCGAGAAGTATGAGGAATAAGCAGAAAAACTTGAAATGCTAGTAAATAAACACAACTATGACATAGTTGGCATCACAGAGACTGGTGGGATAATACACATGACTGGAATATTGGTGTAGAAGGATACAGCTTGCTCAGGAAGGACAGGCAGGGAAAAATGGAGAAGGTGTTGCCTTATATATTAAAAATGTATACACTTAGACTGAGGTTGAGATGGAAATAGGAGACAGACTTGTTGAAAGTTTCTGGGTAAGGATAAAAGGGGTAAAAAACAAGGGTGATGTCATGGTAAGGGTTTACTACAGACCACCTAACCAGGAAGAAGAAGTGAATGAGGCTTACAGAATCAGGCATTATTAAGGGAACAAGAGGAAACTATCCCACTGTGTAGGAAAGATAGGAAGTATGGCAGGAGACCACCCTGGTTTAACCAGGAGATCTTCAATGATCTAAAAATCAAAAAAGAGTCCTACAAAAAAGAGTCCTACAAAAGGTGGAAACTAGAATTTCAGATTACAAAGGATGAATATAAACAAAAAATAGAAGAATGTAAGGACAAAATTAGAAAGGCCAAGGCACAAAATGAGATCAAATGAACCAGACGCATAAAGAGTAACAAGAAAACATTCCACAAATACATTAGAAACAAGAGGAAGACCAAGGACAGGGTGAGCCCATTACTCAATGAGGGGGAAAAATAATAACAGAAACTGTGGAAATGGCAGAGGTGCTTAATGACTTCCTTGTTTCGGTTTTCACCAAGAAGGTTGGTAGTGATTAGGTGTCTAACATAGTGAATGCCAGTGAAAATGAGGTAGGATCACAAGAGGCTAAAATAGGGAAAGAACAAGTTAAAAATTACTTGACAAATTAGATGTCTTCAAGTCACCGGGGCCTGAATACTCAAGGAGCTGACTGAAGAGATATCTGAGCTATTAGAGATTATCTTTGAGAAGTCATGGAAGACGGGAGAGATTCCAGAATACTGGAAAAGGGCAAATATAGTGCCAATCCATAAAAAGGGAAATAAGGACAACCCGGGGATTTACAGACCAGTCAGCTTAACTTCTGTACCCAGAAACATAATGAAGCAAATAATTAAGCGATCACTTTGCAAACATCTAGAACATAATAAGGTGATAAGTAACAGTCAGCTTGGATTTGTCAAGAATAAATCATGTCGAACCAACCCTTTCTTTGACAGGGTAACAAGCCCTCTGGATGGAGGGAAGCAGTAGACATGGTATATCTAGACTTTAGTAAAGCTTTTGATTCTGTCTCACATGACCTTCTTATAAACAAACTAGCTGGGTGCATAACTGGTTGGAAAACCATTCCCAGAGAGTAGTTATTAGTGGTTCACAGTCAAGCTGGAAGGGCATATCGAGTGAGGTCCCGCAGGGATCATTTCTGGGTCCATTTCTGTTCAATATCTGCATCAATGATTTAGATAAAGTTCGCGGATGATACCTAGCTGGGAGGGGTTGCGAGTGCTTTGGAGGATAGGATTAAAATTCAAAATGATCTGGACAGACTGGAGAAATGATCTGAAGTAAATAGGATGAAATTCAATAAGGACACATGTAAAATACTCCACTTAAGAAGGAACAATCAGTTGCACACATACAAAATGGGAAATGTCTGCCTAGGATGGAGTACTGCGGAAAGGGATCTGGGGGTCATAGTGGACCACAAGCTAAATCTGAGTCAACAGTGTTAACACTGTTGGAAAAAAGGGGAACATCATTCTGGGATGTATTAGCAGGAGTGTTGTAAGTAAGATATGAGAAGTAATTCTTCTGCGCTATTAGGCCTCCACTGCAGTATTGTGTCCAGTTCTGGGCGCCACATTTCAGGAAGGATGTGGACAAATTGGAGAAAGTCCAGAGAAGAGCAACAAAAATTATTAGAGATCTAGAAAACATGAACTATGAGGGAAGATTGAAAAAATTGGGTTTGTTTAGTCTGGAAAAGAGAAGACTAACAGGGGACATAACAGTTTTTGAGTATGTAAAAGGTTGTTACAAGGAGAGTAAGAAAAATTGTTTTTCTTAACCTCTGAGGATACAACAAGAAGAAATGAGCTTAAATTTCAGCAAGGGAGGTTTAGGTTGGACATTAGGAAAAACTTCCTAACTGTTAGAGTGGTTAAGCCTTGGAATAAATTGCCTAGGGAGGTTGTGGAATCTCCATCACTGGAGATTTTTAAGAGCAAGTTAGACAAACACTTCTCAGGAACGGTCTAGAGAATTAGTCCTGCCACAAGCGCAGGGGACTGGACTATATGACCTCGCAAGGTCCTTTCTAGTTCTGTGATTATTAATTTATCAATATAATACTTATCATGGACTTCACAAAACTATGACAATCCCGGCTAATATTTTAATAAGAAGGATAACAATAATTACTAATACACTGGGGTTTTTTTTGATGAATGATTATTCATGCTAAAATTCATGGAACTTTCAGGAGTTACATTTTGAAAAGTAACACTCTTTGTCCTAATGTTCATAAATGAAAATAATTTGACTCTCCCAAGCATAGTGAACTAAATTCAGTGGCTTTTATTTGTGAAAGTACTTAGTAATATTTTTCAAAATTACTATTATTCAACCAGCAAAAATTGTGATATAAAAGGGCATGTGGGATGGGAAATGAAAACAGCATGTGCAATTAGATTTTTCCTTCTTGCTATCCTGCATGAACTCTTCTCATGTTTTAGGTTTGCTGCTTTGTCTCTGTACCCCAGCAGTCCACTTGCCTAATTCTGTTTCAACTTCCTTTCTTTATGATGTTTGCTAGGAATGGAACTTGTCAGAGAATCAGCAGACACAATTAATGTAAATTGCATTCTACTGCACCAATTGAACAGCATCCCCAAAGTTTGAAGCACTCTGGTTTTCCTCTTTTGTTGTTTTGTACAGCAGTCAGAATGGTGCGGTCCCCTAATCATGAGCAAGGAGATTTATTTTTCTTGAAGAAGATGGTCTTTCTATAACAATCCCATCAAGTGTGTCCTCCTCTTAAAATAGTAAACGTATAAATTCATCCACCACCACTCCCAAAAACAAAAATACTAACTCAGCAAAATAATACTCCCTGAATTTATTCAAAGATAATATACTTCTTATGGTACAAGGGTGCTCACCTGCTTGTGAAGCAGGTGTCATTCAAAGTACACACAGAAATGACACCTCATATAAAAAGTGCTATTCTCAATGGTATCAATTTAAGGTTATTAGCAGTTTTTGATATAATCCATAATAATAACAGAATCATAGAATCATAGAAGATTATGGTTGGAAGAGACCTCAGGAGGTTATCTAGTCCAACCCCCTGCTCAAAGCAGGACCAACCCCAACTAAATCATCCCAGCCAGGGGTTTGTCAAGCCTAGCCTTAAAAACCTCTAAGGATGGAAATTCCACTACTTCCCTAGGTAACCCATTCCAGTGCTTCACCACCCTCCTACTGAAACAGTTTTTCCTAATATCCAACCTAAACTTCCCCCACTACAACTTGAGACCATTACTCCTTCTTCTGTCATCTGTCACCACTGAGAACAGCCTAGCTCCATCCTTTTTGGAATCCCTATTCAGGTAGTTGAAGGCTGCTATAAAATCCCCCCTCACTCCTGTCTTCTGAGACTTAATAAGCCCAGTTCCCTCAGCCTCTCCTCATAAGTCTTGTTCCCCAGCCTCCTAATCATTTTTGTTGCCCTCCGGTGGACTCTCTCCCAGCCTATAGCAGTGCATGGGATTCTTCCATCCTAAGTGCAAGACTCTGCACTTGTCTTTGTTGAACCTCATCAGATTTCTTTTAGCCCAATCCTCCTATTTGTCTAGGTCATGCTGAACCCTATCCCTACCTTTCAGCGTAACTACCTCTCCTTGCAGCTTAGTGTCATCCACAAACTTGCTGAGGGTGCAATTCACGCCATCCTCCAGATCATGAATGAAGATGTTGAACAAAATCAGCCCCCTGGGGCACTCCGCTTGATACTGGCTGCCAACAAGACATCAAGCCTTTGATCACTACCCATTGAGCTCAGCAAACTAGCCAGCTTTCTATCCACCTTATAGTCCTTTCATCCAATCCATATTTCTTTAATTTGCTGGCAAGAATACTGTGGGAGACCATATCAAAAGCTTTGCTAAAGTCAAGGTGTATCATGTCCACCGCTTTCCCCATATCCACAGAGCCAGTTATCTCATCATAGAAGGCAATCAGGTTGGTCAGGCATGACTTGCCCTTGGTGAATCCATGTTGACTGTTCCTCTCCTCCAAGTGCTTTAAAATGGATTCCTTGAGAACCTGCCCCATGATATTTCCAGGGACTGAGTTGAGGCTGGGTTCCTCAGATTTTCCTTCTTCTCTTTTCTAAAATGGGCACTATATTTGCCTTTTTCCAATCGTCCGAGACCTCCCCTGATCACCACGAGTTTTCAAAGATAATGGCCAATGGCTCTGCAATCACATCAGCCAACTCCCTCAGCACCCTCAGATGCATTAGATCTGGACCCATGAACTTGTGCATGTCCAGCTTTTCTAAATAGTCCTTCACCTGTTCTTTCACCACTGAGGGCTGCTCACCTCTTCCCCATACTGTGCTGCCCAGTGGAGCAGTCTCAGAGCTGACCTTTTCTGTGAAGACAGAGGCAAAAAAAGCATTGAGTACTTCAGCTTTTTCCACATCATCTGTCACTAGGTTGCCTCCCCCATTCAGTAATGGTCCCACACTTACCCTGACCTTCTTCTTGTTGCTAACATACCTGTAGAAACCCTTCTTGTTGCTCTTCACATCCCTTGCTAGCTGCAACTCCAGTTGTGCGTTGGCCTTCCTGATTACACCTCTGCATGCTTGAGCAATATTTTTATACTCCTCCCTAGTCATATGTACAAATTTCCACTTCTTGTAAGCTTCCTTTTTGTGTTTAAGCTCACCGAAGATTTCTCTGTTAAGCCAAGCGGGTCGTCTGCCATATTTGCTATTCTTTCTGCACATCGGGATGGTTTGTTCCTGTGCCCTCAATAAGGCTTTTTTAAAATACAGCCAGCTCTCCTGTATACCTTTCCCCCTCATATTACCCTCCCAGGGGATCCCGCTGTTTGCAGGATGAATTAGTGAATTGGAGTCTTCTTTCTCCACACATTAGTTTGCATATTTTAGCAAACATTCATGACTTGCATACTATGGGTAACTTAGACCACAGATGTTCCCTTGTTTCAAATAGAATGTAGTTATCCCCTTGGACGTTCTGGGTGGCTGAGCAACAACTGCACTGAACTCCTTGGATCTTTAATTGGAGATTAATATGCTCAGCATCTTGCAGGATCAGGCCATACAGTATAATTCTTATCCTTTCCTGATTGTCTCAGTTTTGTTTCATTAGCAGATGGAAGCCATCCCATGCTTGACTGCATTATCTATAAATCTGGTGTATCTTACACAGTGCTAATGGCATTCTATAGTTTATCTTGACTCAGTGTTGTCCTCTGGGAATAAAACAAAAGATGTTTTATGTGCATCCTTCCTTATTATGAAATTATGCTTTGCTAAATTGTGAGTGTTTAAGACATCTGTGATTTTTTCTTTTTTAAAAAACTTTAAATATGAACTTAAAGTTAACTTGTTGACTTGAAATAATTTGTAATCGTTTAGAATTCCTGATTTCCATAGGAAATCCATGCAGCTTTCAGAACATGATTGCTTTATTCTGCACATCTTTGTGCTCATTTACAAGGTGATTCTTTTATACAATCCCAGTGATAAAAAGCCAATATTGTAATAGCAACATTGCAGTAAAAGATGTGTGGTGGTTCACTCTTTAACATATTGATGGACTATTGCAAGGGCAAGAGTATCAGAATATTACACCTAATGTGCTCTGTTTATCACCTAAATTTATCTAACTCAGTTCTTGAGTGTTATGACAGAAACAGAAAAGGAGTACTTGTGGCACCTTAGAGACTAACCAATTTATTTGAGCATAAGCTTTCGTGAGCTACAGCTCACTTCATCAAATTGTGAATTGTGTAGCTCACAAAAGCTTATGCTCAAATAAATTGGTTAGTCTCTAAGGTGCCACAAGTACTCCTTTTCTTTTTGCGAATACAGACTAACTCGGCTGTTACTCTGAAACATGACAGAAACAGTTACATGTAGCTCCTAGCTCCTTGGAGTTTCAAACTATGGAAATTCAGACACACAGTAGAATGTTTCCATTTGATGAGGAAATATACTGCTCAACGTTCACATATCTGTGCAATCTAACTCAGCCAGTTAAAATATTGGTATAGCTATCTAATGTTATTAATATCCTACATGACTATAAAATTAACAAAAAAAGCAAAGCTAAATGAAAAATAATGACATTAACACTGATTCCTAAAGGACCCCATTGCTGAGTTATCCAGATCAGCTGTATTCTACTGATTATAACCATTAATCACAATCTGGCACCTTTTGATTTTTGTTTCTCCCTTGGTGCTATTTCCCCCCGCTTGCCCATTTTAATCTCATGAATGTTTATTTTGAAAATTTCTCTGCAGTTTTAGTTTCCTCATTCAAAGCTATACATTCTTCAGTTTCCACAATTGTTTTGTATCATCAGATTTGATTTATGTTACTTTACATTTACCCAGATGCTCAATGGGGTAGGATCTGGATAGCACAATGTGGAGTTTTCTGCCGTTGGGATTGAGGGAGTTTATCCAGCCTTGGCACAAGACATTTGCACTTGAATTCCCAGGTTTTTCTGAAATCCTAGTTATCCACCAGTGTTAACAGTGACTTCTTCCAATTGCGTCTGGCTAGACATTTACAGTATTATTATTTTTCTTTTTGATCTGAACCTTTTCACAGCAAACTATGCCTTTGGATTTATGCACTGATCTTCCTCCCATGAGCCGCCACACCACTTGCTGTAGCTGAGGCAATTGAGCTAACAGTTCCAGATAAAAATGTTTGGGGAATAGCATGGCAGGATATTGTCAGTGGGAAATTGTGTTACTCTGGAATTTGGAAAGGTGGGCTTTTTTAAACATCAATACACATTAACTGTCCTGCTATAAAATCCTAGTGAAGACAATGCACTGAAATTTTACTACAAGATAAGTAAGTAAGGGTATTTGGGGTGGGGGATAGGGTGGTTCGGAGGGAATATAGTGTTGATCTTGATTAAATCTACAGTTCCTTGTCTCCACTAGTATTTTACAGGAGAATAGCTAACACATATTAGTTATTTCAGTGTAAAAAACACCTGTTATGGCAGTGAAGACAAAGCCTGAGCGTGTTCACCATTTCTTCTCTGGGAAATTACATCATGTTAGAACCCTGATGTAAAACAGTATAGACAAGGACATGTCCAGATGACATGATGTTCAACATGACCTGTTCTTAGCAACATAAAGTGCTAAGTTGTGCTTAACATCACATTAATTAACACATTCTAACAAAATAAGATTTCTTAATGTAGATTTTCTGTGCCCTTAGGGCATAGAGTATGTCTTTTCTAAAGTGCTTTCATAAGGGGTAATGGGGAGTGAAATGAGTAAAGAGGAATTTGTTGTATAAAGGAATTGTCCTTTCTGTCTCTGATTTTCAAGAGGCAAACTTGTGTACTGCTTTACTGTAGTTGGTACATGCACTTGGACATGCAGTGGACAGAACATATTTTATAAATTGAAACATAAATAAACTAAATCAATAAACTGGCACAGATTGTTTTGCTCATTAAAAAAAAAACTTGCCACGCTACCAAAAATCTAAGACTTTCAATAGGGATATAATTGGAACATGCTGTTAAAGACAGCTTTGAAATCAAACTCACAGCAGCTGTTGCAGGATGCTTTATGGCAGGCTATCAACGACACAAATTTACCTCTACATGTTACCATAGTTCTTTCATCTCTGTCATGTTTTGACCAGTCAAGTATTTTTAAGACAGTATTAAAAATTTCAAATTATAATAAGGCAAAAATTGCCCATCTGAACAGCACTGGGTTCCTTTACCTCACACTACCCCACAAATAGCCCTCAATAGTCTTAAAGACAATTAGCTTTTTAGTAGTATAGGTTTAGTTTTCTGGATGAAAGCTCTTTTCTGTAAGTAGTATGCAATACTTAACAAAAATTTACAATAATTTACTCTGAACCTTAGGTGTTGAAGTAACTCCACTTCCTCTTTGGGCTCTGTGCATGATATTCTGGCCCCACTGAGTAGGTCTACATAGTGATAAAAATCCCACGGCACTGAGTCTCAGAGATTGAGTCAGCAGACTTGGGTTTGAGAGGCTTGGGTTGTCGGGCTATACAATTGCAGTGAAGATATTTGAGCTTGGGGTGTAGCCCAAGCCCTGAGACCCCACAAGAGGAGAGGGTTTCAGAGGCAAAGCTCCAGCCTGAGCCCAAACATCTACACTGCAATTTTATTACCTCACAACCTGATTCCTATTCAGCTGACCCAGGCCAGCTGCGTGCAGGCCATTGGTCTTTTATCATGGTGTAGATATACTCCCTGATGTCAATGGCAATGTTACTATTGACTTCAGTGAGATCAGGATTTCACCCTGTGTCTTTATTTCTTGAAAAAAAAAAGTACCGTCTTTTGGAATGTGGGAGCTTGGTACCACTAACTACAGTCAGTCAAAATATGAGTACTCTGCAAGCTACCACACACAAAGCTCTGCAGTTCTTACCTGCAGCTTCTCTGCTTTCTAAACATGGCTCTCTTTTTAGCAGAAACTGAGGATCATGTCAAATTGTGCCAAACCACGGGGTGCTCTTTTTAATCAGGGTTTGTGCTTAGACCTTGCAGAAGTAAAAGGCCTCCTTTCATTCTCTGTACCACCTGCCTTCTGGTGTTTCTTTTCTGATTTGTTATTTCCCAGATACAAGCATTTCCTTTGCCTTATGAAGAACAATAAGTAATCAGCCCCTCAACCAATTGCTAGTTCTTTTCTCATTTCCTTTAGTTTCTTAGGCTGCTTTCATCTGGTCCTGGGGCTTATCTCCTTTGAGATTCAGTAACTTTATTGCACATTCCTTATTATATTTCCTTCTTTGTGTTACACAGCATCCATAGAACATGATTGGTGGCTTAAAAGTAAAGGGAACTGAAGTTTATGTGATGAAAATTCAGTACTTTATAATTCACTTTGAAACTGCAGAGCTGTTCAAATGTTTTCAACAGCTCAGTATACTAAGCTGTCACTATTTTATTGCAATAACCATATGCAGTCAGGACCCTCAGGCATTAGAATGTGCATTTAGCCTGTACACACTCACACTGGTCAGGGATCTGTTGTCTCACCAATCTGCCTCAAAATGTTATCTCGTTCCAAGCAGGGGTTAATAAGGTTTTTAACCCTTCTAAGACTGCTTACTGGTCCATAATGTGCTGCTAGGAGAAGCAAAAGAATACCATAATGACCTCAGAAGCTGGGATTCTCCAGTTTCAAACTTTCCCCAACATTCCTAATGATATCAAATCTCACAGTTGCCTGAACTAGACACTGAATCACTAATCTTTATTTTGAACAGCAGTTAGACCATTGAGAGTAAGACAATGTCTACCCTCCAGGGATTATGCCAGCATAGCCCCTTAGCATAGATGCAGCACACACCAATAGCAGGAGTCTTTCAGCAAATGTGGGAGCACCAACTCCCTGAATGACATTAACATAGGTGAGTCTACACTGGGGATTTTTTCAGCATAGCTGTATCAGCCAGAGTGTGTTTTTTCACACCCCATGACCAACATAGCTATGCCAGTACACGTTTTAAGTGAAGAGAAAGTCTAAAAAAAACTGGGCCATCAGTTGACACTGGAACGGTAGAGGTGAGGAGAAAGGGAACACTAACAGTCATGCGTAACATTTTCAAAAGCACCAAAGAGAGTTAACAAGAGCTTGGAAGTGTTCAGGAGAATAATCATCTCTCATTGATTTCAGTAGCTAGTGGGGGAATCTTACTGCTAGTGCCAGCTGGGCAGTCTCTTGCACAGAAATGCTCTCTGGCAGCGGATCTCTGGGTTTACCGCTTAGACCTGATTATCAGTGATTTCAGCTCTGGTGATCACTCAACAAAACAAAAGACTCTCAATTGAGCCTAGTCAGCTCTGTCTTTAAACAGTGGAGAGGGGAGATTAAAAGGTGCCTATAACTCTTAGGGAGAGCCCACACCCCAAGGAAGAACACCTATCCCCACCCTCTATCCTCTCCATTGGGATTGGTCATCCAAACTCCCGCCATAGTGAGTTCAGTGCAATTGCGGGTGACCCCCTCATTCAGAACATGCTAAGTACAGTCTTGCTGCCCTTTACTCATACAATAAGGATAACATCATTTCATTACCCTGAATTCAGTAGTAAAGTGATTTGTAACCCAAAACTGATCACTTGGGCAACCCAGCTCTGTCTGCTGGATACACTTAGGCAGAGTAAGTGTGTTCATATAAATACAGTTTGGCCCTGAAGTCTTTCCTCCCCAGCTCATCACTAGATGTCAGGGAAGATTTGATTCAGACCTTGCTTACACACACAAATGGCTTTTTCCAGGGTTGTTTTTTTTTTACTTTCACCAAAATTAATAGGATTTCTCCTTTTGATTACTAGAGGGTTCCCTGAAATGTTGGAATTGGCTTGCTATAGTGTTCAGAACTTATTGCATTACATACAGACAAAAAAATCACATGGAGTTGAGTGTCATTTCACTCAGGCAACTGGGAAAGCATGAGAGGCATGATATGCTGGGAGAGCAACCAATGATTTTTGCAGAGTTCCTGATGAAGTCATATTCAGAACCTTTACCCAGATCAGGATTGAAGGAGGGTGGAAGGATTTTTTGTCAGACTTGGTTCTCCCACTTGTCATTTTCCTTCCACTCCTTAGTAAAGTATGGCACAGCAGACATGGAAGGGTGGTGTGTCCAGAAGCAGATGGAAGGGAATTCTGGAAGGTTGGCCCCACCAAATCCCTGGAGAAGCAGGGAGGCCAGGAAGGAGGCTTTGACTTCCCAAATTATAATCACCTTCCAACAGGAGCAACACAACAACACACTGCCTCTTATAATCACAGGCCCTGGTTCTCATGGGGGTCTTCAATCACCCTGACATCTGCTGGGACAGCAATACAGCAGTGCACAGACAATCCAGGAAGTTTTTGGAGGGCGTTGGGGACAACTTCTTGGTGCAAGTGCTGGAGGAACCAACTAGGAGCTGTGTTCCTCTTGACCGGCTTCTCACAAACAGGGAAGAATTGGTAGGGGAAGTTTAAGTGGGTGGCAACCTGGGCAGCAGTGACCATGAGATGGTTGAGTTCAGGATCCTGACAAAAGGAAGAAAGGAGAGCAGCAGAATATGGACCCCAGACTTCAGAAAACCAGACTTTGGCTCCCTCAGGGAAGTGATGGGCAGGATCCCCTGTGGGCTAATATGAGGGGGAAAGGTGTATAGGAGAGCTGGCTGTATTTTTAAAAAAAGCCTTATTGAGGGCACAGGAACAAACTATCCTGATGAGCAGAAAGAATAGCAAATATGGCAGATGACCAGCTTGGCTTAAAAGAGAAATCTTCGGTGAGCTTAAACACAAAAAGGAAGCTCACAAGAAATGGAAACTTGGTCAGATGACTAGGGAGGAGTATAAAAATATTGCTCAAGCATGCAGAGGTGTAATCAGGAAGGCCAACGCACAACTGGAGTTGCAGCTAGCAAGGGATGTGAAGAGTAACAAGAAGGGTTTCTACAGGTATGTTAGCAACAAAAAGAAGGTCAGGGTAAGTGTGGGACCATTACTGAATGGGGGAGGCAACCTAGTGACAGATGATGTGGAAAAAGCTGAAGTACTCAATGCTTTTTTTGCCTCTGTCTTCACAGAAAAGGTCAGCTCTGAGACTGCTCCACTGGGCAGCACAGTATGGGGAAGAGGTGAGCAGCCCTCAGTGGTGAAAGAACAGGTTAAGAACTATTTAGAAAAGCTGGACATGCACAAGTTCATGGGTCCAGATCTAATGCATCTGAGGGTGCTGAGGGAGTTGGCTGATGTGATTGCAGAGCCATTGGCCATTATCTTTGAAAATTCGTGGTGATCAGGGGAGGTCTCGGACAATTGGAAAAAGGCAAATATAGTGCCCATTTTAAAAAAGAGAAGAAGGAAAACCTGGGGAACCCAGCCTCATCTCAGTCCCTTGAAAAATCATGGGGCAGGTTCTCAAGGAATCCATTTTAAAGCACTTGGAGGAGAGGAACAGTCAACATGGATTCACCAAGGGCAAGTCATGCCTGACCAACCTGATTGCCTTCTATGATGAGATAACTGGCTCTGTGGATATGGGGAAAGCAGTGGACATGATACACCTTGACTTTAGCAAAGCTTTTGATATGGTCTCCCACAGTATTCTTGCCAGCAAATTAAAGAAATATGGATTGGATGAAAGGACTATAAGGTGGATAGAAAGCTGGCTAGTTTGTCGAGCTCAATGGGTAGTGATCAATGTCTCGATGTCTCGTTGGCAGCCGGTATCAAGCGGAGTGCCCCATGGGTCTGTCATGGGGCCGGTTTTGTTCAACATCTTCATTCATGATCTGGATGATGGGATGGATTGCACCCTCAGCAAGTCTGTGGATGTCACTAAGTTGGAGGGAGAAGTAGATACGATGGAGGTTAAGGATAGGGTCCAGAGTGACCTAGAGAAATAGGAGGATTGGGCCAAAAGAAATCTGATGAGGTTCAACAAGGACAGGTGCAGAGTCCTGCACGTAGGACAGAAGAATCCCATCCCCTGCTACAGGCTGGGGACTTAGTGGCTAAGCAGCAGTTCTGAAGAAAAGGACCCGGGGATTGCAGTGGATGAGAAGCTGGATATGAATCAACAGTGTGCTCTTGTTGCCAAGAAGGCTAACAGCATATTGGGCTGTATTAGCTTAGGAACATTGCAAGCAGATCAGAGAAAGTGATTATTCCCCTCTATTGGGCACTGGTGTGACCACATCTGGAGTACTGTATCCAGTTTTGTGCCTGCCACTACAGAAAGGATGTGGAGAAATTGGAGAGAGTCCAGCAGAGGGCAACGAAAATTATTAGGGGGCTCGGACAAATGACTTATGAGGAGAGGCTGAGGTAGCTGGGTTTAATTAGTCTCAGAAAAGAAGAGTGAGGGGGAATTTGATAGCAGCTTTCAACTACCTGAATAGGGGTTCCAAAGAGGATGGATCTAGACTGTTCTCAGGGTACCAGATGACAGAACAAGGAGTAATGGTCTCAAGTTGCAGTGCGGGAGGTTTAGGCTTGATGTTAGGAAAAACTTTTTCACTCGGAGGGTGGTGAAGCACTGGAATGGGTTACCTAGGGAGGTGGTGGAATCTCCTTCCTTTGAGGTTTTTAAGGTCAGGCTTGACAAAGACCTGGCTGGGATGATTTAGTTGGGGATTGGCCTGCTTTGAGCAGGGGGTTGGACTACATGACCTCCTAAGGTCTCTTCCAACCCTGATATTCTATGATTCTATGACCCTCAGCAGATCAGAAGTGACTACAAGGATCTTGGAGTATGGGTGAAGGAGTTAGGATGCAGTTGGTGTTCTCTTCAATCTTTCAGTCAAGGGTAGGGGACTGGGCAGAGACAGATGCATCCTGGAGTTGAATGCTTGGCTGCGAGGATGGTGTCAACTTCTTTGACCATGGGATGCTGTTCCAGGAAGAAGGACTGCTAAGGTGACAAAATCCCACAGGTAAGTCAAAAACATGGAAACCTGGGAGAAGGGTCAGAATCTGGGGGGAGCATGGGCTGTTATAGCACGGATAACAGAGAGACAAGACAGAACTGGGGGAGGAATCGAATCAGTATCTTAGATGTCTGTATACTAATGCGAGAAGTATGGGGAATAAGCAGAAAAACTCAAAATGCTAGTAAATAAACACAGCTATGACATAGTTGGCATCAGAGACTTGGTGGGATAATACACATGACTGGAATATTGGTATAAAAGGGTACAGCTTGCTCAGGAAGGAAAGGCAGGGAAAAAAGGGAGAAGGTGTTGCCTTATATATTAAATGTATACACTTGGACTGAGGTTGAGATGGAAATTGGAGATATACTTGTTGAAAGTCTCTGTGTTAGGATAAAAGGGGTAAAAAACAAGGGTGGTGTTATGGTAGGGGTCTACTACAGACTAACTAACCAGGAAGAAGAGGTGGATGAGGGTTTTTTTTAAACAACTAACAAAATCATCTGAAACACACGACTTGGTTGTGTTGGAGGACTTCAACTACTCTGACATCTGTTGTGAAAATAACACTGCAGGGCACAGATTCTCCAACAAGTTCTTTGAATGTATTGGAGACAAATTTAATTTCAGAAGGTGGTGAAAGCTACTAGGGGAGAGGCTGTTCTAGATTTGATTATGAGAAATAGGGAAGAACTGGCTGAGACTTTGAAAGTGGAAGGCAGCTTGGGTGAAAGTGATCATGAAATGATAGAGTTCATGATTTTAAGGAATGGTAGGAGGGAGAACAGCAACATAAAGACAACTGATTTGAAAAAGGCAGAGTTTAGCAAACTCAGGGAGCTGGTAGGTAAAATCCTACGGGAAGCAAGTTTAAGTGGGGAAACAATTTTAAACATAAAATTTTAAACATAAAAAAGAAGCTTACAAGAAGTGGAAGGTTGGACATATGACCAGGGAAGAGTATAAAAATATTGCTCGGGCATGTAGGAATGATATCAGGAGGACCAAATCGCACCTGGAGCTGCAGCTAGCAAGAGATGTCAAGAGTAACAAGAAGGGTTTCTTCAGGTATGTTGGCAACAAGAAGAAAGCCAAGAACAGTGTGGGCCCCTTACTGAATGAGGGAGGCAACCTAGTGACAGAGGATGTGGAAAAAGCTAATGTACTCAATGCTTTTTTTGCCTCTGTTTTCACTAACAAGGTCAGCTCCCAGACTGCTGCGCTGGGCATCACAAAATGGGGAAGAGATGGCCAGCCCTCTGTGGAGATAGAGGTGGTTAGGGACTATTTAGAAAAACTGGACGTGCACAAGTCCATGGGGCCGGACGAGTTGCATCCGAGAGTGCTGAAGGAATTGGCGGCTGTGATTGCAGAGCCACTGGCCATTATCTTTGAAAACTCGTGGCGAACCGGGGAAGTCCCGGATGACTGGAAAAAGGCTAATGTAGTGCCAATCTTTAAAAAAGGGAAGAAGGAGGATCCAGGGAACTACAGGCCAGTCAGCCTCACCTCAGTCCCTGGAAAAATCATGGAGCAGGTCCTCAAATAATCAATCCTGAAGCACTTGCATGAGAGGAAAGTGATCAAGAACAGCCAGCATGGATTCACCAAGGGAATGTCATGCCTGACTAATCTAATCGCCTTTTATGATGAGATTACTGGTTCTGTGGATGAAGGGAAAGCAGTGGATGTATTGTTTCTTGACTTTAGCAAAGCTTTTGACACGGTCTCCCACAGTATTCTTGTCAGGGAGTATGGGCTGGATGAATGCACTATAAGATGGGTAGAAAGCTGGCTAGATTGTCGGGCTCAACGGGTAGTGATCAATGGCTCCATGTCTAGTTGGCAGCCGGTATCAAGTGGAGTGCCCCAAGGGTCGGTCCTGGGGCTGGTTTTGTTCAATATCTTCATAAATGATCTGGAGGATGGTGTGGATTGCACTCTCAGCAAATTTGCGGATGATACTAAACTGGGAGGAGTGGTTGATACGCTGGAGGGGAGGGATAGGATACAGAAGGACCTAGACAAATTGGAGGATTGGGCCAAAAGAAATCTGATGAGGTTCAATAAGGATAAGTGCAGGGTCCTGCACTTAGGATGGAAGAATCCAATGCACCGCTACGGACTAGGGACCGAATGGCTAGGCAGCAGTTCTGCGGAAAAGGACCTAGGGGTGACAGTGGACGAGAAGCTGGATATGAGTCAGCAGTGTGCCCTTGTTGCCAAGAAGGCCAATGGCATTTTGGGATGTATAAGTAGGGGCATAGCGAGCAGATCGAGGGACGTGATCGTTCCCCTCTATTCGACATTGGTGAGGCCTCATCTGGAGTACTGTGTTCAGTTTTGGGCCCCACACTTCAAGAAGGATGTGGATAAATTGGAGAGAGTCCAGCGAAGGGCAACAAAAATGATTAGGGGTCTAGAACACATGACTTATGAGGAGAGGCTGAGGGAGCTGGGATTGTTTAGCCTGCAGAAGAGAAGAATGAGGGGGGATTTGATAGCTGCTTTCAACTACCTGAAAGGGGGTTCCAAAGAGGATGGCTCTAGACTGTTCTCAATGGTAGCAGATGACAGAATGAGGAGTAATGGTCTCAAGTTGCAGTGGGGGAGGTTTAGATTGGATATTAGGAAAAACTTTTTCACTAAGAGGGTGGTGAAACACTGGAATGCGTTACCTAGGGAGGTGGTAGAATCTCCTTCCTTAGAGGTTTTTAAGGTCAGGCTTGACAAAGCCCTGGCTGGGATGATTTAACTGGGAATCGGTCCTGCTTCGAGCAGGGGGTTGGACTACATGACCTTCTGGGGTCCCTTCCAACCCTGATATTCTATGATTCTATAATTGACAGTTGGCAAAGCAAACTATTCCACTGCATTGGAAAGATAGGAAGTATGGCAAGAGACCACCCTGGCTTAACCAGGAGATCTTCAATTATCTAAAAATCAAAAAAGAGTCCTAAAAATGTGGAAACTAGGTCAGATTACAAAGGATGAATGTAAACAAACAGTACAAGTATGTAGGGACAAAATTAGAAAGGCCAAGCGACAAAACAAACTCAAACTAGCTAGAGATATAAAGGGTAACAAGAAAGTACTCTACAAATACATTTGAAGAAAGAGGAAGTCCAAGGACTGGATAGGCCCGTTACTCAATTGGCAGGGGGAGGGAATAATAACAGAAAATGTGAAAATGGCAGAGGTAATGACTTCTTTGTTTAGGTTTTCAACAAACATAGTGACTGCCAGTGAAAATGAGGTAGGATCAGATGCTAAAATAGGGAAAGCATGAGATAAAATTACTTAGAGCGAATTGGATATCTTCAATTCATCATGGTCTGATGAAATGCACAGGGAGTGGACTGAGGCATTAGCAATTATCTTTTAAAAGTCATGGAAGACAGGAGAGATTCTAGAAGACTGGAAAAGGACAAATATAGTGCCAATCTATAAAAAGGGAAATTAGGACAACCCAGGGAATTACAGACCAGTCATCTTAACTTCTGTACCCAGAAAGATAATGGACCAAATAATTAAGCAATCAATGTGCAAGCATCTAGAACATGATAAGCTGATAAGTAACGACAGCATGGATTTGTCAAGAACAAATTATGTCAAACCAACCTGATAGCTTTCTTTGACAGGGTAACAAGCCTTGTGGATGGGGGAACTGGTAGACGTGGTATATCTTGACTTTAGTAAAGCTTTTGATTCTGCCTCGCATGACCTTCTCATAAACAAACTAGGGAAATGCAACCTAGATGGAGCTACTATAAGGTGGATGTAAAACTGATTGGAAAACCATTTCCAGGGAGTAGTTATCAGTGCAGTCATACTGGAAGGGTATAACAAGTGGGGTCTCACAGGGATCAGTTTTGTGTCCGGTTCTGTTCAATATCTTCATCAATTATTTAGTTAATGGCATAGAGAGTACACTTATAAAGTTGGCGGACAATACCTAGCTGTGAGGGGTTGCAAGTGCTTTGGAGGATAGGATGAAAATTAAAAATGATCTGGACAGACTGGAGAAATGATCTGAAGAAAATAGGATGAAATTCAATACGGACACATGCAAAATACTGCACTTAGGAAGGAACAATCAGTTGCACACATACAAAATGGGAAATGACTGCCTAGGACGGAGTACTATGGAAAGGGATCTGGGGGGTCATAGTGGACCACAAGCTAAATCTGAGTCAACAGTGTAACACTGTTGGAAAAAAAGCGCACATCATTCTGGGATGTATTAGCAGGAGTGTTGTAAGCAAGACATGAGATATAATTCTTCTATTCTATTCCACTCTGATTAGGCCTCATCTGGAGTATTGTGTCCAGTTCTAGGTGCCACATTTCAGGAAAGATGTGGACAAATTGGAGAAAGTCCAGAGAAGAGCAACAAAAATGATTAGAGGTCTAGAAAACATGACCTGTGAGGGAAGATTGAAAAAATTGGGTTTGTTTAGTCTGGAAAAGATAAGACAGAGGGGTATGATAATAGTTTTCAAGTACATAAAAGTTTGTTACAAGAAGGAGATAGAAGAATTGTTCTGGTTAACCTCTGAGGATAGGACAAGAAGCAATGGGCAGCAGACGGTGCACAGGGCTGCAAACCGTCATCATCGAGGGCTATGAAACCACCTCGCAGGTCCTCTATATGACTGTCGTCATCCACCACTTCCACTGCAACTCTGCTTGGCTGCTCTTGTCTCGCCATACCATGGACAAGCATGCAGCCTGCTCAACTGTTGTGTCCTGTCAGCAGAGGGTGAAGTAGGTCTGCAAAATTGGTCATCCAACCACCGCTTCCCCTGCAGCTCTGCTCTCCTGCAGACGCCATACACAGGCAAGCATGGAGCCCACTCAGATCACTGCAGCAGTTATGAGCATTGTAAACACTTCGCGCATTATCATGCAGTATATGCAGAACCAGAACCTGCAAAAGCAGGCGAGGAGGCAATGGCAGCGTGGTGACGAGAGTGATGAGGACATGGACACAGACTTCTCTCAAAGCACGGACCCCAGCAATTTGGCCATCCTGGTGGCAATGGGGCAGGCTCTTGCCGAGGAATGCTGATTCTGGGAAACAAGCACAGACTGGTGGGTCCACACAGTGTTGCAGGTCTGGGATGATTCCCAGTGGCTGCGAAACTTTCGCATGCGTAAGGTCACTTTCATGGAACTTTGTGACTTGCTTTCCCCTGCCCTGAAGAGCAAGAATACCAAGATGACAGTTCACAAGCAAGTGGCGACAGCCCTCTGGAAGCTTGCAATGCCAGACAGCTACCGGTCAGTTGGGAATCAACTTGGAGTGGGCAAATCTACTGTGGGGGCTGCTGTGATGCAAGTAGTCAATGCAATCACTGAGATGCTGCTATGAAGGGTAGTGACTCTGGGAAATGTGCGGGTCACAGTGGATGGCTTTGCTGCAATGGGGTTTCCCAACTGTGGTGAGGCGATAGGAGGAATGCATATCCCTATCTTGGGACCAGAGCACCAAGGCAGCCAGTACATGAACCGCAAGGGGTACTTTTCATTGGTGCAGCAATCACTGGTGGATCACAAGGGACGTTTCACCAACATCAATGTGGGATGGCCGGGAAAGGTACATGACACTCGCATCTTTAGGAACTCTGGTCTGTATGAACAACTGCAGTAAAGGACTTACTTTCCAGACCAGAAAATAACCGTTGGGGATGTTGAAATGCCTATAGTTATCCTTGGGGACCCAGCCTACCCCTTAATGCCATGGCTCATGAAGCCGTACACAGGCAGCCTGGACAGTAGTCAGGAGCTGTTCAACTATAGGCTGAGCAAGTGCAGAACGGATGTTTAAAAGCGTGCTAGCACAGTTTACTGACTCAGTTAGACCTCAGCGAAACCAATATTGCCACTGTTATTGCTGCTTGCTGTGTGCTCCACAATATCTGTGAGAGTAAAGGGGAGACATTTATGGTGGGGTGGGAAGTTGAGGAAAATCGCCTGGCTGCTGATTATGCACAGCCAGACACCAGGGTGGTTAGAAGACCACAGCAGAGTGTGCTGCGCATCAGAGAAGCTTTGAAAACCAGTTTCATGGCTGACCAGGCTACGGTGTGACAGTTATATTTGTTTCTCCTTGATGAAAACCCGCCCCCTTGGTTCACTCTACTTCCCTGTAAGCCAACCACCCTCCCGCCTCGATCACCACTTGCAGGGGCAATAAAGTCTTTGTTGTTTCAATTTCATGCATTCTTTATTAATTCTTCACACAAATAGGGGGATAACTGCCACGATAGCCCGAGAGAGGTGGGGGAAGAGGGAAGTACCAGGTGGGGTGGGGGAGGGGAGGAGGGAAGGACAAGGCCACACCGCACTTCAAAACTTATTGAATGCCAGCCTTTTGTTGCTTGGGCAGTCCTCTGGGGTGGAGTGGCTGGGTGCCCGGAGCCTCTGCCCCCCCTCCTCCCCACCGCGTTCTTGCACATCTGGGTGAGGAGGCTATGGAACTTGGGGAGGAGGGCGGTTGATTACACAGGGGCTGCAGTGGCGGTCTCTGCCTTTCCTGCACCTCAACCATATGCTGGAGCATATCAGTTTGATACTCCAGTAGCCTCAGCATTGCATCCTGCCTTCTCTCATCACGCTGCTGCCACCTCTCCTGTTGCTCCAGCCATCTATCCTCTTGCACGTGCCTCTTGTCCTTGCGTTCATTTTGTGCTTTCCTGGACTCTGCCATTGTCTGCCTCCATGCATTCTGCTGGGCTCTTTCAGTGCAGGAGGACTGCATAAGCTCAGAGAACATTTCATCGTAAGTGCGTTTTTTTCGCCTTCTTATCTGCGCTAGCCTCTGGGATGGAGATACTAGTGGCAGCATTGAAACATTTGCAGCTGCGGGAGGAAAAAAGGGAGAGTAAAATTGAAAAAGACACATTGGCCCTTTAAAAGGAGGGGCTGATGTTTTGGGGGTTAACGTGCAGCATAAACCCAACTAAGCCCTCCACCCCCACCCCCAATTCTCTGCAATGATCGCTTCACCGCTCCCGACACTGCGTGGCTAACAGGGGGGGTGATTTCTTTTCAGCCACAGGTGAACAGCCCAGCAGGAACGGCCACCTCTGAATGTCCCCTTAATAAAATTTCCCTATTTCAATCAGGTGACCATGAATAATATCACTCTCCTGAGGATAATACAGAGAGATAAAGAACGGATGTTGCTTGAATGCCAGCAAACACCGGGACCGCACGCTGCCATGCTTTGTTATGCAATGATTCCAAACTACGTGCTCCTGGCCTGGCATGGTAAAGTGTCTTACCATGGAGGACACAATAAGGCTGCCCTCCCCAGAAACCTTTTGCAAAGGCTTTGGGAGTACCTCCAGGACAGCTTCACTGAGATATCCCTGGAGGATTTCCGCTCCATCCCCAGACACATTAACAGACTTTTCCAGTAGCTGTACTGGCCGCGAATGCATCCCAAGTCTTCAGGGCAAATTAATCATTAAACACACTTGCTTTTAAACCGTGTATTATATTTACAAAGGAACACTCACCAGAGGTGCCTTCTCCGCCTTCAAGGTCCGGGAGCCCACCTTGGGAGGGTTAGGAGGGTATTGGCTCTAGGGAGATAAACAGTTCCTGGCTGTTGGGGAGAATGGTTTCTCTGCTTGCTTGGTGTGCGGTATCTTCAACCTTCCTGTCCTCATCACCTTCTTCATCCCCAAAATCCTGATCCCTGTTGCATGAGACTCCCTTGCAGGAGTCCATCTACAGGTGTGGGGTAGTTGTAGGGGTACCCCCTTGAATTGCATGCAGCTCATCATAGAAAAGGCATGTCTGGGGATCTGACACCGAGCAGGTGTTTGCCTCTGTGGTTTTTTGGTAGGCTTGCCTGAGCTCCTTAAGTTTCATGCGACACTGCTGTGGGTCCCTGTTATAGCCTCTCTCCTTCATGCCCTTGGACATTTTTTAAAAAATATTTTGGCTTTTCATCTTTTGGAACAGAGTTCTGATAGATTCACAGATTCATAGACTACTAAGGTCAGAAGGGACCATTATGATCATCTAGTCTGACCTCCTGCACAACGCAGGCCACAGAATCTCACCCACCCACTCCCGCGAAAAACCTCTCACCTATGTCTGAGCTATTGAAGTCCTCAAATTGTGGTTTAAAGACTTCAAGGAGCAGACAATCCTCCAGCAAGTGACCCATGCCCCATGCTACAGAGGAAGGCAAAAAACCTCCACGGCCTCTTCCAATCTGCCCTGGAGGAAAATTCCTTCCCAACCCCAAATATGGCGATCAGCTCAACCCTGAGCATATGGGCAAGATTCACCAGCCAGATATGCAGGAAAGAATTTTCTGTAGTAACTCAGATCCCACCCCATCTAACACCCCATCACAGGCCATTGGGCCTATTTACCATGAATATTTAAAGATCAATTAATTACCAAAATCATGTTATCCCATCATACCATCTCCTCCATAAACTTATCGAGTTTAATCTTAAAGCCACATAGGTCTTTTGCCCCCACTGCTTCCCTTGGAAGTCTATTCCAAAACTGCACTTCTCTGATAGTTAGAAACCTTTGTCTAATTTCAAGTCTAAACTTCCCAATGACCAGTTTATATCCATTTGTTCTTGTGTCCACATTGGTACTGAGCTTAAATAATTCCTCTCCTTCTCCGGTATTTATCCCTCTTATATCATTATAGAGAGCAATCCTATCTCCCCTCAACCTTCTTTTAGTTAGGCTAAACAAGCCACGCTCCTTGACTCTCCTTTCGTAAGACAGGTTTTCCATTCCTCAGATCACCCTAGTAGCCCTTCTCTGTACCTGTTCCAGTTTGAATTCATCCTTCTTAAACATGGGAGACCAGAACTGCACATAGTATTCCAGGTGAGGTCTCACCAGTGCCTTGTATAACGGTACTAACACCTCCTTATCCCTACTGGAAATACCTCGCCTGATGCATCCCAAGACTGCATTAGCTTTTTTCACAGCCATATCACATTGGCGGCTCATAGTCATCCTATGATCAACCAATACTCCAAGGTCCTTCTCCTCCTCCGTTACTTCTAATTGATGCGACCCCACCTTATAACTAAAATTCTTGTTATTAATCCCTAAATGCATAACCTTACACTTCTCACTATTAAATTTCATGCTATTACTATTAGTCCAATTTACAAGGTCATGCAAATCTTCCTGTATGGATTTCCCGGTCCTTCTCTAAATTGGCAATACCTCCCAGCTGTGTAACATCTGAAAACTTTATTAGCACATTCCCACTTTTTGTGCTGAGGTCAATAATAAAAAGATTAAATAAGATTGGTCCCAAAATTGATCCCTGAGGAACTCCACTGGTAACCTCCCTCCAGCCTGACAGTTCACCTTTCAGTAGGACCCGCTGTAGTCTCCCTGTTAACCAATTCCTTATCCACCTTTCAATTTTCATATTGATCCCCATCTTTTCCAATTTAACTAATAATTCCCCATGTGGCACGGTATCAAATGCCTTACTGAAATCTAGGTAAATTAGATCCACTGTGTTTCCTTTGTCTAAAATATCTGTTACTTTCTCAAAGAAGGAGATCAAGCTGGTTTGGCATGATCTAAATTTGGCATGATCTAAATGATTTTGTAAAACAATGTTGTATTTTGTCACATTTACCATTGACCTCAATGTTCTTCACTACTTTCTCCTTCAAAATTTTTTCCAAGACCTTGCATATTACAGATGTCAAACTAACAGGCCTGTAGTTACCCGGATCACCTTTTTTTTTCCGTTTCTTAAAAATAGGAACTATGTTAGCAATTCTCCAATCATACGGTACAACCCCTGAGTTTACAGATTCATTAGAAATTCTTGCTAATGGGCTTGCAATTTCATGTGCCAATTCCTTTAATATTCTTGGATGAAGATTATCTGGGCCCCCCGATTTTGTCCCATTAAACTGTTCAAGTTTCACTTCTACCTCAGATATGGTAATATCTACCTCCATATCCTCATTCCCATTTGTCAAGCTACCATTATCCCTAAGATCCTCTTTAGCCTTATTAAAGACTGAGGCAAAGCATTTGTTTAGATATTGGGCCATGCCTAGATTATCCTTAACCTCCACTCCATCCTCAGTGTTTAGCGATCCCACTTCTTCTTTCTTTGTTTTCTTCTTATTTCTGGCTATAGAACCTTTTACTATTGGTTTTAATTCCCTTTGCAAGGTCCAACTCTACTTGACTTTTAGCCTGTCTCACTTTATCCCTACATGTTCTGATTTCAATAAGGTAGCTTTCCTTGCTGATCCCTCCCATTTTCTACTTCCTGTATGCTTTCTGCTTTTTCTTAATCATCTCTCTGAGATGCTTGCTCATCCAGCTTGGTCTACAACTCCTGCCTATGAATTTTTCCCCCTTCCTTGGGATGCAGGCTTCCGATAGCTTCTGCAGCTTTGACTTGAAATAATCCCAGGCCTCCTCTGCCTGAAGATCCATAAATTCTTCAGTCCAATCCACTTCCCTAACTAATTTCCTTAATTTTTGAAACTCAGCCCTTTTGAAATCAAAAACCCTAGCCGCAGATTTATTTTTGTTTATCCTTCCATTCAGTTTGAACTGAATTAGCTCATGATCACTTGAACCAAGATTATCATATACAACCATTTCTTCTATGAGGTCCTCACTACTCACCAAAACCAAATCTAAAATGGCATCCCCTCTAGTTGGTTCAGCAACTACTTGATGAAGGAATCCATCAGCTATCGCATCTAGGAAAATCTGAGCCCTATTATTATTACTTGCACTCCTCCTCCAGTCTATATCTGGGAAGTTAAAGTCTCCCATGATCACCCAGTTTCCATTAGTATATACTTCATTAAAAACATTAAAGAGGGCTCTAACGATATCCAATTTAGATCCCGGCGGTCTATAGCACACCCCAAGCACTATCCCAGGAGAGGCTCTAGTAGTTTTCTTCCCCAATGTAATTTTTGCCCAGATGGGCTCTGTCTTATCCATTCCATTGCTTCTTATTTCTTTACATTCTACCTCATCAGTGATATACAATGCTACTCCACCACCTTTACCTTTATTTCTGTCTTTCCTAAACAGCACATACCCTTCAATACCCATAGTCCAGCCATGACTACTATTCCACCATGTTTCTATTATCCCTATAATATCTGGTTTCACTTCCTGCACCAGTAGCTCTAGTTCCTCCATTTTGTTACCTAGGCTCCTCGCATTGGTGTACAAACATCCTAATTTTTGCTGTTTGGCCTCGCTCACATTCTGTACCCTATTAGGCATGGTCATTCTACAGCCAGTATAACCTATTAGACTGGAATCCACACTGCCCTTCCTCCTTATATACATTCTCCTACCCTCAGCTGTATCCTTTGTTACTTCGTTTTCTTTCCCTCACAATGTTAAAATCGGGCATGGAAATTACCTGGAGATCTCCCAACCATCTCCCCCAGATTCCTAGTTTAAAGCTGTCTTAATCAGTTGTGCCAGCCTCCATCCTAGAAGTCTATTTCCTTCCCTACTCAAATGAAGTTCATCCCGAGAGAACTGTCCTCTGTCCATGAATGCCTCCCAGTGGCCATGCATCCCAAAGCCCTCCTTATAGCACCACTGCCTAAGCCATCTGTTGATAGTCATAATCTTGTCACACCTTTGTTGCCCTTCTCTAGGAACAGGCAGAATCCCACGAAAGATCACCTGAGCCTTGATTTCCTTAAGCGTCTTCCCCAGCCTAGCATAGTCTCCCTTAGTACTTTCCAGTGAGAATCTAGCCATATCATTTGTTCCCACATGAAGGATAATTAGGGGATTCTTTCCTGCTCCCTTTAGGATCCTTTTCAACCTCAGGTCTGCATAGAATCATAGAATCATAGAATAACAGAGTTGGAAGGGACCTCTGGAGGCCATCTAGTCCAACCCCCTGCCCAGAGCATAGAATCATAGAATCATAGAATATCAGGGTTGGAAGGGACCCCAGAAGGTCATCTAGTCCAACCCCCTGCTCAAAGCAGGACCAATTCCCAGTTAAATCATCCCAGCCAGGGCTTTGTCAAGCCTGACCTTAAAAACCTCTAAGGAAGGAGATTCCACCACCTCCCTAGGGAACGCATTCCAGTGTTTCACCACCCTCTCAGTGAAAAAGTTTTTCCTAATATCCAATCTAAACCTTCCCCACTGCAACTTGAGACCATTACTCCTTGTCCTGTCATCTGCTATCACTGAGAATAGTCTAGATCCATCCTCTTTGGATCCACCTTTCAGGTAGTTAAAAGCAGCTATCAAATCCCCCCTCATTCTTCTCTTCCGTAGACTAAACAATCCAAGTTCCCTCAGCCTCTCCTCATAAGTCATGTGTTCCAGTCCCCTAATCATTTTTGTTGCCCTTCACTGGACTCTCTCCAATTTTTCCACATCCTTCTTGTAGTGTGGGGCCCAAAACTGGACACAGTACTCCAGATGAGGCCTCACCAATGTCGAATAGAGGGGAACGATCACGTCCCTCGATCTGCTGGCAATGCCCCTACTTATACATCCCCAAATGTCATTGGCCTTCTTGGCAACAAGGCACACTGTCGACTCATATCCAGCTTCTCGTCCACTGTCACCCCTAGGTCCTTCTCTGCAGAACTGCTGCCTAGCCATTCGGTCCCTAGTCTGTAGCGGTGCATTGGATTCTTCCGTCCTAAGTGCAGGACTCTGCACTTGTCCTTGTTGAACCTCATCAGGTTTCTTTTGGCCCAATCCTCCAATTTGTCTAGGTCCCTCTGTATCCTATCCCTCCCCTCCAGCGTATCTACCATTCCTCCCAGTTTAGTGTCATCCGCACACTTGCTGAGGGTGCAATCTACACCATCCTCCAGATCATTAATGAAGATATTGAACAAAACCGGCCCCAGGACTGACCCTTGGGGCACTCCGCTAGATACCGGCTGCCAACATTGATCACTACCCATTGAGCCCGACAATCTAGCCAACTTTCTACCCACCTTATGGTGCATCCATCCAGCCCATACTTCTTTAACTTGCTGACAAGAATACTGTGGGAGACCGTGTCAAAAGCTTTGCTAAAGTCGAGGAATAACACATCCACAGAACCAGTTATCTCATCATAGAAGGCAATTAGATTAGTCAGGCATGACTTTCCCTTGGTGAATCCATGCTGACTGTTCCTGATCACTTTCCTCTCCTCTAAGTGCTTCAGAATTGATTCCTTGAGGACATGCTCCATGATTTTTCCGGGGCTGACCGGCCTATAGTTCCCAGGATCATCCTTCTTCCCTTTTTTAAAGATGGGCACTACATTAGCCTTTTTCCAATCTTCTGGGACTTCCCCCGATCCCCATGAGTTTTCACAGATAATAGCCAATGGCTCTGCAATCACATCCGCCAACTCCTTTAGCACTCTCGGATGCAACGCATCCGGCCCCATGGACTTGTGTACGTCCAGTTTTTCTAAATAGTCCCTAACCACTTCTTCCTTCACAGAGGGCTGGCCACCTCCTCCCCATGCTGTGCTGTCCAGTGCAGTAGTCTGGGAGCTGACCTTTTTCGTGAAGACAGAGGCAAAGAAAGCATTGAGTACATTAGCTTTTTCTACATCCTCTGTCACTAGGTTGCCTCCCTCATTTAGTAAGGGGCCCACACTTTCCTTGGCTTTCTTCTTTTTGCCAACATACCTGAAGAAACCCTTCTTGTTACTCTTAACATCCCTCGCTAGCTGCAACTCCAGGTGTGATTTAGCCTTCCTGATTCCATTCCTACATGCCCAAGTAATATTTATATACTCATCCCTGGTCATTTGTCCAATCTTCCACTTCTTGTAAGCCTCTTTTTTGTGTTTAAGATCAGCAAGGATTTCACTGTTAAGCCAAGCTGGTCGCCTGCCATATTTACTATTCTTTCTGCACATCGGGATGGTTTGTCCCTGTAACCTCAATAAGGATTCTTTAAAATACAGCCAGCTCTCCTGAACTCCTTTCCCCCTCATGTTATTCTTCCAGGGGATCTTGCCCATCAGTTCCCTGAGGGAGTCAAAGTCTGCTTTTCTGAACTCCGGGGTCCGTATTCTGCTGCTTTCCTTTCTTCCTTGTGTCAGGATCCTGAACTCGACCATCTCATGGTCACTGCCTCCCAGGTTCCCATCCAGTTTTGCTTCCCCTACTAATTCTTCCTGGTTTGCGAGCAGCAGGTCAAGAAGAGCTCTGCCCCTACTTGGTTCCTCCAGCACTTGCACCAGGAAATTGTCCCCTACACTTTCCAAAAACTTCCTGGATTGTCTGTGCACCCCTGTATTGCTCTCCCCGCAGATATCAGGATGATTGAAGTCACCCACGAGAACCAGGGTGTGCGATCTAGTAGCTTCTGTGACTTGCCAGAAGAAAGCCTCGTCCACCTCATCCCCCTGGTCCGGTGGTCTATAGCAGACTCCCACCACAACATCACCCTTGTTGCTCACACTTCTAAACTTAATCCAGAGACTCTCAGGTTTTTCTGTAGTTTCATACTTGAGCTCTGAGCAGTCATACTGCTTCCTTACATACAGTGCAACTCCCCCACCTTTTCTGGCCTCCCTCTCTTTCCTGAACAGTTTATACCCATCCATGACGGTACGCCAGTCATGCGAGTTATCCCACCAAGTCTCCGTTATTCCAATCACATCATAATTCCCTGACTTTGCCAGGACCTCCAGTTCTCCCTGCTTGTTTCCCAGGCTTTGTGCATTTGTATATAGGCACTTGAGGTAACCCACTGATCACCCCTTGTTCTCAGTATGAGGCAGGAGCCCTCCCCTCTCACATGCTCCTGCTCATGCTTCCTCCCAGTATCCCGCTTCTCCACTTACCTCAGGGCTTTGGTCTCCTTCCCCCGGTGAACCTAGTTTAAAGCCCTCCTCACTAGGTTAGCCAGCCTGCTCGCGAAGATGGTCTTCCCTCTCTTCATTAAGTGGATCCCGTCTCTGGCTAGCACTCCTCCTTCTTGGAACACCATCCCATGGTCGAAGAATCCAAAGCCTTCTCTCCGACACCACCTGCATAGCCATTCGTTGACTTCCACTATTCGACGATCCCTACCCCGGCCTTTTCCTTCCACAGGGAGGATGGACGAGAACACCACTTGCGCCTCATGCTCCTTTATCCTCCTTCCCAGAGCCACGTAGTCTGAAGGGATCCACTCAAGGTCATTCTTAGCAGTATCATTGGTGCCCATGTGGAAAAGCAGGAAGGGGTAGTGGTCCGAGGGCTTGATGAGGGCATATCTTAGCACCTGGAAGACAGCACACCCTTCTATTCTCTGGATCAGCTCTGGTTACAGGCCTGTCTATTCTTCTCAGTAAAGAGTCCCCGATCACATAGACCTGCCTATTCCTGGTGACGGTGCTATTCTCCAGTCTATCCCCTGTTCCCTCCGGCTGCAAGTTCTTTCCATTCCTATTCTCCCTTGTAATCCTCTTCAACCCATCCTGTATCCTCCTGGGGCTCATATTTGGTGTAGTCTCCATTGACTCTTCCTCTTTTCCTATAGGAGTAGCCGCTCTTCTCTTCTTCCTTGCCCTTCCACCTTCAGTGACTACCTGCGGAGCCCCTTCTTCATTTTCCAACTCCGCAAACCTGTTCTTAAGCTCTATTTCTCCTTCACTAGCCCGTCTTTTCCTCTGCCTGGTTCTCTTAGTCACATACTTCCACTGACCACTTTCCTCACCCAGCAGTCTCCCCTCAGAATTCCTCAGTCCTGCTTCCATCTGCAAGTCTGAGCTTTTCCCTTCAGATACCTCATGTCTTTGCTCCATAATCCGATCGAACCCCCTTCTAAACTCAACCAGACTTTCCACCTGCATTTCCAAACCTCGGATCCTTTCCTCCATCAGCTCTATCAGACGGCATTTCATGCAGACAAAACTCTTACCAGGTACCCCCTCCAGGATCATGTACGTACCGCAGCTTCCACATCCAGTCATCTTCATTGTGTCTTCCACTACATGGGTCACTCCCACTGCTGCCTCTGTAATAGCCTTCCCACCTAAATCCTATTAATCTGGGAAACACAAACCACACCAAAACACCACCACCCACAGCAAAAGCAAACCCCAAACAAGCACCACAAGACAAACTCCCCTTTCAAACTCCCACTGAAACTCCCCTGTTTACAGCTCTGTTTGCTAGCTCCTGTGCCACTACAGCTGTCTGTTAGGATGGATTCGTCTCCCCATACAGCAATCAGATCCAGTACCTCCTGTTCAGTCCATGCTGGAGCTCTTTTGCGATTCTGGGACTCCATGGTACCTCTGCTGATGAGATCTGCACAGTCACCTATGCTGATCAGCTTGCCACGCTGGCCAAACAGGAAATGAAATTCAAAAGTTTGCGGGGCTTTTCTTTTGTACCTGGCCAGTGTATCCGAGTTGAGAGTGCTGTCGAGAGAGGTCACAATGGAGCACTGTGGGATAGCTCCTGGAGGCGAGTACCGTCGAATTGCATCCATACTACCCCAAATTCGACCCGGCGATGTCAATTTCAGTGCTAATCCCCTCATCGGGGAGGACTACAGAAATCGATTTTAAGAGCCCATTAAGTTGACAAAAATGGCTTTGTTGTGTGGATGGGTGCAGGGTTAAATCGATCTAATGTTGCTAAATTCAACCTAAACTCATAGTGTAGACCAAGGCTAAGTAAAAATAGTACAGACTAGAGCTGATCAAAAAATTGAATTTTTCCCTTTTCCATTTTTCTACTGAAAAAACTGGGGGTGGGGGAAGAAAAGCAAGAAAAAGAGGCAAGAAAACTAAAAATAAAAAAAATCACAAAACAACAAATATTTTTGTTGTATTTTTCAGTTTCACTGAAAAACTTGTTAGAAAATTTTCAGCTAACTCTCCTCTCATGGAGTTTGAACTGGCTTCATACTCCTCAAGGTGTCAAAGCAGTATACGCAAGTTGATACAGCTGCTTCCTGTTCTGTGAATAAACAAAGGATTTCAGTCTCCAAGACTGTCAAGCTGACACTTTTCACCAACACTGGAGTCGCACACAAAATCTTTTCAAACTAATTTTAAAATGTTGGTTATCTCACAATGCTGATTGTTGGGCTTGATTCTTCCCTAAACCCACTTATACTTACTGCCCTATTTAACCACTTTCATCCTTGAATTCCAAATAGTTTTTTTTTCTTTTAGCCAAGGCACTTTTACTCCACCAACTACACTTTCCCCCTTTACTAACATACTATGTAGCTTCAACCATCAATTAGTTAGAAATGGAGGAGGCCTATTGGGTCATCTAGCCAACCCCTTGAGGCTCAGGATTGTCCTTAACAGCACATTTTCTACTGCTTTATTGAGTCTAGCTGTTTGGCCGGGAAATCACTCATTCTCTTGTGTCTGCAGCACTTTAATATTGCTACTCACTGAGATTATTACAGGCTACACATGTAACTGATGAGAACTTCCCCCACTCCATGCAACATGCTGGGAGACATTTTTTCCTTGGCTCCTAACTTACCACAAGGTTGACAGTTGGCAGGATGAAAGGGAAATTATAGACTTGTATACTAAGCCTACAAAGGCTTGTTTGTTAGAATCTGTAGTGAACAGCTTGCTACAGTTCTAATACGCATAATGATACTTGCCATTTATATAACACTTCATATGTCCAAAGCACTCTACAAACATTAACTAATTCATCCACACAACACCTCAATAAATTACTTAAACTTTCTCTGTCTTACCCACCTCTTAAATGAGAATGATAATATTTTCCTAACTCATACATTTATTGTGAATAGGGTAAAAAGTTTCCATAGATTCTGGAGCTCTACCAACATTAGGGTGGGTTCAGGCTATATTTGGTTTGTGAAGATCAGCCCACATTCACAATGGGTTCATTAACCTGGGCTCATACTGTTGAACAAACTTACTACTGCTTACTCTCACATATGTTCCTTCTTTTCCAGGCCCTAGGAACTTCTTCCCTTAACCCTTTTCCTTTTCCTGGTGTCTTGCACCCTCTCCATCTTCCTGGAGCCAGGTGGCCTTCTCCGTCCCCTTCCCTGAGTCTTCAGGGGATGCCAGCATATAACAGAGCCATGCCTGGTATATGTCTTTGTCTCGCCCATATAAGAAAAGTCCTTTGAAGAGATGGATATGAAGCACTTGACCCATATATTGCATAAGGAACTGTTCCACTGCCAGTGGTACACTAAGCCTGAGAAAAGGCAAATGCTCTATTATCCCCTGATGCTGAGTTGCTAGGGAATCATCAGAGGGTCCATATGTACCATAGTAAGGATTATGGAGAGACTCCACTCTTTATCTAATTCAGTGTGCTGCTGGAAGTGGAAGAGAAGTGTTTTCCTGCTCCTGCTTCTGCTACTGAAAGTTATCAAGTACTTCCAGTATTTCCAGAAGACCCCTTATGAACTCTGAAGACAGGTAGACTTAACCACAAAAGACCTGATTTTTCACAAATACTGAATGCCTAGCACTTTGTGAAGTCAACTGGAGCTGAAGAGGATTGGCATCTCTGATAATGAGCACCTTAGTGCTTCTGAAGACTCAGGGCAGAACATGAAATATCAGTAGCAACCCCCTTCCTAACCTTCTTCTTCCCTCTAAAAGACAAAAGGTAAGGGGAGAGGAATCCCTATAACACCTGTAAGGAGATCTCAGTTTCTAATTTCATATACTCTTTTCCTGGTGGTAAGATGCCTCATGGTTGTAGGAATTCTGGAGGACCTGTAGATGCGCTTACACACTGTACAGGCACATGTTATTTATTACTACTATTTTTATTGTTGGCTGAGGAATTTGAAGCACTTACACTCAACTTGATGGTTGCTGATGTAGGCTATAGGGACTCAGGCATGATCTTCCTTATGTTGCACTGCCTCTCAGTTTTCCCTTCTCTAGTGGAGATAGGTGGAAAGGGGCTGCTTGCCCTGGAGTCAGTTCATTTCCTATCCTGGCTGGCTCCTTTTCTGCCTGGGAGAGAAGGACCAAGGTGACCCTTGGGGGGAGGGATAGCTCAGTGCTTTGAGCATTGGCCTGCTAAACCCAGGCTTGTGAGTTCAATCCTTGAGGGGGGCATTTGGGATCTGGGGCAAAAATTGGGGATTGGTCCTGCTTTGAGCAGGGGGTTGGACTAGATGACCTCCTGAGGTCCCTTCCAACCCTGATATTCTATGACCCTTCCTGGCCTGAGCTATGAGGGAAACTGCACTCTGCCCACAAGACAAACTCCCCAGTGATACATCCAATAAGAGGGGAACAGAGGACAGTGACCCTTCCTTTTGCCTCTGACTTTTCTCAGCTTAGCTTACTCTCTGAACCCTGCAGGGACATCAGCTGCTGCAAATGTCTCAGAACGGGGAGCAGATCTGAGGGAACAATCTCCTCAGAAGGCAAACATAGCCTTGGGACATGGCTGGGACTTAGGTACACTGCTGAGCCAGTTGTTAGTCAAAAGAGTTGAAATAAAGTTTGACATTTCCCTTGAAAAGGCCCTGCAGCATGGAGGTCTGGCTGAGTGGCTGGCTGATGTGGGGCATAACAAAAAACTGGAAGGAACTTCCAGGGATGGGGAAATTCCCTGCTGCCAGTAACTGAGAGGTATGGTTCTGCCCCCATTGCAAGCACACTGAAGTACCACCTGTAACAGATCTGTGAACCTTATTAAAAGGAAGAAAAGCAAAGTGAGGTGGCATGCACAAGAACAGAGCTAATGTGATAGTGATTTGCCAAGCCATCGAGATTCCACAGTGGATATTTGCAATGATGTAATAAATGGTATATACAATAAGCATGGCTCAGAAACACTGCCACATTCCAGCTGTCCGATCAGGACATTTGAGAGTAAGCACATCAATTTCAGCCAATCTAGCTGTCATATGGATGTGGACATCCACAACTGTTGTGCGAGTGACCTCACCTGTGAAACCAGCTGTTAGCATAAGTCAAAAGGTTTCCCAACAAAGCTTAGTTTACAGGCTAATGACAAAAGTCCACTCCCAGGGGACGCCACTGTAGCATATTCACATTTGTCTCAGTTTGGGGGTTATCTGAACTCAAAACTGAAAGCTGCAAACCAATATGGATCAAAATAAAAGAAAATATGTTTATGATTCCTTCCTAAGCAAAACCCCCCAAAATTTCACATCCAGACCAATCAGACTTTAGGTTTGGTTTACAGAATGGGCAAAAAATCTTATTCTTCCTGATGCAATACAGTCATCCCTTGCCTTCCAACTCTTGTAAACTTGCTTACCATTTCAATAGAACCTTCCTAACTAGTGCTTCTAATCTTCTGTCAGATAAACACACAGAACTTGATTGGCTGCAGTTCTTAATATAGCACTATTAAATATTTGTTAATATCTAAACAATCAGATTCTATAAAATGAAGATTTTAGAACATTTGTATGGATTTACAAAGGCATTCCAACGATATTTAATGTACTCTTAAGAAAATCTGCACTGATCATTCCTAATATGTGAGTAGTATAAGGGTCCTACCATTAATGAAATGTTAGTCCCGCTCCCTGACCTGTCAGGCCCCACCCACCCATCACCCTAAGACTCCCCCCTGGGGGTATTACTTCCGGGGTCAAGATGGACACATGACCAGAAGCAAGGGGTGCATGTGACCCCTCTAAGAACTCTTCCCATTGCCCTCTACTAATCGGGGTGGGTTTTGCCCCATAGGACTGCTGTGAGAGCAGATTTGACCAAAAAAGGCATGTTCTGGGGCGGGATGACCCATCCAGAAGAGGGTCATGTGACCCCTCTAATAACTACCCCCACAGCCCACTACGAATCAGAGAGCTGCACTACCACAACCCGTAAATCGCAGTGCCATGCGGAAGAAGCCATCTCATTCCAAAAATGAGTGTTTTAGAAATAATGGAAACACTGAGAGGAAACATAGACTCCTTCACCAATCCCACGAGAACTTCAAAATTTGTTTGAGAACACACACTGGTTTTACACAAAGCAAAAACAAGTTTATTAACTACAAAAGATAGATTGTAAGTTATTATAAGGGATAGCAAACCAATCAAAGCAATTACCTAGAAAACAAACAAAACACACAAACTAAGCTTAACATACTAAAAATATTGGATATGAATAGCAGATCCTCATCCAAAGTGATGATACTAGCAGGCTGCAGATTCTTAAGGGGCAAGCTGCACTAACTTACAGCTTGGAATCCCTGGGTGTTCCATTCACAGGCTAAAAATCCCTTTAGCCTGGGTCCAGCACTTCCCCCAGTTCAGTCTCTCTGTTCCTTAGGGGTTTCCAAGGGTCTCTGAGTGGGGAGTCAATGAAGCATCATGATTATGTCACTCCCCTTCCTTATATAGCTTTTGAATATGACGGGAACCCTTTGTTTCAAAGATTGGTTCCCACTCCAGTCAGTGGAAAAACACTGGTTTCCCAAGATGCAGTCCAGTGCCAAGTGACCTGGTCACCTGTCCCTGTAGTGTTACAGCAGCCATGAGTCGGAGGCTGTTTGTAGCATCTTCAAAAAGGCCCCCAGGTGAGAAATAAGCTTCTTTTAAGGCCTGTTGTTCTCTCCTAATGGCTTTTTAACTTGAATGGGCCCCTTCCCAGCCACCATCTAGACTGAGAGTTTTTTGCCCAGTGGGCATTCCCCAAGTGTAAACACATTTGTAATATGTATATATAGTCAATATTCCTAACTTCAGATACAAAAATGTTACATGCATACAAATAGGGTAATCATACAAATCATACAAATCATACAAATAGGGTAAATCATAACCTTTCTAATGACATCTCACATGACTTATTTTGAATAAGATACATTATATTTATGTCATAATCATATCATACTAATATAACTGAAGAATATGGGGTGCAGTTTTTAGTTAGTTTGAACCACTGAAAACCAAACAAACAGTTTTGAAACAAAATACTGTAAATAACCCACGCTTATCTCTAGCAGAGGCCCTGAATCACCAAACAAAAATTTAACATTAAAACTAATTTTAAAAAGACAAGCAACCCATTTTTAAAAACACATCACATTTTGCAGAATAAAAACCCAGTAGTTTAAAAAACTTACACCTGTCTTGCACAGACCCCCAACTCACAATTTAAACATTAAAAAACAATTCTTTAAAAAAAAACCCCAAAACATTTTAAAGCACACGCACACATTTAAAAGCCAATTGCAGAAATGTACCTTCCACCACAGGGTAAAGTGATGCTGGCACATGGTTATTCTGTTTTCCCCCATGTGTATTTGTGCCTTTGGGTTAAAGAACAAGAAAAATTTTAGTTAGTATTATTCCCCAAATGCATCAACCCCCTATACAACTGGTTTTATACCTGGTGGGTTTTTTTTTTAATTTACAGTATTAAGCAAACTATAGTTAAAAATGGGATTGTACCTTGCCCTGGTGAAATGCAGCTTGAAGTTGCTTTTTCCCTGCTAAAGAGATCACACTGCAATAAAGATATATCATTACTAGTAAGGACAGAATGGACAAAGAGTAAAATTATATAATATATATTTTCAGAGTTAAAAACAATCAACGTACCTCATCTTGCAGTCCAGCACCTATTCTGTTCAAGATAGGTTTTTGGAAACTGTCCTCTTACAACAGAAACTGAGGTTTTTTTATACCAGCCTTACTCTTTCTTTTAAACAAACTTCAAAGTGTGTAATCAGCAGATTGATTTTATCACTACAACTCTTGATTAATAGATACTTACAGAATTTAGGCACCCTTCCCCAAACATTCCCTTTTGTGATCAGGGTGTGTGTGTGTGTGAAAATTAAGTTATCTGCACAACTCGGTTGCTTTTTGCTAACTTTTATAGTTAAAGTACATTTTCCTGTTTCAAATAAAAAAAAACAGAGCACTCTCAGGCCTTTATACAAGAGCTGGGTTCTCACAAACTATTTTTATTTCTTAGGGTTGGTTTTTATTTTATTTTTATTTTAAACATGTTTCTTTTATGGTTAAAGTTTTGGTTTGTTTTGAAACAAAATGGATGTAGCACAATCATAATAAACACCTTACAACTACCAATAGCTTTTACATGTTTGTTCTTGCAGCAAATGCTTATTTTATAAAAGTATGGTGGAGATCTGTGAACCCTTGAAACATTTCAGCTTTGGATTAGACCCTTGTTTATTTTTGTAAACATACTATTTTAAACTTTTAATGACTTTGAACTGCTAGAAAGACTGACCCATAGCATTCAACAAACTCGTGAGGTTTTATTTAATTTAATATTAAACAGAGCACACCATCCTCACCTATCTCCCTCCCTTACTGTGGGGGTACACCCATCAAACTTAATTACTGATCACTAATATGTTTAACTCTGATGGAAACAAGGGTGGATAATCACATCTAAACTTAGACCTACAGACTCCTTGAAGGCAATAGAGACAGTGGGGGTGTGGTTAAATCATTAGTTCAACACGGTGAGTCAGCTCTATTGTACTCAAACACATATCTCAAACATCCCTGTTTTATATACAATATAGGAGCTTTTTTGCTTTATTTTAAACACATTTTTATTTTTCCTCATGATTCTACTACACACATTTCAGGTTTTTTCTGTAAATAGGTCTCTTTACACAAAGAAACAAGAGTTGGGTTCTCACAAACCATTTTTTTAATTTAAAAGACATACAGACCCTTGAAAACAAACCAAGATGCTCCATCAAAACTTTTATTTTATTTAAGGGCCACACAGACTTTCTAACAGAAATACAAATAGTCACAGAGTCTTCTACAGCTACCAAGTTTTATATTGCGTGATTGTCCCCTCACCATTCTCTAACTTAACCCTTTTAGATTTCTTACAAATAGTCTTTTTCTTAAGCAGGGTTCGGTAACTTTTTGAGCGAACCAGACGGTCAACAAAACACTCTAAGTAGGTATCCTACAGTTTGGTCATTTTCTTTAAAACACTGTCAGGGTCTTGAGTATTTTGCACAGCATTTACCAAGGTCAGCCCTTGTGATAAATTTTCTTGGGTTAGGCACAGACATTGCAAAGCATAACCTATGGAAATAACAGCATTTAATAATCTTTCCAAACACAGGTCAACGCACAGGTCCCTGAGCTTAAAGTTTATATCCTCCAAAGTCCAAGTCATACAGTCATGGTGCTGTTGGCCTGGTGTGCCTATGACACAGCCTTCACAATCTTTGAAAAGCTTCTCCCTAAGGCAGTGATTAAGGACAGTATAAACAGCAACATGTACAATAGTCCACATGACTTTTTTATGCTCACAACGTGGCTACTGGCTCTGTTAGTTCCAACGGTCCCACATTAAATCCATATAGCTGTCATCCTCAGCATCCTCGTCATTGAGTTGTACTGGCATTGAGCAAAAACAAGATGGGCCCAATTCATCTTCACTGTCTGATGCAATGCTGTCCAGCACCTCCAGGTCCTCTAGAAAGGCATAGTTGAGCTGTTAAGATATTTTCAGAAAAGAAACAACTCTAAGCCCATGCCTGTGTTTTTAGATTTACACAGCCCCAGCTTGGTTCCTATCCTATTACACCCCATCCTCAACCATCACTTCTTAATCATTCATTTACCTGAGCAACATCTTTTCCGCTCACCTTCTCTGCCAGTGATTCCCACGACCTGCATTCACCTTCCCCCTCCAAGTGGGTGGATGACAACAGGCCTTCATGCTCATCGGTCTTCCTCACAAGCGGTTGGGTTTTGGGGTCAGATTCTGGCATACCCATCAATGACTGGGCCAAAGAACTCCCCTTGGCCACTCCCGTCTCCTCCTCGGAACTGTCGCTGATGTAGTGTTTTCTCCACAGGCAGTCGAAGCCACGCAGAGCTAAAACAAATTCAGAAGGGGGTGGTAAAGGAGTTCATGTTTCCTCTCAGCATTTCAACAATCTCTAAAACATGTGTTCTTGGAAAGAGATGGTCTCATCTGCGTGGTGCTAGGACTTGTAGGGGTGCTGCACTCTAATTGGTATAGGGCAGTGGGGGGAGTTTTTACAGGGGTCACATGACCCTCTTCTGGGCAGGTCATCCTGCTCCAGAACCTGCCCCATTTGGTCAAATCTGCTCTTGGGGAGATCCCTGCAGCTGAAACCAATCCTGATTGGTAGAGGGAGATGGGAGGAGTTCTTAGAGGGGTCACATGCCACCCCTTGTTTCCAGTCATGTGTCTGTCTTGACCCCAGAAATAATACCTCAGGGGGTGGGACTTAGTGTGATAGATGGGTGGGCCCTGACAAGTCAGGGGGCAGGTACCAACGTTTGATTGATGGTAGGCCCCTTATACTACTTATGTGCATACTACAATTTTGCTAGATTCATATTCTAGATAATATCGAGGGCCCTACCAAATTCACGCCCATGAAAAATGCATCATAGGCCCTGAAGTCTGGTCTCCCCCTGTGAGATCTGTATAGTATGGAGTAAAATCACATCAAAGACCAGATTTCATCGGGGAGACCAACATTTCTCAAATTGGTGGTCCTGACCCAAAAGAAAGTTGAAGGGGGATTGCAAGGTTATTTTAGGGGGGTTGTGGTATTGCCACCCTTACTTCTGTGCTGCCTTCGGAGCTGAGTGTCCGCAGAGCAGTGGCTGCTGGCCAGGTGCCCAGCTCTGAAGGAAGGACCCCACCAGCAGCAGCACAGAAGTAAGGGCGGTTATACCATATCATGTCACCCTCACTTCTGCGCTGCTGCCTTCAGAGCTGGGCAGCCAGAGAGTGGCAGCTGCTGACTGAGGGCCCAGCTCAGCAGGCAGCAGTGCAGAAGTGAGGGTAGCAGTCTCACAACCGCCCCTTACAATAAACTTGCGACCCCCCACCCCAAATCTTTTTTGGGTCAGGACCCCTATAATTACAACACTGTGAAATTTCAGATTTAAATAACCGAAAACATGAAATTTATTATTTTTTAAAATCCTGTGACCGTGAAATTGATGAACATGGACCATGAATTTGGTGGGACCCTAATAATAACACCAGTCTGAGCTTCTGCTTGCAGATGCTTGTCTACCAAAGCATTTTGAGCATATTGCAAATACCTTTGCAACTGTCAGCCGGTCTGTAAAAATCCTCTCAGACACTTCCTGAAGCAGGATACAGGGATTCTTACCACCTGTCAACTGGTTCTTTCCCTGCCATTCAGAACACATACAGGTTCACAGACAGACTTTTGAGCTGAAGAAGTATGTCATTTATTTGCTGCTTCAGTGAGTGATCAGTCCACCAAAACAGGGCACAACGTACGGTTAAATGCAAGCACACCTCCATATTCAGGTGCTTGCCTTAAATACATTGTTACAAAGTTATTCCATTATATATTGTATAAACACTTTTTCTGCTTAGCACTAAGATTAGTTTGCTAACTCAGTTGTTCACCTCTTTGAACTGCTGACCCAGTTGCTTACCTCATCAGTTGCTGGCTCAGCTTTTTACCTGCTATTCTCTTTTCTTGATAGACAAGCAAGCATCTTTTCACATGCCCCTACACCTAAAATATGCATTCTACATATTACATCCTACACCATCATTGCCACTGCATTAGTTCTAAGCAATTCTCACCCGAATAGCATCCTGCACTGAGTCACTCAGCAGCATTTCAGTAGCAGTGCAGAGAAGACATGCAAGCGTTGCCATGGCAATTGTGCAATTGGTCCTCCCAGTGCAATCCCATAGAACTCCTGTCCACCTTCAGTGATGGCTTGGGAAGCTCAGAGCACTGGAACTTTCACCTATCACACCATTTGCCTCAGAGGAAATGTCCAAGAGGAGATAAAGTTTTCCTCATTTATTTCCTCACCCCAAACCTTTGAACAATAATGGACAAAATCATTTGATATACAACTTTTCAAAAATGAAAATATGGAAGAAAAAAAAGAAAAAGAAAAAAGAATTGTTCCATTAGTGCTCACCTGAAAATCACAAGGGACAAAACTAATTCATTACTCATCAACCAACATGCCCGGATACATAAACAGCCCAAGGTATGTACTTTATTGTGGGATGCCACAGAAGACCTGTCCTCTGGTGTCCATGCCTTGTCATGGTGGGACAGCTTGTGTACTCTAATGATGCCCAGAGTCTGTGTCGGCGGGGGCTTTTTGCTCCTGGTAGGTTCAACCATCTTGGATTGGTCTGTGGGGGAGGGGCCAGACAAAAGACACCTTGGTCCTCCAGGTTGGGGATTAGGCATAGGGCTAACAACCCTATGCTTAATAAACCTGTCCCATAAAAACAAAATATGCTATGGAAACAGCGACGGGGAAATGGACCATTACTGTGTGTGATGGCCTTCAGGAGTCAACGACCCATATGACTGCCAGTGGTAAAAGCCAAAAGGAAGCCACTGGCATGAAGACTGAAGTGCTCAACACCAAGACAAACCTGGTTTTTGGAATGTATGGACAATATACAAAGCAGGGAATCTAGCTCAGGTCACAGCAGAGATGAGACACTACAGCTTAAACATCCTGGGTGTCAGCAGGAGCAGATGGATGGGATCAGGAAGACTAACAAGAACCTCGGGAGAAACTTTGCTGTTTTCTGGTCGGGATGATGGACAACAGATGGACACCTGAAGGCAAGCAAAAATGAGGCCATCTGAAAACAACTTAGCAAAGAGCTGTGGAAGCCGAGCAGAAAAATCTGGGGCACAGCTGGGGAACCATTGAAAGACTTGTCAGAAACAGACAGGAGTGGAGGAGCTTCATCACTGCCCTAAATGCCAGAGGCATAATAGCAAGAAGGGGGCAGGCCACAGGAGACTATTTGTAGTCTTAGAAGCATCTCCAACACTTCAGAGTTCGGCCTCATAGAGTCTAAGACCAAAAGGGACCACTATGATCATCTAGTCTGACCTTCTGTATAACACAGGTCATGGAACTTCATCAAAATGACAGAACAAGGAGTAATGATCTCAAGTTGCAGTGGGGAAAGTTTAGGTTAGATATTAAGAAAAACTTTTCACTAGGAGGGTGGTGAAGCACTGGAATGGGTTACCTAGGGAGGTGGTGGATTCTCCTTCCTTAGAGGTTTTTAAGGTCAGGCTTGACAAAGCCCTGGCTAGGATGATTTAGTTGGGGATTGGTCCTGCTTTGAGCAGGGGGTTGGACTAGATGACCTCCCGAGGTCCCCTCCAACTCTGATATTCTATGATTCTATGAAAATAATTCCTAGAGCATTTATTTTTTAAAAAAACATCCAATCTTGTCAGTGATGGAGAATCCACCACATCCCTTCGTAAATTGGTTAATTATTCTCACTGTTAAAATTTTACACCTTATTTCCCATCTGAATTTGTCTAGCTTCAACTTTCAGACATTGGATCATGTTATATATTTCTCTGCTAGCTTGAAGGGCCCATTATTAAATATTTATTCCCCTTCTAGGTAATTATAGACTCCACCCCCACTCCACCCCTTCCCCCAAGGCCCCACCCCGCTTCTTCCCACCCCAACTCTTCCTGCCCCCACCCCACCTCTTCCCTGCCCAGTTCTGCCCCCTCCCCTGAGTGTGCTGCACCCTTGCTTCTCCACCCTCCCCACCACCACCTCCTCATGCTGCAACATATCTGATCCTCAGCAGGTAGTAGGCACTGAGAGGAAGGGGGAGGCACTGATCGGCGGGACCTGCTGGCGGGCAGGAGGCATTGTGAGGAGGGGGAGGTTCTGCATATGGGGACTACTCCTTGCCCTCCTGCCACCCACCCACCCACCTCCTCATGATAAAGCACGGGGCCCCCAATTTGCCGTACCCAAGGGACGGCTCTGCTCATGACACATGAATACAGAAATTAAGGTCATGTTTTTTTTCTCATCTTGTCTCCTAAAAACACTTAAAACATAGTAAGAGATGCCCTTGCTTTAGGCTGATATTTTTGTGCCAACCCTCATCCCCTTGTGTGCTAAGATAGTGAGCCTGAACTATTCTCTATTCCCTTTGCTTACATGAGTCCAGAAACTCCTGACACAAAGTCCACTTACACACAATGGGGCTTTTGTTAGGCAAGGGGATGGGACAGACCAATGGGCCAGAATGGGGCTAGTGAACTTAAAGGAATTCAACAACAGTGGAACAGTGAAACAACAACACAATCCCTTTCCCCACCTCCAAACTGCTTGCATCAATCATTCTACTCCTGGTGCTTTCCACTATAAGATGCCATATGGAATATGGGCTGTGGTACCTTTCTTGGAGGTGACATATCTGACTCTCCCACCAGTGGTACCTCTCCTCCCCATCACTCATTTTCTTCCCTTCAAACATTTAACAACTGAAAAAAAAATCACTACAATTAACAAAGCAATTTATCTTTTGCCCTATGGCCTGGACCACAGTTTTTCACTTGTCTTCCTTGCAGAATAACTCCTACAATCCCACTTTTGCCACTTATTTGTGCCAAACCCTCCCTCCCCTGGCCAGTGCTGGACACAGGAGCTAGTAGAAGTGCTAAGGTAGCTAGTCTGCAGCTATTCCTCTCCACGACAGGCATTGCCTCCTTTGCTTATGTGGGTCTGGAAACTCCTTACACAAAACTGAATAAAACATGCAGGTGTTTTGTAGCGATTTATATTGATGAATAATAGGTAAAGGGATGGGGGAGAGATCAATGGGCCAGAATGGGGCTAAGAAATTTAAGGCAATTCAATTACAACAGTGAAACATGGAAGGGGTTGTGCTATTGTTTCTCCCTCCTCCAGGGGTGCTCAACACCTTTAGCTCCCCAACACAAGGCCTCTAATCTCACTAGTGGTGTATACAGAGCTGAGATATGTCAGCCTGATGAGATAGCTGCTTCTCTGCTGACTTCTACCTCTGGACCTTCAGCATGGTACATTGCTCCTCTGTCTTCATCGGCCCTCACAGCACATGTGAGTCTGAGTTCAAAGTGTTCACAACAAGTCCCAGTTTAGTAGAGTCCAGTCCTTTTCTCAGGCTCACAGGCACTTATACCCATAGCAACACAGTTCTTTTCCTTCCACCAAGGCCCATCATGCACAAGCTCTTGGAGCACTCCTTCCAACTCCTCCCAAATGTCGTGGAATCCTCCAGCTTCTTGCTGCTCTAGGCCATTGAGCCTCCAGGTCTTCGCTGCTCACACTTAGGTGCCATCTGCTGGTTTATTACACTATTGAAGTCTTTAGCTAACATTGTTCAATTATTAAAAATATAAAAGTAAGATTTTAACAGAAAATTGTCAACTGTTTTAGACAAAAATTTGCACAAAAAGGATCTCCTTTCCATTTAAAAAATTCAACTTTTCATCTAAAAAACAAAAGCTTTTTGACTGAAAACCAATAAAAAAAACCTGAAAACTTTCTTTTAAATAAAAATGACAAAATTTTCCAAGGAAAGAAAAAATGTTTTTGGACCATATATATATAAAATTATCTGTGAGGGCAGGCTACATACAAAATCCTTTCAGGTGGCAAAAAAACCCAACAAAACAACAACAACTTGAAGTAGAATTTGCAAAAGCTCCTAGACTACGGTGACCAGACAGCAAATGTGAAAAATCAGGACAGGAGTGGGAGTTCCCTCTAATTTTTGATAGGCCGTGTGCACAAAAAATTTCTTCTGTGCAAACTGTTATGCTTCTGTGCAAATTTTTGTGCACGTGGTATTTCACAGTGTGCACAGGGTTAGGATCTGTGTGTGCACGCACACGTGCACAGCTTAGAGGGAACAGTGTGTGTGTGGGGGGGGTAATAGGAGCCTATATAAGAAAAAGACGCAAAAATCGGGACTGTCCCTATAAAAGCGGGACATCTGGTCACCCTAGGTACCCTCATGGATAAATGTCACCTCAAAGCAGACTTTGATGTTTATTAATCTGCATGCAAGATTAAAATCTTTAAGCTACAGAACAATAACTGGGAGAAGTCTCTAGGTAATGTAGTAAGAGAGTTTTTATTTTTTCATTTTTACAATCATGAAGCATGCTTTTAGTTTTATAGTAGAAAGCCCCCAAAATAGTTTGAGAAGACAACTTCATACACTAAATATAAAATACGTTGTTCCTGTGTACACAGTTCCTTTTATTCTCTCTAATGGGTGGTTCTACCTTATTACCTTCTCCCATCTGTATTTGATTTACATGTCAGACACAGTTGCTGCTGGCTGTCTAAATTGCCTATTAATTCAAGGGAAGGAGGGATGCAGCAAGATCCCATTTCAATAATAATAAAAGATACCATCAGGACATGGAGCAAGATATTAAAAGAGTCAGGACATCTGGTCACCTTATCACTTGTGTCAAGTCAATCTTAGTTTGAGTGCATTGGTTACAAATTATGGAAAAGCATATAAAAGAAAAGTGTGCAACAAATTGTGACTGAGTTTGGTGTTGAACTTGATGTTAGACATTTTTGTGTGTTTTCAGAGTTTAAAGTAAATTTTGTGACATGTAACATTCAAGATTTGTTGCACAAACTTTGATATAGAAATAATGCACATAGACAGTTTACACACACAACTTTGACAATGCATTTAAATCTGAACTGGTAAAAAATAATGATAAAACCAAGGTTCTAAGCTTATTTGTTGTGTTGGTGGTATTACACCTCTCTGAGAAAGATATTGTACGAGAGTTCTTATTTGCCCATTGGCAGGTATTTGCTCACTTATCACACACAGACCAGTAAAGACACATAGCAAATCCAACCTGTATGTAACTCCATGGACTCAACTCATGGTAAATTCACCATTAATAGCCTATTGTTTTAGTGAATGTTGGTCTCTAAGAGGACAGAAGTCTGAGAATTCTGTCCCCTTAGAGACTGTTACTTAGTGCTCACTTTTGACAGTTTATCAACTGAGATACTTGAACTGACAGTCCCTAGATTTTAATATCAGGCAACTGGGGGGAAAGCATTCTCAGTGAAGGCTTTTGATTCTGGAAACTGAGTCTGACATATCATAAGTCTCTTGACCTTCCAGGCACCTTGAAAGGCCCTTAGGCTTTCTCCAAGGACTTTAGGAAGTGTAGTTTTTTGCTTTGTCTGGATGGGTGAGTTTTTCATAATGTTATTGTAATACTGATACCCCAGGATGGGTTGTTGGCAGTAGGGATCAAACATGGGACTTCTGAATCGTAAGACATGAACCTCAAATGCCTGAGCTAAACAAGCCAACTCACTTAGAGATTGATGGGCCTGCTATAGCAGTAGCTAAGTAGCCTAACCACCACAAGAGGAGGACAGAACACCACGTGGAGTGGGCATGGCTTACATTATTTTTTTTTCTGACAGCATGTTAATTGGACTGATTATTTGTGTGTATTTAAATTTCTGTATTCTGTACAGAGCACTGGACACTATGCTAGGCACATCATACATAAATAAATAGAAACATGTTGTGAGATTATTTTGTACAGCATTTTGAGATCCTGAGATGAGAGCAGCTATAAAATTATAAAGGCTTATTAACATTGCCAAATTCTGATCACACCTTCTTTCTAATTCAATAGCAGAATCATCTGCGCTTATATTAATTGCTATATTAATAGTTTTACTTTTCCACAACCATCTTTTAATTTTTTCTTCTCTAGATTATGTTTTACTGCTGATATTACAGTTTTAGAGGGCTGTGATACATTCAATATAGTGCTAGTGCTCGGAAAGGGGAATACTAGGCTGAAATTGCCACAGTTCTCCAAAGACAGCCAGAACTCTTAGATAAATATAGTTGTTCTCACAACCTCCTGTGTCCATTATGAACTATTGTTTTCCTCTCCTATTTGTTCCTCACTTATCACTTCTTCCTATTTAATGAAACCTAAATCCATTTTTTCCCCTATATGCACTGCCAAAATCCTTTTCCATCTCTCAAAGCACATAAGCCTTTTCCTTGAGTGTCTTCATTGGCTAAAAGTCTAATTTCATGTTCTCCACGCTCTATCCCCACCCAGTCTTCTCACCTTCTTACTCCTTTTATCTTTCTCCCATGCTCAGCTTTGTGCCTTCCGTCATGTTGCATCCTATGCTTCAAACGGCCTCTGGTTTTCTCTGCCTAGAATCCTTCATACCTTCTCTTTTCAAAAATATCCCGATAATCTCCCTTTTCTGAATGATTGTTTCATTGTTTTTGTCTTCTCTAGCTGTTTTTAAAATCTCCTGTGGGCAGGAAACAAGTCTTCCAATGTCCTTTGTAAATGTGATGCCATGTGAGCAATTATAAACAATAAAAATAAGTGTTAGGGAGGTGCTTGGAGGCTGTATTCCAGATAACGGTCTCTGGAGCACAGTGAAGAATGTCCACTACTCATAGAATCATAGAATCATAGAATATCAGGGTTGGAAGGGACCTCAGGGGGTCATCTGATTGACTTTTGTATGATGCATCTTAGCAGTTTTGAGATTTTTTTCAGGTTTAGAATCTAAAGGGTCTGATTATACTTAATGGCTCTTCAAGCACCTATTCTGCTGTTTCTCTTTAGACAAATGTCACCCTATTGCAAGAACATCTGCAGTGTTTTTTGTTTTTTCCAGAAAGTGATTAATTACAGTGGGGTATATGCTCTCTGCTGCTAGCTTTGCTATATATATATATCTGTATTGCTATATATACATCCATATGGAGTTTTTCATCCCGAGTTATTCCAATGTGCAATACAAACTTTGCAATATGGAGCTATAGAGATGTGTATATCTATATAGAGAGCTCTATAGAGATATAGATTAGGACTCTTATAGAAGTCATTGATGGGTATAGTGTAGAACAATAACAGTAAGTTTTTCAGAGCGTTCAGTGCTGGCTTAACCTAGCTCTGATTGATTAATGTCAATGGTAGCACTCCAGTTGAGTTCAAGAAGGGCAGATTTAAGGCAATGCTGAATACCTTTCAAAATCCCACCCTTGTTGTGTCTCCCTGGTCAGCCTCTTTGCTTGTCTTTTCCAATAAACCTGTGGTTTCACCTTGACTTCTTTCAGTTTAATTTCTAAAAACAGAAATGCATCTTTGGGTACGGAGGTAAATTTTCAACAGAAACTCCATCTCCCTTTTCAACTTCCTTTTGTTTATTTCAAGAGCCCATAAATATATCATCAGCTCTGACTCTCCCTTGTCTTTCCATATTTCCCATGTTTGTAAATCTGATTATTAGCATAACTGTTACATTTCCTTGTGTATGAAAGTGCTTCAACTCTGTCTTTGCTAAAATCCCTGTTCATTCCTTCATACCATACCTTCTTTCCTTGACTGTAGAAATTCTCTCTTCATGACCTCCATAAGTGCTCATGAGCTGCACTCCACAATTGCAAAATACTTCCTCTTACCTCCTCACACTGGTATCTGCCTGCTCAAAAGCAGCCACCAGCCAATCCACTTCAATGCTCCACCCCGTGGAAACTTTCCCCCCTTAGCTTCACAAATGTTATGCAGAGCACAGCAGGATGCTATCACCACGAGAATATTTTCCTCACTGAGATCTAACCTGCCAAAAAGGCAGTACCAGCGACCTTTTAATCTGCCAAAGACACATTCAATAGTCATTCTGCACCTGCTGAGCCTGTTGTTGAAGTGCTCCTTGCTGTAGTCAAGGTTTCCAGTCTAAGGTTTCATGGGCCATGGGAGCAAGGGGTAGGCTGGGTCTCCCAGGATGGCAACTGGCATTTCCACATCCCCAGTTGGACTCTTCTGGTCTAGAAAGAAAGCTTTCTATACAGGACAGTGTTCCTGAAGATGTGCATAACAACCCCGTGTTGATGTTGATGTTAGTGAAATGACCCCGGTGATCCACCAGCACTTGCAATACCACAGAAAAGTAGCTCTTTCTGTTGATGTATTATGCTGCAAGGTGGTCTTGGGCCAAAATGGGGATATGTGTGCCATCTATTGCCCCACTGTAGTTAGGGAATCCCATTGCTGCGAAGCCATCCACTATTTCCCATAAATTGCACAGAGTCACAGTCCTTTTCAGCAGGAGTCAATTAATGGCCCTGGACACTTGAATCACTGCAAAACCCCATGGTGGACTTCCCACCTCCAAACTGATCTGCATCTAATTGGTAGCAGTCTGGAGTTGCCAGTTTCCACACAGTGATTGCCACTTGCTTCTCCACTGTGAAAGCAGTTCTCAGTTTGCTGTGCTTGCAGGGGTGAGCTCCACACACAGTTCCAGGAAGGTGACTTTGCAATCCAAAAGTTCTGCAGCAACTGCTCATCATCCCAGACCTGCATGACTCAGTGCTTGTTTCCTGAGCCCAGTACCAGTGGTCCACCCTGTGCAGCTATCTTGAGTTGTTTCTTTGCATGGTGTCATTATCGTATTCACAGCTAGTGAAATCCTGCAGGATTAGCTGCGTTGTGTTCATAACGCTTATCACAAGACTGGCAAGCAGTGCAGGATCCATGCTTTCAGATAAAGATGGCAGGCATACTGTTTACAGGGGCTGTTGAAAAGTGGTCCAGAACATACTCAGAAGCCTATAGAATGATGTAATTGAGAAAACCGCATAATGGGATGGTGAGCCCACCCCCAAGAGACACTGCAATCCCTTCCCAGAGCAGATGGTGGGGAGTTGCACAGTGGGATAGCTACCCATGGTACACTGCTCTCTCTGTTGATACAAAAGCACCAACTGTGGATGCACTCTACCATCACAAGGAGCATTGTGTGGATGTGCAAAAGTGATTTAATTACACCAGTGGATGATCGTCAACATAATTTAAATTTATGTAACTTTGTAGTGCAGACATAACTTTAGTCTATGGGCTTGTCTACACTACCAGCCAGATCAACAGGCAGCGATCGATATAGTGGGGGTCAATTTATCGTGACTAGAATTGGTGGGATAAATCAACCGCCAATCGCTCCAGCGTCGACACCGGTACTCCATCTCAATGAGAAGCACGAGGGAAATGAAGACAATGCAGTAAGTAGATCTAAGTACGTCGACTTCAGCAATGTTATTCAGGTAGCTGAAAGTGCCTAACTTAGATCGATCCCCCCCCCCCCCCGTAGTGTAGACAGTTCTTTGTCTACACTACAGCTTAAGTTGGCATAACTTATGTTGCTCAGGGATATAAATAAACCACCCCTCTGAGAGACATAAATTACACCATCATAAGCATTGGTGTCAACGTTGTTATGTTGGCGGGAGAGCTGGAGTAGTTAAGCTAACAGGAGAGCTCTCTCCCATTGCCTTAGAGTGGCTACATATTATTGGTGCAGCTGTGCCACTGTAAAATCTCTAGTGTAACCGTGCCCTTACTGTAAATGAGAGTGCAGCCACCTTGCTCTTATTCTCAAGCCCCTTCCCTGTCTGTTTGTTCATTTGATAATCCAGTTCAAATTATCCTCTTGGTTTTAAAACACTGCAGGGATTCACTCCAACCAACATGACAGTTCTTGGGCCTGAATATCTATTCGAGTGTTACACTTGTTTTATGCCAGTGTAATTCTATTGAAGTCAGATCTCTGTTACTTAGCTCCTTCTTCTCATCTACCACTCGCCTCTTTCCACAGCCTCTGCACCATCTCATCACTTTTGTTGCAATTCTCTCTTCAACCCTTTTAATCTGAAATTACTTCCCTGGATCTCTATGATTCATTGATTCTCAATTGAAAACGTGTATATTCTTTTGTTTATGCCAAGCTATTTCTGTCTCCCTCTGCTATTCTTACAGCACTGCTATAAATCAACCTTGATATAAGGTTGTAAGATTGTTTCCACTACAATTATCCACATTGCTACATACTGTTATCCTATGTTTTCACCTCTTGGACTGAATTTTTCCATGCTAGCCTTTTGTCTAAAGTGCGGGGAGGGTTTTGTTTGTTTGTTTTTTTGGTGGCAGGGAGGTTATGGGGGTTAAATCCTTTCAGCAGTCATTAAGTTATGAGAGAGTGAAAAAAATACTACTTATAAAAATCTACATTTGGGGCCATGTCAAACTGCTACTGTCTCTTTAAGGACAAGAAGTGGTCAGCATCTTGTCTCATACAAAGAAAAGGCAGCAAAAGATTTAATAACACTTCATTGTGTCTGTTAGTGCAGCTGCTCTGAGGAATGCACAATTTCTTGGTGACTCAGAGCAGCCAAAAGTCTGAAAGCTGGTGTTGGTGCCTGCTGTCAATGGCCTTAACTCTCACTGACCTTTATGGGAGTGTGATTTGCATATCAAAAGGAGAGCAAAACCCTTTATGTTTTACAATAAAGAGAGGTTTTTTACATATTCTAATTTTTGTTGATAGAAAACTTCTCCCCCTTCTTTAAACTTTTTCTTTTTTCATTTTCTTTCCCTTTTTGTTCATTCTGAAAGTGGTTTTTAAAATGCAAGTGACAAGGACCCAATCCTGCACTCTTTTATCTGACAAAACTCTTGTTGAATTAGCACTAAATTGTGACTGGGACTATATATCTGCAGAGGAGGGGAAAGGGGGTAAGGATCCCCCTAATGGTCCAGCACACGCTACCTAGACATTGGGTCTGTGTTCAAAGAAGCCAATAGAAAATTTGTGCCCAATACTCTTCCTGACCCCAGAGAAGGTGAAGGCTTGATTTTACTCTCCCAATGCAGTGGTCAGCTCATTTAAATCAGCACAAGGACTATTGTATTTGTTACTGGTGGATGCCATCTTCAAATTATTACCCTCATTAGCCCCCTGTCCCCTGGAGCAAGGAAGAAGCAGGGAGGGAACTGTGCATCAGAGGGTGCCTGCCTCCTGGGGGAGTGCAGCAAACATTGCTCAGGACTTGCCTAAAGTCACAATCTGGCTCTAAAATGGGAGGTTTTCCATGGGTTATTTTGTATCTTTGTCTTGCTTAACCAAGCAACCTCAGATCCTGACTCTGGAAGTTTCTTCAGTGCCATCACTGCATGAGAGTGGCTCAGACCTCTCAATCTGCCAAGGCTCAAATGTGAGCCATATGTGGCAATAAACAAAAATAATGGACACAAAAAATGATTCACACAGAAAATTTTTAATGCTGTGGAATTTGGTTCCTTTGCAATGTTCCCTCTAATTTTTTCTACCCATGTGTGGAATAAATTTTATGTGCACCAATATTGAGGTAATGCTGATGTGCACTAACAGTAGAAACAAAAATCCTAGATATAATATATATTTTTAAAAAGTTACCATAGGGATAATTACTCTATCCAGGACAGGTTAGACATTTTAGAACTCACTACTCAAATAATTAAATTTAAGAGTAAGAGAGAAATAAAAATTATGAAATTCATTGAGCAGTCAAAATAATAAAGTAACACTTTCAAAGAATAAAATTACAGAAAAGTATCAAGGAGTATCAACAACAATAATACAAGTATGTGTTGGGAGGTGAATGTGAAAGACTGCATGTGAATGTGTGTGAGACCGTGAGACAGAGTGTGTGTGTATGAGAGAGAGAGAGAGAGAGAGAGAGAGAGAGAGAGAGAGAGAGAGACAAACATACATCTCTCCTCTCTGTGACCCCAAGGCTGGGAGAGAGGTGTCTCTCCCATCCCCGCTGCAGCTCCTGCCAGAGCTGGGGCCAGGGGAGAGAGGCATCTCTCTCCCCACAGCCCTGCATGCCCCAAGCTCCCCCAAACCCCAATCACCTCACCCTACTATACCCACCCTCCACATTCTCCATGCTCATTTGTGAGCATGCCTCCATGGCTTGTGCACAACCCTTGATGGCCTCATGTGCAGCCACGCAGGCACGCACCTTAGAGGGAACACAGTTCCTTTAGTGTAGATAACTCAAAAGCAGGCCACATGTCCATATGTCAGGTTTCAGAGTAGCAGCCGTGTTAGTCTGTATTCGCAAAAAGAAAAGGAGTACTTGTGGCACCTTAGAGACTAACCAATTTATTTGAGCATGAGCTTTTGTGAGCTACAGCTCACTTCATCCATATGTGGTGCTAGTAGATCAGGTGCCAGCTCATGACAAAGCCCCTCACCTCAAATGAACACTGACAAAGGCATAGCTGGGTACCCGTCTGGCTCACCTGTGTGTTAGTATTATCAAAAGAGCTATTATAATTATAAAAATGTGTTTAGTGTTTAAATTTTACAAAATGCTTGTAAATTGCTGCGCAGATTAATCTCACTTATAACATCTATATCCCATATTAGAAGGTAATATTTAAGTGTTTGCTCTTAATCTGTGAACCCCTACCGTCAGGAGAGAAGCATTACCAAAGGAAAAATACTAGTTTGACACAGAAGGTGTTATCTCCTGTCAAGCAAAAGAAGGCCTGTAGACACCAAAGAAACCATTGTAGAATATCAGAGGACAAACCCACCCGTGAAAAGGAGACATGAATGAGGACTCATCCCATCTGCTTGATCTCTGGGAAAGGGGAATAAAAATCTCTGATAGGAAGAAACTGCATCTCTGTGCTGCTTGGACTTTGGGAGGGCAAGATTTCCAGTCATAAGCAAGGGATCCTCAGCTGCTTAGCCTGGGTTAGCCCTAAAAGACATACAGAGCTTGCTTGTTATACAAGCTTCTACCACCTTTTGGAAACTAAGACTGTAACTCATTTCTATGTGTATGTTTACTTGCTTTAACCTTGTAAATAACTCTCATTTCTTTTTCTTAGTTAATAAATTATTAGTTACAAATTTATTATAGAATTGGTTACAAATGTTGTCTTTAGTGTGCGTCTGAGGTATAATTGACCTGGGTAAGTGACCGGTGCTTTGGGACTGGGAGTAACCAGAATATTGCTGTAATTTTTCAGTGTAATGGACTATCAATCACAAAGATAAGTTTACCTGGGTGGCAAGATGGGTTAGAGTACCCAAGAGGACTGTCTTGAACTCCATGTTAAGGCTGTTGTATTGCATAAGGAGTTCAAACTTGAAACTTGCTTGGTGAAATCTAAGTATAGAACTTACAACCAATTTGGGGTATGTGCCCTGCTTCTTAATAGTCTGCCCTGAGGTTGGCACTCATGCTCCTGAGCCACTTCAGATAGTTTGACACCTTAGTTTCATGATTCATAGTTTCTCATATAAATAATTTTCAATAATAAAATTTGTGTTAAGTGTATATAGATCTTTGGTACTAAAATGAATGACATCCCTTGAAATGAGGAACTAGAAGCTTGAAATGGCTATTGCTATACCATAGTTTCATGACGTATTGATTCCTCAGGTCAGGATCTAGAGTTGTTTAGGGGTCATGTATTTTGATGCTTTCACTATATTAAAAACCAACCAACCCACAAATTTTAGAAATTACTAAGAGGAAAGTTGAAAACTATACAAAGAAAATCATCCTTCCAGAATCCATACATATTAGCTCCCAAAACCATAAATTAGATTATTTGTGACAAATCTGGTTTTCAGATTGAAGGGAGATAATGATATATTCTTCCATATTTCCCCTCATATTCATTGCAAAATTTTTCTTTAAAATATTTTTAAAATATTAACGGTGCTAAGTGACAACAATGCATTTACATATTGTCATCGTGTACAAAATCCAAGAATTTAAAAACCAGGAAATGAATAGTTAATAACATCATAAATGTTACACTGCTCACGTAATTATCATAAATACGATAGGCTGAATCTTCATGTGGTGTAAATTGGTGTAGATCCTTTGATTTCAAGCTACATTGACTTACACTAGCTGAGGATTTAGTCAATTACTCTTATCAAGAATCAAGAAATGCATATTTCATCATAAAACAGCATCATTCATTCTAACCCAGGGAATCATTTCTCTCAGAATGATTGCCTTTTGTTTGCTAGATTTTGGCATGTGAATAGTTTCTTTAAAAGATACTGTTAAATATTATCAGTTAATATGTGACTGAAATAAATCATGTAAAACCAACCTAATAGCTTTCTTCGACAGGGTAACAAGCCTTGGGATGGGGGAAGTGGTGGTTGTGGCATATGTTGACTTTAGTAAAGCTTTTGATACTGTGTTGTATGAACTTATCATAAACAAACTAAGGAAATACAACCTAGATGGAACTACTATATGGTGGGTGGAACTACTATAAGGTGGTTGGAAAACCGTTCCCAGAGAATAGTTATCAGTGGTTTACAGTCAAGCTGGAAGGGCATATCAAGTGGGGTCCTGCAGGGATCAGTTCTGGGTCCAGTTCTGTTCAATATCTTCATCAGTGATTTCAATAATGGCATATAGAGTACACTTATAAAGTTTGCAGATGATATCATGCTGGGAGGGGTTACAAGTGCTTTGGAGGACAGGGTTAAAATTCAAAATGATCTGGATAAACTGGAGAAATGGTCTGAAGTAAATAGGATGAAATTAAATAATGACAAACGCAAAGTACTTCACTTAGGAAGGAACAATCAGTTGCACACATACAAAATGGGAAATGACTCCTAGAAAGGAGTACTGCAGAAAGGGATCTGGGGGTCATAGTGGATCACAAGTTAAATATGAGTCAATAGTGTAATGCTGTTGCAAAAAAAGCAAACATCATTCTGGAATGTATTAGCAGGAATGTTGTAAGCAAGACACTAAAAGTAATTCTTCGACTCTATTACAAGCTGATTGGGCCTCAGCTGGAGTATCGCATCCAGTTTTGGGCACCACATTTCAGGAAAGATGTGGACAAATTGGAAAAAGTCCAGAGCAACAAAAATAATTAAATGTCTAGAAAACATGACCTATGAAGGAAGATTGGAAAAATTGGATTTGTTTGGTCTGGAGTAGAGAAGACTGAGTAACATGAGTAACTGAGTAGCATGGTAACAGTTTTCAAGTACGTAAAAGGCTGTTACAAGGAGGAGGCAGAAAAATTGTTCTCAGCCTCTGAGGATAGGACAAGAAGCAACGGATTTAAATTGCATTAAGGTTGGTTTAGGTTGGACATTAGGAAAAACTTCCTAACTGTCAGGGTAGTTATGCACTGGAATAAATTGCTTAGGGACATTGTGGAATCTCCATCATTGGAGATTTTTAGAGCATGTTAGATAAACAGCTGTCAGGGATGGTCTATATAATACTTAGCCCTGCAATGAGTGCAGGGAACTGGACTAGATGACCTCTTGAGGTCCCTTCCAGTTCTATGATTCTATGTATAAATCAACTGAAAGCAGATCTTTTTGTAATATAATTAAAACTTCTGTTTACTGAGAATAACATTGTATATGTAGTTATACAGTTATTATTAAACATAGTTGATATTTGATAAAAATTGTCAGTGGGGTTTTCAAAAATACCTAAGTGAATTAGAAGCATGAGTACAATTCAAAGTCAATGGGACTTGTGCTTCTAAATTATTTATGTGCTTTTGAAAATGGCATTTGGATTTGAAGCTATTCAATATTTGCCAGTTTTGGCCTGATCCAAAGCACAGTGAAATCAATAGGAATCTTTCTACTAACTTCAATAGGCTTTGTGTGCAGCTCATAAAGGATAAAAATCTGTTAGCTAGGTGGACATTTGGCTCATGAGATAAGAAATTTTGCTTTTGGTGCTGGAGATTTTGGGTTCTATCTCAGCTAGCTATCCATGAAGTGTCATAACATGTACAAAACCTAAGGAATAGAACAAACTATATGACATTTTTGGGGAATAGTATGTGACAATGATATAAAAACGTATACTGAAATACATACACATAAAGTTGTATGTGCAATCTTAACTTCTCTATTTCTTGACTTTTGACAACCTTAATATTTTCTTAATATCATTTTTGTATGGAATTATCGTTCCCCTCTATTCGACATTAGTGAGGCCTCATCTGGAGTACTGTGTCCAGTTTTGGGCCCCACACTACAAGAAGGATGTGGAAAAATTGGAAAGAGTCCAGCGGAGGGCAACAAAAATGATTAGGGGACTGGAACACATGACTTATGAGGAGAGGCTGAGGGAACTGGGATTGTTTAGCTTGCGGAAGAGAAGAATGAGGGGGGATTTGAAGAAGAATGAGGGGGGATTTGATAGCTGCTTTCAACTACCTGAAAGGGGGTTCCAAAGAGGATGGATCTAGACTTTCTCAGTGGTAACTGATGACAGAAGAAGGAGTAATGGTCTCAAGTTGCAGTGGGGGAGGTTTAGGTTGGATATTAGGAAAAAACGTTTTCACTAGGAGGGTGGTGAAACACTGGAATACGTTACCTAGGGAGGTGGTGGAATCTCCTTCCTTAGATATTTTTAAGGTCAGGCTTGACAACCCTGCCTAGGTTGATTTAGTTGGGGATTGGTCCTGCATTGAGCAGGGGGTTGGACTAGATGACCTCCTGAGGTCCCTTCCAACCCTGATATTCTATGATTCTATGATCTTGGGATATTTAAAGAAAACAAGAAGAAAAAGAAATTCTATGACCTGAAACTATATGGCTAACCACCACCAGAAGGTGATTTCTCACTCAGTTTAGTACATCTTTAAAGTGTGCAGTGACTGACAGCAATTTCGTATGAAGAAGTAGTTTCCCCAGTTCAATCACAGACACTGTTGTAGAAGTAAAATTTTCAGGAGAACTCAACATATTACTACATTATTTGTCAAATTTGCTGATTCTAGAGGCATTGATTTCCCATGTATTCATCAAGCTTTTTTTTTTTAATAAGCTCATGGCAGAGATCAATCCATCTCTGGTGTTAATGTTTGGTTGTTGTTTTTTCATACTCTGCTGAAGATTTTTTAAAAATGCTTCAAGAACTCATTAGGAAGAGAAAAATTTATATTACATCTCTGAACAACACTGATATGCACTGCTCCTGCGGGAATTCTGCACCACTGCAGATGCACAGAATTCATATATCCCACACAATTTTTTTGCCACAGAAAATACATTATGCCCTAGAAGAGCTGCAATTTCACCTTTTGCCTGAACATAGCTGGCTGTTCTGATGCCACAGAAGCATCTGGTGGGCAAAGCATGGAACTGCATCACTTCTGTGGCAGAATGTATTTTCTGTGATGGAAAAAATTCTGTGTGCATGCAGTGGGGCAGAAGCCCCCCAGGAATAGAAGTTCATCACAGCACCCTGCCCGTGAAGCCAGGTTAGGACAGATCTGGGCACAAAGGGGCTGCTGGGGGGTGTCACAGACTGGGGTTCAGAAGGGCTAGTGAGGGGGACAGACTGGGTTGCAGGCTCAGAAGCTAGTGGGGTGACAGCATTGAGCCAGGGGCTGAATGGGAGTGGGGGTGCAAGGGCACATGCAGAGGGTGCTGCAGGGACATATGGGGATGGGAAGGTGTGGGGATGCCTGACTGAACAGGAGAGGCTTAGGGTCAGCCAGGGTCTGTATGGGAGAGGCTTCCCAACTCCCTAGCAATCCAACCTCTCTGCTCCAAAATAACCTGTTCCATACTTCTCTCACCCACACCCAACAATCCTCCAGGTTCACTTCAGAATCCTTCTCTCTCCCTCAGCTCCTCCATTACACCTAACTCCCACAAGCCTTTGCACTGCTTCTGACAGGTTCAGGAAATACAGTTCTGTATTATAATTTAAATGAATTATTCAGAGTTCTGTATTAATATGCCTAGTAAGGAATCTATTTGTCAAAAAAATTACCAGAATCTTTTTTTTATCTGTTTTGTTACATACATATTTGCTGAAAGATATTTTGAAATAAATTACCAAAATAGTTGAAACTGGCATGATTATATTGTGTTATTTTGACAAATAAAATATACAGAATTTTGCAGAATTTTAAAATATTGTGAGCAGAATTTTTAATTTTTTGGTGCAGAATTTTTTTGGCACCAGATTTTTAATTTTTTGGTGCAGAATTTCTGCTGGAGTAATGCGCACACATTTTCATACCAACCTTCCATCACTAAAACCTCAAGTCCAACACTTATATCTACTTCTTCGTGATAGTACTCAAAGAAGATAGTTACAATTTTGTTTTATATTGTCAGCTACTGTTGAGCACAAGGAAATCAACATGTAATTTGCCAAATGCAATCTCATAAAATCTGCAGAATATGCACATCCCACACTGATTATTAGTAAGGAACTCTATTCTTTATCAGGAGTTTTTTAATTGTGTTGTTCAGTTTAATTTGCACAATACATTTTACACTGGGAATAATCTTTAATTTTTGTTTCATTTCTCTTTAGTATTCATGATCAGGTACTCAGATGTGTTGCATAATAGCTGAATTTTCTTCCACAACAATTTTCTTTTTCCTGAAATAAAAGAAAATTTATTTAGGATTTAAGGATTTAAATCAGGGACAAAAAATAATAAAAAAATTAATTAGGGCTGTCAATTAATCGCAGTTAACTCACACAATTAATTCAAAAAATGTAATTGCGATAAAAAATATTAATCACAGTTAATCACACTGTTAAACAAGAGAATAACAGTTAAAATTTAATAAATATTTTGATACTTTTCTACGTTTTCAAATATATCAATTTCAATTACAACACAGAATACAAAGTGTACAGCGCTCACTTTATATTATTTTTATTACAAATTTTTGCACTGTAAAATGATACACAAAAGAAATAGTATTTTTTCAATTCACTTCATACAAGTACCATAATGCAATCTCTTTATCATGAAAGTGTAACTTGCAAATATAGGGGGGGTTTTTTGTTGCATAACTGCACTCAAAAACAAAATAATGTAAAACTTTAGAGCCTGCAAGTTCACACAGTCCTACTTCTTATTCAGCCAATTGCTAAGAGAAATAAGTTTGTTTACATTTACAGGAGATAATGCTGCCCACTTCTTAATTACAATGTCACCTGAAAGTGAGAATAGGCGTTCACATGACACTGTTGTAGCTGGTGTTGCAAGAGATTTATGTGCCAGATACGCTAAAGATTCATCTGCCTCTTCATGCTTTGGTTATCATTCCAGAGGACATGCTTCCATGCTGATGACGCTTGTTAAAAAAATAATGCATTAATTAAATTTGTGATTCAACTCCTTGGGGGAGAATTGTATTTCTTCTGATCTGTTTTACTTGCATTCTGCCATGTATTTCATGTTATAGCAATCTCAGATGATGACCCAGCACGTGTTGTTCATTTTAAGAACACTTTCACTGCAAATTTGACAATATTCAAAGAAGATACCAATGTGAAATTTCTAAAGATAGCTATAGAACTCGATCCAAGATTTAAGAATCTGAAGTGCCTTCCAAAATCTGAGAGGGATGAGGTGTGGTGCATGCTTTCAGAAGTCTAAAAAGAGCAACACTCTGATACGGAAACTACAGAACCCAAACCGCCAAAAAATAAAATCAACCTTCTGCTGGTGGCATCTGACAAAGATGATGAAAATGAACATGCGTCAGTCCGCACACACCTTCTTGTCAACTGTCTAAATGGGCCATCCTGATTATCACTACAAAAGTTTTTTTCTCCTGCTGATAATAGCTCATCTTAATTAATTAGCCTCTTACAGTTTGTATGGCAACTTCCAGTTTCTCTGTACATATATATATATATATATCGTCTTACTATATGTTCCATTCTATGCATCTGATGAAGTGGGCTGAAGCCCATGAAAGCTTATGTGCTAATAAATTTGTTAGTCTCTAAGGTGCCACAAGTACTGATGTTCTTTTTGCTTTGGATTGTTATTGAGCAGAACCAGTCATCGGCATGGATGCATGTCCTCTGGAATGGTGGTTGAAGCATGAAGGGACATACAAAATCTTTAGCGTATCTGTCATGTAAATATCTTGCAACACTGGCTATAACAGTGCCATGCAAATGACTGTTCTCTCTTTCAGGTGACATTATAACAAGAAGGGGGAAACATTATCTTCTGCAAATGTAAACAAACTTGTTTGTCTAAACTATTGCCTGAACAAGAAGTAGGACTGAATGGACTTGTAGGCGCTCAAGTTTTACTTTGTTTTATTTTTGAATCAGGGTTTTTTTGTACATGATCATGAAAGTTGAACTTACAAATGAAGAATTAAGAGATTGCATTACAGTACTTGTGTGAGGTGAATTGAAAAATACTATTTCTTTTGTTTTTTACAGTGCAAATATTTGTAATAAAAATAAATATAAACTGATCACTGTACACTTTGTACTCTGTGTTGTAATTGAAATCAATATATTTGAAAATGTAGAAAACATCCAAAAATATTAAAATAAATGGCATTCTATTATTGTTTAGCAGTACAAGTAATCATGATTAATTTTTTTAATCACTTGAGAGTCCTAAAATAAATATATTAAAGTAACAAGTATTCTTGATACTTTAGAATTTTTAATGTAGAGACAGAATAAGGGGAAAATCCCTGAGAGTAGCTCATGAGAATTGTATGATAGACTATACTAATGGCTGCTCTGATGTACAGTATAGAGCTCTTGGGCCAAATTCTCCCCTCAAGTACATTCACCACTCCTATTGACATCGATGGGAGCTGCTTATGTGCATCCAAGGGGAGAATTGGGCTCTCTTTTTATTTCAGTTGTGCTGCCTTCAGCTAAAATGGCCCAGAGTGACCTTTGTAAAAAAGAAAGAAAGAACTCCTATGGGCTGCTGAGACCATCTGTGTCATTTCTGCCTGGAGTGAATTATTACAGAGCTGATATAAATCCCTCAAATAATATGGTTTATGCTGGCAGCCTGAGCAGTATGGAGAGCTGTACAATATCTGCCCTGTTTAGACTTTGATCTACTGCAGTAAAACACCCTATTTCATGCAAATTGTTCATAGCCAATCAAAGTCACTATAGACATAATAGGGGTTCTTCATTTCACTTTATTGCTCATGGTTCTGTCCTCCCTGCCCCATGACATCATAATGCAAGTTCATACATGACAAAGAAATATATGGATTGCAATCACTTCTTAATTATTACTTTATCCAGTAAAAATATGCAATTCTCTTTGTCTGAAGGAGCAAATGATCATTTAAAATGCCATCTATAAAGAACGGTTACCTTTTCATTCATCTTTAGTTGGCTGCTTAATTAGGATCCTGTGCTACAATGGCAAATAATGGATATTGATTAATGGCTTTCACAAAAACGGTGAGGATAAGACTGGCATCTGGTGGTCTTGACAGATGCACAAGCCACTCACAATGGTTTTGTGTCAGGCAATTCAGGTCCCAGAAAGGGAGACTGCATGATTAATGAGTTTTGCACCTCCTCTTAATGTGCTCAACTGTTTCTGCATTAATGCAATTCGTTAGACATTTATTTGGGTCACTGTTAGCATACTGAAGTGGGAGTGTCTGGTGGTGGCTACAATAACAGCCATAAAATAAATAAAATGGAAATCAGAAAAGTAGGAGGTGAGGTCTAAAAGAGCAGGATCACCTGTTTTTTGTCAGTCTGCACTGAATATTTGCTTGGCGTTTTTTAAAATAACATTTGGAAGGTTGTAACTCATTTGCACTCACAGCTTCCTTTATAATGGATTGTTCTTGCTTCATCAATTCTAGCTACTGTCAAACACCTTAAGACCTTTTAAATGCAGGACTAATATTTCTCATACTTCTACATTAATGTTTCATGAAAAAGAAAACTTTTTAACTGCTCAGCATTATGAAGTGAGTAATCTAGAGAGTTTGAATAACTGAAAGACAAAGAAAAGTGAGATTCAGGAGTAGTTGGTTAAAATATACATTAAAGATTCCTAAGTAAAGTAAATAAGGGAACTCACCAAAAATATAGATTCAAATGACACAATAATTCCATGAACCAGATTGTCCTCTACTCTGAACCATCTGTGTGGGCTGAGGGAACAAAATCGGAGATAATTCTTATTATAGACCCAACCTCTGTGGCATTATAACCCTTTCTCATGCCCCATAGAATTCTCTTTAGTTCCACGGAAATAAACATATATGCTTTATATATGCTTTTGATACTATTAATCATACACTTCTTTATATTTTATGCAGTCTAAGTTATTGTGATACTTTCCTCTCCTCTTTCTATTTCTACTTCTCCAGTCATTCATTCATTGTCTCTTTTGAAGGGTCCTCCTTCACCTGTTCCCACTTCCTCGATGGGAAGGGAAGCTGAAGTGCTATTTAAGCTAAAGGACTTTGTTGGCACATGGATATAAATTGTCCATGAACAAATTCAGGCTGGAAATTACAAGGTTTCTAACCATGAGAAGGATGAGGTACCAGAACAGCCTTTTCATAGGAGAAAACAGGGAGAAAACAATTTAATTAGTTTTAAGAGAGAGTTGGACAAATTTGTGTGGGCAATTGTTTGATGGGGTTGCTTGCAATGGTGGAGGCTCAACAGCCTTGGGGCTCACTTCTGAATTATGTCTTGTGTTCCTAAATCTTTTCCTTCAGGGTTTCAGCCAGACACCAGCAGGTGTCAGGAAGGGATTTTTCTGCTGTGACGCATGGCTAGAAAGGGTTAAACATCCTGCAAAATAAATATCCCACAGAAGATATGTGGGGAGATAATGTTTGTATTTTTGTGTATTTACATATGTATGAGTAGGGTGGACAATGTGATCAACAGTCCCTGTCTATGATGTATTCTGATAATTCAGAGGTCAAAAGGACATCCTATCATGTAAATGAATTGTAAACATGGGATATCTCAGTATTCATCTCTCTTTGAAATGTACTGTGAATGTGGAGGAACAAGCGAATGGCCTTACGCAAATTCGTATAGCTAAGTACCGGTGATGGACCTCCTTCAAAGTTATCCTAATTACCTTTTGTTCCCTGAGGAATTCCAACTTGTCAAAAGACATGAAATTGTATAAAAGATCCTTGGGTCCTGATTCTGTCATCTCAGATCTGCTTAGACTCATCAGGGAAGTTAGGGGTTGTACCGTATGATTGGAGAATTGCTAACATAGTTCCTATTTTTAAGAAAGGGAAAAAAAGTGATCCAAGTAATTATAGGCCTGTTAGTTTGACATCTGTAGTATGCAAGGTCTTGGAAAAAATTTTGAAGGAGAAGGTAGTTAAGGACATTGAAGTCAATGGTAAATGGGACAAAATACAACATGGTTTTACAAAAGGTAGATCGTGCCAAACCAACCTGATCTCCTTCTTTGAGAGAGTAACAGATTTTTTAGATAAAGGAAACGCAGTGGATCTAATTTACTTAGATTTTAGTAAGGCGTTTGATACTGTGCCACATGGGGAATTATTAGTTAAATTGGATAAGATGGGCATCAATAGGAAAATTGAAAGGTGGATAGGGAATTGGTTAAAGGGGAGACTACAACGGGTCCTACTGAAAGGTGAACTGTCAAGTTGGAGGGAGGTTACCAGTGGAGTTCCTCAAGGATCAGTTTTGGGACCAATCTTATTTAATCTTTTTATTACTGACCTGGGCACAAAAAGTGGGAGTGTGCTAATAAAGTTTGCAGATGATACAAAGCTGGGAGGTATTGCTAATTTAGAGAAGGACAGGGATACCCTACAGGAGGATCTGGATGACCTTGTAAACTGGAGTAATAGGAATAGGATGAAATTTAATAGTGAGAAGTGTAAGGTCATGCATTTAGGGATTAATAACAAGAATTTTAGTTATAAGCTAGGGACGCATCAACTAGAAGTAACGGAGGAGGAAAAGGACCTTGGAGTATTGGTTGCTCATAGGATGACTATGAGCTGTCAATGTGATATGGCTGTGAAAAAAGCTAATGTCGTCTTGGGATGCATCAGGAGAGGTATTTCCAGTAGGGATAAGGAGGTTTTAGTACCGTTATATAAGGCACTGGTGAGACCTCACCTGGAATACTGTGTGCAGTTCTGGTCTCCCATGTTTAAGAAGGATGAATTCAAACTGGAACAGGTACAGAGAAGGGCTACTAGGATGATCCGAGGAATGGAAAACTTGTCTTATGAAAGGAGACTCAGGGAGCTTGGCTTGTTTAGCCTAACTAAAAGAAGGTTGAGGGGAGATATGATTGCTCTCTATAAATATATCAGAGGGATAAATACCAGAGAGGGAGAGGAATTATTTAAACTCAGTACCAATGTGGACACAAGAACAAATGGATATAAACTGGCCACTAGGAAATTTAGATTAGAAATTAGACGAAGGTTTCTAACCATCAGAGGAGTGAAGTTTTGGAATAGCCTTCCGAGGGAAGTAGTGGGGGCAAAAGATCTATCTTGCTTTAAGATTAAACTCGATAAGTTTATGGAGGAGATGGTATGATGGGATAACATGGTTTTGGTAATTAAATATTCATGGTAAATACGCCCAATGGCCTGTGATGGGTTTTTAGATGGGGTAAGATCCAAGTTACCCGGGAAAGAATTTTCTGTAGTATCTGGCTGATGAATCTTGCCCATATGCTCAGGGTTTAGCTGATCGCCATATTTGGGGTGGGGAAGGAATTTTCCTCCAGGGCAGATTGGAAGGCCCTGGAGGTTTTTCGCCTTCCTCTGTAGCATGGGGCACGGGTCACTTGCTGGAGGATTCTCTGCTCCTTGAGGTCTTCAAACTACAATTTGAGGACTTCAATAGCACAGATATAGGTGTGAGGTCTTTTTTAGGAGTGGTGGGTGAAATTCTGTGGCATGCATTGTGCAGGAGGTCAGACTAGATGATCATAATGGTCCCTTCTGGCCTAAATATCTATGAATCTATGAATCTAAGTTTGAGTCACAAGACTGAGGTCCCAGTTATGCTGGTATGCCCTGAATATGCGATTTAGACATTGGTCTATGACCTATGAACTGAATTCTAAAGGAACTCTTTGCAACTACAAACCTCACCATCTCTGTGGTGAATCTGAACCTCAGTGAATTGAACTCATGTCTGTATGTATATTGAGCTTTTGTTTTTTTAATAAATTTTAGTTTAATTAATAAGAATTGGCTGTAGCGTGTATTTGGGTAAGATCTAAAACATTCATTAACCTGGGAAGTAATGTGTCTGATCCTTTGGGATTGGTAGAACCTTTTCTTTTACATGATGAAATAAGATTTACAGAAATTTTCATCATATTTGATGTGGGTACCTGGATGGAGGCCAGAGGCTCGATCACTTTAAGGGAACTGTGTTGTTTGGACTTCTGAGTAACCAGTAAGGTAATTAAGGAGCTGTTTTATGCTGGCTTGGGAAATCTAAGCATTGGAATATCCACCAGCTTTTGGGGGGTTGGCTGCCCCATTCTTTGCAGTTCACCCTAATTGAGTGACCACAGCTGGCTCCTCACTAGGACCCCGGTCACATCCCCCAATGTATTCTGGGAGGGTATTTTGAGCTCCTTCCTCTGAATCATCCAGGATGGCCATGCTGGAGATGGGACATTGGGGAGGGTGGGCCAGGGCTCTGAATAGGCAATGAGCAGTCTCTCAGGTGTTTGTCTGGCTGGTCCTTACTCACAAGCTCAGGGTCTAACTGATCACCAAGTGTGGGGTTGAAAAGGAATTTTTCCCCAGGTTAGATTGGCAGTGACCTGGGGGGGGGGGGGGGGCGGGAGTAGGGGAGGGGGCGGGTTTTGCCTTCTCTACAACATGTGGGTGTTGGTCACTTGACAGGATTTTCTGGGTATATTTCATTTAATCATTTCCCTGCCATTGTGGGGGCTTCACACACTGGTGCATCTCGGTCCTTTCTATTCTCTATCTGTGGCACATAATAGTCTAGCCTCCTGTGGGCTGTAATACTTTAGTCTAATTTTGATTGTTGAGTTTAGTGTGTAGATGCTGGGTGGTGTTGGTGACCTGTGACATACAGGAGGTCAGACTAGATGGTCTAGTGGTCCTTTTGGCCTTAAACTCTGTGAAGGTATGAAGTGAGGTGGAACAGTTTTGAGGCAGGACCATGGCCGATGGGAAGGGGCCATAGTAAAAGAATCATCAATATCTGAAAGGCTCATCTGCAAAGGTATCAGCTTCTTCAGTGGTGAGCATGGTATGAGAACCTAAATAGCTAGAAAGGGGTGGGGGAATCTCGGGTTTGTGCCCCTTTTTGAAGTATAAAAAAGCCTGAATGTTTTTGAACATTTTATTTGGGATTTTGTTGGTTTGTTTTGTTACAGTAGATATTCAGGTTTGTCTACCCTGGAAAACTCTTAGCAATGTCTAGAGAACTGACATGATTATGACACCAGAGAAATCATGCCAGTGAAACCTGATTAACTTAGAACGAAGTGAATTTTATTCAGCCTGTTAAGTTCTCTTTGCAGGATTTTTCCTAGCACCTTTTTTAACTCAAACACTCAGTGGAAAACAATGTTTGACAGTTAAAGTTACAACTGTGTTGACCCTTCAATCACAGGCTGAGAAATCTTCCAATACATATATCTTAGTGATCCAAGGAGTCTCTTTGTAAATACAGGCTAGAAAAGACCTGCAATTCCTAACATTTCAAAGATAAAAATCAAGCAGGAAAAAAACTTGCCTAGACCTCCAGATCCCTTTTTACACCACAAGGAAGCAAAAATATTACATAAGTAAAAATTTTAAAAATATTTTTTTCCTTCACAAGTCACCTTTACCGATTAACTTAACACATTTGTGGGAAATAACTAAAGAGTGGCTCACTTATTTTTGCATCAAAATATAAATATAATAGGTTACCTAGGCTTCCTTCTGTTCGACTGGGCAGGAGGTGGGAGGGGAAAGCTTGGCACCTGACTGCTCCCTGTGTCTATAAGTGACACAAATGACCAAGTGATAGACCAGTCTCAGAAGAATTTTTAATGTGCTTAGGATGGGGTTAAGACACAACAGGACACTTAGAGTTGGGACAGAGAGTCTTTTGGGAGCCGTCAGTGAAGATGCTACCATCTAAAGGTGCTACCATCTAAACAGCTATTTAGCTGGGTCTTTGGAAGTGAAATTATATCTGTGTAGTTCTTGTTGTTTTTTTGTATCTTTGTTCAAGGAACAGTGTGCCCATGGTGAATAAAGTAGCTCACAAAAAATTCTTATTTTGTGCCCAGGCATCTCTAGCCCAATGGTGAATCAGCCCACCCCAGAAATCTAAATATCTTTCAACCACAGGAAAGCTTGAACAATATTACTGAGTAGTATCTGTAGTTTTCTCAGGATTGCATCTAGCAAGGACACTTAGGGCATCCCTACACTGGAAAAAAAGGTATTCTTAATTCAAGTTAGCTAACCCATGTTTGATAACTCAAGTTAAAACAGAAGACACAGCAACACAGTGTTTAGCTTGGGTTAGCAACTCAAGTTCAACCTCAGGCTCTCTTATAAGCTTCTTGCGATGCTATCCTGAGTTTTAAATAAGCCCATTTGCCATTTCTTCAATGCTGTTTTAACCCAAGTTAGCTAACATGAATCAAGAACACACCTTTTTTTTCCTTTTTTTGACTGCAGACATATCCTATGTTTTTCTGGAGGAGTTGAAAGCATTTTTGTCAGCTGTACATTTGGTAATATGCTGCTGTAGCTCAGCATTAGATGCTACAACACAAGAACCTGTACAGAATGTAAGGAAGTCAATTTCTATTTTATGATTTTTATCTTTTTAATTCTGTTTAAGACTAAGACTGAACGTTATAATGTATTCTACAAGAAAGTTAAGGAAGAGAATTGAAAGATGAGATCTCACTGAAATATACAACAAACGCCAAAACAAAGAAAATAGAATGAATGATATATTCATTATCATTACAATGGTCATATTTCTGATTGGTGTCGTGTGTGTTTATTGCCACTGAAAGTAAACTGACTGTGAAATACAGTGGTAGAGCTTCTCACTTCCCCTATTCAGGTGTTAGGACCTGCTGAGGGCTAATGGGCCTGGATTTTTTGCTTAATGGCCAGGTGCATCAACTAATACACAGCCCCTATGGCCTCTAAGACATTACCATTTATAATAACAGGGAATCAAGAATGAACAGATAAGGACCAACAATGTTTTATTTCCAGAAAGGGTTAAATTAAAAGAATGGAAAGAGAACAGATAAAGGGAATCAAGGATCTCAAATGAATGAGTAACCAGACCATCTCACAGCAATAAACTCTAAGTACCCACAAACTAAGTAAAAGTGACAAAAATGCCCCAAATTCTTCGCAGAGGCCTTAGCTTGTTGGTGGAGTTGGAGCTTGATCTGAAGCCACTATTCTTTTCAGCTGTAGTGGCACCCTGGCAGCCTCATGTCCTGGTCATTGCCTGTCTTCTGGTGCAGGGGAGCCTATTGGGTCCAGCTGGCTGTCAGTCCACAAAGGCATAGCCGTAGTGAGGCTCATTCTCTTCTTTATGGAGCACAGGGTTCTGGGCAGTGATGAACTGCCAAAATCTTAACAACCGGTTCCCTCCTCACCCCACGAGGAGGTCGTGGCCCACCCCCGCCACCTGGGGACTCCTGCCCCATCCAACACCCCGCGTTCCTTGATGCCCTCTCGCACCCCTGCCCCATCCACCCCCTCCCCTATCCCCTGAATGCCCCCAGAACTGGGCACGAGGGTCTCGTGGGCCAATGTAGTGGGTGCCCACCCTGCCCCTAAGAGCCAGAGGGACCTGCCGGGGGGCGAGGTGGGGAGTCCCGGCAGTGCTTACCTGGGGCAGCTCCCAGGAAGCATCCGGCAGGTCCCTCTGGCTCGTAGGGGCAGGGGAGCATAGGTAGGGGAGGAGCAGGGGGAGCAGCTGCTCCCCTCACTGATCACATCAAAAGTGGCGCCTTAGGTGCCAACTCCGTGGGTGCTCCGGGGCTGGTGCACCCACTGGCAGCTGCCTGCACCTGGCCCCAGCTCACCTCACCTCCGCTCCACCTCGTCCCCTGAACACGCCGCCCCGCTCTGCTTCTCTGCCCCCTTCCCCAGCTTCCTGCAAATCAGCTGTTTGCACGGGAAGCCTGGGAGGGCTGAGAAGCAAGCGGCGGCTTTGCACTCAGGCCCAGGGAGGCGGAGGTGAGCTGGGGCTGGGAGCAGTTCCCCTGGGCCCGCCCCCCCACCCCGGGTTACCTGCTGCGGCACAGATGGCCCTCCTTGTGCCCCCCCCCCACCAGCTCACCTCTGCTCCGCCTCCCTGGGCCTGAGTGCAAAGCCGCCACTTGTTTCTCAGCTTCCCATGTTAACAGCTGATTTGCAAGAAGCCAGGGGTTGGGCGGAGAAGCAGAGCGGGGCGGCGTGTTCAGGGGAGGAGGCGGAGGCGGCTCGGAGGTGAGCTGGGCAGGGCAGGGCAGGGCGGGGCAAGGAGCTCCCGGTGGTGCTCTGCACCCATCAAATTTTCCCCGTGGGTGCTCCGGGGCTGGAGCACCCATGAAGTCGGTGCCTAAGCCGCCACTTTTGGCCGGTTGTTAAATTTAGAAGCCCTTTTAGAACCTTCTAAATTTAACAACCAGTTCTAGTGAACCGGTGCGAACCGGCTCCAGCTCACCACAGTTCTGGGCCAGTCTCAAGCCCTCTGGTTGAGAAAGACAAACATATCATCTCCCTTTCTGCTGCTGGGAGCAACACTGGGGCTATTTCCCCTCTTGCTATTGTAACCTGAGTCCTTACAGCTAGCTTTTCCCCAATAAACTGTCCCTTCTTTCAGCTCAGAACACACACCATGGCGTTCCCACCATTGGGCCTGCAGCTGATGCCTGAGCACGTCAGTCAGGCTCTGGCCTGATATCTCCTCCCAAACATGGGGTCTGCTGGGGCACAATTCAGTACCAGCAGGGCCAGTTCTAGAACTGAGAGCAAAGGAGTGCCAGACCACTGTGCTGCTTGGGTTTTGTTTTTGTTTTTTCTGCTCTGCTGTGATTAGCTGGCTCCCCTTCCTCAACTCTTCCGCCCTTCCTCCATCCTCATGGATTGGCCAGTCATGGTTTCATTTTGTTTTTCTTGGCTGCTGGGGATGGGGAGATGCCAAAAACATTTTCCGCCCTGGCTGGCAGAACAACAAAGGCCCCACTCCTGTATGTCAGGAGCATTCTCTCCGGGGCCTGCAGATGACCTCCCTAGCTGTCAGTCCAGCACCTGGTCAGCCCAACATAGTGTACATGTGTCCCTCAAGCACAAGTGAGGTAGGCAGTCTTAGTTGCAGTTCCAGTCTCTGCCTCTGGGCTGCTCTTCTCAAGCCCCCACACTGGCAATGGGACTACAATAACAAGATGATTCAGTGAATCAAATATCTATATAAGGTGTTTTAAGTGTACATGTTTTTTTGTTTATAGATCTACTAAATATGACCCCAATCAGTTTCTGATCCATGTGGTTATAATGTGATAACTATATAGTTAGAAGCTATTCAGATTGCTCTGTTTTTTACAAAAAATATGGCTGGCTTCTCTTCTTATAACTGTTTAATCCTTATCCAACTCCATTGATTTCAGCAAAGTTACTCTCAATGAGCACTACTGTGGAAGGAGAATCACACAGCCAGGCACATATTTATATGTACTTCAGTGTGTTAGGTTATATCAAGAAAGATACCATTACTTGAAACAGTGTAAACTCACACAAGGTCTCGTATGTCTAGATCCTTACAAAAAGAAGCCTTTCTGCATGCTATTTTCCCATCCCATACTGAGGGTCTGCCACTCTCCTGGCTGTATTAGGCTTGGAAGGATGAAACTTTTTTATCACTAAATATTGGTAAAGATCAACATCACCATACACACACAAAGCATCAAAAAAAATATTTCCATAGATATCGATTGAAATTTACAGATAGAAAAAGTAAGGAAAAAGCTTCTTGAAAACTTATTAGAGTTTGATTTAAGGATATTTACTTGGTATATTTTGACATGCGATGTTGACAATTTGTGTTTTAATGGATATAAAGCTTTAACTTTTTGAATCTCAGTGTCTACTGTCATTAAATAATTACTGTCTGACCCACTCTCCATTGTCTGGCCACTCCTATAATTTTCTACAATTGTGAAAATTTTAATCCATAAAATATACTTAAAAATAAACAATTATATTATCTGTTGAAATGACAAAAAAGTAAAAATTGAATTGTGCAAAGCCTACCTGTATTCTGGCCATTCCTTTTATCTTGCTTTAACTAGGATTACATCCCTCAGATCACAGCATTCAAGGTCTTAAAGAGATAAAGAGACAAAAAACCACAGAGGAATAAGTTGGCCAATGTTTTATGGAAATAGAAAAGACAGAATATGACTTCTGGATACATATAAGCATAGGAAAGTAGCCCTATACAATGGACTCCTATTGTCTACTGTTACTACTCCTGCCTTCTTTCGCTAAACTAAATATAGCCCTGGTCTACACTAGGACTTTAGGTCGAATTTAGCAGTATTAAATCGATGTAAACCTGCACCTGTCCACACGATGAAGCCCTTATTTCGACTTAAAGGTCTCTTAAAATCAATTTCCGTACTCCACCCCAACAAGTGGATTAGTGCTTAAATCGGCCTTGCCGGGTCAAATTTGGGGTACTGTGGACACAATTCGACAGTATTGGCCTCTGGGAGCTATCCCAGAGTGCTCCATTGTGACCACTCTGGACAGCACTCTCAACTCAGATGCACTGGCCAGGTAGACAGGAAAAGAACCGGGAACTTTTGAATCTCATTTCCTGTTTGGCCAGCGTGGCAAGCTGCAGGTGACCATGCAGAGCTCATCAGCAGAGGTGACCATGATGGAGTCCCAGAATCGCAAAAGAGCTCTAGCATGGACTGAACGGGAGGTACAGGATCTGATTGCTGTATGGGGAGAGGAATCCGTGCTATCAGAACTCCGTTCCAGTTTTCGAAATGCCAAAACATTTGTCAAAATCTCCCAGGGCATGAAGGACAGAGGCCATAACAGGGATCCAAAGCAGTGCCGCGTGAAACTTAAGGAGTTGAGGCAAGCCTACCAGAAAACCAGAGGGGCGAACGGCCGCTCCGGGTCAGAGCCCCAAACATGCCGCTTCTATGCTGAGCTGCATGCCATTTTAGGGGGTTCAGCCACCACTACCCCAGCCGTGTTGTTTGACTCCTTCAATGGAGATGGAGGCAACACGGAAGCAGGTTTTGGGGACGAAGAAGATGATGAAGATGATGATGAGGTTGTAGATCGCCCACAGCAAGCAAGCGGAGAAACCAGTTTTCCCGATAGCCAGGAACTGTTTCTCACCCTGGACCTGGAGGCAGTACCCCCCGAACCCACCCAAGGCTGCCTCCTAGACCCGGAAGGCGGAAAAGGGACCGTGAGTGTACCTTTTAAAATGCTATACATGGTTTAAAAGCAAGCATGTGAAAGGATTACTTTGCCCTGGCATTCGCGGCTCTCCTGGATGTACTCCCAAAGCCTTTGCAAAAGGTTTCTGGGGAGGGCAGCCTTATTGTGTCCTTCATGGTAGGACACTTTACCACTCCAGGCCAGTAACACGTACTCGGGAATCATTGTACAACAAAGCATTGGAGTGTATGTTTGCTGGCGTTCAAACAACATCCATTCTTTATCTCTCTGTGTTATCTTCAGGAGAGTGAGATATCATGCATGGTCTCCTGGTTGAAATAGGGTCCTTTTCTTCAGGGGACATTCAGAGGAGCCCGTTCCTGCTGAGCTGTTTGCCTGCGGCTGAACAGAAATGTTCCCCGCTGTTAGCCAAGGGGAGGGGGGAGGGTTGAGGGGGTAGCCACGCGGTGGGGGGAAGCAAAATGCAACCTTGTAACGAAAGCACATGTGCTATGTATGTAATGTTAACAGCAAGGTTTACCCTGAAAGACTGTAGCCACTGTTTTATAAAATGTGTCTTTTTAAATACCGCTGTCCCTTTGTTTTTCTCTACCAGCTGCATGGTTTCAATGATCACAGCATCTTCTCCTTCCCAGAGGCTAGTGAAGATTAGAAAGAAAAAAAACGCACTAGTGATGAAATGTTCTCTGAGCTCATGCTGTCCCCCCACACTGACAGAGCACAGATGAATGCGTGGTGGCAAATCATGTCAGAGTGCAAGAAAGCACAAAATGACCGGGAGGAGAGGTGGTGGGCTGAAGAGAGTAAGTGGCGGGCTGAAGACAGGGCTGAAGCTCAAATGTGGCGGCAGTGTGATGAGAGGAGGCAGGATTCAATGCTGAGGCTGCTGGAGGACCAAACCAGTATGCTCCAGTGTATGGTTGAGCTGCAGCAAAGGCAGCTGGAGCACAGACTGCCACTATAGCCCCTGTGTAACCAACCGCCCTCCTCCCCAAGTTCCATAGCCTCCACACCCAGACGCCCAAGAACGCGGTAGGGGGGCCACCAGCCAACCAGCCACTCCGCCACAGAGGATTGCCCAAAAAAAAGAAGGCTGGCATTCAATAAATTTTAGAGTTGTAAACTTTTAAAGTGCTGTGTGGCATTTTCCTTCCCTCCTCCACCACCCCTCCTGGGATACCTTGGTAGTCATCCCCCTATTTGTGTGATGAATGAATAAAGAATGCATGAATGTGAAGCAACAATGACTTTATTGCCTCTTCAAGCAATGATTAAAGGGAGGAGGGGAGGGTGGTTAGCTTGCAGGGAAGTAGAGTGAACCAAGGGGCGGGGGGTTTCATCAAAGAGAAACAAACAGAACTTTCACACCATAGCCTGGCCAGTCATGAAACTGGTTTTCAAAGCTTCTCTGATGCGTACCGCGCCCTCCTGTGCTCTTCTAACCGCCCTGGTGTCTGGCTGCGCGTAATCAGCAGCCAGGCGATTTGCCTCAACCTCCCACCCCACCATAAACATCTCCCCCTTACTCTCACAGATATAGTGGAGCACACAGCAAGCAGTAATAACAGTGGGAATATTGGTTTTGCTGAGGTCTAAGCGAGTCAGTAAACTGCACCAGCGCGCCTTTAAACGTCCAAATGCACATTCTACCACCATTCTGCACTTGCTCAGCCTGTAGTTGAACAGCTCCTGACTACTGTCCAGGCTGCCTGTGTACGGCTTCATGAGCCATGGCATTAAGGGGTAGGCTGGGTCCCCAAGGATACATATAGGCATTTCAACGTCCCCAACAGTTATTTTCTGGTCTGGGAATAAAGTCCCTTCCTGCAGCTTTTGAAACAGACCCGAATTCCTGAAGATGCGAGCATCATGTACCTTTCCCGGCCATCCCACGTTGATGTTGGTGAAAATTCCCTTGTGATCCACCAGAGCTTGCAGCACTATTGAAAAGTACCCCTTGCGGTTTATGTACTCGCTGGCTTGGTGCTCCGGTGCCAAGATAGGGATATGGGATCCATCTATGGCCCCACCACAGTTAGGGAATCCCATTGCAGCAAAGCCATCCTGCACATTGACCTGCACATTTCCCAGGGTCACTACCGTTGATATCAGCAGATCTTTGATTGCGTGGGCTACTTGCATCACAGCAGCCCCAACAGTAGATTTGCCCACTCCAAATTGATTCCCAACTGACCGGTAGCTGTCTGGCGTTACAAGCTTCCACAGGGCTATCACCACTCACTTCTCAACTGTGAGGGCTGCTCTCATCTTGGTATTCATGCGCTTCAGGGCAGGGGAAAGCAAGTCACCAAGTTCCATGAAAGTGCCCTTACGCATGCAAAAGTTTCGCAGCCACTGGGAATCGTCCCAGATCTGCAACACTATGCGGTCCCACCAGTCTGTGCTTGTTTCCCGAGCCCAGAATCGGCGTTCCACAGCATGAACCTGCCCCATTAGCACCATGATGCATGCATTGGCAGGGCCCATGCTTTCAGAGAAATCTGTGTCCATGTCCTGATCATTCACGTGACTGTGCTGATGTCGCCTCCTCACCCGGTATCGCTCTGCCAGGTTCTGGTGCTGCATATACTGCTGGATAATGCGTTTATGCGTTAATGTTTAATGTGCTCCTAATTGCCAAAGTGAGCTGAACAGCCTCCATGCTTGCCTTGGTATGACGTCCGCACAGAAAAAAGGCGTGGAACGATTGTCTGCCGTTGCTCTGAAGGAGGGAGGGGCGACTGACGACATGGCTTACAGGGTTGGCTTCAGGGAGCTAAAATCAACAAAGGGGGTGGCTTTACATCAAGGAGTATTTCAGGCAGGACTTCACGGAGGGTTCCAATAAGAAATGGTGCACCTAAGTTATTGTTCTTATTGGAACAAGCTGGTTGGTCTGGCCTCTGATTGATACATGGCTAGATTTACCTTGCTGCACCTTCTCTGTGAGTGACTGCAGTGTGACCTAGAGGAATGAGTCCCCTAGACGGGGGAGGAGGGGAGAAGCAAATGAGTACAAAACAAATCTGGTCTATTTCTTGTTTTGATCCACTCCATCTATCTTTTACATCTTTGGCTGGCAGCAGACGGTGCAGAAGGACTGCATGCCATCCACATCTCATGGCTGCCCGGCAGAAGATGATGCAGTAGGACTGCTAGCAATCCGTATCGCCTGCCTGCTCACCATAAGACGGTTCAATAGGACTGACTGAAGGACTAAAGAGAATGACCTGGTCAAGTCACTCCAAATTTAGTCCCTGCGCCCATGTCTGCCCAGGCATTCCTGGCTGACGTGGCCAGGAGCACCTCGGACATGACGATGATGGCTACCAGTCGTACTGTACCATCTGCTGCCACAAGGCAAGGGGTTGATGATGCTGCATAGCAATGCAGTACCACGTCTGCCAGCACCCAGGAGACATAGGCTGACAGTTACCTTAGCGGGCTTCATGCTTGCCGTGGTATGGCGTCTGCACAGGTAACTCAGGAAAAAAGGCGCAAAACGATTGTCTGCCCTTGCTTTCACGGAGGGAGGGAGGGAACGGGGGCCTGACGATATGTACCCAGAACCACCCGCGACAATGTTTTAGCCCCATCAGGCATTGGGATCTCAACCCAGAATTCCAATGGGCAGCGGAGACTGCGGGAACTGTGGGATAGCTACCCACAGTGCAACACTCCAGAAGTTGACACTTGCCTCGGTACTGTGGAAGCACTCCACGAAGTTAATGCACTTAATGCACTTAGAGCATTTTCTGTGGGGACACACACACTCGAATATATAAAACCGATTTCTAAAAAACCAACTTCTATAAATTCGACCTAATTCTGTAGTGTAGACATACCCATAGACAGGAAAGAAAGCTCCCACTTTCATGTTGTGCAGCTACTTCATGTCCTGGCTCTAGTTTGGCAGAGAGGATTCTAATTGCCCCTGCCTCTGGTTCCTGTGTAGACACTTTATTTGAAGGGAATTCCAACATTTTGAAAATGTTTTCTTTCCAGTTCACTGTGACAGAAAATTCTCAACCAGACTCTCATTCTTGTTTTATTTCCCTTGTTTTGTAGTACACTCAACTATCCTCTAGACTCCTCAGCAGAAGTAACTTTTAATGAAGTCTCCTGGAGTCAGTTTATCCTCCTTATTTGAAAGGAAATTGCTCCTGTAGCTACCTTTTTTTGTTATGAGCAGTTTTGAGGCACTTTTTTTTTACTACAACTTGAACACCAGTTTTATGGAGTAATTTGGGGTTGCCTCTCTTCTACTGCTCTTCCTACTGTCTTTTTGATGTTTTTCCCCAGGAAATAATTGTATTCTTCTTGTAGAGTTCTTTGCAACTTTACACAGCTATGAAATTTGTGTGTGTGCATAATCCCCAGGCAAGCGAAGCACTTAAATATGTGAGTAGTCCCATTACTATCAATGGAATTATTTACATGCTTAAATTTATGTATGTGCTTAAGTGCTTTGCTGGATTGGGGCCATAGATTTTAATAGCAATACTTTGCATTAAACCTGTTTCTGATCCAGTGCTTTGAATTGTCCTGTGTATTATCTCCTTTCCCCACTGTGAATCTGCTTCTGTTTGTTTTTCTGGAGCCTGGGGTGGGGGGAGATGTGTCACATTTTATTTCATCTGACTATTCACTCTTGCCCCTTATTTTCTCTGGATTTTGTAATACTTCTCTGCATTCCTCTGTGGCCCTAAATTAACCTTCAATATTAGATTCATTGCAGGTCCACATTCTTCTTGGATCATTTATCCTCAGCTTTAGATGTGTCTGTGGTCTCAGCTATGCTCAACTGAACTATGTGTTCTATACTTTTTTTAAAAACTGATATTTTTTTCCATTATGAAGCATAAAACGGTGCATAGGTCAAGAGTACACATATATAAACATAGATGTCAGACATAAGCAGGGTACACTGACAAATCTCACTCTGTTTTATAACCTAAAATGCAGATTTATGTTTTTTATCCTGATAATAGTATAATTTGCAAATAGGTCAGAGGTAATTAGTTACATTGTAGGTTTTGAACTATAGGAAATAAAATAAGATCAGCACAAATATGTAACTACTAGCAATGATTTTTAGAGAAGAGACAGAAAGGAGGTGGTTGTGAATAGGTCAGAGATCATTAATTACATTATAGGTTTTGAACTATAGGAAATAAAATAAAATCAGCACAAATATGTAAGTAGGTGCAATGTTTATTTTCAGAGAAGACACAGAAAGGAGGTTGTTGCTCTAATATCAAATACCAAGGACAGTATTTCAGTCTTCTGAAATGAATGAGCCTACAGATGCCACCTCCAGTGACCTGTTCACAATGCTTTTAACATAGTTCCCCAGTCTTCTTGATTATTTCCCTATAACCATTTCCCAGAGTTTTTATTGTTGCTTTCTTTCCCCCACCCCCGAACCAGCTCTAACCAACACAGAGATGCATGTTTAGGTATAAGCCCTGACTTGCTTTCAAAATGATGTATTGCCTTGAGCTATGGAGTGTAGCTATTCGCCTTTGGCATGTACCATGCAGGCTGCCTCAGATGCAAAAATTGCTGTAACCTAGACTTATAATTAAACCAAGGATATTAAACCAAGGAATTAATCCAAACTCTTATAAATATATTTAAGGAAACTAATGGTGTGTGAGTCCAGGGTGGCCACATAAAATGCCTCCCCATTATATATGTAAATAATAGGTTCTGCCAAAATTCTGGCTCTAGAAAAAAAATAGGGACAGTCCCTATAATCGCTGTCACTCTTCCAGGTTTCCCATGTTGTAATCAAAATGTTGTTCATTTCTCTTCCCTAGGCCAACAATTCTTTTCATTCTCTCACCCTATATCCGCATTCTGTTTCTTGTTTTGTGCATCTCCAAGAACAAATGTAATCCACGTGCCTAACAGGAAGCTATCTGATAGACAGGAATGAGTTGTCTTCTGGTTCATTGTTGCGAGGCAAGTGCACAATGAGCCCTCCACATTTAGAAGTTTCTGGAATTGGGTTTGGTGGTTTTGGGTATGCTTAATAGATTCCCTGTAGCTGGACTCAGACTCCATGATGGCAAGTAGTCAGGGCAGGTGCTTTTTACAAAGGCCATGTGCCCTGTATGGGTTGGGAGAAGCTGAGCCCCAGGAGCAGAAAGCAGATTGTTTCCCTTAACTCTGAAACATTTTGCAGCAGGTTAGCGATATTGTTAACCCTTCAACAGGGAAGCCTTGGCAGTGTTAATTATAGAAAGGGAAAATTGGGAAGGGGAAATAATTTCTTTTATTTTAAATCTGTACTTTGAATGTTGTTTGATTTTAGTCAAACTGTTTTAGTTACATTGTCTCAACTAGAATGACTTACTAATTTTTCTCTTATTTAAATGTGATAATGGGGTCATTTATATTTTGCTGTTCTCAGTTTTGTATTTTCTTGTAACAGGGTTATTTTTTAAAAAAAAATCTATATGTAAGGGGACTGTTGGCCCCTTACTAAACCTTAGTGGGGTTTTTTTTGTTTTTTTTGTTTTTGGCTAGCTCCAAGTACCAAAAGAAAGGGGAAGGATCAATGGGAAACCAGGATCCGGAGACTGACAGTCCCCCGGGGCAATGGGGAGAGGCAATGGGGAGCTCCAGGACATCCTGATTGACAGCACAGGCTGGCTAATAAGGGAGTCAGGAGGACTGGGGGGAGGGATAGCTATGGGGGGAGGGATAGCTCAGTGGTTTGAGCATTGGCCTGCTAAACCCAGGGTTGTGAGTTCAATCCTTGAGGGGGGCATTTAGGGATCTGGGGCAAAAATTGGGGATTGGTCCTGCTTTCAGCAGGGGTTGGACTAGATGATCTCCTGAGGTCCCTTCCAACCCTGATATTCTATGATTCTATGACTGGGGGTCCCATCCTCCATGTGAGCGAGAAGGAAATGCCTGGGCCAGAGTAGGGCCAAGTTAAAGAAAGAACAGGATCCCAAGCTGAGCTGGGGAGCAGAGCTGCACCAGCCAGAGTCAGAGAAGCAGCCAGGGAGCAGGTCAGTGCTGGGAGCAGAGCTGCAGCAACAAAAGCCACAAAGGTAGCCCAGAGAGTAGACCTGTTCTGGGAGCAGAGCTGTAGCAACCACAGTCAGAGGGGCCAGAAAAGAAGCCTAGGGAGGTGAAGGCAGAGCAGCAGTGCTGAGGCAGAGTGGAGCTAGGACTGGAGCAGTCCGGAGCCAGGTGCAGTGAGCAGTTGGGGAGACTGAGGGGGAAACCCTGGGAAGTGGGCCCAGCACAGGGAGATGCCCCCAGGCAAGAGGCCTTGCAGGCCAGACTTCGGGGGGCCTGTAACCCTGATGGGGGAGCTGACGCTGGGAAGAAGGATCCTGTGACCTAGAGCCTGAGGGTGTGTGACCACTGCCAGAGCAAGTGTCCAACACACAGCATTCCTGCAGCCCAGCCTGGGCCTGAGAAGGAGTCCTGGCACATATGAGGAACAGATTGTGAACTGCCCTTAAATTCCAGAGACTGCTGTTTGTGCTGTCTCTGTGCCCTATGTGTTTTCCTTTCATCTTTCCCATTTTTCCTTATTTTTTAGATTGATTGCTGTTTAATAAATTGGATTTGCTTTGAACTGTATGTAATGATCAGGGTCAGGAAAGAGTCCAGAGCGCAGAGAGTACCCCAGAGTGGGGACACCCTAGCCCCTGTTCTAAGTGACCATGACAAAACTGAGGATTGAGCCCCCCAGGAATCCTGGGCCCAGCCTTGTTGGGGTTACGAGGACTCTGCCACACAGGAGAGTGGAAGGGGAGTCCTCGAAGCCAGGCAGGCCTCTGGGTAAAGGGAGTGGGAGCAGGACTCAGATACTTTCGCTAGCCAATTCCACCGGCAGGGCCGCCCGGGGGGGCAAATGCGGCAATTTGCCTCAGATCCCGGGCCCTGCAGGGCCCCCACGAGAGTTTTCAGTGGCACTTTGGTGGCGGGGGGTCCTTCAGTGCCGCTGAACACACCCAGAGTGAATGACCTGCCGCCGCTTCTTCCGCTCCGGGTCTTCGGCGGCAATTCAGTGGCAGGGGTCCTTCCGTTCCATGTCTTCGGTGAAGTGCCCCGAAGACCTGGAGCGGAAGGACCCCCGCCGCCAAAGACCCCAGGCCACCTGAATCCTCTGGGCGGCCCTCTCCACCAGTGTAGTGTATAAGCCAGGAAAGTTCCCCACAATAGCAGGACCAATTTCCCTCTTACATATATACTTAACTGATGGGTTGCTTAATTGGTTAGCAAACTAGCTAACTGGGTGATTTCAGCAGATGAGGAGGAAGAGTCTGCATGGATTCCAAATGAAAATTTCTACAAGCAAATGGAAGAAAGATGTTGCTTTTGACTCAGCAGACCGTATAGATTTGGTGATCAAAGACTCTAACTGAGACTCATTTCAACTCAATCTAAGCTTTTGGGAACTTTTCTGAGTTTCTTCTCACTGTGTTTCTGTGTGGACTGACCTGTTTAGATTCCATTTGTTTTCTTTATTTATAAATCTGAAGATAATGTATGTGGATTATAAAGTAGCCATATTTATGTTGTAAAAATTCAGTTATTATTATTATTATGTTTCCTTAACAAAAGATTTTTCAAAGTTGGTATTTATTAATTACATTCATTCCTTTTATTCTTTTGAACTTGATTGTGCAATCCTTGCTGAAATTCCATAGAGAGTGAATTCTGGGTCTCCAGGTGCTTTTCTGTGGAAGTTGGGGTTTTTTAATCACTGGAGAAAGGCACGCAAAGGTTACACAAATTTCTAACATATGGACTTTAACCATGGGAGAATGGATTTGTTACAAGAGTCCCTGAATAAAGTTAACAAAAAGCTAGAAGTGTTCTTCCCACTGTTGCAAACTATAGAGACACAAAAATCAGAGGGGAAAAGACAATGTGTTTGTTGCCATCCTGAGAAGTACGAAAATTCTTCAAAATCAGACTGACAAATTGAACAGCAAGTCCCATGTAAGGCACTGGTAAGTAGTGGAATTGCCAAAGAACACTCTTTGCCATCCTGGTTCAAAGAACTTTTGTCTTTCGAATAAGATATTGGATAGTTTGTGTTTACATTTGTGTGTAGACAATGCCCAGTACAATGGGGCTCTGATCTATAACTGGGGTCTCTAAGCACTACAAATAATAATAGAATATCAGGGTTGGAAGGGACCTTAGGAAGCCATTTAGTGCAACCCCCTGCTCAAAGCGGGACCAATCCCCAATTTTTGCCCCAGATCCCTAAATGGCCCCCTCAAGGATTGAACTCACCACCCTGGGTTTAGCAGGTCAATGTTCAAACCACTGAGCTATCCCTTCCCCGAACTCACTGCTGCAAAATCTCTGCTGCTCAGCTGTGAGTAGTTGTCTGAAGCTGGTACTTTAATGTACCAAAATGTCAAGATAAGTATCTAGTCACATTCTCATTTGGCTTTGGTGAGATATCAAGGACATGCAGAGCTACAACAGCATAGTGTATGTGGATTTCCATTATAGTTACACTCTGTAAGCTGAGAGGGTGCTTCACCAGCCAACGTTTTTCCCTCTGCTTTGTGACTTTCAATGGAGAGACTTTCAATGATCAGAGGAAGGATGGGGCAAGCCTTTGGGGAAAGAAATAAGATACTCAAGTTTCTGGACTTGAAGATAATTTTGATTCAGCATTTTTTATTTCAGTTACTGGCCAAGTCCCACAAATGGTCAACTGAGCCATACCCTTCCCATAGGTACATTAGTCATCCTTGAAGTAGCTTAGATCCCAGGATCTGTCTCATCATGTATTCTTCCTGTCCTTGAATCAAGATGTGGGGTGGAGGTGGTTGTGTGCATCCAGGAAAAGAATTGTCCACATATTTTTTTTAACCAGGAAACATGGAATCCTGGATGTATCTTCATGGTATGGGGTAGTTGCAGCGTGAGGGCCACTGGATTAATCTGTTGAATGATCTGGAATGAGCCCAGGTAATAGTGGTCTAGTTTCCTTGAGGGTTGGGAAGTTTCCAAGTGCTGAGTTGAGAGCCATATCCCGTTTCCAACTGCCATGGGAGGATGGTCCTGTTGATAAACGTCAGCATATCATTTGTAGTCCTCTTTGGCTCAGTTTAAGTGTGATTTTATTTCCTTTTGAATGTGGTGGAGGTGTTGAACCAAATTGGAGGCTGTCAATAAAGATTGATGAAATCAGGGGTGGCAGCCATAATTAGCAATAGTAGGTGCTATGACAGGTTGATTTGTGATCGGAGTTATTGTAAGCAAACTTAGTTAAAGGCAACAGCCAGACCCAGTCACCTTGATGGTAATTGATGAAGCCACAAACATATTGTTCTAGAACAACCTTTTTACACAGAAGATCACTTTTGAATTTAAGTGCAACCCAGGTGCAGGCAGAACCCAAAGTCAGAGCTTCATGAGAAGGTGGGATTGTGACCATTGTCCACATAAGTTAGGATACACACAGAGGGTGTCTGCTTGGGAAACTTGATCCTGTTGTTCCATCCAGTTGGGTCTCCTGTAAAGAGGCTGAATCTGCCTGTTTTCCCAGACCAGTCACAGAACAAGACTTGACGGGGGACACCTGGTGGCAAAGTGGCCTCGTTCCCCACAGTACAGGCAGAGGCCATTCATACAACAATATTCCTTCTCTTGATCTGAGAGGCACCATTGTGTCATGTCTACCTGGATGGATTTGGGTCCAGTGATTGCTTGGGGCAGGGTGGCAGGAATAGGCCCTGATTAGGCAGGGGCTGAGTGTGTACCTTCCTTCTTTCCTGGCATCGCTCAAACAGTTGGTTATCAATTTGGATACACAACTCAAAGGAAGGGAGCAATGCCATGAGGAGATCAACCCGGCCAGTTCATCTCATGATTCAGGCCTAGATAGAAATGGTAAATCACTCTGCATTGTTCCAGGCCCTGTCTATGACCAGGCAACAGAAGTGTGTGCCAGAGGCCACAATGGGATTTGGCCTTGTTTGAATGACTGCAGGGCTACTTTGGCAGAGTATACTGGGTGCAGATCATCAGATCTGAGTGAAAAGACGCACACAAATTCATCAAAGTTATTGAGAATCAGGTCTGCCTGCTCCTGCAGTGACCATGCCCAATCCAGTGCTGTGCCTGTCCCCTATGTTGGTCTGGTCATTCAGGTTTTTTGTCTTCTCTAATTATTTCACTACAAAACCAACTGATATTCATAAAATCATAGAAATGTAGAGCTGGCGAGGACCTCACAAGATCATCTAGTTCAGCTCTGAGCTGAGACTGGACCAAGTAAACCTAGACTACCCCAACAGGAGTTTGTCTAACCTTTTCTTAAAAACTCAAATGATGGGGATTCCACAACCTCTCTTGGCAGACTATTCCAGTGCTTAACTATCTGTACAATCAGAAAGTTTTCCCTAATATCAAACCTAAATCTCCCTTGTTTCAGATTAGGCCATTACTTCTTGTCATACCTTTAGTGGACATGGAGAACAATTGATCATCATCCTCTTTATACCAGCCTTTAATGTATTTGTAGACTATCAGGTTCCCCTAGGTCTTTTTTTCTCAAGATTAACAGGCCAAGATTTTTTTAGCCTTTCCTCACAGGTCATATTTTCTAGACCTCTTATCATTTTTGTTGCTATCCTCTGGACTCTGTGCAGTTTGTCCGTATCTTCCTTAAACTGTGGTACCCAGAACTGGAGACAGTACTCCTGCTGAGGCCTCACCAGTGCAGAGACGAGTGGGACAATTCATAGATTCTATACATCTGAAGTATTCATATACTTCATTATCTTACCCAGAAGTGATGTCAGGCTGACATGTTTACAATTACTTGGGGAACCCCGTTTACCCTTTTAAAAAATTGGCACAACATTAGTTTTCTTCCATTCTTACAGTGGCTAAAAAGCCATTCATACAGTGGCTAAAAAGTTTGTGAACCCCAAGAAGCATTGAGAAGTTTGTGAACCCCAAGAAGCATTGTAACTCATGATCATTATGTGACTCTGCCCACTTGAGGTCTGCCTTTATATTGCACAGGTCCATTCTGGTACCAGCAGGAGACAGGATGAGCCCTAAGAATTCTATGGAGAACTGATCAAAAGCAATTTTTTCTAGTTTAACATAGAGTCCATGTTGGCATAGACTTTTCAGGACAGTAGAGATGAGCATGGTATTCTGTTAGGCATTGTCCGAGAAAATAATTATGTTGTCCAGTTATTCTTCCAAGTATTGCTCCAGAATGTCCCAGAGTATATCATTAATAAAATGCTGGAAAATTTCAGATGCATCTGTAAATCCAAAGGGCATCACAAGACATCACAAGGTATTTAATATGGCCATAATGCATTCAAAATGCAGCCTTCCATTCATTCCCAGCTGTAATACACACTAGATCATAGGCCCCCTAGAGGTCTAACTTTTTGTACACCTGGGCAGCACTCATGTTGTCCACTAGGTCAGAGATTTTTGGCAATGAGTACCAGTTTCTAATGGTGACCTGACTTAGGGCCTGATAGTCAACACATATTTGGAGGCTTCTCTATTTCTTTTTAACAAAGAGGACCGGTACCTGGCATGTAATGTGGATTTATGAATAGAGCTCTTGTCTAGGTTTTTTTAAAGGTAGGTGTGCAGCACACCTAGTTCAGGCTCTGACATGGTGTATATATGTCACAATGGAATGATTTTCCCTCATTGTAGCTTGATTGGGCAGTCACAGTCCCTATGTGTGGGCAGGATGTTGGCATTCTATTTTTCAAATACATCTTTGTAGTCACTGTATTTGGAAAGAAGTTGGGGACTGAAATCAGTGGGTGGATTTTCTGGGACTGGTAACTTGGCATGCAACTTTTGTGTCCCTACTGCATGCTTCCCAGTTCCTGGGGTCAAGCAGTGGTGTGACAGAATTCTGAAAGGAATTCAACTTTTAGCTTGTGCCAGTGGATAAGGGGATTGGTGGAGGGGCAGCCACAAGATACCAGGATCAGAGGAAAGTACAAGGAAACAAATGGCACTGAACTGAGGGTCTATTGATGCCCTTGGATTATAATTTCAAGTCCCAGATCACAAGAGGACCCATCAATCTGGTCTGGAACAAGCTTGGGCTGCAGAGATATCTGTAGTGCCTGGGCCCCCTCTGCAGTGGTGAAATTGTCTGCTGTGCCTGAGTCAATGAGGGCCTGCTGCAGAGGGACTGGGTGGGATTGTCCCAGAATTTTCAGTTCAATAGGGACTTGTAGGCACAGTGCTAGTCAACAGAAGCCAGTACATGTCCCTGTCAGGATTTCAATTAGGGATATTTTGTCAGGATGTCCAGGCTAGGCCCCTTCACTGAGCCTGGGTAGGCTTGTTTCCCAGATTCCTCTGGATTGGTTTCCTCAAGGGGAAATCAGAGATAGCATGGCCCGGCTCACCACAGTAGTCACATAAGTTAAGACATCACCCTTCAGGGGCGAGTTGCCAGAGGGTTAAATCTACCTGCATCAGCTCAACTGGCCAGGTGGAATCCAAAAACAGGGGACATGGTCGAGGTGCTCCTCTTCTTTTTCCCATTCACTTGTGTAGATGATTGTTGATCTGGATGATGAGCTCTATGACGGCATCTAGTCCCATAGAGGTCTCATCTCAGGCTAATTTATCCTTAACCTCATCCTGCAAGTCCCATCAAAACTGAAATAACTGGGCCGCCTCACTCCATTCTGTGCCTGATATGAGACAATGAAAGTGAGCTATGTAGACAGTACCTGGGCCTGACTACAGTTGGAGTTTCAGCAGGGTGGCCTCAGCAGAGCAGGTGCAGTTAGGCTTATCAAACTTGGTCAATGTTGCCCACTGTAAGGCATCCCAGTTAGACAGAACTAGATTGTTGGCTTCCAACAGGGGAGAGGCCCAGTCCAATACCTCCCGTCAGCAGGCTGACTGCCAGGCCTACCTTGCTATGGTTGGAAGAGTACATTTGCGATACAAGTAAGAACTAGAGGCGGCACTGATTCACAAAGCCTCAGAATTTGGAGAGGCTTCCTTTGAAGTGCTCAGGTAGAGGGATAGTGGGTCTGTGCTTGGGAAACAGTACATCTGGCTGCACTCCAAGCACAAGAGTTTTCTGAGTGGAATTGATGGACTTTATCCTATAATGTTTGATTCATAGTGGACAGTTGCACCTTCTGTACCTGGATGGCTCCATTATCTGCATGGAGATGGATCACTTGCTTGTGCAGTACAGATGCCCCTTCTGGTACAGGGAGCTCCATTGTGTCCATCCTTAGCTAGGCCCACTCAGAGAAGTTAACAGTAGTCTGAACAAGCTGCAATGGCCGGGGTATGGACAGTTAGGTCTAGTGGTCAGAGTAGAAGTCAGGTTTAGGGGTGAGAGTCAGCTCCAGTGGTTAGAGCCAAGGCTCAAAACCAAAGACAACATCAGGTGCCAAGCCAAAGGTCAGAGCCAGAGGCACAATCAGATGCCGAGCCAGGGGTCAGAGATGGAGAGAGCGTCAGAAAAAAGGCAGAGGACCAGGGATCTGGAGTAGAGCAGGACAGCAAGAATTGGGAGTAGACTGGAGTCTGGGATAGGAGGCGAGGTACCAGGACTAGGCAAGAATGCAGGGCTCAGGAGTGAGGTAAGCAGGAAGGATCCATAGTAGCAGCCAGCCTGGGATTCCTCTTGTTGCTCAGATAAATTCCTGTTGTTGTTTCCTGGTTTATTTCCTGACTCAAATGCTAGCCCCCAAAATCACTGATTTGGTTGCCCCCGGCCCTCGTTTGTATGAGGCTTGCTCTGATAGGTATACTATCAGAGAACGCCTACAAAATTGGGCTTCACAGATCAGATAGGCACAGAATGCCTAATTTTAGAATCCCACTGGGACTTAGGTGTGAGCTAGGGCAATGAGCAGCTCAGTGTTGTCAGGAGTTAGGCAGTTTTGTGCATGCCCATCAACAGAAACATAGGTGTCATGGGGCTTCACCTATGGAAACCTAAGTGTCTAAGGAATTTAAGTACCTACTGGGTTAGATGGCTTCTGAATGAGGGTTTTGAGGATTTCAGTGGTCCATAAATGTTGGATTTAGGGCCTACAGTGGTAATTAGATGCCTAAGTCCCTTTTGTAGATTTAGCTAAAATTGACCATTTTGTTGGCTCACCTTCTCAAACATAAATCCCCAGTTCTGTTTAAACACTGTGCAACCATGTATCCATTCTTACAGTGGCAGGGAATGTATTATAGTGATTACATATATTAAGAATTGCAGCTGTCTTTAAAGGGCATATTATTCATTATCTCCCTTATTTTTATATCCCACTAAAAATCTATTTCTGTATGAAAAGAGAAAATCAAAACCTCTAGTTTCCCTCCACCTCCCTTCCTTGTCTTGGGTTTGCTATTTTCTGGTATTAGAAACCATGATGCATCGCTGCCTCTCTCATTCTTATCTTATGTGCTCAGCAAAAATAATCTAAGCCTAAAATGAACATGTCAGATGACAGAATTATGTTGCTATTTTCTCTATCTTTGGAATGATATTTGTCGGCGGTTTTGTAGCTGACAACCTGGCATCATAGAATCATAGAATCATAGAATCTCAGGATTGGAAGGGACCCCTGAAGGTCATCTAGTCCAACCCCCTGCTCGAAGCAGGACCAATTCCCAGTTAAATCATCCCAGCCAGGGCTTTGTCAAGCCTGACCTTAAAAACCTCTAAGGAAGGAGATTCTACCACCTCCCTAGGTAACGCATTCCAGTGTTTCACCACAAAGTTTTTCCTAATATCCAATCTAAACCTCCCCCACTGCAACTTGAGACCATTACTCCTCGTTCTGTCATCTGCTACCATTGAGAACAGTCTAGAGCCATCCTCTTTGGAACCCCCTTTCAGGTAGTTGAAAGCAGCTATCAAATCCCCCCTCATTCTTCTCTTCTGCAGGCTAAACAATCCCAGCTCCCTCAGCCTCTCCTCATAACTCATGTGTTCCAGTCCCCTAATCATTTTTGTTGCCCTTCGCTGGACTCTCTCCAATTTATCCACATCCTTCTTGAAGTGTGGGGCCCAAAACTGGACACAGTACTCCAGATGAGGCCTCACCAATGTCGAATAGAGGGGAACGATCACGTCCCTCGATCTGCTCGCTATGCCCCTACTTATACATCCCAAAATGCCATTGGCCTTCTTGGCAAAAAGGGCACACTGCTGACTCATATCCAGCTTCTCGTCCACTGTCACCCCTAGGTCCTTTTCCGCAGAACTGCTGCCTAGCCATTCGGTCCCTAGTCTGTAGCGGTGCATTGGATTCTTCCATCCTAAGTGCAGGACCCTGCACTTATCCTTATTGAACCTCATCAGATTTCTTTTGGCCCAATCCTCCAATTTGTCTAGGTCCTTCTGTATCCTATCCCTCCCCTCCAGCGTATCTACCACTCCTCCCAGTTTAGTATCATCCGCAAATTTGCTGAGAGTGCAATCCACACCATCCTCCAGATCATTTATGAAGATATTGAACAAAACCGGACCCAGGACCGACCCTTGGGGCACTCCACTTGATACCGGCTGCCAACTAGACATGGAGCCATTGATCACTACCTGTTGAGCCCGACAATCTAGCCAGCTTTCTACCCACCTTATAGTGCATTCATCCAGCCCATACTTCCTTAACTTGCTGACAAGAATACTGTGGGAGACCGTGTCAAAAGCTTTGCTAAAGTCAAGAAACAATACATCCACTGCTTTCCCTTCATCCACAGAACCAGTAATCTCATCATAAAAAGTGATTAGATTAGTCAGGCATGACCTTCCCTTGGTGAATCCATGCTGGCTGTTCCTGATCAATTTGCTGTCATGCAAGTGCATCAGGATTGATTCTTTGAGGACCTGCTCCATGATTTTTCCAGGGACTGAGGTGAGGCTGACTGGCCTGTAGTTCCCAGGATCCTCCTTCTTCCCTTTTTTAAAGATTGGCACTACATTAGCCTTTTTCCAGTCATCCGGGACTTCCCCGGTTCGCCACGAGTTTTCAAAGATAATGGCCAATGGCTCTGCAATCACAGCCGCCAATTCCTTCAGCACTCTCGGATGCAACTCGTCCGGCCCCATGGACTTGTGCACGTCCAGCTTTTCTAAATAGTCCCTAACCACCTCTATCTCCACAGAGGGCTGGCCATCTCTTCCCCATTTTGTGATGCCCAGCGCAGCAGTCTGGAAGCTGACCTTGTTAGTGAAGACAGAGGCAAAAAAAGCATTGAGTACATTAGCTTTTTCCACATCCTCTGTCACTAGGTTGCCTCCCTCATTCATTAAGGGGCCCACACTTTCCTTGGCTTTCTTCTTGTTGCCAACATACCTGAAGAACCCCTTCTTGTTACTCTTAACATCTCTTGCTAGCTGCAGCTCCAGGTGCGATATGGCCCTCCTGATATCATTCCTACATGCCCGAGCAATATTTTTATACTCTTCCCTGGTCATATGTCCAACCTTCCACTTCTTGTAAGCTTCTTTTTTATGTTTAAGATCCGCTAGGATTTCACCATTAAGCCAAGCTGGTCGCCTGCCATATTTACTATTCTTTCAACTCATCAGGATGGTTTGTCCCTGTAACCTCAACAGGGATTCCTTGAAATACAGCCAGCTCTCCTGGACTCCTTTCCCCTTCAAGTTAGTCCCCCAGGGGATCCTGGCCATCCGTTCCCTGAGGGAGTCGAAGTCTGCTTTCCTGAAGTCCAGGGTCCGTATTCTGCTGCTTACCTTTCTTCCCTGCGTCAGGATCCTGAACTCAACCAACTCATGGTCACTGCCTCCCAGATTCCCATCCACTTTTGCTTCCCCCACTAATTCTACCCGGTTTGTGAGCAGCAGGTCAAGAAAAGTGCCCCCCCCCCTAGTTGGCTCCTCTAGCACTTGCGCCAGGAAATTGTCCCCTATGCTTTCCAAAAACTTCCTGGATTGTCTATGCACCGCTGTATTGCTCTCCCAGCAGATATCAGGAAAATTAAAGTCACCCATGAGAATCAGGGCATGCGATCTAGTAGCTTCCGTGAGCTGCCGGAAGAAAGCCTCATCTACCTCATCCCCCTGGTCCGGTGGTCTATAGCAGACTCCCACCACTACATCACTCTTGTTGCACACACTTCTAAACTTAATCCAGAGACACTCAGGTTTTTCTACAGTTTCGTACCAGAGCTCTGAGCAGTCATACTGCTCCCTTACATACAGTGCTACTCTCCTACCTTTTCTGCCCTGCCTGTCCTTCCTGAACAGTTTATAACCATCCATGACAGTACTCCAGTCATGTGAGTTATCCCACCAAGTCTCTGTTATTCCAATCACGTCAGAGTTCCTTGACATCACCAGGACCTCCAATTCTCCCTGCTTGTTTCCAAGGCTTTGTGCATTTGTATATAAGCACTTGAGATAACCTGTTGATCGCCCCTCATTCTCAGTATGAGGCAGGAGCCCTCCCCTCACAGACATTCCTGCCTGAGCTTCCTCCCGGTATCCCGCTTTCCCACTTACCTCAGGGCTTTGGTCTCCTTCCCCCGGTGAACCTAGTTTAAAGCCCTCCTCACTAGGTTAGCCAGCCTGCTTGCAAAGATGCTCTTCCTTCTCTTCGTTAGGTGGATCCCGTCTCTGCCCAGCACTCCTCCTTTATGGAACACCATCCCATGGTCAAAGAATCCAAAGCCTTCTCTCCGACACCACCTGCGTAGCCATTCGTTGACTTCCACGATTCGACGGTCCCTACCCAGGCCTTTTCCTTCCACGGGGAGGATGGACGAGAACACCACTTGCGCCTCCAACTCCTTTATCCTTCTTCCCAGAGCCACGTAGTCCGCAGTGATCCACTCAAGGTCATTCTTGGCAGTATCATTGGTGCCCACGTGGAGAAGCAGGAAGGGGTAGCGATCCGAGGGCTTGATGAGTCTCGGCAGTCTCTCCGTCACATCGCGAATCTTAGCCCCTGGCAAGCAGCAGACTTCTCAGTTTTCCCGGTCAGGGCGGCAGATAGATGACTCAGTCCCCCGGAGGAGAGAGTCCCCGACCACCACCACCCACCTCCTTCTCTTGGGAGTGGTGGTCGTGGAACCCCCAACCTCAGGACATCGCATCTCATGCCTTCCAACCAGCGGAGTCTCCTTCTGCTTTCTCGCCCCAGACATATCATCTGGTCCACTCTCCGCAACGATACCTGTGGAGAGAACATGAAAGTGGTTAGTTACCTGTGTCTGTGTTACTGGAACCCGGACATTCCGCTCACCTCTTCTGGAGGTCACATGTTGCCAAGCTTCTTCACTGGCCTCTTGGCTCCTCTGTGCAACCTGCTCTATATCTTTAGAGCTTTGTGCCCCTAGAAGCCTATCCTGAGTTTTGTCCAGAAAATCCTCAGTTTCTCGTATGCAACGCAGGGTCGTTATCTGTTGCTCCAGACCTTCAATCTTCTCTTCCAATATGGAGACCAGCTTGCACTTTGTACAGACAAAGTCGCTTCTGTCCTGTGGAAGAAAGACAAACATGGCACATCCAGAGCAGGTCACAACAGCTGAACCCCCCCCCTTCCATATCACCTTCCTACTATGAGCTTCCTCAGAGCAGTTTGCAAGACGTAAGCCTCACTGGGCTCACTCCAGGCGAACTCCCAGGCAAACTCCTGCTGTGAGCTGCTCTGCTGTCCCCCGCTGCTCAGCTGGTTCGCGAAGCTCTGGCTATTTTTAAACAGCCAGGCTTCCCTGACGCAAACAAACAGACACTCTAATGCCCACCCCCTGCAGGCTAGCAGCCAATCAGACACTCACTCAGGCTCTCACACTGCCCTCCCAGCAAACACACGCTCGGATACTTCCTCAGCAAGCAAACAAACACACACTCGGATACTTACCAGTCCCAGGCAAACTCCTGCTGTGAGCTGCTCTGCTGTCCCCCGCTGCTCAGCTGGTTTGCCAAGCTCTGGCTATTCAGATTCAAGTCTTGTTCAAAGGCAGAAAAGTTCACATTTAAAACATGTTCACAGACTGGGAAATAACTCACTTTTCAGTAAGCTCCCGCACCCCCTTCATTCAGCAGCTCTAGTACTTGCTAAACATTTCAAGTTGTTGCTCTTCAAATTAGTAGCAAAATAAAGTTCACTGTTTCTGCATCTGAAAAAGAAGCTGCACTTCCAGGGAAGGAATTTATGCCTCCCCATCCCAGCTTGTTTTCTGAAATACTTTCATTATCTCCCTTTCTTCAGCTTCTACAGTGTATCCAGGGTAGGGTGACCAGATGTCCTGATTTTTAGGGACAGTCCCAATTTTGGGGTCTTTTTCTAATATAGGCTTCTACTACCCCTCCAGGCCCTGTCCTGATTTTTCACACTTGCTGTCTGGTCACCCTAATCCAGGGCAACGAGGGAAAAGCCAAAAAGATCTGGAGAGCTACTTTGGATAAGTACCTGAAGGTTCAGCTGCTTAACCAAACTTCAGGAAAACTAGCTGGTCTTCTGGGTGGTACAAAATGAACTTCCAAATATTGCAGTAGGAGAGGGAGGTAGTTCTGGTCCAGTGGGTAGGCACAGGACTGAGTGTCTGGAGATTAGAGTACGTTCTTGGCTCTACAGCTAAACTACTGTGATTTTGGGCAGGTCACTCTGTGTCATCATTTTCTAATCTGTAAAATGAGGATAATGATGATTCTCTTCCTTTGTAAAGCATTTTGAGAGCTACAGATTAAAAGTGCTATATGAAAGCAAAACATCATTATGAACAGACTTTCCCATGAGATTTCCAGTGCTTCCTAATTCTGAATGTGCCAGATGTAATACCTAGTTCTAGCTGGAACTAGAAATTGCAGAAGCAAAAGAATAACTGTGTATAAAAGTTATTTGACCTTATTTGAACCAGAAAAAATAGGTTTTCTAGTATATTAGTCAAAAGGAAACTACAGGCCAGTCAGCCTCATCTCAGTCCCTGGAAAAATCATGGAGCAGGTCCTCAAGGAACCAATTTTGAAGCACTTAGAGGAGAGGAAAGTGATCAGGAACAGTCAGCATGGATTCACCAAGGGCAAGTCATGCCTGACCTACCTAATTTGCCTTCTATGACAAGATAACTAGCTCTGTGGATGAAGGGAAAGCAATGGACTTGTTATTCCTTGATTGTAGCAAAGCTTTTGATACGGTCTCCCACAGTATTCTTGCCAGCAAGTTAAAGAAGTATGGGCTGGATGGACTATAAGGTGGATAGAAAGCTGACTAGATCATCGGGCTCAACAGGTAGTGATCATTGATCAACTAGATCAATCTCTAGTTGGTAGTGGTATCAAGCAGAGTGCCCCAAGGGTCAGTCCTGGGGCCGGTTTTGTTCAATATCTTCATTAATGATCTGGAGGATGGCGTGTATTGCACCCTCAGCAAGTTTGTAGATGACAATAAACTGGAGGAGTGGTAGATACACTGGAGGGTAGGGATAGGATACAGAGGGCCCTAGACAAATTAGAGGATTGGGCCAAAAGAAATCTGATGAGGTTCAGCAAGGACAAGTGCAGAGTCCCACACTTAGGATGGAAGAATCCCATGCACTGCTACAGACTAGGGACCGAATGGCTAGGCAGCAGTTCTGCAGAGAAGGATCTAGGGGTGACAGTGGACGAGAAGCTGGATATGAGTCAGCAGTGTGCCCTTGTTGCCAAGAAGGCCAATGGCATTTTGGGATGTATAAGTAGGGGCATAGCCAGCAGATCGAGGGACGTGCTCGTTCCCCTCTATTCGACATTGGTGAGGCCTCATCTGGAGTACTGTGTCCAGTCTTGGGCCCCACACTACAAGCAGGATGTGGAAAAATTGGAAAGAGTCCAGCAGAGAGCAACAAAAATGATTAGGGGACTGGAACACATGACTTACGAGGAGAGGCTGAGGGAACTGGGATTGTTTAGTCTACGGAAGAGAAGAATGAGGGGGGTTTGATAGCTGCTTTCAACTACCTGAAAGGGGGTTCCAAAGAGGATGGATCTGGACTGTTCTCAGTGGTAGCAGGTGACAGAACAAGGAGTAATGGTCTCAAGCTGCAGTGGGGGAGGTTTAGGTTGGATATTAGAAAAAATGTTTTCACTAGGAGGGTGGTGAAGCACTGGAATACCTTCCCTAGGGAGGTGGTGGAATCTCCTTCCTTAGAAGTTATTAAGGTCAGGCTTGACAACAGTCTAGATCCATTCTCTTTGGAACCCCCTTTCAGGTAGTTGAAAGCAGCTATCAAATCCACCCTCATTCTTCTCTTCCGCAGACTAAACAATTCCAGTTACCTCAGCCTCTCCTCATAAATCGTGTGTTCCAGTTCCCTAATCATTTTTGTTGCCCTTCGCTGGACTCTTTCCAATTTTTCCACATCCTTCTTGTAGTATGGGGCCCAAAACTGGATACAGTACTCCAGATGAGGCCTCACCAATGTTGAATAGAGGGGAATGATCACGTCCCTCGATCTGCTGGCAATGCCCCTACATATACATCCCAAAATGCCATTGGCCTTCTTGGCAACAAGGGCACACAGCTTCTCGTCCACTGTAACCCCAGGTCCTTTTCTGCAGAACTGCTGCCGAGCCATTCGGTCCCTAGTCTGTAGCGGTGCATGGATTCTTTCGTCCTAAGTGCAAGACTTTGCACTTATCCTTGTTGAACCCCATCAGATTTCTTTTGGCCCAATCCTCTAATTTGTCTAGGGCCCTCTATCCCTACTCTCCAGCGTATCTACCTCTCCTCCCAGTTTAGTGTCATTTGCAAACTTGCTGAGGGTGAAATCCACACCATCCTCCAGATCATTTATGAAGATATTGATCAACACCAGCCCCAGGACAGACCCTTGGGACACTCCACTTGATAACGGCTGCCAACTAGACATGGAGCCATTGATCACTACCCGTTGAGCCCGACAATCTAGCCAACTTTCTATCCACCTTATAGTCCATTCATCCAGCCCATACTTCCTTAACTTGCTGACAAGAATACTGTGGGAGACCATGTCAAAAGCTTTGCTAAAGTCAAGGAACAACACGTCCACTGCTTTCCCCTCATCCACAGAGCAAGTTATCTTGTCATAGAAGGCAATTAGATTAGTCAGGCATGACTTGCCTTTGGTGAATCCATGCTGACTGTACCTGATCACTTTCCTCTCCTCTAAGTGCTTCAGAATTGATTCCTTGAGGACTTGCTCCATGATTTTTCCAAGGACAGAGGTAACGCTGACTGGCCTGTAGTTCCCTGGATCCTCCTTCTTCCCTTTTTTAAAGATGGGCACTACATTTGCCTTTTTCCAGTCGTCCGGGACTTTCCCCAATCGCCATGAGTTTTCAAAGATAATGCCCAATGGCTCTGCAATCACATCCGCCAACTCCTTTACCACTCTCAAATGTAACGCATCCGGCCCCATGGACTTGTGCACATCCAGTTTTTCTAAATAGTCCCGAACCAATTCTTTGTCCACAGACGGCTGGTCACCTCCTCCCCATGCTGTGCTGCCCAGTGCAGTAGTCTGGGAGCTGATCTTGTTCGAGAAGACAGAGGCAAAAAAAGCATTTAGTACATTAGCTTTTTCCACATCCTCTGTCACTAGGTTGCCTCCCTCATTCAGTAAGGGGCCCACACTTTCCTTGGCTTTCTTCTTGTTGACAACATACCAGTCGGTGGCACAGCGGGGCTAAGGCAGGCTCCCCATCTGCTGTGGCTTCATGTGGCTCCTGGAAGCAGCAGCATGTCCCCGCTCCAGCTCCTATGCCTAAGGGCAACCAGGGGGCTCCACATGCTGCCCCTGCCCCAAGCACTGGCCCTGCAGCTCCCATTGGCTGGGAACTGCAGCCAATGGGAACTGCAGGGGCAGTGCCTGCGGATGGGGCAGTGCGCAGAGCCGCCTGGCTATGCCTCTGCATAGGAGCAAAAGGAGGGACATGTCGCAGCTTCTGGGAGTTCCTTGAGGTAAGCGTCACCCAGAGCCTGCACCCCTGACTCCCTCCTGTGCCCCAACCCCCTGCCCCAGCCCTGATCCCCCTCTCGCCCTCCGAACACCTTGGCCCCAGCCTGGAGCCCCCTCTTGTACCCCAAAACCTTCATCTCTAGCCCCACACCAGAGCCTGCACCCTCAACTGGAGCCCTTAATCCCCATGCACTGCAACCCCCTGCCCCAGCCCATAGCCTCCTCCTGCACCCTGAATCCCTCATTTCTGGCCCCATCCCAGAACCCGTACTCCCAGCCTAGAGCTCGTACTCCCTCCCACACTGCAACCCCTTGCCTCAGCCCAGAGCCCCCTCCCATACTCAAAATCCCTTGGCTCCACCCTCCGGCCCGAAGCCTCCTCCTGGACCCCAAAGCCCTCATCCCCTGCCCCACCCCAGAGGCCGCACCCCCAGCTGGAGCCCTCACCCCCTCTAACATCCCAACCTACTGCCTCAGCCCAGAGCCCCCTCCCATATCCTGAACTCCTCATTTCTGGCCCAAACACGGAGCCTGCATCCCCAACCAGAGCTCTCACCCCCTCCTGTATCCCAGCCTCCTGAGCCAACCTGGTGAAAATGAGTGAGTGAGTGAGGGTGGGGAGAGCAAGCTAAAGAGGGAAGGGGGATGGAATGAGTGCATGGTGGGGCCTTAGAGAAGAGGTGGAGCACGTGCAGGGCCTCGGAGGAGCGGCAGGGCAGGGGGCAAGGGAAGGGTGTTTGGTGTTTGGTTTTGTACTCTCCCTCCTGCCACTGAAGCCCCAGGACTGGAGGAGTTCTGTGCCCCCAGTGATTTATGGGGGCCTGTGTCCCTGCTTACGCCCCTTGTGCACACCCCTGGTGACATTGTTTCATTATTTTCAGCCAAACTTAGTCATATTTGCTCATTTACTTATATGTTTCTCGACAAATTAACAGAAATTGCCCACATATTGAGTTCACAACAATAAATTGTGGAAAAGCTGGACAAGCACAAGTCCATGGGGCCGAATGCACTGCATCCGAGGGTACTAAAGGAGTTGGCAGATGTGATTGCAGGGCCATTGACCATTACCTTTGATAACTCATGGCTATCAGGGGAGGTCTCAGATGACTGGAAAAAGGCTAATGTAGTGCCCATCTTTAAAAAAGGGAAGTTTTTCCTAATGTCCAACCTAAACTGCCCTTGCTGAAATTTAAGACGGTTGCTTCTTGTCTTATCCTCAGACGTTAAGAACAATTTTTCTCACTCCTCCTTGTAACAACCTTTTATGTACTTGAAAAGAGTTTCATGTCCCCTCTCAGTCTTCTCTTCTCCAGACTAAACAAACCCAATTTTTTCAATCTTTCCTCATAGATCATGTTTTCTAGACCTTTAATCATTTTTGTTCCTCTCCTCTGGACTTTCTCCAATTTTTCCACATCTTTCCTGAAATGTGGTGCCCAAAACTGGACACAATACTCCAGTTGAGGCCTAATCAGCATGGAGTAAAGCGGAAGAATTACTTGTCATGTCTTGCTTACCAACACTCCTGCTAATACATCCCAGAATGATGTTTGCTTTTTTTGCAACAGCATTACACTGCTGACTCATATTTAGCTTGTGATCCACTACTATGACCCCCAGATTCCTTTCCGCAGTACTCCTTTCTAGGCAGTTATTTCCCCTTTCGTATGTGTGCAACTGATTGTTCCTTCCTAAGTGGAGTACTTTGCATTTGTCCTTACTGAATTTCATCCTATTTACGTCAGACCATTTCTCCAGTTTGTCCAGATCATTTTGAATTTTAATCCTATCCTCCAAAACCCTTGCAACTCCTCCCAGGTTAAGTATCATCTGCAAACTTTATAAGTGTACTCTCTATGCCATTACCTAAATCATTGATGAAGATATTGAACAGAACCGGACCCAGAACCGATCCCTGCGGGATCCCACTCGTTATGCCCTTCCAGCATGACTGTGAACTGATAGCTACTCTCTGGGAATGATTTTTCAACCAGTCATGCACCCACCTTATAGTAGCTCCATCTAGGTTGTATTTCCCTAGTTTGTTTATGAGAAGGTCATGCGAGACAGTATCTAAAGCCTTACTAAAGTCAAGATATACCACATCTACAATTTCCCCCCTATCCACAAGGCTTGTTACCCTTTCAGAAAAGCTATCAGGTTGGTTTGACACAATTTGTTGTTGACAAATCCATGCTGACTGTTATTTTTTCAGCTGTTATGTATAGCCAGTTATATTTACAGCTATCTGTATACTGCAGGTAACTGCATTTCTTCCTGACCTCCTAAATCACCCTTATCTTATGTGTAGACTTTAAAAGCTGAAGCTAATTTGATGAGTTTAAATTGAATATGGGGATATTCTCCCATTGAAGTAAATGGAAATCACATAAGGAAGGAAAGCATGGCCATAGATCGCTTTGTATCAGTGACCTGTCCTCTTCATTTAGAACTCCCCCAATTTTTGGATCATCTGTGAACTTTCAGTAATGATTTTAGGTTCTTTGTGGGCATTAATAAAAATGTTGACTCGCATGGGGCCAAGAATGAATTGCTGCAGGGCCCCACTAGGAACACACCCGCTCAATGAAGATTCCCCATTTACAGTTACATTTTGAGACCTATCAGTTATCCACTTTTAATCAATTTAATGTGTGCCATGTTCATTTTTTGTTCTAGTTTTTTTAATCAAAATGTCTTTTGCTGCCAAGTCAAAGTATATTACATCAACACCATTACCTTTATCAACAAAACTTGTAATCTTATCCAAAAAATGAAGTTAATTTGAGAGGATCTATTTTCCATAAGCCTATGCTGATTTGCATTAATTATATACCCTCCTTTACTTCTTTATTAATTGACTCCCATATCAGCTGCTCCATTATCTTACCTGGGATTGATGTCAGGCTGACAGGCCTATAATTACCTGGATCTCCCCAATTACCCTTTTTAAAAATTGCCACAACATGAGCTTTCTTCCAACCTTCTGAAAGTTCCCCACTGTGCCAAGACTTATTGAAAACCAACATTAATGGCCCAGCAAGTGCCTCAACCAGCTTTTTTTTAAAGCTCCTGGATGTAAGTTGTCTGGACCTGCTGATTTTAAAATGTCTAACTTTAGTAGCTTCTGTTTAACGTGCTCCAGAGATACTAGTGGAATGGAAAAGTGTTGTTGGAATTAATAATAATTCCAAAATATTATTTAGTAATACAGGGATATCACCACAAGACGAATTTAACCATAAATTTCTTTATTAAGTCCAAAGGCCAAATGGTATTTTATACAATTGCACTAAACATGTCTAACATCCTAAATAATAAGCAGTCACTAGACCCAATGCAGTAACATTCAGCATAATCACAAATAGGCCAAACCTGGGGAAACTGTTTCATCCTGGCATTTTCCAGCATGATCAGATAGGGTCTGCTAAAGAACCCTCAAATATATATCTCTTTTTATACCCTTCAACAAACAAATGATGCCAAAGCCAATCCCTACTTCAGCTAACACCAATTTGAGACCGTGCACCCTTATTTTCAGTCTTGGGCTATGTCTACACAGCACTTTCATTGGTCAGGGGTGTGAAAAAACTGCTGGAGTGGCACAGTTGTGCCAATGTAAGGTATGCAGTGGAGACATAGCCTTAGTCCAGATAAGATTTACAGCCTCTTTTCTCCCCAAGGCCTCTTATCCTTCTTGCTGACCAATAGATTTTTTGTGGCAGCTGTGTTCACATAGGCCTTGCTTCACAAAATAACACTGATATGTAGGGTGGGAAAATCTGTTTTGGCTCCCTCTAAGACAGATTCTATTTGTTTTATTTAAAACCATCTGCAGACATCCCGATTGGTTAGAGGCCCTGTTTTTAAAAACTTTAATTTATCTCGTTCATTGGTGGGGAAGGAGGGTATTTTTTTTATTTGGTTTTGGTTTTTTTGTTTGTTTGTTTGTTTTTAACCAGACATCCTCCTTACTTGATTCTGCTTCACTTTATAACTTTCAAGACCTTGTTTCTACTAGCTAATTTGAGCCCTTCTGTACAACACATTTTCTTAACCAACCTTAAGCTAACTCCCATGATTTGATTTCATATTTATCCTACAGCTATTCTCACCATATGATGAGAATAGACCGTCTGCTTTTTCCCCAAACACACAACAGAAATATTCATTGAACATTTGTGCCTCTTCTGCATTATTATTGATAATTCTACCATTTCCATCATTGATGGATCAATACCATTGCTAGGATTCTTTTTGTTCCAAATATATTTTAAAAACTCATTCTTGTCCTTAACTCTACTGGCCCTATAATTTTCCTTGTGTTCCTTTGTTTCCCTTATCAATTTTCTACAGTTCCTAATTGCTGACTTATATTCATAGAATCACAGAATCATAGAATACCAGAGTTGGAAGGGACCTCTGGAGGCCATCTAGTCCAACCCCCTGCTCAAAGCAGGACCAATCCCCAACTAAATCATCCCAGCCAGGGCTTTGTCAAGCCTGACCTTAAAAACTTCTAAGGAAGGGGATTCTACCACCTCCCTAGGTAACGCATTCCAGTGTTTCATCACCCTCCTAGTGAAAAAGTTTTTCCTAATATCCAACCTAAATCTCGCCCACTGCAACTTGAAACCATTACTCCTTGTCCTGTCATCTGCTATCACTGAGAATAGTCTAGATCCATCCTCTTTGGATCCACCTTTCAGGTAGTTAAAAGCAGCTATTAAAACCCCCCTCATTCTTCTCTTCGGTAGACTAAACAATCCCAGTTCCCTCAGCCTCTCCGAATAAGTCATGTGTTCCAGACCCCCAATCATTTTTGTTGCCCTTCGCTGGACTCTCTCCAATTTATCCACATCCTTCTTGTAGTGTGGGGCCCAAAACTGGACACAGTACTCCAGATGAGGCCTCACCAATGTTGAATAGAGGGGAACGATCACGTCCCTCGATCTGCTTGCTATGCCCCTACTTATACACCTCAAAATGCCATTGGCCTTCTTGGCAACAAGGGCACACTGTTGACTCATATCCAGCTTCTCGTCCACTGTCACCCCTAGATCCTTCTCTGCAGAACTGCTGCCTAGCCATTCTGTCCCTAGTCTGTAGCGGTGCATTGGATTCTTCCGTCCTAAGTGCAGGAATCTGCACTTGTCCTTGTTGAACCTCATCAGATTTCTTTTGGCCCAATCCTCTAATTTGTCTAGGGCCCTCTGTATCCTATCCCTACCCTCCAGTGTATCTACCACTCCTCCCAGTTTAGTGTCATCTGCAAACTTGCTGAGGGTGCAATCCACACCATCCTCCAGATCATTAATGAAGATATTGAACAAATCCGGCCCCAAGACTGACCCTTGGGGCACTCCGCTAGACACCAGCTGCCAACTAGTCATGGAGCCATTGATCATTACCCGTTGAGCCCGACAATCTAGCCAACTTTCTACCCACCTTGTAGTGCATCCATCCAGCCCGTACTTCTTTAACTTGCTGACAAGAATACCGTGGGAGACCGTGTCAAAAGCTTTGCTAAAGTCGAGGAATAACACGTCCACTGCTTTCTCTTCATCCACGGAACCAGTTATCTCGTCATAGAAGGCAATTAGATAAGTCAGGCATGACTTTCCCTTGGTGAATCCATGCTGACTGTTCCTGATCGCTTTCCTCTCGTCTAAGTGCTTCAGAATTGATTCCTTGAGGACATGCTCCATGATTTTTCCGGGGACTGAGGTGAGGCTGACTGGCCTGTAGTTCCCAGGATCCTCCTTCTTCCCTTTTTTAAAGATTGGCACTACATTAGCCTTTTTCCAGTCTTCCAGGACTTCCCCCGATTGCCATGAGTTTTCAAAGATAATGGCCAATGGCTCTGCAATCACATCCACCAATTCCTTTAGCACTCTCGGATGCAACGCATCCGGCCCCATGGACTTGTGCACATCCAGTTTTTCTAAATAGTCCCGAACAAATTCTTTGTCCACAGAGGGCTGTCCACCTCCTCCCCATGCTGTGCTGTCCAGTGCAGTAGTCTGGGAGCTGACCTTGTTCGTGAAGACAGAGGCAAAAAAAGCATTGAGTACATTAGCTTTTTCTACATCGTCTGTCACTAGGTTGCCTCCCTCATTCAGTAAGGGGTCCGCACTTTCCTTGGCTTTCTTCTTATTGCCAGCATACCTGAAGAACCCCTTCTTGTTACTCTTAACATCCCTTGCTAGCTGCAACTCCAGGTGTGATTTAGCCTTCCTGATTTCATTCCTGCATGCCTGAGCAATATTTATATACTCATCCCTGGTCATTTGTCCAATCTTCCACTTCTTGTAAGCCTCTTTTTTTGTTTAAGATCAGCGAGGATTTCACTGTTAAGCCAAGCTGGTCGCCTGCCATATTTACTATTCTTTCTACACATCGGGATGGTTTGTCCCTGTAATCTCAACAAGGATTCTTTAAAATACAGCCAGCTCTCCTGGACTCCTTTCCCCCTCATGTTATTCTCCCAGGGGATCTTGCCCATCAGTTCCCTGAGGGAGTCAAAGTCTGCTTTTCTGAAGTCCAGGGTCCGTATTCTGCTGCTTCCCTTTCTTCCTTGTGTCAGGATCCTGAACTCGACCATCTCATGGTCACTGCCTCCCAGGTTCCCATCCACTTTTGCTTCCCCTACTAATTCTTCCCGATTTGTGAGCAGCAGGTGAAGAAGAGCTCTGCCCCTAGTTGGTTCCTCCAGCACTTGCACCAGGAAATTGTCCCCTACAGTTTCCAAAAACTTCCTGGATTGTCTGTGCACCGCTGTATTGCTCTCCCAGCAGATATCTGGATGATTGAAGTCGCCCATGAGAACCAGAGCGTGAGATCTAGTAGCTTCTGCGAGTTGCCAGAAGAAAACCTCATCCACCTCATCCCCCTGGTCCGGTGGTCTATAGCAGACTCCCACCACGACATCACCCTTGTTGCTCACACTTCTAAACTTAATCCAGAGACTCTTAGGTTTTTCTGCAGTTTCATACTTGAGCTCTGAGCAGTCATACTGGTCCCTTACATACAGTGCAACTCCCCCACCTTTTCTGCCCTGCCTGTCCTTCCTGAACAGTTTATACCCATCCATGACAGTACTCCAGTCATGTGAGTTATCCCACCAAGTCTCTGTTATTCCAATCACATCATAACTCCCTGACTTTGCCAGGACCTCCAGTTCTCCCTGCTTGTTTGCCAGGCTTTGTGCATTTGTATATAGGCATTTGTATATTTGTATATATTCATTACTATCAGCTTCCCCTTTCTTCCATTTGTTATATATATTTTAAATTTTTATAGCTGCCTTAATCTCTCCTCTACACAGTTTTTAACCTATAGGACTTCTTCTGCAACTGTGGGATTAGGGCTTTTTGGGCATCTAATAAAGTGTTCTTAAACAATTTCCCGTATCATTCACATTTTTCTGATAAAATTCTTCCCCCCATCTGATTTGGCTCAATTGTTTCCGCTATGTGAAACTGGCCCTTTTAAAATCACCAAGTACATATAGAGAGACTTTATTCTGTTTGCATATTATAAATGTGATCAAGTCATGAACAGTTGTACCTAAGCTATCATTCATTTTTAATTCTGTGATCAGTTGGTTGTCATTATCTATCAAGATGAGATCTAATATAGAATTTCTCCATGTTGGATGCAATACTTTTTCAGTTAAGAAATTGTCATCTATAATATTTAGAAATTCTAAGGATGTTTTGTATGGGAAGCATGAGACCTTCCACATATTTCACCCAAATTGAAGTCCTCTGTGATCACATAGTTTTTTTCCCCCTACACATTACAGATAGATGCATAAGGGGCTGGTCATCCTGGTCCTTAGTGTGATTTGGTGGTCTCTGGCAGGCAACTAATACCTTATTTTGTACTTTATTAATTCATGCACTTTTAATGTTTACCAACAGATGATCCAAAGTTTTTGAATTTATGAAGATATGTACTGTAGAGACACTCACATAAGAATGCAAAGTATTTGAAAGCAGATTGATAGCTTAATGTTTTCAATATGGATATTGATTTATGTCCCCTTGTGACTAGTGTTTTAAAAATAAACTTGTACTAAGTATAAATTAAATATTAAAAGTATATCGTGCATCCTTTTCACATTCATTAAAATGATTCTGCCTTTGACTACCATGAAATGTAATGGTCCAGATGATGATCCTCAGCTGGCATAAATTGGTATAGCTTCACATCAACTGAGCATCTGGCCCATTTTTTGTTTGTTTTTGTTTTTATTTAGCATTTTCATTGCATAGCATTGATTTTACCTTTGGAAAATATTTCTAGATTTTTTTTAACTATTTTTTTCTTGGCAGCATTTGATGTTGAACTTGAAAAATAAAACTCATTGACAGAGAAGATTTTAACCTCATGGTCCCATTATGAATATTATGTGGCTTTAAGCACAAGCAGATCTTGGCTCTGCAGTCCCCATTTCTGTAATATAAAATCCATTGTTATGAAAGTGTTGCCATAGCGACAAAGGGCAGCAGAAGGCAAAAGTCTGATAATCATGTACACAAAGCAGGTTGGATTTTCAGACTAATTAAAAGGTTTTGTGCTTTGAGTCACCTTGCAAATGAGATGTCAGTCAAGAAGCCATGGTCAAAAACTACTCAAAGAAGAGAACAAATACACAAACCCATATTTGGGTGTTCTCCTCCTCCAAAGTACGGCCTGTAATTTTCCATGGTAAGCAATTGTGAGGCCAGCAGTAAATGGTTGTTGGTTCATTTTATTAAATAGACAAAATCTGTGTTTTATCAGCAGGACACTTTGGGTTTGCTGAATGATTTATAAAAGCACACTCCCTTTCTCAAAATCACTTCTAGTTCAGTTGGCAAAATGCAAAACAAGTGACTGAAAACAGTCTGAACAAGAGAGAGGGACAGAAATACTCCTCTGTACAACAACCCTATAACTCAAGCACCTCAGAGCTCTTTTGATTCAAGGATTTTCAATGACTGGAATATTTACAAGTCATACATGATGTGCAAACAAAATGTCTAGTCTGATCTATATGTATTAGCGAAATAGAGGAAGCAATATAATTTAAAGGAAGAATCCCAGCTCTGCCGCTGGTTCCCTTTGTAACACTGATGCAGTTTGCCCATCTGTAAAGTGGGGTTATTCACTTCCCCCACAGGGATGTTGTCAATATTTGCAAAGATCTTGGAGATGTTCAGTGTTTACTCTCTTTTTATTTTCTAGCTTAGGTAGGGCTAATAATTGTAATAAACACATTGCATATTAACATAAGAGTTCAGTTCAAAAGTGCCAAATTGATTTGTCATGTCATTAAGTTCCTGACTATATTTTTATTTACACAGTAATAGAACAGAATAATAATACACGTTTGCAGGGTCCTTCATCCTTAAAGCTTCCAGCTTTCTGAGATACCTGCACCCTGCTCCTTGGGAGTTACATGTGTATATCTGAAAACAGATTTTTGGGAGCAGTAAATGATAGCATCACAGAAATGTGGGCTGGAAGGGAACTTAAGAAGACGTCAAGTCCTTTCCCCCATGCTGAGGCAGGACCAAGTAAACCTAGACCATACCAGACAGTTATTTGTCCAATCTGTTCTGAAAAACCTCTAGTGATGGGTGTTGTAGACATTGCAATCTCATGCTGTATCTTTGGGGACCATTGTATTAAATTTATGAATGCTTTATACAGTAGAACCTCAAAGTTACAAACACCAGAGTTACAAACTGACCGGGCAACCACACATCTCATTTAGAACTGGAAGTACGCAATCAGGCAGCGAAGACCAAAAAAAAAAAAAAAAGTAGCGTGTAGTACAGTACTGTGTTAAACGTAAACTACTAAAAAACAAAGGGAAAATTTTAAAAAAGATTTGACAAGATAAGGAAACTGTTTTGGTGTTCGTTTCATTTAAATTAAGATGGTTAAAACCAGCATTTTTCTTATGTATAGTAAAGTTTCAAAGCTATACTAAGTAGATGTTCAGCTGTAAACTTCTGAAAGAATAACCATAATGTTTTGTTCAGAGTTATGAATATTTCAGAGTTGTGAACAACCCTCATTCCTGAGGCATTTGTAACTCTGAGGTTCTACTGTATATGATTGTGTTCTACTCTATGGGATACGGTTACTACGGCTCCACCAGAAACTAAAAACCATGAGAGGTGATTAAAGTGAATCACTCGGGTTGTAGACACCTCAAAGAGTACCACCATCTGGGGAGACTTGCATATACTGGCTGAATTTGTTTTTTTCCAGAGGCCAACAGAGGTTGAGTTGAAGCTAACTGAGGAAATTCCTTCTGATCAAGCAAATAGACAGGACCTTCTATCCAAGGGCCCCAATCCTTGTGGAAGGGTTGAAAAAAATGTTGGCCAAACAGGGCTGAATAAGACTGATAGGTGACCTCTGGTGAGCTTTTAACAGGTATAGTGGAACTTTAATTGTTTTTATATCTTTTTCTATGCATTACTTTTACCTTAAGAATAAATATGCTTGCTTAGCAGGAGCTGTGTGGTCACTAGTAACTGCTGGCAATGCACTGTTCATAGCCCTTAGAGAGAAAGCAAAGCACTGACACTGGCCTCTAGATGGATTAGCTTGCTGGGTACAGCAAAGTATATGGCAGGGAACCCTTCAGCCTTAAAATCATAGTCAGGAGGGAGAGAGATGTGGGTCTCTGCCCAAGAGAGATGATGGATGGGAGCCATAAACCTTAAGTGAGTGCCTTTAAGACCATGCAGGGGCAATACAGGTGCAGGGCCTCTTAAACTGTGATAACAGGGATTCGACATCTGCCCCTAGAAGCTTGTTCCAGTATTTAACTATCCTTATAGTTAGAATTTTTTTCCTAATATCTAACCTAAATATCTCTTGCTGCAGACTAAACCCATTACGTCTTGTCTTCAGTGGATATGAAGAACAATGGGTCATAGTCCTCTTCGCATGTTTGAAGATTGAGAGGGAACATGATGACAATCTTCTTGTCTAAATATATCCAGTTTTTTAACCTTTCCTGATAGGTCATGTTTTCCAAACCTTTTACCACTCTTGTTTCTCTCCTCTGGACTTTCTCCAGTTTGTCCACATCATTCTTAAAGTGTGGTGTGCAAAACTGGACACAAGACTCCAGCTCAGGCCCCACCCGCACCGAGTATAGTAGAACAATTACCTCCCTTGTCTTATATACAACACTCCTATTAATATTCTGGAGAATATTAACCTCTTTTTTTCTTTTGCAAAAAAAAAGCTCATATTAAATGTGTCATCCACTCTAATCCCCAGATCTCTTTCTGCAGTAAAACTGCCTCGCTAATTATTCACTATTTTTGTCTTCATGCATTCAATGTTGTCTTCCTACGTGTAGTACTTTGTACTTGACTTTATTGAATTTTATCTTGTTAATCTCAGATCAGTTCTCCAATGTTAGGTCATTTTAGATTCTAATTGTGTCCTACAAAGTGCTTGCAGCCCCTGCCAAGCTTGGTATCATATGAAAATTGGATAAGCATATTCTCAACTGAGTTATTCAAGTCATATAGATCAGTTATATGTTTATCAGTTTATCTAAGAGCACAATATAACTCAGCACAAACATAAAAAATTATGTCACTGATCCTGCAATGCACACGGAGCTAGGGTGGAATGTGGCAACCATTTAACAGCACATACCACCACAATAAAGGAGAATAGTATGTAAAGATTATATTCAATTATAACCAAATAAAATTTCAGGGGAAACGCTACACTGACACAAGAATGTAATTACTCCTAGTTGCAATTTAATCAAGACATGTGGCCTTCTGCCCTTATTTTTATTTTTTCTGTGGGGGCGATCTTTGATGACTAAAAAGGGTCAGCCTCTAAGTGTATGTCTCAAATTATACCACTTCTAGCAGCCTCTAATGCCACACTAAAAGCTATTTTAGAAGGAAACACCAATACTGCTGAAACACATGTACTATCTAGTGCAGCAACCTGGGTTCTCCTGTGCATTCAAATACAGATTATAGACAACCCTCTTGTGGGTTATAATGAAAACAGAGCTTCAGGCCACTGTAACTTTAGGGCATTATTAGCAAAATCACTGCTAAAAAGTTCAGTTCATGTGCGGTTTTTTTATGTTTTTCCATACTCAAGGTGCAGATTCTAGACATGATTTAGCAAGAGAGTTTCAGTTTTATGTAAGCACATGCCAGGAAATTGGTGGGATAAAAGCATATATTTACGTGCATTTACACTCATTAAAAATAAATCTTCTACATTATTTTTAAATTTGCAATTATGTGAGTTGAATTTTTATGTGGTTGTATTTAGGGATATCAGGAGAGACAGCAAATGTATAGCGAGAACTTGCCAATAAGGTGGATGGATTTGAAGACCAAGTGACATACCAAAGGCTTAACAAAACTAGAATTGATGCGTGGATGACACTTTGTCAGTACATGCCTTTTCAAATATATATCTTTCAGAGATGGCCACTTTCCAGAAGGACATCTGAAATGTACTGATAAATGTTACTGAATGTATGGGTTCAACAAAATAAATGGCGAGATTAAAATCTGACTAACTGATAGATCTCACTGTATGATTGTATCAACAAATGGGTATGTTTTTAGTGGGGTCCCAAAGGGGTCAGTTCTTACCCCATGCTATTTAGCATTTTAATCAATTAAATGGAAAAGAACATAAAATCATCACTGATGAAGTTTGCAGATGACACAGACTGGGGGAATGATAAGTAATGAAGAGGAAAGGTCACTAATTCAGAGTGATCTGGATCAGTTGCTAAACTGAGCACAAGCAAACAATGCACATATTAATATAGCTAAATGTATAAATCTAGGAACAAAGAATGCAGGCCATACTTACAGGATGGGGGATGTTATTCTAGGAAGCAGTGGATAATCATCTGAACATGAGCTCTCAGTTTGACGCTGTGGCCAAAAGGCTAATCTGGTGTTTGGATGTATAATCAGGGAAATCTCAAGTAAGAGTAAAGAGGTTATTTTACTTCTGTATTGGCACCGTTGTAAGTGCTGCTGGAATACTGTGTTCAGTTCTGGTGTCAACAATTCAGGAAGGATTTTAATAAACTGGAGAGGTTTAAGAGACAAGTCATGAGAATGATGAAAGGATAAGAAAACAAGCCTTATAATGAGAGACTCAAGGAGCTCCATCTAATTATCTTAACAGAAAGAAAGATAAGGTGTGCCTTGATTACAGTCTATAACAGAGGGGAGAAAACTACAACCCGCGGGCCACATCCGGCCTGCAGGACCCTTCCCTCTGGCCTCCAAGCTCCTGCCAGGGAATGGGGTCAGGATGGGCTTGCAGAAGAGCCAGCCCAACTCCCCAGCAGCACAGTGAGCGGGTCAGAGGCTAGCCCCTGGCCCCTCTCTCCCTCCCTCCCTCGCAGTCACAGTTCCCCCAGTGCCTGGGCAGCATGGCTGCAGCTCCAGGCTATAGTGCCTTCAGACCTGGTGCTCCTGGGTGGCGCATTCAGGGGGCAGGGGGCAGGGAGCAAGGGGTTGTTGCAGGGGGGCTGTCAAGGGGCCTAGGCCCTGCTGCTGGAGACAGTGGCAGAGCAAGCCAGGGTTCCCCTCCACCCCCAGCATGCTTGGCCCCTGTCCCCAGCAGCTAAACCCAGACAGGGAGCGAGCCCTGCCTGACTGCCAGGGAGAGCAGCCAAACAAGCAGGGGAAACACACAGTGAAAGGACTGAGCCCTCCTTTCCTCCACCTCACGGTAACATGGGGCATGGAGAGCAGCAAGGATTGGATAGGAGGTGCGGGGCCCCAGGGGGACGGTCAGGGGGTTGGGATCAGGGGAGATTGGCTAGGGGAGGGGTCCTGGAGGTAGTCAGGGGGTGGGGAGCAGGGGGTATTGGATAGGGGATGGGCATCCCAGGGGGATGGTCAGGGGCAGAGAGCAGGGGTGTTTGGATAGGATGCAGGTGTCCTGGGGGGCAGTCAGGGGTGGGCAGCAGGGTGCGTTGGATGAGGGTGAGGGTTCTGGGGAGCTGGATAGGGGGCAGGAGCCAGGCCATGCCTCACTGTTTGGGGAGGCATAGCCTCTCCCAGCCTTCCCTACTCAGCCCTCCATACAATTTCTATACCCGATGTGACCCTAGGGCCAAAAAGTTTGCCCACCCCTGGTCTATAAGTAGCTTCATTAAGAATAAATGTTTAATAATAGTGTCTTCAGTCTATCAGAGAAAGGTAAAACATGATCAAAGTTCGTGGTGGATTCTCCATCACTGACAATCTTTAAATCAAAGTTGGATGTTTTTTCTCAAAGATATTCTCAGGAATTATTTTGGGGAAGTTCAATAGCCTGCCTTGCACAAGAGATCAGACTAAATTATTACAATGGTCCTTTCTAGCCCTGGAATCTATTAATCTTAGTTAGTATGTTTGGTGGAAGGATGGGAATAAAGTCTATCAGGAAAGTCTTATCCACCAGTGGGACCATCCAAAAAAAAAAAAAAAGAAAAAGACTTGAATGGGCTATTGACTTGAGTATTATCATCTCCGAATAGACTCATGAACTGACGTATAGTGTAAATGGTGAATTCAGTGTAACTTGAAGTCTTGAAACCATGACTGAGGACTTCGGTAACTCAGCCCCAGAGGTTAAAGGTCTATTACAGGAATGGATGGGTGAGGTTCTATGGCCTGCAATGTGCAGGAGGTCAGACTAGATGATCATGATAGTCTCTTCTGACCTTAAAGTCTATGTGTTTATCAGTCTGTAAAATGTTTGTCATGAAAGTGAAAGAAAATGATAGTAAAGAGATGAGGGTGAAATTCTGAACCCAAGTCAATGGGAGTTTTGCCACTGACTCCAATAAGCTTAGTAGGTACTGACACATAACCAATTACACATACAATTAAATCAGAAAACAAATGAATAAAATATAATTCAAATTTGTCTTTATACTGTTTTCCATAAAATGTCTATTCACAAAGGCTTCACTGAATTAGAATAAAGAAGTACTGTACAATAAAACCAACCACAGGAGCAAAATATTGCAAAATTTTATTTAAAGTCTTCCATTAAATATCTCTAAGATGATTTGGGGGACTTTAATAAAGATTTATTTTTTAAAAGCATGATTGAATAAATCAAATATTTTTCAAATGAACTTCAAGTCACAGTACATATTTCTGCATTCTGTAGGCACAGTCTTCCTAAGCAACAAACATTCAAAAGTTGTAAATGTGGAACTTGTCATTAAATGAAATAAAGGCACTTGTCTTTTAGGGGCTTATTCCTTCACCCGCTTACTTCCCTGGTCCTTCTCGCATAAACAGAGAGCAACAATACCCGAAGTCCAAAGGTGCAAACAATTCGATGTTTATTGGGGTGAACTTCCAGCAAGCAATGATTTCGATTTCAGTTTCCTTCCTTAGTGTCCGCCTTCCAGCTCTGACACCACAGAGCCTTGCCTGTGTCCCTGTTCCCATTCCCTGTTCCTGTTCCACCCCTTAGCAAAACATGATTTCAATTCCCCCACCCCCATTCCCTGTTCCCATTCCCCATTCCCATTCCCCCTTACTTCCTGATTGACTGCAGACTATATAGTAAAACTTGAGTTCTGCTTAGCTATACCTTAACCAGCCATTTTACTGACATTTAACTAACCAATCCTAACGTATTGTAACATGATTATTTAACCAATTATATCCCACCACCTTAATTGGTTTACACCCACAAAATTAATTATACAGCAGACAGAAAGTTTTGCATCCGATGAAGTGAGCTGTAGCTCACGAAAGCTCATGCTCAAATAAATTGGTTAGTCTCTAAGGTGCCACAAGTACTCCTTTTCTTTTAGCAGACAGAAACAATCACAGAACCAGACAAAGATTATACAGACAAACAATAGGGAAATGGGGACTACAGTGATAGAACAACAAAGAAATGAGGATTTCAAATCCCAGCTATTGATAAGTGAGTTCTTGCCAGACAGGATGCTATCAAACTATCCTTTTACATCTTCTAGGCACGTCCCTTTCTCTGGAGGTGATGGGCATTATCAGGACAGGATTGCATTCCTAATAGCCCAATAGCACCTTATTTCAGTGTGACTAGTTTGGAAGGTAAGGATGTGACCATACACTTCCCAGCTTATGGCTGCCTCTGCTGCTTAGCCCTGGTCTACACTGTAGTTTGGGTCGAATTTAGCAGCGTTAGATCGATTTAACCCTGCACCCATCCACATAGAATCATAGAATCATAGAATATCAGGGTTGGAAGGGACCCCTGAAGGTCATCTAGTCCAACCCCCTGCTCGAAGCAGGACCAATTCCCAGTTAAATCATCCCAGCCAGGGCTTTGTCAAGCCTGACCTTAAAAACCTCTAAGGAAGGAGATTCTACCACCTCCCTAGGTAACGCATTCCAGTGTTTCACCACCCTCTTAGTGAAAAAGTTTTTCCTAATATCCAATCTAAACCTCCCCCACTGCAACTTGAGACCATTACTCCTCGTTCTGTCATCTGCTACCATTGAGAACAGTCTAGAGCCATCCTCTTTGGAACCCCCTTTCAGGTAGTTGAAAGCAGCTATCAAATCCACCCTCATTCTTCTCTTCTGCAGGCTAAACAATCCCAGCTCCCTCAGCCTCTCCTCATAAGTCATGTGTTCTAGACACCTAATCATTTTTGACAAAGCCATTTTTCTCAACTTGAAGGGATCTTAAAATGGATTTCTGTACTCCTTCCCAATGAGGGGATTAGTGCTGAAATCAACATGACCGGGTTGAATTTAGGGTAGTGTGGATGCAATTTGACGATATTGGCCTCTGGGAGCTATCCCAGAGTGCTCTATTGTGACTGCTCTGGACAGCACTTTCAACTCAGAAGCACTAGCCAGGTACACAGGAAAAGCACAGGGAACTTTTGAATTTCATTTCCTGTTTGGCCAGCGTGGCGTGACCATGCCAAACTCATCAGCAGAGGTGACCTTGCAGTCCCAGAACCGCAAAAGAGCTCCAGCATGGACTGAATGGGAGGTACTGGATCTAATCGCTGTATGGGGAGATGAATCCGTGCTATCAGAATTCCGTTCCAAAAGATGAAATGTCAAAATCTTTGAAAAAATCTCCAAGGGCATAAAGAACAGAGGCTATAACAGGGACCCACAGTTGTGCCGCGTGAAACTTAAGGAGCTCAGGCAAGGCTACCAAAAAACCACAGAGGCAAACGGCCACTCCGGGTTAGAGCCCCAGACATGCCACTTCTATGATGAGCTGCATGCAATTCTAGATGGTGCCCCTACCACTATCCCACCCCTGTACATGGACTCCTGCAAGGGGGGAGTCTCACCCAACAGGGATGAGGATTTTGGGGATGAGGAAGATGATGATGAGGCAGAGGATGAAACTATTTTCCCCGACAGCCAGGAACTGTTTATCACCCTGGATTGAATACCCTCCCAACCCTCCCAAGGCACGCTCCTGGACCTTAAAGGCAGAGAAGGCACCTCTGGTGAGTGTACCTTTGTAAATATAATACATGGTTTAAAAGCAAGCGTGTTTAATGATTAATTTGCCCTGAAGACTTGGGATGAATTTGCGGTGAGTACAGCTACTGGAAAAGTCTGTTAACATGTCTGGGGATGGAGCGGAAATCCTCCAGGGATATCTCAGTGAAGCTCTCCTGGATGTACTCCCAAAGCCTTTGCAAAAGGTTTCTGGGGAGGGCAGCCTTATTGCGTCCTCCATGGTAGGACACTTTACCATGCCAGGCCAGGAACATGTAGTCTGGAATCATTGCATAACAAAGCATGGCAGCGTATGGTCCCGCTGTTTGCTGGCATTCAAGCAACATCCGTTCTTTATCTCTCTGTGTTATCCTCAGGAGAGTGATATCATTCATGGTCACCTGGTTGAAGTAGGGGAATTTTATTAAGGGGACATTCAGAGGTGGCCGTTCCTGCTGGGCTGTTTGCCTGTGGCTGTAAAGAAATCATCCCTGTTGTTAGTCACACTGGGGGTGGGGATGTGTGTTCACACTGAGCTGTTCGCATTTGTCTGGCAGGGATCTTCCCTGATACTAGTGGTGGGAGGAGGGGTGAAGCTATCATCCAAGAGAATTGGGTCGGCGGGTTAGTTAGTAGGTTTTAGTTGGGTTTGTGCTGCACGTTAACCCGAAAACCGCAGCCCCTCCTTTTAAATGGCCAACCCAACAGGTGCTTGGTATGGGAAACGAGGGCACTGCTGTTTGAAAACATTCACCATGAAATGGTTTCAAACCATTCATTGTGAAATGGCCAACCCAACGGATGCTTGAAATGGGAAAGGAGGGCGCTGTTGTTTGAAACCATTGACGGTGAAAGAGTCTACCCATTCTTCTCTAAAATGTGTCTTTTTAAATACTAATTTTCCTTTTTTTCCTCCCCCAGCTGCAAATGTTTCAATGCAGCTATCATCTCCATCCCAGAGGCTAGCACAGATAAGAGGCGAAAAAAACGCACTCATGATGAAATGTTCTCTGAGCTCATGTAGTCCTCCCACACTGAAAGAGCCCAGCAGAATGTGTGGAGGCAGCCAATTGCTGAGTCCAGGAGAGCAGAAAATGAACATGAGGAGAGGTGGCGGGAGCAAGATGATAGGTGGAGGCAACATGATGAGAGGAGGCAGGAGGGAATGCTGAGGCTACTGGAGGATCAAACTGATATGCTCCAGCGTGCAGCTGAGCTGCAAGAAAGGCAGCATAAGCACAGACCGCCACTAAAGCTGCTGTGTAACCCTCCTCCCCAAGTTCCATAGCTTCCTCACCCAGATGCCCAAGAATGCGGGGTGGGGGGGGGGCTCTGGGCTTCCAACCACTCCACCCCAGAGGATTGCCCAAGCAAGAGAAGGCTGGCATTCAATAAGTTTTGAAGTGCAGTGTGGCCTTGTCCTTCCCTCCTCTCCTCCTACCCCCACCGCTCCTGGGCTACCTTGGCAGTTATCCCCCTATCTGTGTGAAGAATTAATAAAGAATGCATGAATTTGAAACAACAAAGACTTTATTGCCTCTGCAAGTGGTGATCGAAGGGGGGAGGGTGGTTGGCTTACAGGGAAGTAAAGAGAACCAAGAACCAAGGGGGCAGGTTTTCAAGGAGAAACAAACAGAACTCTCACACGGTAGCCTGGCCAGTCATGAAACTGGTTTTCAAAGCTTCTCTGATGCGAAGCACACCCTGCTGTGCTCTTCTAACTGCCCTGGTGTCTGGCTGCACGTAATCAGCGGCCAGGCGATTTGCCTTAACCTCCCACCCCACCATAAATGTCTCCCCCTTACTCTCACAGATATTGTGGAGCACACAGCAAGCAGCAATAACAATGGGAATATTGGTTTTGCTGAGGTCTAACTGAGTCAGTAAACTGCGCCAGCACGCTTTTAAATGTCCAAATGCACATTCTACCACCATTCTGCACTTGCTCAGCCTATAGTTGAACAGCTCCTGACTACTGTCCAGGGTGCCTGTGTATGGCTTCATGAGCCATGGCATTAAAGGGTAGGCTGGGTCCCCAAGGATAACTATAGGCATTTCAACATCCCTAATGGTTATTTTCTGGTCTGGAAAGTAAGTCCTTTCCTGCAGCTGTTCAAACAGACCAGAGTTCCTGAAGATGCGAACGTCATGTACCTTTCCAGGACACCCTACGTTGATGTTGGTGAAACATCCCTTGTGATCCACCAGTGCTTGCAGCACCACTGAAAAGTACCCCTTGCGGTTTATGTACTGGCTGCCAAGGTGGTCCGGTCCCATGATACGGATATGCATTCCGTCTATCGCCTCACCACAGTTAGGGAACCCCATTGCAGTGAAGCCATCGACTATGACCGGCACATTTCCCAGAGTTATTACCCTTGATAGCAGCATCTCAGTGCTTGCGTTGGCTACTTGGATCACATCAGCACCCACAGTAGATTTGCCCACTCCAAATTGATTCCCAACTGACCGGTAGCTGTCTGGTATTGCAAGCTTTCAGAGGGCTATCGCCACTTGCTTGTGAACTGTGCGGGCTGCTCTCATCTTGGTATTCTTGCACTTCAGGGCAGGGGAAAGCAAGTCACAAAGTTCCATGAAAGTGCCCTTACACATGCAAAAGTTTCACAGCCACTGGAAATCATCCCAGACCTGCAACACTATGCAATCCCACCAGTCTGTGCTTGTTTCATGGGCCCAGAATCGGCATTCCACTCCATGAGCCTGCCCCATTGCCACCAGGATGACCAAATTGCTGGGGTCCATGCTTTGAGAGAAGTCTGTGTCCATGTCCTCATCACTCTCGTCACCGCGCAGCCATCGCCTCCTCGCCTGCTTTTGCAGGTTCTGGTTCTGAACATGCTGCAGGATAATGCACGAGGTGTTTACAATGCTCATAACTGCCGCGGTGATCTGAGCAGGGTCCATGCTTGCCGTGGTATGGCAACTGCAGGAGAGCAGAGTTGCAGCAGAAGCAGTGAATGATGATAGTTAGCAGGCCTACTGCACCGTCTGCTGCCAGCAGCACCAGGACACAACAGCAGCGGTGTCAGTGAGCTGAGCCAAGTGGGCTGCACACTTGCCGTAGTATGGCATCTGTAGGAGAGCAGGAAAGCAGAGTTGCAGCGGAAGTGGGACGACCGGCGAGGTGCATTCAGGAGAGAAGAGTTGCAGCAGAAGCGGGAGCCCATGACAGCCAACATGGAGAAATTCGCTATCGAGACAAGAGCAGGAGAGTAGAGTTCCAGCGGAAGTGGTGGTTCGATGATGACGGTTGGCAGTCCTACTGCACCGTCTGCTGAAAGCAGTATGGCGTCCACACAGAAAAAAGGAGCAAAAAGATTGTCTGCCATTGCTTTCATGGAGGGAGGGGCAACTGATGACACGTACCCAAAAGCACATGCAACAATGTTTTGTCCCTCAGGAATTGGGAGCTTAACCCAGAATTCGAGTGGGTGGCAGAGCCTGCGGGAACTGTGGGATAGCTACCCACAGTGCACCGCTCAGAAAGTCGATGCTAGCCACAGTACTGTGGATGCACTCTGCCGGCTTAATACGCTTAGTGGGGACACACACAATCGACTGTATAAAATAGCTTTTATAAAAATTGACTTCTATAATTCAACCTAATTTCGTAGTGTAGACTTACCCTTAGCCAGAGGCCTTAGCCTAAGAACAGGTCCTCAGACTGTCAGAGTGAGAAAAGGCCCTTACACCGGCAGACTCTGATTCTGATTCTTCCTTTTATACCTCTATAACTAGGTAAATGATAAACATATACCTAAATTCTTGAAGTATAGGCCTTTGTAGACAGACCTGAATATATTCTCTGTGTATATATAAAGTCTGCTGCAGTTTCCACGGTATGCATCCGATGAAGTGAGCTGTAGCTCACGAAAGCTCATGCTCAAATAAATTGGTTAGTCTCTAAGGTGCCACAAGTACTCCTTATCTATATCCTAACACTGACATCTTCTTTTCATTAAAATATTGAATCATAGTGCTGCAATCTATCAAGAATAAACCAGTTTTCATTTTGTTCAGCAAGAATATTCCAGATGTGGAAATACAGCTGATGGTTACAGTTTAAGGGCAAAAGATCTCCTCAGACTTATCCTTCACTTTAAACATAGCAAGGCACTCTTATCATGGGGGTGTTTGAGTGCCTTAGTACTGCATATCTACATAAGCAGACCTTGATACCTAAATCCTACTTGAGTTCTAACGTGGTTGTGAGAAGTGAATTTTATTCTAAAAGAGGGTGAAATCCTGAGATTGTCAGAAATAATGCCCAGTTCTTCTTCTTCCTCATAAATATTTCTATAGATACTTAGTTGCAAGTTCCTCATGTAGACTAAGCTTTATTCTCCTAGATTGGAGTCAGTTAGATGCTGATGTAATCTCTGAGTGACTCAGCAATTGACATAATGATGATATAATCTGAGATGTTGCATCTCTATGCAGTCCTATAATCTGCCACCATATTTTATGGTGTTGTATACAACTACAGTAATATTTTACATCTTCTCAATCAGCCTATCTGCATCCTTTTACCTAGCTGTTAAGATGATTTTCATAGTGGTACTTATTTTACAAGGATGTTGTGAGGATTAAGTTGCTAATGTTAGCATAGTGCTTTGAAGGTATAAATGTGTATAGCTGTGCTAAGTAATATGATCAATTATTATTCTCACTTGCTTTTACCACAACTCATGTATTCACAAATTGCGTTTCTTATATATTCTAAAGTGCCATTCATTCCACTGCTGTCATTCATGCCATGCTAATTTTGCCTGTTCACATTCTGTCTAGAGTATTTTATAAATAACTTAGCTTAGATAAAGAGTAATTCCCCTAAAGATGTTCTACTGGTATAATGAATACAGTCCTCTGCAAATCATAAGTGACACGCTAAAGATATTGAACCTCAACATAAATTATTTCAATAGAGAAATTGGCAAGGTTTTACCTGGAAGCATGTGTGTGAGCATGTAATTAAAAAGGAGAGAGAGTATCCTAGTGGTTAGAGCATAGGATTAGGAAGCATGAAGATCTAAGATTATATTCCTGATTCTGCCCAGATCTGACCGAGGTCCTTAGGCAGGTCACTTAACTCCAATGGGCAGCTCCAATGCCCATTAACAATGGGGTACAATATTTCAATTGACTTCACTGGGTGTTGGCTTCCATGTGGACCCTGCCAATCTGCACTAACAGTCATTAGGGTGCTTTGGGCTATCCTGGTGAAACAGGAGTGGTTTAGAGGGCCTCATGTGGATCAGAAACTTGATTCCAGGTCTCCCCCATAAATGCCTAACCATTGGACTATAGGATCACTCCAGTACACAGTGAAATAGCTTCAACAGAAACGACTGAAAGATACCCCAGAATATTCCAAATCCCAATGGTTAGAGCACTCATACAAGATTAAATCCCTGCTCCACATCAGGCAAAGTGGGGATTTGAACCCAAGTCTTACACATCTTGTATGAGTGCACTAACCACTGAGCTATTGGGCAAAAAGGGTGTGGTGGGGGGACTGCTCCATTTTTCTCAAAAAGGATCTGAACTGGTTTAGACATCTAACTCCAGGAGAGGATGCACAGATGTGAATGGAGGAAGACTCTCTCTGCCAGTCTGGAGTCTGGCACCCAACTCCCTTTGAGGGTGCAGTTTAGTCATTTCCTATTGGCTAATTGATTCAGCTGACTTCTGAGAATCCCCTTTTTCAGTGCCAAACTCTCCCTCATGCGTTGTACGGGGAGCTGCAGTGCCTAACGCAGGGTTGTGCATTCCACTAGGCAGTGGGGTTCCTAACAATTTGGTGGGATTCACAAAGGGGATTTGCAATTTGTGTTTCAGTGCCTAAGTACCTTCATTTGTCTCCTGATAAAACTGAACTAATATTATTTATCATTTTGGTAAAACATTTTTAGATCCTCAAAGTTGCACTTGTAATATAACTGCACATTATTATTAATTATTATTATTATTATTATTATATTAATGTTTGTAAAAAATTATGCCCCTCAATGGAAGGGCTAGAATATACTGAGTATTAAGAATGTATATGCTATTAAAGAGAAAAGAAAATCAACTAATAGTATGGCAGTAGGATGTGTAAATATCCTAAACTATGCAAATTATTTGACACCTGCTTAGCAGGAAGTAATTACATATTGTCTTTTCTTGTTAGGAGTCAGACATCCCAGTAATAGTTCCCTGTAACTTGTATGACTATATATTCCTACGGGACAACTACTTGAGTTGTGTGTGTCTGTTATGTCTTGTGCCACAGAGTCTGTCTAACAGAACTGGGTAAACAATTACTAATGAATAAATTATGGTAAATAAATTTGATCTATTTGTTGTTAGCTACAGGCATATTGCAATTATCACTAGTATATTAGGAATTTAAAGTCATTCAGCATATAATTTCTGTAAAAAATTCTGGCCTGTAGATTGTTATCAGACAGTTTGGTGTGAGTATTCCATATCTGAAATTGTGTGCTCGGTTATTTTTGATTGGACACATGTCACATGACATCTTTCTATTCCAAGTCTCTGAATCAGATTTTAGAAGTTTACACAAATTCTTCAAATAGTTCTGAGGGAGTGAAAATTGGAGGTGGTACTGGAAATGCTTTTTCAAATCCATGCTTTGTGATGCTACTCATGCTTATAGAGCAACCAGGACATCTGCAGCTCACAGTCTTCAGAGCCTGACCAGTGCTACTTATGTTTCAACAGAAATATAATTTTTCCATCTTTGATATCTTACAAACAGATTTCACTGTCTCCTGCACCGACCATATCTTTTCAGAACACCTTTGACGTACTATGACATCACTAGTTCATTTTGGCCCTGATCTTGCAAAGAGAACTCTGTTTGTATAGCCCTGCACCTATTCTAGTCAATGGAGACAGAAGGTCGTCTGCATGATTCTCCTTGCTGGATTGAGACCTAAGCTGTGATTTCAGAAACAGGAAAATTCTGTAAGTCTCTCTTCAGACCAAAAGCTAAATGCCAGAAGGATGTTGATAAATTAGTCAGGGTTCAGAGAAGAGCCACTAGAATAATTAAAGGATCAGAAACCATGCCTTAGAGTGCTAAATTCAAGGAGTTCAGTCTATTTGGGTTAACAAAGAAAAGACTAAAGGCTGACTTAGGGAACTACATGGGGAACAAACATTTGAAAATGGAATCTTCAATGTAACAGAAAAAGGTATAACATAATCCAATGGTTGGTAGTTGAAGCAAAACAAATTCAAACTGGAAATAAGGTGCACAGTTTTTAACAGTGAAGGTAATTAACCACTGGAACAATTTACCAAGGGTCATGGTGGATTCTCTATCCCTTGATTTAAAAATTACTAGATTGGATGGGTTTGTGGTGTGTTTCTTTTTTTTTTAAGATATGTTCCATTTAAAAAGGAATTATTTTGGGGAAGTTCCCACTACATGATCACAATGGCCCCTTCTGGCCTTAGAATCTGAACTTATGAAGGCATAAATGTCATTTTGGTGCTGCTCAATTCTATGATATCTTTAGGAAAAATATGTGAGTTCCTCTCAGGCCAGGTCAAAGCTACTGTAGTATCATGCCCTTTTTCTGCTTCCTTGACAAGCTGCCACTCTCATCTGAGCTGAAGGAAACAGAGTGCTGACTTCAGAGTCAACAAAGTAAAAAGAATCCAAGTCTCTTTTTCTTTTCTTGCTGGGGAGGTAAAACATTTTTAGATCCTCAAAGTTGCACTTGTAATATAACTGCACATTATTATTAAAGAGGATGGAGCTAGGCTGTTTTCAGTGGTGGCAGATGACAGAACAAGGAGCAATGGTCTCAAGTTGCAGTGGGGGAGGTCTAGATTGGATATTAGGAAAAGCTATTTCACTAGGAGAGTGGTGAACACTGGAATGGGTTGCCTAGGGAGGTGGTGGAATCTCCATCCTTAGAGGTTTTCAAGGCTTGGCTTGACAAAGCCCTGGCTCGGATGATTTTGTTGGGGTTCGTCCTACTTAGAGCAGGGGTTTGGACTAGATGACCTCCCGAGGTCTCTTCCAACCCTAATCTTATATGATTTTCTGAGGTGTCTAAACTCAGTTAGTCTGGCAGAGTAAGTGTGGTTGATACCCACTTGGACTTCTACTTCTGTGCTCCCCTGATCCTGGTCTGTTTCCTGGTGTAAATTAGAGTAGTCTGAAGGCTTCTCTAATATACATACAGCATGTAAGTGAGGATACTTCTATGGAAGGGATGCCTTCTAGTGGCCAAGGACACCACCCTGTGCAAGTGAAATGGTACAAAAATGCCCCAATGTATACTAGAGAATTTGGCCCATGTCATATACACTAAAGTAGGGTTGTGGGTGTTTGAAATTGGTGTTCAATTTTTGCTTTTTACAGAGGCCAGAATCATACAGATCAGATCCAAAACTGAAACCATATCCAGATTGTTGAGGTTTAGGGATGTTTCAGATCTGATTTGGGGCCATCTTTAATTTAGTCAATCACCCATATGCATTCTGTACTGTATAAGTATTTTTTTAAAAAAAAGTACATAAAAAAGTGAAAATGTATAGTCATTAGAACACAAGCTAGCAGAAATACAGAAACACAATATACATTTAGAGAGGGGCCTGAACCAAAGTAGTCAATCCAAAATTAGCAGTACTTACTAGTCAAAACTACCTCAGGGACAGTATCTGTCTCTCTATTTTTTGGCATATCCTCTTCTCATCTTACCTGAAGCTAAGAAGTGCACAGAGATAAAGGAAAAGAAAACTTAAAGATGACCACATGTTTTAAAGTACCTCAAAAAGAGGTCAGATTTTGAACAATTCATGTTTTAAGTGGCAGTTCAGGTTAATTCTTATTTTATCCCAGTTGTTTCATGTACCCCTAATTCTAACTTTGTTAAAGGCTTTGAACACTAAAAGTTGTCATAAAATGTTTTTGGTTTTTTAGATTTGGGGGGCAGTTTGGACATTTCGGGACCACACAAAATAGAGTTCTAATAATAATGCAAATGCATCTAAAAACTACAGACATCTCTCCCTTTCTGGAACTTATTATTTCATTCATAATGCTCTTGCATAACTCAACTCAACTCACGGTCTCCCACAGTATTCTTGTCAGCAAGTTAAGGAAGTATGGGCTGGATGAATGCACTATAAGGTGGGTAGGAAGCTGGCTAGATTGTCGGGCTCAACGGGTAGTGATCAATGGCTCCATGTCTAGTTGGCAGCCGGTATCAAGTGGAGTGCCCCAAGGGTCGGTCCTGGGGCCGGTTTTGTTCAATATCTTCATAAATGATCTGGAGGATGAAGTGGATTGCACTCTCAGCAAATTTGCGGATGATACTAAACTGGGAGGAGTGGTAGATATGCTGGAGGGGAGGGATAGGATACAGAAGGACCTAGACAAATTGGAGGATTGGGCCAAAAGAAATCTGATGAGGTTCAATAAGGATAAATGCAGGGTCCTGCACTTAGGATGGAAGAATCCAATGCACCGCTACAGACTAGGGACTGAATGGCTAGGCAGCAGTTCTGCGGGAAAGGACCTAGGGGTGACAGTGGACGAGAAGCTGGATATGAGTCAGCAGTGTGCCCTTGTTGCCAAAAAGGCCAATGGCATTTTGGGATGTATAAGTAGGGGCATAGCGAGCAGATCGAGGGACGTGATCGTTCCCCTCTATTCGACATTGGTGAGGCCTCATCTGGAGTACTGTGTCCAGTTTTGGGCCCCACACTACAAGAAGGATGTGGATAAATTGGAGAGAGTCCAGCGAAGGGCAACAAAAATGATTAGGGGTCTAGAACACATGACTTATGAGGAGAGGCTGAGGGAGCTGGGATTGTTTAGCCTGCAGAAGAGAAGAATGAGGGTGGATTTGATAGCTGCTTTCAACTACCTGAAAGGGGGTTCCAAAGAGGATGGCTCTAGACTGTTCTCAATGGTAGCAGATGACAGAACGAGGAGTAATGGTCTCAAGTTGCAGTGGGGGAGGTTTAGATTGGATATTAGGAAAAACTTTTTCACTAAGAGGGTGGTGAAACACTGGAATGCGTTACCTAGGGAGGTGGTAGAATCTCCTTCCTTAGAGGTTTTTAAGGTCAGGCTTGACAAAGCCCTGGCTGGGATGATTTAACTGGGAATTGGTCCTGCTTCGAGCAGAGGGTTGGACTAGATGACCTTCTGGGGTCCCTTCCAACCCTGATATTCTATGATTCTATGAACTTTATTCTAATGATCTTCCCAAGTTCATTTTTAATGTTTGATCACAAGGACTAGAGTTACCAAAAATATACCTGTAGTTCTTGACAAATGATTCAGACTTAACAGTTTCTCCAGTTAAGAAACAGTCATTTACTCAGTTGTCAGAAAAATAGTACATTATTATAATGCTGCATTTGTTTTAGTGACTAATGAATGGAATGTGTGTGCACACACCTTGATGAGCTAGTCCAGTGACCTCAGCAGGACTTCGGAATTAGGATGTCAAATTGAATGGCTCTTGCATCATCTCCTAAGTGTTGGCAGATGGACAGCTACCTGAAGCCATTGTACTTTCCTGTCTATATTGGAGACAGCCTCTCCTTGAATTAATCCCATGTATTCACATAGGAACCCCCTTACAACACTCAGACAAACATACAGAACGTAGAGTAGTCATCAATTACTATACAGCCCCATCACTGCCACACCAACCTCCCAAAAACAAAGATCTGAGAAATCAGTGTGTGGAATGCTTCTACATTACATGAAATGAGTTAATCTAGAATCTTTTCCATTGACACAATTATAATTGATGCTATTGGAATCCTCTGCAGAATGTGCTGGTTCAGAACATCACCAAATTCAACAGTCTATTTTAACTGCTCAAAACTTAGTTGTGTCAAATCTGCTGATTTAATAATGCTTTTATTTGCTACTCTTGTCTTCTCCTGGCTTTTAAAAAGTCTTCATAGGTGTTGAGCTCTGGCCCTGGTTACATTTGCTGATGACTCAAGGTACTTAGCAGCAGCAACATCATTAAACACCGTATCTGAACATTATACTTCTGCAACCTACTGATGTGCTTTATTTCTGAATGCTGATACAGCTGAAAGATTTAATGATTGATGAAAGGGGGAGACTTACTGTACTTCTTCAGGGAGAAGAAAAAGAATGGGAAAAAAGGAGATAGTGCGGGAAAAGGGAGTTTCCTCTGAGTCTTATTCAATATTTGAAAATATCCAATTTAAGATCTTTGCTGACATGGTTCTTTAACTCTTCAAAGGTCAAATCCATAAACTGAGCTGAGACTGCTTTAGACAGCACAAAAATAATATGGTAGCATACCAAGACCATTCCCCAGGGCTGAAAGGTGTGAGAGCAACAGTGCCTTTGTAACAACAAAGGATATATGAAAATATATTAACAGTGCTTTAAATGTACAGCTAATTTAGGAGTTGGGGCTGAATGAACAATATAGTTGATTAATTTAGGCCACTTTTTTCTCCTCCAACAAGCAGGAGTGACAGTTATTGCTGAGGAGCATGAGGGCTGTGATTGGGTGGGGGTGAACAGGAGTTGGAAAAGGAGTGTAACTCAGAGGGACTCATTCACTGAGCACTAAAAATAAATATTTTGATAAATTACAGCAAAGTTTCCTAAATGCAAGAGCAGAGGTTCCATGAAAAAATAAATAAATCCCAAATATTTAAGATTATGGAAATAAGAAACTAAGGCTGTATAAATAATTCTGACACTCAATTCGTTGGGACAGACAATCTGTGGCCAAGACAGGTAATGAAATCAGATCTCTCGAAAACTAGTCCAGTGTTGTCATCTAAAATATTGAAATATCCATGCCACTTAATTTTAAAAGATAATAATGTGATATAAACATGACAGAATAGCTCTCTCATTAGCTCAGAAATGCTCTTCCTCCTTATTCTACCTTTCCATATTGCCTGTGAGTATAAGGGAATGGTATTCCATTCAGTGTTCCCCTCCAATATCCACATCTTTTTATCATCTGTGAGGATCTAATTTTTGTGCTGCAAATCTTTCCATGGCTCAAAGTGCTTTTCCTACACCATCCTGCTATGGCGAGCAGTAAAAGTGTGGTTGGTTTTTTGTCCATCAAATATTGTATAATCAATATTAATCTTCATTTTATATCTCCTAACATTTCCATGGAAATTGCTGTATTGAGACTAGAGAACCATTAAAGACAAGCAATTAATCACTATGCAATCAATATATAGCATTATGCTTTTGTCAGACAATTGACTTTTTTCACATTTTCTGTACACAGAGGTTGTTTCAAGATTATAAGATTTATTTATTTTTATAAATGTTAATTTAAGGTTTTATGGTTCTAAAAATCTTGTGGCCAAAAAGTGTTCTCAGTTGGAAAAACACATCTAAGAACAAAATGTGGCCATTCATGTGTCAATTCTAAGGATAAAGGCAGACACTGATAGCTGAAATACATAGCAGGATTCTGTATTGCATTTTTAAAAGAGAGAAATTGTGAAGACAATGGGTCTGATCATCCTCTCACTTATATCCCTTTTACACACAGATAACTCCTCTGAATTATTACTACTAATAGTTATTGTATTACAGTGGGGTATAATTGCCTCAACCACAATCAGAGCCCCAATGTCCAGGTGTGATACATACACATAAAAGACAATTTCTGAATATCTAAATAGACAAAACATAAATACTAAGGAAGTCCAAATCATCATCCTCACCTTACAGATGGGGAACTGAGGCACAAAGGGAATGCCTGCACTGCAAAGAAAAACCTGTGGCATAGAGTCCCAGAGCCCAAGCCAGCTGACTCAGGCCTAAGTGGTTCACACCTTGGAGCTAAAAATAACAATGTATAAGTTCCTGTTTGGGATGGAGCTCTGGTTCTGAAACCTGGCAAGGGGGAGGTTCTTGGAGCCTGGGCTCCAGACTGAGTATGAATGTCTACACAACTATTTTTAGCCCTGTAGCCTGAGCCCCACAAACCCATGTCAATTGAGCCAGGTGCCGAGACTCAGTAACTCAGGTATTTTTGCAGTGCAGACATACCCAGTGAGATTAAGTGATTTGCAGCTTACCCAACGTCACACAACATTTGTGGCAAATCTAGAAATTGAATCCAAATCCAGTTTTTTTTTAACTCAGTGGAGTTATTCCTGATTTATTCAATGGAAATAAGAGGAAAATCATGGCTATTATTTTTAGTGGAATTGATGCCTCAATTTTCAAACTGATCTCTTCCTAGAAAAAGATTATGAAAACATATTATTAGACAAGTAAGAGCTTGGCACCAGTGAGCAGGAAAATGTTTTTGCATCAGATGTATGCATGAATCTAATTCACTGTTTTTCTTTCCAAAACACATAATGTAACAAAACTAAAAATTAGACATTGAACTTGGACAAAAATATAGAGTTCAATGGGGAGGAAAAAAAAACACTCAACATGGATTTTCTACAAACATTAAGAAGACTCCTTCATTTGTAATGGAAAAATTAAAGTTGAGGTTTTAATGCTTTTTATGCAGCTACCACTGCAAGCAGGCACCTGGATGAAGCCTTAATCCTTAAAGAGAAACTGCTTTATTATAATTATCAGTAATTATCAGAATTACTAGACTTATCACGTTTGTCATTCAGTTATGGCATCACATTAACTTTGGTAATAAAATGAGTGCTGATGCAGTGTAATTGCTAATAACTCCAATTTTCCAAAGCATAAAATTATATTCTGAGTTTGTTACAGATATTATCTACTTACAGTAATTTCAGTTTTAATCAGTATTATTTTCCTCTGCATGTTTCATATCACAGCTCTCATTTGGTGTGCTATTCTCATTCAAATAGATACAAGCTAACATCCCTTTGATGTTTACTCTTACCCCTGAATCAGGCAAAAATCATTAGTCATTGCAAAATTTTCACTGCATGGAGGATATCAGATCAAACAGATTTGAACTGCTATCAGTAGTTTGATCCAGTCACAGAATAAAGGCAGATGTTTTAAGTCAAAGATATAAGCCATCCATTGCCAACATTAAGATATCCAAGTATATTTGACATGGCTTTATGGTGAATAACTGACCCCCATGTAACAATCTGCCTATATTATGGCCTCTGGATGCCAGCCCTCCTGCACTGCTGTTGGCTAATTCCTAAACCTCTCTGTAAATGCTCCCTACATTACAGCTCTTTGACACCCTGCTGCTCTAACCTGCTGTTCCCCAGGATTATCTCTCCTGCAGCTGTGGAGGAGCTTCTGTTCCCTTGCCATTATTTAGTGATACATCGGTGCAAAATATTTGACTTAAAATTCTATTAAAAGTTTCCCCTTCTTGAGTTTGTGGAACCTTTGCTAAAAAGCAGATTTTCCTGCAAAGTTTTTCACATTCGCAAAAGTTATCATTACTTTTTCCACTGGCTGAGATCCAAATACAAGAGTAGGGCTCATTCCTTCATTCCCTGGGGTAATGATCCCCTAGCCTCATGAAAATCAGCAGTCATAGTTACCAGTGAGTACAGAGCACAGAACCTCTACCTCCTGAAACCACTTGTGGTAAAGGAAAACCTCCATTAACAGTTGTAGGATTAGGGTTTCTATCTTCCAAGGAGCCCAGCAATCTCAGTTTTTTGTCTGTTTCAACCAAGAAAATTAAATTTTATTTTTGTTTTGATAAGGCTTAAAAATTGCCAAGGCCAAGTAGAGACCATGAGTCTGCCCCCTGCACAGGAGTAGAGGATGAGAATTCCAGGAAGGGGGTTATTACCTGCCTCCAAAATACAGGGAATAGGTCAGTGTTCCAGATTTTGGACTTGGAGCGAATATACATGAAACATGACAGCATACAACTCTGGCATTGGAATTTAACCCTCCTGTAATGGTCCTTACTTGGGGAGTATGGCCTAGTGGTAATGGCTGCAACTCCTGACTACCAAGAGGGTTGTGGGGAGGGGAGCCCAGGCCCTCCCACTCCACTGGGCTCCGACTCAGGGCCCTTTGGGCTTGTCTGGCAACCAAGGCTGCTTAAGGCTGTCCTCATTGGGCCTCTTCCTCTTGTCCCCCATTCCCCTAGGGTCAGCTTAGTCCAAGGCTTTCCCCTAGTGGGGAAAACCCAAACCACAATAAGTAAGAGGCGGTTACCAATGTCCCAGGTCCACAGGATACTTCCCTATCTGGTTATCTCTGAGGTGGGTCCTCCCTTCCTTCCGGGAGGGCCCCTTTGGACAGTTGTATCAGAGTCTGTTTTACCAGCTGGCTGAGAGTCACATCTGAGTGCGGAGTTGGGGTGCAGGGCCCTCTGGCTTCCCCAGGAGCCGTGCCTTGGCGGACTCGATGCGGAAAGTGCACGGCGTGGAAGGGGATGCTGAATACTCCGAGGTCAGACCCAGGAAGGTGGAAGCTGTGTAAGCTTCTTCCCCTGGAGACAGTATGCTCAGAATGAGGAGGCATGCTCCCCCAGAGTCCTGACTGGCTTCGTAGGGAGTAGTTCCAGAGCAGCGCCCTGGTGACTCTGTGACACTTACTTGGAAGCTACACAATATAAATAAAATCAAATGTGATCCATTATCTTCATTTCCTACTTACTGTAGACAGGAATTTGCAAATTTCTGAGTTTGTAGCCACAATACAGCTGGTAGAGAATAGCAGAAAACTCAACTTTGAATTAATATTTCCAGTTCTCTAGTAACTTGATGTCCACAGTTTTGTCGAGAAACATGCAGCAATGCCACACATTGCAGTCAGATCTCTGGGGGGACCTTGGAATTGCAGAGGTTATAAAACAAAAGTTATATTTGTTTTACTCCACTAGATGCTCAGAGTCAATCCAGACAGATGACCAAGAGCTCAAAACATTGAACTGAAGAGGAAATTCTCAGTCCTGGAAGGAAATCTTTATCTCCCAGCTAAACCTTCCGCCCAGGGTAATCCTTTCTTTCTCTCTTTTTTAAATTTTATTTTCGAAACGTTTTAATGGTAAGTAGTCTAATAAGACAACCTGCAAAAACTGTGGCACCAGCAGCCAGCCAGGAACCCAGGCAGATGCCACTAGCGCTATGGAACCTGGGCGTAGAATGGTTGTCAGCGTGGTGTGGAGATCAGTTGCTCCTTGCATGTGGCAGGGCTATGAGAGAAGTTTAAATGAGTTCATGCAATTTCAGGATCAGGAAGGCTGGTCAGCAATATGGGCTATTACAGAGGCACAGGTGCTGCAGTACATGCTGTCATAGAATCATAGAAGATTAGGGTGGACGAGACCTCAAGCGGTCATCTAGTCCAACCCCCTGCTCAAAGCAGGACCAACACCAACTAAACCAACTGTTGTTGGCAAACCATCAACTGGCGTCCTCCACAATCTTGAATTGTCATTCTGCCATTACATTAATCAGTGGGCTAAACGGTTATCCTGATCCTTGCAGTGGTTTTTTAGTTCGAAGATTTTTGGCTGGGTGGTTGCATATCGGTGGCCCCAGAGTGGATTCCCATCATCCCATCATGGATTACATACTTAGGGATCTTGTGCAGATCCTTGGTGACATATTATCATAATGGACAGGAGACAGCCTTGTTCAGGGCTGCATTCTTGACAGCAGTTTTTGGCACTTTCAGGATCAGTGAGCTAGTACCTGGTTCTGGTAGGGACTCAACAGGAATTGGTTTGCAACTGCGGGATATACAATGGCATGAGCATTCAGTGATATTACACTTGTGATGGTCAAAGACAGATCAAGTCAGCCAGAGTGAATCTGTGATCCTCCAGCAGGGTGGTGAGCCTGGGGTCTGCCCAGTTCGGGCTTTGAAGGCATACAGGGTTATACAACCAAAGGGGAAAGGCCCCCTTTTTATGCATGGTGACAGGAGTCCCCTCACAGCATATCAATTTGTTACTGTGTTGAGACGGAGGCTGATAAGGTTGGGGCTGCCAGCTGATGAATTTGGCTCCCACTCATTGAGAATTGGGGCGGCAATGGCAGCAGCACAGCTAGGTATGGGAGCAGAGGCAATCCAGGCAATCAGGAGTTGGCGTTTGGCTGCGTACCAAACGTATATAAGACCTCAGGTGGTAAGTCAGCATTAATTTGTTGTAATCTCATTACATATATTGGACAAGCAGCCATGCAGATGGTGGTGTGGCTCTGCAGGAATAGTATTGTCTTTTGGGCCCCTAGGCATGTGTCCAGGTTGCCCGAGGGTTCGCAGCTGAGCTTTGGTGATAAGGCAATACTCAGTTGGCAAGCAAGGAGGGGCATGTTATGGGATCAGCTAATACCGATACTATATGGTGTGTGAGCCCATCAGCGGCCCCCAGATATAATTGTGATGCATCTTGGGGAAAACGATTTGGGAATGTTTAAAGGAGCAGAACTAATGCGCAGAGCAAGGAGGGACTTGGGGGCTGATCCTTGAACTTTTTCCAGGAATTAACATGATTTGGTCAGACATGCTTCAGCACAGGGTTTGGCAGAGAGCAGTAAGCCCCCCCCACACACACACCCGGCTGGACAAGGCAAGGAGGTATGTGAATAGGGAGGTGGCCAAATTCCTTGGGACCATAGGAAGGACAGTAATGTCTCATCCTGGCATAGTATATGGGGCAGCAGAGCTGTTTTGGGAGCATAGGGTTCACCTGTCAGACTAAGGTGCTGTCATGTTTTTAATTGATATGAAAGATGGCATTAGGAGATGCCTGCGAACCTGACCAAGCTAATTGCTGGCACCACCTTGTGGCGGATGTCCAGTGCAGATACTCCACAGGAAAGGTATACAGTGACTGGATAAATGGCTTGGAAAAGGACCTAAAAAGAGGTGTTCATTAAAGGAATGAATGGGGGGGCAGTTGGGGACTCCTATGATTGATAGGAGTCAACCCACCATTCTTATAGCCCACCTTTACCCTCCTACGAGGGATGGTAAGATCCCAGCAATGGATTTGCTGGAGAGTCTTGGAGGGAAAAAGATGGGGAGCTGGTGGAAGCCCTTCACCCCAGGTATGGTAAGGTCCCAGCAATGGATTTGCCTGAGGGACATGGATGGAAAAAGAGGAGGAGCTAGTAAAAGCCCCCCAGATAATTATGAAATAAACATGGGGTTACCTGCACTGTACACAGTTATCTGCTGGGTAGTACCAGACATCTAATAATAAAGTTGAGGCCTGATTAAACCCATGTCAGATGTCTCCTGTCCTTCTTTTGGCATAGCCACACAATAAGATAGAAGGTACTTAGCCAACGTTCTAGTTCTTCAGAACATTGGCTCATGCTCACACTCTAAAGGGGAAACAAAGTGTTGAGCTCAACACAGATGCTAATAATCAATATGAATTGATTGCAGTTTTTACTACCTCTGCTCATTCTGGAGACCTCTTAACCTATCTGTAAATGTGTTACTTTGACAGCTTAGGATGTTGGATATTCATTTTAGCTGTATTCTGTTCTGTAACATACTAATGCAAGGAGAATGTGTTTGGCCAGTGCAAAACTGCTTTAAAGCAGTTTTCAGAAACTACTTTTGAACTACGTTAAAAAAGCTAAACATTATGGTCTTGTCTACTCTGGTTACACAAACCATGTTTGAAACTGGTTTAGCTGGAATCAAGTTTAAGCAAGGTCAAACTCCGTTCTCCATAGTGGTTCCAAGCCCAGCACAGATAGGACAGGGGCAGAAAAAATATATCATATCCAGCTGAAACTGGAAGGGGATTTTAGGTAGACAGAATGCATTTACTTGAGTGGGAATTTGACCAGTACCCACAGCTATAGTTAAGATAGAGGAGCTCAAAAAGCTTTTGGAACACCTTCTGTGTTTTTAAATGGCTAAAAATCAATTTTCTACAAAATGTATATGGGACAAAAATCTCTTGGCTGAGAACTGATGTGGCAAGTGCAGCACAGAACAGAGTTTTACAACACACTTAAACATATATCCTTACCAAAAGCAGTTATAGCATTATAATCATGGTATCTTAGACACTGTAGAAGTGTGAAGTGTTGTTATTTTTAATGCATGAAAGGCAATCCCTATAACCATATTTTAGTATTCCCCCGGAAACCTCCATAGACACCAGAACTCCATCTGTATGTGTTTCTGATATGCAAAAGAAAATAGATCATGCAAAGAACTCACTTTCCAATCCATATAGCATATTTGAAAGGTGTCTTGTTTATTATTTTAACAGTTTTAATGTCTGACAAAATACAAGCTTTGCTATGAACTGAATGGGACATGCTAATCCTTTTAGGTTGGTGAGTGATCATAATATATTATCTGCACTAAATTATAGAACATGTACTGTATTATATTTGGAGAAGAAGGTTATTTTTTCCACTTCATTTTAACAACAAAAAATATCAAGCTGGTTTTGTATAAAAAGTGATTACACATCAATGGAAAAAAATGAGTACATTGTGTGCGTGTGTGACTAGATAAATAATATAAAGTTCTCTACATACTTTTATATAAATGTTTGTTTAATCTTCTGGAGATCAGAATTAATTCACAGTAACTTCAAGATATTTGTCATGCTCTGAGTCCTCTCAGTGTACTAAGTATTACCTTTGGATTCCAAGAAGAGAAAGAACACATAATCTGTATCTTCTTTTACAAAAGATTAAATGGATTGAAATTTTTTTTTATCTCATTTGACACTTTTTTCACTTATATTCTTACTATATTCACCAACGCAATTGACCATTAAACAGAACTCTGGAAATTATAGGTATTCTATAAAGTTCCAAATTGTGTAATATTGTTAAAGAATTGAGTAAAAGAAAATAAATCACTGTTAAAAGAATTGTTAATTAAGTCACAGTTAGAACACTTGATGAGCATGCTGTAAAACTGCCCAAAGAATACTTCTTTGCAAGTGGCAAATTATAAAATATTCAAGAATAGACAGAAGCTTTGGAAGTAATCACTGAAATGTGTGAAGAGCATATTTCTTTCCCTCTGAGGTTAGGTTATTAAGTGTTTTCCTCCATTTGGGCTATTCAAATATGAGATGCCTAGAGATACTACTAGAACAACAGGCTAAATTCATTCACAATGGATTAAATCGAAAGGGATAAAGTGTTGTTTACCTTTACCCTCAGAGAAATTCGCTATAGATCAGTCATGTGAGTAGCCGTTTATAGTCAAAGTATAGCCAGATGTTCATTCCAAGTTTGAAAAACAGGTTTCAAAGAGCATTATATGATATCAGAGTGTTTAAAATGGTTCAGATCCCTGCTGCACCATTTTAAAACCATGTTATAATTATCTTACATAACTCTATTCACACCCTGCTGTTACAGAGCTGAGGGCTTTTCTGTTATGGGCTTCTGGTTCAGGCCCTTTAATATTCATTGTTCAACCTGGATTTCAAAGAATGGATGTGCCATGAATGAAATTGACCACATCCTCATGAGAAATCACTCCATAGTGAAATCTCATCTGCTCTCCAGTGGTGGAGAAACACCAGCAAACACAGACCATAGACTTATTGTTGATCAGCTGTCTCTATATCTTCCATCTCCTTGCAAGTCAGTACAACGTCCAGCATCTTTCTGAGGATCCAGTTGAAGCTGTGAAATACACACAAGCCATCAAGGATCACTTATGTAACCTCAATACCCTCTCAGATAACATGGAAATCACATGGTATATGTAACACGATATCACATGCCACCACTGGAACAATTGGCTTCAGGTGACTGCACAAGAAACCTTGGCTTTCTGAAGAGGCCTTTGATATATGAGCAAAAAAGATGGAATCACACATGCAGCTTAGAGGGAACACAGATCCCTGTAGGATCTGTGTTCCCTCTAAGCTGCATGGTCGCATGGTTGCTCAGGAGAGAATCAAGTGCCACACACTTGATTAGCAGATCCATGCACATCAGGTGGTGTGTGTTCAGGTGCCCCTTCCCCACTGCTCTGCGCCACATTGCTCCTGCCCTCTGCCTTGGTGCCCCTGGCCAGCTGCTCCCGAGACCCTCCTGCTTGCTGTGCAGAGCAAAGGGGGGGGGTCTGATGTCAGGGTTTCCCCCTTCCCCGCCTCCACCCCTGCCCATGTACCCCATCTCTGCAGAGTGGGGAAGAGGGGACAGGGCTCAGGAGCAGGAGAGCTCAGCTGCTGTAGTCTGGGCCTTCTGATGTGAATGCCTTAAAGAAACAGCTCATGGTCTCTCATAGAATTCTCCAGCAGCCAGCATACACACTGTGTGTGTGTGTGTGTGTGTGTGTCTCTCTCTCTCTCTCTCTCTCACACACACACACACTGTTTCACACACACATGCACATTCTGTGTCTCATACACACACACACACACACTCTTTCACACTTACCTTCCAACACATACTTGTGTTGTTTTTATTACTATTTGATACTTCCTTCAATGCACATATATTCTCTGTAATTTTATTCTTTCAAAGCACTGTTATTTTATTTTGATTGGTCTATACATTTCATAATTTGATTTCTCTCTTATGCTTAAATTTAATTCTTTGAGTAGTGAGTTCTAAAATGCCTAACCTGTCCTGGCTGGAGTAATTATTCCTATGGTGACTTTCTAAAAATCTATATTATATATAGATTTTTTTATTTCTACTGGTGGCGCACATCCGCACATTACCTCGATACCGGTGCATATAACAAAATTAATTCCACACATGGATGGAAAAAATTAGAGGGAACACTGGTTGGGAGATGTCCAAAAATGTAAACAGCTGAAAGATATTTTCCAAGCAAAATATGACTGTGAGATCTAAGTCAACTCCCTGACTGACAAAGCAGAGGACAGCATAAATAACAACAAGCTTCATCCTGTGTGTAGAATCTTCACGCATCTGGCTGGCAATCATAAACAGCTCTCTATCATCCTTGTTATAAAACCAGATGGCACCCCCTGCTCCTCAATAGATGAGGTCTTGGATAGATGGAAGACACATTATGAAAGCATGTGAACCATAGACCTGTTGATGACTGTCCAGAGCCACGTGACCTGGTTTACTGCAGATCCAGGGCCAAATGCTGATCATTCAAAAACTGTGTAAAGGAAGCATGGCTGGACCTGATGGAATTCCACCTGAACTGCTCAAAGGGGCCTTGGAACCAGTGAGCATTGGCCTGCATCAACTGTTCTTAAAAGAGCGGGCATCAGGCAAAGTACCAGCAGAATGGAAAGATGACACTATAGTGTCCCTGTACAAGGCCAACGGTTCTCACATCAACTGTAGCAACTATAAGCCAATCTCATTGTTGTCAGTCCCTGGGAAGGTCTTTGTTCATTCTGCTTGGTAGGATGCAACCACTCCTTAACAGACATCATAATCCAGAATAATCAGGTTTCACTGTATGGTGGTCAGCAATGGATGAGTTCGTACCCTCCAGCTTCTAAGGGAGCAGCTTGCTTCATGTGGCATACATCTACATCAAAGCAGCTTTTGATTTAATTGACAGGTCTGCACCTTGGCTCATACGGAAAGGGGTGATGTTCCAAATGTTTTGCTAAATCTGGTGCACAATCTTCATGCCAGTGCCAGTGGCACAGTGTGCTTTTGTGCATTTCTGCACAACCTCAGACATGTGGCAGTGAGGCATTCTTGCCCCACAACTATTCTGTCAAGCTATCAACTGGATATTAGGACTGCTGCTCCACACATTAGAATCAAGGTTGGTCAAGAAGTGATTACTGATCAAAACTATTCCAATGATGATGCCTTCCTTGTGAAGAATTCTGCAAATTTCAGACCAGTCCTCCAAGGTCTCTAAGATACTGTCATAAATATAAAGGGAAGGGTAAACCCCTTTAAAATCCCTCCTGGCCAGAGGAAAAATCCTCTCACCTGAAAGGGTTAAGAACCTAAGGTAACCTCGCTGGCACCTGGCCAAAATGACCAATGAGGAGACAAGATACTTTCAAAAACTGGGAGAAGGGAGAGAAACAAAGGGTCTGTGTCTGTCTGTATGCTGCTTTTGCCGGGGATAGAACAGGAATGGAGTCTTAGAACTTTTAGTAAATAATCTAGCTAGGTATGTGTTAGATTATGATTTCTTTAAATGGCTGAGAAAGGAACTGTGCTGAATAGAATGACTATTCCTGTCTGTGTGTCTTTTTTTGTAACTTAAGGTTTTGCCTAGAGGGATTCTCTATGTTTTGAATCTAATTACCCTGTAAGGTATCTACCATCCTGATTTTACAGAGGGGATTTCTTTACTTCTATTAAAAGTCTTCTTGTAAGAAAACTGAATGCTTTTTCATTGTTCTCAGATCCAAGGGTTTGGGTCTGTGGTCACCTATGCAAATTGGTGAGGATTTTTACCAAACCTTTCCCAGGAAGTGGGGTGCAAGGGTTGGGAGGATTTTGGGGGGAAAGACGTGTCCAAACTACGTTTCCCAGTAAACCCAGTTAGAGTTTGGTGGTGGCAGTGGAGATCCAGGGACAAAGGATAAAATTAATTTGTACCTTGGGGAAGTTTTAACCTAAGCTGGTGAAAGTAAGCTTAGGAGGTTTTCATGCAGGTCCCCACATCTGTACCCTAGAGTTCAGAGAGGGGGAGGAACCTTGACATGGTGGCAGAGTGGTGGGATTAACCTGAAATCATTTTGAGATCAATTTGAGATTTTTTGAACTAGAAATACAGATTTTAAAAAGAATTTTTTTTTCCTTTGGGGCTGCTGGAAAGCAGCTAGTTTTTTCTCTGCTTTTGGGCCAGAGCAGAGACAAAAGGGGATTATCTTTGTGAATTGCAGGTTTTCTTTGCCTGGAGGCAGGGTATTTAACTCCTGCAGGGAAATTCACAGTCTTCCAACCCAGAGGGTTTTTTTCCCTAAAAGTAAACGGGGGGGGGGGGGAGAGGAGGGTGTTCTACCCATTTGCCTGGAGACAAAAGTGGCAGGGTTTTTTTTTTTTAGGACTTTGATTTTTTTACAAGAAGCACCGGTTTGAAAAGGATTTTTTTTTTCCTTTAGGCTGCTGGTAAACAGGTTTCCAAGTAGTTGGAGGTTTTTTGCTTTGATTTGGGGCCAGAGCAGAGACAATGGGAATTTTCTTTGTTTTTTTCTGTAGGCTGACAATCACTATCAGAAAATAGGTATCCTATTCCAGCACAGCAAAATTTTAAAGCCAAGTTTTGTTTATTTTATTTCTAAACCTCGGGTGTAAAGTTAGTTAAAAACAGAGAGGTTAGGATGACAAAATCCACAGCTCAACAAAAGCTGGAATTAGCCAGATTTCAGGCTGAGGAAAACAAAAAGGAACATGAAAGACAGATAGAACTCATGCGGCTGGAGAAGGAGGTACAGGAGGCTGCCCACCGGAGGGAAATAGAGGCAAGGAAGCATGTGGAGGAGGAGAGGGAAAAAGAGAGGAAGCATGCACTGGAGATGGAGAAGGTAAAGGCTCAGCAGAATATACCAACAAACCCTGGCAATCCTTCTCCAGGTACCACTTCCCATCCCAGAAAGTTCCCCACCTACAAGGCAGGCGATGATACTGAGGCCTTCTTAGAAAACTTTGAAAGGGCCTGCCTTGGGTACAGCATCTCTACAGACCAATACATGGTAGAGCTGAGGCCGCAGCTCAGTGGACCCTTAGCTGAGGTGGCGGCTGAAATGCCTAAAGAACCATGAACAAGTATGAACTGTTTAAATCCAAGGCGAGAGTCAGAATGGGGATAACATCAGAGCATTCTCGTCGGAGGTTCAGAGCCCTAAGGTGGAAACCAGATGTGTCATTTACCCGACATGCCTACCACATTGTGAAACATTGGGATGCCTGGATATCAGGAGCAAGTGTTGAATCTCCAGTAAATTTGCCCTTCCTAATGCAAATGGAACAATTCTTAGAGGGTGTTCCTGAGGAAATAGAAAGATACGTCCTAGATGGGAAGCCCAAAACTGTAATTGAGTCAGGAGAGATTGGAGCCAGATGGGTGGAGGTGGCAGAGAAGAAGAAAACTGGTTGTAGTTGGAGCGGAGACCAGAAGGGACAACCCCAGACCACACCCTATTACCGGGGGGCCGCCCAAGGCCCCACCTACCTCCCAAAGAACCCTCCAGATACCTTATACCAGGTACCACCACCCCGTTCTCCAGCAACCCACCTCGCCCCAGTGACCCGTCAGCTGGATGATGTTTTAAATGTAATGAGCTGGGGCATGTAAAGGCCACCTGCCCCAAGAACCCCAACAGATTACAGTTCATTGAACCGGAATCACACCAGAGGTCCGCAGGCCCAGATACCTCCCAGATACCCTTGGAGCGGAGGGAAACTATGAGTGTGGGCGGGAAGAAGGTCACCGCATGGAGGGACACCGGAGCACAAGTGTCAGCTATCCATGCTTCCTTAGTGGACCCCAATTTAATCAACCCAGAGATCCAAGTGATGATTCAACCCTTCAAGTCCAACTCTTTTGATTTGCCTACAGCCAAGTTGCCTGTCCAGTACCAGGGCTGGTCAGGAATGTGGACTTCTGCAGTCTATGATGATTATCCCATCCCCATGCTGTTGGGAGAAGACTTGGCCAATCATGTGAAGTGGGCCAAGAGGGTGGGAATGGTCACCCGCAGCCAGGCTAAACAAGCCGTGAGGCCTAGCTCTGATCCGGAAACTTCTATCAGGACCCGGTCAGAGGTGATGGACCCGGACCTCAGGTCAATGTCTGCAACAGCAGTAGTGGATCCAATCCCAGAGACCCAGATGGAACCAGTCCCAGAACCGGAACCAGCTGCACAACCAACACCAGACCCATTGCCAGCACTGAATCCAGTACTTGCAACCTCAACACCAGAGGGCCCCACCGAACCTGAACCGGCAGCAGCCCATAACCCTACACAAGAGGCTCAGCCAGAGTTTGAACCCCAACAGAGTGTCCCAGTGGAAAGCGGTTCACAGTCAACGGAAACAGCCCCATCCCCTACATCACTTCCAGAGGAACCAAACATAGTCCACAATCCAATGAGGAACTGATGTCTCTAGGATCAAGGGAACAGTTCCAGACCGAACAGGAAGCAGATGAAAGCCTCCAGAGAGCTTGGACGGCGGCACGGAGCAACCCACCGCCTCTCAGCTCTTCTAATCAATCCAGGTTTGTTGTAGAAAGAGGACTTTTATACAAGGAAACTCTTTCTGGTGGATACCAGGAAGACTGGCATCCTCAGAGACAGTTGGTAGTTCCAACTAAATACCGGGCCAAGCTCTTGAGCTTAGCCCACGATCACCCTAGTGGCCATGCTGGGGTGAACAGGACCAAAGACCATTTGGGGGGGTCATTCCACTGGGAGGGAATGGGCAAGGATGTTTCTACCTATGTCCGGTCTTGTGAAGTATGCAAAAGAGTGGGAAAACCCCAAGACCAGGTCAAAGCCCCTCTCCAGCCACTCCTCATCATTGAAGTTCCATTTCAGCAAGTAGCTGTGGATATTCTGGGTCCTTTTCCAAAAAAGACACCCAGAGGAAAGCAGTACATAATGACTTTCATGGATTTTGCCACCTGATGGCCGTAAGCAGTAGCTCTAAGCAACACCAGGGCTAAAAGTGTGTGCCAGGCACTAGCAGACATTTTTGCCAGGGTAGGTTGGCCCTCCGACATCCTCACAGATGCAGGGACTAATTTCCTGGCAGGAACTATGGAAAACCTTTGGGAAGCTCATGGGGTAAATCACTTGGTTGCCACTCCTTACCACCATCAAACAAATGGCATGGTGGAGAAGTTTAATGGAACTTTGGGGGCCATGATACGTAAATTCATAAATGAGCACTCCAGTGATTGGGACCTAGTGTTGCAGCAGTTGCTCTTTGCCTACAGAGCTGTACCACACCCCAGTTTAGGGTTTTCCCCATTTGAACTTGTATATGGCCGTGAGGTTAAGGGGCCATTACAGTTGGTGAAGCAGCAATGGGAGGGATTTACACCTTCTCCAGGAACTAACATTCTGGACTTTGTAACCAACCTACAAAACACCCTCCGAACCTCTTTAGCCTTTGCTAAAGAAAACTTACAGGAGGCTCAAAAAGAGCAAAAAGCCAGGTATGATAAACATGCCAGAGAGCGTTCCTTCAAAGTAGGGGACCAGGTCATGGTCTTAAAGGCGCTCCAGGCCCATAAAATGGAAGCATTGTGGGAAGGGCCATTCACGATCCAGGAGTGCCTGGGAGCTGTTAATTATCTCATAGCATTCCCCACCTCCAACTGAAAGCCTAAGGTGTACCATATTAATTCTCTAAAGCCCTTTTATTCCAGAGAATTAAAGGTTTGTCAGTTTACAGCCCAGGGAGGAGATGACGCTGAGTGGCCTGAAGGTGTCTACTACAAAGGGAAAAGTGCTGGTGGTGTGGAAGAGGTGAACCTCTCCATGACCCTTGGGCGTATGCAGCAATAGCAGATCAAGGAGCTGTGCACTAGCTACGTGCCGACGTTCTCAGCCACCCCAGGACTGACTGAACGGGCATACCACTCCATTGACACAGGTAATGCTTGCCCAATTAAACTCCAACCTTACTGGGTGTCTCCTCAAGCTAAAACTGCTATAGAACGGGAGATCCAGGATATGTCACAGATGGGTGTAATCCCCCCCTCTGGAAGTGCATGGGCATTTCCAGTGGTTCTAGTTCCCAAACCAGATGGGGAAATACGTTTTTGCGTGGACTACCATAAGCTAAATGCTGTAACTCGCCCAGACAACTATCCAATGCCACGCACAGATGAACTATTAGAGAAACTGGGATGGGCCCAGTTCATCTCTACCTTGGACTTAACCAAGGGGTACTGGCAGGTACCGCTAGATGAATCTGCCAAGGAAAGGTCAGCCTTCACCACACATCTCGGGCTGTATGAATTTAATGTACTCCCTTTCGGGCTGCGAAATGCACCCGCCACCTTCCAAAGACTTGAAGATGGTCTCCTAGCGGGATTAAGAGAATATGCAGTCGCCTACCTTGACGACGTGGCCATATTTTCGGATTCCTGGGCAGAACACCTGGAACATCTACAAAAAGTCCTTGAGCGCATAAGGGAGGCAGGACTAACTGTTAAGGCTAAGAAGTGTCAAATAGGCCTAAACAGAGTGACTTACCTTGGACACCAGGTGGGTCAAGGAACTATCAGCCCTCTACAGGCCAAAGTGGATGCTATCCAAAAGTGGCCTGTCCCAAAGTCAAAGAAACAGGTTCAATCCTTCTTAGGCTTGGCCGGTTATTACAGACGATTTGTATCACAATACAGCCAAATCGCCGCCCCACTGACAGACCTAACCAAAAAGAAACAGCCAAATGCCGTTCAGTGGACCGAAAAGTGTCAGGAGTCCTTTAACAAGCTTAAAGCGACACTCATGTCTGACCCTGTACTAAGGGCCCCAGACTTTGACAAACCATTTCTAGTAACCACAGATGCATCCGAACGTGGTGTGGGAGCAGTTTTAATGCAGAAAAGACCTGATCAAGAATTCCACCCTGTAGTGTTTCTCAGCAAAAAACTGTCTGAGAGGGAAAGCAACTGGTCAGTCAGTGAAAAAGAATGTTACGCCATTGTCTACGCCCTGGAAAAGCTATGCCCATATGTTTGGGGACGGCGTTTCCACCTGCAAACCGACCATGCTGCACTACAGTGGCTTCATACCACCATAGGAAATAACAAAAAAACTTATTCGGTGGAGTTTAGCTGTCCAAGATTTTGATTTGGACATTCAACACATCTCAGGAGCTTCTAACAAAGTGGCTGATGCACTCTCCCGTGAAAGTTTCCCAGAATCAACTGGTTAAAATCGTCCTTGAGATGTAGAAAATATTGTTAGTCTTTATGTACTTGGTAGTATATTTAGAGGTGCATGTGTCTTATTAACTCTGTTTTTCCTAGAGCTCCAGGAAGAAATCCCAGCCAGCGTTTCACCCTAGCTGAGATTTGGCGGGGGGGGGGCGTGTCATAAATATAAAGGGAAGGGTAAACCCCTTTAAAATCCCTCCTGGCCAGAGGAAAAATCCTCTCACCTGTAAAGGGTTAAGAAGCTAAAGGTAACCTCGCTTGCACCTGGCCAAAATGACCAATGAAGAGACAAGATACTTTCAAAAACTGGGAGGAGGGAGAGAAACAAAGGGTCTGTGTCTGTCTGTATGCTGCTTTTGCCGGGAATAGAACAGGAATGGAGTCTTAGAACTTTTAGTAAGTAATCTAGCTAGGTATGTGTTAGATTATGATTTCCTTAAATGGCTGAGAAAGGAACTGTGCTGAATAGAATGACTATTCCTGTCTGTGTGTCTTTTTTGTAACTTAAGGTTTTGCCTAGAGGGATTCTCTATGTTTTGAATCTAATTACCCTGTAAGGTATCTACCATCCTGATTTTACAGAGGGGATTTCTTTACTTCTATCAAAAGTCTTCTTGTAAGAAAACTGAATGCTTTTTCATTGTTCTCAGATCCAAGGGTTTGGGTCTGTGGTCACCTATGCAAATTGGTGAGGATTTTTACCAAACCTTTCCCAGGAAGTGGGGTGCAAGGGTTGGGAGGATTTTGGGGGGAAAGACGTGTCCAAACTACGTTTCCCAGTAAACCCAGTTAGAGTTTGGTGGTGGCAGTGGAGATCCAGGGAAAAGGGATAAAATTAATTTGCACCTTGGGGAAGTTTTAACCTAAGCTGGTGAAAGTAAGCTTAGGAGGTTTTCATGCAGGTCCCCACATCTGTACCCTAGAGTTCAGAGTGGGGGAGGAACCTTGACAGATACCACCTACACTATAGGATTGAATATCTCATGGCATAAGACTAAGGTCCAGAAACCCAGATTTGGGTCACCAAGACCAACCTCCACCCCCGGTGTAAGTGAGATTGAGTACTGTGGAAAGTGTTGACAAGTTAATTGACTTAAGTTGCAAGTAGAGTTCAAATGGTTGTAGCAAACCAGATGTTCTTTATAGTCTTGCCACTTCCTGCATGAAGTCCACTTGTATTGCTACATGAGTCAGAAATCTGGACCCTCCTACAGGCAGACATATGGGAGTTAGATTCCTTCCGTAAGCACTACCAGTGCCAGATTCTGAGTATAGAGTGGTTTGACTTCGTGAGACAGTGATATTTTGCTCAAAGATCTGGCCTCCCTTCAGTCGTTATTCATTATACAAAAAAATGGCATTGCACGCTCTTTGGTCATTTTGCTAGGATGGACAAAAACACCCTAGCACACTGCTCTTTAAAACTCTCCAGCCCTGGCTTTACTTGGCACTGCACCCAGGGCCATGCCAGAGATTCATGGGGTTATGCACCATGACCTTCAAATCTTTTTCAAAGTCACTGATTCCCAGACTAGAGCCCCCAATTGTGTAAATATTGTCTACATTCTTTTTTTCCTAGATTTATACTGTGACAGACTGTCAATATCCTGCAACACCCTAGATAATGGATTTATGGAATTAAGATAAACTTTATTGAATTTAAATTAAACCTTACTGAATTTGGTTTAATATGTTTGGGATTTACTTATTAAAAATACAATTGTGTATGTGTTATTGTGGAATGTTATATCTAGGACGAGGGGCATGCAAATGTAATTATGTCATTTATTAGCCATTTTGAAGCCCCCACTGGAGAGGTTCACATATACTAGTTCAACTGGATTCTCCAGAAACTAACAGACAAAGAAAGGTTTTTTTGATAATAGCCTGGTTTTAAACAGGGCCTTCTTCCTGAGCCAGCCAATGGATAGGCAAGGCCCCAACCCTTAGGGAAGCAATGGAAGGACTGGGGCTACTGGGCCAAAGACTGGATGCTTGTTCTGAGATGAAGCTATGATGAACTTGAAATCACAAGGAAACCCCTTGGTTGGGTTTGGAAGGACTGCTCCAGCTAGAGCCCATGTTAGAGTTGGGGTGATCTCTGATAAGTTTATTAGTAAGGCTAAGTTTTTGTCACGCATATTTTTAGTAAAAGTCATGGACAGATCACAGGAAATAAACAAAAATTCACAGCAGCCCATGACCGGTCCCTGACTTTCACTAACAATATCCCTGACAAAAATCTTAGGGGTAGGTGGGTTCAGCACCCCCTGCACCTACGGTTCCTGGGTCCCCTACCGATGCGGTACATGGGAGTTCTAGGGTCCCCCTGGCACTGGGACACTGTGAAGTCCCCTCACCTGCGCAGCTGGTAGCTGCAGGGTACCCCAGCCGCTGGCCCTGGCTGCAGCTGGTCAGCTCCAGGGAGTCATAGAATCATAGAATATCAGGGTTGGAAGGGACCTCAGAAGGTCATCTAGTCCAACCCCCTGCTCAAAGCAGGACCAATCCCCAATTTTTGCCCCAGATCCCGAAATGGCCCCCTCAAGGATTGAGCTCACAACCCTGGGTTTAGCAAGCCAATGCTCAAACCACTGAGCTATCCCTCCCCATACCCCCTGCTGTCTGCTGCAGCTGGGCAGCTGTGAGGGCTCCCCCTGCCCGCTGTGACTGGGCAACTGCACAGGGTCCCACCAGCTGCGCATCGCAGCTGGGCAGCTACAGGGTCCCCTGCATGCTGACTGCGGCTGGGCAGCTGTGCAGTCCCCCAGTCAGGTTGGGTGCTGGGAGCTGCGAGGGCGGGGATGGCTTGGAGCTCCAACCCCAGGGCAGAAAATGTCACGGTGGTCAATGGAAGTCATTGTTTCTGTGACCTCTGTGACATAATCATAGCCTTATTTATTAGCAATCATGTAGATTCTTTTGTTTTTAATATGTTTTTCTGTAATGCATGTTACCTTAAGAATGAAATAAGCTTGCTTTGAAATAATTGGCTGGTAATTTATAACTTGTAATTTATAAGTATGGACAGTCTCACCGTTAACTGGCTCCGAGTCAGAATTGTGTTTATAAACAGAGTGATTAATGGGTGATTAAGATAAGAAAGGGCTGTTAGGATGTTTTCTAAAGTTAAATGACCTTTTCCAAGCTTGTGAACTGCAAAAAGTGAGTAGCCTAAATGATAGAAAATAATTGAAGATTTTTCTACAATTTCTCAATTGTTGGATTGAAGAGGTGATAACAAAGTTACTAATATCTTTCTTTGAGAAGATAACTGATTTTTTAGACAAAGAAAATGCAGTAGATCTAATCTACCTGTATGTCAGTAAGGCATTTGATACAGTTCCACATGAGAAATTGTTAGTTAAATGGGAAAATATGAGGATTAATATGAGAACTGAAAGGTGGATAAGGAACTAGTTGAAGGGGAGACAACAATAGGTCATACTGAAAGGTGAACTGTCAGGCTAGAAGGAGGTTACTAGTGGAGTTCCTCAGGGATCAGTCTTGGGACCAATATTATTTAACATTTTTATTACTGACCTTGGCACAAAAAGTGGGAGTCCTAATAAAATTTGCAGATGACACAAAGTTGACCAATACGGAGGAGGACCAGAATATCATACAAGAAAATCTGGATGACCTCGTAAACTGGAGTAATAGAAATGGGATGATATTTAATATGCAAAGTGCAAGGTAATGCATTTAGGGACTAATAACAAGATTTTTTGCTATAACCAGGGGACTTATCAGTTGGAAGTGACAGAGGAAGAGAAAGACCTGGGTGCATTGGTTGATCACAGGAGGATGACTATGAGCTGTCAATGTGATGCGGCCATGAAAAAGGCTAACATGGTCCTCAGTTGAATCAGGCAAGGTATTTCCAGTAGAGACAGGGAGTGTTAGTTCCATTATACAAGGCACTGATGAGACCTCACCTAGAGTACTGTGTGCAATTCTGATCTCCCATTCATAGGCACTGACTACATGTGTGGGTGCTCCAGGGCTCAAGCACTCATGGAAAAAAAATAGTGGGTGCTCAACACCCAGGAGCCAGAGCTTGACTGTGGAATGTGATGAGTTCTGTGCTAACAACTTCTGTCAAAGAATCAATCCTGAAGCACTTGCATGAGAGGAAAGTGATCAGGAACAGCCAGCATGGATTCACCAAGGGAAGGTCACGCCTGACTAATCTAATCGCCTTTTATGATGAGATTACTGGTTCTGTGGATGAAGGGAAAGCAGTGGATGTATTGTTTCTTGACTTTAGCAAAGCTTTTGACACGGTCTCCCATAGTATTCTTGTCAGCAAGTTAAGGAAGTATGGGCTGGAAGAATGCACTATAAGGTGGGTAGAAAGCTGGCTAGATTGTCGGGCTCAACGAGTAGTGATCAATGGCTCCATGTCTAGTTGGCAGCCGGTATCAAGTGGAGTGCCCCAAGGGTCGGTCCTGGGGCCGGTTTTGTTCAATATCTTCATAAATGATCTGGAGGATGGTGTGGATTGCACTCTCAGCAAATTTGCGGATGATACTAAACTGGGAGGAGTGGTAGATACGCTGGAGGGGAGGGATAGGATACAGAAGGACCTAGACCAATTGGAAGATTGGGCCAAAAGGAATCTGATGAGGTTCAATAAGGATAAATGCAGGGTCCTGCACTTAGGATGGAAGAATCCAATGCACAGCTACAGACTAGGGACCGAATGGCTAGGCAGCAGTTCTGCGGAAAAGGACCTAGGGGTGACAGTGGACGAGAAGCTGGATATGAGTCAGCAGTGTGCCCTTGTTGCCAAGAAGGCCAATGGCATTTTGGGATGTATAAGTAGGGGCATAGTGAGCAGATCGAGGGACGTGATCGTTCCCCTCTATTCGACATTGGTGAGGCCTCATCTGGAGTACTGTGTCCAGTTTTGGGCCCCACACTTCAAGAAGGATGTGGATAAATTGGAGAGAGTCCAGCGAAGGGCAACAAAAATGATTAGGGGACTGGAACACATGACTTATGAGGAGAGGCTGAGGGAGCTGGGATTGTTTAGCCTGCAGAAGAGAAGAATGAGGGGGGATTTGATAGCTGCTTTCAACTACCTGAAAGGGGGTTCCAAAGAGGATGGCTCTAGACTGTTCTCAATGGTAGCAGATGACAGAACGAGGAGTAATGGTCTCAAGTTGCAGTGGGGGAGGTTTAGATTGGATATTAGGAAAAACTTTTTCACTAAGAAGGTGGTGAAACACTGGAATGCGTTACCTAGGGAGGTGGTAGAATCTCCTTCCTTAGAGGTTTTTAAGGTCAGGCTTGACAAAGCCCTGGCTGGGATGATTTAACTGGGAATTGGTCCTGCTTCGAGCAGGGGGTTGGACTAGATGACCTTCTGGGGTCCCTTCCAACCCTGATATTCTATGATTCTATGATTCTATGATTCTATGATTCCTTGGGGCAGGGAGTTTGTTTGTAAACAGAGGCAGGGTGATTCATATAACAAAATGTGTGTCATTAAATTAAATGAAGACTCTTTAGATGATCTTGAAAGCGTTGCCAGGCACGTCAGTTAAAAGATAGGAAACAAAGGGTAGGAATAAATGGTCCATTTTCAGAATGGAAGGAAGTAAATCGTGGTGTCCCCTGAGGGGCTTGCACTGGAACCAGTGCTGTTCAACATATTGATAAATGATCTGCAAAAATGGGTGAACAGTGAGGTGGCAAAGTTTGCAGATGATACAAAATTACTCAAGATAGTTAAGTCCAAAACAGACTGCAAAGTGTTACAAAGGGATCTCACAAAACAGGATGACTTGGTAACAAAATGGCAGATGAAATTCAATGTTACCCATCAAAAAAGAGATATTGGAGTAATCTGCAGTACTCTGCAAATTCATAAGAATCCTTCTCAATGAGCCGGTATCATCCTGAACTCATTCTCCAGCTTCTGAAGACTAAAAATTATCTCCCATCATCAATGGGACAGACGCAATTGAATAACATAACTGTCCTTAACGTGCATCAAAACAAAACCAGGGAACCTAGAGGTAAATAAGATTGCTGACAATTTCATCCAGAAAGCTACAGTGAGACATAATATCTTTAAACTGGGATGTTAGTGAAGACTGCTTGTGATTGCAATGATTTTAATATACTGTAATTCATGATAATGAATTATGCAGTTCATAACAATTTAATCATTATTAAAATAGTAAAGATACCAATGATAGTCACATTCAATAACTAGAATATGAAAGAAGTGTATAAATATGCTGAAAATAATGTCCCCCGAAAACTGGCAGAGTGCCCCCCCCAAACACACACACCTCTTCAGAAGCATCTACTGTCAAAAACAAAAGTCAGTGCCTACGTGTTCTGACTTTAGTAAGAGCATCTGAGTAAGAAAATATATTACAATTTTAAACCTAACCAGAGTCCCTTAAGTGCCTTGCCACAAGATGTCAGAATATGTTATATTACAGCTGAGTGAATCAAATATTTATTTAATTTTCTTTCTTGATGTAGGAATTAGATACAGTGCTCCTGTGAGATCATTTCTACATTATCTACAAATTTTTTTTAGAGTTTTCAGTTTCCTAAGTAGCCCTTGGAATCACAGTTAAAGTTGACCCCTCCCCCCCCAAAAAATCTGATATGGTGCCCCTTTTAACCAGCACAGAATTTGCACCCACCCAACCCAACCCGACACAGCCCCATTGGTTTGACTACAGCCACCCCTCCCAAATATAGAAGTCAAAAACTATGCCTATGATGTTTGGGCTGTGGGGGAGGGGGGAGGGTTGTTGGTAGGGGACGGTGCCTCTGAAATGGTTTGGTTTGTTCTGGGCTTGCTGTGAAAGGTAGTGCAGCTTTGTTCTCTTTTCAGACTTGGCAACACACTAGGAATAATACAGTAAAGGCAGGGAACTGTTCAGGCTGAATATACTCTGGTCAGAAGGGAGTGAGATTCATAGATTCATAGATACTAAGGTCAGAAGGGACCATTATGATCATCTAGTCTGACCTCCTGCACAACACAGCCCACAGAATCTCACCCGCCCACTCCTGTGAAAAACCTCTCACCTATGTCTGAGCTATTGAAGTCCTCAAATCGTGGTTTAAAGATTTGAAGGAGCAGAGAATCCTCCAGCAAGTGAACCATGCCCCATGCTGCAGGAGAAGGTGAAAAACCCCTAGGGCCTCTTCCAATCTGCCCTGGAGGAAAATTCCTTCCCGACCCCAAATATGGCGATCAGCGAAACCCTGAGCATATGGGCAAGATTCACCAGCCAGATACCCAGGAAAGAATTCTCTGTAGTAACTCAGATCCCATCCCATCTAACATTCCATCACAGGCCATTCGGCCTATTTACCATGAATATTTAAAGATCAATTAATTGCCAAAATCATGTTATCCCATCATACCATCTCCTCCATAAACTTATCAAGTTCAATCTTGAAGCCACATAGGTCTTTTTCCCCTACTGCTTCCCTTGGAAGGCTGTTCCAGAACTTCACTCCTCTGATGGTTAGAAACCTTCATCTAATTTCAAGTCTAAACTTCCTGATGGCCAGTTTATATCCATTTGTTCTTGAGTCCACATTGGTACTGAGCTTAAATAATTCCTCCCCCTCTCTGGTATTTATCCGTTTGATATATTTATAGAGAGCAATCCTATCTCCCCTCAGCCTTCTTTTGGTTAGGCTAAACAAGCCAAGCTCCTTGAGTCTCCTTTCATAAGACAAGTTTTCCATTCCTCGGATCATCCTAGTAGCCCTTCTCTGTACCTGTTCCCGTTTGAATTCATCCTTCTTAAACATGGGAGACCAGAACTGCACACAGTATTCCAGGTGAGGTCTCACCAGTTCCTTGTATAACGGTACTAACACCTCCTTATCTCGACTGGAAATACCTCACCTGACGCATCCCAAGGCCGCATTAGCTTTTTTCACGGCCATATCACATTGGCGGCTCATAGGCATCCTGTGGTCAACCAATACTTCAAGATTCTTCTCCTCTTCCGTTACTTCTAATTGCTGCATCCCCAGCTTTTTACTAAAATTCTTGTTATTAATCCCTGAATGCATAACCTTACACTTCTCACTATTAAATTTCATCCTATTACTATTACTCCAGTTTACAAGGTCATCCAGATCCTCCTGTATGATATCCCAGTCCTTCTCTAAATTGGCAATACCTCCCAGCTTTGAATCATTGCAAACTTTATTAGCACATTCCCACTTTTTGTGCCGAGGTCAGTAATAAAAAGAATAAATAAGATTGGTCCCCAAACCAATCCCTGAGGAACTCCACTGGTAACCTCCCTCCAGCCTGACAGTTCACCTTTCAGTATGACCTGCTGAAGTCTCCCCTTTAACCAGTTCCTTATCCACCTTTCAATTTTCGTATTGATCCCCATCTTTTCCAATTTAACTAATAATTCCCCATGTGGCACGGTATCAAACACCTTACTGAAATCTAGGTAAATTAGATCCACTGCGTTTCCTTTGTCTAAAAAATCTGTTACTTTCTCAAAGAAGGAGATCAGGTTGGTTTGGCACAATGTACCTTTTTTAAAACCATGTTGTATTTTGTCACATTTACCATTGACCTCAGTGTCCTTCACTACTTTCTCCTTCAAAATTTTTTCCAAGACCTTGCATACTGCAAATGTCAAACTAACAGGCCTGTAATTACCCGGATCACATTTTTTCCATTTCTTAAAAATAACTATGTGAGCAATTCTTCAGTCATACGGTACAACCCCTGAGTTCACTGATTCATTAAAAATTCTTGCTGATGGGCTTGCAATTTCATGTGCCAATTCCTTTAATATTCTTGGATGAAGATTATCTGGCCCCCCCGAATTAGTCCCATTAAACTGTTCAAGTTTTGCTTCTACCTCAGATATGGTAATATTAACCTCCATATCCTCATTTCAATTTGTCATGCTACCATTATCCCTAAGCTCCTAATTCACCTTATTAAAGACTGAGGCAAAGTATTTGTTTAGATATTGGGCCATGCCTAGATTATCCTTAACCTCCACTCCATCCTCAGTGTTTAGCGATCCCACTTCTTCTTTCTTTGTTTTCTTCTTATTTATGTGGCTATAGAACCTTTTACTATTGGTTCTAATTCCCTTTGCAAGGTCCAACTCTACTTGACTTTTAACCTTTCTCACTTTATCCCTACATGTTCTGACCTCAATAAGGTAGCTTTCCTTGCTGATCCCTCCCATCTTCCACTCCTAGTATGCTTTCTGCTTTTTCTTAATCACCTCTCTGAGATGCTTGCTCATCTAGTTTAGTCTACAACTCCTGCATATGAATTTTTCCCCCTTCCTTGGGATGCAGGCTTCTGATAGCTTCTGCAGCTTTGACTTGAAGTAATCCCAGGCCTCCTCTGCCTGAAGATCCATAAATTCTTCAGTCCAATCCACTTCCCTAACTAATTTCCTTAATTTTTGAAAGTCAGCCCTTTTGAAATCAAAAACCCTAGCCGCAGATTTATTGTTGTTAATCCTTCCATTCCGTTTGAACTGAATTAGCTCACGATCACTTGAACCAAGATTATCCCCTACAACCATTTCTTCTATGAGGTCCTCACTACTCACCAAAAACCAAATCTAAAATGGAATCCCCTCTAGTGGGTTCAGCAACTACTTGATGAAGGAATCCATCAGCTATCGCATCTAGGAAAATCTGAGCCCTATTATTATTACTAGCACTCGTCCTCCAGTCTATATCTGGGAAGTTAAAGTCTCCCACGATCACACAGTTTCCATTAGTATTTACTTCATTAAAAACAATAAAGAGGGCTCTATTCATATCCAAATTAGATCCCGGCGGTCTATAGCACACCCCAAGCACTATCCCAGGGGAGGCTCTAGTAGTTTTCTTCCCCAATGTAATTTTTGCCCAGACGGACTCTGTCTTATCCATTCCATTACTTCTTATTTCTTTACATTCTACCTCATCATTGATATACAATGCTACTCCACCACTTTTACCTTTATTTCTGTCTTTCCTAAACAGCACATACCCTTCAATACCTGTAGTCCAGTCATGACGACTATTCCACCATGTTTCTGTTATCCCTAGAATATCTGGTTTACTTCCTGCACCAGTTGCTCTAGTTCCTCCATTTTGTTACCCAGGCTCCTCACATTGGGGTACAAACATCTTAATTTTTGCTGTTTGGCCTCACTGACATTCTGTACCCTATTAGGCATGGTCATTCTACAGCCAGTATAATCTGTTAGACTGGTATCTACACGGCCTTTCCTCCTTATATACATTCTCCTACCCATGGCTGTATCCTTTCTTACTTCGTTTTCTTCCCTCTCAATGCTAAAATCCGGCATGCAGATTACCTGCACAGCTCCCAACCATCTCCCCCAAATTCGTAGTTTAAAGCTGTCTTAATCAGTTGTGCCAGCCTCCATCCTAGAAGTCTATTTCCTTCCCTACTCAGATGAAGTCCATCCCGAGAGAACTGTCCTCTGTCCATGAATGCCTCCCAGTGGCCGTACATCCCAAAGCCCTCCTTATAGCACCACTGCCTAAGCCATCTGTTGATAGTCATAATCTTGTCACACCTTTGTTGCCCTACTCTAGGAACAGGCAGAATCCCACTAAAGATCACCTGATCCTCGATTTCCTTAAGCGTCTTCCCCAGCCTAGCATAGTCTCCCTTAATACTTTCCAGCGAGAATCTAGCCGTATCATTTGTTCCCACATGAAGGATAATTAGGGGATTCTTTCCCACTCCCTTTAGGATCCTTTTCAACCTCAGATCTACATCCCTTATCTTAGCACCTGGAAGACAGCACACCCTTCTATTCTCTGGATCAGCTCTGGTTACAGGCCTGTCTAGTCTTCTCAGTAAAGAGTCCCTGATCATATAGACCTGCCTTTTCCTGGTGACAGTACTATTCTCCAGTCTATCCTCTGTTTCCTCTGGCTGTAAGTTCTTTCCATTCCCATTCTCCCTTGTAATCCTCTTCAACCTCTCCTGTAACCTCCTGGCGCTCACATTTGGTGTAGTCTCCATTGACTCTTTCCCTTTTCCTGTAGGAGTAGCCGCTCTTCTCTTCTTCCTTGCCCTTCCACCTTCAGTGACCACCTGCTGTGCCCCTTCTTCATTTTCCAACTCTGCAAACCTGTTCTTGAGCTCTATTTCTCCTTCACTAGCCCGTCTTTTCCTCTGCCTGGTTCTTTTAGTCACATACTTCCACTGACCACTTTCCTCACCCAACAGTCTCCCCTCAGAATTCCTCAGTCCTGCTTCCATCTGCAAGTCTGAGCTTTTCCCTTCAGATACCTCATGTCTTTGCTCCATAATCTGCTTGAACCCCTTTCTAAACTCAACTAGACTTTCCACCTGCATCTCCAAACCTCGGATCTTTTCCTCCATCAGCTCTATCAGACGGCATTTCATGCAGACAAAACTCTTACCAGGTACCCACTCCAGGATCATGTACGTACCGCAGCTTCCACATCCAGTCATCTTCATTGTGTCTTCCACTACATGGGTCACTCCCACTGCTGCCTCTGTAATAGCCTTCCCACCTAAATCCTATTAATCTGGGAAACACAAACCACACCAAAACACCACCACCCACAGCAAAAGCAAACCCCAAACAAGCACCACAAGACAAACTCCCCTTTCAAACTCCCACTGAAACTCCCCTGTTTACAGCTCAGTTTGCTGCCTCCTGTGCTGCTACAGCTGTCTGAAGGTCTCCACCCAAAGAGGCAATAGATAAGGAACCAGAAGCCAGAGAGTGGGTGCCCTTGCTGAATCACTAAGGGGAAATATAATTGCAATTGCCCTGAACTGTTACATATATTTACATGTAGCTGCACTAAAATGCACACAGTTTGCTTGCTCCCAGTTTACCAAGAGATCCCGATTGCTCTGTGTCAGTGACCTGTCCTCTTCATTATTTACCACTCCTCCAATTTTTGTGTCATCAGCAAACTTTATCAGTGAAGTTTTTATGTTTTCTCCAAGGTCACTGATAAAAATATTAAATAGCATAGAGCCAAGAACTGATTTTTGAGAGACCCCACTAGAAACACATCCAATTAATGAGTATTTCCTGTTTACAGTTACATTTTCAAGGAACTCTACAAAACTGAACAGTTATATTATCACAATGTAGCTGAAATTTGTATATATCAGAGGTGGGTAAACTACGGCCCGCGGTCCCCACCTGCCCGGCCCCTGAGCTCCTGGCCCGGGAGACTTGCCCCTGGCCCCTTCCCCGCTGTTCCCCGCAGCCTCAGCTCGCTGTGCCACCGGCACAATGCTCTGGATGGCGGGGCTGTGAGCTCTTGCCGGACAGTGCAGCTGCAGAGCCGAGTCCTGACCCGTGCTCCGTGCAGTGCAGTGGCTGGCTCCAGCCGGGCGGCGTGGCTGCCTGTCCTGGTGCTCTGGGCGGCGCAATAAGGGGGCAGGGGGCAGGGGGCAGGGAGCAGGGGGATTGGATAGGGGGCAGGGGAGTTTGGGGTGGTGGTCAGGGAGTGGGGGTGTGGATAGGGGTCAGGGCGGTCAGAGGGAGGGGAACAGGGGGTTCAATGGGGTCAGGGGCTCCAGGGAGCAGTCAGGAAGGAGAGTGGGGTTGGATGGGGCAGCAGCGGGCAGTCAGGGGCCAGGGGTCCGGGGGTGATCAGGGAGAAGGTGTGGTTGGATGGGGCAGGAGTCCCGGGGGGGCAGTCAGGAATGAAAAGAGGGGTTGGATGGGGGGTGGAGGGCAGTCAGGGGTGGGGGGTCCAGAGGTAGTCAGGGGACAGGGAGGGGTGGATGGGGCAGAGGTCTTGGGGGGGGGCTGTCAGGGGGCAAGAAGCGGGGGGAGTGAGATAGGGGGAGGAGCCGGGCCACACCTAGCTGTTTGGGGAGGCACAGACTCCCCTAACTGGCCCTCCGTACAGTTTCAGAAACCCGATGGCCAAAATGTTTACCCGCCCGTGGTATATATATATATATATATACACACTGCCTTGTACAGAATTACACAAAGTATACAAACCATATTGTCACAAAATATGTATATTAATATACAAAATTATGAACTTTCAAGAAAAAAATCAGAATGCCTTTATTTACAAAATAATAAAAAGTACTACTTATGCTTGTTTTGTTTTGGGCTCTCATCTGGGAGTCAAGAAAACTGCGTTGTATTCCTGGGTACTCCACCATAGACTTTCTGGATCTGAAAAAGTCACTTCACCAGTCTCTGTATTTTCCCTCCCAATCTTTACTTGTCTTGTCTAGTGAGAATGAAAACTCATTGGGACAGGAATGATCTTTTACTATGCATTTGTATAGCACCTAACAAATTGGGCGCATAACCTTGGCTGGGACCTCCAGATGTCATTGTAATATAAATAATAATTGATAACTTTGTATTTCGGAAATATTGGCTACAAATTTCAAAAATGGGTACATAAAAAATTTGGCTAAGATACCTCAAACAGTGATCAGAAAGTGCTGATCTCCTAGCAGTCTCCATTAATTGTTTTCTCACTAGTAGCTGAACGTCCATGCTGTCACATGGGTGTGGCAGTTGGGCCAAGTAATTCACCGTCTGTGCAGTCTCCCTCATATAACAAATTAGCTGAAAAGTAAGGGTGATCACTGGTTGATTGATCTCAACCACAGTGGTCTAGGACTCTTGGCATGGCATGCCTTACTGTAGCAGCACAGTGCACAGTTGTAATCTGTAAAGTACAAGTGGCTGAGAAATTAAAAACTGGATGGCAACAGACTGTGAATCCCAGTGATGACTGAACCAGGTGATATTCTGAAAAAAAGAGATCTTGATCATGCTTTCAGTTGTTTCCATCACTTCATACTGACACATAGTGACATATAGGTAGTGAAGAAGTGACACATGCATCTGAAGAAGTGGGGTTTTTTACCCACGAAAGCTTATGCCCAAATAAATATGTTAGTCTTTAAGGTGCCACTAGACTCCTTGTTGTTTACATAGGCAGGTGACAATCCCAGGATTTTATTATATACTCTCAAATTTCTGTAAGGGCTACTAATGGGGAAAGAGGGGGAAAGGTAAAAATGAAATAATTTACATTTTATCCCCAAAATGAAGCTATTACAGACTAGGAGATTCAGAAATCTTAAATTGCTAGTTGTTGCACAGAACCATATTCTCTGGCCAGACATAGATGGAAAAGGTTCTGCATGTCACAGCTGACACCTGAAGTATCAGCAGAGCTGACAGATTTAGAATGTAGCATCCAGATTTGACAAAAAAATTAAATATGAGTCTCATCTGAATGTTGGGAATACTGCAGTCCACAGCATTTCACACTCTCTCCACTAGTGACCATATGATGTTTACACTGAACAGGAAGGTTGACAAGATGGAAGCTTATGATATCATGCATTTGAGAACCTTCAGGGAAGAAAAATAAGCATACAGCCATTGTGTAAATCCTTGTATCTGAATAATAATAGGCTTCATTCAATCAGAATTCAGTGATTTGCACACTGTATGGTTCTTGAGAAGTACAGTGAGCATGAAATTCTGGCAAACTCTGCCAAACACAGTTCAGGGATTTACATAAGTGAGAAAAAACTGTACAATTATACTTCAGAAACAGAACACCTCTGTGCTTTATCTGAGAAAATTCAATTTCTGTCTAATCAAATAAACAGTACAGTGTACAAGTTAATACATCTGAATATGAACTCCTCTAAAGATGCATATCCCCCAGGTGCATGCACTTGAATGATTTCACTTCTGTATACTTGAATATGCATACTTCTAGATAATTGCTGACATGCACCTGCAGTTATATGAATAGGCAATCATTCAAATAAGTGCAGGTGTTTGTGTTTGAAGTTTTAAACAGACAACCAAATGCATCTGTGTTTATCTGAATGATCTCATAGTGCAGTGCAGCTCAGTATAACAAGCCTTAAATGAAATCATTTTATCTTGTGTTGGGGGATCTCTAAGCTATATGAGGTGTCTTTATATAACTCAAGCCAATATTACTTACTCTAAAAAAAACAGAGAGTTTCTCTACTTCTCAAATGATTGGTTCCATCTAGTCTACCACTAACCAATGCTTCTTCCTATACAGAAGATGAAAATGTCATATATATATATATATATATATATATATGACTGAAAATGGGAGACTTTAAAAATTCAATCCTCATCCCCACATGTGATAATTTATACTCTGAAAACTAAGATTTGATGGCTACTAATTTAGACCCCAAACCTGCAAACACTTACACAAATGTTTACGTTTACATATTGTGTATACTCCCACTGAATTCAATTGCTAACACAATACACACAATTAAGTATGTGCACAAATCTTTGTAGGTTTGAGGCTTTAGCTTGTGTAACTACATTTTCAATCTTTTTTATCATTTAATTAAAATGACAAAACTGAAAATTTTGATCAGATAGAAATTATACTAATCTTGTAATTTCTTTCTATCAGAATAATTTCTCCCTACACCAGGAAAAATCAGATCTAGTCACTGTCACAGATCTTGGGAGACAGGCCAGTCCTCACTTACAGACAGCCCCCCAACCTGAAGCAAATACTCACCAGCAACCACACAACACACAACAAAAACACTAACCCAGGAACCTATCCTTGCAACAAAGCCCGTTGCAAACTCTGTCCACATATCTATTCAAGGGACACCATCATAGGACATAATCACATCAGCTACACCATAAGAGGCTGGTTCACCTGCACATCTACCAATGTGATATATGCCATCATGTGCTGGCAATGCCCCTCTGCCATGTACATTGGCCAAATCGGACAATCTCTATGCAAAAAAATAAATAGACACAAATCAGACATCAAGAATTATAACATTCAAAAACCAGTTGGAAAACACTTCAACATCCCTGGTCACTCAATTTCAGACCTAAAAGTCGCAATTCTCCAATAAAAAAACTCCAAAAACAGACTCCAACAAGAAACTGCATAATTGAAATTAATTTGAAAACTGGACACCATTAAATTAGGCTTGAATAAAGTCTGGGAGTGGATGGGTCATTACACAAAGTAAAAACTATTTCCCCATGCTATTTCCAGCTACTGTTACTCACACATTCTTGTCAACTGTTTGAAATGGGCCATCCTGATTACCACTACAAAAGGTTTTTTTTCCCCTGCTGATTATAGCCCACCTTAATTGATTGGTCTCATTGCAGTTGGTATGGCAACACCCATTTTTTCATGTTCTCTGTGTACATATATATCTTCCTACTGTATTTTCCACGCATGCATCCAATGAAGTGTGTTTTAGCCCACGAAAGCTTATGCCCAAATAAATTTGTTAGTCTCTAAGGTGCCACAAGTACTCCTCTTTTTTTTTTCTTTTTTGCAGATACAGACTAACATGGCTACCACTCTGAAACCAGTCATAGCTAAGTTCACTAGCAATCATAGCCAATATTGGGAACCTTTAACTCACATTGATGAGCAGTTGCTCATGTGACCAGTCCTCTGGACTTCATTGGAAGCACTCATGTAGGTGAACTGGTCACCCTTGTGAATGGAACTGGGTGAACTGCTCACTAGGAGCAGGGATTTGCGATGTGGGTCTTGCACATGTCAGGAGAGTGCCGTAATTCATGGGTTATAGGGTAGTCTGGGGTGGATCATTCTCAGTCTCTCCTATTGATACAGTTATACTTTTTATGAGTAAATAAATAATCAGAGGGCCCAAGAGTGTAAATAAGAATGACTACATATCTCCGTGGTTAGAGCACTCGCCTGGGACATAGGTGATGCAAGTTCATGTCCCTGCTCCAATGACTATTTAACTATTTATACCCAGTGGCACAGCTTCAAATGGAGAGACTTGAGGAAAAAACCACAGTAGACTGTGCCTTGGCTTGGCAGAATTCAATTTTTTAAAATAATTTTGATGGATAATATCAATATTTATTTTTAAGCATTTTTAAATTTTTTATTTATTTAAATGTGCACAGTTGCAGGAAGTTATGGGCTGGGGGAGGGGGTCAGACAACTATCTAATGACAGTAAATACTGAGATTTAAAAAGTGAAAGTTTTTTACTGTTAAAACACAAATTGTCAACATCACATGGCAAAATATACAAAGTAAGTCCCCTTAAATCAAACTCTCCCAAATTCTCATGCAGCGTTTTGGAGTACTGTGTCCAGTTTCGGGCCCCACACTACAAGAAGGATGTCAAGAAACTGGAAAACATCCAGCGGAGGGCAACAAAAATTATTAGGGGGATTGGAACACATGATTATGAGGAGAGGCTGAGGGAACTGGGATTGTTTACTCTACGGAAGAGAAGAATGAGGGGGGATTTGATAGCTGCTTTCAACTATCTGAAAGGGGTTCCAAAGAGGATGGATCTAGACTGTCCTAAGTGTTAGCAGATGACAGAACGAGGAGTAATGGTCTCAAGTTGCAGTGGGGGTGGTTTAGGTTGGATATTAGGAAAAACTTTTTCACTAGGAGGGTGGTGAAGCACTGGAATGCGTTACCTAGGGAGGTGGTGGAATCTCCTTCCTTTGAAGTTTTTAAGATCAGGCTTGACAAAGCCCTGGCTGGGATGATTTAGTTGGGGATTGGTCCTGCTTTGAGCAGGGGGTTGGACTAGATGACCTCCTGAGGTCCTTTCCAACCCTGAAGTGAGCTGTAGCTCACGAAAGCTGATGCTTAAATAAATTGGTTAGTCTCTAACGTGCCACAAGTACTCCTTTTCTTTTTGCGAATACAGACTAACACGGCTGTTACTCTGAAACCTATGATTCTATGATGATTCTATGATTTTTCTTACTTTGCCTGTCAGTAAAGTTCAATTATTATCTCTGGAAATATTTTTACATAAATTTGTGTGCATGGGGTGTGGTGGTGGTGAAATCAATGTTTATTGACATTTACCGATAAAAACTCAGCCTTTCCAACCCCTACTTATACTGTAGCCCAGTGGCTAGGGGTTTTCAAGTGTAATATAAGAGAAACCAAGTTCAAATCCCTTCGCTGCAGAAAGAGAACTGAATGCAAGTTACTGATATTCCGGGTGAGTGCCCTAACCATAAAACTCATAAAGGAGTCACTGCCCCCTCTGGCTGTTTTGTGAATGAGACCTCACACCTGAAAAAAAAAACTCTGCTGAAACTATTTGCCAAATTCATGGCAAATTCACAAATTGTTTCTGTGCCCCCTAAAATACATTTTTCAGTGAATCTGCTATCTGCCAAAAAAAATCATGAAACTATAATTGGGAGTGGGGGGTTCATAGTAACACTCCATGGGATGAAGAAGGAATAAAAGAAAGCCTTAGTATTTTGAAATATTTCACATTCAAGTATCCATTACTGCATTATGTCATATAAAGCTTGACTTTCAGAAGTGAACAATTATCATCATCCCATATAAAATTCCATATTTTATATATGTGGAGATAGCAATATAATATAATAATAATATATCCATATAATTGTTCAGTAAAGAGGGATCCAATAAGGACTTGATCCTGCAAACATTTAAGCACATGCCTAACACTAAGCATATAAATATTCCCATTGAAGTCAACAAAATTAGTAGTGTGTAAAGTTAAGCACTTACATAAGCACAAGTAGAATCAGGGTCTACATTTCCATAAACATCATCCCCTTCCTCAGCAGCAGGCAAGCTGCTTTTTTTTACCAGATTGTGCTAACAAAAAAGCATTAGTATCATCATAGTCAATTTAATAATAATTGAAAAAGGATAATGTACGTTATGCAGGGGTAAATATTGTAACTAGATAACATAATGACAAAATAATAGCCACTCCTCTCTGTGCTTCAGTTATTTACTAATATCTAGAAATAACATTCTCTTCCCTTGAAAATGCATATTTCTTTTTGTTTTTAAGGGAGATGTCATAATTTGATTCTTATCTCACAAGGACACTGAATATACAGTAGCTGTTCTTGTAGATAAGTGAGTCAGAGAAGAGCACAATTAAAGAAGATTTTGCTGGGATATAAAAGTTCTTCAGAAAATGAAGAAGTGGATCAAAGTTATCATTAAAGAATTTCTAATAGAAAGTTCCCCCCTCCTCCGAGACTTCAGGGACATCCAATATTCTAATATCAGAATACTCTACAAATGTTTGCTTTCTATGCTGTAATTTGTAGAAGAAAAAAAAACAATCGTCAACTTTGGGTGAAATCCTGGCCTCACTGAAGTCAATGGCAAAACTCGCATTTTTCAGGATTTCACACTTCGTATTTTTGTCAAAGGGGCATGATTCTGAGCAGAATCATAGAAGAATAGGGTTGGAAGAGACCTCAGGAGGTCATCTAGTTGGTTTCAGTGGAACATGAATATGAGGAGAGGCTGAGGGAGCTGGGATTGTTTAGCCTGCAGAAGAGAAGAAGGAGCGGGGATTTGATAGCTGCTTTCAACTACCTGAAAGGGGGTTCCAAAGAGGATGGCTCTAGACTGTTCTCAATGGTAGCAGATGACAGAACGAGGAGTAATGGTCTCAAGTTGCAGTGGGGGAGGTTTAGATTGGATATTAGGAAAAACTTTTTCACTAAGAGGGTGGTGAAACACTGGAATGCGTTACCTAGGGAGGTGGTAGAATCTCCTTCCTTAGAGGTTTTTAAGGTCAGGCTTGACAAAGCCCTGGCTGGGATGATTTAACTGGGAATTGGTCCTGCTTCGAGCAGGGGGTTGGACTAGATGACCTTCTGGGGTCCCTTCCAACCCTGATATTCTATGATTCTATGAAAGTGCTCAATATCACACAGGTCTGGGCCTATGGCACCATTCCCTCAAACACTCATGCACATGCTTAACTTTCATCACATGAATAGACCTGTTGAGTTTAATGGGACTATTATGTCTTGAAAGTTTAGCAAAAGATTAGGTACTTTGCTGAACTGGGGTTTGTATTGGTTACTGTCCACCCTAGTTATAGCCAATGTGTGGAGGAGAGCTGCAGATTTTTATTCTCCCTTTCCCCATTCACAACTACCTATTCAGCAGAAGACAATCTCTGGTAAATTTTTCCATAGTGGCAATAACTTGGTAGTTACTGAAATGCTGGAATGTTAATCTAGACTTTCTTGTTTCTGCATATACTCTTGGTAGCCAAGCTCCCTTTCCACCTTGTGGATACTATGTTATTTTAAAAGAGGGATGGGAGCGCTATGTAAATATTATTCTATGATTCAAACATTGAACTGAAGACAGACAAAACCTGTCACAACCGCTGTAAACAGATTACAAGAATTTGCAAAATAGACAGGAATAAAAGAATAGGACTTCAAAAGGCCTATATATTGCTTCATGGCACCAAACAGAGAAATGCTAGCTAATCTGGATGTTTGTTCATCAAAATAGTATCCATATCCATATCATATTTAGTATCCATAAAAAGCAAAAATCATTGGACGAACAAGATGCATGTTCTACTTCACTGCTTTTATGCTGATTTTTGCCACTTTCTGACATTTCTCTCTCATAGAATCATAGAAGTGTAGGCCTGGAAGGAACCTCAATAGGTCATCTAGTCCAGTCTGTTACCCACGCAATCTAGGACACCATATTTTTATCGTACTGTGGGCTCAAGGCATAACCTGGTCAATTAAATACACACCCTTACCCGTCCTGGGCTCAGAGCGTAGCCTTCTGTGGGTTTGTGGGACCTGCCTGCCCTGGCCCTGCACTGCTCCTGGAAGTGGCCGGCACCACATCCCTGTGGCCCCTGGAGGTGGGGGGAGCAGAGGGCTCCGTGCGCTGCCCTTGCCTGCAGGCACACACCCCCCCCGCAGCTCCCATTGGCCAGGGACAGAGAATCGCTGCCAATGGGAGCTTCGGGGTGGTACCCATAGCACTGCCCCACCCCAGCACTTCCCCACCCCATCCCCAGGAGCCATTGCCGGACATGCTGGCCACTTCTGGGAGCGGCACGGGGCCAGAGCAGGCAGGGAGCCTGCCTTAGCCCCACGGCCATGGCAATCCCGCAGGCGGGATCGAAAGCCCTGATGGGCTGGATCTGGCCCACGGGCTGTAGTTTACCCTGTCCTGATTTAAATCTTGCAAAATTAGTTATGCAACAGACAGACAGAAACAATTAAAGAATCACACAGAGACCATAAAGATAAACAATAGAGAAGTAGGCACCATAAAGGCAAAACAATAGAAGTATAAATTTCACAATCACAACTGTTCATAGGTGGCTTCTTGCCAGACAGAATGCTATCAAACAAAGTTTTCTTTAAACATCTTAAGAGCCATTTCTTTATCTGCTGATGGTGAGTACTTCTTAACAGCCCAATATTATATTGTTTTGATGCAATTTAGATGGAACGTGAGGATGTGACTCTCTGCATCTTAGCTCGTGGCTGCTGTTTCTCACTCTGGCTACATCTTTTACTAAAGATAAAGGCCTCAGACATTACAAGTCCTCTGCACTCATGGCAGGACAAAGCAATAATTAGACCATCCTTGACAAGTGATTGTCTAACCTGTTCTTAAAAATCTCCAGTGACAGAGATTCTACAACCTTCTTAGGCAATTTGTTCCAGTGCTTAACAGTTAGGAAGTTTTTCCTAATGTCCAACTTAAACCTCCCTTGCTTCAATTTAAGCCCACTGTTTCTCGTCCAATCCTGAAGGCTAACGAGAACAGTTTTTCATCCTCCTTCTTGTAACAGCCTTTTATATACTTGAAAACTGTTATCATGTCTCCTCTCAGTCTTTTCTTCTCAAGACTAAACAAACCCAATTTTTTTCCAATCTTTCCTCATAGGTCTTGTTTTCTAGATCTTGAATCATTTTTGTTGCGCTCCTCTGGACTTTCTCCAATTTGTCCATACCTTCCCTGAAAGGTGGTGCCCAGAACTGGACACAGTACTCCAGTTGAGGACTTATCAATGCAGAGTAGAGTGGAAGAATTACTTCTCATGTCTTGCTTACAACACTTCTGCTGATATATTCCAGAATGATGTTTGGGGTTTTTTTTGCAACAGTGTTACACCGTTGAGTCCTATTTAGCTTGTGATCCACTATAACCCCCTTTCCTAGGTGTCCATTTCCCATTTTTTATGTGTGCAATTGATTGTTCCTTCTTAAGTGGAGTACTTTGCATTTGTCCTTCTTAAATTTCATCCTATTTACTTCAGTCCATTTCTCCAGTTTGTCCAAATCATTTTGAATTTTAATCCTATCCTCCAAAGCACTTGCAACCCCTCTGAGTCTGGTATCATGTGAAAACTTTACAAGTTTACTCTCTATGCCATTATCTTAATCATAGATGAAGATATTGAACAGAACCAGACCCAGGACTGATCCCTGAGGGACCCCGTTCGTTATGCCCTTCCAGCTTTACTGTGAACCACTGATAACTACTCTCTAGGAACATTTTTCCAACCAGGTATGCACTCACTTTATAGTAGCTCCATCTAGGCCAGGGGTTCCCAAACTTGGTTTGCGGTTTGTTCAGGGCAAGCCCCTGGTGGGCTTCGAGTTGCTTTGTTTACCTGAGCGTCCGCAGATACGGCCGCTTGCAGTGGCCGCGGTTTGCCATTCCCAGTCAATGTGAGCTGCAGAAGTGGTGGCCTGGCCTGCGCCACTTCCCGCAGCTCTCATTGGCAGGGAATGGCGAACTGCAGCCACTGGGAGCTGCAAGCGGTCATATCTGCAGATGCTCAGGTAAACAAAGCATCTCGCGGCCCACCAGGGGCTTACCCTGAACAAGCGATGAACCAAGTTTGGGAACCCCTGATCTAGGCTATATTTCCCTAATTTGTTTATCAGAAGTTCATGCCAGACAGTATTAAACGCCTATTAAAGTCAAGATAAATCATACCTACTGCTTACCCCAACCACAAGACTTGTTACCCTGTCAAAAAAAGCTGTTAGGTTGGTCTGACATGATCTGTTCTTGACAAAATCCATGTTGACTGTTACTTATCACCTTATTATCTTCTAGATGTTTGCAAATTGATTGCTTGATTATTTGTTCTTTTATCTTTCCAGGTATTGAAGTTAAACTGACTGGTCTGTAATTCCCTGGGTTTTCCTAATTCCCCTTTTTATGGCACTATATTTGCCATCTTCAAGTCAGAGATAATCGCTAATGGCTCTGGTATCTCTTCAGTCAGCTCCTTGAGTATTCTAGGATGTATTTCATCAGGCCCTGGTGACTTGAAGACATCTAACACGTCTAAGTAATTTTTATCTTGTTCTTTCCCTATTTTAGCTTCAGCTCCTACCTCATTTTCACAGACATTCACTATGTTAGACATCCAGTCACCACCAACCTTTTGGTGAAAACTGAACCAAAAAAGTCATTTCGCACTTCTGCCATTTCCACATTTTCTGTTATTGTCTTTCCCCCTCATTGAATAATGGGCCTACCCTGTCCTTGGTCTTCCTCTTGCTTCTAATATATTTGTAAAATGTTTTCTTGTTACCCTTTATGTCATTAGCTAGTTTAATCTCATGTTGTGTCTTGGCCTTTCTAATTTTGTCCATACCTGCTTGGTTTTTTGTATATTCATCCTTTGTAATTTGACTTAGTTTCCACCTCTTTTATGACTCTTTTTTGAGTTTCAGGTCATTGAAGATCTACTGGTTAAGCCAGCGTGGTCTCTTGCCATACTTCCTATCTGTCCTATGCAGTGGGATAGTTTCTTCTTGTACCCTTAATAACGTCTCTTTGAAAAACTACCAGCTCTTTTGAACTGTTTCCCCCTCAGACTTGCTTCCCATGGGATTTTATTTACTAGTTCCCTGAATTTGGTAAAGTCTGCCTTCTCTAAATCCATTCTTTATTCTGCTGTTTTCCCTCCTACCATTCCTTAGAATCATGAACTCTCTCATTTCATGATCACTTTCACCCAAGCTGCCTTCCACTTTCAAATTCTCAACCATTTCCTCCCTATTCGTCAAAATCAAATCTGGACCAGTCTTTCCTTTAGTTGCTTTCTCCACTTTCTGAATAAAAAACTGTCTCCAATGCAATCCAAGAACTCATTGGATAATCTGTTCCCTGCTGTGTTATTTTCCTAACAGATGTCTGGATGATTGAAGTCCCCCATCACCACCAAGTCCTGTGCTTTGGATGATTTTGTTAGTTATCTAAAAAAAAGCCTCATCCACCTCCTCAGAACCCTACCATGCCATCACCCATGTTTTCATCCCTTTTATCCTTACCCAGAGACTTCCGTTAAGTCTGTCTCCTATATCATCTTAACCTCAGTCCAAGTGTACACATTTTTAATATATAGGACAACACCTGCTCCCTTTTTTCCCCAGTATGCCATAGAATATGAGGGCTGGAAGAGACCTCAGGAGGTCATCTAGTCCAACCCTCTGCTCAAAGCAGGGCAAATCCCCAATTTTTGCCCCAGATCCCTAAATGGCCCTCTCAAGGATTGAACTCACAACCGTGGGTTTAGCAGGCCAATGCTCAAACCACTGAGCTATCCCTATCCCTTGTCCTGCCTGAACAAGCTGCACCCTTCTGAACCAATATTCCAGTCATGTGTATTATCCCACTAACTGATGCCAAGTATGTCATAGTTGTGTTTATTCACTAGTATTTCTAGCTCTTCCTGTTTATTCCCCATATTTCTTGCATTAGTATACAGACATCTAAGATACTTTCACTTTGGAATCTCCCCAGCCTGGCTTTCTATGAAAGGGAAATGCAGGTGCAGTCTCCGCAAATTCAGGCCAGGATCTGGGTAGAGACATCCATGGTCAGATTTTCTGTCTGGATACAGGTGCAGGTGGAGGAGACAGGAGCAGCATTGGCACTGGCGATGCGGCCTTTCCTAACCATAGTGATTATATTATGTCTAACTCCCCCTCAAACTTCATAGAATCATAGAATATCAGGGTTGGAAGGGACCCCAGAAGGTCATCTAGTCCAACCCCCTGCTCGAAGCAGGACCAATTCCCAGTTAAATCATCCCAGCCAGGGCTTTGTCAAGCCTGACCTTAAAAACCTCTAAAGAAGGAGATTCCACCACCTCCCTAGGTAACGCATTCCAGTGTTTCACCACCCTCTTAGTGAAAAAGTTTTTCCTAATATCCAATCTAAACCTCCCCCACTGCAACTTGAGACCATTACTCCTCGTTCTGTCATCTGCTACCATTGAGAACAGTCTAGAGCCATCCTCTTTGGAACCCCCTTTCAGGTAGTTGAAAGCAGCTATCAAATCCCCCCTCATTCTTCTCTTCTGCAGGCTAAACAATCCCAGCTCCCTCAGCCTCTCCTCATAACTCATGTGTTCCAGTCCCCTAATCATTTTTGTTGCCCTTCGCTGGACTCTCTCCAATTTATCCACATCCTTCTTGAAGTGTGGGGCCCAAAACTGGACACAGTACTCCAGATGAGGCCTCACCAATGTCGAATAGAGGGGAACGATCACGTCCCTCAATCTGCTCGCTATGCCCCTACTTATACATCCCAAAATGCCATTGGCCTTCTTGGCAACAAGGGCACACTGCTGACTCATATCCAGCTTCTCATCCACTGTCACCCCTAGGTCCTTTTCCACAGAACTGCTGCCTAGCCATTCGGTCCCTAGTCTGTAGCTGTGCATTGGGTTCTTCCGTCCTAAGTGCAGGACCCTGCACTTATCCTTATTGAACCTCATCAGATTTCTTTTGGCCCAATCCTCCAATTTGTCTAGGTCCTTCTGTATCCTATCCCTCCCCTCCAGCATATCTACCACTCCTCCCAGTTTAGTATCATCCGCAAAATTTGCTGAGAGTGCAATCCACACCATCCTCCAGATCATTTATGAAGATATTGAACAAAACCGGACCCAGGACCGACCCTTGGGGCACTCCACTTGATACCGGCTGCCAACTAGACATGGAGCCATTGATCACTACCCGTTGAGCCCAACAATCTAGCCAGCTTTCTACCCACCTTATAGTGCATTCATCCAGCCCATACTTCCTTAACTTGCTGACAAGAATACTGTGGGAGACCGTGTCAAAAGCTTTGCTGAAGTCAAGAAACAATACATCCACTGCTTTCCATTCATCCACAGAACCAGTAATCTCATCATAAAAGGCTGAAGGGTTAATGTCTAGCTATTCCACCTGGAAGCAGGCGGGGCACACCCTGACTGTTTCCTAGGAGCAATGCACACATTGCTCTATCCAAGGACAAGGGCTAGATATGAACCCTGAGAACTTGATTGTTTGGACAGCAACTGTGGGAGGTTTCTTTAGCCTGGGCTCAAGGCCTGAGAACCAGGATTGTAGTAGTTAGAGGATGGTAACTAAGCATATGAATCAATGTCATACATTCCTTTGTGTAGCAGTGTGTAATGCTTAGGGGGAGAAATATAATAAAAGGAGAAGGTGGAAGGCAGGGGGGGCAGAACAGCCCATCTCCGCTGACCAGCCTGCTTGCTTGCATAAAGCTGTGTTCTGTCTCATCACTGAACCGCAACAACTGGCGCCCAAACGTGGGGCCCTCAGCACTCACCTCGCCCGGCAAGGGTTTCAGACGCGTCACTCATCCACTTCGTGGATCCCGGTGAGTATTTTTCATTGTGGTAAGTATGGGAAGCTCACTCTCTGCTTTGCAAGTGCAACACCGTAATGAGCTGCAGTATTTGCTGCGTAAGGCTCAGCATGACTGCCCGGCTCGAGAACTCACTCTCCTGCTACAGGAGGTGCGTGCCAAGTGCCCGTGGTATCCTGAAGCTGGAAGCCTTAAGCTAGCGGACTGGGAGCGATTGGGCCAGACATTGCACAAAGAGCCTCGGGCACCCGTGCAGGCTTTACATGCCTGGCACCTCTGCCGCGACGTGGTACAGCGTGTCGCCTCGGACAGACCCTCCCTCGCGAGGCTGGTGCTCTCGCCGCCCCCGTCCGCCCCTGCAGCCATCCCCCCTCCTGGCGATGCGACACAGCGTGTCGCCTCGGAAAGGCCCTCTCCAGCCCCAACAGAGGAGCTGCCGATCCTGCCACCCCCGTCCGCTCCTGCAGCCATCCCTCCCCATGCTTCGCCCCCAGTGCCTCTATTACCACCGCCTCCCTGGCCTTCCCCACCGGAGCCGGTGTGTGATCACCCTCCCCCCATGGGGCCCCCTGGAGAGTCATCTGCATCTGCTCAGAAGCTTTCGCTGGTGCAACAAATGGTTCACGCAGCGAAAGCTCGATCAGATCTTACAGCAGAGGAGCTGGCTGATCTGGTCTCCGTTTGCCCGGTGACCTGGCAGAATGATGACCAGGGCAACCCCGTGGGCACCTGGACCACTCTGCCATACTCGGTGGTTAGAGAGGTAAAGAAAGCAATTCGTGAATTTGGCCTGACTAGCACCTTTGTGCGTGGTCTCATTGAAGGGATGGGTGCTGGGTACTCCCTAATCCCTGAGGATTGGAAAACGCTGCTGCGCATGATGTTGTCACCCAGTCAGTATGTTATTTGGCTTAGTGAGTATCGGCAGATGGCAGAACGCCAAGCCCAGGTATATAGAGAGCAAGGTATCATTTATGAGCATTTGGCAGGGGAGGGCCAGTTTGCTACTATTGAGATGCAGTCTCAACTCCCTCAGGCCGTCTTCCCCATTATTTCCACCTGTGCCCAGCATGCTTTCAAGAAGGTCCCGGATTCAGGCAAGCCTACCAAAAGCTTTGTCAGTATCCGTCAGGGTGCCTTAGAGTCCTTTTTGGATTTTACCAACAGATTGCAGGAGGCTATCCTCCGACAGGTGGATAACACTGAGGCAGCTCACGAGCTCCTGTTAAAATTGGCAGTTGAAAATGCAAATGAGGATTGCCGCCGTGCTCTCCAGGCAGCACAAGTCTCTGGTATTTTAGAGCTCTCAGACATGCTGCGGGCGTGCCAGAACATTGGCACACAAGCCCACAAGGCTGGAGTTCTGGCTGCCGCCCTCAGAAAAACTGGGAAGGAGGGGAAGCGCTGTTACCGCTGTGGAAAGGAGGGTCATTTTCAGCGGGAGTGCCGCTCATCTAAGGCACCAGTCCGACCCTCAAAGAAGTGCCCCAAGTGTGGGAAAGGTTATCACTGGGCTAATCAGTGTCGTAGCGGGTCAGGAAACCGCGCGACGGGTCCCCCCCGAACCCAGGGCCAAACGGGGGTGTTTCCTACTCAGGCAATCGCTCCTCTGCCTTGGAATCCGTAGACTCTATGAGGGCAGCGACTGCTGGAAGTGCAGGGCTTGATTTGATCATGCAGGAGGACACTGACTTTCGGCTGCCAGGGGAGGTCTGTGCCATACCTACACAGGTGACGGGACCTCTCCCTGCCGGCTTTGTAGGTCTTGTTCTCCCTCGCTCACATGCTGGGAAACAGGGCTTTTTTGTCATTCCAGGGGTTATTGATGCTGATTACACTGGCATTATTAAGGTTCAGGTGTGGACTCATCTTCCACAGTTGCTCCCGCGTGGACGGTCAATTGCACAATTGATTTTAGTCCCCTATCAGGTGCCAGCTGCCGAGGATCGAACTCGGGGTGGAGGAGGCTTTGGATCTACGTTGTCTCACTCGCCGTCTCACAGCGCGTCTTCTCCACTTGTTGCTCTGACAATGTCAGTCCGCCCCTCGAAACCTCAGTTAACACTTCTTTTAAATGATGTTCCTTTTACAGGGCTGGTGGACACTGGAGCTGACGTTACAGTGATTCGTGATCTGGAGTGGCCGGTTAGTTGGCCTACGGTTCCTTCTAAAGAGTTGTGGGGGATTGGGGGTAGCAAACCCGGGCGCCAAAGTTTGTCTTGGGTCACGGTCTCTAAACCAGGAGGCCGTGCCCTTGCTACAATCCGCCCTTTTGGGCTCCCTGTCCACCTCAATATTTGGGGCCGTGATTTACTTACAAAGTTAGACACCACCCTCGATATTAACATCTGATGGCTCTCCCCACCGAGGTGTAGACACTTATCAGTTGGGTGACCCCCCTCGTTGGCATTCTCGTTTTACACTGCCTCAGCGTTCGGCACAGCGTTCAGAATTAGCTGCTGTTATTTTGGCCTTTCAATCTTTTGCTGATTGTCCCTTTGATTTAATTGTGGATACCCATTATGTTTGTCAGGTAATTGATCATTTACCCCTTGCCCTCATTACCCCTCAGGTTGATGCAGACCTCCTTCACCTGTTTTTGTCTTTACAGCATCTTCTTGCCACTCGTCATTTCCCTTACTTTGTTGCTCATATTCGCAGTCATACCCCTCTGCCTGGGCCACTCACTGAGGGCAATGCACGCGCCGATCGCGCGTTGCGTGGTCAGGTAAATTCCCTTTTTTCTGACCCCATTGAAAGCCATGCCTTTTTTCATCAGTCTGCCTCTGTTTTGGCCCGGCAGTTTCACATTCCTGCTGATCATGCACGTTCCATTGTTCGTTCCTGCCCCCACTGTGCTGCTGCTGCTCCTACTTTTTCTTATGCCGTTAACCCCCGAGGTACCGCAGCAAATCAGCTGTGGCAAATGGATGTTACTCATGTACCACAATTCCGCCCCTATTCATTTTTACATGTTTCCGTTGATACTTATTCAGGCTTCCTTTGGGCAACCCCACAACGTGGGGAAGCCACTAACAAAGTTATTCACCATTTGCTGGCCTGCTTTTCTGTTATGGGTCGCCCTTGCCAAATTAAAACAGATAATGCCCCAGCCTACTGCTCTGCAGCCCTCTCCACCTTTTGTGCCCGCTGGGACGTCCGTCTTAAACACGGAATCCCTTATAATTCCACGGGCCAAGCCATTGTTGAACGTGCCAATCGCACACTCAAAACCTTGCTAGATAAACAATTAAAACAAGGGGAGCTGCGTCTCCGAACCTTAGGAGACATTCAACAACAGATGTATATTCTCTTGTTTACTTTAAATAATTTAACACTGAATGCAGATCAGCAGACCCCTGCGGATCGGCATTTTCACAAATCTGAGGTACTGGAAAGACCGCGTGTCTTTTACCGTCAGCTGCCCGATCCACAGTGGCTGGGCCCAGCACCTCTAATCACTTGGGGTCGGGGATATGCTGCTGTGTCTCTCCCTGCAGGACCGTTGTGGGTTCCAGCCCGGTGCGTGCGACCAGCACTTAAACAACATGGCATGGCACCAGGGGCTGTCGAATCCCATACCAGAGTTTCAGCTGACCTTGGAGGAGACCGCGTTGCCCCCCGAGTCGACAATGGCGGGACGGAAACGGAGGAGGCGTAACGTCCCAAGCCAGCCCGTGACATGGGGAGCAGTAAAAGCATTGGTCGCCACGGCTCAACGAAAACTGGCAGCAGATCAGCAGCCAGAAACTCCTAAGACTTTGTTTGTGGCGATTCTCGCCCAAATCACTGCTAATTCTGTGATGATTGTGTGCCTTTTGTGCCTGCTATTTCCTGTAGGGGTTGGCTCGGAAGCGCCTCCCCCGTTACAAGCCCGAAGGAGAATAAGATACTGCTCTTTGCTTATGCTAATCTTTTCTCCCAGTACTTTAGCATGGCTAATTGGGGCCCGGCCAACTATACTCTGCCTTGCACGGCTATATCCCTCCACACACCGTACCCGGCCGGGGCTCACAATGTCACCTGTGCGCGTGTAGTTAACTGCACTAGTACAAAGGTGCCATTGGGCTGTCAAAAAATTTCTCAATCCCTTTTAAATTGTTCCCATGCTGTTAATGTTTCATATAATTATGGCCATATCATCCTACCATCAGGATGGGTTTTTACTTGTGGTTCATGCACCTTTAATTATATTCCTGCAAATTTAAGTGATGGCACCCTTTGCTGTCTTAGTAGAATGATACTTATATTGCCTTTTGCTGGTTATAATTGTAGTAAAAGAAGTGTACCCCTTTTAGATGATTATATTGCAGATGTTAAGCTTTTGGTTATTTTGTGTTTGTAATCATTGGGCTTATTTTTTGTTGTTGCTGTGTACAATGTGTTCCTTCCTTGTTAAGACTTTGTAAAATTTTTGCCCTGGAAAGCTCCCCAGGTTATGTCCTTGTCTGTCTGGGAGTTAAATAGCATGATAAAACAAATTGGCGGCTACCATGAGATGGCCAACTATCAATAAACAAAAAAGGGGAGATGAAGGGTTAATGTCTAGCTATTCCACCTGGAAGCAGGCGGGGCACACCCTGACTGTTTCCTAGGAGCAATGCACACATTGCTCTATCCAAGGACAAGGGCTAGATATGAACCCTGAGAACTTGATTGTTTGGACAGCAACTGTGGGAGGTTTCTTTAGCCTGGGCTCAAGGCCTGAGAACCAGGATTGTAGTAGTTAGAGGATGGTAACTAAGCATATGAATCAACGTCATACATTCCTTTGTGTAGCAGTGTGTAATGCTTAGGGGGAGAAATATAATAAAAGGAGAAGGTGGAAGGCAGGGGGGGCAGAACAGCCCATCTCCGCTGACCAGCCTGCTTGCTTGCATAAAGCTGTGTTCTGTCTCATCACTGAACCGCAACAAAAGGCGATTAGTCAGGCATGACCTTCCCTTGGTGAATCCATGCTGGCTGTTCCTGATCACTTTCCTCTCATGCAAATGCTTCAGGATTGATTCTTTGAGGACCTGCTCCATGATTTTTCCAGGAACTGAGGTGAGGCTGACTGGCCTGTAGTTCCCAGGATCCTCCTTCTTCCCTTTTTCAAAGATTGGCACTACATTAGCCTTTTTCCAATCATCCGGGACTTCCCCGGTTCGCCACGAGTTTTCAAAGATAATGGCCAATGGCTCTGCAATCACAGCCGCCAATTCCTTCAGCACTCTCGGATGCAACTCGTCCGGCCCCATGGACTTGTGCACGTCCAGCTTTTCTAAATAGTCCCTAATCACCTCTATCTCCACAGAGGGCTGGCCATCTACTCCCCATTTTGTGATGCCCAGCGCAGCAGTCTGGGAGCTGACCTTGTTAGTGAAAACAGAGGCAAAAAAAGCATTGAGTACATTAGCTTTTTCCACATCCTCTGTCACTAGGTTGCCTCCCTCATTCAGTAAGGGGCCCGCACTTTCCTTGGCTTTCTTCTTGTAGCCAACATACCTGAAGAAACCCTTCTTGTTACTCTTGACATCTCTGGCTAGCTGCAGCTCCAGGTGCGATTTGGCCCTCCTGATATCATTCCTACATGCCCGAGCAATATTTTTATACTCTTCCCTGGTCATATGTCCAACCTTCCACTTCTTGCAAGCTTCTTTTTTATGTTTAAGATCCGCTAGGATTTCACCATTAAGCCAAGCTGGTCGCCTGCCATATTTACTATTCTTTCGACTCATCGGGATGGTTTGTCCCTGTAACCTCAACAGGGATTCCTTGAAATACAGCCAGCTCTCCTGGACTCCTTTCCCCTTCAAGTTAGTCCCCCAGGGGATCCTGGCCATCTGTTCCCTGAGGGATTCGAAGTCTGCTTTCCTGAAGTCCAGGGTCCGTATCCTGCTGCTTACCTTTCTTCCCTGCGTCAGGATCCTGAACTCAACCAACTCATGGTCACTGCCTCCCAGATTCCCATCCACTTTTGCTTCCTCCACTAATTCTACCCGGTTTGTGAGCAGCAGGTCAAGAAAAGCACCCCCCCTAGTTGGCTCCTCTAGCACTTGCGCCAGGAAATTGTCCCCTACACTTTCCAAAAACTTCCTGGATTGTCTATGCACCGCTGTCCCCTGTTCTCTAGTCTCCTGGGTAACTTAGCCTCTGGCTTTTAAGCCCTGGTTTCCTAGGTCAGCCCTACCCCCTACTTAATCATATAGGGGGAGGGGATCACAAGTCTGATTGAGGAAGATCAAAGATGATCAAGGGAACAAATTTCAGAGTAGCAGCCATGTTAGTCTGTATCCGCAAAAAGAACAGGAGTACTTGTGGCACCTTAGAGACTAACCAATTTATTTGAGCATAAGCTTTCGTGGGCTTCAGCTCACTTCATCGGATGCATAGAATGGAACATATAGTAAGAAGATATATATATACATACAGAGAACATGGAAAGGTGGAAGTAGCCATACCAACTGTAAGAGGCTAATTAATTAAGATGAGCTATTATCAGCAGGAGAAAAAAACTTTTGTAGTGATAATCAAGATAGCCCATTTAGACAGTTGACAAGAAGGTGTTTCAAAGAGTCCCCAGATACACAATCCCATCTGTAAATTGTCTGTGGTATTTAGATTGTAAACTGTTATGTATAACAGGACTTTGTCATGAGACCTGTCTGAAAAGAAGTTGTCAGATTGTTAGTGTTATAAAAATAGTAATTAATATTAACATTAGTAATAATAATATCACTACCATTCTGAACCTTGTAGTTGACTGGACGTAATAATTTGAACCCAATTAGATGAAAGAAGAAATAAGGGTTGTTACTGTCATTCCATTTTTTCCTTTTAACTGTCATTTTAATCAGTTCTAGGATCAAATAACTATTCTTACTTCTCCATTTGATTAAAGTGAAGCTGCAAATTAAATTTTTCTCTTGGACCTTAATGCTCTGCCAACCTCCAACCTGAGGTGATGACAGAGCCTGCATATAGTCTGTGAAACCAGAGGAAGCTCATTTGTCTCAGGGCTGGTTTGCTTTTCAGGGTAAGAGCTCCCAAAGACCTATGCACCTTCCATGATGGCTATATTATTTGCCATTTGTGTTATCTGAGTGAAGAGATTCCCAGGCTGAGTAACAGGATGTAAAAGATCCTTTGCAACAAAAAAAATTCAGGGGACTATATTATTGCTATGTTCTTTTCTTAGAATACAATGTGATACAAAGCTCTTAAACAAGATATTTTGTTGAATTATTTTAACAGCTCTGTACCTTTAAATGTGCTTCTTAAAGAAGGTTTCATTGTATTATCAAGTACATTTTGTTTTAATAAATAGAAAGTGTATTCATTTAACAGATCTGAACTGTATTTTTCATCCTGGTATATTCCAGTTGCAGGTACTTACTCACTGAATGATTGAATTACCGTTACTGAATGCCGATGCTTGGACAACATGGTGAGGGGCTGCAGCTACATATAAATAGATTGCTTGTTTGCAGTGTTGTTGTAGCCGTGTTAGTCCCAGGATGTTAGCAAGACAACGTGGGTTAGGAAATATCTTTTATTGAACCAACTTCTGTTGGTGAAATAGTCAAGCTTTGGAGCTTCACAGAGTTCTTCTTCATGGCCATTGAAAGGCACACAGGCCTGTTCTACACTACAGAGTTATGTTGACACAATACATCTTATGTTGACTTAGTTGTGCATATGTCTATTTTTAAATTTGTTTCCCATCTATGTAAGCACCCGTTATGCCAACATTGTTACACCACCTCTTCAAACTGCATAAAGTCATGGTTGATGTACTTAGGTTGGAGCAGTGCAAGTACAGACACTGCATTACTTATGTCAACCCTAACTGTCCTTCAGCAGCTGTCCCAAAATGTCCCACACTGACCACTCTGATCAGGACCGGATTAAGACCTTTAGAGGCCCTAAGCACTGAAAAGATAATGGTGCCCCCCATGTGTAATTCAAAACAAAAACAATACTATACCGTAAAATAAAATTTTATTTTTTGAAACAACACAAAACTTATATGTATGCTGAAATTAAAATAGCTTCTTTCTAGATTTTCCGATTGCAAAATTCTGGATAAGTTCATCGAAGCTGACTCGACGAAGCATGTCTGCTTCCATACACAATAGGGAAAGTGAATCAAGTCTGTCCTGAGACATTATTGTTCTCTGAGGGTTTTTAATTCTTTTCAGCTGAGAAAATGAGTGTTCTGCAGAGCAGTTAGTAATCATCAATGTTACAAAAATACATAGTGCGATCTCTACATTTGGAAATACACATTGTATTCCGTCTTTCAATATTGCATCATGAAGATCAATGTGACTGAATTTCATTTTTCCTGTTTCATTAAACTGTGCGCATATAACAATGGAACTGCCATACTTCTCCACAGAGATTCATGTTCAAGTCAACAGGGTATGAGTCGACTAGCTCTTGGGAACCTTGTGAATATTGTTCGTCAGATAAGCCCATATAGTTTAGAAAAGAAAATCTACTTGATACTTCTTTGTACACCTCTCCTCTTCATATGAGCTTCAAGTGTATCAGTTATAGCGTAGGAAGTAGATATGCAAAATTTGTCTCTAGGATTCAATGCTGTTTCTGTTGCACTGCTATCATTTGTTTGTTTTTTCCTGATTCACTTGCGGGACTGGGCTTCTTTGTAGTTAGTATCAGGCAAGATATCTTTTGCTATGTTTTCAAATCTTTCGAAATCATTCCTCAAAAGTGCATAAGTGGTCTGCTAATGATTGACAGAGGTCTGCACATGTTTTCAAATCCAATTCTTTTTCTTGGAGTGCTTGACTTGTGTGTTGTAAAATTTCATTCCACATGGTCAACATAAATACAAACTCTAGTTCTTGCATCTTGTTTGCAATGTTTTTTGCCTCTCGTATAGTTTCTCCCTTTTGTGATTGGTCTTCAGCTATACTTTCTAATGCATCCACAATCTTTGAGCAGGACTCCAGAATTGCACTTGTTGCCACTGCATGTGCCTCCCAGAGAGTATTAGAAAGAGATTTCCACACACGATCATTGCCCAAATATGTTTTAAGAACTGCCCATTGGTGTGTTGAGGCAGAGAAAAATGTATAAAGTAACTGGACTGTTGAGAATAATCTTACTGTCACCGGACAACAATCAACAGCTCTGCGGCCAACAAGATTGAGAGAGTGTGCAGCACCTGGTATAAATATGGCATATTTGTTCTGTTCTAAAAGCTTCTTCTGCATTCCTTGATAAAGCCCTGACATGCTGGCAGCATTGTCATAAGATTGACCTCGGCACTTTGAGAAATGAAGTACTGCATTATCTGTGCCAAGTTTGCAAAATAGGTTTGCCATTTCTTCACCCGTGTGGCTTTTCAAATTGACGAATGTTATAAATCGTTCAACTGGTTTTCCATCTGTGGGAGACACATATCTTAATACAATACTCGATTGATCAATATGTGAAAGATCAGGTGTAGAGTCCACAGATAAACTGAAGTACCCAGCAGTACTTATTTCATCCACAAATAGCTGAACGAACGTTGTCACTCGTTAGACCAATGAGTTTATCACATATTGTTGTGAATAATTATGATGGGTTACCTTTGCCAGCGTTCCCATATTTTGAGATATGGCCTGCTAAAAATGGGTCAAACTGAGCCATAAACTCCAACAATCCCAAGAAATTTCCATTCTGCAATAATCCAGATGTGTCATTTGATCCCCGGAAAGGCAGACCACGTTCAGCTAATGTTTGAATAACAGCTATAACATGTTGCAAGACATGTTGCCAGTACTCATGCTCCCCTTTAATTTGTTCTTCCAAATTTTGTGTCAATCCAAAGCCCTGTCTTTGATTTAAATATGTCAACATTGAATCTCTGTGAGTAGTGCTATTTTCATGTTGTTCAATTAAAACAGTATTCTGCCAGTCACTAAATCCATCTGCAGCAAACCGGGATGTTGAAGGTTTATATGCAAAAAGTTTGCAAACAATACAGTGCACAGACCCTGTTGATGGTGAATACAGTAGCCATTCTCGAGTGTATTTCTCACCATTCGCTTTCATGCCAAAAAATATTTTTTGTGGACAATATCTTGTTTGTTTGCCATTGGTAAAAGTCCGAGTTGATTTCTCAAATGGCCCAGTGTGGTGTTGACCGTCATTTGGTCCATGATCTATCCAGTAAGCTACATCATCGGTACCAAAATCAACCCACATACCAGGATCTTTTCTCCTATTATTTACAGCATGAGCAGGTTCAGTCTCTGACACATCCACACCTTCTAGAACAATGTCTGTTATACCACCAGGAGTAGGATGATCAGTTCCAGTCTCTGAAACATCCACATGTTCTGGAATGGTGTTTGTTTCACCAGTAGAAGAAGGGTCAGTCTCTGAAACACCTACAGGTTTTGAAACAATGTCTGTGCTACTGAGAGAAGATGTTGCTTCTGATGGATTCGCTTTGAAAAATGTCATCTTTGGAAGATTTTGGAAAATTCACTAGTTTTTTGTTTCTTTTCTTCCACCAGTCTACGTTTCTGTGCTCCACTCAGATGGTTATGTTTCATCCTGCCCCTTATCTCAGTTATCTGAACTTAAAAAAATAATGAATTACACAACGTACACTATTTTTATGTATGTGTGTATATATATATATAAGAAAGAAAAAAATGAATCAAGTATGTATAACTCAGAAGAATATATCAATAATAAAACTTAAATTTATTGCAATACATGACAGGATCTGATTTCCTCACACTATTTCGATCGTTAGTAGGACATCCCCCTGGTGTAGGTGGGGATAAGTAATAAAAAGAGAAAAGAAAAATGGGGGAAGAGTGTGTAGTGGAGTGTAAGGAAGTCTAATAAAGTTCTGATTTTTCCCATGATGACTACTTCAATGCTTTTTTTGAAATATCAAATATTTTCCCCCAAAAAAATCTCATTTTTTTTTGGTGCCCCCTGCTTTGCTTGTGCCCTAAGCACATGCTTAGCCTGTCTGTTGGGTAATCCAGCCCTGACTCTGATCACCATTGGGAATTCCACTGCCGGGGTCACAGAGATCAGAGGTCTCCTGCACTTAAAGCCCTATGAATTTTTGAAATTCCTTTTCGTGTATGCCCAACTTGGCTAGCACACCTAGCAGCTCTCCATTGTTGAGTGCAACTGCCCAGCTGACCATGTCAGCTACACACTGCTGCCTGAAGTAGACAGAAGATATTGGAGCTTCTGGGCCTGTGGGGCAAAGAGGCTGTGTAAGCACAGCTCCAAACTAGCCATCAACATCTACAAGCAGGTTGCTCAGGGGATGCAGGAGAAGTGGTAAAACAGGGACCAACAGCAGTGCTGCGTGAAAGCCAAGTACCTATGGCAGGCATACCAGAAGGCTAGGGAGGCCAACAATCAATCCAGTGCTCAGCTGCAGACCTACCACTTTAATAAAGAGCTGAATGTTGTAGAGTGGTTTTGTTTTCTGCCATGTTGTTCCCTCTAAGTTGTCGTTTGTCCTCCATGATTGATCTCTTCTTGTTCCTGCTTATTATTGTAAATCTGCCCATCAATAGTCAAATTGGTGGGAAACTTTGGAGCCTTTGAATAAGGTTTGGCAGGAAATAGTCATGTGACTTTAAGTATTCTACCTGGTAACCCAAACATATAAGAAGGCACTGCACCAAGTAGCAGCTGCTGTCTGTCATAGTGGCAGCTTAGTGCTTGTTCCTAGCCAAGACGATGTGGCAAGTAAAAGAAGACAAGAAGACCAACTTACCTGTTCCTGTGTCCTGAAGCCCTTTGTTGTATCCTGAGTTCCTGTGTTCCTGTTAGTGTCTTGTGGTCCCGGTCATGTCCCCGGCATCCATGTGGTCCTTGTCCTGCCGAGAGAGAGAGAGAAAAAGACAATGATGTGTTAATCGTTTAATTTGTTTTCCCCGCCCACAGTGTTGTATTGGTTTTTGGAGTCCTTTGCTTTAAGCTAGTTGGACAATTAGCAGCCGAGTAGTTTTATTATCTGTTACAGTTTTTTGGCAGGTCCTTGTTAATAAACTCTTGATGTTTTCTTACCTATTCCTGTCTCAAGGGTTGTCTTTGAGTGATAAATCATAAACTGATGACAAAGGCTGGAAGAGGATGGCCTGCAGTGTGGGGGTTTGGGATTTAGCATGGTCCTGACTCCCTTACTTACCTCTTCTGGGTTAACAATGTCATACTTGGCAGAAACCCCAACAATATCCCTGACAACACCATGGATATCTCCAAGGAGCCTGAGTAACAGGCCCCTGTGTGAACAGCCAGGAGGAGGAGGTGGTGGATGACGAAGAGGAGGAGGAGGAAGAGTATGGGGGATGGGAGACTGGAGAAGCCAGCTGCACAGTGAGCCAGGACCTATTTTTGACTCCACCACAGTCCAGCCAGTCAAGCACGGGTGAGCCCAATGAAGGGGAACAAACCTCAAGCAAGTGTGTAGATAAATTTTCAGTCACAGGGATAGTACCCCGAAAGCAGCAGGCTCCATACTTCTCTAAAGGATGGTGGACAGCGAAGAGGTCTGTGCGTGTTTTGGGGATTTTGACAAAAAGGTGTGAAAATTATGGAACACAGATAATATTGTAGGATGGAGACATCTGTAAACTGGGAAATTGAGCCCAGGCTCCCAGTGGCCCCTGTGTGACTCATTTCAGCCCCATCATGCTTTGCCAAAACTTCCCAAAACACAGTGCACTGGTCAATGGCAGGTTGTACTGCACTCTACATCTATACAATCACTCTGGTGAGTACGCGCACTGCCAACACAGGAAGCCAAGTATATACCATGAATATATTAACTGCAGTGGCTGTATGCCAATGTAACTTGAGTCAACATAAATTGTAGTGTAAACATGGCCTCAGAGTGTGACAGCTAAATAGAAGGTGGGACAGATTGTTTAGCATAAGTGGTTAACACATATTGAGAGAGACCATTCAAGATGAAGCGGCCAGTTAACACCTCTGCAGTCATACAACAAAAAAGAGGAGCTAGTGGGCTACAGATTGTTGTAATCCAGTGTCTCTATTCAGTCTATGATTTTCAGTGTTTAGCAAATTTATGAATTTAAGCGCCCAGGCTTGTTTTTTAAAGGTGTTATGCAGATTTCCTTTGAGGCATAGGCACAGACTTCCCCTCTTTTACGTGGGTGCTCAACCCCCCCTCTTCTCCTGGCCCTGCCCCCACTCCACCCCTTCCACTGCCCCACCCTTGCCCCATGTCTTCCCACCCCTACCCGGCCCCCATTCCAACCCCTTCCCCAAAGTCCCCGCCCCAACTCCGCCCCCTCCCGGCTAATATTCCAACTCCTTCCCCAAATCCCCACCCTGGCCCCACCTCTTCTCCGCCTCCTCCCCTGAGCACACCATGTTCCTGCTCCTCCCCCACCCCAGAGCGTGCTAACGTCAGCGGCCGGGCAGGAAACACTGGGAGGCAGGCGGAGAAGCAGGCATGCTCATGGGGAGAAGGGGAGGAGGAGGAGGATGGGGGTGTGTTTCATTCAAGAATGTAGTGATTGTCTGGTTTCAGCCACATAGTTTTTACTGGGACATTTGGTGCACTTGATGAGGTACATCACATTTTGTGATGGGCATGTGTAGGACTCATGGATCTTGAAAGGTGTGTTGTGATCATCATAGCAGTAGCGATATGTGTTCTGGTTTTGCATCTGGCTCCTTGTCCTATATAAACACAAGGAGAGTTCCAGGAAGTGTCAGGACAATAATGTGGTTCTTCTGTAGTTGCCACAACTGTTCCTGTTCTGTGCTCTTGAACTCCTGGCTTGACCTCAGCTTGATTTGGACTTTGCCTCCTGATTCGGACCCTGAAACCTGACTTGGACTCTAACTCTCGCTATCAGACTGTGGCCTGGAACTGACTATGAACTCCTCAGCTACTTCTAGCCTCAGGTTTGTTCCTGCTTTGACTGTCTTAAAACTGCCTTCTCTGAACAAGAATACACCATCGGAGAAGTAGATCTCATCATGCAATAGGTCACCCAAATACCCTAGGAGAACTTGCTTCAATGTGGAAAAAAGAAACCTCTGACCGCACATCCCTAGTTGTCATCTACTACTCCACACTGGATCCCATATAGGGTATCATTAAACAATTACAAACTCTACTCAATGGGGACTACATCCTGAAAGAAATTTTTCCCAACCCCCCTCTTCTGGCCTTTAAATAACCCCTCACCAAGTTTGCCAAGCTCGTCATCAGAAGCAAGCTTCCCACAGACCAGGACCCACCACTTCAAAATGGCACCAGACCCCGCCACAACAACAGGGAGCTGCTGCTTGTCAAACCCTTGAAGTGGAACTTCCCATGGTCAGTGTACACAGTGGGTCATAGGAAATGGAGCAAAGTTTGGTTACAGATGCTGCTGGGTGGCAGCCTGGAGACGTCAGCTGACTAGTGGCTCTACAGGCTTGGGCTCCAAAGCTGTGGGACCTTATGTTGTATTAGGATATATAGCCCAGACTTTATCCTTGGAGCATATGCTGTGACATCTGAGTGCTTGGCTGTAGATAACAGATTTTTTGTACATAGGTGTCTGCAGGGTTCCATTGCTGAAGCTCATTGTGGTATCCAGGAAGTTGATGCTGCTGTGGGAGTGTTCTAGAGAGTTTGATGGATGGGTGGTAGTTGTTGAAGTTGTGGTGGGGAAATCCATGAGGAAGTTTAGGCCATCTACCCAGAGGATAAAAATATCACTGATATATCTCAAGTATATCAGTGGTTCATGGAAATCTGCACAACACATTCAAAAGATGAGCCTGGCAGTTGAAATTCATAAATTTGCTAGACACTAAAAATCATGATCTTAATAAAGACACTTGATTTATGACTTATTACAAAAATCTGTAACCCATAAACCCTCCTTTTCTGGCCTATGACTGCAGAAGTGTTAGCTGGCCACTTCCCCTTTAATGGTCTCTTACAATATGTGTTAACTACTTATGCTACACTATCTGTCCCACCTTGTATTTACTGTGACACTCTGAGGGCTTGTCTCCATGTAAAATGCTGCACCATCACAACTGCACTTCTGAAGCTACACCACTGTAGTTATGCCGACAGGAGGGATTTTCCCATCAGTGTAGTTAATCCACCTCCCCAGGAGGTGGTAGATAGATTGACAGAAGAACTCTTCCATTGACCTTTCACTGTCTGCATGAGGACTTAGGTTGGCTTAACTACACCGTTCAGGGGGGTGGATTTTTCACACCCCCTGACCAACATTTCCAGCCTGTGTACTTTCCCAGACCTAAAAAGAGCTCTGTCTAGTTTGAAAACTTGTCTCTTTCACCCACAGAAGTTGGTCCAATAAAAGATACTACTTCACCCACCTTTTCTCTATAAATAGATTAGATTAGATAAAATGGATTTAGCCATAGTGTATGCTGGAGTTAAATAAGCCATTCAAAAACATTCTTGTTTCCTGAAAATCCTTGTCTAGGGGCTAATGAGTTCCAAAAGAAGAACTTAATCATAAAAGAAATGGCCTGAGAAAAGTATGTGTCAAATGTGCTGTGTAATAACCTTTTCAAACAAACAGATAATTAAATGTGGATTTTTATATGTCAAAATTATACATCACCTACTTAGGTAACGTGTCATCCACAGACACCTTAAAAACAGTTAGCTATATAATAACGTGTCAAGGTCCTTGGATTCTCTCTATGACCATAGGAATTTCCAATCCTTATCAGCATTCAGAAAGAGAAATGCCTGTATGTCAACTATTAACATAATAGGATGTGCCATTTTCACATAGAAGTGGCATGTATGTATTCCAGAATCACACAAGGTAACTGTCAGATATGTAGCATAGTTCCACAATATGTGATCCAGGAATTCTTGTCACCTTGGCTTGTTTGGACTAGTCATAAAGCTGGAGTAAAAGATGCTTTCTTTAAGAAACTCAGAGAACTGGTAGGTAAGGTCCCATGGGAAGAAAATCTAAGGGAAAAAGGAATTCAGGAGCGCTGGCAGGTTCTCAAGTAGACAGTACTAGGCACAACTGCAAACTAGTCTGATGTGAAGGAAAGAGAGAAAGAATAGTAAGAGGTCAATATGGCTCCATCAGGAGCTCTTTAATTACTTGAAAATCAAAAAGGAATCCTATAAAAAGTGGAAACATGGACAAATTGCTGAGAAGGGTACAAAAGAATAGCACAAGCATGTAGGGACAAAATCAGAAAGGCTAAAACACAAAATGAGTTACACATACCAACGGATAAAAAAGAAGTTCTTTAAATACATTAGAAGAGCGAGAAATGAAGAAAAGTGTAAATCTTCTACTTCATGAGGAAGGAGAGCTATAACTGATTACATCAAGAAGGCTGTAGTTCTTAAGGCCTATTTTACATCAGACTTCACAAAAAATGTTGATGATGACCAGATAGTCAATACAATTAATATTAATGACAAGGAGAAAGAAACACAAGCCAAAATAGGGAAAGAACAGGTTAAAACAGATTTAGATAAGTTAGATATACTTAAGTTGGAAGGACATGCTGAAATTCATCCTAGGGTACATAAAGAACTAGCTGAAGCAATTTCAGAACCATTTGCAATTATGTTTAAGAACTCATGGAGAACAGGTGAGGACCCAGAGGATTGGAGAAGGGCAAATATAGTACCTATCTTTAAATAGGGAAACAAAGAGGAGTTGGGAAATTATAGAAAAGTCAATCTAACTTTGATACTGGGAGAGATACTACAACAGTTTGTAAGCATGTAGAGGATAATAGGATTGTAAATAATAGCCAGCATGGAATTGTCAAGAACAAATCATGCCATATCAACCTAAATTTCCTTCTTTGGCCGGGTTATTGGCCTAATGGATAGGAATAAAGCAGTAAATGTGATATATCTTGATTTTAGTAAGACTGTTAAACATAGTCCCCTGTGACATTCTTACAAGCAAACTAGGGAAATGTGGTCTAGATTAAATTACTATAAAGTGAGTTCACAACTGGTTGAAAGACTATCCTCAAAGAGTAGTTATCAGTAGTTTGCTGTCAGACTGGGAGGATGTATCAAGTGGGATCCCACAGAGGTCTCTCCTTGATTTGGTGTTATTCAATATTTTCATTAATGATTTGGATAATGGATTGGAGAATATGCTTATAAAATCTGAAGATGAGACTAAGCAAGGAGAGCTGCAAGCACTTTGGAGGACAGGGTGCTCATGCCATCCTGGAGATGAGTTAGAATTCAAAAGTACTTTGACAACTTGGAGAATGTGTTGAAATCAACAAGATGAAATGCAATAAAGTCAAGTGCAAAGTACTTCTTTTAGGAAGGAAATATCAAATGCACAACTACAAAATGGAGACGTGGTTATGGAATCATAGAATTCATAGAATTCTCTACAAAATGGAGAAGAAGTGATTATAGAATGATAGAATTCTTCCCCACAACTACAAAATAGAGAGGAAGTGGTTATGTGGTAGTACTGCTGAAAAGGATCTGGGGATATAACAATGTGATGCAATTACAAAAAAGACTAACATAATTCTGGGATGTACTAATAGGAGTGTTGTATGTAAGATATGGGGGGTAACTGTCCCATTCTACTCAGAACTCAACCTCAGCTGGAGTACTGTGTCCAATTCTGAGCACCACACTATAGGAAAGATGTGGACAAACTGGAGAGAGTCCAGTGGAGAGCAACAAAAATTATAAAAGATTTAGAAAACCTGTCTTATGAGGAAAGGCTAAAACAAAGTATGTTTAGTCTTGAAAAAAGAAGGCTGGTGGGGGACCAGATATCTGTCTTCAGATATGTTAAGAAGACTGTGATTAATTGTTCTACAAATCCAGTGATGGTAGGACAAGAAGTAATAGGCTAAATCTGTTGTAAGGGAGATTTAGGTTAAATAATAGGAAAAAATTGTCTAACTATAAGGATAGGTGAGCTCTGGAATAGGCTTCAAAGGGAAGCTATGAAATTCCAGTAATATGAGGTTTTTAAGAAAAGATTGGACAAACACTTGTCAAGGTTCATCTAGGTTTACTTGGTCCTGCCTCAGCAGAGGGGCCTGGACTTGATGACTTCTTGAGGTCACTTTCTATGATTCTATGCTGGCAGCTGCACAGAAGCTGGAGAACTCTTCTAAAAAATAATACAGAGAGATACAAACAACAGATTGTTCAAGCTTAGATCAGAAACATCTCAGTCAGGATATTTGTATTCTGTTCCTTTAAAACAAGTTTATTTAGGGAGGTTTTGCTGAGATGGCTATATCAAAACCATTACTGTTTCTGGCACAATTAGTCTTTTGTCAGGACTAGAAAAAGTAGTGTCACAGATCAGAGTAGAGTTGGGTGAGGAAATTGCAGAGTAGCTGCTTGCACTCTGCCTGGGTCATACAAGAGCTTTTAATCACTCTCTTTTATGAGACCTAAACTCATTTAGAAATGAAATTAAAAAAATACACTGCAACCGAACCTTTGGTAAGTGATCAAACCATAACCAATAATGAAGTGGTGTTTTATGGAGAGATAGAATTCAAAGGAAACCAGACAATGAAAACAGAGATTTGCATGGAACGAGTTCTTGTTTCAGAAAAAGTGCCTCCTAGGTAGCAAAAAAAAAAAAAAAAAAAGCGGAAGAAACATCGCAAACATCTAGTATCAAACCTTCCTTTTGCAGGATGGCGGACTCTTTAAGGAGAGTTAGGGCCTAGTCCCACCTGTAGCTAATCAACTGCCTTCCAGATGATGCTGTGAAGCCAGGGATCAGGTGATAGCTTGAAGATCACTGGTCCTCATTAAAACCAGTGACTTGATAGAGCTAGATCCATAAAGGGATGTATGTATCTAATTAATGCTTAGGTGCCTAAGTCCAAAATGCAGATCTTCAAAACCTCTGCTCAGCGGCTGCCAAACTCTGTAGGTCAGTGCTTCTCAAGCTATCTGATGTGGGGGACAGGTAATTTTTTTTTCTAATGTGCACGCAGACCAGCAGACCACCACTCTCAGTAGCACTGCTGTAGGTCACTAAGTTTTCATTAATAAAGTCCTCAATGAACCTAAAAATCTGCCAGTGAGCATGCTCACAGCCAACTAAGTCCTGATTCCCAGCAACTAAGCCCTGTGGGGGAAATCTTCAAATCAGATATTCTCCCCCCTAGCTTGCCTGCGGAGCCTGATCTGGTAGACATTCTCAGGGCTCATCTAACAGATCAGGCCTGGCACATAACACAGCCAGATAGAAAGGCGGTGGTGGTAGTGGTACTCATACCCCTTATAACCTTTAGATCAGTGGTTAACTCACTCACCCAGGCTTTGAGAGACCCATGTTCAATGCCCCTGCACCAGCACATGCTGATTTGAACCCTTCTCTAGAATCTTTCAGGAAAATCCCCTAACCACTAGTCTATAGGATAATCTAGGTGGAGCTCTCTCAATCTTGCATGTTGAAGTTGTTCCATTTTGTATAAATAATCATTGGTAGAACTACTTGGGTACCTCATATCCCAAGTGAGTGCCCTAACCTCTGGGCTCTAGAGTCATTTTCACTGTTTTCTTTCTGGCCAAATGACTATTCAACTATTTATACAAAGTGGAAAGGCTTCCACAAGAGAAACTAAGAGCAACCCACCTCAGAATATCCCATAACCTAGTGGTCATTGTGGGACTGTGGGACTGCTGTGCCCCCTTAAATCTCCAGCCTGGGCTGTCTCTCACAATGCCTTGTTAGTGACCAGCAGCAAACCCCTCCAGACGCTGTTATCACTAAGCACAACAGCATGTGGAGCCCTACGCCCAGCTAGATTGCATGAATGCTCCCAGAGCCACTCATGAATCACACAGAGAAAGGCACCAGCCAAATCCACCAAGCTCCCAGTCTTGTACCTCAGGAATACACCATCTTGCACTGTTCAAGATGAGCAGTGCAAGTTTATTACTTGGTTCACCATTTCACCAATAGAAAGTGGATGTACACCAGCCTTTGTAAATCTGAGCAGATTTACCAACACTTCAGGCAAACTCACTGGTAAAGATAAACAATAAAACAAGTTTATTGACTACAAAATATAGATTTTAAGTGATTATAAGTGATAGGCAAAAAGTCAGAGTGCTTACCAAAATAAAATAAAATATAAGCATGCACTCTCAACCCTATTCGACTGGACAACATCTAGATTAAGCAGTTTTCCTCACCTCACTGGATATTGCAATTCATAGTGCACAGATTTCACCCTTGAAATCTGGGCCAGTCTCCTATGTTGGAGTCTTCAGTCTTCTTGGTGTCCTTGGTGCTTGCAGCATGGGGGTGGAGGAGGAGAAATGGCCAAACATGGGGCCACTGTGTTCTGTTTTATACTCTCAGTCCCATGTGCTTGGAGAACACAAGTCCAGGTATGTCTGGTGGGCATTGCTGAGTCCCCAGGCAAGGCTGAGCAATCCCCTGGTGTGGCCTCATGCAGGTGAGTCATTGAATTGTAGCTCCCTTGCTGGACAATCATTGTTGATGATTCATAGAATCATAGAATCATAGAATATCAGGGTTGGAAGGGACCCCAGAAGGTCATCTAGTCCAACCCCCTGCTCGAAGCAGGACCAATTCCCAGTTAAATCATCCCAGCCAGGGCTTTGTCAAGCCTGACCTTAAAAACCTCTAAGGAAGAAGATTCTACCACCTCCCTAGGTAACGCATTCCAGTGTTTCACCACCCTCTTAGTGAAAAAGTTTTTCCTCATATCCAATCTAAACCTCCCCCATAGAGTCATAGAGTCATAGAATATCAGGATTAGAAGGGACCTCAGCAGGTCATCTAGTCCAACCCCCTGCTCAAAGCAGGACCAATCCCCAATTTTTGCCCCAGATCCCTAAATGGCCCCCTCAAGGATTGAACTCACAACCCTCGGTTTAGCAGGCCAATGCTCAAACCACTGAGCCCCACTGCAACTTGAGACCATTACTCTTCGTTCTGTCATCTGCTACCATTGAGAACAGTCTAGAGCCATCCTCTTTGGAACCCCCTTTCAGGTAGTTGAAAGCAGCTATCAAATCCCCCCTCATTCTTCTCTTCTGCAGGCTAAACAATCCCAGCTCCCTCAGCCTCTCCTCATAACTCATGTGTTCCAGTCCCCTAATCATTTTTGTTGCCCTTCGCTGGACTCTCTCCAATTTATCCACATCCTTCTTGTAGTGTGGGGCCCAAAACTGGACACAGTACTCCAGATGAGGCCTCACCAATGTCGAATAGAGGGGAACAATCACGTCCCTCGATCTGCTCGCTATGCCCCTACTTATACATCCCAAAATGCCATTGGCCTTCTTGGCAACAAGGGCACACTGCTGACTCATATCCAGCTTCTCGTCCACTGTCACCCCTAGGTCCTTTTCCACAGAACTGCTGCCTAGCCATTCGGTCCCTAGTCTGTAGCTGCGCATTGGGTTCTTCAGTCCTAAGTGCAGGACCCTGCACTTATCCTTATTGAACCTCATCAGATTTCTTTTGGCCCAATCCTCCAATTTGTCTAGGTCCTTCTGTATCCTATCCCTCCCCTCCAGCATATCTACCACTCCTCCCAGTTTAGTATCATCCGCAAATTTGCTGAGAGTGCAATCCACTTCATCCTCCAGATCATTTATGAAGATATTGAACAAAACCGGACCCAGGACCGACCCTTGGGGCACTCCACTTGATACCGGCTGCCAACTAGACATGGAGCCATTGATCACTACCCGTTGAGCCCGACAATCTAGCCAGCTTTCTACCCACCTTATAGTTTGTTCGACACCCACCCCGGCGTTGGTTACTTTCCTTGCTGTTGCCTCTGGGGATCTAATATCTGGGCAATTCCCCAACTCACACCATATTTTAGTGACAGCCATACAACAAAATCTCATAACTTCATATTCATTAAAGATATACATATTTAGATAGAACCATGGCTTTCAGCAGATCATAACCTTTCCCCGATACCTCACATGGCATGCTTTATATGCAATATCACAATTATATGTAAATTAGGAATATGGGGATTACAGGCCCCCAAGGCATAGAATGTCACAGTCAGTACATTCACATGGGAGATGAGAGTTCAAATCTCTGCTCCATATCAGGAAAAGGGGGATTTGAACCTACATCTCCCACATCCCAGGGGTGTGTTCTAACTAGTTAGGCTTTGCAACACAGAGCCTAAGTCCCTTTTATGAATCTAGTTCTCAATGTCTAGAGAACACTGCAGGGAGTAAGAAGGCTTCTGAAGGAGAAGTTGGAGCAGGGGAAAGAACCCAATTCATATGTGGCCTGTGAAGTATAATCCTGCACGGAGCAGCCTAGAGGGTCGAAAGGTTAAGCAAAAAGGTGCCCCTAAGCAGATGGCTTGGGAGCATAATCCTCCAAGGGACAGCCTAGGAAGGAGAAGGGAGCAGAGATGTTCACCTTGGCTCCAGGCTGATGGCATTAAAAATTAATCTTTTCTTTCTGTAATTTTTTTTTCTGGCTCCCACTATAATTTGGGAAAGACCATAGGTTGTTGGAGTCATGAATGGAAAAATTCGATTTGGTATTTATACGCTTTTAAATGCAATATATAGATTTTCATTGTTTCTTACAATAGGCTTCTATACATAAAATTAACTTTAGCCCTAAAATTAAGTGAACAGTGAACCTACAGTGCATTATGTTTTTAAATCAAAGGATGAAGTCTCCAACAGATATTGTATTTGGTCAGAGAATTTAAGATCAACTTATTTCTAAGACCCAAAATGAAAGCTTCAAAAAAAGGTAGAAATAACCACATGTATTTCAAAACTCCCATAAATATAGCTGGGCCAGGTAATGTCATTATAACATGTATATTATCATATTGTTACCCCTTTCTGACTTGAGCAGTTTGGGTCTTGCAGGTTGTTTCCGTGAGGAGCAGACATTGATGATGGAGTCAGGGATTTTTATTTTTTTTTTACACAATCCTGTTTCTTTACAAAGAATGTGCAAATCCTGTCTCCCAGAACACAGAAGGCATCAAACAGCTGGGGGCAGTTTCTTTGCCCAGAGTTATAAGTGTCTTTCAGCCACATTTTCAGCTTCTACTCAAGGTTTGTCACATGCCTATGTATGGTGGCACCTACTTTTTCAGCTGTCTAGTTCCATAAAGGAATTTGATTGCTCTTTATATTTATCCTAATTGAAGGGTGGCAGTTTTACCTATCAGTTGCAATGAACTCTTGTCCATCCCCTACTTTTCCCCAGTATAACAGGGTCTGAGATCCCGCCTTCTACTTATGTATTATAATGAAAACAACAACTGGAAATAGAATATTGTATATCAGTGTGGCTACTGTATTTTTCACAGTACCCATATATTACCAAAACAGGAAAAAAATAATCTTACTACATCTGAAGGGGAGGTCTGAAATTGTGAACTCCCGCACAAACCTTCAGACTTTTTTTAATATACTTGTATCTTTCATGAATTATTTTTAATTGTTTCATCTCCTTGCTTGCATGACTTAAGGTAGTTTGACAGAGTTTACTGCGATTTCATTTAACAGTATGCATGCATTTCTAACCATCAAGGCCAGAGAGCATGTAATGGAATGAGAAGGAGTAGGATTACACAAAGTTCTAATCAGAAACATATAAAGCTCACATGGTGGTTTCCTCAAAAATATATAATCCATTCCCCTAACAAATGCCCACCCAGAATTCATATTGTTGTCATACATTTTGCAGATTCAGTTTACATACAACTTATCAGATTTGTGCCAGAAATGGTGGTATTGTGGCTTTTATGATAAAAGAATGAAATTTGCCAGAGTCCTAGGGCATTACCTTGAAAAGATTTTCAGATATTTGGCCATTGCCAACTAATGCCATATTGGCCGTGGCAGCCATTTTAACACCATTGTCATAATTGACAAGTAACACTGTTTTACATTGGACTGACAAGGGACGTATTTCTGGTTTTGCTTCAATGTGACCTTAAAATTGGGGTAGGGACACATTTTGTACTAATTTTGATTGTCAGTATGTTCTTGGCAGAATTCAATCACATTTTTCTTTTTTCTTTCAGATTCTACTTTGGTTGTGTGAAAGCTGCTTGGTGATTGGGTAATTGTGAGTGGCTGCCCCACTCCAGTAGTAAGGGGTTAAAAGCAGCCTTGGAGAGAGCTGCAGCTGGGAAAAGCAATTAGTTAGGAAAGTGGATTGGACTGAAGAATTTATGGATCTTCAGGCAGAGAAGGCCTGGGATTAAGTCAAAGCTTCAGAAGCTATTGGAAGCCTGCATTCCAAGAAAGGGGAAAAATTCATATGCAGGAGTTGTAGACCAAGCTGGATGAGCAAGCATCTCAGAGAGGTGATTAAGAAAAAGCAGTAAGCATACAGGGAGTGGAAGATGGGAGGGATCAGCAAGGAAAGGTACCTTATTGAGGTCAGAACATGTAGGGATAAAGTAAGAAGGACATTGCAAAGGGAATTTAAACCAATAGTAAAAGGTTCTATAACCACATAAATAAGAAGAAAACAAAGAAAGAAGAAGTGGGACCGCTAAACACTGAGGATGGAGTGGAGGTTAAGGATAATCTAGGCATGGCCCAATATCTAAACAAATACTTTGCCTCACTCTTTAATGAGGCTAATTAGGAGCTTAGGGATAATGGTAGCTTGACAAATTGGAATGAGGATATGGAGGTTAATATTACCATATCTGAGGTAGAAGCAAAACTCGAACAGCTTAATGGGACTAAACTGGGGGACCCAGATAATCTTCATCCAAGAATATTAAAGGAATTGGCACACGAAATTGCAAGCCCATCAGCAAGAATTTTTAATGAATCAGTGAACTCAGGGATTGTACCATATGACTGGAGAATTGCTAACATAGTTCCTATTTTTAAGAAACGGAAAAAAAAGTGATCCGGGTAACTACAGGCCTGTTAGTTTGACATCTGTAGTATGCAAGGTCTTGGAAAAAAATTTGAAGGAGAAAGTAGTGAAGGACATTGAGGTCAATGGTAAATGGGACAAAATACAACATGGTTTTACAAAAGGTACATTGTGCCAAACCAACCTGATCTCCTTCTTTGAGAAAGTAACAGATTATTTAGACAAAGGAAACGCAGTGGATCTAATTTACCTAGATTTCAGTAAGGTGTTTGATACTGTGCCACATGGGGAATTATTAGTTAAATTGTAAAAGATGGGGATAAATATGAAAATTGAAAGGTGGATAAGGAACTGGTTAAAGGGGAGACTACAGCAGGTCATACTGAAAGGTGAACTGTCAGGCTGGAGGGAGGTTACCGGTGGAGTTCCTCAGGGATTGGTTTGGGGACCAATCTTATTTATTCTTTTTATTACTGACCTCGGCACAAAAAGTGGGAATGTGCTAATAAAGTTTGCGGATGATTCAAAGCTGGGAGGTATTGCCAATTTAGAGAAGGACTGGGATATCATACAGGAAGATCTGGATGACCTTGTAAACTGGAGTAATAGTAATAGGATGAAATTTAATAGTGAGAAGTGTAAGGTTATGCATTTAGGGATTAATAACAAGAATTTTAGTTATAAGCTGGGGATGTATCAATTAGAAGTAACAGAGGAGGAGAAGGATCTTGGAATATTGGTTGACCACAGGATGCCTATGAGCCGCCAATGTGATATGGCCATGAAAAAAGCTAATGCGGCCTTGGGATGCGTCAGGCGAGGTATTTCCAATCGAGATATGGAAGTGTTAGTACCGTTATACAAGGCACTGGTGAGACCTCACCTGGAATACTGTGTGCAGTTCTGGTCTCCCATGTTTAAGAAGGATGAATTCAAACGGGAACAGGTACAGAGAAGGGCTACTAGGATGATCCGAGGAATGGAAAACCTGTCTTATGAAAGGAGACTCAAGGAGCTTGGCTTGTTTAGCCTAACCAAAAGAAGGCTGAGGGGAGATAGGATTGCTCTCTATAAATATATCAAACGGATAAATACCAGAGAGGGAGAGGAATTATTTAAGCTCTGTACCAATGTGGACACAAGAACAAATGGATATAAACTGGCCATCAGGAAGTTTAGACTTGAAATTAGACGAAGGTTTCTAACCATCAGAGGAGTGAAGTTCTGGAACAGCCTTCCAAGGGAAGCAGTGGGGGCAAAAGACCTATCTGGCTTCAAGATTAAACTCAATAAGTTTATGGAGGAGATGGTATGATGGGATAACATGATTTTTGCAATTAATTGATCTTTAAATATTCATGGTAAATAGGCCAAATGGCCTGTGATGGAATGTTAGATGGGATGGGATCTGAGTTACTACAGAGAATTCTTTCCTGGGTATCTGGCTGGTGAATCTTGCCCATATGCTCAGGGTTTCGCTGATCGCCATATATGGGGTTGGGAGGGAATTTTCCTCGAGGGCAGATTGGCAGAGGCCCTGGAGGTTTTTCGCCTTCTTCTGCAGCATGGGGCATGGGTCACTTGCTGGAGGATTCTCTGCACCCTGAAGTCTTCAAACCATGATTTGAGGACTTCAATAGCTCAGACATAGGTGCGAGTTTTATTGCAGGAGGGGGTGGGTAAAGATTTGATGGCCTGCATTGTGGTTCCTTCTGCTGAAACTTGGGGCCTACTCTGGTCTCGGAGAAGTGATGTGAGCAGGTAAAAAAATCTCTCCTAATTACATTCATCCATGTTCAGCTTCCTGTGTTGTTTGGCTTCCAACCTCCTGGTATTTTTATGTTAATATCTGTGAGGGGGGGAAATAAAAGTTCATGTGCATCACCTGCAGATATTGAGGAGAAACCTCTTTCGAGGGACTTAGTAAATTATGGAACATAGCCATGTAATGGGTATCTTGTGCAGAATGGGCCACACTATCATACTGACGACACACAACTGCATCAAAGTCTTGGAGGGAGGGAAATTAAAGTGGGACATTTGGATAGCAGGGTAAGGGACAGTTGTAGTTCTAGAAAGTGAGGAAAGCAGTGCCCAGCTAGCAGTCAAGGCTTTTAGTACTGGGGAAGGAATGTCTCTTCTCTCTTTCCCTTGTATGAGTAGGGTTAGAGACATATGTAAATAGCTGTTTGGGAGAAGGAAGCGTGAACTCTCACTGGTTCCCACTCTGATCTACAGAAATCCTATTGCGTGGTATTAGAAAGACAAGGTGGGTGAGGTAATATCTTTTATTGGACCAACTTCTGCTAGTGAGAGACACAAGCATTCGAAACACACAGAGTTCTGGGAAAGGTGGTACTTGCATTACAGCTAAATGCAAGATGGAACAGATTGTTTAGCATAAGGTAGAGTGGCCTGTTAACACCTCTGCAGTCATTGGATATAGGGTCGTGGGCTAGCAGGTTACAGGTTGTTGTAATAAGCCATAAATCTAGTGTTCGGTCCATGATTTTTAGTGTCTAGCAGAATTATGAATTTAAGCTCCCAGGCTCATCTTTTGAAAGTGTTGTGCGCAGGCTTCCTTTGAGGATGAGGACTGCTAGGTCAGATATAGAGTGATCACTTTATGAAAAGTGTTCACCCACAGGTGATCGGTTATTTTTGTCTTTTATAATTTTCATGTGTGACTTCCACCACAACTTCAACATCCACCAACTTCCCATTAAACTATTTTTGGAGTGCTTCCACACTAATAGCAACTTCTTGGACACCACAATCAGCTTCAACAATGGAACCTTACAGACCATGATACGTAAGAAATACATAGATCGCCACATCTACCTTCATAGATCCAATAACCACCCCAAACACACCCAGAAATCTGTTACCTACAGCCAGGCACTCAGATACCACCGAATATGCTCTGAGGAGAAAGTCTGGAATATACACCTTAACTCAATCAAAATTGCCTTCACCAAACAAGGACACTCCAGCAGAGAAGTAGATTGCATCATGGAACTGGACACCAGTTTATTCTGAGAGAACCTGCTTCAACACAGATATAAAACCTCCTTTGACCGCAGACCCCTAGTTGTCACCTACTGTCCCCCATTGGAACCAGTATGCGATATCCTCAAAATACAATCCAGACTCAATGGGAACCACACCCTGAAAGATCTTTTCTGAACCCCCATTTCTGGCCTTCAAACAACCCCCGAGCTTCTCCAAGCTCATAATCCGAAGCAAGCTCCCCACAGACCAACACACCCTGACCCACCAGGGCAACACCAGACCTTGACAGAAACAACAGATGCAAAACCTGCAGACATCTCCACTGCTACAATGATGAACACCTCCCACAACACACCTTGGATCCTACACAGGCCTATCATAATGTGGTATACCTAATCTAATGCAGTAAATGCCCCAATAACAATGTGGATGAAACCAGACAAATCACTATGCTCTTGAATCAACTCACGCAGGAAATTTTATAAAAGACAAAAACATCCTATCATCTGTGGCTGAAGATAACAGCCATACTGGATCAAACCAGTGGGCCATCTAGCCCAGTATCCTGTCTTCTGAAGCATGTGGCATTGGCCACTGTCAGAACGAATGAATAGAACAGGCAATCATTTGAGTGATCCATCCCCTGTCACATCCACTCCCAGCTCCTGGCAGAGAAAGGCTGGGGACACTCAGAGCATGGTGTTGCATCCCTGACAATCCTGGCTAATAGTTGTTGATGGACCTATCCTCCAGGAACTTACCTAGTTCTTTTTTTAACCCTGTTATAGTTTTGGCCTTCACAACATCTTTTGGCAACAAGTTCCACAGGTTGACTGTGTAAAGAAGTACTTTAGTTTGTTTTAAACCTGCTGCCTACTAATTTCACTGGGTGACCCCCTAGCTCTTGTTATGTAAAGGGGTAAATAACATTTCCTTATTCACTTTCTTCATACCAGTTGAGATTTTATAGACCTGCATAATATTCCCTCTTAGTGATCACCTGAAAAGTCCCAGTTTTTAATCTCTCCTCATATGGAAGGTGTTCCATATCTCTAATCATTTTTGTACCCCTTTTCAGAATCTTTTCCAGTTCTAATATAGATCTTTTTTTTTTCTGAGATGGGGCAGCCAGATCTGCACGCAGTATTCAAGATGTGGGCATACCATTGATTTTTATAAAGGCATTATGATATTTTCTGTTTTATCTATCCTTTTTCTAATGGTTCCTAACATTGTTAGCTTTCTTGACTGCTACTGCACATTGAACAGATGTTTTTAGAGAACTAGCCACAATGACTCCAAGAGCCTTTTTGAGTGGAAACAGCTAATTTAGACCATTTTGTACATGTTGTTGGGATTTTCCATTGTGTATTGGCAATTGACATTTGAATGTCACCTGCTATTTTGTTGCCCACTCACCCAGTTTTGTGCAATCCTTTTGTAATACTTTGCAGTCTGCTTTTGAGTAACATTGTATAAAGTCCAGATAGTTGTCTGCAATTTTTGCCACTTCACTGTTTACCCGCTTTTCCAGATCACTTATAAATATGTTGAACAACACTGGTCTCAGTACAGATCACTGGGGGGACACCACTATTCATTTTCCATTCTGAAAATTGACCACTTATTCCTGCTCTTTGTTTTCTGTCTTTTATCTGGTTAATGATCTATGAGAGGATCTTCCCTCTTTTCCTATGACTGCTTACTTTGCTTAAGAGCTTTGGTGAGGGACCTTGTCAAAGGCCTTCTGAAAGTCCAAGTACACTATATACACTGGATCACTCTTTTCCATATGTTTGTTTGACCCCCTCAAAGAATTCTAGTTGATTGGTGAGGCATGATTTCCCTTTACAAAGCTATGTTGACTCTTCCCCAATGCATTGTATTCATCTACGTGTCTGATAATTCTGTTTACTATAGTTTCAACCAATTTGCCTGGTACTGAAGTTAGGCTTACCAGCCTGTAATTGCCAGGGATCGCCTCTGGAGCCATTTTAAAAAACAGGAATCATAATAGCTAGCCTCCAGTCATTTGGTGCAGAATGTGATTTAAGTGACGGATTACGTATCACAGTTAGTAGTTCTGCAATTTCACAGAGAGAGAGGGAAGTATTATTACCATTATACAAGACACTGGTGAGACCTCATCTGGAATACTGTGTGCAACTTTGGTCTCCCTTGTTTAAAAAAAGATTCATTCAAACTGGAACAGATGCAGAGAAGGGCTACGAGGATCAGAAGAATGCAGAACTTACCTTATTAGAGGAGACTTAAGGAGCTTATCTTGTTTAATCTAATCAAAAGAAAACTGAGTGGAGTTATGATTGCTCTCTAAAAATAGATCAGAGGGATAAATACCAGGGAAGGGGAGGAGTTATTTAAGTTAAGGGCCAATATCGGTACAAGAACAAATGGATATAAACTGGCTATCAAAAAGGTTATGCTTGAAATGAGACACAAGTTTCCGACCATCAGAGGAGTGAAGTTCTGGAACAGCCTTCCAAGGAGAGCAGTGAGGGGGGGGGGGGAAACCCAACTGGTTTCAGAACTGAGCTTGATAAGCTTATGCAGGGAATGGAATGAGGGGACTGCCTACAATGGCATGTGGACCATCTGTGACTGCTAGTAGCACATATCTTCAATGGCTAGGGATGAGACACTAGATGGGAATGGCTCTGAATTACTACAGAGAATTCTTGCCCAGGTGTCTTGACTGGTGGGTCTCACCCACATGCTTGGGATCTAACTGATTGCCATATCTGAGGTCAGAAAGGAATTTTTCCCCAGGTCAGATTGGCAGAAACCTTGGGGATGTGGGGGTGCCTTCTTCTAGAGTGAGGGTTCACCTGCTGGTTTGAACTTGAGTAAATGGTGGATTCTCTGTAACTTGCAGTCTTTAAATCATGATTTGAGGACTTCAGTGTTTCAGCGAGACCCTCTGAGCATATTTCAGGAGTAGATGGGTGAGGTTCTGGGGCCTGCAATACTCAGGAGGTCAGACTAGATGATCAAGATGGTCCCTTCTGGCCTTAAAGTCTATGAATCAATGGACATTGGCACAAATCCTGCTACATCAATAAACTTAACAATAAACTTAAAAGGGCTTAGAAAAAAAAGAACTGAGAAAGCTGTGGATCACCTTATGAACTGCAGAGGGAATATGCATGTTAAAGTGACCAACATGAAGGACCTCAGAAAAAGAAGACTGCTTCATTTGACCTCCATGAAGCTTCTATCCTCAGCACCGAGAGTCGAGTCCACAAGTGGGTACTTCAGCTGCAAAATCAGCACTTGCTTGCAAAACTAAGTGCAGGGTACTTAGGCCTCAGAAGCAAAGTATCATGCAAGATGTTTGGGGTCTGTCTACAAAAAAGTCAGGGAGAAGAAAACTGAGCAAAAAGAAGATGTTGCAATGGATTCTCTTTGCATAACTGATAGCATACATTGAAGAGACAAGACTGAATGAAGACAGGGCTCCAGTCTTTAAACTAGCTGATCTCACTGTTAGGAAAAAGATTAATTTTCCCCAAGAATCAGGCAGGCACAGACAATACTGAAGGGGGTTTATTCATGGTACCGGGAAGACTGATAAACAGCTTCAAAAA